>NC_133126.1:139511947-140761947 GCF_048418815.1 Hemitrygon akajei
GATAATCGATATGTTGAATTAAAATGTTAACGCTGATTCCGTTAAAAGTAACGACGGTTGATAAGGTTTATGTTTTCGTTAGTTAAAGAGTTGTGGATAGTTTGTGTTGAAGTGTATTTAAAGCAGTCAATGGCATAAGTAGATTCTGACTGTATGCTGCACTTTAATGTAATGTAGTTGTAATTTTACTTTTGCAAGTATTCACGATGTAAATGTGATATCAAGAAGGAAACAAATACTGTACAAATCTTGTATTGTTTTATCAACAGTTTTCAGCATACGTTAATGTGGAGGAGTGAACAGTAAACGGTTAATCTTACTGTGACCCTGTTTTCATTGACAACGGTTTACCTCGGTGTTTAGTTCAGCGTTCCCTTACACCTGAGCGAGAACACTACACTCGATAATCATCATCTTATTCTCAACTTCATTGAACCCAATCAGTAGATGTCATTCTGATCTATTGGGAACCATCTCCTTTAATGAGTTAGGATCGAGGTTAAATGTAATGATCTTATTGTATTTTGCTCTTCAACCTCCATTATTAAAACTAATCATCAGTTTCTATTGTATAGTCATAATATGTGCAGGGTAGTAGAATGTAATCCATTTGATTGTAACTTCAAATCTAATTACTTTAGATCTGAGGCCACTGAACTGCAGTCTGCTCCCTAACTATTTGTGGAGGTGACCAGATTCATACTACCATCTGTGCCAATGGCTGGCTGAGACACAGCCATGATTTTCATTCAGCTAGTACAAATGCTTCAAGCTGCTTGTTTTCATTCCTGCCATGCTTGGCTACACTTTATGCAGTGATGTCAACATCCAAGCCGTTGAATGAAACTGGCTTTCAGAAAAGTACAAGAATTACAACAGTGAATCAACCCAGCCAGAAAAATCGCCATTAAATTGCTTTAAAAGTAACTCTGGCAAGCTCATGTTAATGTAATCAACAAAGCAGGGCTGGCCACCTTCAAATGGAATACAACTGTTGTATCCAAGTCAAAAGGCAGCTTGCAACACATGGAGTCATGCCCAAGTCAAAGAGACGAACATTTCATTTCACTTGCACAATTTCCATATGGAAACAAGTTTGTATGAGCCAACAGTCTGGCCCATGTTTGCAGAGACTGCAATAGTGAAACCAGCATGAGGAAAGCAGAATGCCAGCAATGGAATTCTTTGACTCCTCATACTGCTAAGGAGACTCCGTATAACTTACAGGGTCTTGTTTATTGGTCCAATTAATAATTCTTTGGGGGTAGATTGCAGAGGTTATACTGGGGGGAAGCAGTCAGCCTGACAATGATTATTACCTCTATAATTCTATAATGTGATATTGTTTTTTAATATTTATATGAAATCAGCAAATCTACTAGCTGGATGGGGAAGAACAGATATTTTATGCACAGCTTGCTGTAAGCAGCTTTAATAAAATATATCAATTATAAAAGAAATTTGTAGACTTACTAAAAGTTCTTCAAAATCTACAACTTTCATCTGATGCACCTGGGCCTCTGTAATCTCTTGCTGTTTCAGCCTTTGTATCTGTGATTAATAATGCACTACCAAACAGAATTTTGTCACACCTGAGCACTGGCTCTGCTCAGAACTATACACAGTCTTAAAAGGGAAATGTTCGATCATAGGTGTGAAGAACTACATATACCTGTCTGGACTGCTCCTGTGGCTCCTCCCACAGACCCCTGCTGACTGCTCCTGTGGCTCCTCCCACAGACCCCTGTATAAAGGCGATTGAGGTCTGAGCCCGGCCTCATTCTCCAGGATGTAGTGTTGTTCATTCTTCCAGTCAATAAAATTGATGCACCATCAATAACTCACTCTGAGACGTAAGAAGAGAGATATCGGCTTTTATTGACTGGAAGAGTGAACAACATTACATTCATCAGGGACCTCTCGACCTACGAAGGGGCGCTTGACGCCCTCAAAAGACAGTACCTGCGGCCGGTGAACGCCGTCTACGCCAGACATCGCTTGGCCACGCGCAGACAACGCCCTGCGGAGTCATCCGCCGAATTTCTCCAAGCTCTACAGGCACTCGTGCGGACTTGTGACTGCAAAAAGCTCGCGGCGGAACAGCATGCGGAACTCTTGGTACGAGACGCCTTTGTGACCGGAATTAGGTCAGTGTATGTGCGCCAGCGGCTGCTGGAAAATGCTGATCTTACCTTACGCTCGGCGATCGAGACGGCCGACACGCTGGAGGCTGCTCTGCACAACGCTGACGCTGTCCAGCCGCGCGATTCCCCGCCGGTTCCGTGCACACCTCCAACTCTGCCGCCACCGGTTCCCGCGAGCGAATTCGCCAACGCCGCTGCTAGTCGCGGTCCCACACACTCCCCAAACTTGACCAAGCGAAAGCTGTGTTATTTCTGTGAGCTTGAGAAACATCCTCGAAACCGTTGCCCAGCTCGAGAAGCGACCTTCTCCAGCTGCGGAAAACCGGGTCATTTCGCCAGAGCCTGTAAGTCTAAACCGCGCGCGGGGGTCGAGCAGCGCTGCATTTGAGACGTGGGGGCCGCCATCTTCCATGCCCGGATGTGGGCGGCCATCTTTGCCGGCGTCACCATGCCCCGCCCCCGACTCGCCGGTGTTTACTGGGCACCAAGATGGCATTTCAACTCTGGCCACCGTAACCCTCGACCAAAGCGCTCCACACCAACTCGCAAGGTCAATGATGGACATCCTGGTGGAGGGACACAGGACTAGCTGCCTGTTTGACACGGGCAGCACTGAGAGTTTTATTGACCCGGACACAGTGCAACGCTGTGGACTCGTGACATGGCCGGTAAGTCACAGGATCACCTTGGCTTCTGGGTCGCATTCCACAGACATCCGGGTGGGTTGTGTAGCGACATTGATGGTGCAGGGCACAGAACATCGGAACTTTGCACTACTGGTCATGCCTCGACTGTGCGCACCTGTGCTATTGGGGCTGGACTTCCAGAGCCATCTCGAAAGTGTGACTATGGCATATGACGGGCCCTTCCCACCGCTCACTGTTAGGAATCCTCAGTTTGGTGGGACTTCGCCATATACCCTGTTACCGCACACACATACACACCGAACCACACGTCCCGCCCAGCACCATACCGATAGCTGTGCTACTGACACTACTTGCAGCCTCTCCACCCTCAAGATCCCTCCCCCATTGCTGTTCGCCAACCTGACCCCCGACTGTAAACCGGTGGCGACTAAAAGCAGGAGGTACAGCGCAGGGGACAGGGCCTTCATTCAGTCAGAGGTGCAGCGGCTGCTCAGGGAGGGGATCATTGAGCCGAGCACAAGCCCATGGCGGTCCCAGGTGGTTGTTGTTCGGACTGGGCAGAAAAATAGGATGGTTGTGGACTATAGTCAGATCATCAATAGGTTCACGCAGCTTGACGCGTACCCCCTACCCCGCATCGCGGGTATGGTCAACCAGATAGCTCAGTACAAGGTGTACTCGACAATAGATCTGAAATCCGCTTATCACCAGCTCCCCATCCGCCCAGAGGACCACCCCTACACCACCTTCGAGGCGGGCGGCAGGCTCTATCATTTCCTGCGCGTCCCATTTGGTGTCACCAATGGTGTCTCAGTCTTCCAGAGGGAAATGGACCGGATGGTGGACCAGTACAACCTGAAGGCCACATTTCCCTATCTAGATAACATCACCATCTGTGGTCGCGACTGGTCGGATCACGACGCCAACCTCCAACCATTTTTCCAAGTGGCCGAAGCTTTGAACCTTACTTATAACAGGGACAAGTGTGTGTTCAGAACCACCCGACTCGCTATCCTTGGGTATCTCGTGGAAAACGGGGTCATTGGCCCTGACCCCGACCGTATGCGCCCCCTGTTAGAACTCCCTCTTCCCACCACTCTCAAAGCCCTCAGACGGTGCCTGGGTTTTTTTTCCTATTACGCCCAATGGGTCCCCCATTACGCAGACAAGGCCCGCCCTCTGGTCAAGTCTACCACTTTCCCCCTCTCTGCCGAGGCCTGCGCGGCCTTCAGCTGCATTAAAGGGGACATTATCAAAGCAACGATGCATGCGGTGGACGAGACCATTCCCTTCCAAGTAGAGAGTGACGCCTCCGATTTCGCGCTTGCTGCTACCCTCAATCAGGCAGGCAGGCCAGTAGCATTCTTTTCTCGTACCCTTCAAGGCTCTGAACTTCGGCACTCCGCGGTGGAGAAAGAAGCCCAGGCCATAGTGGAAGCTATTAGGCACTGGCGGCACTATCTCACCGGGAAAAGGTTCACCTTGCTGACCGACCAGCGCTTGGTTGCGTTCATGTTCAGCAACCAACAGCGGGGCAAAATCAAAAATGATAAAATTTTGCGGTGGAGAATAGAACTCTCCACCTACAACTATGATATCCTGTACCGGCCTGGAAGGCTCAATGAGCCCCCTGATGCCCTATCCCGGGGAGCGTGTGCCAGCGCACAGCTCGACCAGCTATACGCCCTCCATGCACATCTTTGCCATCCGGGGGGTCACCCGATTTTACCATTTCATTAAAGCCCGGAACCTGCCGTACTCCCTGGAGGACATCAGGACGATGACTAGGGACTGCCAAATCTGCGCTGAGTGCAAACCGCACTTCTACCGTCCTGACACTGCGCAGCTTGTCAAGGCCACCCGCCCTTTTGAGCGACTGAGTGTTGACTTTAAGGGCCCCCTTCCCTCCACCGACCGCAATGTCTATTTTCTCAATATTATCGACGTGTACTCGCGATTCCCCTTTGCCATTCCCTGCCCCGACACCACTACCACGTCCGTCATAAAAGCCCTGCGCCAGCTTTTCACTCTGTTCGGATATCCCTGCTATATCCACAGTGATAGAGGGTCCTCCTTTATGAGTGACGAGTTGCGCTGGTACCTGCTAGCTAGGGGCATTGCTACTAGTCGAACCACGAGTTATAATCCCCGGGGGAATGGACAGGTGGAGAGGGAGAATGCCACAGTGTGGAAGGCCACACTTTTAGCCCTTAAGTCAAAGGGGTTGCCGGTCTCCCGATGGCAGGAGGTCCTCCCTGAGGCACCACTCTATCCGCTCCCTGTTATGTACGTCCACCAATCTCACCCCTCACGAACGCCTATTCTCTTTTCCCAGGAAGTCTGTCACTGGGACCACCCTACCAGTTTGGCTGACGTCTCCTGGGCCAGTGCTGCTACGTAAACATGTGAGGAGTAATAAATACTCCCCGCTGGTCGAGAGGGTTCACCCTTTGCATGCTAACCCCCAGTATGTCTACATGGTCTTGCCTGATGGGCGGGAGGACACGGTCTCTGTCCGCAACCTGGCGCCCGCAGGAGCAGCAGACTACTACCCCGTACACTCCACGGTAACTATGAACCCTGTACCCAAGGTGACACCGCGCACACCGTGCCCCACACAGACTCCTCCCGACGCTCATGTACCAGGCATCTCATACGCGTATATTCCGGGTGCCTCGCACACACGTAAGGGATTCCTGACACCTCCAGTTAGGCCAGAACCAGCATAACCTCCGTCTCCGCTGCAATCACCACCTCCGGCACCTGTGCAATCACCACCTCTGGCACCTGTGCAATCAATCACCACCTCTGGCACCTGTGCAATCACCACCTCCGGCACCTGTGCAATCACCACCGGCACCTGTGCAATCACCACCTCCGGCACCTGTGCAATCACCACCACCGGCACCTGTGCAATCACCACCAGTGCTACGTAGATCGCAGCGACAGATTCGACCGCCTGATAGACTTGACCTGTAAATATACTTGTAAGAAACTTCGCCATCTGGGGACTCTTTTTAAAACAAAGGGGGGGTGAATGTGGTGAACTACATATACCTGTCCGGACACGCTCCCCTACTGACTGCTCCTGTGGCTCCTCCCACAGACCCCTGTATAAAGGCGATAGAGGCCTGAGCCCGGCCTCATTCTCCAGGATGTAGTGTTGTTCATTCTTCCAGTCAATAAAAGCCGATATCTCGCTTCTTACATCTCAGAGTGAGTTATTGATGGTGCATCAATAGGAGAACAGGACAGGGTGTTGCGGCCTAAGAAGAGGTATGGGCCAGTTCAGATCGCTGCTCCACGGCGTTTACTCAGCTCTGCACTGAACTATGGGACTCTCTTGCAGACTTCAGATTTGCTTGCAGTTACTATCTGCATGTTTTTTCTCATTGCACATTGGGTGTTCGGCTGTCTTTTTTATGGGTTTGGTTTTTATGGGCATGACGTGGTTTTTATTCTTTGCACATTAGGTGTCAGACAGTCTTCTTTACATATACATGTTTGGGGGTGTCTTTGTTTCAGACTGCCTATTAGGAGACAAATCCCAACGTTGTATAATGTACACACACTTTTATAATAAATGTACATTGAACATTTAACTTAAGACCAATACTTCCATGATGCCTGATGTGCCAATGAGGAGGGGTATAGACCGATGGATGGATTACAGTTCCATGATTTTGGTTGACTCATGTGTAGCCTGCAGATGGTGCGGAAAAACTGAAAAGGTTACTGTTATTTACACCACTTGTGAGGCCTCCTTAAAAGGAGACACCCTGAACAGGTCACAGACTATGCAGCGTGTTAGTGGGAACTCACCTCATGTAGTTACCCTGCAGTCTTCTACTCTCCCTCAGAACGTGGTTCCAACAGCTTCCCCTCCCAATTTGCTCACGTACATCAATTATCAGGCATTGTAATGCACCTTCTGAAGAGCTATACAATTTCTGGAATCATAGATCATACAGCATAGAAACAGGCCCTTCAGCCCATGCTGATCAGGATGGCATTCCAATCCCAACCACACATTTTTTTCACGTTCCGTCTAGTGCTTTTGAACCTATGCCTTACTTATTGACCCTCCAGCTGGTGGAAAGAGTTCCACATTGTTTACTCCACCTGCAGTGAACAAGCTCCTCTGAATAGCAGTTTACATTTTGATACACCTTTTGCATACAACACATGCTAATAATCAGAATCAGAATCAGGTTTATTATCACCGGCATGTGACGTGAAATTTGTTAACTTAGCAGCAGCAGTTCAATGCAATATATAATCTAGCAGAGAGAGAGAGAAAAAAATAATAACAAATAAAATAAAACATAATAATAAATAAACAAGTAAATCAATTACGTATATTGAATAGATTTTTAAAAATGTGCAAAAACAGAAAAACTATATTAAAAAAAAATGAGGTTCAAAGCTTCAATGTCCATTTAGGAATTGGATGGCTGGGGGGAAAAAGTTGTGCCTTCAGGCTTCTGTACCTCCTACCTGATGGTAACTGTGAGAAAAGGGCATGCCCTGGGTGCTGGAGGCCCTTAATAATGGACGCTGCCTTTCTGAGACACCGTTCCCTAAGGACGCCCTGGGTACTTTGTAAGTTAGTGCCCAAGATGGAGCTGACTAGATTTACAACCTTCTGCAGCTTCTTTCTGTCCTGTGCAATAGCTCTTCCATACCAGACAGTGATGCAGCCTGTCAGAATGCTCTCCACGGTACAACTATAGAAGTTTTTGAGTGTATTTGTTGACATGCCAAGTCTCTTCAAACTCCTAATAAAGTATAGCTGCTGTCTTGCCTTCTTCATGACTACATCAATATGTTGGGACCAGGTTAGATCCTCAGAGATATAGACACTGAGGAATCTGAAGCTGCTCATTCTCTCCACTTCTGATCTCTCTGAGGATTGGTATGTGTTCCTTCATCTTACCCTTCCTGAAGTCCACAATCAGCTTTTTTCATCTTACTGACATTTAGTGCCAATTTGTTGCTGTGGCTCCATTCCACTAGTTGGCATATCTCACTTCTGTACGCCCTGTCATCAGCACCTAAGATTCTACCAACAATGGTTGTATCATCAGCAAATTTGTAGATGTTATTTGAGCTATGGTTAGCCACACAGTCATGTGTATACAGAGAGTAGAGAAGTGGGCTAAGCACACACCCCTGAGATGTGTCAGTGTTGATTGTCAGTGAGGAGGAGATGTTATCACCAATCTGCACAGACTGTGGTCTTCCGGTTAGGAAGTCGAGGATCTAATTGCAGAGAAAGGTACAGAGGCCCAGGTTCTGCAACTTCTCAATCAGGATTGTGGGAATGATGGTATTAAATGCTGAGCTATAGTCAATGAACAGCATCCTGACGTAGGTGTTTGTATTGTCTAGGTGGTCTAAAGCTGTGTGGAGAGCCATTGAGATTGTGTCTGCCATTGTCCTTTTGTGGCGATAGGCAAATTGCAATGGGTCCAGGTCTTTGCTGAGGCAGGAGTTCAGTCTAGTCATAACCGACCTCTCAAAGCATTTCATCACTGTCAATGTGAGTGCTACCGGGTGATAGTTGTTAACACAGCCCACATTATTCTTCTTAGGCACTGGTATGATTGTTGTCTTTTTGAAGCATTTGGAAACTTCTGCCCATAGCAGTGAGAGGTTGAAAATATCCTTGAATATTTCTGCTAGTTGGTTGGAACAGGTTTTCAGAGCCTTACCAGGTACTCCATCAGGACCTTCTGCCTTGTGAGGGTTCACTCTCTTTAAAGTCAGACTAACATCGGTCTCTGAGACAGAGATCACAGACAGGGTCATCAGATGCAGCAGGGATCTTCACAGCTGTAGTTGCGTTCTCTCTTTCAAAGCGTGCATAGAAGGTATAGATTTCATCTGGTAGTGAAGCATCACTGCCATTCATACTATTGGGTTTCTTTTTGGAGGAAGTAATGTCTTGCAGACCCTGCCAGCGTTGCCGTGCATCTGATATTGCCTCTAACCTCATTCAAAATTGTCTCTTCACCCTTGAGATAGGCAAATCATGCCTGGTTTTCTGGTACAGGCTTGGGTCACCACACTTGAATGCCACATATCTAGCCTTCAACAGATGATGTACCTCCTGGTTCATCCACGGCTTTTGGTTTGGGAATATACAGTAAGACTTTGTAGGCACACACACATCCACAGAGGTTTTAATGAAGTTGGTAACAACTGCAACATACCCATCCAGGTTCAAAGATGAATCCCTGAATACAGTCCAGTCCACTGATTCAAAGCAGTCCTGTAGGTGCTCCTTTGCTTCCCTTGTCCATACCTTCTTGGTCCTCACTACTGGTGCTGCAGTCTTCAGTCTCTGCCTATACTCAGTGAGTAGAAGTACAGCTAATGATCAGACTTCAAAAAGTGAGGGCGTGGAATAGCTCGGTAGGCATTCTTGATGGTGGAGTAGCAATGGTCCAGTGTGTTTTTTCCTCTGGTATTGCAAGTGATCTGTTGATGGTAATTGCTCAGTGATTGCTAAACATTATATTGCATTTCAGCATTTTTTTGTCACTGTAAATCAGTAAGCCATCAACTTGAAAGAACCTGTGCAAGAGTTACTTGAAGATATAATGTAGACTGGATTCTCTCAGTTCTGATGAGAGAATCATCATATTCATTTTTGTGGTGTGCATTGGGAATGTATGAAGATGAACAGCACAAACAGGAGAAAATCTGCAGTGCCAGAAATCCAAAGCTTCTGACCAGAAGTATTAGAAAGTAAAATCAAAATACTCAAAGCAATACACACAGAATGCTGGAGGAACCCAGCAGGTCAGGCAGCGTCAATGGAAGTGAAGAAACAGTTAACTTTTTGGACTGAGTCCCTTCCTGTCCCTTTCTATTCACCATCTACACCTTGGACTTCAACTACGACACAGAGTCTTGCCATCTTCAGAAGTTTTCTGATGACTCTGCCATAGTTAGATGCATCTGCAAGGGAGATGAGGCTGAGTACAGGGCTACAGGGGGAAACTTTGTCACATGGTGTGAGCAGAATCATCTGCAGCTTAATGTGAAAAAGACTAAGGAGCTGGTGGTGGACCTGAGGAGGGCTAAGGCACCGGTGACCCCTGTTTCCATCCAAGGGGTCAGTGTGGACTTAGTGGAGGATTACAAATACCTGGGGATGCAAATTGATAATAAACTGGACTGGTCAAAGAACACTGAGGTTGTCTACAAGAAGGGTCAGAGCCGTCTCTATTTCCTTAGGAGACTGAGGTCCTTTAACATCTGCCGGATGATGCTGAGGATGTTCTACGAGTCTGTGGTGGCCAGTGCTATCATGTTTGCTGTTGTGTGCTGGGGCAGTAGGCTGAGGGTAGCAGACACCAACAGAATCAACAAACACATTTGTAAGGCCAGTGATGTTGTGGGGGTTGAACTGGGCTCTCTGACGGTGGTGTCTGAAAAGAGGATGCTGTCCAAGTTCCATTCCATATTGGACAATGTCTTCCATCCACTCCATAATGTACTGGTTAGGCACAGGAGTACATTCAGCCAGAGACTCATTCCACCGAGATGCAACACTGAGCGTCATAGGAAGTCATTCCTGTCTGTGGCCATCAAACTTTACAACTCCTCCCTCGGAGTGTCAGACACCCTGAGCCAATAGGCTGGTCCTGGACTAATTTCCAATTGGCATTATTTACTTATTATTTAATTATTTATGGTTTTATATTGCTATATTTCTACACTATTCTTGGCTGGTGCGACTGTAACGAAACCCAATTTCCCTTGGGATCAATAAAGTATGTCTGTCTGTCTGTCTGAAGACTGGAAAGGAAGGGGAAGATGCCAGAATAAAATAAGAGGGAGGGGGAGGAGCATGAGGATAGCTAGAAAATGAGAGGTGAAGCCAGGTGGGTAGGAAACGTAAAAAGCTGGAGAGGAAGGAATCTAAAGTGGATCATAGGAGAAGTGGAAGGAGGAGGGACCCAGGGAGAGTTGACAGACAGGTGAGAAGAGCTAAGAGGCCAGATTGGGGAAGGGTGTTGTTTTTGCCACAAGGAGAAATCAATATTTGTGCCATCAGGTTGGAGGCTACCCGGACGGAACATAAGATGTTGCTCCTCTCCTGAGGGTGTTTTCATTGTGGCACAAGAGGAGGCCATGGACTGATGTGTCAGAATGGGAATGGGCATGGGAATTGAATTGTCTGGGCACCCGGAAGTTACACATTACGCGTATGGTGCGGAACTGCTCGACGAAGCTTGTAACAAGCTTGAGATGTGCCACATCACAGAAAGCAGTAATACATCACAACATTTCTTGCCGTGCATTAAAGCCCAGAAGGAACAGTATGCCAACAAAATACCACCACCTTCAGCACTGAGTCCCAGATGGATTAACCTCAGCATTACCTAGGCTTCCTCAGTAACACTTCCCAAATCTATAACTTCTGGCTGCAAGATGTAGAACAATATCAGCACCTCCATGTACACTTGTTAAGTTATACTTCAATCTGATATGAACATTTATTATTATTCTTTCATTGTTACTGAGCCACCATTCTAAAAACACACACTGAACACTGTTTGGAGCACCTTGCAGAAGTTGATCCATGATTACATTCTCAAGGGCAACTAGATTTGAGGAGCAGATGACTAGTGATAACATATTCCCAAAATTAATTTAAACAAAAATTTAATATAGTCACCATGTTATTCGCAGTCGGAATAACTGGTAATCCCTGTCAAGCGATGCTAACCTTCGATCACTATTACCTTACCCAAGCTCAACCTCCTCCTGCTAATCTTGGACAAGTTTTCTTCTCCTGTTCACTAGGACAATATCAATTGACTCCATCTCCAAATGCTCCCCGTATCTCCTGGTCAGTGCCTATAGTCAGGTAGGTAGAAATCACTTATTTTAAAAAAAAAGTTTAAAATTTCTGAAGTATTATATTGAAGTGAAAAGGAGCCATGTAAGAAAAAATGGCTTAACTATTTACAAGAAAAAATTAAATATCACAAGGTTCAAAAGGTTCAACGGTTTATTTATTATCAAGTATGCAACTTGAAATTCTTCTTCTCTGGGTAGCCATGAAACCAAGAAAGAAAAGAACGATCATCAACCCCCAAATCCCACCTTCCCACACAAAAAGTGAACAAAACAGAACAGGAACATCAACACCCAAATCCCTCCTCCCGGACAAAAAACAAACAAAACAGTACAGGCATATCGACCCCCAAACCCCTCACCTGCCAAGAAATATCTTTGTAGCACAGAGTCATTATTTCAGGTTCATGACTGTTCATCTGAATATTTTTCAATTAAATATACTTGAGAGATACATAAGTGTTTGAAACACTTGGGAAAGTTAGAGAATTTGAATAAACACATTTTTCTGAGAAATTTGGAATGCATTTATTAACAGCTGGAGGTTTACATCTGTAGTTCCACATCTGTAGGAGCAAAACAGATTGCAATTGGCACTGAGCAGCAAGGTAGTGAGATTTATTTGGGAAATGTTGTTTATCTTGGACTCAGTGGTAGAAACTAAATCCTTTTTATCAGATTATTATCATTTAGCAAGAGTCATTAATTTGAACTGAAAGGCAATTTTAATCAGATAGAATAGGAACATGGTGTCATTAAAATAATCCCCCAATAATGAATAGCAGCTGTGGTTGTAAGCATAATCTTTACCAGTTCTCTTGGCATAGCATCATCCCTAACTTATTTTATATTTATACTGTAACATATGGGTAACTTAATTTACGTTTGGTGCCGTTAACGGAAGGTATACTTACAAGGGGTGATTGATAAGTTTGTGGCCTAAGGTAGAAGGAGTCAATTTTAGACAACCTAGCACATTTATTTTTCAACATAGCCCCCTCCCACATTTACACACTTAGTCCAGTGGTTGTGGAGCATACGGATCTTGGACCTCTAGAAAGTGTCCACAGCAGGGGTGATTGATAAGTTTGTGGCCCAAGGTAGAAGGAGATGAGTTATTAAAGGGCTGGAGGGGGTGAATCTTAGGAGAGGGTAGAAGTTCATTGAAGAAAGGGAAAGAAGAGGAAGAGCACCAGAGGGAGGTGATGGGTAGGCAAGAAGATAGGAGGGAGAAGGAAACAGGAATGGTGAAGGGGAGGGGCTCTAGCCAGAGCATGGTCTCACTGCAGCAGTAGAGGTGGCCATGGACTGACATGCCTCCTCCTCCTTCCCTTTCTTCCATCATCTTCTACCCTCTCCTATCAGGTTCCCCTTCCTCCAGTCCTTTATCTCTTTCATCAATCAACTTCCTAGCTCTTTATTTCAGCCCTTCCCCCTCTCCTGGTTTCACCAATCACATGCCACCTTGCTCCCCTCCCCCCACCTTCTTGCTCTGACTTCTCATCTGTTTTTCCAGTCCTGATGAAGGGTCTTGGCCTGAAACATCGACTGTTTATTGATTTCCATAGATGCTGCCTGGCCTACTGAGTTCCTCTAGAATTTTGTGTGCTTTGCCTTGGATTTTCAGCATCTGCAGATTTTTAAGAGTTTGTGACTAAGTTCAGAGTTAAAGTGTATACACAATCTACAACCATGAAATTCATCACCTTACAGGCAGCTACAGAAACAAAGAAACACAAAGAATCTATTAAAAAAAGGTAATCAAACATCCAATGTGCGAAAAATGCAATCATAAGGAAAGTACTCCAGTGTCTTTAATTTCTTAGACGATTAAGAAGGCACACAAACACTAACACTCTGACAAACTTTTTCAGATGTACTGTTAAATGTATCCAGACTAGTTACATCACAGTTGGCATGGCAATTCTAATCTGCAGAATGCAAATAGCTGCAGAGAGTCCAATAGATCACATTCACATTCCTCCCTACCATCAGGAGGCGCTGCCTCAGGAAGGCAACATCCATCATCAAAGTTCCACATTATCTGGGCCATGCCATCTTCTCACAACTACTATCAGACAGTAGGTACATAAGCCTTAAGTTCTACTCCACTAGGTTCAAGAACAGCAACTTCCCTCCAGCCATTTGGTTCTTGAACCGACCAGCAAACCCTCATCACCCTACAGTTTACCAGCACTATGACCACTTTGATCTCTGTACTGATTTTGTTTTTGTTTTAATTGTGTTCTTTCTTGTAAAAATGTGTATAATTTATGGTTAATCTATATTTTTCTTGTCGCATTCTGACATGTTGGTCCATGGCCTTCTCTGTTGCCGTGATGAGGCCACTCTCAGATTAAAGAAGCAACACCTCATGTTCCGTCCGAGTAGCCTCCATCCTGATGGCATGAACATCGTCTAACTTCCAGTAATTTTTCTCTTCCCTCTTCCCTTTTTTTCCATTCCACTCTCTGGCTCCCTTCTTCCTGCTTCTCTTCTCCTCACCTGCCTATCACCTCTCCCTGATGCCCCTCCTCCTCTCCTTTCTCCCATGCTCTACTCTCCTCTCCTATCAGATACCTTCTTCTTCAGCCCTTTATCTTTTCCACCTATCACTTCCCAGTTTCCATTTCATTCCCTCTCCTCCAACCACCTGCATCCTCCCTCACCTGGCTTCACCTGTTACTCCCCCCCCCCCCCCCACCATTTTATCCTGGCTTCTGCCCCCTTCTTTACATAAAAATGAATGGGAAGTTTTTTAGCGCCTAAGATTCAAAACATAGCAGACATCCTGAATATAACACTCATTGGTGCTCGCATAATTGTTTCCAAATACTCCTAAACTGTTAAACTGAAAGGGTTTGCAGAGGACACAAAAAGTAATGGTTTGTGGATTGCGTATAAGATTGTCATAGGTTACAACGGTACACTGATAGGAGGCAGAGCTGGACTGAGAACTGGCAGATAGAGTTCAACCAAGAAAATTCTGAAGTGATATACTTTGGAAGGTTTCATTTAAAGGTAGAGTACAGAATTAATGTTAGGATTCTTATCAGTGTAGAAGGACAGTGGGATTTTGGGGTCCATGTTGATAGATCCCTCAAAGTTGCAGTCATGTTGATAGGGTGGTTGAGAAGGCATATAGTGTGTTGGCATTCATTAGTTACAGGGTTAAGTTTAAGAACCATGGGGTAATGTTCCAGCTCTATAAAACTGGTTAGACAACACTTGAAATATTGTGTTCAGTTTTGGTCGCCTCATTATAGTGTAACACTAAGGGCTATCGGCTTGTGTTTGTCTACAACATATATGTCAAACTCAAGGCCCGCGGGCCAAATCCGGCCCGCGGTGGAATTATCTTTGGCCCGCGAGATAATATCTAATTACTATTAAAGCTGGCCCCAGTAATCGAAGTGCCTATGGCCTATGATATGGCAAATGCTGAGTTTATTCAGGTACCAGGTTTTCAGGGTTTTTAGTGTTTATTCGGCAGTCTTGCTCGGCAGTCTTCTTCATAGGAAATGGAATTTGTAAAGTGAAACACTTTGTAGTTATAGCAGAGACTGAGACACATGAGAGCAGGCTGAAAAAACGGAGGCAACGAAAGCTGCGTTCGCACGCGTCCGACTGATCCGGCCCGCATGAAGCTGCATTTTGCTCAATCCGGCCCGTGACCTAAAATGAGTTTGACACCCCTGGTCTAGGGGAAAATCCATCCACCTGCCAAACCGTGTCTCCCGTTTGTGTAGATGCTGTGTAATGCACACTGGTACAAACTCGCACATACAATATCAGACAGCACACAATGTGCGTTTACAGAGTACACTTTATAAATCTTACTGGAACTACGTAATTAATAGCGATACAATATAAAAAGAAAGAAAAGGGTGCCAAAACTTATCAGAGTTTGATCAGTTTGTGCACAACCGTTGGAGCTCAATTATCGAAGCCTTCGGTCCACCATTCGATCTTCTTTGGGTTCTCCCAAAAATCCCGCTACTCACTCCAGGTTCCTACACATACAGGTAGAACAACATCACTTCCATTGGTTAATTCCTCCGTTATCAATAATTATAACCCAAACATTCCAACTAAACAGAGCATTACCTCATCAGTTATCCACAAAGAAGCCATTTCATTATAATGCTACAGAGAAGCCAGTTAACAGCTAACATTACAGTTAATAATCTGAGAACCCTGCAATAGGAAGGATGTGGAAGCTTTAGAAAGGGTTCAGAGGACATTTAGCAAGATGCTGCCTGGATCAGAGAGCATGACTTATGGGGAAAGTTTAAGTAAGCTAGGACTTTTCTTTTGGAGCGATGGAGGATGAGTTGACTTGACAGAGGTGTATAAGATAATAAGAGACATTGATAGGGTGGACAGCTAGCTCCTATTTTTAACAGCAGCAATGACTAATATGACAGGCTATATTTTTAAGGTGATTGGAGGAAATAAGGGGGTGGTGGGGATGTCAGAGAGTGGTGGGTGGGTGTGGAATACACTGCCTGGGCTTGTGGTAGAGGCAAATACATTAGGGCAATTTAAGAGATTCTTAGATAGGCAATGAATGAAAGAAGAAAATGGGGAGCTATGTGGGAGGAGAGGGTTAGATTGATCATGGAAATCAGCATTACATCATGGGCCAAAGAGCATGTACCGTGCTCTATTATACAATGTTTTATCAAAATACAATTAGTGCATGATTAGTTTAATCAGGTTCTTGTTAGAAGTAAATAAATTTATGAAAGACAGAAATAAGTACATATTCAGAGTCTTTTGCCCAGGATGGAAATGTTAAATGATAGAGGACACAGTTTTAAGGTGAAAGATAAGTTTAAAGGTGATATATATTTATTTTATACGAAGAGTGATAAGTGTCAAATGAAGCACTGCCAAGTGAAGTAGTGGAGGCAGATATAACAATGTTTAAGAGGCACATAACAAGCAGGGATTTGTATCATGTTCTGGCAGATGGAGTTAGTAAATAAAGTTGGCAACATGGTTGGCATTGGCATCATGGCTGGCTCAGTTCTAGAAATGGTCAGTGCAGAGTCAGTGTGGCTAGGGGTCTGTATCTGTGCTGTTTGACTTTCCCCTCTCCAGCTTCATGACTTCCTGCTAACAAGCTCAAAAGTCATAAAGACTGTTTGCACATTGCAGCAAAACTAAATATCTATAAAAAAAATGTAAGCTTGCTCCAAATGTGAAGGACTGATTGTTGGAGGAACGAACATCCCAGACTTGTTGACTTCTAACTGTCACCCACTTTTCAGTTCCTCACAGACCTCCAATTACTTTCAGAGCCGTCTCACAGTTTAGTTCTCTCCAGACAAGCTGATGAGGGGAACTGTATGTTTTCAGAAAATTCCTGGAGTATGTCAACAACTGCACAGCCATATTCACATGGGAACAGTCAGCCACCCTTTCTGTCAATATTGCCACAAAGCAGACATTTCTAAAAGGAAGAGTTAGACACTGAATACATTTTCAAGTACTGATCTTCAATAAATCAAAGTCTCCAGCAGATGTACCCTCAGCTGAAGAGGCCTTTATGTTCTTCTTTACTCATAGTTTCTTTCAGGTAGGTTGAGTGGGAGGGAGAGGATTTAAAGTTTTGTCCTAAGAAACTATTAGAAATATTGGCATGTAGGACTTGTTGTTAATTAATGTCAGGCAGGTTTGCCTAATTCAACAACAGAACGCAGATTCTGCAAAGTTTAACAGCTTTTATTCTGACACTTAAAATGCACTTCCATTGTATTCAGGAAAATGTACAGTATCAATCAGATGACACAGTTTTCAGACAGGAGGGGGAAAAAGATCTGAAGTATCATTTGCTGAGGCTAAAGTGGATGGGGGGGGGGAGGTGGTGGTGATGGTATGAGAACATAGAATAGTGTGTGATGGTATTGGGTTCACTGTTCGCAAAGCCCTAAACTCAAAAGGAAATAGTAAGCCCCATCCAATATTGGTATTTACAGTACTCTCACTACAGGGAGAATATATTGTATTAGCCTACTCCTTAAGGACTAACTTATTTCTCTGCCTAGTTTCTGTGGTGAAGTTTAACTGCTAATACCCTCTGTGTGAGCAGTGGGTTTCTCCTCTGTATCAAGGAAGAGATACATCAGCTGACAGTTTATTTTATAATTAGTGATATGAATTATGAACTAAAATAATTTACCAATGAGTTTCAGACAAATGAGTCCTGGGTACTTTGTAGGGTAGTACCCAAGATGGAGCTGACTAAATTTACATCTCTCTGAAGCTTTTTTCGGTCCTGTGCAGTAGCTCTCCCATACCAGATGGTGATGTAGTCTGTCAGAATGCTCTCCATGGTACATCTATAGAAGTTTTTGAGTATTTTTGTTGACATATCAAATCTCTTCAAACTCCTAATGAAGTATAGTTGCTGTCTTGCCTTCTTTATAGCTGCATTGATATGTTGGGACCAGGTTTGATCCTCAGAGATCTTGACACCCAGGAACTTGGAATTGCTCACTCTCTCCACTTCTGATCTCACTATGAGGATTGGTGTCTGTTCCTTCATCTTACCCTTCCTGAAGTCCACAATCAGCTCTTTCGTCTTACTGACGTTGAGTGCTGTGACACCACTCTGGCATACCTCACTCCTGTATGCCCTCTTGTCACCACCTGAGATTCTACCAACAATGGTTGTATCATCAGCAAATTATAGATGATATTTGAGCAATGCCTAGCCACACAGTCATGGGTATAGGGAGAGTAGAGCAGTGGGCTAAGCACACACCCCTGAGGTGCACCAGCATTGATTGTCAGCGAGGAGGAGATGTTATCACCAATCTGCACAGATTGTGGTCTTCCGGTTAGGAAATTGAGGATTCAATTACAGAGGGAGGTACAGAGGCCTGGGTTCTGTAACTTATCAATCAGGATGGTGGTGTTATATGCTGAGCTATAGTCGATGAACAGC
Source organism: Hemitrygon akajei (assembly GCF_048418815.1). Taxonomy (NCBI): domain Eukaryota; kingdom Metazoa; phylum Chordata; class Chondrichthyes; order Myliobatiformes; family Dasyatidae; genus Hemitrygon; species Hemitrygon akajei. The sequence continues at coordinate 139,530,568 of NC_133126.1, forward strand.
ATCCTGACATAAGTGTTTGTAATGTCCAGGTGGTATAAAGCCATGTGAAAAGCCGTTGAGATTACATCTGCCATTGGCCTATTGTGGCAATGCGAATTGCAGTGGGTCACAGGTGATCTAAAATCTTCTGGGGAGAGAGATGCCAGTCAGTAAAAACTAACACTGTGAGGGCTGACTCTAGGTATCCTATCTATTGATACCTATGATGACCTTTAATGTGCTAAGTGACAAAGTAAGTCAGGTATGGAACCTTCCTTGATCTCTATCACAATCATGTAAATAACTTAGCTGTAGTCCCTGGTTTGATTAGGCCAATTAACATTACCCCATTGTTTTATGCTTAGCTGATGCAGACCAGGCCGAGTCATGATCACTTCCCTTTGTAAACCATATCGCTTCAGTAGCCAGGTCACCTGCTGAAGGCCAGCAGCCTCTGCTCTGTAGATGGTGCTGTTTGCAAAGATGTCCTTTTAACTTCAGATTGATTATTGCTTACAACTTACATTAAGAACTGAACACTGATTATTGTTTATGACAAGAAGCTGAGTAAGGAATATTGGGTAGAAGTTTAACTTTGTCAGAAACCTTCTGGACCTTTTGGAAAGGTTATGCCGCTGTGTTAGAAAGCTTTGGTTAGCAATAAGTCTCTTGGCCATGAAAAGTGATGGCCCATCAAAAGCGCAGCATATAAACAGGCTCTTTTACTCATGATGTCTGTGCCGACCATGATGAAAATCCCATCTGAATACATTTGATCTCTATCCATCCATTCCTTGCTTGTTTACATGGCTGTCTAAATGTCTCTTTAATGATGCTTTAATTACTGCCTCCACCACTTCCCCTGACAATGCATTCCTGACACCTCTTCATGTAAAATAAATTTGTCTTGTATGTATGCTTCAAACTTTTCCGCTTCTCATCTTCACCTCTAATATTTGATACTCCCATTCTTGGAAAAAGACTCTGACTCTCTACCATGTCTTCACCTCTTAGAACCTTATGCACTAATGTCAGATTACCCATCAGCCTCTGATGTCCCAGAGAAAACAATCCAAATTTGTCTAATCTCTCCTTTTAGCTAATATTTTTCAATATATATGCAGCAATAATAAACCAATTTACTGATTCACCTTCTAATCCAATCAACATCTTGGTAAACTCTTCTGCATCCTCTCCAAAGCCTCCACACCCTTCCTGTAACATGGTGACCAAAACTGCAAACAATGCAAAAATGCAGCCTCACTAGAGCTTCAAACAACTGCAACAAACATGACTTCCCATCTTTTATACTAAGCACCTCAACAGATGAAGGTGTATATGCTGTTAGCTTTCTTTACCACCATATCCACTTGTGTTGCAATGTTCAGGGAGTTATGGACTTGCATGCCAAGTTCACTCTGAAAGTAGGTCCTTCTAAGGCACTGCCACTTACTCTTTGCAGTGAAAACACTGGAAGATCAAAGGGAATTCTGCAGTTTCTACTGCATGATATGACAGCATGATTTTACTTGAAAATGATTAATAGTCATCCAGAGTTACTGCGTCAGAACAATGTTCCTGTATTTGGTTGCAGAGTTTCTTCAGTCAGGACAATGTAACCTCAGGGACAAGAAGTACACTGTTGTTTCTGTGTGAGTTTAGTGTCAACTAAAAGACATTTCTGAGCACTGTACCATCATATTCTTCTCTTCATTAGGAACTAAGTAGAACATAACAAGTCCATTGCAAATAGGACCCTCAAAAGAGGCATGTGGGCAATGCCTGTTCACTCTTCAAAAAAATTCCATTTCACTACTTTTCAAAATACACCTATTACTGGCACAGTATCAATGTTCATTACTTGTTGTTACATGTGCTGAGATATAGTGAAAAGTTTAATAAAATAGTTTTGGGAATAATTACTGAACCTTAATGGTACTGTGAAATACAAACAGGAATATAATCACAGGTTATTATCTGAGTCATATTTCAACATTTCTCTCTGGTACTTTTAAAATAAAAACTCTGCCATTAGACATTACTGAAAGCTGAGTGTCTCATTTCAAATTTCAAAGTTAAATTTATTATCAGAGTACATACATGTCACTACATACAACCCTGAGATTCTTTTTCCTACGGGAATTCTTAGCAAATCTATAGAACAGTAACTGTAAACAGGATCAATGAACAACAAACTGTGCAAATGCAAATATAATAGCAATAAATAATGAGAGAATGAAATAACAAGATAAGGAGTCCTTAAAGTAAGTCCAATGGTCATGGGAAGACCAGAAATAGAATGAGTGTGGTTAACTCCATTGTTTCAAGAGCCTGATGGTTGATGGGTAGTAACTGTTCTTGAACCTGGTGGTACAAGTCCTGAGGCACCTGTGCCTTCTATCTGATGCCAGCAGTGAGAAATGGTTGAGAATCTTGGATGATAGATGCTGCTTTTCTACGACAACATTTCATGTAGATGTGCTCAATGATTGGGAGGGCTTTACACATGAAATACTGGGCCTAATCTGTTACCTTTTGTAGGATCTTCCACTCAAAGGCATTGGTGTTCCCATACCAGGCCGTAATGCAGCCAGTCAGCACACTTTCCAGCACACACCATTAGAAATTTGCCAAGGTTTTTGATGACATGCTGAATCTCTGAAGACTCCTGAGGCAGTAGAGATGTTGTTTCCTTTCTTTGCAATTACATTTATATGATGGGTCTGTGGTGAACGACATATACCTGTCTGGACACGCCCCCTGCTGACTGCTCCTGTGGCTCCTCCCACAGACCCCTGTATAAAGGCGATTGAGGTCTGAGCCCGGCCTCTCTGTCTCCAGGATGTAGTATGGTGGTCAACCACTGCTTGTTCCTTCTTCCAGTCAATAAAAGCCGATACCTCGCCTTTACGTCTCAGAGTGAGTTATTGATGGTGCACCAGGGTCCAGGACAGGTCCTCTGAGACAGTGACACCCAGGAATATAAAGTTACTGACCCTCTCCACCTCTGGTCCTCCAACAAGTACTGGCTCATGGATCTCTGGTTTCCCTCTTCTCCGGCCTACAATCAATGGCTTGGTTTTACTGATGTTGAATGAGAGACTGTTATTACACCAGTCAGACAAATTCTTGATTTCTATTGCTCTAAGGTAGAATTGATACAAGAAAGACAGCATATGACTTAGTCAAACTTAGTTCCATTGGGATTCTTGTTTTGAAAATGCCATTTTCTTCCTAAAATTGAACTTGTCATGTAGTTCAGAATGTAAAAAGTGGGATGAGGGTAGTTCCTCAATTTCCATCTGTGGGTAGGAGTTGGTAGATAGTGAGTCTCCATGATACAGTAAAATTAAAGGGTCATGGTAGAATTACGGCACAAATGTCATTAAAAATCAAGAATCTTTGAAGATTAATCCATTTATCATTTTCAAAAAACTACTTGTAGTTATGTTTAAGTTTCTTTTAACACATCTAATTTCATAGATACCTTGCTAGTTCCATTTATATACTTTATCCTTGGTGTGTCTGCATATCAATTAAATAAAAGCACACATGTGGAAGATGGCTTTAACTGGCTTATCATTCTTGTGCACATAACATGTGTTAATATTTTGCCTTTAACAAATATAAAAAGGAGGACAGTCCGTAAAAGTTGTACTTTTCTGTCACTGTCACATAATTTCTTGTAATTATTCAATCTATTGGTCTTCCAGGTTTGAGACAGGTGACTAAAGGGTTGAAATTTATATTACCGTTACACTAAAACTTTCTGCATTGGCTTCTGCCACTCTCTATGTACCTACACTATTTGATTATTCCATATCTTTGATATGACATGGTATTCATTTTCCCACTTGTGCCATCCCTAGAAATGTTAATTGCTGAAGATTGGGGAGTACTTGATCCTTAAGCACACCAAATGAGGATAAAAGAGTATAAGTGGCAACTTTTTCCCCAAGTTCAACTAGCATCGTAGACTTGTGCACATGGCACAAAGCTATCACTTCTGTCATCCAAATCATTGACATAGAATAACATACCAACCCTTGCAGAACACCACTAGTCATCGGCTGCCAACCTGAAAAGGTCCCCTTTATTCTCACTCTTTGCCTTCTGCCAGTCATCCAATCTTCTATCCATACTAGTATCTTTTCTATACTGGCATAGACTCTTATCTTGTTACACAGCCTCACGTGCATCATCTTCTCAAAGGCCTTCTAAAAATCCAAGTGAACAACATCCACTGATTCTCCTTTGTCTATCTTGCCTGTTACCTCCTCAATGAATTCCAACAGATATGTCAGGCAAGATTCCTCTTAAAGAAGCCATGCTGGCTTTGGCCTATTTTATCATGCTTCCAAGTATCACAAAACCTCATCCTTAATAATGGACTCCAACCTCTTCCCAACAACTAAAGTCAGGCAAACTGGCCTATTATTTCCTTTCTTCTGCCTCCCTCCCTTCTTAAAGAGTGAAGTTACATTTGTACTATTCCAGTCCTACAGAATGATTCCAGAATCTAGAGGAACTCTATCCCTGTTAAGGCGGTGGGAAGATGGGGTGAGCATGGATGTCCAGAAAGTGGAGTAGATGCAGGTGAAGGCAGCATCAATGGTGGAGGACGGAGAACCTGGCTTCTTGAAGAAGGAGGTCATCTCTGATGTTTTGTAAAGGAGGGCCTCATCCTGGGACCAGATGTGGAAGAGACCAATGAACTGGAAAAAGGAATTTTTACCAGAGATAAGGTGGGAAGAGGTATAGTCAAGATAGCCTTTGAAATCGGTAGACAATTTGTCTCTAGAGATGGAGACAGAGGGGTTGAGAAATGGGAGAGAGGCATTAGAAATGAATCAAATATATCTAAGAGCAGGGTGGAAATTAGAGGAAAAGTTGATGAAATTGATGAGTTCCGCATGGGTGCATGAAGCAGCACCAATGCAGACGTCAATGTAATGCAGAAAGTGTTTGTTGAGCATTATCAGGGAAGGTTCGGAAGGTAAACATTTGCACGTAGCCAATGAAAATGGTGGCAAAGCTAGGGCACATGTGGGTATCTATGGCTACCCTCTGAGTTTGGAGGAAGTGGAAGGAGCTGAAGGAGAAATTCGACAGCATGAGAACCAGTTCTGCTAGGCAGAGGAGGAGGTAGTGGAGGGGAGCTGTTCGGATCTGTTATCAAGAAAGATGTGGGAGAGCATTAAGGCCTTCTTGATGGGGAAATAGAATTGTATAGGGAGTGGACATCCGTGGTGAAAATAAGGCTCTCAGGGCCAGGGAATTGAAAGTTGCTGAGGAGATCAAGAGTATATAAAATGTCACAGATATAGGTGGGGCTGGACAAGGAGGATAGAATGGAGTCAAGTCAAGTGGACATAAGCTCAGTAGGGCAGGAGCAGGCAGGGACAATGGGCCTACCTGGACAGTCAGTTGACCTATTTTTCTAAATCAAGATACTGCGTAGCTTCAAAGGGAACTTTTGAATAGAGCCATTTCCATGCACCTGCTGTTCTGGTCTTTCTCGTGGAATGTGACTTTGGGAAATGCTAATGAAGAAGATAAGGCAAGTTGCTGTATATTTTTATGTAAAAGAGTATTATCATAATGAGCTGTGAATTTTCTTGTATTAATGCACTTCAGGAAGGAAATCCACCATTCCTACCTTGTCTGGATCACATGTGACTCAATGTGACACAATGTGGTTGAGTCTTAACTGCCTTCTGAAGTGGCCTAGCAAACCATTTAGTTGTAATAAGCTTCCAGAAGGCCAAATGAATCAAAATGGAATGGATCACCTGAAATTGACCTGGGCCCCAGAAATGACAATGGCAACAAAAAAAGCCTGTAAATTCCTCCTTAGCAACATCTGGGGCTTGTGTCAAAACTGGGAGAGCTATCTCACAGTCTAGTCAAGCCACAGTCTGACATAGTCGTACTCACAGAATCATATTTTACAGTCAACATCCCAGATGCCTCCATCTCCATCACTTGGTATATTTGTATCACCAGCAGGACAAACCCAGCAGAGCTGGAAACGCAGTCATATGCAGTTGGGAGTGAACTGCCCCAGATGCCCTCAACATTGACACTGCATCTTATGGGCATTTCATAGCATCAGGTTAAACCTTTTGCTGAATATTACCTATGTCCTCAGTCAGTTGTTAAATCAATGCTACTCCATGAAGAACACACTTGGAAGAAGCACTAAATATGGTCTAAGCATGGTATGTACTCTGGCTGGGGTATTTCATTGGCCACCACCAAGATTGGCACAGTATCATCACTACTGACCAAGCTGGCTGAGCATTAAAGGACATCACTGTCAAACTGGGTCTTTGGCACGTGATGAGGGAACCGATGAGGAAATACCCTACTTGATCTTATCCTTACTAATCTACCTGAATCAGGTGAATTTGTCTTGAACAGAATCAATAGGGATGACCATTGTGCAATACTCATGAAGATGAAGTTTTGTCTTCACAATGAAGATATACATCATATTGTCGCATAGCACTACCAGCATACCAGTTGTGGTAGGCTCCAGACAGATCTAACAACACAGATATGGTCATCCATGAGGCACTATTGCTGCAGAAATGCACTGAACTACAATCTGCAGCTTTGTGGTCTGTTAAATCACACTGCATTGCCACCATCATTATCAGACCAAGGGACCAAACCTGGTTCAATGAGGAATGCAGGAGAGCGTACCAGAAGAAGCATCAGCCGTACCTCAAGATGAGGGAGCAAGCTAGTGAAGTTACAGCACAGAGCTGCCTGCATGCCAAACGTAAACAGCATATGCAACAGACAACCACAAACAAGAGAATGTCTGCAAATGTTGGAAATCCAAAGCAACGCACACAAAACGCTGGAGGAACTCAGCAGGTCAGGCAGTATCTATGGAAAAGAATAAACGGTCAACGTTTCAGGCCGAGACTCTTCTTCAGGACAACCAAGCAATTCCACAATCAACAGATCCGACGTAAAATCTGCAGCCCTGCCATTTCCAAACAAAGAATGGTGGTGCACAATTAAGCAACTCACTGAGGAGGTGGCTCCATAAATTACTCATGTTCTTACAATGGGTGATGCCAGCCCATCTGTAAAAAAGAGAAAGCGGAAGCATTTGCAAGAATCTGCAGACAGAAGTAGTGAATGGATAAACCATCTCAACCTCTTCCAGTGGTCTCCAGCATGAGAGATGCCAATTTTCAGTCAATTTCATTCACTCTACATGATATCAAGAAATCATTAATGACATTAGATACAGCAAAGGCAATGGGCCCTGATAACATTCCAGCAAAATACTGAAAACCTGTTCTTTCTGAGCCAAACTGTAACAGTACAGCTTCATCACTGGAATCTACCCAAAATTATGCAAAATTGTAAAGTGTGTCATGTCTACAAGAAGGCAGGTCAAATCCCAAACAGTCATTTACTGCCCCATTAGTCTCCTCTCAATCATCAGCAGAGTAATAACTGATAGTTCTTTCATGTAGCATTTGCTTAGCAACAAGCTGTTCACAGAAATCCAACTTGAGTTCTGCCAAAATCATTCACCTCCTCACTTCATTACAACCTTGGCTCAAACATGGAGCTTAGCTCCAAAGGTGAAGTGAGAGTGACTGCCCTTGACATCAACACAGTGTCAAGGGCTCTGGCTAAACTAAAATCAGTGGGAATGAGGGACAAAAGCCTCTGCTGGCTGGAATTACATCCAACACAAATGAGGCTGACTGTGGTGGTTGGAGGTCTATTACCTGAGCCACATGATACTTCTGTTGGAGCAAAATATTGGAGAAACTCAGTAGTTAAGTAGTGCTTGTGGAAGCAAAGGTACAGTTGGCATTTTGGTTAAAACCCTGTTTCAGGAATTTGATGTAGGGTCTTGATCCAGAATGCCAACTATCCCTTTGCCTGCACAAATACTACTTGACCAGTTGAGTTTCTTCAGAAATGTGTTTCTTTCTCCGTATTCCAGCATCTGTAGTGTTTTGTGTCTACGCTTCTCCTAGGGTACTACCTTGAGGAGTTCCTTAGGATAATTGTTTAGCTCCAAATATCTTCAGAGCACCAACCTCAAAGGCTACATTGACTCAAAAAGAAAGTTCACTATGACTTTCTCAAGGGCAACCAAGGATGGACAACTAAATGCTGGTTCAGCCTATGAAGCCCATACCCCATGAATGAATGAGAAAAAGCACTTCATAATTAATGTAAACATATATGCACCAACGGGAATGATAGATTAAATGTAGCCCATGGCCAATCCACTTCCATCACCTAATAATAATGATCATGAAATTTTCCTCTCCTTTCTATGTACTGAAACTATCCCACAAGAAATGAATTTGGAACAGACGGAAAGGCAAGAGCCCAATGCATAAAACTGCCAACAAATTAACACTCCAATCTCCAAATATATCTGTTTCATGCTTTGTTGACTAAGGATTGCTTGATGATGACATATTGTGAAAGGAAATAGTGTGCCCTGTGTAGGCAGGTCTTACCTCAGTGATCACTGAGAAAAATATAATTCAAAAGAGCAGAGATGTTCTCCTTCTTCGAAGAATGGAATTACTCTTCCTCCACCATTGATGCTGCCTTCATCTGTGTCTCTTCCATTTCCCAGACATCAATGCTCACCCCATCTTCTGTTGCCTTTACAGTGATGAAGTTCCTCTTGTCTTCACCTACCATCCCATGAGCCTTCACATCCAACACATCATGCTCCACAACTTCCATAATCTTCAACTGGATCCAACCAACAAACATTTATTTACCTCCCCTCATTCTCCACCTTCCTTGTTCCCTCAGTGATTTTCTTGTCTGCTTGTCCCTCCCCACTAATCTCCATCCTGCCACAGATCCGTGCAAACAGTAGTAGTGGTACACCCACCCATTCACCTCTGCAATCACTTTTATTCAGGGCCCCAAACAGTCCTTCCAAGTGACTTCACATACAAATCTGTTGGGTTCACCTACTGCACGTGTTGCTCCCGATGCAGGATCCTCAACATCAGTGAGACTGGACATAGATTAGGGATCGCTTTGTTGAGCACCTCAGCTCCATCTACAAAAAGCCGAGTTTCCTGGCAACAACCATTTCAATCCCTATGCCCATTTCTGTACCAACATGTTGGTCCATTGCCCCCTTTTCTGCCACATTGAGGCCACTTTTAGGTTGGAGGAGTAACACCTCATACTCTGTCTAGGTAGAGTCCAACCCACTGGCTTGAATGCCAATTTCTCTAACTTCCAGTAATCGTTTACATCCCCTCCCCTTCCCTCTTCTTCGTTTCCCCACACTGGCCTCTTACCTCTTCTCCTCACCTGTCTATCACCTCCCCCGGTGTCCCTCCTTCTTCCCTTTCTCCCATTATCTACTCTCCTCTCCTATCAGATTCCTTCTTCTCTAGTCTTTAGGCTTTTCCACTTATCACCTCCCAGCTTCTTATTTCATCCCCCTCTCCCACCCACCTGGCTTCACCCAAATCCTTCTAGCTTGTCTTCTTCCCCTCTCCCTACCTTCTTATTCTGGCTTCTTCCCCCTTGCTTTCTTGTCCTGTTAAAGGGTCTCAGCCTAAAGCTTCAACTGTTTATTCGTTTCCATGGATGCTGCCTGACCTGCTGAGTTCTGCCGACTCTGGATTTCCAGCATCTTCAGGATCTTTCATGTTTATTCAAAGGAACTTGACAATTTTCTCCCCATGGCATATATTGGATCATTCAAAAATAAATCACTTAATCCCAAACATGTCCTGTGCAATTCTAGGCATTCTTGTTGGTCATCAGGGTGACGTCCCCAGGACCATCAAAGATGCTTGCATAAGCCAGAATGTGACGTTTATGCTGCTGCTGTTGTAAAAAGAACTGTCAATGGGAGGAGAACGTGAAGAGTAATGTCGAAAGGTGACTCATTTGTGTTGGTCCCAGTTCTCAGAAAGAAATTTCAGAGACTGAAAAATGTAGCAGGTTGACAGTGATGTTGTGAAGTGATTTGTCCTGGGAATAGAACATGGTCATTGTAGTACTGGCATATGTGCAAACCCAGGTTTAAATAACAGTTTCCTATTAGCATAACAAGAGGGCTGTTTGTACATTAAGTACAAAGCAGAGGTCCCAGTTTATAGCAGAAAAGTAAATGTTCCTCAAGTGGAAAATACATCTGTACAAGAATATCTTTATTTCCTTATTTCTTTTTAATAAAGGAATACTCCATTATTACTCTACAGGTGTTCTAAACGTGACCTTTATTGATGCAGAGAGAAGTATGCATGCCATCTTGGACAATGACTCCTATCCACTCCATGATGTACTGGTTAGGCACAGGAGTACATTCAGCCAGAGTCTCATTCCACTGAGATGTAATACTGAGCGTCAAAGGAAGTCATTCCTGCCTGTGGCCATCAAACTTTACAACTCCTCCCTTGGAGTGTCAGACACCCTGAGCCAATAGGACTTAATTCCACTTGGCATGATTAACTTATTATTATTTAATAATTTATGGTTTTATATTGCCGCATTTCTACACTATTCTTGGTTGGCGCGGCTTTCCCTTGGGATCAATAAAGTATGTCTGTCTGTCTGTCTGTAAAATGGATGTTTTGACCTTTTGCACCATGGTTTAATAAGATCCTTACTGATCAGATTATAATCTTATCTCTGTATTCCTGTCTACCTGTAGTGATTTTTCAACTCTTCGTTAATCACAGACTCATTTACCTCTGTCATAAAATATTCTAGGCTTAAAGTCCACCATGATTTGTAGAAGAGAGTTCCAAAAATTCATGACCCTCTGAGCAACATCAAGTTCTGGAGTATTGCATACAGTTCTGGTTGCCCCACTATAGAAAAATGTTGAGGCTTTGGAGATGGTGTGGAAGAGACTTGCTAGGATGATGCCTGGTTTAGAGTGCATGTGCTATCATGAGAGGTGGGGTAAACAAGGGTTGCTTTCTCTGGAGCGGTGGAGGCTGAGGGGAGATCTGATAGATGTTTACTAGATTATGAGAGGCATAGACAGAGTATCTTTCACCCAGGGTTTAAATGTCTAATAACAGAGGGCATGCATTGAATGCCTTCAACGTTGAGAGGGGATAGGTTCAAAGAGGACATGAGGGGTAAATTTTTTACTCAGAGAATGGTGGAGCCCTGGAACGTACTGCCTGGTATGGTGGTAGAGGCAAATACATTAGAGGATTAAAGAAACATTTAGATAGGCACATGAATGTGAGGAAGATGGAAGGACATGGGCATTGTGTAGGTAGGAGGGATTAGTGCTCGGATGTTTTTGATTTGTGTTTTAGCTAGTTTGCTCAATATTGTGGGTAATAAGGCCTGTTTCTGTGCTGTACTCTTCCATGCTCTATTTTGTGAATGCATTAAGTTATTTTGAAACATTAGCACCTGGTTCAAGATGCTCCCATAATATGAAGTACAGACCCTAAATCCACTTTGTCAAGATTCTGCCAGACATTAAGTGTTTCAATCAAGTCCAGCACTCTTCTAAATTTCAACATGTATTGGCTTAGCTTGGCTAACCTTTGCTCATAACACCATCCATTTTACATGTCAAGTAAGTTTTCTCTAAGCTTCTTCCAATGAGCAAAGATCATTAAATAAGGAGATCAGTACTGCACACCTAGTACTCCACATGGGCTTTCATCAAAATCCGACACTATATCACAGAAGTGGAACCTCCTTACCTTTGTAAGCAATTCTACTTGAAGTTTAAACTTGCAAAAAAAAAGAAAATACAACATCCGGAAATCTGAAATTGAAAAAGAAAATACTGGGAATACTCATGAGATTAGACAGCGCCTGTGGAGAGAGAAACTGAATTCTGACAAAAGGTTTCATACCAAAACTTTGAGTTTATTTCTCTTTCCCCCATGTTTCTGATGATAACAATCTTTTAGCTTTCATATTTATACGTTCTATCTCCATTCTAGCTTTTTGCATAATTATTCCACAAGTTGACTTGAGTCAGTCTGGGAAATCATGACACAAACTGAAAAATAGGGTACACCTGCTACAAAAGTAGAGAGCATGATGTGACCCGATTTCAATTATTGTTCTATAGTTTATTTATTTATTGTTTAAAGAGCAATACTCAAACATAAAAACTACTTGCAATGAAGGTGTTGGACAGCTGGTTGTTTAGAAGAATGAGAAACATGTAAATTACTGGGAGTGGAGGGAGATGGACACAGCATGATGGATTCTGAGATGTTTCCCTTATCTAGACCTAGGGGAGCATAATTTATAATAAGGGGCCAACCATTTAAGATGGAGATAAGCAGCAATTTGTTCCCTGAGAGGGTTTCAGATCTTTGGAATTCTCTACCCCAGAGAGGTTGAGACCTTAAAAATATTTATCAAGATGAATCCAAACCCTCTCATCTATGCTTGAAGGGAATTCTCTGATGCGGGAAAAGAAAGACATATCAGAAGCAGATTATTAAAGTAGAAGGGAATAAAAGTTCTTGTTTCTAAATGGAATTTATTGTTGAGGAAAACATTATAATTAAAAAGCTTTTCAGGATCCTGTAATTAAAATGTCAAAGTGTAGTTTAACATTTTTAGGCAATGTTTTTTTCCTCTCTGACAATTTAATGAGAACTATAGCAGGCTCTTTTATTGGCACTCTCTGCAGGAGCTTTCATTGTAATAGCTTATGCTGTTAGCCCTAAGTGTCTTGCCTCCTCTTAATTCACCAAACTCTGATAGCCCAGTTCCATTCTTCTTTGCCGTGGCCAAATCTGGTCTTCATTTCATGTCATGGTTGTGTAGGTTGCAATATATAACAATCATTATTGCTATTCTCCCTGGTGGAGTGGGGAGCTTGGTTTGGGGAATAATCTCCCTGAGGAATTATCCACGACATACTCAAACACATGAAGTGGTTTTTTTTAAAAAAAATCTCCTGGTAGTCACAAGCCCTTCTCTTAAAACTGGAATGCAATCCAATGTGACGCAATTTGCTATAGCAGTAAGGAATGAATATCAATGTATTCCATTCTTCTTGTAATCCAATGAATATCAATATAATCCATTCCCTCTCCTCCCCCTCAAGAACATGCTTGTGATGATCAGGTAGAGTGCAAACGAATGCCTTGTGCTACATGCTTATATACAAGACCTGTAGTCTGACATCGAACTCTATTTTACCAATGAGGGAAGATCAGTCCTTTCTGTTCTAGGATTTACCATTAGTTTTATTCAATTCTAATTTTGCTTAAATCACACTAAACCATTGATAACTAATGTCCATTTTACACATGTTTAACTTTAGTTTGTTCAGCCTGGCAGGAAATATTGAAGTTTTGGACATTTTTAAATCTAAATTCTGCGTTGTACCACTGTGCAAAGCTTCTCACTTTAAAATTAATGATTCAGTCATTCAGGTGTATGTAACAAGTAATCTCTGGTTTTTACCAGTGGCTTCCAGGAAAGACTGGATGGCCACCGAGGAAGGTCAGTGACTCTGGAGAGACAGCTGCCCTCCAGGAAAGACGGGCATGGGCTCACAAAGCTAGCAACCTTGGGGGCAGCACTCGCAAGAGGGCACCACTCAAGCTACCATTGAACAGGAAGAGCAATACCCCTGAGTCTCCCGAGGGGGGAGGGAGGATGAGAGACTCAACAAGACGGACATACCGGCAACGGCTAGGACAGGAAACACGACTACGAGGAAGCTAAAGCAAACAACACTGACCGGCGAGGAATTCAGGGAAAGGTGTCATTGTGGGAAAGTCTGCAAAAACATCAGAGGGCTCAAGATACACCAGAACAGGTCTAGATGTGGATCTCAATCTAGATTGGGGTCTCAGCTACCCCAATCCATTCGTCGAGGAAAGACAGGATCAAATGGCCTAGATCGTCAGACAACGTTGCCTGGATGCAATTCGATGAAGATCTCGATGGCATCCTGGAAGTTGCCTTAGCAGGCCCAGTACACAGAAAGATTGACTCACTCACAGCCTTAGCGTACAATCTAGATAAGGAACAATTTGGCCCAATGGAGTGGAGAAGTCAGCCCAAGTTACCACGGCAACCAGATAGCAGGGAAAGGGAGATTGGTCGCCTGAGAGGCAAATTAAAGACGCTCAACAAGAAGTTTTAAACCAGCTCACCGGCTGAATAGAAGGTATTAAGGACTTAACCGGCATGCTGAGGGAACAGCTGTGCAAACTCTGGAGGGCCGAACATCTTCAACAGCAAAGAAGGAAGAAAGAGAAAAGGCAAGCGCAGTTTGTGAGAGATCCATTCAGCTTCACCAGGGCTCTTCTCGGCGAACAAAAGCTCTGGTATACTGTCCAGCTTGAAGCCAGCGGTAAAAGAGTTCCTGCGGGAGGCACACAACGACCCATGGAGGAGTCAGGGACTAGGAACCAATCAGGCTGTGCGTAGACCAGAAAAACCATCAACTGAGCTGAATGTGAAGGAGCCTACATGGCAGGAAATCCAGAACATCATCCGGAAAGCTAAAGCATCAGCTGCCCCAGGCCGAAGCGGCATACCTTATAAGGTCTATAAGAAATGCCCAAAACTTCTCTGGAGGCTGTGGAAGGTCATGAGAAAGATCTGGGCCAAAGGTACTATTCCATCAAGTTGGAAATTGGCAGAGGGATGCTTTATTCCAAAGGAAGAGGATTCTTCCACAATTGCCCAGTTTAGAACAATTTCTCTCCTGGATGTGGAATGTAAGATTTTCTCTTCTGTGCTTGCAAGAAGACTGACTTTTCACGTGATGCAGAACCGCTATATCAACACATCCATCCAGAAAGGCGGCATTCCAGGCTTTTCAGGGTGTCTGAAACACACCTCAATGATTAGCCATTTGATCCATGAGGCCAAGCAGAAAAAAGGCTACCTAACAGTTGTCTGGTTAGACCTCGCGAATGCCTACGGGTCTATACCACATGACCTCATCCTAGATGGACTTGACCACTACTACATCCCAGTGGCTATTTGAGACATGATCACCAGCTGCCTAGGAGGATTCAAACTCAGATTTACATCAGCCTATTTCACAATTGGTTGGCCGGACCTCCAGAAGGGGATTCCAACAGGGTGCACCATCTCCCCCACCCTATTTATTATGAGAGAGAACCTCCTAATATCAGCAGCAGAAGACGTAACCCGCGGCCCAACGCTGGAGTGGGGCATTGCCCAGACGGCTCTACAAGGGCTCATGGACGACATCACTATAACAACTGTGTCAATGTCCAAGTAAGTTGGATATTGGAAACTCTGGACAATGTAGCACTTGGGCGAGGATGTCCTTCAAGGCCAAGAAGTCCAGGTGTATGGTGATCAGAAAGAGCAAAGTAACTAGCAAGTTTAGCCTCCAAGTTCAGGGTGAGGTCATCCCTTCCATCAAAGGTAACCTGATAAATTGCTTGGGGAAGTGGTTTAATGCATCACTGACAGATGGGGCCAACGTCACTAATGCTGTGAAGCAGACAGATGAATGGCTGAAGAAGATCGACAAATCTGGACTTCCTGGTAAATTCAAAACCTGGCTGACCCAATACGGCCTTCTGCCTGGGCTTCTCTGACTATTCACACTTTACGAGTTCCCCGTGACTGCTGTAGAGGGCATTATGAGGAAAACCAAACAGCACTTGCGGAGATGGTTAGGAGATCCCCCAAGCTTCTCTTCAGTGGGCCTCTATATTCGATCTGGGCAACTGCAGCTTCCCCTGTCATCTGTTGTGGAGGAATTCAAGGTGGCTAAATGCAGAGCCTTATTAAGCTTGAGAGATTCCAATGACGACCTGGTAAATCAAGCAGGCGTTACAACCAGATCTGGGCACAAGTGGGCAGCCAACGCAGCAGTAGAGCAAGCTGTGTGTTCTCTGAAGCTGCGAGATATCATCGGCAACCCCTGCGTCAGGCGGCAAGGCCTTGGCTCAGTTTACTTCCAGCAGTGGGGAAACGCAAGCATAAGGAACAGGCGAGACATAGTACAGGCAGAAGTATGGATCTGTGAGGAAGAGAAGCGGATGTCAAAGGCAGTGGAACAAGTGTCCCAGGGTGCCTGGACAAAATGAGATCTGCCCAAGCGCAAGATCTCATGGGCAGAGTTATGGAGACTGGAGTCCTTCCGTATTTCCTTCCTCTGGTGATCCGTGTATGACACCCTTCCTTCGCCATTACATCTGTACACCTGGGAGATGAGAGAGGACCTGAACTGTAAGCTCTGTGGGACACTGGCTCATATACTGTCCGGGTGTAAAACAGCTCTAATTCAAGGGCGGTATAGGTGGCACCATGATAAGGTGCTGCTTGCTCTTGCTGACACATGAGAGCGAGAGAGATGCAAGAAGAGGACGGCTGGCACAGATTTGAGGAAGGCCATCACCTTCATCAAAGAGGGAAACAGGACTTTCGTAACCAAACAACCAAAGCCAAATCTGCTGCTAACAGCCAGGTCCTGGGAGATGAGGGTCGATGTGGGAAGGAGGCTGCAGTTCCTGGAGGAGGCCCACAAGAGAAAGGCCTTGAAGTATCAGCCCTTGGTGCAGGAGTGGAGATCAGCTGCAGAGGTTTCCCAGCCAAATCAGCATGATGGTTGTTGTCAGCTCTGATCCTGGATGAAAGGAGCAAAAAATAAGCAGCTTGTAGGATGGCGGAAAAGGCAGAACGAGCCTCTTGTTAGATTTGGAGTAGGAGAGAGGAGGGAAGCTGAAAGCCAGGAGCAGATGGGCAGTGATTTGGCCACCACTGCTGGCCCACCAACTGGAGAGTGTTGTGGTTAAGGTTGGGAACCACCTGATGACATCTGCTCCTGGCTGAAGGCTATGGTTACCTCATAAGGTATCTGGAGAATGCCCCCTTATCAGTTATATGTAACAAAAAATTTCCAGTGCACTAGTGTAAAGAAAAACAACATAATTGTACTCTGGATCTGTTGCAGCACAATAAAAAACACAATAAGATAAGGAACACAATAATAATAAAAAAACAATGTAAGTATAAAAACATAAAATTCCTTATATATATATAGATTGATTACATGTCCATAAAAAGATGCTAGGCACAGGAGTGTCTGTACATAAGGTGTTGATCAGCCTTACTGCTTGGGGAAAGTAACTGTTTTTGAGTCTGGTGGTCCTGGAGAGGATGCTATGTAGCCTCCTACCTCATGGGAGTGGAACAAACAGCCCATGAGCAGGGTGGGTGAGATCCTTCAGGATGTTACTGGCCTTTTTCTGACTCCTTTCCCTATAAATGTCTTTGATGGCAGGTAAGCTGCTGCCAGTACAAAAAAGCTGGATGAACTCAGCAGGTCGGGCAGCATCCGTTGAAAGAAGCAGTCAATGTTTCGGGTCGAGACCCTTCTCGACCCAAAACATTGACTGCAGTCCTGACGAAAGGTCTTGATCTGAGATGTTGACTGTGTCCTGACGAAGGGCCTCGACCCGAAACGTTGACTGCTTCTTTCAACGGATGCTGCCCGACCTGCTGAGTTCATCCAGCTTTTTTGTACGTCTTGATTTGACCACAGAATCTGCAGTGTACTTTGTGTTTACTATTCGTCACTCCGCTGCAAAGTCTCTTCAAGGTATGCCTACCTTGAAGAAGTTTAAATCTTCTCTTCGACGGAAGTTCAGTGAGACCCTTTCTCACTGATCACCCTCTGTGATCTCCGCCTCTCTTTGACTCTTTGATCATGTCCTGACACAGACATGGTACCACAGCCACGTCTCATTTTTGGGACCATGTCTCTGCCGCCATTTCGTATCTCAGGGATTCCAGCTCCGGTTCCAGGCCTCCCAGTTCGGGCCCAGCGAGGATCCCTGGTACCACCGTTTTATTGACCATTGCTCCCTCCGCGGCTTGTGCCAGATTCTCCGAGCCACTCTCACCACCATGCGGAAATACCAATGGACCCTGTCTCTCTTTCTGCTTCCACTGCGGGCCTGGCTCTCCACCGTCTGCCATGAAACTCTCCTACACTTCATTCTCCGCCGGATTCACGCCTCCAACCGCCGTTTCTTCTCCTTCCTCACGTCCAAGAAGGATCATAAGCTCACCCGCCTGCAGCCCACGATGACTGCCTCCAGCCCGGACCCCGACCTCTCGGACTTCGACTTCTCGGGCCTCCAGCAAGCTGAAGACCCATCAGCCGCGGACTCTAACCCTGAATGGAACCACGGCCTCCTGGACATGGGCATCAGCCCCCAGCGCACCATGGACTCACCCGCTTCTGATTTGGACCTCAGTTCTGGCACCCTGCAGACCACAGACTCCGACACCCATAGCTCTAGATCCAGCTGGAACCGTGATCCTGACCTATCCAGACCAGGACAGCTCCTACCGCCGCTGGGTCCTACTGTTCGTCTTATTCCTCTACTACCCCCTATCCTCCCCACGACTCCCAACCCTCCCTCCACCCCTCATCTCCCCTCCATTCCTCTGATCCCTCATCCTCCCCTCAGCCCGCTCTCCCTGAACATCCCATCTCCTCTCTCCCTCCTGAGACCTCCCACTGTTTACCCTCCTCTGACCCCAGACCCAACCCTTGCCATGTCTTTACCATCCCCTCTGACCTTCCTCTTTCTGAGGCAGAGTGTTCTGTGCTCAGCAGAGGCCTCACTTTTGTTCCCCTCCGTCCACACCTCAGTGAGTTCCGTGCCCGGCATGACGCTGAAATCTTCTTCCGTTGCTTATGTCTCCGAGCTTACTACTGTTGGAAAAAGAGAGAGAGAGATACCGCTTCTACCTCTTCCAATGATTCTGAGTGAGGCACAGAGAGATCTGTATTTACTGACAATTACCTTTATTGTTTAAACTAACTAATACGTGAATTCATACACTAAATACCTTGTGCACACACCCGCTAAGTATCCCTGACTCTCCTGGATAGTCAAAGAATAGCAAAGGTATTACCCGGGCAGAGGAATTTACGCTGGCCAGGCGTTCCTTGTTTCTCGTGGTCCCAATTCACTCTCCACGTGCTTCACGTAGGGTTCTTCTTGCTTGTATCTGCGATGGTTATTCTTCGAAGTTACCACCACCAGCACCCACAAAACATCCACCTTTATATCCATTCCTTATCAATTCAAATGTCACATTCCTGTGTCATTGGCCGCAGTTCGTGTGTCTGGCCTTTAACACCTGGTCATTGGCTCTGGTCCAATCCAGCATCCATCTATTGTCCTCTTCCCATCTAGGGACAGTTGATGACTCATGGCCCTTTGTTCTCAGTCAGCAATGAGTTTGAATCGCCTCAGGCATTCACAATCCTGCATGTTATAGCCAACCAAAGAACACCTCACAAATAATTTCTTATTTGGAAATGACCTCCAGTCCAGCAGATTACCTGAAGTCTTTGTGCCTTCTTTAAAACACTAATCAAGTCCAGCATGTCAAGCTCACAAAATGGAGAATCGAGTGTCTTCACAAAATGGCAGCCTCCATCCCCCAAGCACACGGCAAGAAGAAAGACTGCTTCCACTGTCCTTGATTCATTTGAATTCACTGATTTGAAGATTGTCATTCTTTCTGGCCAACATATCCCTCCTCTTGATCCAAAGATTTATCTTAGGATCACTATCATCCTCTATTCTATTGACCATCCATTGGATTGCCATGCATCCCCAGCAGGTGTGCTGCACTTACATTATAACTTTTACTTACTACATTCATACAATTTTTATACTGGCCATCTTTGTCTCAGTAGTGCAAAATCATTCCCCTCTACCTTTTGCATAATTTCAGCCTTCCATCTTCTGAGTTGATACACATTAAATAATATAATCATCAGTGTACAAAAAATGAATATTACTGCAGCATGTGAGATTATCCTCACCCATGGATGTATTTGAACATTTGATCCCCAATTCCAAAATTTATCCCAAAAGTCTAAGTCACTCAATGTTTCATTTGCCTTCTCAGCATGTGTCTTAATAACTTTTAAATGTTCAGACCACTGATGAATTATTTCCTTTGCCTCCTCCACCACTCGTGTCCACTCTGCAGTCAAATGAGGAATCGGTGGCAACTCAGTTACAACATGAGTTATACAAATATCGATCTGTATCAGTTCGTTGGATTGAAAGACTTTCCTCCACTACCTTCTCCACTGCTGGTTTAGGCAAAGTTTGTCCTCCAATAGTCAAATTTAAAGTCACATCCTCAATTGCAACATTGTGACTTTCCAAAGGACACTTTTTCCATCCCTTGGTATAACTCATAGCTGATGTTGCTATATAATATGTTTGTCCCACTAGTGCATACTGCAGAAAAGAATCATTACCCACAGGCAAAATAGACAATGAACACTTTTCATAAGTATTAAATCCACAATCTGCAAGTTTCTGTCTAGTCATCTCTTCTAGACAAGCCCAGTGATTTCCCCCTTGAAGACATTTTGATAAATCTATTCCTTTTCTGATACCATTCATAACAATAGCATGTTTTGGTGGGTTGCTTAAGGATATCCAAGTATTCTCATGATACATTGAACCCTTTTCAAGGAGTAAGTTAAATTATTTCCATGATGGGGAATGTGGAATACTGCACCCACATAAAACCTCCCTTTATCATCATCACAAGTACCTAGTACCCTATGGAATATTTAATGTTTTATCCAGACACATCAAACCATCTACCCCAGCATAATACAAATTTGAGTCTTCCATTTCTTCTACATGCGCTCGTATCACCCGTATCCGTTGAGAAAAGTTTCTTTTGATCACCGAATAGTCTTCATAATGACGTTGTTGTTGACAAGTTCATTGGCAGTAATGTTTCAGAAGCACAACCAATCATGACCCCAGTCATGGTCAATTCCATCACCATAAAATGCATTATTCTCTTCATATTGAATTAAACCTGTAAATACACAAAGGGTAATATCTGCTCCTATTTCCAGTTCCAATCTTGAATTACTTTAAATCCATGTTTTCTATCTGGTTTTCCAACCTATGCAATCTAGGCTCCCAATCATCTTTGGATTCAAGTCATCCATCTTTTCTCACCCAATTTTGTTTCAAGACAGGGGAGGCAGAAACCAATGTATTTCTCCTCCTTACTTTATTTACACATCTACCCTGTTTTTCAAACTGAGAAAGTGGATAAACTCCTCCTTGGTCAGATCTGTTGCCATCTTCTTGGAATAACTGTTCCAAGTTCAGATATTCCAAATCAGAACTATTGTGTACATCGATTGTCAAGTCTCCAAAATTGGGACTATCATGTACATCAATTGTTACATGTCGTTGATAATTTTACTGTTTCTCCCCCACCAATTTCAACTGGTTGATGTGGTACCATCCACTTTTATCTGGAGAAGTTAGCACCCTGTATACCAGAGGTTCCCAACGTGGGGTGCCCGCACCCCCAGGGGATGCGAGATGGAATTTCAGGGGGTACAACAAAAAGTGGCTTGTGTGCTTGAGTGACAAGTCACGAGTCATCACTCAGCCAGCTGCCAGTGTGCCTTGAGAAGTGGTAGTAATGTTTGGCCCAAGCACACTCCAGTCTCCCGCTGGCTGAGTCAGCGTTGAGGATTCTCATCAGTGTTACCTGGGAGTTACACCTCAGATTTGAGGAGTCTCGTCAATTTACTGTTCACAATTTTTTCTGAATAAATTAGAATCTAATTGCTCAATTTATATTTGCATTTTATGCACTGAGTTAAAAGCTTATTTTTTTAAGTTCAATTTGTTCACCCGCAGTATTGTATGTGGGCGGGGGATCTTCAGGAAAAAGCGTTTCGTCATTATCAAGACCATATCTAGTGGCATCATCAGCTAAACCGTTCCAATCTATATCTACATATTCGCTCCCTTCCCCTCTTTCAGATCCAAAAGCGCATATTATTCCCCTCTGTGCAGGAAGTTGGTCCTGCAGCTTTTGTATCTGCTTTAAACACTTTGTATGGTCACTAGTATTACTTCTCTTTTCAGAAACTGATTTCTGTATCACATTTATAGCTGTTTTTAAATCACTGCACTGTTTCTTTAATTCTTCTGCTTGGCTAAATTAGCTTCCTTTTCCAGTTTACTCTGTTCTTTAACAAGTTTCTCGCATTTCAGCTGAAACTGATTCATATGCACCAAATCCATACTTCTTTGTCCCTGTAAATCTGTAAAATTTCCCTTGAGGATTTGTAACTCCTTTCTGAGCATTTTGTTTTCGTTTTCTAACTCCTCTCGGATTCTTTTGTTTTCATCTGCTAACTTATCTCTCTCAGCGTCGGCTTTTTGCCGATTTTCTATTAATTCCTCAATGAGGCAGGCAACTGCTACTGGCTTCAGTAGTCGCTTAAATTTCTTGTCCGACAATTTCCCTCGGGCAATTCTAAACAACACTTCTCCACCTTTACCGCTGGTGTGTCCAGCACACTCCCCGTATTGTGGCCATTTCCCCAATACTTACTTCTGGAGGAATTCCCTCCAATCAAAACTATCCAAGTCCTTTGGACTTGCAGATTTCCCTAAATTCTTCATCCTGGGTCACTACCAACCAGTTACCCAGCCCTGATTTCTCTGTTTCTCACCCACGTGGTCCGGTTCGAGTCTCGTGCTGACTCAACAAGAGATTTAACCTCGGGCCCACCCAGGGACGCCAATTCTGTTGGAAAAAGAGAGAGAGAGATACCACTTCTACCTCTTCCAATGATTCTGAGTGAGGCACAGAGAGATCTGTATTTACTGACAATTACCTTTATTGTTCAAACTAACTAATACGTGAATTCATACACTAAATACCTTGTGCGAACACCCGCTAAGTATCCCTGACTCTCCTGGATAGTCAAAGAATAGCAAAGGTATTACCCGGGCCGAGGAATTTACGCTGGCCAGGCGTTCCTTGTTCCTCGTGGTCCCGATCCACTCTCCACGTGCTTCACGCAGAGTTCTTCTCGCTTGTGTCTGTGATGGTTATTCTTCGAAGTTACCACCACCAGCACCCACAAAACATCCACTTTTATATCCATTCCTTATCAATTCAAATGTCGCATTCCTGTGTCATTGGCCGCAGTTCATGTGTCTGGCCTTTAACACCTGGTCATTGGCTCTGGTCCAAGCAGCCTCCATCTATTGTCCTCTTCCCATCAAGGGACAGTTGCTGACTCATGGCTCTTTGTTCTCAGTCAGCAATGAGCTTGAATCACCTCAGGCATTCACAAGTCTGCATGTTATAGCCAAACAAAGAACAACCTCACAAATAACTCCTTATTTGGAAATGACCTCCAGTCCAGCAGATTACCTGAAGTCTTTGTGCCTTCTTTAAAACACTAATCAAGTCCAGCATGTCAAGCTCACAAAATGGAGAATCGAGTGTCTTCACAAAATAGCAGCCTCCATCCCCCAAGCACACGGCAAGAAGAAAGACTGCTTCCACTGTCCTTGATTCATTTGAATTCACTGATTTGAAGATTGTCATTCTTTCTGGCCAACACTACTTTAACAAGGATTCCCCTCCCCCTATTGATGACCCCTTCTCCCGTCTTCAACCCTCCTCTTCCTCCTGGACACCCCAACCGGGCCTTCTACCTGCACTCGATCTTTTCATCTCCAACTGTCGCCGAGACATCAACTGTCTCAACTTCACCACTCCTTTCTCCTGTTCCAACCTCACTTTTCTGAAAAAGAGACCTGATGAAGGGTCTCGACCCGAAACGTTGACTGCTTCTTTCAACAGATGCTGCCCAACCTGCTGAGTTCATCCAGCATTTTTGTACGTCTTGATTTGATCACAGCATCTGCAGTGTACTTTGTGTGAGCTGCTGCCAGTAGTGTGTTGGGCAGTTTTGATTACCCCTCGTAGAGCCTTCCAGCTTGCTGCAGTGCAGTTTCCTCACCATTCAATGATGCAGCTTGTTTGGATGCACATCTGTAGAATGACATGAGTACAGATCTGCATAATCCGGCTCTCTTCAACCTCCTGTTAGAATAACAATCAGGGAGCAACACTATAAATTGTTTCATTTTCAGTCGAGTACAGAAGTGCGAAGTAAAGGCTTGTTGTGTAGATTGGTGGGTTAATACAATCAATCAGTGGCATTAACAAATCTGTAAAGACAGTTGGGGGGAAGAGGGGGGGGATGGGAAGAGGAGAGAGTTGGAAATGCAGTCATGTTATGTGATCCTGCAACTTCCAAACATAAACCAAGCATGTCAGTCAGCAACTGAGAAACTCATGAGAAACCTTAATAGCTGCTTTGGGATGTAATGCGGAGTGCCAAATTTCCCTGAACTCTTTGAAAGCTTGCCAGTGAAATCCTAATGGAAGCATTAAGAGCTGAGGCGTTTCGAAAATAATTCCACAGCAAATATGACAGCTTGATAACTACTGTCCAGTGTGGAGGCTTTGGTGAACAGGAATAGTGCTTGCTGTCTTTTTAGTGAATCTGAAGAAAGTTCTGGGAGGATGAATTCTAATCTTACCATTACTACTTACTTACAGGAGAAGGCCTGTCTGTATCATAACATGAAGATGGGTGTTGTTCAGGCACATCTGTTCTGGAATCCAGAGTGGAGTAATTTGGGAGTCACAGCAACCAAAGGGTCTGCAGCAGCCAATGCAAGACCAGGTGCGATTATGAGCAGTAGGGAAGAGATAAGCAGGTTCAAGATAACTTAGACAAGCTAACTGAGTAAGGCGACAATATTATACAGAAAAGATGTGAAGTCTTCCACTTTGCTGAATAAAAAAGCAAAGTATTTTGGAAAAGGTGATATTCTGATACATCTGACTGTCCTTGAACTTTTTTTTGAATGGCCCGTGAATATTACCTCACTTTTGTACTATTAATCTACTACTTTTTTGTGATTTATAGTAGTGTTTTATTTCTTCCTCTGTACCACTGCCACAGAACAGGAAATCTCATGACATATGTCAGTGGTAATAAACCTGATTCTGATTCTGAAACCTATGTGGTTGGGGTGAGAAGTGCTGGCACCAGACATCATCTATCACTATGTTCCAATTCATCAGGCAAGTGTTAGCAGGACAATGGCTGGAGAAGCAACCCTTGTGCGCTTTGTCTTTCTCCATTGTTCCAGATTCTCGTTCCTTGGAAGGAGAGACAAGATGAAAGAACACAATGCAATATACTGAATGGATGTTTGAGGATGCTAGCTTATTCATGTTGGCCTTGATGATGTTGACTAAAGATGAAGTGAATCTTCAGTGATAGTTGCATAGATGGGGGCACATCTATATACGTTGTAGGAGAAGTCTGCACCCATGTGAATTATGAGTCTATCGGGACCCTGAGGACTTGTGGAAACTGTATGGTGGCTTCTTTTGAACTTATAGTCTTTTAACATCTTTGGACTATTTTTACTGTGCCCATGGTCTGTTTTTTTTTTATTAATTATGCTATTGTTTGCACTGTTGTAACTATGTGGTTTTGTGCAGGTCTTGTAGATTTAGTTTTCGGTCTTGTTTTGTCTGGTGGGTTTGGAGCTCCTTTCTGGGAAACACGCTAAGATGGTAGCGCAATTTTAATATGCAGCAGCCTCTCCGGACTCTGGGGATTGCCAAACATTATGTAGATTTTCTGGTGTAGTCTGTTTTGTCACATGCTTTTGTGATATAATTCTGGAGGAACATTGTCTCATTTTTTAACTGCATTGGATTTGTGGTTTCTAAATGACAATAAACTGAATCTGAATCTGACATTGATATGAAGGGCCAAATTAAAGATAAGGTAGGGTTGGATTAACCCAGATACATTGGGAGGCAGCGATGTGAAATGACCACCTTTTCTGGTTTACAAAGTCACTAATGGAAACTGGAGCATTCACTCTGTTCAGTCTGTCGCCACAGACAGTACTGAGAACACATGTTTTTTCCTCTAGTCAGCAAGGTGAATGACATTCCCTTCACCCATGCAGGTCCACGGTGGCATTCAGAAATGCAATGGTAAAGTTTGGCAGAGGTTCTGCCCAATTTCATTCACAGTGCAGGTTACCTCAGAGGCAATGCTTGCCAAGTGTCTTTGAAAGCCCGTGCTCAAATTAAACCTTGCATGCTGTCACTGCATCTGCTCTTCCATTTTGATGGAATTTATATGTAAATTGTCTGGCTGATTTAAAGACACTAAAACTAATGAGATTTTCACTTTTGAAGGAAAGTGAGTCTCCAGTCTACTGGGGAACACATCATCTCCCAGTCCCAGAACATTGTTAGCTCTTCCCCCACCTCCATCTGTATTGCTTCCCAGAAAATTTACCGGCTAGATCACTAGATGGAGCTCTCTACTGAAGTGAGAATTTGTGCCTGGAGCTATGAGTTAGTGATGTTGACCCATCTTGGTGAAGCTTGGTTGAAAGGCTTTAGAGAAGCCTACAGCCATCCACATTTCTTCCCCATAAGGGTTTTGTTTTGTGTTCTGATACTAATTTGCGATGGAGTAGTGGGCAACATTTATAAATGAATAAATGTTTATCCACGTGAATACATGAAGATTGGTCAAAAGGCCTGTAGATATATAATATTCAAAGTAGTTTGAACTTATGCAAATCTTTGTGTGAAGCAGTGGATGAATTATTGCATACTAATTACACAGCAAAAAGACTGATGTGTTCAGTACTGAAGATAAAATGTTCTGAAAATATCCTTAGGCAAAACATAGCCCGGTAATGTACTCTAATCTTGTGGTTAAATGTACTTCCCAGAATGGAAGAAAGAAATCTACTGCAAATCCGCTTTTGGCCTATTAGAAACTAATGGGATTCTATCAACTGGAGTGAACACTGCAGTGGAAGGCTGGAGTGTTCACTGAGATCTTTAAACTCTCACTTCTAGTCTGAGGAACCCACCTGCTTCAAACAGGCTCCATTTATACCTGTGCCTAAGAAAAAAAGTGGTAACCTGCCACAATGACTATTGTCCAGTAGCACTTACATCCACAGTGATAAAGTGTTTTGAGGGGTTGGTGATGAAACGTAATACTCTGACCTGAGAAGTGACTTGGATCCACTCCAATTTGCCTACTATCACAACAGGTCCACAGCAGATGCCATTTCATTGGCTCCTCTCTCAGCCCTGGAACATCTGGTCTGCAAAGATGCATACATCAGGATGCTCTTTATCAGCTCAGCATTCAATACCATCATCTCCTCAAAACTAATCAATAAACTTCAAGATCTTGGCCTCAATAACTCCTTGTGCAATTTGATTCTTGATTTCCTCACTTGCAGACATCAGTCATTTTGGAACAGCAACAACATCTCCTGCACAATCTTCATCAGCACAAGTGCACCACAGGATTGTGTGCTTAGGCCCCTGCTCTACTCACTTTACACTTATGACTGTGCAGCTATGTACAGCTCCAATGCCATATTTTGTAGGTTTAATCAAAGGTCGTGACAAATCTGTATATAGGAGGGAGATGGAAAATCTGGCTGAGTGGTGCCATAAAAACAACTTCTTACTGAATGTTAGCAAGACTAAGGAGCTAATTTTTCACTTCAGGAGGAGGAAACCAGAGGTCCAGGAGTCAGTCCTCATCAGAGGATCAGAGGTAAAGAGGGTCAACAACTTTAAATTCCTTTGTGTTATTATCTCGGAGGGTCTGCCTGGGCCTAGCATATAAATGCAATTCCAAAGCACAGCAGCATTTCTGCTTCCTTAGGAGTTTGCGAGATTTGGCATGACATTTAAAACTTTTACCAAATACTATAGATGTATCGTGGAGAATTTATTGACCGACCTTATCGCAGTTGGGTATGGAACCTCACGACTCACACCGCCAGGTTCAGGAACAGTTATTACCCCTCAACGATCAGGTTCTAGAATCAATGGGGATAGCTTCACTCAACTTCACTTGCCCATCATTGAAATAATCCCACAATGTATGGACTTAACTTCAAGGACTGTTCATCTCATGTTTTTGATATTTATTGTTTTTTTTTATTACTATTATTTCCTTCTTTTAGCACTTGCACAGTTTTTGTCTTTTGCACATTGGCTGAATGCCCAAGTCAGTGTGGTCTTTCACTGATTCTATTATGGTTCATATTCCATATGGACTTATTGTGTATGCCCACAAGAAAATGAATCTTAGTGCTGTGTATGGTGACATATATGTACTTGGATCACAAATTAACTTTGAACTAGTAATAGAACAATATTTGGCTGGCAAGGAATGGTGTATTATTCGGGATGTTGGAAAAAATAATGATTTACCCTTCTTTTTTCAAAATTAAAATGGAAAAATGATTATAACGTTTTTCCATACTGTAACCTGAGGAGAAGTGTAAATCTGATGCCTGAAATTTCAGGATGCCTCTATTTTGAGTCACTAGATGGCAGTGAACATCACCATTTGGAATGAGCAGGCTTGTCCTTCCTGAACTAGTGAATGGAGAGCACTTCAAGAAAAATACCTTTAATTTCTAAATTGATATCAGATGAATACAATTGGAAAGTGGTGTACAAAAACAATGCTAAAATGGATAGATAATATCAAATAAAAAAAACGTTCAAATTGAATAGGCTGATGAAAAAGAATGTGTTTTTATGGTTCTTCAAGCATTTCGGGAAAGGTATTTGGCTTAAATAAAATATCATTAAGTATGCATATAAACGTAGCTGAAAGTGGGTTGAGCATCTGTGTACATAATTTCCAGAGGTTTAATTTTTATATTTTATTCTGGAGTACTCCAAAAATGAAGGATCCCAAATCACATGATAGTCATCCTGTCAAATGTTAGAGTTCAGCGAAAACATGACCCTGTGCTCACAAGTCAGGAGATGAATGACGTTTAGAACAATCAAATCCTTGTAAAATCTTTCAAGGGGTGATGACATCTGTCTGAAAATGTGAACTTTAGTCAAATGTAGTTGAAGCTGAAGGGATGGCAGCTTTCGACAGTTCCAAACTTAAGGGAACACTGTGGTCAGGATATTTCATTTTTGTTTTCATTTGAGGATCATAGGGCAAAATGATAGTGGAATAATATTGTTGCAAAGTCTAGTATGAATGAGAACAAATTTACTTAACAGTGTAAAATATAGACACATTTCATGTGGATTTACTAATATGTTAATATTAACACCATGGTATTTAAAATAATTGTTTCCATATAATTCAATAGCAAAGTTTGACATACTTAAGACCCTTACCATTCATTATGTGATAATTTCAAGTTTCTTGAAAGAATCATTTCAATCCCAAAGATATAGTAAAAGTCCTATAGGAATTTCATGGAGTGTTGCAGATGAATACAAACTGTGAACACCATTGCATTTAAATTTCACATTTGAAATTTTCTTTAATAACTTGCAGTACAAAGTTCTGAAGTATAATGACAAGGTGCTGTATAAGAGATTTATCTCAAGATACTAAGATAAAAAAAATCTTGACACATTTGATCAAAACAGTGGAAAGCTGCAGTATATACTCAAACACCCGTGTGGCTCATTAACTGCACTGCTAGATTAAAACAGGTCAGAATAGCTGAAAATCAGTGGATACTTATTAAGGACTTTGCTGTCAAAAATACAGTTATCTCCTGTATAACCTACAATGTATCTTTGGTTCCACAGCTACCTTGATCACCATTCCCTCATCTCAACTCTTGGATAGACTTCAATCCACTCTCCCAGTTGCTCGACCTCTGAACCATCTGTTCAATTCCTGCATTTCTGGAGTGTTATTTCTCCCTAGTGGAAGATTGACTCTCTAGCATGGTTTAAAGAGTCCCACAAATACGTATACTGTATCCCCCTTTTCCACAATTATTCCTCATCCTTTGTCTCACAAACATGAGAGGGCACCACATATGCTCTTTTTTAACAGCATCATGTTCATCACCCAATGGATAGTTTTCAGCAATCCGTAGTTGAATATCATGACAGAACTTCTCACCCCCTCTCTTTTCAGAATTCTGTAGGGCACTATCCATCCTGAAATATTCTATCTCACTCTTTTTAAATAGTGAAACGTTGAGATCCAAGAAGGCCTAGTGATTCAAATTTATACTAAAATGTCATGGATAGATACAGAAATTAATCTAAATGAAAAAAGAAATTCTACCCTTTTACCAGTGAAGTAAAACTTGAGGGGTAAAAACTATGTTGCAAACAGTCAAACCCCTAGTTAGACTATACCCTAAGGTATGTAAGCAGTTCAAGGCAATAGAGTTTAGGAAGGATATACTGGCCACAGAGGGATTATAGTGTAGATTTCCAGAATGATAAATGACTCCAAGATTGAATTACCAGTAGAGATGACAGAAACTGAAGCTGTATTCCCTGGAAATCAGAAAGTTAAGGAGTAATTTGATAGAAATTTACAAAATATTAAGGGGAACTTGCAGAATGGATAGAAGCTATTTCTATTCATTGGAGAACTAAAACAGGAGGAAATGTCTAAAATTAGAGCCAGACTTCTCAGGAATGAAGCCAGGAAACACTTACCTGGCCTCCCAATCTGCCCCACCATTTAATATTCTCATGGATAATCTGCCCCAGATCTTAGCTCCTCTTTACTGCCAGTCGTCACCACCCTCAATTCCCTGGTCTCTCAGATAAAAACCTAATCACTCATTAAGTACATCTAATGATACACCAACTTTACTCCTGTTCATACATGCCTGAAAACAAAAGGTGATTCTACTTGCTCCCAGACATGTCCTTACTGTGGGATCATGTATCTCTTATATATTTCAATTAATTTTATATCTTGGCAAAATGTCCACAACTAATTACAAAACCTTGCATCTTGAGTGTAGAATTCTAACATAATGAGAGGAATTTAAAAGTTCCATCAATGTAATTCTGCTGACATAAATTTTTATATAAAAATGAATCATTCTTTCCATGTATTGTAAAGTGCAGAGCTATATGTGTATTAAAATGGAGGCATATAAATATGTACCTCCAAGATTTCAGCAGATGTTTGACCTACTAGGATAATGGTATTATAACATAACAATTATAATACCTGTAAGGAGTTTGTACATTCTCCTCGTAACTGTGTAGGTTTTTCCAGGTGCTCCAGTTTCCTCCCATAGTCCAAAGACACATCAGTTGCTAGGTCAATTGATTATTGTGAATTGCCCTGTGATTCGGCTAGGGAAAAATCAGGGGATTGTTGGGTGCTGCAGCTCAAAGGACTGGAAAAGCCTATTCAACACTGTATCTCAATAAATAAAAAAAATGATGGAATGTTTAATCATTCACAGCACCTCGACCATATTTTACCATATTTATTGAAACAAATGTAATCTTTACTTCGCCCTATTGAAGCATGCACTGATAATTATTTTCTACTTCAGTTTTTAGACTCCATAAAATACAGTCCTACATTTAGGATTAATGACACAGTATCCCCATTCTACAATATTAACGTATTGGAGATTGAACGAAAACATTCCTCCAAAACTGTTTTGAGAGGTTTTAACACATGCACTCCACATTGCTGATCATACAATTTAACTGCTTAAACTGACATTTCTAATGTTCTTAAAATTCCAAGAGTCATTTTCCAACATTACTATTGCTAGTTCTTTCTCCACTCATATGATCTATGGTGTTTTTTCAATCTCTACATTAGTTGCCTAGTGGGTCATTTGACAACTTGAACGTTCTCTGGAATACTTACCTGATTTGTTGACTGATTTGCATTTGGGTTCGCAAATGGAAATCACTGGAAAAATATGTTTTCACCAGTGAGAGATTTAATTAGTAGTTAAAGTTATGATATTAATTAATTAGCTTTCTGCATTGTTTATGACCTAGGAATGAGAAACTGATTACAGACTGGAAATTAAAGATTAAGTTGAAAATTTCCCTTACCGTATCCATTGTTGCAAAACACCCACCCCTAGATCTTCACCGCCAGGAAATTCTACACCTTCACCTACACCACCACACCCCACCTCGCTGAGTGCTGTGAATCATCATGAGGGATCAGTTTGGTTTAATTAACAGGAGGTTTGACATTTATTGAGTGCCATGTGCCTCCACTGATGTAACAACCTTCTGACACAAAACTGAAGTAAACTCCGTTAGTTACTACCAATTGTCAAATTGATTGATCCGGTTCTATAATCTGGCAACAAGTTGGAACATATATATAGTGAAAATGTGGAGCTAATGTATCATTATACCGTTACTGCTCCACATTCTGTCAAGGACATGTGAAATTGCCAATTATATTTTAGGAAATTTTTGTTATGGTTTTCATCCTGCATTGATCAAAGTAATAATGATCCTCATTGTAAAATAGAATTGTAGGAATTTTACTTTTGTCAATGGGAAGACAAGTTGAGTAATGTGTTCCTGAGATACCACCGCAGAATGTCACCCTTTGCACTGATACCCATCCCCGTGTCCTTCAGCACAGATCTTGCAACAAATTCCATGCAAGAGGCGGATTTGATGAAACATCAGGGGGATTTTTAATGTGTCTCACCCAGCTGGGAAATTTATAGGAAGTGATGACCCTCAGATTTTGCACTGAACTTCCAATTATTTTTGATTAATTTTAATTTTGAGCAAGACTAAGGTTAGATGCATTTTGGATTTTGGACATGTGAATACGGTTAAAATGAAAATTAAAAACAGAAAATATTAGAAACTCTCAGCAGGCATTGATGGAAAAAGAAAGAAAAAAACAGGGTGTACATTTCATGCCAAAGTCCCCTTGCCAATTTTTTTATTTTGAATTATGTTAAAACTTAGCTGCTGCAATGATCATATTTTGAATTGGTTAGCTATGAGTCATTGCTCTGTGCCATTATCACACTGTGGAGTGCAGAATATGCTGCATCAATGATATCAGAATGTGTTCTACTGTGAAATCTTTCAATTCTGCTTCTTGCCAGTAAGGCATGGCTGCATGCTGTTTAATGGCAGTTGTCAAAGCAGAAAATCTGAGCTCCCTGACATCGCTCAACTGGGTAGTAACTGTAAAGAAGCAAGCTTGTGACAAGCTCAGTAAGGTGTCAAGTGATGTATCAATCATGTTTCTGATTATTTTTGAATAAAGTCTGCATCATTAGGTATACAAGTATGAAGTGTGAAGCTTTTGAGGCACTGCCTCAGCAACAGCTCTCCTCTTTTGCCTCTAGCCACCTGTGTAAACTAGATCACCCACTGCTTCTTCCTCTCAATCCGTTAAAATATCAGTGGCTTACATTGTAGTCTGGTGTCTGTTTAAGTGATGATGACACTCTAGTGTGGCTTTTTTTTTGCTGAATATGTGCTTCGTGCGTATCTGTGATGAGAGAAAAGTGCACCTGATAAATGCATCTGCAGGCTGTTCCTAATGTAGTTCTATAGATAATGCATGACATATTTCACAGCACACCATATTTATTACTTCACACCAGCTAACACATTATGAAACAGATAAAGCTTGCCATTACAAGTATGACAACAAGAGCATGGATCTTTCCTTTAGTGTTGTCTATCACCTAAATGTGTATCCATGTGATGACCTCTGTTTTTATTAAATCTTTCATGGATATGGCAGAGCCATCATTTATTACCATCTCTAAATGTCCTTGGAATGAAAGGGATTTTTTTCAGAAGGCAGTCGCTTTTATTGATATCAGCTGGAGTCATTTACAGGCAAGATCAAGTAAGGACACTTAATTTGCTTGCTGGGGAATCTGCTACTAAACCCACACCAGCTTAGACATGATTTGGGAACAGCGAGTCTGTTCATTTTACTGGAGAGGAATGGCTGCGAGGGATAGTAATTAGGCAATTTTCTTTTAATTAACTAAGTTAGCTTAAAAATGTTTTAGGGAACCAGTTCGACTTTTTGTGACAATCTACTTGGTTATAATCACCAGCAATGATATTAAATTATTTTTTAAAATTACAGATTTATTTAATTAACAATTTAAATTCTGTCGCTATTTGGTGGAAATCATGACTCTATATCATTACTCCAGGCCTTTGTATTACTCGTGTAATAATGTGATGGCTTTGCTGCATGTTGGCAAGTCTGTTGATCTTAAAGATAGAACCCTTATTTACCGTACATCTGATAGAGGTGCCTCCCTTTCTGTCAAAAATGCACAGCTTGGTGATTGGGTTGTCAAATGGAATCAGACTGGGATTTCCTTGAGGTATGTGGAGAGGAAACTCCTACGGAAACCTTTTGGGAACTAAGGGAAGCATTTACCTTGTATAGGCAACAGCTGTTGGGAATTCCAGAGTTCAAGCCATCCCTTCTCTTCCTGTCCCATTTAAGTTGAGACACTGATAATGTCATCAGGCTGCAACTTTGCTTGGCTAATTACTCTCCCATCTGCTTTTTGTTGAAGTGTTGGCAAAAGCCTGTGCTCTACACTAAAATGTAAAAGGTCACATTGGGGTCAGGTGACCCCCCCTGGCCTGGGATAGTGGGAGGGGCAGGAGCTGGGTGTGATGAGGAGCAAAGTTGGAGGAAAGATAGCTTTTAAAAGAGGTAAGGTTTTAGTTTCTGTAATACACACTCTACCACCTCTCTTAACTATTTTGGCCTTACGTATGACTTTCTGTTCAGAAACATTTACTATGTCACAGCAACTTTTATTTAATCATCTGCATGGCAGGAGCAATTTTATGGAAGGTAATAGGCATTCAACAATGCGGTTTAAAACTAAAAGATAGCCGACAGATAGCCAGTATAAAGAGTGAAGGGAGGAGGTGGAGCTGGAGCATGTAAGTGATGGGTTGATCTAGGTGAGGAGAGTGATAGGTTGATGGAGGGGCAGAGAGAAGAAATAGCACCAGGTTCTGGGAGGTGTCAGATGGAAGTGGCAAAGGGCAGGTGATGATGGAATCTGTTAGGAGAGAAAGGTAGAACCTGGAATCACGTGAAGGAGGTGGGGAGGAGAACCAGTGTGGAGGGCCTTGTGGGTGATGTGCGGATGGAGAATCAAACAGGAAGTGGGTCACAGAGGCAGGAGTGAGTGTAGGAAGAGCTGGGTAGGTCAGAAGGAGAAAGAAAAAGGATAGAGGGAGAACAATTTACCACAACTTGTACAATTAGGTGTTCATGCTGTTAGGTTGAAGACTTTCTCAACAGAATATGAAGTACCATTCCTCTGGTTTGCAGTCAGCCTCAGCCTGGTAGAGGAGGAGCTAAAGAGTGGGTGTGGCTGTAGAAATGGGGAGGTAAGTTAACAGGACTAGTGATGTGATCCAAGCAGTCATGGCAGATGGAGCATAGGTACTCAGTGAAGAAGAATGCTCAGTTTGTGCCTGGTATTAGCAAAGTAGAGGAGGACATGTTGGGAGCACTGGATGTAATAATATGGCTGGAGGATACGCACATGAATGAGTGCCTCACCTGGAAGGGTTATTTAGGGTCCTGGATGGTGGTGAGACAGGTGTTACACTGTCTATGGTCATGGGGGTAAGTGCCTGGGGAGGGCAAGGGAGAAGGATCAGTGAATCAGGAAGTTATTGAGAGCTACCAAATTACCAAGGGATTGATGTATTTCTTTACTCCCTTTACTAATGTATATATCTCACTATTGTTGTGACCCCTGACCCTCTTGCACATCCCATATCCTGTTGAATCTCAGTTTTTGGTCTGCCCCAGAAGTGAGTTTTGATCTTTGTAAAATTGTTTGGGAATTGTGGTAGAGTTTACTGAAGAACATGGAGCAAAGAGAGGCAGAATCACACAGGATAGATTGGAGGCCCATGTTAACCCAGACTATCAGTCTTCCTGCAGATTTTCCACATTTCCATAGGCTTTCCTTAGCATAGAAAATAAAGAGTGAGTAGAGAGGTGATGAGACTGGTGGCACAGATGAGGTGAAGAAAAGGATGTGCAAGAGAAAACTGGAGCCAAGATGGTGGGATGCAGAATAGACCTTGCTTCATAAGGTGGGAGAAATGAACCTAAAGGATCCTATAGTAGGAACGAAAGGAAGAGGTAATGGTGAGGGGAGCAAGGGAGAATTAGAATGGAGCAGGCACTGAAAAAATGAGCCATCAAAATGGCTGCTTTGTCATGTTCAACTCCTTGGACTTTAGCAAGAGGTTTGGCAAGTTCCAGCATGATAGATTGGTTTAGAAGGTGAGATCATGAACAACTAGCCAGCTGGATACAAAATTGGTATGGTGGAAGGAGTCACCAATCGTCACCAGGATTGTTTTACAAACTAGAGGCCTGTGACCAGTGGTGTGTCTCAGGAATCAGTGCTGGGTCCTCTGCTATTTTCCATATATATAGGCAATTTGGATGAAACATAGATGGTATGATTAATAAATTTGCGAATGATATCAAAATTGGCAATGTGCCAGACTGTGAGGAAGGTTGTGTAAGGTTAGAACAGGTTTCTAATTAACTGGAAAAGTGGGTAAAGGAACAGTTGATGGAATTTAACCTCGATTGTGTAAAGTAATACATTTTGGTAAGTTGAACCAGAGCAGGATTTTCACAATAAATGACATGCGTTGGGCAGCGTTATAGAAAAGAGAAACTTAAAAAGATGAGTACACAATTCCCTAAAATTGATAAGCCTGGGTAAACAGGGTAGTGAAGGAGGTGTAAGGAATCCTTGCTTCATTGGCTGGGGCATTGAATTCAAGAGGTGGGATGTTATGGTACAGATGTAAAGGACATTGGCAAGACAGCCTCCTGCAATATTGTGTGCAGTTCTGGTCATTGTACTATAAGAAAGATGCAATTAAGCTAGCAAAAATGCAGATAAGTTTCACAAAGATGTTGCCAGAACTGTTTGGTTTTAGGTTATGAGGAGAGAATAGAAAGGCAGGGACTATTTTTGCCTGAGCATAAAAGGCTGAGGTGTGACCTTACAGAGGACCTTATATAAAATCATGATGTGTATTGCTAAGGTGGATTTCCCAGAACAGCAGAGTCTAAAACTAGGGAGCATAGATTGAAGGTGAGAGGGGAGGTTTTAAAGGGGACTTGAGAGGTATGTTTTTCCACACAGAGGGTCAAGTGTATATGGAACATTCTGCCAGAGAAAGCAGTGGAGGTGGTGGAACTACAAAGTTTAAAATACATTTGGACAGGTTCATGGATAAGGTTTACAATGATATGAACCAAACACAGGCAAATGGGGCTAGCTAACCTTGGTTAATATGGGCAAGTTGTGCCAAAGCCTGTTTCCGTGTTTCTAACACTGTGACTTTATTAAACTTAGACTATTGCACAAAGGAACAGAAATATATCCAGGAGGCAACTTTGAAAAGTTAGATAATTATTCTTTCCCTTATTTGCATCATCATCACCATCATCATGGACCCTCTCCACCCACCCACCCCCCCCCTACCCCCACCACCCAGGTCATGCACTCTTCTCGCTGCTCCCATTGGAAAAAGGTACAGGAGCCTCAGGACTTATACCACCAGGTTGAGAAACAGTTATTATCCCTCAACCATCAGGCTCTGGAACCAAAGGGGATAACTTCACTCAACTTCCCTTTCCCCATCATTGAAACATTCCAATGCCGATGGGCTCACTCTCAAGGATTCTTCATCTCGTGTTCTCGATATTTATTTATTATTATTATTATTATTATTATTATTATTATTATTATTATTATTTATATCTTTTGGATTTTCACAGTTTGGTGTCTTTTGCACACAGGTTGAATGCCCAAGCTGGTGCAGTCTTCCATTGATTCTATTATGGTTATTATTCTATTACTGAGAATGCCTGTAATAAAATGAATGTCAGGGTTGTATATGGTGAAATATATGTACTTTGATAATAAATTTACTTTGAACTTTGCGATCGCCTGTGCCTTGCCAGCCTAGAGAAACTGATCACACACCAAGCATGTTACACCCTGGCACAGAACCTGCTGCAGGCAGTAAATGTCCTGAAACAAAATCAGTCAACATTCACAGAAAAATTCTCACAGTTCCTTTGAGTTTGTTTCTTTTGGATGCCTAAACACATTTCTTTCCCATTTTATATATTTTAGTTAAACAAAAGTAATTCAGTGCATTCAGAATATACATTAGCCATAACAGAAGGATTTTGTAGCTCAGAGAATATTTTCTTACACAGGCAATTCCTTTCTGTGTCTCTATATGAACAATGATAACACCTTACATACATTTGAGGGTGGTTTATTATTTATGCCAAAATAATTGCTAAATGCTGTTTCAACACAGGACTGGGTGATTAATCCTAGTTTGTACATTAAATCCTTTACATTTAAATAAAAACATTTCTTATTAAAAGTTTGCAATATCATGAAGGATCCTACCCATCCTGATCATGGACTGTTTGTTCCACTCTTTATAGGGAAGAGGCTAAGCAGCATCCATGCCAGGACCATCAAACTCAAAAAGAGTTACTTACCCAAAGCCACTAGGCTGATCAACAGCTCGTCCAATTAACCCACCCCACGGCATCCCTCA
The DNA here is from genome assembly GCF_048418815.1 of Hemitrygon akajei. Classification (NCBI taxonomy): domain Eukaryota; kingdom Metazoa; phylum Chordata; class Chondrichthyes; order Myliobatiformes; family Dasyatidae; genus Hemitrygon; species Hemitrygon akajei. The sequence continues at coordinate 139,568,878 of NC_133126.1, forward strand.
CCACCACCACTACTTCATCATCTCTTGTCAGAGTCCCTTACGTACAGATACTGCTGTGCCCACCACCTCTGTATGCTCATATAATCAGTCTATGCATGTAAGCTGATCTTATCTACTTATATTTATTGTGTGTTTTAAAAATGATGTTCTTTATGCTTATTGTGTTTTTTAATGCTGCATTGGATCTGGAGTAACACTCATTTATTTCACTTGTGTACTGAAGAATGACAATAAACTTAAAGTCTTTCCTTCATATTGATGCAGTGCATTAGAACTGCGCCAGCTCACCTGGTATTGGCTTATATTTATTAGATGAATTCTCAGTTCTTGATATCATCTGGGACTCGTCAACAGAACCACAGTGGTAAGATATTACTGCAGAGTATAACAGCACAGAAAGTTTAGTGAGCTTTCTTCTCTTAAATCACCCTAACAAATAATGCAATTTCTCATAATTAGTACAATATCAGTTTTGACTTACAAAGTGAGCGCAGACGACACTTTCAATCTAAATATTATTTTATGTTTACATTGAAATGCAGTCCAAATGCACAATGCATTTGAAATGTCGAAGGATATGGAGGAGAAATACTGAAACTCTGCAGAGGAGGAGTAAACTACCGAATCTGCTCATCATCCATTTCGTTTTCTGCTCTTTCCCAATGGCCTTTGCATCTAGGAATTTATCCAACCTCTGCTTGAAAGTATTCTCTAAGTGATGAAATTTCTTCTAATGTTCTACAACATATCTGAGAATACAGTCCTATCATTGTAATCCACTCCAGATGAAACATTGTCTCTGGATACATTCCTCTCAAAATTTCATAAGTGTCAAATAGGTCCCTTCCCATTTTTCTATCATTTTATAGGTACTGAGAGCTGAGAAGAACATGAGCTGACATTTTTCTTGTTCCACAATACCCAGTCTAAGATAGCCTGCTTCTTAGTTATACTGAGCTACAAAACAATCCCGTGCACGCTCCCAGAAAAATAGAGTGGTATAGATAGGGTAAATGCAAGTAGGCTTTTTCCAGTGAAGTTGGGTGGGGCCACAACTAGAGATGGATTAATGGTGAAAGGGGAACATGAGGGGAAACTTCTTCACTCAGAGGGTTGGGAGAGTGTGCAACAAGCTGCCAGTAAACTCGATTTCAACATTTAAGAGAAGTTTGGATAGGTACATAGATGGTAGGGGTATTGAGGGCTATGGTCCTGATGCAGGTCAATGGAAGTAGGCAGTTTAAATGGTTTGGCATGGACTGGATCGGGCAAAGGGCCAGTTTCTGTGTTCTACTTTTCTATGACTCTATGACTTGATACTTGGCCCACTGCAGTGGTATCATCTGCAAGTTAGAACATGGAACATAGAAATCTACAGCACGTTACAGGCTTTGTGGCTCACAATGTTGTACCGACCATGTAATCCGCTCTAGAAACTGCCTAGAATTTCCCTACCGCATAGCCTGGTATTTTTCTAAGCTCCATGTATCTATCTAAGAGTAACTTGTAAATTAGCTTGTGAATGGAGTTAGATGGAATCTGGCCACACAGCCATCAGTGTTTAGAAAGTAGAGGAGGGGATTAAGGGTGCAGCCATGCAGGGCACCAGTCTTGAGAGTAATTGTGGTAGAGGTGTTGCTGCCTCTCCTAACTGACTGTTCCCTGTTGATTAGAAAAGCAAATGATTCAGTTGCAAAGTCTTGGGGTTTGGAGATGAACTTGTTTGGATCTATTGTACTGAAAGTGGAGCTGTAGTCAATAACAATAGTCTGATGTGGACGTCTTTAAGGTCCTGGTGCTTCAGAGATGAGTGTAGGACCAGTGAAATGGAGCCTGCTGTAGATCTATTTAGTGGAAGGTGAATTGCAGTGGGTCAAAGTTGTCTGGGAGGCTGCGGTTAATGTGTGTGATGACCAGCCTCTTGATCCACTTCATGATGGTAGAAGTCATCATTAAGGTGTGTTGTCTTGTTTTTCTCATGTACCAGGATAACAGAGGACTTCTTAAAGCCTCTATCTTCTTGAAGTTCTTAAATTTTAAAAAAGACCCAAGTAGAACTTAAAAAGCTTTATTGTCGGTTTTGAAGTCAAAGTTAAATGCTGGAAACACTCATTACCTGTGGAAAGAGAAGCAGAGTTCACATTTCAAATCTGAGACTCTTCATCAGACTCATCTCAGTCCTGAAATATTTAACTGTTTCTTTCCACAGATACTACCCAACTCACTGGGTGTTTCCAGCATGCCCTGTTTTATTTCAGTTCATATCTGCAGATTCTTTATTTTCAGTACTGTGGCAGCCTTGCTACAAGCAAACATGTACTCTTGGTTGTTAATGTAAATATCTAATCAGCCAATCATATGGCAGCAACTCAATGCATGTAGGTGTTCTGACATAGTCAGTCGGTTCAGTTGTTGTTCAGATCAAGCATCAAATGGAGAAGAAATGTGATCGAAGTGACTTTGACTGTGGAATGATTGTTCGTACCAGATGGGGTGGTTTGAGTATTGCAGAAACTGCTGATCTCCTGGGATTTTCATGCACAACAGTCTCTAGAGTTTATAGAGAATGGTGCGAAAAACAAAAGTAAAGATGCAGTGAGTGGCAGTTCTCTGGGTGAAAACACCTTGTTAATGAGAGAGGTCAGAGGAGAATGGGCAGACTGGTTCAAGCTGCCAGGAAGGCGACAGTAACTCAAATAACCACGCATTACAACAGTGGTGTGCAGGAGAGCATTTTTGAATGCAGAGCATGTTGAACCTTGAAGAGGATGAACTACAGCAGCAGAAGACTACTAACACAAACTACTAGCCACGTCAGTAGGTTCAGGAGGTATCAAGTTGCTTCAAATAGTTGGAGAGAGTCATTATATTTTGTTTAAAAAGGTGTATAGCTTTAGGGAAAAATGGCAAATCCAGAGTAGTAAACTTTTCTCCTCATTGGGATAGATATTGATTCATCAAGTTGGAATAATTTTATTATTGCCACATGTACCGAGATAACAGTGCATCTGTATGCATACTGTTCATACAGATCACATCATTACACTATGCATTGAGGCAGAACAGGATAAAAACTATAACAATCCTGAATAACGAGTAACAGCTGCAGAGAAAGTGCATTGCAGGTAAACGTTAAGGTGCAAGATCACAATGATGTGGATTGTGGGGATAAGAATCCATCTTGTTGTACAAGGGAAATATTTAATAGTCAAATAACAGTGGGATAGAAGTTGTCCTTGAGCCTGATGTCCATGCTTTCAATCTTTGTGTCCCACGCTAATGGAATGGCTATCCTTCACTAACGATATGAATACGTCAATACACGATTCAGCTTTTCCACAATGCTGTGTAGCATTGAATACAATTTTGGCCTATGCAGATGTAAAGTTTGTCATTTCCTTTCCTACCCCTGCATCTCCCCTGTTATATCCCATGATTCTTATTTGGGGTGTTGTTTTCTGTGCTACCGATGATGATATACAAGATCAGGAATAGTAGAAATATGCGGCATTAGAATTGCTGTGCTAATCCCAAATCTCATTAAGTGACCATAAGACCACAAAACCTGGGAGCAGAATTAGGCTATTTGGCCTCTCGAGTCTGCTCTGCCATTCCATCATGGCTGATTGATCATCCCTCTCAACCCCATTCTCCTGCCTTTTCCCTGTAATATTTGATGCCCTGACAAATCAAGAACTTATCAACTTCAGGCTTATATATACTTAATGACTTTGCTTCCACAGTCATTCATGGCAATGAATTCCACAGTTTCACTATCCTCCGGTAAAATAAATTCCTCCTCAACTCTGTTCTAAATAGATGGCCCTCTATTCCGAGGCTGTGTCCTCTGGTCTCAGGAAACATCTTCTCGACATTCACTCTATTTTGGCCTTTCAAAATTCGAAGGGTTTCAATGAGATCTCTCCTCATTCTTCTAGACTCTAGCAAGTACAACCCTGAGCCATCAAATTCTCCTCATTCCTGGGATCATTCTCTGGACCCTCTCGATTGGCAGCACATTATTTCTTAGATAAGGGGCCCAAAACTTCCCAGAATATGCTTAGGTACAATCAGACCAATGCCTTATAAAGCCTCACCATTATATCTTTGCCCTTATATTCTAGTCCTCTCAAAAAGCATGCTAACATCGGATTGACTTTTCTTACTGCCCACTCATCTTGCAAGTTAACCTTCAGGGAATCCTGCACAAAGACTCCAAGCTCCCTTTGCACCTCTGATTTTTGAATTTTCTCCCTGTTTAGAAAATAGTTTACACCTTAATTCCTTCTACCAAAGTGCATGATCATACACCTCCTGACACTGTATTCCATCAGCCACTTTTATTGTATTTCTTTGTTTATTTAGAGACAGAGTGTACAATAAGCTTTACTGGCTCTTCAAGCCACACCACCCTGCAAACCCCAACAACCCTGTACTCAGTGTTCAGTAAATCTTTGGACTGTGGAAGGAAACCAGAGGACTGGGAGAAAACCCACACATTCCAAGGGGAGGATGCCTGCACTGAACTCAGAAATATGATGCCCTGACCTGTAATAGCATTGCGCTAACAGCTACACTACAGCGGTGCCCTTCTTTCCCCATTCTCCCAATCTGTCCAAGTCCTTCTGCAGACTCCCTGCTTCCTCAACACTACCTGCCCTCGATGTATTTGTGTATCGTCTCCAAAGTTTAGTGATGATGGTACTAAACGGCGACTTCTTTGCTTGCATCTTTAGAAACAGCTCTATTTTCATCTTCAATATTTCTAATTTTCCCTTTCAGGGTTCCTCCGAAGACCCTAACCTGGAGTTGCACGCAGACTTTGGTTCTTTCCGGGAATGGGACCTGCTCTCGGGGTTTCACGACTGGCTGTTATTCGACATGCCAAGGAGCTTAGCTTGCCTTTGGAGTTCTGAGACCTCTTGGCTCTGCCCAGAGACCTGAGATCTTTGGGCACAGACCTTGGAAAATGTGATGCAATGGACTTCTAACATTGTAAACCAGTGAGTTGTTTGTTATGTCTCCCCTCTTGCTGTGAAATGGAGACACCTCTTTTTCCCTTATTAGGGAGAGGGAGAGCCTGTGTTATGTCAAATACAGGGTGAACGAATAGTCTGGAGTACTGCAGGTCTGTGTCTTTGCTGTTGCTTTGCTGCATGCTTGAGTGCTCGGTGGTGGGTGTCGATGCTTTGTTTGCTGGTGGGGAGAGGGGGGATCATTGCTTTGCTGCTGCGTACATGTAGGAGGGAGAGGAGCTGGGGAGGGACTTTGGAGCTCTAACATTTAACTGTCATTCATTCTTTGGGAGAGTTCCTCCATTTTCGTGGATGGTTGCGAAGGAAAAGCATTTCAGGATGTATATTGTATACATTTCTCTGACGTTAAATATACCTTTGAAACCTTTAAAACTTGATCACAGAGCAATCAATTCTGTCACTCAAATTGTTGACATATTGTATAATGTGAAAAGAAGCAGCCCCAATACTGATCCCTGCTAAGCACCACCAGTCACTGACAGCTAACCAGAAAATGCCCTCTTCGGTCCCACCCTTTGCCACCGGCCAGTCGGCCATTCTTTTAAATACGCTAGTATCTTTCCTGTAATACCATGGGCTCTTCTTAGCTTGTTAAAAGCCACAACAACGACTCCTTCACCTCAGACAGCTGAAGAAGTTTGGCATGAGTCCCCAAATCCTCAGGACTTTCTATGGGATCTCCATTCGGGGCATCCTAACTGGCACAGGAACTGTACTACCCTCAATTGCAGGGCACTGCAGAGAGTCGTGCTGACAGCCCAGCATACCTGTGGATGTGTACTTTCCGCTATTCCGGACATTTACCTCAGCAGGTGCGTAGAAAGGGCCCAGAGGATCATTAGGGACTTCAGCCACCCCAACCACAAACTGTTTCAGCTACCTCTGTCTGGCAAATGGTACAGTGGTATTAACACCAAGACCATCAGGCTCCAGGACAGCTTCTTTCTCAGCTTCTTGAATTACTTTCCTCTAACTAATGCCTCCTCAAACTCTTCAGCTATGTTTTTCAGAACCCTTGGGTGTATTCCTAATCTCAGAGGTTGGGAAAGTGTTGGAGGTCATTAATTAGGATAAGATTTTGAGGTACTTGAAAACTAATGATAAAATAAGACAAAGTCAAAATGGTTTCTGTAAAGGGAAATGCTGCCTGACAAATCTGTTTGAGGAAGTAACAAGCAGAGTGGACAAAGGAGAGGCAGTGGATGTCATTTACTTGTATTTTCAGAAGTCATTTGATAAGGTGCCACACATGAGGCTGCTTAACAAGATAAATCTCATGGCATTACAGTATAGCATGGATAGAAGAATGACTGACAGGCAGGAGGAAGTGAGTGGGAATAAAGAGGGCCTTTTCTGGTTGGCTGCCAGTGACTTGTGGTGTTCCTCAGCAGTCAGTATTGGGACTGCTATTTCACATGTTGTTGGTCATTGATTTAGATAATGGAATTGATGGCTCTGTGGCAAAGTTTGTGGATGATATGAAGATAGGTGGAGGGGAAGGTAGTGCTGTGGAAGCAATGTGATTTGCATCAGGACAGACAAATTGGAAGAATGGGAAACAAAGTGGCAGATGGCATACAGTGTTGGGAAATGTCTGATAACACATTTGGTAAAAGGAACAGAATTATCTAAATGGGGAGGAAATTCAAACATCGGAGGGGCATAGGGATTCAGGAGTCCTCGTGCAAGACTCCCAGGAGGTGAATTTACAGGTTGAGTTAGTGGTAATGAAAGCAAATGCAATGTTGGCATTCATTTCAAGGAGAACGGAATATAAAAGCAAGGAGATAATGCTGAGGCTTTATAAGACACTAGTCAGGCCGCACTTAGAGTATTGTCAACATCCTATATCTCAGAAAAGGTGTGTTGTCATTAGAGAGAGTACAGAAGAGGTTCACAAGGATGATTCCAGGAATGAAGGAGTTAACATATGAGGAAGGTTTGGCATCTTTGGGCCTGTACTCACTGGAATTTAGAATGTGGGGGGGGGGGAGGGATCTCACTGAAACCTACCGAATGTTGAAAGGATATTTCCTATGGTAGGGGTATCTAGAACTACAAGGCGCAGCCTGAAAATTGAGAGGCCGTGCTAGCTAAAAAAATTCTTCCTTACCTCTATTCTAAAGGGTTGCCTCTCAATTTTGCCACAGACTGCTGTGGAGGCCAAGACCGTGGGTATATTTAAAGTGTAATTTGATAGTTCCCTGATTGTCAGGGCATCAAAGGTTATGGCGAGAAGGACGATGTATGGGGTTGAGTGGGATCTGGGATCAGCCATGATGGAATGGCAGAGCAGACTCGATGGGCTGAATGGCCTAGTTCTGCTCCTGTGTTTTATCTGGTCCAGGTGACTTATCTGCCTTCAGACCTTTCAGCTGGCCAAGTACTTTCTCTTTAGTAATAGTAACTACACTTACATCTGCCCCCTGACACTCTTGAATTTCTGGCATACTGTTACTGTCTTCTACACTGAAGGTTGATGCAAAATATTTATTAAAGTTTGACTTATGGCTATACAAGTGCACACCACGGATGCTAATTAGAAACTGTTTGGCAACAGTCCCCTACCTAATTAAGTGGCATAGTGTCCTAAATAAACGAAGGGAATTTGATCGATTTTCTTGATTTAGTTTTTATTCTTTAAAAGTTGTCCCAAATAAATGGCTGTTGCAATCAATCAACAGCCCAATTAACTATAATCTACTGTAATCCGTAATTATACTATAAATAATTTCATAATTAAAAGATCCTAAAACTTAATCAGTTCGTCAGTCCACTATTGAATTAGATTTTCTTGCCTTGTGTTACATCCTTTTGACGTGCTTGTCTGGTGTTCCTTATTTCTATATTTTCAAACATCTATTTTCTCAAAACTAGCATGTTTGCTTCTTGCACTTTGAGGTAAACACTTTTAAAGTATGATATATTAGTGTACAAAAAGCAACAAGTCAGTGTTAAAATTGACAGAGTTCATATGGTATAGAGAGGCATGCACATTAAATTAAATTTACCAGGTTTTAGAGGGGCATTCTTGAGTCCTTAACATATTTTTTTTTATTTAGAGGTACAGCATGGTAAAGATCGGGGGGAATGTATGCTGGCACATCTGTAAGTTCACCCCATATGCATTTTCTTTTATGAGATTATTTTTTCTTCCAATCCTTGCACATGCAGTTGTGAAAAAAACATCAGAGAGAGTGAAAAAAATGCTTTCAATAAAAAGGTCATTTGTACCAACAGCATTAACAACAGGGAAATGTCTTTGAAAATGGCCACTCTAGTGTACACTAACATTTTTGTAGCACCAAACATATCACAACTGAATGATTTTGTAGTAGGTTATATAATCTGATTTTTTGACACTGAATCAGTTTTCTTTCACTTTTACGAATGGTGGATTTGAACAGTTACTCAGCTGTTCTAATAAATGTTTCTTGTGACAGTAGCAAGTCACTGATACGTATGTTTTTAAGGATATTTTCAGTGACTCTGCATCCAAACGGCAAGGAATTCCGTATGTTCATAAGCATCAGTAACACTGAACGGACCTTATCAACTGGATGGAAATGAACCCCAGCTGCAGCGGTGCAGCAAGCAACAAGAGCCCTTAGAGAGGAACATTGTGGGACAAGTCCAACAGGGCAGGGGCGGCTTTGGCCTGGCAGCAAGTGGACCCACCTGGCTGAAGGTCACGATTCCAGAGCAAGGAAGATGGTTGTTGAGGAAGTGCGACAACAAGAAGAGTCAGACAGATGTGCAGAGGCTGTGTCCCTGGCTACGCAGGGGCAATGGATGTGGCGGGAAAGCATGGAGAGGATGGAAATCAGCTGGAGGGACATTTGGGAGTTGGAAGCAACCAGACTCAGTTTTCTCATCAGAGCTACATATGATGTGTTTCCCTCACAAATGAAACCTCTACTAGTGGTTCGGTGAGGACCCAACTTGTTCCTTGTGCCCAATTCCCGCAGCCCTCAAGCATATCCTGGCAAGCTGCAAAACCAGCCTCACACAAGGCAGAAACACATGGTGTCACAACCAGGTCTTGAGGAGTCTGGTAATGGCAATCGAGACCAAGAAGATAGCAACCGACTCCTTGCCCCCTAGAATGACTAACACTCTGACTCCAGCAGCACTTGTCCGGGATGGAGGGAAAAGGCCAACTAATCTTCCTCCTAAACCAGAAACAGAACATGGCCTGTGACTGGAAATTGCTGGTGGATGTCAATTAACAACTCACCTTTCCACCGGAAATTGTTATCACCAACCTTAGGTCAGACTTGGTTCCCTGGTTCAATTCACTGCAGATCACCTACATTGTGGAATTTACAGTTCCATGGGAGGATTCAGTGGCTGAAGCATATCAGCACAAGACGCTACACTATGCAGATCTAGCACCTGAAGCTCAGGGACAGGGCTGGAAACCAAAGTTTGTCCTGTGGAAGTGGGTTGTTGGGGATTTATAGCCGCATCCACCATCAAATTGCCGAAGGAGCCAGGTATCCATGGTCAGACCCTACAGCAAACCATCGGAGCCACATCAGAGATGGCGGAAAGAAGCAGTCACTGGCTTTAGATCAAGAAAAAACATTGTCTCATTTATACTATGTACTGTACCAGCAGTTATGGTCGAAATGACAATATAAATGACTTGACTTGACTTGAAGCGAAATGACTTCTTCTGGGCTCCAAGATAGCATCAAGAGAGTGGGAGGACACCATTGTGGGGTGGGGGGAAGTGACTCTGGAATGCCAGAAGTTGTCAAGCCCTCTGGAGATGTAGCAGGGTAATCGATGAAATATCGAGAAAGGAGGGTGCCCCTGCGTCTCAACCTTCTGCCACTCACAACATCAAGGCAGTCTTGAGCAAGTGCTCACAACCCATTAGCACGGGGGATATTAACATCTTACCCTGTGTTTTTTGATTATTTTTCTTGTGACAGTAGCAAGTCATTAAGGATATTAAGTTATTAAGGATAGGTGTTTAGTTTTTTATTTTACTTCTATCATCTTGGAATTCTTATACCTGACTTGTAAAGAACCCTATCAGAATACTTCGGAACTGGGGCAGGATGAACTTGTTTGTGCTTTGTGGTTAACCGTCACAATTAAATACTTTATACTTCACAAACACATTGTCTCGTCATGGGAGATGTTCAGACAATGCAAGTGATGGCAGTTAGTGGAATCATATTTTTCTCAATTATAACTTGAAATATGTGATTTTTCTAGAAAGCAGCTGAACGTTTCAACTAACTGAATGAAGTCTTCTACATCACTCTGCCTGACAAATACAATTTGAAGAGTCAGCCACAGGGTGAGCGATTGAAACCCTGCCACTCCTGCCAGTGATGATAAGCTACATCTCCAGTGAAAAATGTGAAACAACAGCTCAGAATATCCTGTAGCAACATGATCGGTGATGTGTGGCAGTCTGAGTGCTGGTGACTTAGATTTTTTGATCTCTATTTCAAATTATTGTCATAGTCTTATCGAAAGAAGAAGCAAAGGAAAGGGATTTCACTAAATATTGTTCAAATTGTTTACACTTTGAGACTGGTGTATATATTATATATGTATTATCAGCACTTCTCTACATTTATCCAAATGGTCTATTTATGTTATGGCCATCAACTTAATGTTAGAAATTTGTGGTAAATAGGTTTTAATGTATCATGTCTTGAATAGAATAAGCATGACTGTATTAATCTTTCAAGTTTTTCTTAAATTATGAGACACATCTTATTTCATTCTGCCCTGGGGCTCTGGCAGTGCAAATATATCCTTTTAAGTAGCACCAAAAGGAATACAATTGTGCCAAGTAAACTTGGAATATAAATCTGGTGCTACACTTAATAACTCACAACCTTGAACTACAGTCCCAAAATTGAGGGTTCAATCTTGCAGAGTTTTTTATGCATACATCTTGCTTTGTTTTAAAATAAATATTAAAAAATACATTAAAGCAGGAACGGAGTACTATAAACCGATTTTTATATAGGCAAGTACTTCTATAGATATTTTTTTCTCCACACAAAGCACAATAGAAATCCGGGAATAGGCTTAGAAACAAACTGTATTACAAGCACAAGAAAGTTTACGGATGCTGGAAATCCAAAGCAATGCACTCAAAATGCTGGTGGATCTCAGCAAGTCAGGCAGCATTTATGGAAAAGGGAGAACAGCTGACGTTCCAGGCTGAGGCCCTTTTTCAGGACTGAAAAGAATGGGGAAGTGGCCAGAATAAAAAGGTGGGAGGAGGGGAAAGAGGCTAGCTGGAAGGTGACAGGTGGGCGGGAAAGGGCTGAAGAAGAAAGTATCTGATAGGAGAGGAGAGTGGACAATAGGATTAGAGATTCCCATGGAATGTTTTACACAACCAATAGAACATGAGAAGATTACATGCCCACTCTAACCTGCTCCGCTATTCAGTAAGATGGTGACCAACACTATGCCTTAACCTAGTTTCCTACTTAATCCACACATCTGCTCATTTCCTTATCAGTCTTGCATATTTTTAATGGCTCAGCATCCAAGCAGCAGAGATTTCTGTAAATTTATTAGCATTTGCGGAAAGAAATTTCTCCTCACCTTATTCCATCTTAGATGAGCACAGGAGGGAGAGTCAGCAGTGGACACAAGATGTCGCAATGGCCATGAAGCATTTTGCACAGGATAGAAGTTTATGCACTTAATGTCACTGTATTCAGCAGTTTCTATGTAAAATTTCAAATTTCAAATTCCTACACATGTTCTTGTCCAAAATGCCCAACCTCGATAGTCACCCATCCCACCTAATGTTAGCTCTCAGAGGAAATAGATTCACAGCATTTATCCTGTCAGCCAGAATTTTTATTGCCTCTATAAGATTATCTCTCACTGAGATCACATCAGTGGTAAAACTTGTGAGTCTATACTGCACTGAGCACAAAGCAAGTGAATCTGTGTTTAGATAGGCCAAGACTGCGCACAGCATTTCCAAAATGACCACAGTAAAGTCCTGCATACTTTCAATAAAGCTTCCCGCTTTTGTATTCCTACCTAGAGTAATGAAAGTTCTTAAAATGCAGTATATTTAATTATTTACTGTATCTAGATGTTTACTTTTTGCATCTCATGAACCAGTAAATGAATATCACTCTGTATACTCACTATTTACGTATTGCTTGTGTTTTTCTATTCTTCCTACGAAAGTGTGGATCCTTACAATTTCCCATAATCTGCCGCATTTCACCCATTGATTGACCAAATCTATATACTGTCGCTTTACAGACTCATTACAAACTCCTCCCAGTTCACTTTCTCATCTGGCCGACGTGAACATAATGCACTCTTTCTTTCATCTGAAACATGACTATAAATTGCAAACCTCTGAGGTCCCAAGGACCCCTGCAGGACCCTACTAGTTAGAATTTGCCAAACTGTAAAAGAGCTATTTATTGTAATTTGTTCTCTGTCCCCTTTAGCCAATGTTTTAACCAGACGATTATGTTACCCAGTTAATCCTATGACCCATCTGTAACCTAACAACCTTCAGTGTGATACTTAATCAAATGTCTTTGGAAGTTAGCTCTTTTATATTTTGAGTATTAGCCCCTTGTGTCCTCTTACACCATTGCACAAGAAAACTGCTGTAAATCAGGGACATGTGCCATCCTTTAGTTTTGAATGGCCACGAGAAAGAAATCAGAGCTATCATAAGTAATAGTAACTGTTCCCATTGAAGACTTCAGTGCTATGGTATAAATCACATGCCATAATTCCCTGGAGTTTAAGCACTAGAATAAAGTAGGTATAGTATTATCAGGAAGCAAGAGTAGTTTGGAAATACTAGGCAGATTGCTTTTGAACAAGAAAGCAGCTGTGTATATTTAATTAAGTTGAATTTAGCATACTGCCATACATCAGAACTGGAAACCTGGTCTATTATCATTGAATACAACCTTCATAAAGAAAGATGTGATTGTGATGAACCTGTTGGAATAAGAGACATCCAGCTCTGTGGATCCTGGAAGCAGCTTTCTCTTTCATTTTCACTTTGTCTATCCAGTGACTCTAGAAGCAGGTTGAGAGCACGCAGCATGGCATACTACATACTAATTTTCTCCCTTTTCTCTATGCCAAACGTACTTTACTTCAAATCTGAGATTACTTCTCACATAATTATTTAGAACCATTAGCACATTGAAATGTGTTTGAAAGACCTTGAAGTGAGATTAGCCTTATTAGACACAATTTTCTTCTGCCATTTAGAGTAAACCTGCAATAATTTGTCACTCTTGAGACTTTGGTAATGCCAGACCAGTAGATTTTGCAGACTATTGGATATTACACCTTGTAAATTCCAGTCACACTTATATTTCACTTTTTTAATGTTACATGGTAAAATAATAAGGTTTCCACTGAACCAGGTGAGATGGGGTGAGGGATTAGGAAATATTCAATCAACATTGTTGAACCCTGGTATTCTGGATTCCAACTGCCCTTCCAGTCAGATCCCAATCCAAAGTCAAGACCCCCAACATGGCTGTTCTCCAGACCCTGGCTCTGGTCATAATAAACATTTACAATTTGGAATCTAGGCTCTTGTTCCAGATTAATGAGTGAACCAGATACCAAACCATCCTAGTCTCAACCAAAAATGTTGACTATCCTTTTGCCTCCCCAAATGCTACTTGACCTGCAGTGTTCCTCCAGCAGTTTGTTTTTTGATCCAGCTTACAGCACCTGCCGTCTCAGGTACATCAGATGATCAAGATTTCCAATCAGATGTTAGTTTGTTGGAGTTTTTTGTCTCAATATTACTTATTTCCAGGTTCCCTTGATTTGGAGGGTAAAAGAGTTTTGGCCATTAACATCTCCTAATGTTCAGGGCACAGATAGATCTATGACATTTAAAAGAAAATTACCTCAGTTTCCTTCCCTTTCAGGAAGAATATTCTTCATCTCAAGCAAAACACAAAGCATGACTTCAGCTGGTGAGGCAAGTCTTCATGTAAAAATTGAAAAAAAAGTAATTTTGAAATTCAAAGAAAGATCACATTTTTTCAATCCATTATCTTGAAAATACAATAAAATATTCAAAGTTCAAAGTAAATTTATTACTAAAGTACATTTATATCACCATATACTTCCCTGAGATTCATTTTCTTGCAGGCATTCATAGTAAGTAGAAAGAGCCACAATAGAATCAATGAAAAACCATACGGCACAGATGGACAAGCAAACAACGTGCAAAAGACAACAAACTGTGCAAGTTCAGACAGACATACTTTATTGATCCCGAAGTAAACTGGGTTTCATTACAGCCGCACCAACCAAGAATAGTGAAGAAATATAGCAATATAAAGCCATAAATAATTAAATAATAAAAAGTTAATAAGTTCAAAAAGAAAAGAAACAAAGCAATAGATTTTGAGAACACAGGTCATAGATTCCCTTAAAAAGTCAATAGGTCGTGGGATCAGTTCAGTGTTGGGGTGAGGGGAGTTCTCGCATCTGGTTCAACAGCGAGGGGTAATGACTGTCCCTGAACCTGGTGGTGTGGGACTTATGTTTCCTGTACCTACTTCCTGATGGCAGCAATGAGAAGAGAGTATGGTGGAAGTCCTTGCCGATGGATGCTGCTTTCTTGTGACAGCGTTCCTTGTAAATATGCTCACTGGTGGGAAGGGCTTTAACTGTGATGGAGTGGGCTGTAGTTTATTCTGTTCAAGGGCATTGGTGTTTCCATACCAAGCCATGATGCAGCCAGTCTGTATACACTCCACAGCACATCTATAGAACTTGTCAAAGTTTTATATGTTATGCTGAACCCTTGGCAAGCTTCTAAGAAAGTAGAGGGACTGTTGTTCCTTCTTTGTAATGGCAGTTACATGCTGGACATGGACAGGTCCTCTGAAATGATAACACAGAGGAACTTAAAGTTGCTGACTCTCTCCGCCTCTTATCCCTGATGAGCACTGGCTCACGGACTTCTGGTTTTCTCCTCCTCATGTCAATAATCAGATCTTTGCATATGCTGACATTGAGCGAGAGGTTGTTGTTGTGACACCATTCAGCCAGAGTCTCAATCTCCCTCCTATATGCCGATTTGTCACCAACTTTGATAGAGCTTACAACGGTGGTCTCATCAGCTAACTTAAATATGGCATTGGAGCTGTACTTCGCCTCACAGTTAAAAGTATACAGCGAACAGAGAAGGTGGCCAAGCACACAGCCTTGTGGTGGACCTGTGCTGATGGTGATTTTGGAGGAGATGTTGTTGCCAATCTGAACTGACTGAGGTCTGCAAGTGAGGAAATCGAGGAATGAAGCACACCCTGATGTATGCATCTTTGCTGTCCAGATGTTGCAGAGCTAGGTGAAGAGCCAAAGAAATGGCATTTGATGTTGACCTTTTGTGACGGTAGGCAAATTGGAGGGGATCAAAGTCACTCCCCAGGCAGGAGTTGATACGTTTGATCATCAGCCTCTCAAAGCACTTCCTCATAGTGGACATGAGTGCTGCTGGACAATAGTCACTGAGACAGGTGAGTACCTCAGACTGTCAAAGCGAGAGGTTTTCAGTATCAGTGAGCACACCAGCCAATTGAATAACACAGGTCTTCAGTACTTAGCCAGAGCTTTCTTTAAACAAAAAAACAGCATTTTCAAAGAGAAATTATTCACTGTGCTAACACTGCACCGACAAATATGCAACATCCTGGACTGACAATTTAAATTATTGAACGGTGGTTCTCTATTGCAGAATATTAAGATAATTATACAATGTGACTGTATAATGGAAGATTTTCAAATTAAAATGTGAACAATGGCATCTGGAATCTTTTAAAGTTAAATTTATTAAATAAAATATAAGAATCCTTAAGAAAAATAAGTATTTTATTTAGTGAATCAGAAGATGTGACCTCAGGAGAAAATGTACGATAACATCAAGCTATTAAGCAAAACCTAAGGGATGAACTTATATGATTTGCTTAAAGAGAGATGAAAATTTCAGGTAGGTTTCAGCTAAAAATCAAATCTTCTAACATAGTAACATATGTGCTTGAAGAACATGTAAGTTAGGTCAAAGGAGACACTAACAGCCTGGAATCAATTAATCTTCAAAGTACATGGCGACTCAAAACCTGGACTAAAAGTCTACGGTGCAAATAATTAATGCATATCTGTTTCATGCATAACTTTTATCTGAACAAGGAATTCCTTTAGAGCATTTTTACAATGTTTAAGATGATCATACACCAATGTCCTTTTTAAACTTCTTCTTTTGTAGAATATTTATTTCATAGATAATCAACCATAACATACTTGAAAATCCAAATTGTAATCTGTTTTTCCCTCTGCACTATGTGAACATAAGGAAATGACGGTGTCATTTTTCGGCCTTACGAAAAATAAAATGATCTTCTAGCATATTTTTTGAACTGGTGTAATAGCAGAAAATGCAAGGTTGTGGGGAAAGGTCAGGGCACTGGGAATAGTCGAATAATTTTACCAAAGCATGGACAACAACAGAATGGGCCGAATCTGTGTTGTTAGCTTTGTCAGTAAGAGGTATTTGAAAATATTCTACAGCAAGGATAATTCCACTTTCTGATTCTTTTAAACAGATACTTTTAAACTTCAAATTCATATTCAATGACATCTTGACTAAGGCTGGCTATAAAATGGAGTTTGATTACACAACTTTTTAATGTATTCCTGTATGGACTCAGTTAATATTTTATGTGAACCAGTTTCTGAGTGTGACAGTTCAAATATTTGCTAACAACAATACTTAAATTGTTTTAACTTTTAAACAAATTATTCTTTTAAGTTGGTATCTTGACGGGTACACATGATTTGAAGCAGTTTTAAAAAGTAGCCTTCTAAGGCAATTAATGAGGGAGAACTAATGCTGATGTTTCTTGAGATAACCAACTCCTGTGTAGGAATATACAGTGACATGTAAAAGTTTGGGCACCCTGGTCAAAATTTCTGTTAATGTGAATAGTTAAGTGAGTAGAAGATGAACTGATCTCCAAAAGCCGTAAAGTTAAAGATGAAACATTCTTTTCAAAATTTTAAGCAAGATTAGTGTATTATCTTTGTTTTGTACAATTTTAGAGTGAAAAAACAGAAAGGAGCACCATGCAAAAGTTTGGGCATCCCAAGAGATTTGAGCTCTCAGATAACTTTTACCAAGGTCTCAGACCTTAATTAGCTTGTTAGGGCTATGGCTTGTTCACAGTCATCGTTAGGAAAGGCCAGGTAATGCAAATTTCAAAGCTTTCTAAATACCCTGACTCCTCAAACCTTGTCCCAACAATCAGCAGCCATGGACTCCTCTAAACAGCTGCCTAGCACTCTGAAAATTAAAATAAATGATGCCCACAAAGCAGTAGAAGGGTATAAGTGTCATGGTTCCATCTGGCAATTCCCCATGTTGCTATTACCTCCTTAATTGGGCCTTAATCTCCTTGTCTAATTTTCAATCATTCCCAGTTCCACTAATTACAGGACACCTGGTTCCCATTAGCGAACATAGGATAAAACTCGGGCGTCACAGCCATGCTTTGCCAGTTCGTTGGTTGATTCTAGTGTGAGAAAACCTCATTTCCTGATTCCTTAGGATTGTCAGTTCTAAGCTCCGCATCATTTCCTGGATACTCTCTGTAACCTTGTCTCCATGTAAAGACTCTCCTGGATTCTGACTACCTGTTTGCAATGGTGCTAACGCCTTATGACTCTGCCTCCACACCTGCATCCTGCACTTGGGTTTATCCTCAGCCTCGTCCTTGCAACAGAACAGACTGGCCAAGACTGAACCCAGTGGACATGGACCCCGTGAAACAGGCCCTCGCCAGCCTACTGGGTGCCCACAACCAGCTGCTCAGAGAGGTCATGGAAAACCTTCGTGTGCTGCCCACGAATATGAGGAAGGTCAGTGAGCAGGTTGACCTTATCTGGTTCCCTTACTCCGTCCCTTCCAAGAACCCCGACTGACCAAACCTCACAGCCTGGGATGGCTACACCTCTTGTGTCAGCAACACAATCCCCTCAAAGCCATACGTTGCTTAGTGACGTGGCAGCAGTGGCCCGGAGAGTCGAGCACTGAGTTTTCTGGGCCCTACAGACACTTGTGCGGGCCTGCGATTGCCGGGGGCCAGGTCAGTATATGTGCGCCAGTAGCTGCTGGAACACACCGATCTTGCCTTACATTCAGCGATTGAGCTGGCCAACACGCTGGAGGCCGCTCTGCACAACTCTGACGCTCTCCAGGCACGTGATATCCCAACAGCCTTGTGGACATCGCAGACCCCGCAACCCACCGGCGAATCGACCACGGCTGCTGCCAGTCACGAGTCCATGAAGTGTTACTTCTACGGACTCTAGAAGCACCCCCGGAAACGCTGCTTGGCCTGAGAAGCTACCTGCTCTAGCTGCGGAAAGAAGTCCAAACCTCGAGCGGGATTGAGCAGCGCCACGTGCGAGGCATGGGGTTCGCCATCTTGGCCGTCGCCATCTTGCCTGCACGCCGCCACCATGTGCGAGACATTGGGGTGGCCATCTTGGTCGGCGCCAACTCGCACCGCCTATGACTCACGGGAGCTTACCAGGCACCCCACCGCGCCGGACCAAGACAGCAATTCAACTCTGGCCTCTGTGACCCTCGACCAAAGCGCTTCCCACCATCTCGCAAGGTCAATGATGGACATCTGGTGAAGGGGCTCAGGACAAGCTGCCTGTTTGACACAGGCAGCACGGAGAGTTTTATCCACCCGGACGGTGCAGCGTTGCGGACTCATGACACGGCCGGTAAGCCAGAGGGTTGCCATGGCTTCTGGGTCGCATTGCGGTGGACGAGACCATTCCCTTACAAGTGGAGAGTGACGCCTCCGACTTCGCTCTGGCTGCTACCCTCAACCAGGCGGGAAGACCGGTGGCGTTCTTCTCCCGTACCCTTCAAGGCCCTGAAATTTGGCACTCCGCGGTGGAGAAAGAAGCCCAGGCATAGTGGAAGCTATTAGGCACTGGAGGCACTATCTTGCTGGCAAAAAGTTCACCTTGCTGACTGACCAGCGCTCAGTTGCGTTCATGTTTAGCAACCAACAGTGGGGCAAAATCAACAATGATAAAATTTTGAGGTGGAGAATTGAACTCTCCACCTACAACTATGACATCATGTACAGGCCTGGAAAACTCAATGAGCCCCCCGATGCCCTATCCCAGGGAGCGTGTGCCAGCGCGCAGATCGACCGGCTATACGCCCTCCATGCAGATCTTTGCCACCCGGGGGTCACCCGGCTTTTCCACTTCGTGAAACCCCGGAACCTGCCTTACTCCCTTGAGGAGATCAGGACGATGACCAGGGACTGTCAAGTCTGCGCTGAGTGCAAACCGCATTTCTACTGACCTGAAGAGGCACAACTAATCAAGGCCACCCGCCCCTTTGAGCAACTGAGTGTCGACTTTAAGGGCCCCCTTCCCTCCACCGACCGCAATGTGTACTTTCTTAACATTATCGACGAGTACTCGCGGTTCCCCTTTGCCATCCCCTGCCCCGATACCAATACCACGTCAGTCATAAAAGCCCTGCACCAGCTCTTCACTCTGTTCAGATACCCATGCTATATCCACAGTGACAGAGGGCCCTCGTTTATGAGTGACGAGCTGCACCAATACCTGCTGGCTAGGGGTATTGCTACTAGTAGGACCACGAGCTATAATCCCCGGGGGAATGGACAGGTGGAGAAGGAGAATGCCACGGTGTAGAAGGCCACACTCTTAGCCCTCAGGTCAAGGGGACTGCCAGTCTCTCGTTGGCAGGAGATCCTTCCCGAGGCACTTCACTCCATCCGCTCCCTGTTATGCACGTCCACCAATGCCACCCCTCATGAGCAACTCTTTTCTTTTCCCAGGAAGTCAACCACTGGGACCACCCTACCAGCTTGGCTGACGTCCCCAGGGCCAGTGCTACTCCGGAAACATGTGAGGAGCAATAAATACTCCCCGATGGTCGAGAGGGTTCACCAACTTCATGCGAACCCCCAGTATGCCTATGTGGTCTTACCTGATGGCGGGAGGACATGGTCTCCATCTGCGACCTGGCACCCGCAGGAGCACCAGACCCCTACCCCGAATACTCCATGGTGACTATGAACCCCGTACCCACCAATGTATATACCCACGAGACACCGCGCACACCAAGCCCTACACAGACACCTCACGACCCTCCCATACCAGGCACGATGCACATGCACGAGTGATTACCGACACCTAACGTGCTGGCACCTCAAGTCAGGCCGGAGCCAGCAGAACCACTGTCACCAGTGCAATCACCACCGGTGCTATGTATATCGCAGAGACGGACTTGACCTGTAAATATACTTGTTTTAAATATTGTCAGTCACTTCACCCTGCGGGACTCTTTTTTAAAAAGTAGGGGTGAATGTGGTAAACCAGGTATATAGGTTGTAACTGGGTTACCTGTCTGGACATCCCTGGACACGCCCCTCTGCTGACTGCTCCTGTGGCTCCTCCCACAGACCCCTGAATAAAGGTGATTGTGTCACTGCTCCTCCCACAGTCCAGGACAGACATACAGCATGGACATGGTCTGTTTTACCGTTAATAAAAGGCTTTCAGTATTTACTCTACTTCCAGTCTTTTGGAGGAATTGATAGTGCATCAATACCTCTGACTCTGGGGTAGGAGCAGTCGTGTCCCAATGATCAAGTCCAGATGAAAAGCTTCAACCCTGTGCCTTTTCTCACCGACTGTGCCTGGCCGAGTGGAATTATGATGTAGGGAATTAGGAACTACTTACAGCCAAACTAGCATTGGAGGAGTGGAGGCACTAGCTGGAGGGGGCAGAACACCCATTTATTGTTTGGACTGATCAAAAGAACCTGGGATATATTCAGACTGCCAAACGTTTGAAACCCCCCCAAGCCCATTGGGCATTATTTTTTGGACGGTTCAAGTTTTCCCTCACATACCGTCCAGGGTTCAAGAACAGAAAGGTGTCCGTGCTCTCCCACCAATACAACTTCAAGGAGGATACTTCCAGCTCTGAGACTATCCTCCCTCTCTCCTGTGTGGTGGCAACCCTCACTTGGGAGATTGAGTCGAGAGTAAAGGAAGCCCAACGGGATGACCCTGACCCCGGCAATGGACCCGCCAATCACCTTTTTGTGCCTGATTCCATCAGATCTCAGGTTCTCCGGTGAGGTTTGCCTGCCACCCCGGGAGTGATTGGATACTGGCTCTCCTGAAAAGACACATTTGGTTTCCTTCCATGGAGGCGGTTACCCATTCCTATGTCTCTGCATGTTCCATCTGTGCCCGTGGAAAAGCATTCCATCAGCCACCTGCGGAATTACTTCATCTCCTACTTGTCCCTGGTCATCCTTGGTCACACATCGCCCTAGATTTCATTGCTGGTTTATAAATTTCACACGGAAACACCACGGTACTCACTATGGTAGACCATTTCTCCAAGACGGTGCACTTTGTAGCCCTCCCTGAACTCCAATCTGGTCAGGAAACCATAGACCTTCTCATTTGCCACGTCTTCCGCCTCCATGGAATCCAGGCGGATATTGTCTCCAATCGAAGTCCCCAATTCATCTCACCCCTCTCTTATACAAGACTTCCATCGGGAACATCCGGACAAGTCTGTAGGATTGCCTGGAGACTCTCATTGAGGGAAGGGTATTGTCATGGTCCCATCTGACAATTCCCCATCTTGCTTAATTAGGCATTAATCCCCTCGTCTGATTTCCAATCATTCCCAGTTCCACTAATTACAGCACACCTGGTTCCCATTAGTGAACATAGAATAAAACTCAGGCATCACAGCCATGCTTTGCCAGTTTGTTGGTTGACTCTAGTGTGAGTAATCCTTGTTTCCTGATTCCTTAGGATTGTCAGTTCTAAGCTCCGCATCATTTCCTGGATACTCTCTGTAACCTTGTCTCTGTGTAAAGACTCTCCTGGATACTGGTTCCCCGTTAGCGATGGTGCTAACGCCTCATGACTCTGCCTCTGCGCCTGTGTCCTGCACTTGGGTTTGTACTCAGCCTCGTCCTTGCAATGATAAGAATATAGCAAGGTGTTTTCAGGAAGCCGTTTCCTCAGTTTGTAATGTAATTAAGAAATGGCAGTTAACAGGAATGGTGGAGGTCAAGTTGAGGTCTGAAAGACCAAGAAAACTTTCTGAGAGAACTGTTCATAGGATTGCTAGAAAGGCAAATCAAACCCCTGTTTGACTGCAAAAGACCTTCAGGAAGATTTAGCAGACTCTGGAATGGTGGTGCACTGTTCTACTGTGTAGTGACACCTGCACAAATATGACCTTCATGGAAGAGTCGTCAGAAGAAAACCTTTCCTGCATCCTCACCAGAAAATTCTGCATCAGAAGTTTGCAAAGGAACATCTAAACAAGCCTGATGCACTTTGGACACAAGTCCTGTGGACTGATGAAGTTAAAATAGAACCTTTTGGCCGCAATGAGCAAAGGTATGTTTGGAGAAAAAAGGGTGCAGAATTTCATGAAAAGAACACCTCTCCAACTGTTAAGCACAGGGGTGGATCAATCATGCTTTGGGGTTGTGTTGCAGCCAGTGGCACAGGGAACATTTCACTGGCAGAGGGAAGAATGAATTCAATTAAATACCAGCAAATTCTGGAAGCAAACATCACATCATCTGTAAATAAAGCTGAAGATGAAAAGAGGATGACTTCTACAACTGGATAATATCCTAAACACACCTCAAAATCCACAATGGACTATCTCTAGAGGTGCAAGCTGAAGGTTTTGCCATGGCCCTCATAGTCCCCTGAACTAAACATCATCGAAAATCTGTGGATAGACCTCAAAAGATCAGTGCATGCAAGATGGCCCAAGAATCTCACAGAACTAGAAGCCTTTTGCAAGGAAGGATTGGCGAAAATCCCCCAAACAAGAATTGAAAGACTCTTAGCTGGCTGCAGAAAGCATTTACAAGCCGTGATACATGCCAAAGGGAGTGTTACTAAGTACTGAACATGCAGGGTGCCCAAACTTTTGCTTCAGGCCCTTTTCCTTTTTTGTTATTTTGAAACGGTAAAAGATGGAAATAAAAAAGTACTCCTGCTTAAAATATTAAAGAAATGTGTCATCTTTAACTTTATGCCTTTTGGAAATCAGATCATCTTTTACTCACTTGGCTATTCACAGTAACAGAAATTTTGACCAGGGGTGCCCAAATTTTTGCAAGTCACTGTAGCATTATATATACTTTTAGCCATAAAAACTTCAGTATGTTAGTAAATTTCTCATAGCAAGCAAAAGAAATTACACAGTTGAATTAGTACATGTAGTCTGGTTACTGCCTGCACAATGTCATTACTTCTGTAATCCTTGGGTCTTCTTTAATATCTTTAATATCTTAAAGCCAATATTGATTGTCCATCCCTAATTCTATTAAGAAAGTAGGGATGAGATTCTTGATAATAGTGGATTATGAGTCTATTTCAGAGGGCATTTAAGATACTACTGCTATGTATCTGGAGGCACAAAAATACAGGGAGATCGAAAGATGATGCAGTCAATCTATAGAGGACTGAACCATCTCTACATCTTCCTGTCTTTCTTTCAGCTTCTGGTCAATTTTCTATCTTAGATTTATTTAGTTGATTGAATTTAACTTCCTAACTGCTGATTGGAATTTAGTTGTGAGCACTTCCATTCTGCTACTAAAGCTGTTAGTTGTAAAAAAAAATGGAAGCAATAGATCTTTGAATGTTGAAAGTTCTTTTGGGATTATTAAACAAATGTATTCTCAACAATAAAAAAACACTGATACTGGAGCTGCTCTTTTGAACTCCAAGAATATGCAAATATCGTGTAGGTTTCAGAAAAACATTGATTTTTCTGTGTAGCTAGAATCTTATGACTGATTCACTTGCTTTGCAGTTTATTTTTCCTAAGATTATAATAGAAATGTAATATGATCAAAGATTTAAAACATCCCTACAGAAATGGAAATCTGAAATAGAAACAGAAAATGCTGAAAACACTCATCAGGTCAAGCAACATCTCTGGAGAGCAAAACAGAATTAACTTTTCAGGATAACGAGCTTTTATATGAATTGACAATATCCATTAAATGCTTCTCTTTCCATAAATGCTGCCTGATCTGCTGAAAATTGTTGGCAATTTTTGTTTCTTTTATATTTTGAATATATCTTTTCATCTGTGTAGGTTTACAGAATTAGCCTTGTCTTTCTGTTTAGATGTGATGCTTTCTGGCCATCTAGGTTCATCAGCATATTGCTGCACTGAGTGCCATATTTCTGTCAGTCACTTTCAGGACAACAAGAACTTATCAACTTCCGCTTTAAATATACACAATGACTTGGCCTCCACTGCCGTCTGTAGCAAGCATAAGAATGGGTTTGAGTGGGAAAATAAATCAGCCGTGACCAAATGACAGAGGTAACTTGATGGGTTGAATGGTCTAATTTGCTACTATGTCTTACGATTTCAAAGTGATTATTGGTTTTGTTAATCAGTTTCTTTTTCATCAAGAATTGTGAAAATTTCCTGCGTCTTGCATTTAGTACTTGCTTCCATTGTATAGTGAGAAATATTATAAAGTTTAAATTTGAGCACTTTCTTTTGGTTTTGTACTTTCATTTTGATTGCTTAAATTTAATTTATGCAAACCCCTGTCCTGAGGACTGTACATGTTTTGAGATGGTAGAGATTTCCCTCCATGATGGCAATAGTCTTTGCCTTTAAAATTATGCTCCTGTGATTTGGAAAAACCTGCTTTACAGTTAGACTCCGGTGCGCACTGTTTCATGGAGCAGTCTGTCTTACATGTTTTATGCTTCTTCACATTTTAATTGGCTGTTTGCACTTCTTGAGTAATTTTTCAGTGTATTTTCAAAGTTAGGCTCACCTCTGATAACAAACACCTCAAAATTCAGTAATCATTGACTTCACACAATAACTTGTCTTTAGTATTTCAGCAAGTCTGTTACCATATTCCCAATCTTGTGAAGGATTCCCTAATTCAGCTATAAACTCAGTCACTGTCTTCTTAGATCTTTTTACTTGTGATCCAAGTCCCACTCAGCTTTGAATTAATGGAATTCTTCAACAAGTTGACAATGCCTTTTTTTTAATGAGAGTTTCTTCAGGCTTGACAAGTTTTAAACTATGTGCAGAGCTTCCCACCACACTAAATTAGGGTAGACCTGTTTATTTTCATCATTATTGTCACTTGCAGCAAAGAAACATGGTGTAACTTGCAACATCCCTCCTATGTGTGAATTTGAGAGTTAAATGTTGCGATCTAGATCATAATTTTTGTACAAAAGTTTGTTATTTTTTTAATTTCATGCACTTTCTTTTCTTTTAAAGAAAGAGTAATGTCATGTTCTGATGTTAAAAAGTTTCCAAAATCAGGAGCAATTTTTATCATTGCCAAAATAATACATCTTAACATGCCATAAGGTCGGAAGTTGAGTTTCATCCTATAGGAAGTTTATTTATCTTCAAGCCTACAGAATCCACATTTCTGCAAACCAAGAAATTGACCAAAAAAGATTCCAAAGATCAATACAGTGACACAAGATGTGCCCCTAAAAAGTATTACAATCTCTGACGGCTCGCAGAACGATTATCAAATATATGCATTCGATGTTACTGTGAGTTATATACATTAAGCAAATTGGAAAATATAATTATTTGTGTTGTTGTATTCATTGTTGTCGTGAAGCCCGTAAGTGTGAAACTGGCTGTTGAGATGTTCTGTTAGAACTTAGGTTGGACTCTGAATTGTATAAGTGGCTATAAAGAGAGAGGCCAGTATGGGAATGTGGTGGCAACTTAAAGGGAAAAAGAACTGAAAGCCCATGGTCAAATTGAACAGAAGTGTTCCATGATGAGGTATGTCCCACCTACACTTGGTTTCTCCATTTGGAGAAGATTATACCATGAGCACCAAATACCATAGACAAGATGCACAAGTGAATCACAGCTTCACTTGGAAAGACTGTTCAGGTCACTGGATGCAGGGAAAGGAAAAGGAGAAATTACCGATTTTTCATTTCCTAGTTGCGAAGGTACAATCAAATGGAATGAGCATTGATGTAGATGGAAAAGAGAATCAAAAATCAAAATGGGATCTTCCTTGATAATGATGAAAGGGATAGATGGCTCCAGTAATGGTGTCATATTAAAAGTGGCACACTTACAGAAAGTGGTATGAAGAAGGAACAGGATTAGGCTATCTTGCCTTTATATTTATTTCACCTTCAATAAAGATCATGGATAATCTATTGTGTCATTTTTCAATACTATACCCACATTCCTTGATTCCCTGAAGATCCAGATTATTTTGATTTATGTATTCAGTGACTATGCTTCTACATCCCTCCAGGATAAAGAATTCCAAAAGCTTCACTTCTCTGAGTGAAAAAAAATGTCTTCCTAGATCAGACCTAAAAGGCCTAACTTTTATTCTGAATTAGTGTCCATTGGTCAGAGACTTCTTGGTCAGTGGAAGTATCTTTCCTACATCCAGACTGCCAAATAGTGTACTTTAAGTTTTCTTTTAGAATTGTGAATGTTTTGTATTCAGTCCTTATAGAAAGCTTGATGAGATAAAGCACAGGGATAAGAGCTATGGGAGAGTGTGGAGAAGGAATAGATACTGAGCACAAACCTAGACTTGGAGATGGAATTGATGAAGTCAAAAAGAGAAAGAAAGAACAAAAACTGCTAGAGAAGCTCAGCAAGTCATGCATCATTTGTGGAAGGAAAGGTATTGTTGACATTTTGGGATAAAATCCGACATCAGTCCTTGGTGAAGGGCTTTGGCCTGAAACATTGGCAATTCTGAGAGTTTGAGACAGATTATGTGAAATTGAGAGTAAATTTGGTATTGACAGCAAACATTTGAGTTCTGTATGAAAACAGAAAATAACAGGAGTACAATCACTGTTGTACCAGAAAAAGAGATGGACAGGATATTCCCAAGTAGGATGAAACAAAGAGAAATGGTGCCTTGGACCAAAGTGAGCTCCCATAACAACACCTCAGACTTGGATGAAGTGAGTGGAGTCAGTTTGTCAGCGAGTTTCTTAAAGAAATAGTTTTACAGGACCAAAAGCTTTGTCAAAGAGATAGATTAAAAGGAGTTTAGGGACAGAATTCCAGTGCATACGGCCTTTGCAACTGAAGACACAACTGCCAATAATAGCATGATTAAATGAAGGGTGAATTCAGAGGCAAGGATTAGAAGACTGCAAATATATTAGAAGATTGTAGGGCTCGAAATGATCATGGCTATCGAGGGATTAAAAGACAAAAATGAAATTTTTAAATCCTAGCACAGATTACTTGGGTCAGGTTAGGTCAGCAAGTACATGAACAATGGGTCAATGTGTCACGGTTAGAGCTATTCCTTATCTGCAAATTAAAATAAGTTTGATTTTTAGCTGTTCCTAGATCTGGCAAAATGTTTGAACTAGAAACATTAACTATCTACTATAATAATGAGAGGAGGACCAGTCCTGGATGGTGAGTGTCCTTAATGATAGATGTGGTCTTGTTGAAGCATCGTCATTTGAAGATGTTCGTGTTAGTGGGGAGGGTAGTGCCCATGGTGGAGCTTAATGACTCTGCAGCCTCTTTTTATCCTGTGCATTGGAGCCTCCATAGCAGGCTGAGATGCAATCAGCCAGAATGCTCTGTAGAAATTTGTCAGGGTCTCTGGTGACCTATCAGATCTCCTCAAATTCCTAATGAATTATAGCTGCTGGTGTGCCTTCTTCATTACGGCATCAATAAATTGAGCCCAGGATGGAATCACTGAGATGTTGACACCCAAGCTGCTCATCCTTCCCACTGCTGATCCCTCGATGAGGACTGGTGTGTGTTCCCTCAACTTCCCCTTCATGAAGTTAATTCCTTGGTCTACTAACATTGAATGCAAAGTTGTGGTCTTGAGATGACTCAACCAGCCAATAAATTTCACTTCTGTATGCCTTCTTGTCACTATCCGAGATTCTACCATTGACACTTGTGTTATTGGTAAATTTATCGATGACGTCTGAGCTGTGCCTAGCCACACAGTCAGGAGTGTGAAGAGTAAAGCAGTCGGTGAAGCACACATCCTTGAGAATCAAAAAAACCTTTTGTGATTGTCAGCGAGGAGTAAATGTTACTTCTGATCCTCATTGTGATCTCCTAATGAGGAAGTCAAGTATCCAAATGCAAAGAGAGGCACAGACACCTAGGTGATTAACACTGAGGGGACAATGATGTAGGTATTGCTCTTGACCAGGAGCACAAAGGCCAAGTAAAGAGCTAGTGAGATTGCATCCACTGAAAACCTGTTGTGGCAGTAGGTATAATGTAGCAGGTCCAGGTCTTTTCTTTAGTCATTTGGATAATTTGACTGACTGACCTGCTGTCTTTAGAATGAGATATCTGATTAGGGCTAGAAATAGTCTACATGGTTCGGCATCTGCCTGGAATCAGTGATTGTGTGCAGTTTGTTGCGTGGTTGGAGTTGTGGATCATATACACGGTTTCATGTACCATCATATTCTTTGTGGGGATCTTGCCAAGTGACATTGTAATAACTACAATAGTGACTACAATTCAATTTTTATTAAAAGTGGTTTAGGATTCCTGCAGTTGTGTTTGTTTGTTCAATAATTCACTACGTACCAGGTCGTTGCTTAGTCAGTAATTGATACTACCCTTGGCCAACTTTTCCTACACTTCACCACAGTAGATGTGAGTGCCACTAGGTGATAGTCATTGAGGCAGCTCACCCAGCTCTTTACTTACACACACACACACCTTTTATATATAAGATTCTTTCATGTCAACTGAAAACAGATCTCCACATAGTGATTTAAATTAATTACTGATATAAAACACAAAATAATTGATTGCTTAAGTATTCACCTCCCCCTTTAATATGACACACCAAATCAACACTGATGTAGCCAGTTGCTTTTAGATGTCACTTAATTAGTTAAATGGAGATTTGTTTTTGGAGACCTGTGTGTAGTCAAGTTGGTGCAATTGATTGTAGTAAAAATACACCTGTATCTGGAAGGTTCAACTGCTTGTGAGTCAGTATCCTGGCAAAACTACACCATGAAGACAAAATAACTCTCCAAACAACTCCATGAAAAGGTTGTTGAAAAGCACAAGTCAAGAGATGGATAGAAGAAAATTTCCAAGTCACTGAATATCCCTTGGAGTACAGTGAAGTCAATCATCAAGAAATGGAAGGAATATGGCACAGCTGTAAATCTGCCTAGAGCAGGCCATCCTCAAAAATTAAGTGACCATGCAAGAAAGGGAGTAGTGAAGGAGACCACCAAGAGACCTATGATAACTCTGGAGGAGTTACAAGCTTCAGTGGCTGATGTGCATACAACAACTGTTGCCCAGGTACTTTGAGAGTCACAGCTTTATGGGAGAGTAGCAAAGAGAAAGCCACTGTTGAAAAAAACTCACATGAGATCTCAGTTAGAGGTTGACAGAAGGCATGTGGGAGACTCTGAAGTCAGCTGGAAGAAGGTTCTATGGTCTGATGAAACCAAAATTGAGCATTTCAGCCATCAGACTAAACGCTATGTTTGACATAAGCCAAACATTGCACATCATCAAGAATACACCATCCCTACCATGAGGCATGGTGGTGGCTGCATCATACCGTGGAGATGCTTCACTGCAGCAGACCCTGGAAGTCTTGTGAAGGTAGAGGGTAAAATGAATGCAGCAAAGTACAGGGAAATCCTAAAGGAAAACCTGATGCAGTCTGAAAAGAACTGTGACTTGGGTGAAGTTTTATTTTCCAGCAAGACAATGACCCCAAGCATAAAGCCAAAGCTACACAGGAATGGCTTAAAAACAACAAAGTTAATGTTCAGGAGAGGCCAAATCAGAGTCCAGACCTTAATCCAAATGTGAATTTGTGGCTGGACTTGTAAAGGACTGCTCATTCATGATCCATATGCAACATGACAGAGCTTGAGCAGTTTTGTGAAGAAGAATGGGGAAAAATTGTAGTGTTCAGATGTGCAAAGCCGATAGAGACCTATCCACACAGATTCAAGGCTGTAATTGCTGCCAAAGGTGCATCTACTAAATATGGACTTGAAGGGAGTGAATACTTTTGCAATCAATTACTTTGTTTTATATTTGTATTTAATTTAGATCACCTTGTAGAGATCTGTTTTCTTGTTGACACAAAAGTCTTTTTCTATTGAACAGTGTCAAAAACGCCAAATTAAATCCATTGTGATTCAATGTTGCGAAACAATAAAACATGAACATTTCCAAATGGGTGAATACTTTTTATTGTCACTGTTTATGAATATCTGTACATGTACTGTATATGTGTCAGGATGTATATTGTCATGCACTTAGGTAGAAGAAATAAAAGAGTAGACTGTTTTCTAAGCGGAGAGAAAATTTAAAAATTCGAGGTGTAAAGGGACTTGAGAACCCTCATGCAGTATTCCCTAAATGTTAACTTGCAGGTTGTGTCGGTGTAGCAGGATATAACTTGTTAAATTAAAATGAGATGAAATTGGTCCTTTTTTGGTCTGCTAATTCTAGAGGGTTTTGCTCATCTTTATGCATACGTTCAATTTCACTGACGTTCAACCACATAGGCTCTGGGTTCACATTGCATTGCTGCAGTGCTTATTCTGTAGACATAAAAATCATTGTGTAAAGATCACTAAATAAATGGCTTTTATTTAACTAACTGATTGGAGTCTTTACAATAACCTCAGTAATCAGGTAAAATAGTGCAGCAACATTTCCTCACTTTGTCAGAGACTTCCTGCTTGGCAAAGCCACCTTCCTGTTCTATAGTGGTTCTGTACAATTTCTGATGCTGTGTTGTTGAGAAAGGAAAGTGCCTCTGATTGTACAGCAATGTTTTGAATAATGCTCACATTGTGTTACAATAACTGTTACTATCTGAAGATATTAAATAACTTCAAATGATGTGATGTGATATGACGTAAGTTCAGAGCTAATGCAAGCCAGACTGAACCTGGTATTTTTCATTATATCCTAACCAGTAGATTTGAACGATAATAGAGCACTTATGAAGTAGAACTCAAATGCTGACTGTTTTACATTGGTACATTTTTAAAATAATACATAATGCATATTTATATCATTTCTATCTCCCAAATATATTTGTTGCTATTGGTCACATGACTGTTAGTGACAATATCCAGATTGAGAAGGTACACATATTTCATGGCTCAGTTTTACAAAAAAGGAAATTTTCCAGCTTCTGGAAGGACATTTCTCAATCTTAACTTAGGAAGATATATGCACCTAAGAGAGGAATCCTCTTACTTTTCTTAAAGATGAATAAAAAGTGAGTGCTTTGTTACTTTCTCCTTATTCTTTTCTTCCCTCTCCTCACAGTTAGATCTCTGTGGATGTGGTACATGCAAAGTTGTTCTGAAAAGCTCAAGAATTTTTCAAGTAATTCGGAGGATGTGATTGACAATGATTGCACTGTTACCCTGTACATACCTTTTTGGGATAATTGTGCTTTTCAGCATTAATAATATTTATAATTAGATAGACTGATGTTTGCTGTGATGCAGTTTGCAACAATCTTGTTTTTAAAACTTGAAGGTTGAAGTTCAAGTTTTAATTCTAAGTGAGGGGTGGAACACAATTACCACATGTGTTGCACTTGTTACGCCTGTGCCCCAACTCTGAGGGGCCGAAGGGTAGAAAGTAGCCCCCTCCCTTTTGAGAATCGCAAGATCGCTATTAATTCAGGTCAGGAGACCCAGGAAATGAGAGAGAGACGTTTGGAATGTGTCCTGGCCTCCGCGATACAAAGCCACGGATAACGGCCATTGTCTCTTGGAGACGGAATTGTGTATTGAGTACTTCATGGAAGCCCTCAGGGAATGATCTGAGGGGGTTGGTTGAGGGATTGCATCATCCCAACCTGATTGACATCTGAGACCCCGTGAGTCAGGATAAAAGAGGGTCTGGGGAACAACCCCTTTAGACGCACCAGGAGAAACGCTAGAAATGTTGTGACAGCATAATAGCGACAGCCGGTGGAAAGCCCACGTGCATCCTTTTCCATTTGCCTCGGAATTGGTGGGCCTCACCACGGAAGAACAGCTTTAGCTAAAAGGGGAAACCAGCCCCAACGACATTTCGAAGGATCGACATCATAAAAAGGAAAAACGGGCAAGTTCTAAAAAAAATCCGTCTCTCTCTCTCCAACCAAAAGCTGCAGCCTGAATGAACTTGAGTGACTTTTATATTCCCATCGGACAATACATTATCCCCTAGACAACGATAGAGCTATTTCTTATTGATTATTATTATACCCGCACTTTTAGATTTAGTATTGACAACGTATGTTATCTGTATGTTTGCATTGATATTATTTTTGTGTATTTTTATCAATAAATACTGTTAAAAATAGTACCATCAGACTTCAGCGGACCTCTCTATCTTTGCTGGTAAGTGACCCAGTTACGGGGTACGTAACACACTGTTTTTTGGAGGAGACGATTAGTGGGCCCTTGCCTGCACTCTTAGGAAGGAGTAAAAGATCCCGTGAGCTTTGTTCTTTCCAGCATTCCACCCAATTTATATCACAACTGGGTATAATGAAGAAAATTATTTAGTTATCTCCACAATGTTATTTGTGGGCATTTAATATGCTTAAGTTGACTGTCACAGTTTATACATTTCAAGTGACTGCTCTTGCTTCAATACGGTAATGATCACTCGCGTATGTTTATATTAGTTTGGAAATACAGCAGTTGAAGACACTAATAGTTTAGTCCAGGTAGGATTAATTGTTTTGGCTACTGAAATGCTGTAATTTAACTTTTATACTGGTATTATGTCCTTCATTTTGGAAAGGACTAATCTTCAGAGAACCTTTCACTGCAAAGCAACAGCATTGAACTATATGACTTCAAATTATTAATAATTTCTTGTGCAAAGAGTAATTGAAATAAACGCATGAATGAAGTTTAATAAGTCCTTGAAAACTAAGTGTAATTTTCATTGCAACCCTTAAATAGTGGTTTTGTCTTAGAGTAATTGAATGCTACAGCATAGAACCAAGCTCTTTAGCCCATATAGTTCATGAGGAACTACTTATCTGCCTAGTTCCATCATTCTGCACTTGGACCATAGCCCCCGTACCACCCCCATCCATGTACCTATCCAAATTTCTCTTAAATATTGAAATCAATCCCACATCTACCAATTTTACTGGTAATTCATTCACACACTCCCCACCCACTGTCTGTAGAAGTTCCCCTTCATGTTCCCCTTAAGCATTTCAGCTTTAACCCTTAACCTCTGACCTCTAGTTCTAGTTTCTCCCAACCTCAGTGGGGGGGAAAAAAACTACTTGTATTTTTCCTATCTTTACTCCTCATAGTTTTGAATCTTTGAATCAAATCTCCCCTCATTTGTCCAAGCTCCAGGCAATAAAATCTGAACCTATTCAACCTTTCCATACAAAACAGGTCCTCAATTCCTGGCAACATCCTTGTTAATTTTCTTTGCATTCTTTCAGTCTTATAGATATATTTCCTGTAGGTAGATGATCATCTCCACAGACAATACTCCAAATTGGGTTTCACCAAAGTCTTATACAACTTTAACATAACTTCCCAACTCCTGTATTCAATATTTTATCATCTTAGGACACTATTTTTGTTATGTTTCTTGGTGACTAATTTATCTGATGGATTTGAAGGCCTAGCACCAAGTGACAGATTTTATCACAACTTTCTCTTATCCCCTGCAGGACTCACAGAAAATGATAGAACTCAGCAGGTCAGGAAGCATTGTGGAGTTAATGTTTCAGGTCTGAATTCGTTTGTCAGTACTGGGATGAAATATCTCAGACCTGAAATACTAATACAGTTTTTACCTGACCTGTTGAGTATTTCCAACATTTTCCATCTTAACTTCAAATCTCCTGAAATTTTGAATATTCACTCTGTTGCTCACAACTGACTTATCTCTGCTTACGGAGAGTAGCAATCTGCTGAAGAATGATCAATACATAGTCCTGGGGTGCAGAGGTACTTGGGTGAGGTAAAACCTTCAAATCAGTCTGAGACTTCACAGAGGCACTAAGAGCTCATTTGGCTTCTTTCTGGACCTCTGTGGCAACTGTTGACTGAGAAAATAGCTACCTATTTTCTCAGATCTGTGCATATAAGATGCATAATGGAAGTGTTCCTTCAGAATGGGACTAATGCTCTCCTGCTTTACACAGCTTCCTGTAAGACAGATAATGGATTCTCTATCTTGTTCCTAGCATAAACCACTACCAGGTTCCTCGATATCATGCCCGGAAACTCCTCTATGTTCCTCATTATCATGCCTGGAACTCTCCAAGTACCTATGTGTATCTGCACTTGTTTTCTCATCAAAGCTACACAGACCTCAGAGTCCTGTAGTGCACTGTGTCCTTGTGGACCTTTTGTGAACCTATTCAACACAATCCCTATGCCTCGATCCTGATTTCTGCCAATAGTGCTAGATGTCTTCCCAATAGCCATTGTGGTGTCAAGCATTGATTCATCAGCATCCTCATTATCATTGAAATTTCTGTGTTTTTGGTTGAGATTATGATGGCTGGGGAAGAGATAGTCCATCTTCATTAGTTACAAGGTAAAATGCAAACAATAGATTAATATATGCCAATTAATGTTCATTCATTGGAAAAGTCAAAAGGTGATAGACTTGTTGGGAAGGGAAATATTAGTTATTTATTGGATAATTTAAAATAGTCTCTCGATAAAAATTCCCTTTTAAGTCTGTGTGTCCCTTTGGCCATTAAAATCACCAACGTCTCCTTGTGAAGTAGTGAGATTGATGGGCATCTCTCCCTCCCTGGTGACCTTCCCCCTGTTGCTTTCAATAGAAAGCAATGTTTCAATGTCAGGTGAGTGTGAATCAATCAGTGATGGATGTGAGTGTTGCAGAAGTTGCCTGAAATATCTCGTGATTTTTTTTTTTTATTGGCACTGCTGTATATTCTGGATGTTTGGAGGTCAGAATTTCTACTGCTTCCAGCCACCCACTGTGAAAGGCTTTTCTACACAGTCTCCTGGACTATTCCATCTTCTTCTTGACAAAGATTTTGTCAATATGGACCTCTAATCTCTCAGTTACTGCATTTTGGACTTAATGCCTCAAATTGATAAACTTTAGGCCTCAGCTTTTTACTTCTGATTAAAGGTTAGGTTTATTTCCCGGACTACTGACACTGTTGGCCACAAGTTTTAACAGTAATGTGTTGATATAAATTGATTCATATTGAATGGATATTCTGGAATCCGGTCAATAATTCTTCCAATGATATCAGTTAAGAAAGATATGAAATAAGTGGCTAATTCAATTTGCCTTATTCCTATTAGTGGGTTGGGAAGACAATTGCTTCCTATTGCACAGCCCTGGTGATCTAGTTGCTTGATACATTGCACAGAAGAATAAAATAGTGAAAAACAGGAAGATTCTTGATCAGTCAATGTCATTCAGACAGATTACTGGTATTTTTTGTTAGGAGACTGATCAATTACTGATGGAAATTCAGACAATCCCTTGTCCCCTCACTAAATCATAACACTCACATACTAAGATTTCCTTTCTCTTCTATAATGGCGATTCTTCAAAAACTCTGCATTTGCTTTACTGACAAATTTAGTCTATAATTCCTCCTGTGTTGAGCTGGTCTGATATCAGAATATATGAAAAGGAGTAGGCCATTCAGTCCTTCAATTTTCCTCAATGTGAACAAGTTGATCTGTCTCAGAGCTCATTTCTTCATGTGTGCCAATTCTTCAAAGCTCTCAATTTTTTGATGGTTCAGTGATGTATCTACTTCTTCCTTAAATACTTCCTGTGGCCTTGTCTTCACAACACTTTGGAGTAGGGCATTCCAGGGATTCACCACATTCTGCAAGATGGTCCTGTGCAACTCAGTTGTAAATGACCAGCTGCTTAACTTATAATTAAGCAACTTATTTGAGATTTTCCCACTAGAGGAAACATGTTTACATCTATGCTGGTATGCTCCCCCAGGGTACTATAGTTTTCAATAAAATCATCCTCCATTCTTCTAAACTCCAAAGAATATAAACATAATTTATTTCACCCATCATGATGAGGCAAACCCTCCCATCTCAGGAATTAGCTTTTTGAATCTCTTTTGGACTGCCTCTAATGTATATCCTTTCTTAAATAAAAGACCAAAACTCTACACTAGTATAACCTTAACAGTATTCTGTTGAATTGTCACAATGTTTCCTTATTTCTATGCTCCATCTTTTTTGTAAGATCCATTTACTTTGCAAACCATTTGTTGCAGCTCCCTGCTAATATGTGGATCATGCAAATGAACACCAACATCACTCTGTATTTTGTTTGCCTATCCTTTTTTTCCATTTATATAATAGCCTACCTTTAAGTTTCTTCTTACGGAAGTGCATAGCATTACTTGCATACTTCCATCCCCCCATACAAGAGTCCATTAAGTTTTCATCCAGTCACTCAATTATCCTGTAACAGAGCACAAGTATCCTTATCACAAGATGCCCTCCAACCTTTATGTCACTAAAGAACTTGGATACCTTAAACAAAGGCCAGAAACTGATCCTTGGGAACTTCACTAATTAATCTTTCCAGCCATAAATAGACTCATTTATTCTAACTTCATCTTCGAAGTGCTAACCAATTTTCAATCTACAGCATGCTAACAAATTTTCCCCAATATCACCAACTCTTATTTTGTGCACTAGCTTTTTATGCCTTCTGGAAACCATTCTTTCCCATTCCATGCCCCCAATCTTGGCTCCTATTTGAAACATAGCCTCTATTGAACTTGACTGGCTTTCTTGCAGTTTAGAAACAAAACAAGGAACTTTTAACTCCTCCATGATGGATTAGTGACTGATATGGTAGGAATTGTACATCAGTCTAATTTCTGTTAAACCCATAAGTTACTCCCTTGTTCTCCGAGTTCCCACATAAAGAATAGTCACAAGGGACATATTGTAGGATATGCAATGCCAGAGAGTCTGCATCTTCCTGACAGGAAGAAAAACAAAAGTCCTCAATGGAGGCCCGTGTTCAATTTCTCATGTGAATTGCAATTTCAAAATCCAATTTTCAATACCAACATTGCACTTCTCAAGACTATAACTCAATCCTAGCTCAATTTATAAGAGAAAGACAAATCAGGAGTACAGTAAGACATTATCTAAATGATTTTCAATACAACAGACTAAGATTTATATTGTTATTCTCTGAAGCAGAAATGACCATTGATTTGATGGTTTTAAAATTTTGGACACAGTTCAATCTAACTTCAAATAATGTATTATGATAAAACTGTGATATACAGTATATTTGGTTGAGTAACCTATTAGTCTCACAATTACACCAGACAATAATGTCTTATTTCATTTTGGCTCCTTAATTGTTGGGAAAATTTCAGTGCCTGATGATGTCTTTCATTTTGTAAGCATTTTAAAATTTTATACACAGAAACCTTAACTCTAAAATATTACATTTTTAATCATTCAGAAGGCTATAATGAATTAATAATAGTTCCACTTGTTGGCTTTCACCTGCACCCTCTGAAAAGCTCAGCAGGTCAAACAAAATCAAACATAATTCAGTGTACAGGTACATGGATGAGAAGTGTATGGAGGGATATGGTCCTGGTGCAGGTCAGTGGGACAAGGCAGAAAAATGGCTCAGCTCAGCCAAGAAGGGCCAAAAGGCCTGTTTCTGTGCTGTAATGTTCTATGGTTCTAGGACTAAAGCAGTTTGCATCATTCTCTGTGATTTCTGAAGGCTGTTTGGCAACAAAAAATCCAGTATGGCATCTGTTGTTGCATTATCTATCATACAATTAGGATGTGACTTCCCAAACCTGCTTGTGCTTCAAAATAGTATATCAATGGTGCTTTATGTTGATACCCCATTTTCTTGAGATTTACTTGACAAGATCGGTTTACTGATTATATATTTATTAAGATATAGTGCAGAAAAAGCCTTTCCAGTTTATCGAACCATGCAACCCTCAAGTTAATCTGAGCCTAATCACAGGTAAATTTATAACAACCTAAGCTACCAACTGGTATGTCTTTGGACTGTGGGAGGAAACAGGAACACCTGGAAGTAAACCATGCAGTCACGGGGAGAACGTACAAACTACTTACAGGCAGTGCTGGGAATTGAACTGGGTCACCTGTACTGTAAAGCGTTGTGCTAAGCACTATGCTACCATGCTGTCCTCTATTTACTTTGGGCACATTAACCCTTCCATTTCCTGAGGAACTCCAGCCTCTGTCCTTCTCAGGACTGAACTGTTTTAATAAGACACTGTCCCTTAAGATTTGCCTCAGGCAACATTTCCTTATTAGCACTAATTCTCAGTCAAATCGTGAGTTCCTTATTGCTTTTGACATACAAAGACTTATCGCAATAGGTATAAAGAAGGATAGTGGTGGTGCTTGGTGCTTGATCCATGGGATAAGCAAGAGAGTAAGGTATATTTCAGCAAGGCAGATATTTACTGGAGGCTTTGATAAAAGGTATCCAGGGGAAATTAGCATGGTGGTTGCTGATTCGAATAGAGACTGTAGGAGTTGAGGTCGGAGTCTCAACATAAATAATCAGAGGTTAGAAATTATTTCACAGTAAGATGTTTATGTGTTACATGCTTGAAATTTATGTTTCTCTATAAATAGGACCAATGTGACTAATTTGCACAGCATGCTAATAGCACATTAGTATTAAGGGCAGGAGTATGCCATCTGGCCCTTTGAACTGGCAACACGATTCATCAAGACTTTGGCTGAGTTTTTACCTCAACTCCATTTTCCTGTACTATCTCCGTAGTTTTAGATTTAATTCATATTAAGAAGCATATTGATCTCTGAATTGAATGACAGAGTCTCCATGGCCCCTGGTAGACTGAGCATGCAACGAATATATGAATGAGCTTAATAGATATGAGCACACTTAGTTATATACTAGCCCTGTATCTGCAAAGTGGAAATATTCCTGAACACCATCATCTCATTCCCAGGAAAAGAACGCAACGGAATCAAAGCCATACACAAGAAGATATTTTTAAATATTTGCTATGCAACAAAGATTTTTGTTTCCCTCATCTCACTGTATTGGTCCACCCTTTATTCCGAATGTGTGATTTAATTTGATTCTAGACTCCTCATGAAACCACTTTCTTTGATGCTAAAGACTTCTTGGAACCTCCCAAACTTACCCAGTTAATGGTCTATATTGGTGCAGCCAGTAGATCCCATAACACAAGTGAATCCTGGAACTCTGCATTCTCCAATCTTATGATTCTTTCAGCAAAAGTCTTTTAATCCTGGTAATTACTGGAGCATATCCATAGTCCTTAGAAAAGTAAAGTCATTTGTCTCCACTCACAAACCAACAATTCATCTTCTCCGGTACTTACAGCATCGTGCTCACAAATGGGGCAAAAAGTGGTTGAGGTATTTCCAATACACATCCTGACCTTAAATGGCTGAGCTGCAGCAGTAACACTATGCATGCTAAATTTGCTTCAAGGATTAAATTGGACTTGGATCTATTGTCTTCATCATTTACATCACATGTACATTAGATATTGCTCAGCATTCCTGCCTCTACCTGTTCTTTCTCCAGTTACATGGGAGTGTTACCAACTTGCACTTAAGAATCAAGTGAAAATATCTTACATTTTAAACCCCATCTCCACATTGACAATTGCTCTTCAATATTAAATTCAATGTTTCAGCAGTTAGCTTTGCCTGAGTTCTTTTATTTGCCAGTCCTCAGAATGAACCATTCTGTGCTGGCCATTTTGAATCGGTCCAGAAATGATACTTCTCCCTGAGTACCTCTTGCCTGATGATTTATTCTCCAAACAATTTCTTTGCTCCCTGATTGCACTTTCTTAACTAAAAGTTTTCAAATCACTGCTAATGAAATAAAAATACTTTTTTAAGATTTTCAGTGAATTTATATCAGTTTGTGTCACTAATAACCCCAGCAATGTCTCAAATCTGTCTTTTCGACTACTGGGCATGTCCCCCAGTTTTGCTATTTGTAACCTATAACACAGACAAATACTGTAAGTTTAATCTGCTTCTATCTGCCACATAAATTTGTTTGGTCCTACCCTATCAAAAACATTCCATTCATTCTATGCATGCCTCCCCCACCTAGGTTTATAAAAGATTTCAGAAGATAATTTGTCCCTGGAGATGGAGACAGAGAGAACAAGAAAGGGGAAAGAGGGGGCAGAAATGGACCAAGTGAATTTACGGACGAGCTCAGCAGGTGTGCCTGAAGCAACACCAATGCAGCAGTCAACGTATTACAGAAAGAGTTGGGGAGCATTGCCAGTGAAGGCTTAGAAGATGAACTGTTCCAATTAGCCAATGGAAAGGCAGGCATAGCTGGGACACATGCAGGTGCCCATACTTACACCTTGGGTTTGGAGAAAGTGGGAGGAGCCAAAAACAACACACACAAAATGCTGGAGGAACTCAGCAGGCCAGGGAGCTTTAATGGAAAAGAGCAGTCGATGTTTCGGGCTGAAATCCTTCGCCAGGAGAGAGGGAAGTGACTGACCCAAGAGGGATAAAAAGGAGTTGAGGTATGTAGACAAAAATACTTCAGCCCTATACCTTTTCCATCTATCAACTCCCAGCTTCTCACTTCATCCTCCTCAATATAACTGGCTTCACCTATCATCTTCTAGCTTGTACTCCTCCCCCCTACCAAAAACTATCTGGCCTGCTGAGCTTTTCTAGTATTTTTTGGTTTCATTTCATATTTCCTGCATTGTTCACAATTTTTTAAATGTTCATTTATAGTTACTATTACATTTCATCCAAAGATATGTGATAATTTATAATAGATAAGCACAGTTCAACAAAAGATGACAAATTATCATAAATTTAAGAAATAAATATCTGCATGAGCTGAAATCAGGAAATTACACCTAAAATATACACCCAAAAAAGATTTCAATTGGATACTTCAATTTTCTTCTCAGGTTTATTAGTAAAATCACAAGCAGAATTACTGCAGGAACCAACACAATCAGACTGTATCATGGAAAGCAACTTACATTTCTTACCAATGTACTGAGGAGTGGTAAACTGTTATAGTTTTATTCTCAGATTACTGTATACAGATTAGCCTCAGTTAATTCTCCATTAAAAAAGTGCTCTTGTGTGTAAGTAATCCAATTTAAAGTTATTGAATAGACTTAGAAGAATTACATTAAACCATTAAAGAGTCTCATCGCTGTACAATTATCAGTTTCATATTAAATCAAATTATTTTTGAAATGGAAATCCATTAGAATGTGTCTATTGTGGACTGGGCAATTAACGAAATGAGCAATTTGTAGGTTTTCTCAAGCATTCATAATTGGAGGGACCTTGCTCTCTGATCTGGTGTTATAGCTGTTTCTGTGGGCAGGGTCTGAATTGATTAAATTTTAAACTGAACAAGTAACAAATCATTGCAGAAAACACATGCATAATTGGTTATGGGAGTAGCTCCAATGGATTTAAAACTTGTTGAACTTTGGCTTATTTCACTTGATGCCCTCAGATTACGTTGGTTTTAATGGCATAAAGAACTGTAAACTTGACAACGTCAACTTCAGATTGAAGTCCAAATGAGTAGGGTGGACTGCTGTTACTACTTGCTAAACACATGTGATTAATGAAGGGGGTAACTAATTATGTGGCACAAAAAGTCCAGTTTATTCAATATTCCTTTTCGATGGAGGGACTAATCTAGGCAGCATCCTTTCACACTGAATTTTATGGCACAGAAAGTCCAGTTTATTCAATATTCCTTTTTGATGGAGGGACTAATCTAGGCAGCATCCTTTCACACTGAATTTTATGGTTTAGGGAGCAGCATATCCTTTGCAAGACAAAGATAAGCTTAGAATAGCCATCATTCAGGTTTTGCTTTCACAATAAACAGCAGATTTTTCTTGAAACAGACCTTCAGTTGAAACACTTTTTTTTGGAAATTGAAGCAGTTTGAAAACCACTGCGCTGTTGTCGTCAGTAATTCTCATTGCCCACTTCAGTGTAAATACAGCAAGTTGTGCTGTCGGTGTTTGGGCAGCATTAAGCTACTAACTTTCATACTCCAGTCTTCAAGGCTACATTCATGCTTGTGGGTTTTATCAACAATTAGCTGTTTATTGATTACCAACCATTAAACCATACCGTCTAGTGATAAAGCACACAATGGTAATTAGGGTTATTTGAAATACAATTATACTGCAGTAAATGTAATGGAAGAGCAGCTTTGAATCCAATGCCTAATTATATTCATTGACATTTTTACAGCCTTGTAATATTTCTCGATTTTGTAATGTACTAAAAATGTTATCTAAAAAAACAGGGATCATTTAAAATTCTTCTATATATTCTGGAGGAAATGCTAATTATCTATAGAGAGGAACATTTTTTTTATCTTTCTAACCAACAATAATCTCCCTTAGCGGAAACAGAATGGTCAAGCACGATCCATGCAGGCAGAAGATGGAAGCTGTTTCACGCAGAGACACTATATCGGGAAAGATTATTAATATGCTTCAGTATGTAATCGGTGGGATAGAGATTGGGGTATGATAGGTGGAACTCTCATATAGAATTGCTTATACAACTAAGCCCTTTAGAGAATGGAGGAGGAAGTAGGGGCACACTGAGCTGAAGGTTATGGTGGGGAGGGACTTGTACTGTCATATCTAGGAGTGGCAATTTCTTCAAAGTCTAATCCCTAGGAGCCTTTGTAAATAAGATTATTTAAAGATACATCTGAATTTTATGTTCCCATATAGTCATCTGTCATGAATCACTGCCTACTTAAAATCTTTATACTTATTGTTCAGTTTCATTAGAAAGCTCAGAAAACTTGTTAAATATCAAAGAAGCAACTCACATTAACATTTAAGCATGTTGTGCCTCCCTTAAATGAACATCAGAGTCTTGGTTGAACAGTTGTACATTGATGGTAATCTGTAGGAAAATGCTGGCTCTGCATTGTGATAAAAAAACTTGTCACTATCTCTTTGGCCAGATCACACTGCTGAGAAGTAAAATACTGCGAAAAAGCACACAATAGTTTCACAGGATGTGGGTGCCACCAGCCAGCCTGGCATTTATTTCTATCCATATTGCCACTTCCTTATTGGTTTGTTAGATCCCTTCAAAGTAGAAGTTCATTAGCAACAACTAGGCTGTGTGTCTGGGGTCACATATAGGTCCCATGAACTTAGGATGGTAGATTATGTTCCAATATTGAACCACCAATTTTATAATTCATGGTTTACGGTTACCATTATGGATACTAGCTTATATGAGTATATATTTCTTCAACACCATTGACGGATTCAAATTCATGTCTCTCAATCAATAGTCCAGACCTTTGGGTACAAGTCCAATAATTTAATTACCACTCTGCACTCTGCTTTGAAGGTATAGGTGGCAATATGCATTGGTAAACGGCACAAATAGAGAGAGATATTTACATAAGAAATAAAGGACCATAGGAAATATTTTCTCTCCCATCACGTCATGTGGGAATTTTATGTTTCATCATCATCATTCTTCATGGAAGGCCAATCTGCTCAATATCGTCTCAGATGACATGGTCTTCATCCAGGAATCAATCTAGCCAACTCTCATTGGCCTCCTGCTATTACAAGTCTACAGCTGTACATATATGTTTGAAACCATACCTGTACTAAATGTCGCAGGTGCTTTCTCACCACGATCCCATACAATTCAGATGAGACACTTATGCCCTTGAGTTCAGAACCTCGTACATGGTTCTCCACATGAATCTGCTGCTGAGTGGATTTATAACATAATGAGTAAAGGAGAAAAGGGAATTCAGGTTCACTTACATTCAGAGTGTTGTCTCAGTATTTAGTTAATTTGTTACAATAGGTATTCATAGTGACTATGAAGAAGCAAAGATAATAAAAGGGTTAAAATGAAAATAAAATAAAGATGATTTCTAAATTTTCATTCACATTATGCTAAAAGCACTCAAAGACGAGGATGACTAATAGCATGAAGGCAAGTCGCTTGATGTAATGCCATTTTACTGCCCTGCAGCTACCTTTCATTATTTTCACATTTGCAAGATGATTAGGTCAGACTTACATATGCAGATTC
Organism: Hemitrygon akajei; assembly: GCF_048418815.1. NCBI lineage: Eukaryota > Metazoa > Chordata > Chondrichthyes > Myliobatiformes > Dasyatidae > Hemitrygon > Hemitrygon akajei. The sequence goes on from NC_133126.1 coordinate 139,613,202, forward strand.
TCAGGGACATTAGATCCTTGGAGCAGGGCACTGAACCTCTGTCACAGAATGAAGAAGGAAAAATTAAGTGATTTGATAGGTCCTGCAATAAAAATTATTCAACACATAATTAATATAATGGTTGTTTGCTGTGAGGTTAAAGGTTTATTTTATTTTGTCATGCTTTTAATTATGTGACATAAAAAAGTGACTTTATTTCTCTTGGCAACTGCTCATTCTACATCTAGGCATTTAGATATTGTACTTTAACAAAGTTTAAGAAATTACTTGCAAATTTTGATCAATGTTCAACTATGCAGAGTGTTTTAAGACTTGATAACAAAAGTCTGTGTGTCCTGAGATGAAAACCATTATTCAGGGACAGCTCTGAAGGTCACCTGCTTCAGCTATCTGAGAAAGGGATATCACCTGACTATTCAAGCAACAGTGATACCTGACTATTCAAGCAACAGTGATTTTGCTAAGCTTGTGTTGTCAGAGTGTTTTGATAAGAATTCACATATGGCAGGTTATGCAGATATTAACACAAAGGTTACATTGACTTTGGGAAGACGGGTTCAAAATAAAGAGACCCTATTTGTCTTGAGCTTGATAAGGAAATGATCTTTCGATTTGTTAATTTCAGTTTATTATCTCAGGTTTATTTGATCTTCTCCATTTCCACTTCTGTCATGGTATGCACCATTCATAGACAATATGAAGTTAATATATAGCGGCATCTTTCTTTTTCACCAATCTTGTCCTTTGACCTTGACTTTAATTTTGTTCTCTACTTCTGTAGATATGACCTATAACTGTGTTTACTCAACATCACTATAAAGATAATTACCATGTATAAACTTGAAATTATGGTCCATTTTGTGAAAAAAGAAACATATTGCAACATTACAGCACTGCATCTTTGAGTGTAATTATGAATGTATTGCAGTGGACAATGAACAAAATGTCATATTAAACAGAAAATGTGATTATGTGTAGTTCCAGCAAAATTGCATCAAAAACATTTATATCATTTGTATTTTTGACCTTCTGGGGATGATTTCATGACAAATACTTGATTTATATTCAAAGAACAATTATTTAACTTGTCTATTCCAGTACACTGAAGCATGTCCTTGTAATGGAATACCCAGTGGTGCATAAGCTTTCCTCACTTTTAATATCAGAGCCATCGGTTGGACTTTACTCTTCAAGCACCGGTTGTGTTATTAGTTATTCAAAATTTTCTCCATTCCATTCCGCGGTTGGCTGTACTTTTTCTATTTTAAGTAATAATAGGTTACTGCTTGCACTTGGGAATGGAAATACTGATTGAAGGACACCAAAATGAAAATTGTTTTTGCTAGATCATCATTTTAGTCTATATATTCAATGCATGTGATTTGATATGGTACCTTTAAAAGTACTTTAGTATATGATACTGTACGTAGATGATATTGACAAAAGGTAAACTATGGATTGTGCCACCTGTGATAAAACTGAATGTAATGATTGCGTCCTATTCTCTTCACTGCACTAAAACAGTAACGTTCATTGGGCTCACTCTTGCTTCAGCCACAGAGAAGCCACATTGTGTGAAAGGAATTATATGTAATAATGGTTGATAGCTATAATATTGCTCTACATGCTAGCTACAAGTAACTTAAGGTTAAGAGAACAGGATGCACTTATATTTCAAATAAAGACTTACAAAATTATTGAAATGTGAATGGTGGAACATCTAAGCACATGCCCAGCTTTTTGGGGTGATAAAGAGGTATTGTAGTATTGGAGGGCACTGAGGTCTAGGGTAGTAGCAGGTGGCTAAGACAGCATCTGAATAATAGGGATCACCCCAAATCTCCAATAAGAGAGAAGCCCCAATCTGGAACCTGGTGACATCTGGTTAAACATTGGTCACAATGGTGCATCCATCTGCAACTGGTCAAGTAAAGATAGTTCAGATTTGTTTCAGTTTTCCATTATCTGCAATTTTGCCAGGCCTCCATACTCTCCTGTCGACTGTATGTGGCACTGTGATTAATGCAAGTGCAGAACTCTTGATTCATATATCATTTCTATGCACAGGAAGGAGTTATCACATTAATACTGAACAATAAATGTCTATTAGCAGGTACAAACATCATCAGCTATACAGTATAGTAGTGCAAACTCAGAGCATATGAACACAAATCAAAAAATAAGTTTATCAAAGGGTGACCCACAGAGGCAAACCCTGCAATTCCAAGTCAAAATGGGACATTAATATTTGATCTGTAGGCCTACCTGGTCACATTTGTAATTCTACAAAGGGAGCAAAATTCAAAAAACATCAGTTTGGTTATTAGCAACTTGTACATTTTTTCACAAAAGGAAGAATTTTGAAGAGACCAGAAACATCTGCAGAATTAGCCATGTGATCGGTGATTTTCTGTTATTCCAGTGCTGAAGTATTATCACCCCACCAGCATCCGCATTCAGCACATATTTCTCCAAAACTTCTGCCATCTCCAAGCACATCTTTCCCTCCCCCCCCCCCCCCACTTTCTGCTTTCCGCAGGGATCCCTTCCTACATGACTCCCTTGTCCATTCATCCCTTCCCACTGATCTCCCTCCTGGCACTTATCCTTGCAAGCAGAACACCTGCCACAACAACTCTTCCCTCACTACCTCACTAAACAGTCCTTTCAGGTGAGGCGACATTCCATCTGTGAGCCTTTTGGGGTCATATACTACGTCTGGTGCTCCCAGTGTGGCCTCCTGTATATCAGTGAGACCTGACATAGATTGGAAGACTGTTTCACCAAACATCTACACTCCATCCCCCAGAAAAAGCAGGATCTCCTTGTGGCCACCCATTTTAATTCCACTTCCTTTTCCTATTCCGATATGTCTATCCAGGGTCTCCTCCATTGTTGTGACGAGGCCACACTTAGTTTGGAGGAACAACATCTTATATTCTGTTTGGGTAGCCTCCAACCTGATGGTATGAACATCGATTTTCGAACCTCTGGTAATGCCCCCACCCTGTCCTCTCCTTCACCATTCCCTTTTCCCTCTCTCACCTTATCTCCTTGTCTACCCATCACCTCCCTGTGGTGCTCCTCCCCCCTTTTCTTTCTTCCATTGCCTTCTGTCTCTTTCACCAATCAACTTTCCAGCTCTTTACTTTATCCCTCCCCCTTCAGGTTTCACCTATCACCTTGTGTTTCTTTCTCCCCTCCTCCACCTTTTAAATCTACTCCTCAGGTTTTTTCCCTGTCTTGCTAAAGGGTTTCAACCCAAAACATCAACTGTACTTTTTTCCATAGATGGTGCCTGGCCTACTGAGTTCTTCCAGCATTTTGTGTATGTTACTTGCTTTTCCAGCATCTGCAGATTTTCTCTTGTTTGTGGATGAAGTATATTGTATGGTTTCAAGGCCCCATGTTCCCGCATTCCCATGTCCCAGTGATAGTGATTTGGATATAATGTGGCCACTTAATGATAGTAAAGATATATTACGTTACAGGCAATAAAGTCCCAGAGTCATAGAACAGTGCAGCACACAAAAAGTCCCTTCAGCCTATCTGCTCCGTGCTGAATCATTTATCTGACTAGTTCCATCAAACATAGCCCTTCATACTCTTTTCAACCATGTACCAATTCAAATTTCTCTTAAATATTCAAATTGACCCCATATCTGCCACTTGCACTGACAGCTCATTCCACATTCTCAACATACACTGACTGAAAAAATTCCCCTTTATGTTGTCCTTAAACATATCACCTTTCACATTTAAAGCATGACCTCCAGTTGAGGTCTCACCCAACCTTAGCAGAAAAATCTTGTTTGCTTTTACCCTGTTTACACTCTTCACAATTTTGTACACTTCTATCAAAGCTCTCATCAACCTTTTAGGTTCTAGTCCTAACCTATTCAAACTTTCCCTGTAACTCAAGTCCCCACAACATCCTTGTAAATTTTCTCTTCACTTCTTCAATCTTATTTATATCTTTCCTGTAGGTAGATGACCAAAACTGCACACAATATTCCAAATTAGGTCCCACCAATGTCTCCTACAATTTCAATATAACATTCCAACTCCTCAATACATTGATTTATGAAGGCCAATGTGCCAAGAGCTTTCTCTATGACTCAATCTTCCTGTGACACCACTTTGAAGGAATTATGGATTGTATTCCCAGATCCCTCTGTTCTACCACACACCATGCAAGACCTACCCTGGCTGGTCTTCCAAAATGCAACACCTCACAATTGTCTGCATTAAAGTCCATCTGCCATTTTCCAGCCCATTTTTCCAGCTGGTCCACATCCCACTACTACTTCATCACTATCCACTACACCCTTAATCTTGGTGTCATCCATAAATTTGCTGATCCAGTGTACCACATTATCATCCAGATTGCTGCTATAGATTACCCACCACCAATCCCTGTGCACACCACTAGTCACAGGACTCCAGTCAGAGAGGCAACCATCTACTACCACTCTCTGGCTTCTTTCATGAAGCCAAAGTCTACTCTAATTTACTACCTCACCTGGAATGCCAAGTGACTGAACCTTCTTGACCTACCTCCCAGCCAGCACCTTGTCAATTGCCTTGCTAAGGTCAACGTAGACAATATCTACTGCCCTGCCTTCATAAACATTCCTGGTAACTCCCTAAAAAAATCTCTATAGGATTGATTAGACATGACTTACCACACTCAAAGCCATGTTAACTACCTCTATCCTAGTCCCTAGTTATCTAAATACTTATATAGTCGGTTCCCTAGACTACCTTCCAATAACTTTCCCACTGCTGATGTCAGGCTCACTGGACTATAATTTCCTGGCTTATTATTAAAGCATTTCTTAACCAACGGAACAACTTTAGCTATCCCCCAGTCCTTTCGCACCTCACCCATGTCTAAGGATGTTTTAAATATCTCTGCTAGGGCCTCTGCAATTTCTGTCTAGCCTCCCATAGGTTCTGAGCAGGCCCTGTATATTTATCCACCATAAGTTGCCTCAAGTCAGCAAAAGCACCTTTTCCTCTGTAATCTGTATAGGGTACATAACCTTGCTGCTGCATCTCCTCACGTCTATAGACTCGGTGTCCGGCTTCCGAATAAATAAAGCTGCAAAAAATATTTAAGATCTTCCCCATCTTTTTCAACTCCATGCATCACTTCATTTAAGATCATCACTGTGATCTTCCTGAAGACCAAATTTGTCCATTGCTATCCTTTTGTTCTTAATATGTCTGCAGAATCCCCTATGATTCTCATTCACCTTGTCTGCTAAAGCAACCTCATGTCTTCTTTCAGCCTTTCTGATTTCCTTCTTAAGTGTTCTTTTGTATTTCTTATATTCCTCAGTACCTCATTTGTTCCTACCTGCTATGCACCTTTTTTCTTTACCAGAGCATCAATATCTCTTGAAAACCAAGGTTTCATAAGCATGTTAGCCTTGCCTTTTATTCTGACAGGAACATACAAACTCTGTGCTCTCAAAATTTCACTTTTGAAGGCCTCCCACTTACCAAGTACACCTTTGCCAGAAAACAACCTACCCTAATCCACACTTGCCAGATCCTTTCTGATACCATCAAAATTGATCTTTCTCCAATTTAAAATCCCAACCCGAGGACCAAACCTATCCTTTTCCATAATTACCTGGAAAATAATGGCATTATAATTACTAGATGCAAAGTGTTCCCCTACTCAAACTTCTATCACCTGCCCTATCTCATTCTATAATAGGAGATCTAGTCTCACACTCTCTGTAGTTGGGACTTCCATATACTAATTAAGGAAACTTGACAAATTCTTTTCCATCCAGCCCTTTTACAATATGGGAGTCCCAGTCAATATGTGGAAAATGAGAATCACCTACTATCACAATCTTATGTTTCTTGCAACAGGCTACGATCTCTCTACAAATTTGCTCCTCTAATTCCAGCAGATTGTTGGGTAGTCCATAATATAATCAAAATCACAATCAGGTTTAATATCACCTACATATGTCATGAATTTTTTTTATAATCCTATTAGCATGGTCATACCTCTCTTATTTCTCAGTTCTGCCCATAAAGCCTCTCTCGATGAGTTCTCCATTCTGTCCTGACAGAGCACTACCATGACAATTTCCCTGACTAGTGATGCCATCCCACCCATTTAACGCTTTGCACTCTATCACATCTGAAACAACGGAACCCCAGAACACTGAGCTGCCAGTCCTACTGGCTACAATGTCATACTTCCACACGTTGATCCATGCCCTAAGCTCATCCACTTTTTCTATAATATTCCTTATAGAAGTTATATACAGCTCAGAACTTTAGCCCGATCATGCTCAACCTTTTGATTCCTAACTGTATATGAAGGCTTAACAACATCTTTCTCCACAATTCCTCCACTATTTGTTCTGGTGCCCATCCCCCTGCAACTCTAGTTTGTTTCACCCCCTCTCACCCTGTGAAACACTAGCAAACCTTCCTGCTAGGGTATTAGTTCCCCTCCAGTTTGGGTGCAAACCATCCTTCTGCACTGCTACCACATTCCCTGAAAGACAGCCTAGTGATCCAACAATCTGAAGCCCTCCCTCTTGTACCAACTACTTAGCCATGAGTTAAACAGTATGATCTTCCTATTCCTGGCCTCACTAGCATGTGACACAGGTAGCAATCTTGAGATTACAGCCCTGGGGTCCTGTCCTTTAACTTAGCACCCATCTTTGCAGAACTTCATCACTCTTCCTACCCATTTCATTGGCACCAACACGGACCACAACCTCTGGCTGTCTACCCCCTCCCCACCCACTTAAGAATGCTGAGGACTCGATTCCAGGTGTCATGGACCCTGGCATCTGGGAGGCAACCTACCATCTGGGAATCTTGTTCTCACCCATGGAACCTCTTTTCCATTTCCCTACCCAATGAATCCCCTATCACTTCAACTCATCTTTTCTCCCCACTTCCCTTCTGAGCCACAGAGCCAGACTCAGTGCCAGAGACTTGAGTGCTGTGGCTTTTCTCTGCTACGTCACGCACCCCCCCACAACATTATCCAAAGTAGTATACCTGTTGTTGAGGGGAATGGCCACGGGGTACTCTGCACAGTCTGCCTATCCCCTTTACCCTTCCTAACAGTCACCCAGTTAACTGCGTCCTGCACTTTGGATGTAATGACATCCCCGTACGTACTGTCAATCAACCCTGAGTTCAGTCAGGTCTTGCTCCAACCCCTTAACATGTTCAATGTTAGGAAAGTTTTGCAATGATCAGGAAACTTCCATTACTATGCATTGCACATATTCATGAAAAGCTAGAAGGATCATCTCCAGACAGAGAAAGAGGGGATGGAAATCATACTTAGGATAACAGGATTAAGGAGATAGATCATTTTGATCACCAATCACAATTCACGTATGTTATTCTTGGGCTCAATATGGAACTCCCTTGAAGGTGCTGTTTGGGATGCAGAAGCATGTTAAAATTCTATGCAGGTGCAACCACAACGATGAGTACTGAACAAAGATAAAGAAGAAGAACGAGAAGGCAGGCACTGGAATTGGGAATGATAAAAAGCGACTGGAAAAAACTCTGCGGGACAAGCAGCATCTGTCATTGGTAAGGAATTGCTGATACTTCAGCTCAAGTTTGTGCATCAGGACTGAGAATGGAGAGTGAAAGAGTGTAAGGAGGAGAGCATGGGGTGGAGAAGCGAGCTGGGCCAGAAGGTGAGAGATGGACTGAGAATGATGAAGGGTGAGGGGCAGATGGGTGTTAGGTAGAAGTAAGCAAGGACACTAAAAGGGGCAGATGGAGGGACTGGAGGAGGAAGGTAGACATAGCTGCTTCTGGGTGATAAGTGGGAACACAAAGGCTGTCAGAGCTGGAATCTTTTTTTGGAGATGGCACTGAGCTCCATTCAGGTTTTGGCTTGGATTTAGTTAGTTTTTGAGTTCATAGCAATGGTTTTGGGGACAACCTGTGGTTTTAGGTGTCTGGTTAGGATTTAGCAACAGGAATGTGGGAGTAATTAGAGGTCAGACAGGAGTCTAAGTCTTTGCTCCACATTCAAAGACCAGTGGACATGGAAGTGAGAGGCCTGCAGACCAAAGCGGACAAGGGGTGGTGCCCATACCCACTCCCCACCCCCAGACATCCCTTTCCGTGAGTGGTCAGTGTGTTCTGGTGTCGGAATTTCAGGCAGGAAAGAGGAAAAAGGACTGATAACTCACTGGGTTGGTGAATCAATCAGACTGGAGTTTGACACCCAGTGTATGAGGTTCTGTCATTGGTGTGTCTGGAGTTTAAGGCCTAGTATTCAGTGATCAGTATGTCCTGGAGTCAATGCAGAGGGTCAAAGCTTGAGGGTTGAATCAGATGTCCAGAAAACAAGCCCTTTGACTGGAGCCTGAGTCTGAAAATCTGTGCGTGTCGAAGGCTCAATATCTGTGAATCTTCTGGAAACTGGAAGCCAAAGACGGCGCGCTCTGCGTTTGCTTGACTACGTATGTGTGTGGGTGGGAGGGAGGAGCAGGGTCTGTTTTGCTGTTGCTGTTTTGTTGTGTTCTGTGTTGTTCTGCCGAGCATCATGGGTATGTAATGTTGGCACCGGAATGCATGGCAACTCTTGCAGACTTCCCTCAGCACACCCTTGGGTGTGTTGGTTGTTAATGCAAATTTCACTGCATGCTTCAATGTACATGTGGCAAATACATTTGAATCCTGAATCCGCTTAGCAAGGAGAGTGGTAGTAAGGACTAATAGGCGAGTGATGGAAGGCAGACAGATCCAGATGGGGAGGGGACGTGGTGGGAGAAATATATGGGTAGAAGGTGCAAGGAAGCACCAAAGTGATCTAGGACAAAAATATCTGCTTGGTGGTGTTACTGTGTGTGGGTGGGGCAGGGGAGGAAACAAAAATGGAAGGACCAGAGATGGATCAGAAAGCGAGAGGGAGAGAAAAAAAATCACAAAATTACAAAAGGGAAGGATGACCCGAAATTGGAAAATTCAGTGTTCGTACCATCGAGTTGTATACTATGCAGCAGAAAATTAGGTACTTTTTTCTAGTTTATTTGAAAACTACCTGGGACTGAACTGGGAGACAAGGAAATGGAGCTGGAAGCAGGGAGCCAAGATGCTGGTGAAGACCGGTACTGACAAAAACACAGATGGTTGTGGTTGTCAATATAGCCAAAGAGCAGGAGAGCACCAAAGAGAGGGAGTAATGAGAGAGGGTGTCACAGAACTCTCAATGAGGTAGTGATGCACCATCAATAACTCACTCTGAGACGTAAAGGCGAGATATTGGCTTTTATTGACTGGAAGAAGGAACAAGCAGTGGTTGACCACCATACTACATCCTGGAGACAGAGAGGCCGGGCTCAGGCCTCAATCGCCTTTATACAGGGGTCTGTGGGAGGAGCCACAGGAGCAGTCAGCAGGGGGCGTGTCCAGGCAGGTATATGTAGTTCACCACAGTTTACCAGCCTTGAAGGAGCTTTACAGTGGAACAGTAAAGATATGAGACTGCAGATGCTGTCCTAGCAGAAGTATTATCCAGATTGCCTTATGAAAATATTGAAACAAATATTGTGCAAAAAACATAATATACATATTATAAAAGAGGTTGCCTTTCTTGCAGTGGAATTAATGAGACTGACAAAGATACTGTACGCCTGGTAATGAACCAGGTTCATGAGTATACCTCCAGTGACCAGGCAGATTAGCACATATTTGGAAAAGCATGTAAAAGCTTTCCAGCACAAACATTACAAGTTGTTACACGTCAGTCCTGTATTAAACAGGGTCACAGAGCATTAGAGGACTACAAGGAAGAATAATGGAAGAGATTCATGCAGAATATCTGACTTTGTTGACATGCAAGAAGTAATGTGTAACTTTGTCTATTTGCTTGGAGTAGGCAAGAGTCGGGAAGAGACACCAGGGAGTGTACAGTTTGTCAAAACTGACACCAAGGACACTATGCTATTTGTGGGAGTAATCCATGAAGTAATTCCAGTGAGTACACCAAAGATTCTCAGAGAGAGGTACAGTTACTTGGTGTAAGTAGGCTGCCAGTCAAAGTCAATTGAAACAAGTATGCAAGGTCTCTCTGGCTGAATACATCCCAGACAAACCTGGATTAGTTTTGCAATGCACAGTCTTCCTGAAGAGTTCATTATAAATAATGGTCCACATTTTTGGCCAGATGTGTATGTGTTCAAGCAATTTATGAAATGGCTTCAAATATCACAATTATTTACCATCAGGACTCAAATGAAGCAGTCGGAGATTAATAAAAGTAATGCATAAAAATACCTCTTCAGAGGCAAATCAGATATCACTTTAAAACATCAACTTGCAAATTTTCTTTTGAGCTGAATCCACATTTATTTAGGGAGTACAGTCCTGCAACAGTGCTCTTGTATTGAAGATCTAGGATGCAGTTGAGTCTGAAAAGGACAGTTATAGAAGAGAAATATCTTGGATCATTCTATGAAGGGAAGCAGTTCACATTATTTAATAAGGCTCATGTGGTAAGAGTTTCAAGGAGATTATCTAAATGCCTGGTTTGTACAATTAGTCAGAGTCATAGAAAAGCACAACACATATACAGACCATTCAGGCCATCTAGTCAATACTGAATCATTTAAACTGCCTACTCCTGTTTACCTGCACCAGGACCATAGCTCTCCATCCCCCCACCATCCATGTACCCATCCGAACTTCTCTTAAACATCGAAACTGAGCTCACATGCCCCACTGTGCTGGCAGCTTGTTCCATCCTCTCACAACGTTGAGTGAAGAAACTTCCCCTCACGTTCCCTTTAAACTTTTCACATTTCATCCTTAACCTATGACCTCTGGCTATAGTCTCGCCCAAACCTCAGTGGAAAAAGCCTGCTTGCATTTGCCCTTTCTACATCCCTCATAATTTTATATACCTCTATCAAATCTCCTCTCAATCTTCTACATTCCAAGGAATAAAGACCTAACCTATTCAATCTTTCCTTATAAATCAGGTTCTCCACACCCAACAACATCCTTGTAAATTTTCTCTGTACTCTTTCAACCTTATTTACATCTTTCCTGTAGGCAGGTGTCCGGAATTGCACATAATACTCCTAATTAGGCCTCACCAATGTCTTGTACAACTTCAACATAACATCCCTCTTTCTGGTTTATGAAGGCTAATGTTCCAAAAGCTTTCTTTATGACCCTATCTACCATTGATGCCACTTTCAATGAATTATGGACCCGTATTCCCAGATCCCTTTGTCCTGCAACACTCCTCGGTGTTCACTGTGCAAGACCCACGCTGGTTGGTCCTGCCAAAGTGAAACACATCACACTGGTCTGCATTAAATTTGATCTGCTATTTCTCAGCCTATTTTTCCAGCAGGCCCAGATCCCACTGCAAGCCATAATAACCTTCCTCGCTGTCCACTACACCCCCAAACTTGGTGTCACCTGCAAATTTGCTGATCCAGCTTACCACATTATCATCCAGATCGTTGATTTAGATGACAAACAGCAGACCCATCACAATTCCTGTGGCATTCCACTAATCACAGGTCTCCAGTGAGAGGGGCAACCATCTACTACCACTCTCTGACTTCTCCCACAAAGCCTATGTCTAATACAATTTACTACCTTATCTTGAATGCCGAGTGACTGGACTTTCTTGACCAACCTCCTATGTGGGACCTTATCAAATGCCTTACTAAAGTCCATGTAGACAACATTCACTGCCTTGCCTTCATCCACTTTTCTGGTAGCTTCCTCAAAAAACTCTATGAGTTTGGTGAGACATGACCTACTGCACATGAAGCCATGTTGACTGTTCCTAATCAGTCCCTGTCTCTCCAAATATTTATATACCCAGTCCCTCAGAATGCCTTCAATAACTTTCCCACTACTGATGTCAAGCTCACCGGCCTATAATTTCCTGGTTTATTTTTAGAGCCTTTCATGAACAATGAAACAACATTGGCAATCCTCCAGTTCCTGGTACCTCACCTGCAGCTAAGGAAGATATAAATATCTCTGCTACAGCCCCAGAAATTTCTACACTTGCCTCCCGTGGGGTCCAAGGGAACACCTTGGCATGCCTGTGGACTTATAGACTCTGATTCAGGAGAGCAAACACCTCCTCCTTTGTAATCTGCATCAGGTCCATGAAGTTGATTCCACATTGCCTCAATTCTATAGACTCTGTGCCTATCTCCTGAGTAAATAAAGGTGTGAAAAACATTATTTGAGATCATGGACTACCAGTCTGATCTCCTAGAGGACGAATTTTGTCGCTTGCAATCCTTTTGCTCTTAAAATAATTGTAGAATCCCCTAGGGTTCTCCTTCACCTTGTCTGCTATGGCAAACTTATGCCCTTTTTATAGTCCGGATTTCCTTCTTAAGTGTTCTCTTGTATTTCTTATACTCCTGAAGTACCTCATTTTCTCGTTCCTGCCTATACCTATAATGGTCTTCCTTTTATTCTTAACCATGGTCCCAGTATCTCTTGCAAACTGATGTTCCCTACACCTATTTTCTTTATCTATTATTTTGACAGGCACAACAAGCTTTGTACTCACAGAATTATAATTTTGAAGCCCTCTCACTTACTAAGTATACTTTTCCCAGAACCAGCCTGTCCCAATCCACTCTTGCCATATCCTTTCTAATACCACCAGATCAGGCCTTTCTCCAATTTAGAATCTCAATCAGCAGACTAGACCTATTTTTTGCATACTTACTTTGAAGCTAATGGCATTATGATCTCCAGATGCAATGTGTACCCCTACACAAACTTCTGTCACCTGCCCTGTCTCTTTCCCTAATAGCAGATCAAGTATCACACATTCTTTCACTGGGACTTCTACGTACTGGGTAAGGATACTTTCCTGACCACATTTGTCAAGCTCTATCCTATCTAGTCTGTTTACAGTATAGGAGTCTCAGTCAATACATAGAAAATTAAAATCACCTGCTATAACAACCTTATGTTTCTTGTAACGGTCTGCAATCTCTCTGCAAATTTGTTCCTCAAAATCCGTCGGACTGTTGGGTAGTCTGTAATATAGACCTACTAAATTGGTCATACATTTCTTAGCTGAATCCATAATGCCTCACTGGACGAGTTCCCAGCCTGTCCTGACTGAGCACTGCCATGATGATTTTCCCTGACTCAATGCCACCCATCCTCCTTTAATCCCTCCCACTCTATCACGTCTAAAATGACTGAATCCTAAAATATTGAGCTCCCAGCCCTGCCCCTCCTGTAACCAAGTCTTCCCAATGGCTACAGTATCATAATCGCAGGTGCTGATCCATGCCCTGAGCTCATCTGCCTTTCCTCTGATACTTTTGCATTGAAATATTTGCAACTCAGGACATTAGTCACACTATGCTTAACCTTTTGGCTCCTGACTTTGTCTCCGCAACCTTTCCACTCACTGTCCTTGCAGTCTGGTTCCCCCTGCAACTCCAGTTTAAACACCACCATGAGAAACTAGCAAACCTCCTGCTAATATATTAGTCCTCCTCCAGTTCAGGTGCAAACCATCTCTTCTGTACAAGTCCCACCTTCCCTGTAAGACAGCCCAATGCCCTCTTCCTGCATCAACTCCTTAGGCATGTCTTAAACTGTAGAATCTTCCTATTTCTGACCTCACTAGCATGTGGCATGGGTAGCAATCCTGAGATCACAACCCTGGAGTTCTTGTCCTTTAACTTAGCCATTTAACTTAACTCCCTGAACTCACTTTGCAGAATCTTGTCACTCTTCCTGCCTATGTCATTGGTACCTATATGGACCACAACCTCTGGCGGTTCCCCCTCCGTCTTAAGAATGCAAAGGAATTGATCTGAGATGTCCTGGACTCAGGAGGCAACATACCATTTGGGAATTTTGTTCTCACCCATAGCATCTCCTTTCCATTCCTTTCACTAACAGCACAGCTCATCTCTTCTTCCGCCACTTTCCTTCTGCGTCGTAGTGTCAAACTCAGTGCCAGAGACCCAATCTCTGTGACTTTCCTCTGCTAGGTCATCCCTCTACAACAGTATCCAAATTGGTATACCTGTTGCTGAGGGGGGATGGCCACAGAGATACGCTGCATTGATTGGTTAACCCCCTTCCCCTTCCTGACAGTCACCCAGCAAGATTTATTGAGAGAATCAAAACATTTGAGTAGACCGTCTGATTTCAGTGCAAGGTTCCAGAAGAATGGGGATGAAGTCCAGAAGTGTGATCTACAACAAAAGGAGTGTTACTTTGAAACAGAGAGTGACAGCTTCTGAGAGCCAGACATGAATACTACATCAACAGCATCTAAGAGCAATGACAGTTAAAGGTTTTTGACAAACAAGTGGATTTGTACATGCAAAAAAAAGGATGTTATTATGTGTGTTTCATTCTTTCATTTCTTCAACAAAGAAAAGCAGTGGAATATGGAAATATAAGCATCATTGGTGACACATTTGATCACAAGTACATCATTATACATGTGTGCACAGTCTAAGAAATATGTCAGATAAAACTGCACATTTTAGTAGTTCTCAGTGCTTTATGTTAAGAATACTCAAGAGTGCTCATTTTACAGCATCTCTTGGTGAAGTATTGAACTGAATCTTAATCTATGTGATAGATCAGCTAGTCCCTGCTGACAATCTTAATGGTTTCCAAAAGCATTACTAACCTGCTTTTTCAATTATTATCGCCCATTTTCAAACTGCTTACATTTTAACACATGAAAATTAACTGCATTTTGCGACATCAAGCATTTTGCAACATATGATTGAAATACACTTTCTAAAAACAAGCATATAAATTTAAGATCGCCCTCAATTTACGGAAAATTGATAGTTTAGGTACATATTTTCCAAAAGGATGCTTTTATCTAATGTACCTCTGTAACTACACATTAAGTCTGACTATAGACTTTGTGGAGGATTATACTTAGAGCAATAGAGAATCAGAACTGTATAGAAAAAGTATGATTCATGAGCATCTCAATGAGGTTTTCTGACTTCTAGATACTTTGAAATGTGCCAACTTCTCAAAGGCAGGAAGCCAACTGGCCAATGTTATGCACAGCAATCATGGAAGTAAGTGAACTGATGATCCTTTAGATGTACGTCAGAGGGATAAATACAGTCATGGCACATCATCCACCTGTCTTCTTCAATTATTTCCAGGGATTTTTTAAAAATACACTCAAGATGGCAAAAGAAGAATCAGGATGTTGGTTTATCCCCAGTGAACATGGGTGTCCAAATCTCTGAACACAGTGACAGCTATCACCAAGCCAAGAGCTCACGGCTAGAATAGCCACCTTAACATGTGCTTATAAATCTGTGAGCCTGTGTGTACATGAGAAAAGTTTGCTTTCTGTTATAAAAGATTATACATTTTAATTAAAAAGACTGTCTTAAATATGACAGAAACATCATTTAACTGTGTGGATTTTTATTAATGACCATTTCAATCCATATTGTTGCAAAATATCAACACAAGGAACCACACATTTGAAGTCATGGATGTCATTCACCTCCACTATTCCAAAGGAGCAATTCACCTCCACTATTCCAAAGGAGCAATTCACCTCCACTATTCCAAAGGAGCAATTCACCTCCACTATTCCAAAGGAGCAATTCACCTCCACTATTCCAAAGGAGCAATTCACCTCCACTATTCCAAAGGAGCAATTCACCTCCACTATTCCAAAGGAGCAATTCACCTCCACTATTCCAAAGGAGCAATTCACCTCCACTATTCCAAAGGAGCAATTCACCTCCACTATTCCAAAGGAGCAATTCACCTCCACTATTCCAAAGGAGCAATTCACCTCCACTATTCCAAAGGAGCAATTCACCTCCACTATTCCAAAGGAGCAATTCACCTCCACTATTCCAAAGGAGCAATTCACCTCCACTATTCCAAAGGAGCAATTCACCTCCACTATTCCAAAGGAGCAATTCACCTCCACTATTCCAAAGGAGCAATTCACCTCCACTATTCCAAAGGAGCAATTCACCTCCACTATTCCAAAGGAGCAATTCACCTCCACTATTCCAAAGGAGCAATCCACCAGTCATAAGTGTTAGAGGCACAAACATTAGTGGGGCCACACAAGACACATTTCAGTAGTGGCAGTCTCCTGCTTTTCTTCAGCCACGCAAATTATTTCTGGCATGTCCTGATACAACAGACAAAGTTTCAAGTTAACAAGCTTAGTCCTCACTGAAAATACCCATCAGTCAGCTAGTTCTAAAATTCAATGGGGCACCATGGTTCTCAGAGTATTAGAGAAGCTCTGTCCTCAGCCTAATAAAGATTATTAATGTGGAAAGTTAAACAGATGGATGAGCAATCAAAAGAAAAGGTTTTGGCTGATGTGAGCATCAAATCAATATTGTCTCTGTGGACATTATTGATCTTTCCAAGCTATCCATCTGCTAATATTGATCTTGCCCAACAGCCTAATTTTGATTAATCAGCCCAGGAATTTGAAAAATTCTTAGTTAAATGTATTCTGTCAGATTCCTTTCGCTGCTTTAACGACTTTTGCAAAGTCAGAACTTATATCCCAAGAAAGACAAGACATTTTTTGATTGTCAGAATACTTGAAGACTTTGATGTCTAAAACAAGTATTAGTATTGAATTCAAGTGCAATTTTTTGAGCACCTCTGTCTAATGATGTTAGTTTAGAGGGATAAATCCATTAATATCTACCAATCAGTACCAAATGAGTATTAACAATAACGACGTCTTGAAGGCTCCTTCTACTCAGCCTGGATTTCTTTAAAATGCAACACACCTATCACACTTAAAAATGAAATTACTTATTGTCTGTCAATTCTCACTTCTGTATTCACAAGTAATCAGCTTCCCATCCGAAATGACAACTGAATTGGACAATATTTTTCATGAAGTTACCTGGAGTTCAGGAATGGGGAAAGGAGTAAAAGGCAATTGCAATGCAGACACACAAGAGCTTGAGAAGATAGGAGCGGGAGTAGGCTATCAGGTCTTTCAAGCTTTCCTTCCCATTGAATGTGATCATGGTTGATTTATGCTGGCCTCACCTCCTCTTAATGCTCATTTCCTTAATTGTTCAAGTTTTTATCTGTTTCCACAAAAAATACCTCATGATCTAGCTGTACTACCCTTGGGGGTAAAGTATTCCAATGATAAACTACTTCCTAGGAGAAGTTTCTGCACACCTCAGTTGTTAATGACGGGGCCTATATCTTGTTGTTATGCCCTAGATGGTGACTTTCATTAATAGGAATATTTCAACTTTTACTCAGTTGGCATGATTGAACCTAAATTCAATCATTTAGGTTTGAATAAGTCAGACCGCGTTATTTTAAATGACATCACCCTTCATAAGCTCCAAAAAGCCTCAGATCCAGATAACTGACTGTATAATGAAAATAAAAACCTGCAGATGCTGGAAATTTGAAATGCAAGCTGAAACTGTTGGAAAAACTCTACATATCAACAGTTGAAAGAGAAACCAAATCAGTTTGAAGTTATAGACCAAATGGGAGAGGATACATATGATAGAGGAAGTATCTCTGATAGGGTGAGGCCATGGTTGCCAAGCTGATATGTTGTAGGGGGTCATCTTGTAGTTAGATCAATGGGCGGTGTTAATGAGTGAAAGAGAGCAGGAGAGTGGAATCAAAAACTGTGAAATATGAAATAAGAAAAATTAGAGACTGAAAATACAGCCAAAATAATACAGCCAAAATATAACAATATGAAATAAGAAAAATTAGAGACTGAAAATACAGCCAAAATAATACAGCCAAAATATAACACACTCAGCAGGTCAAACTAAACTGATCGAGTGAGAAAAAAAAACTAAGTCAGGATATGCAGACTGAATTGGCAAATGTTTCCCCCATTATAGAGGAGGTTATACTGAATCAGAATTAGGTTTATTATCACTGACATTTGTTGTATTGTGGCAACAGTCCAGGTGAAGAATGAAAAAGTACAATAAGGTACAACCATAAATATAAAAGAGCGGTGCAAAAAGAGATCAAAAGATAAGGTTGTTTTCATGGGTTCATGGTCTGTTGATAAATCTGCTGGCAGAAGCGAAGACGCTGTTGCTGAAATTTTGTTTTCAGGATCCTGCATCTCTTCACTGATGATAGGATAGTAATGAGAGAAGAGCATGTCCTGGATGGTAAGAATTCTTAATAATGGAGGCATCACCTGTTGAAGATCTCCTCGATGGTGGGAGGCCCATGATGGATCTGGCTGAGTAAAAGTCCCTCTGCAGCTTTTTCTGATCTTGTGTATTGATACCTCCATACCAGATGGTGATGCAAACAAAGTCAAAGAAAAATGTATTATCAAAGTACATACATATCACCATATACAACCTTGGGATTCTTTTTCTACAGGTATATTTAGCAAATCAATACAACAGTAACTGTAAACAGGATCAATGGACAACAATCTGTGCAAATGGAGATCCATGGTACATTAGCAGAGAATTGCTAGAGTCTCGGGTGACACACCAAATTTCCTTAAACTCCTAATGAAGTATAGCTGCTGGTGTGCCTTCTTCATGATTGCACCAATGTGTTGGGCCCAGAATATATCCTCCGAGATGTTGATGCTCAGGAACCCAAAGCTTCTCACCCTTTCCACTGCCGATCCATCACTGAAATCTGGTGCGTCATCCTCCAACTTCCTCTGACTGAAATCTCCAGTCAGTTCCTTGGTCTTACTTTCACTGAGTGCAAGGTTGTTGCTGGGAAACCACTCAACCAGCCACACTATCTCACTACTGTGTGCCTCCTCATTACCAACTATGATTCTACCACCAACAGTTGTGTCATCAGTGAATTTAAGATTTCATTGGATCTGTTCCTGGCCACCATGTCATGAGTGCAGAGAGAGCAAAGCCGTGGGCTAAGCACACATCCTTGATGTGGGGCTATGCTGATTGTCACTGAGAAGATCTTATTTCCATTCTATGAGTGTATTGTGAACACCGAATGCAGTACATTGGATTGGAAGAAAAGCAAATGGATTTCTGCTTAATTCTGAAAAACTGTTTGAATCCTTGGATGGTGCGCCAGAAAGAGTTAATAGAATAGATGTGGCATCAGCTTCAATTTCAGGGAATGTGCACAAGAAGGGGAGTGGTTGGTACTGCCAGAAGAGTGGACCAGGGAATCACAAATGAAATGGTTCTTCTTCCACGCTGATAGAGCAGGAGAGAAGTATATGCATCTAATTATTGAACCCTGTTGAGGGTGGAAAAAATTCAGAAGGTCGGTCTATCGAATGTGCATGATTATGGAGTGGATAGCAAAGACTTGGAAAGCTATATCGTTATTCTGTACGGAAGGGAAGAAAATGAGAGCAGAAGTGCAAGAGACAGATAAGATGGATTCAAGGGCCCCATCAACTATGGAAGAAGGGAAGACAAGACATAGTTTGGGGCAAATGGAAACAGAAACAGGGAGAATGACATGGAATCTTTTCAAGAGACATGGCAGGAGCAAATTTAGTCAAGATGGATATGGGAGTCTGTAGGCCTGTAATGGATGACCATTGTTTACTTGTCTCTGAGAAATCAGGAAAGGGAGGGCTAGAAGTTAATGGCGGATCATGTGAGAAAGGGGGAGATTAGCAGCAAAGGTAATGAAATTTGTGTGCTGTGAATAAAAGAGGCATCATCAGTACAGTCACTGATACATTTGATGAGAGTCAAGGGATGGTTTGCAAGTAGATTTAAACAAAACCTATTCCATTTATGATGTGTGGTGAAGGTAAAGGTAAAAACTGTTTAAATAGTCATTTCGCAATGTACACAAAGATTGAATTCCTGGGAAGTATTTCATTAAGCAGTAGTTTGTAAATTTAAAAGTCAAAATATATTATGGCGGTTTCTGTGCTCAGAATAATATACTACTTAAAAACAATAGCGTCAGAAATCAAGAACACATATCTCAAAGTATCAAATGTGTTATAGCAAAAATGTACTTTTGAAATCACTGGGAAAATTTGAACTTGCCATACAGTTGAAGATATGTATCAGTTAGGATACATATATCAATATACATAAACTTTAACTGCATTAAATACATAATTTCTGGTTCTGATGCTATTTTGTTCTTTAAGGCTTCTTTGGGCTATCTGAAGAAAGTACACTATTGCTTGTGCTATTCATGAGGATCCCAAACCCTAAGATGAAGCCCATGTTAATCCAATGTAAATTCCCGAAGTCTGTGGGCAAATGCAAGTGTACCAAATGGCTTACGACATGGTGAATTAAGTCTGTCTTCCTCAATAAACTCCTGTTAACTACACAGGATAATTCATCAAGAAATAATTCCTCAATTATAAGTAGACAATTGAGGAATAGACTCAAAACTGAAAGTTTTTAAATCAACATGCAAGGTATACTTGGGAAGTTTAAAAAAAAAATGACATTTGTTGGAATTTAATGTGTGCCATGAAATGAAAAATCTGTCAAATAAAAATAGGAATGACTATCAGAGGTTTGGTGAAGCAATAGCAGAGTAGAATATTTGATACATAAACTTGCCTGTAATCACACTGATCAGCAAATAGGATTAGCATATATTTATTTTTAACACAAGGAGGAAATCATAAAGTAAGTTGGTACATATCAATCATCTGAATGACTGCCAATGTCTAGAAGTTTGGTCAGGAGAAATTTCACTTCATTACAGCTGCTGAACATCATGTGGAAGGACTTGATTGCAAAGGACTTTGCAGGAAGGAATCAATGGTACAGTATTTACAAGAATGGGTGACAGTCATCTGAGTGGCAAGCTCAAAGACATCCAAACTTGATCACCTGGACCTTGTAGGAAACTGAGCAGCATGAGTCTATTGTAATTAATATCGTGCTTTTGTAGGTAATGTGGCAGTGATAGGAATTGGGCTTGCATTTGAAATCATATAAAACATTTTATTAATATAGATAGTTTTTCCATATTTTGAAATTAATCTCAACATATCAGAAATCTATCAATGTACGATATTGATAGAATCGATTGGTAGCAGGCTCTATCAACATCATAAATAAGTAGTCTGCTTAAATTGAAAAGACATTATTGCAGCAGCAGAGATGATAACTCTCGCAATTTGGTCCTCTGGGCTTTGACTTCTCAAAACATTGTAAATGGAGAACTATATTTTATGAAGTATTTCTGAATTCATTCATCTATTAAGATCATTGAATGTATCTTTTAGGTTTATTGTTTTACAACCTCTTTCAGCTCAGTGCCAATACAGCATTGCCTTAAAATGATGCATAATTACTTCTGAAGAAAACTCTGAGCAAAACAAATTGAAGCAGAGATTTATTGAACTTATGCTGGTATGTAATAAATTTGACTTAGCATGTTTTAGTTGACAACAGGCTAATGCTCTTTCACTGGCAGATCGCCCAGCCATTCTGATTATGGCTTATTTTTTGAATTGATTATCTCTTTGATTTACTTGAAGAGCCATAAAAGGTTTTTTGAGATTAAGATGTGAGAGCTCTTGTCTACAAAAATCACACACTATAACATTAATGGAGACATGGCATCTGCAGAATTTGATTTGAAACGGCTTCTAATCTTATTTGACCTCCTGCATACTGAGAGCATGTTACTAATGCATGGACCCAGTGAAAGCAACAGTGTTAGCAGTTTTCACGTTATAAGCAACTTTAATAAGGTACAATCCTCTGGGTGCAGCATTTGGCTAAGCTGTTGCTCCATCACTAGCTATGAAGGAGTTTCAATGTAATACAATTTTAGAGAGAAATACATGTTACTAAGCTATCATGTTATACAAGCTAATTTCAGGAATTTAAAAGTTATATTTTAGTCCTTGCTTTTTATTCTAACATTGTTAGCAGATGTTCAACATTCCAGCTTAGAACAGTTATCAATGGACCTTTTCTAAATTTCTTCTAACAAAACAGAAATATACAGTATTGGTAGCATTTAAGCTTTATTCATTCAATATTTTATTGTGCAGAGTAGACAAAATGATTCACTTCACATGAGAGTTTGACAAACGTGAACTGAATGATGAAAGATATGACTTCTGTAAGTAATACTATGGAAGCATTGTAGCAGCATTTGCTAATTTTAGCAGCCCAGAAATATATCTGCAAACTCACTACTGCTCTCTCTCTCATTTTGACTTGGATTACATTTGTAAATTTGCCATTGCTCTACTTTTTAGTTCAAATGGTTACGAGAAATTATTTGACTGCCTGTTCTGAATGGGATTAGTCCAAAAAAACTCTTCACTGCCATAGTTTAAAAAGGGCTTACTCTACGTTTTACCGTTTGGCACAACTTCTGCCAGCAACCAATTAAGTTTACTTTCTGTGATATTGAATAAGAATAATGGATACAGTAAAGGCCATGGGAACTGCAACCATCCGGGCTATTGTAAGGGAGACCAGTGCATGACAACAAGTTGCACCTCAGGACAGACTCTAAGTACAGTTCCATCAGTTGCTTTTGGACAATTGGTTTTGCAACTCCCATCCACAAAAAACTGAACAAATCCATTCCAGTTAATCACCACCCCAACAATCCACTTCTAATCGAGGGCATTATAATTGATGCTGCCGTTAAGTATCACATAGACCACAAACCTGTTTAGTGAAGCCCTCTATTGGTTCCACCCTGATGCTTCAGTGCAAGATGTAGCTTTTGTCCAAATATGGTTTAAAGAGTTAAATTAGGAAAGAAAGGCGACTTTAACTGTGTTCAAAGCTACAAATGATCAATACATCAGATGATGAATCAAATCACACTTGCATGTGGCTGAACTCAGATGATAACTTCTGCATCGTATCAGCTCCAGACAAAGCTCATCTTGTAAACAGTTTGTGTCACCTCTATCAAAGCATAATCAAAGAATAATCACCCATGAGTATTCTGTGTTATCGCCAGTGATCAGGAACCTGGCTGTACCACTCATCTGCTGTAAATGCCATGTTGTGTCAGTGTTCACCACCCACAGTTTGAGTTTTCGCTCTCCTTGATGCTGAATAGTATGAATCAATGATGCTTCATTACCAGATGAACTCAACACCTTCTTTGTGCGATTTGAAAGGGAGAACACAACTACAGCTGTGAAGATTCCTGCTGCACCTGATGACCCTGTGATCTCTATCTCAGAGGCCGATGTTAGACTGTCTTTAAAGAGAGTGAACCCTCGCAAGGCAGAAGGTCCTGATGGAGTACCTGGGAAGGCTCTGAAAACCTGTGCCAACCAACTAGCGGGAGTATTCAAGAACATTTTCGATGTTTCAGTGATACAGGCAGAAGTTCCCACGCTTCAAAAAGGCAACAGCTATACCAGTACCTAAGAAGAATAATGTGGGATGCCTTAATGACCATCACTTAATGCCCAGTAACACTCACATCAACAGTGATGAAATGCTTTGAGAGGTTGGTTATGACTAGACTGAACTCCTGCCTCAGAAAGGACCTGGATCCATTGCAATTTGCCTATCGCCACAATAGGTCAATGGCAGATGCAATCTCAATGGCTCTCCACATGGCTTTAGACCACCTAGACAACACAAACACCCACGTCAGGATGCTGTCCTTGACTACAGCTCAGCATTTAATACCATCATTCACAGAATTCTGATTGAGAAGTTGCAGAAACTGGCCTCTGTACCTCCCTCTACAATTGGATCCTCGACTTCCTAACTGGAAGACCCCAGTCTGTGCAGATTGGTGAATACATATCCTCCTTGCTGACCATCAATACTGGCACACCTCAGGGGTGTGTATTTAGCTCACTGTTCTACTCTCTGTATACACATAACTGTGTGGCTAGGCATAGCTCATGCACCACCTATAAATTTGTTGATGATACAACCATTGTTTGAAGAATCTCAGGTGGTGACAAGAAGGCATACAGGAGTGAGATATGCCAACTAGTGGAATGGTACCATAGCAACAACCTGGCACTCAACATCAGTAAGACAAAAGAGCTGATTGTGGACTTCAGGAAGGGTAAGGCGAAGGAACACATACCAATCGATCAGAAGTGGAGAGAGTGAGCAGCTTCAAGTTCCTCGGTGTCAAGATCTCTGAGGATCTAACCTGGGGATCATAAAATGAACCTTTGAAATGTAGTGTCTCTAAGATCTGATCGGAGATTGGGGATTTTTCAGAATTACAAACCTCCTTTTACAGCACAACTAACGTGCACATCAGTCATGTACTGGAATATTTGCCACTTGCCAGGGTGATGAACTTTTCAAGATTCAAGAAGTTCAGCGTAATCCAGTTTCCTGAACACTGTAAACAACCTTTCCCTCCAATGTCAGCACACTCAGCTTTTAATGTGAGCCATCTATAAAATGCTGTTCCTTTATTCACCAAAGATTCTTCAGCGACACCTCCTTATTCTGTAACTCCATCAGCAGAAAGGATGAGAGCAACCAGCAAACATGTATCGATGCCATAAGCAGCAGCAGCTCTCCGAACTGACTCAGAAAGAAATCCACTCCTATACTGTCAAAATCCTGATTCCCCATGTCTGATGTAGCTCAAGGAGGCACATCCCCAGCTTCTCAAAGACAACCAGAACTGGACAGCAAATGAAAGCCTCGTTGGAGCCACCCACAATCAAAGAATTAATTTAAAACATCTCATTGCTGCCTTTTTCAATGGAACTTATTTCATGTAGGATGATAAAAGTATGGTCGATCAAACTTCCACCATATTTGACCATCACCACTACTATTGTACTGACATGAAGTAATTCAAGTGGCATAAAAGACTTGCACTACCATTGAATCATATCATACCTTGAAAAGATATTCCACAGTGCTCTAGTTAGAATGAAATACAAGTGCTACATAAGTATACATAAATATCATGTACACTGCTTAATTGATTAATACTTGTAGAATTGCCCAGTCTCGCAATCAAACACTTTGCTTCCAGTGAAGTTACTTGGAAAAAGTAGAGAGTAGAGTAAAATAAGTAGAGAGCATTCTCATGGTCTCAGCATGAACTCTTTCTTAGCTATGTGAATGAAAATGGATATATCTCTCATTTTGCTTTATATGGGATCATTTTAAGCCAGGTAAATGCTTATTTTTGTCTACATTTAAAAAGTTTTGGCTTTACACCAGCTTACCTTCTTACCTTTTGCTAGTTTAAATAGGTCTGTCATCCTTGCTATCCCCTAATAATCAGAACAAAGCAGCTGAAAGATGGGATGTTCTGTTACGTATCAAGCTTGGTTTCTTTCCCTATGATGGAAATTTAAATACTCACAATTGATAGGATATTAATATCTGTAATACAAGGGACATTTTTATACTAACCTGCAGCTATTTTCGGTGAGACACAATCAGCAGTTTGAGGTTCATCAAAATTGCATTTGTATTTGGAATTATAAATTTTAATTCATGCTGACTTGTGTTATCACATATGTTAAGGAGCTGGAGTTGCCATCAGTGAAGAGCTGTCTGCACTTGCTGCTGACCTTGGAGAAGTATATAGACTTCCCTGACACAGTCCACACAGCAGGGAGTAGCAGGGAACAGCTGCTCCAATCCTTTGAGGAGCAGCATACTGTCAGGATGGGAAGCATCCACAACATATAATGTCCGAAGCCAGCACCACTCACAGAACAGAAAAAAAAACAGACAGCCAGCTAAGAAAGCCACATCACCTGACTTATCCAGATCTGGCAACGACTGAATATTTCAAAAATGCTAAAACATAATGCAAAATTGAAAGTAGAAATTATTATCAAACTACATGGATGTACTTGTACGTGTGTGGTATATGTATACTACATACATACAAAGAATGACAAACAGCCCAAGTGCAAAAGATGGCAAAATCTATAAATACAAAAAAAAACAATAAATACATAAATAAATAATAGAGAACACGTGTATTATTGAGTTGTAGAGTCCTTGAAAATGAATCCATAGATTGGGTGGGGCATGAGTTGAGGTGAGAGAAATGTATCCATACTGGTTAGGAGCCTGATTGTTGAAGGGCGATAACTTTCTGAACCTGGTGATGTGGGTCCTGAGGGTCCTGTACTTCTTTCTTGATGGCAGCAGTGAAGAGAGCATGGCTGGATGGTGGGGATCCTTGATGATCGGTGTTTCTTTCTTGTGACAGTGCTACTTGTGATTGTAGTCTATGTTGTGCATGTGCTCATATGTTATTAAGCATATTAAACATTTTGAAATCTTGATCAGAAATTCAAGACTGAAAAATGGGGGCAGGCTTGAAAATCCTCTTCTACAACTAAACTGAACCGATTCTTGCCATTGAAAATCAGCAATTTACTGTACTTTTCTTGGTCTCTCAGGAGATTTAACTCCTGACTCTTCTTGATGAAGGATGTTAGCCCATTTTCTGCAAATTGTTCTCATGTAGAACTCTCCCAGCTGATGACATCAATAGTGCAACCTGCCATGTTCAGCTCCAGAATGATTTCTCAACTTCAGCAGGCTGAAAAATTATGATTATTTCCCCCCTTAAGATTGTGATATTTGAAGGGCTAATAGATAAACTGCTTTTGTTTGACATCATAGATCTGTGCCCTTCCACACTCTGATATTTCACCTCGAATATGCATCACAGAGTCATGGTCTTTCTCAGCTTCCTTGCCTCAGGCTAATTGTAAGTTACTGCCACATTTCACAGTTTTCTGCTTACTGCTGCATGAGGAAGGTCACCAAAGCTCCACTCTCAAGTAAAGGAGACTTCACCTTTTAGTTTACAAGGGAAGAAAGAACAGAAACTGCAATGCAGACTTCCCCAAAATGCAAGCAGTTGTACCTCCACTCAAGTATATCCAGAGAATGTGCTGGAAACCTACCGGTATTACCTGGAGCAACTGGTTGTAGTCCGGACAGCCCTCTTCCACATGGAACAATGGCTTCTCCTGGAAGCATTCTCTCCCTCCCATTGTTTGTTGCATTTATTCATCCAATAACACCACTTCTGGTAGTGGAAAGCATTTCTTGTATTCTCATGCCCCTTGAACAGCTGGAGTCAAAGATTGTATCTGCAGGACTAAATGCAGGCAGATGCAAGAAATTGCAATGTATTATTGGAGATACTGCACTGACATTGACAATTTTGATTTTATTGTGTGATGTAAAAGGAAAAATAAATATTGTTATTAACCTTTGGAATTGAAGTACCTGTTACTATTTGGCTTTTACAGATAGTTCTAGGACGACCCTTAACATTACATTACTGCGCATGTTAAAGCAGTTTCCACCCTAAACATGAGAATACAATTTATAAATATGAACAAGCGATTACTTGTGCCACAGATTTCCTCCATTCAGGTCTCTGACAAAGCAACCCTTGCAGGATCTTTAGTCTGGTGCAGGATGTTTGGTGACTTCCCCAGTGGTTTTCTATTTTCACCCTGAAATCCAGCATCAGTCAGCTGTTTCATCATGAATGGATGCCAGCAGTTCCACATTCTGTGCAGGGATACAGAAGCTGGTACAGTATCATCAAAATCTGAGTTTTTCTTCAATTCCCCTATGTTACTCCATTCCAAAACTGCAATGTTTCAAATGTAGTTGATGTAGCTTTCTAACATTAAATATATTCAAAACTGTTCATTTGATGTGGTTTGAATCACACAGCTGAAAATATCACACAGATAAACATACTGTGATTAAAAATGTTTGACATGGCACAAGGTGATTTGATCCACCGCATGGTAATGTGAATATCCAGTTTATCACTTGAGCAACCGCTTTTAAATAACTGAATATAAATTTAAATATTAATAGAATCATTAATTATTTCCGTTATGAATATCAGTCAGCTTATTAATTATAAATTATGTCTAAACAAGCACCTGCAGGAATTAATAAAAACTCTTCCCCAGAGAGCAACAACTGGTGCAAATGGAAGAAACTAGATATTGTCAACTTTCCAGGTTTGACCCTATATTTGAGAGATAATGAAGGTTACCCAATGTTTCTTTTAAATCTTTCCAATTTAAGTCTATGTCCTCTAGTTCTAGACTTCCCTTCCCTGGGGGGAAAAGCCTGAGACCATCCATCTTGTCTACACCCATCATGATTTAGCATACTTCTACAAGGTCATCCCTGAGATTTCTATGCTCCAGGGAAAAATAAGGCTCAGCCAACCCAGCCTTTACTTATAAATCAAGCCCTCCAGTCCCCATAACATTCTCATGAACTCCTTCAGCATCCTATTCAGGTTAATGACATCCTTCCTGAAGAGAGCACAAGTGTTGTTTCACCTACAGCTTGTACCATTGCTTCTTCATTACCTGTCTACTTCTACCACCACTCTCAGGGAACTACGTACCTGTACACCAGTGTGTGTTGCACGCCCGTTCGGCAGAGTGTGTTGCACGCCTGTTCAGCATCACACTCTAGGGTCCTCCCATTTTGGCGCACGTGTATTTGTTCCTGTGCTTGAGCACCTAATCTCAGGAATAACATGTGAGCACCTGAATTCAAGACTTTCAGATCGCAGGTTCCAAATGGTGTATCTGTAACCAGTGCCAGAGAACTGCATGCATATGCTCAGTGTCAGGAGCAGAATCACACCTGTGTCCTCCTTGGCCATCCGAGACTGTAATTACTTGTTGGTCTCTCATGTGAGCAACATGTTACCAATCTATCTTCAGGATAAAAAAGTCCCCACGTAAAAGAAAGGATCACGTTCAAATAATTCCAATTCTGTCAATGAATTTACTGGAGGCACTGACTTAAAGGCCAAACATTTGCATTTGAAAACTGCATTTTGAAAGATGAGAAAATAATTTAGTAAAGTTGAGACGATAAGAAGAGAAAAACTATGGATCCACAAGGACAAATCGGCAATTATAATTTCCTTGTAAACACCATAAATTGGAATAACAGATATTATTTTACTAATGGCAAACAGTAACAGATTATCCATGCTATTGTTGGCAGTTGCCAGTTTAGCTGAAGTTGATTATAAATGCTGGAATTTTCTGAAAAGCATTCTAAAAAAAAAAATCAGAATTACCAAAGAAGGCAGAATTTGATCTCCAGAGTTCCATCCAACTATGCTGAATTAATTTCAACCCCCCCCCCCCCCACCACAGCTAACTCCATGTTATGCTTCAGTACTTGTGTTGTAATGTGTTTTGTTGTTAGTTTTTCTTTGGTCCTTGACAAATGGCACTTTTTGAGATATAAAGAATCCCTCATGTGAGTCAATCCTGTTGTTCCTTTTCTGCATGCCAAGGTTAAGAGATATGCAGTTCTCTAAAGCTATGAGTAGGAATTCTGAATTTCCAGTATCAAAGTGAATGACCTCCCTTTTGCACTGAATGGGAAAGAAAATATCTAATTTCCTGTAGCCCTCATGAGAACCAATAGAGAAAATCTGCTGAAAGAGTATGAGTAGCTGGACTCAAGTTAATAAAAAAAAAATGTACAAAAACTTTGCATTTGGCTTACTTGGGTGATAATTCAAATTGCCAGTGTCATTAAGATCAGCAAGTTGAAAGTGAGGCTCAAAGATAGATGTGTGTCCAATCTGATGATCTCACTTGTTAAATTACTAATCTCAGAGCTGCTTCATGTGTCTATTCATACAAAGTTCCTGATTGGACCGAAGAGTCATGTGATATTCCTGTTTTTAAACAAAATGACAATGTCATGCTCAGACTGCCACAACTGATTAGAGCCTTAACATGAAAATGTTTGTATGTTATCATACATATAAATCACGATCTCTTTGAATACAAGTCTGCTTTATCTCAATGTCTTTATGATGACATTACCTACTGTAGATAATATAATTAATGTCATTTAAGCCACCAGGGGACCAGTAAAAGAAAGGGTACAATTGGGAAAACACCATCAATAATGCTTTATATATAAAAGAATCTGTAAACACATTGACTAGGATAATTGGCTTCAACTGCTCCAATTATTAGAGAACAGAAAATGTAAATGGCTCCACTAACTAAATCACAGGACTAAACTTGTAAGGTAGAAGTACACATTTTCTCAGGCTTTCTCTTACTTTGATAATTTAGATTTTGGACGCCATATGATGACACTAAACATAGAACAGTACAGCCCAGAACTAGGCCCCTTTGCCCATGATGTTGTGCTTATATAACTAAACTGGTAATTAAATGCATAACCAAACTAATCCCTTCCGGTCAATTGCCATGTTCCTCTGTTCTATGCACATTTGTGTGTGTATTCAAGAGCATCTTAAATGTCTTATCGTGTTTGCCTCCACTATCATCCCTGAGGGTGTGTTCCTGACACTCACCACTCTATAAATCAGGGGTTCCCAACCTGGGGTCCAGGGACCCCTCAGTTATGGTGAGGGTCCATAGCATAAAAAAAGTTGGGGACCCTTCTATAAAGAAACACTTGCCTGGCACTTTTTTCTGATTAAATGATGTAGCACGGTAACAGGCCATATTGGCCCAGGGAACTCATGCTGCCCAAATACACCCAATGACCCGTTGTGTTTGGGACGTGGAAGGAAACTGGAGCACCTGGAGGGATCTCACATGGTCACAGGGAAAATATACAAACTCCTTGCAGAGAGCCGTGGGAAATAAACTTGAGTCGCAGGCGCTGTAAAGCATTACCTTAACTGCTATGTTACTGTGTCACCCCCTAATCTTTGAGCGTCTTTGAAATTACCCCGCACCTTAAATGCATGCTGTCTAGTATTAGATATTTCAACCCTGATACAAAGTGAAAGTCTCAACTGATCAGCTTCTTGTAAGTTGCCTTTAGCATAGAAATTTTGACATGTTCATTCAAATATAGATGGATAATATCTGGGCGTTCAGCAACTATTGCCTGGGACACCTACTCTGCTCCTCAACACAAAATCTTAGATTAATAGAAAATCATAGAAAATGAGCAGAAATTCAATCCTAGTGCAACCCAATGCATGTAAGTGTGGCTGGCACCTTCTCTATTGCATCTGAAATTCATTTCTATTAAAAGTCAGTAGAACCAAATTTCAGAAGCAGAAAAGAGCCAATGTTTTCACTGTACATCAAGCTTAGCACATGTCTGAGACTGATTATCAAATGGTAAATGAGGAATAACTTCACAACTCAATGGGTAACATTGAAACTCCTTCAAATACCATTCCTAGTTGCAGCATAGCAGACATTTAAAGTTATGATTTTCTTTAAGGTTCAGCATGCGCCTTTGCAGAAACCCCATCTAACACTTTGGTAAGTTATTCAAATTTATTTATATAATGCACAGAAAGGGCCAGTTAATAGCAAATGTGTTCAAGGTCATGTTAAACCATGAGATGTACAGTAGCATGCAAAAGTTTGGACACCCCTGGTCAAAATTTCTGTTATGTGAATAGTTAAGTGAGTAGAAGATGCACTGATCTCCAAAAGTCATAAAGTTAAAGATGAAACATTCTTTTCAGCATTTTAAGCAAGATTATTGTATCACTTTTGTTTTGTACAAGTTTAGAGTGAAAAAAAGGAAAAGAGCACCATGCAAAAGTTTGGGCACCCCAAGAGATTTGAGCTCTTAGATAACTTATACCAAGTTCTCAGACCTTAATTAGTTTGTTAGGGCTATGGCTTATTCCCAATCATCATTAGGAAAGGACAGGTAATGCAAATTTCAAAGCTTTATAAATACCCTGACTCCGCAAATCTTGTCACAATAATCAGCAGCCATGGGCTCCTCTAAGCAGCTGCCTAGCACTCTGAAAATTAAAATAAATGATGCCCACAAAGCAGTAGAAGGCTATAAGATAGCAATGCATTTTCAGATAGCTGTATCCTCAGTTCGCAATGTAATTAAGAAATGGCAGTTTACAGGAATGGTGGAGGTCAAGTTGAGGTCTGGAAGAGCAAGAAAACTTTCCAAGAGAACTGCTCGTCGGATTGCTAGAAAGACAAATCAAAGCCCGTTTGACTTCAAAAGACCTTCAGGAGGATTTAGCAGACTCTGGAGTGGTGATGCACTGTTCTACTGTGCAACGACACCTGCACAAATATGACCTTCATGGAAGAGTCATCAGAAGAAAACCTTTCTTGCATCCTCACCACAAAATGCAGCATCAGGTGTTTGCAAAAGAACATCTAAACAAACCTGATGCATTTTGGAAACAAGTCCTGTAGACTGATGAAGTTAAAATACAACTTTTTGGCTGCAATGAGAAAAGGTATGTTTGGAGAAAAAAGGTGCAGAATTTCATGAAAAGAACAGCTCTCCAACTGTTAAGCACGGGGGTGGATTAATCATGCTTTGGGCTTGTGTTGCAGCCAGTGGCATGGGAACATTTCTCTGGTAGAGGGAAGAATGAATTTAATTAAACACCCGCAAATTCTGGAAGCAAATGTCACACTGTCTGTAAAAGAAGCTGAAGATGAAAAGAGGACGGCTTCTACAACCGAATAATGATCCTAAACATACTTCAAAATCCAAAATGGACTACCTCAAGAGGTGCTAGCTGAAGGTTTTGCCATGGCACTCACAGTCCCCTGACCTAAACATCATCGAAAATCCGTGGATAGACCTCAAAAGAGCAGTGCATACAAGATGGCCCAAGGACCTCACAGAACTAGAAGCCTTTTGCAAGGAAAAAGCAGTGAAAATACCCCAAACAAGAATTGAAAGACTCTTAGGCTGGCTACAGAAAGTGTTTTCAAGCTGTGATACTTGCCAAAGGGGATGTTACTCAGTACTGACCATGCAGGGTGCCCAAACCTTTGCTTCAGGCTGTTTTCCTTTTTTGTTATTTTGAAACTGTAAAAGATAGATGTAAAAAAGTAATCTTGCTTAAAATATTAAAGAAATGTGTCATCTTTAACTTTATACCTTTTGGAAATCGGGTCATCTTTTACTTGCTTAGCTATTCACAGTAACAGAAATGTTGACCAGGGGTGCCCAAACTTTTGCATGCCACTGTAGGAGCAGAATTAGGCAATATGGCCCATCGAGTCTGCTCCACCATTTCATCATGGCCGATCTATTTCCCTCTCGGTCCCAGTCTCCTGCCTTCTCCCTGTAACCCTTCATGCCCTGACTAATCAATAATCAACCTCTGCCTTAAAGATACTCAATGCCTTGGCCTCCATAGCCACCTGTGGCAACAAATTTCAGATTCACCACTCTGGCGAAAAAAATTCCTCATCATCTCTCCTCATGGTGAAGAACATCTACAGTATTTCACAAGTAGTTTATTGCTCTTGAACAGCAAATCCTAGAAATTAGCTTAAAATAATATATATATATATATATAAATAAAAGGAGTTAAAAATGAAGTATGTCAATGAGTAATTGAAACTTCATTTGGGAGCCCACACAGGGTGGGACAAGACGCAGAGGCCAATCAACAGTAAGCATAAATATTGGTAAAGAGATATTTATTGAGCTTGTTCAATGATGAAATCAGCAAAAAGTACGAGTCAGAAGATTACTTATGGAAATATATTTTCTCTATTGAACAGTAATTTACAGTACATAATGTCAATATTTGAGGATTGTTTGTGTCAAGGGAAATAATTTGCTTTTCAATTCTCTAACTTACTCTGAGTTTAAGGTGTTTGCACAACCAAAATAACTTGGTCATTTATTCACAGAGTTTGCTTAAAATCTCTGCAGTATTTAAGAATTCAAGAAGTAATTATTCTCTTAAATTTCTTCAGATTCAGTACTTGTTCACCAAAAACATAAATGCAATTGTTGCCAGCTGTGGTTTTATTATGGGTTGCTAACCAGTGAGCTCTGTTAAAATCATTCAAATGTATTAAGAAGCTTTGAGATATAAATCAAAAATTACATTTACAAAACAATAATTGACCAACAACAAACTACGTAAAACTCATTGGGCAGTTTTTCATTAACAACAAAGCATGGATTTTCATAGTGCGATAGAGTAATACTAAACTAAATTATGCCCTTTAGTCCCAGTCGTCAACCACAGCATCCTTCCTGCTGGACACAATTGCCAGCATTCAGGCCAAATCCCTACAAGACCCTCTCCTCCATGCTCTTATCCAAATACCTCCCAAATGTTGGAATTAATCCTGCCTCAAGTCACTCCAGACGCTCAAAATCAGAATCAGGTTTCTTTATCGTTTATGGTGCAAAATTCATTATTTTAGCGACAACAGTACAATGCAAAGACATTAATTACTGCATGATTCAAGAATGTTTATTGGTATTTTTCAGTACATGAGTGTAAAGGAGAACAAAATTGTTATTTCGCTTCTGACGCAACATTAAAAACACAATAATCAAAACGAACATAATTAAAAACCATTAAAAACAATACATATGAATATAAAAGCTATCTACAAACCAAAATGTACAAATAACTGTCATATAAATAGACTGATAAACATTAAGTGAAGCTAGGTGATGTATATGTAGTGACGAAGGGCTTGTGGAGTAGGTTAATGGATGGAAATATTGATCAGCTTGAGAGCATGGGAGAAATAACTACTTTTGAGTCCAGTGGTCCTGGTGTGGATGCAGTGTAGCCTCTTACCTGATGGGAGTTGGACAACAGTCCATAGGCAGGGTGGGTGGGATCCTTTATGATATCTTTCTGACACCTTTCGGTATATATGTCCTTTATGGCTATAGGCTGGTGCCAGCAATGCATTGGGCAGTTTTAATTACCTGTTGTAGAACCTTTCTGTCCACTGCAGTGAAGTTGTCTTACTATGCAGTCATGCAGTATGTTAGGATGTCTCCACTGCTTGACTATTGGTATGCAAAGACCAGCTCTCTCCTGCTTCCTCAGAAAATACATGCATTGGTGAGATTTCTTGTTTGTGGAGGATGTGTGTTGGGGCCATGAGAAATAGTGCGAGATATGTGCTCCCAGGAGTTGATGTGGAGGGGTGTGAGTTGTGTGGTTATTTCTAAAGTTGATAACCATCTCCTTTTTCTTGTTGACATCGTGGAAGTGGCTATATGCCTGGCACCAGGCAGCAAGCTCTTCTGCCTCCTCTCTGTAGGCCATCCCATCATTGTCGGTGATGAGCCCCACCACTCTAATGTCGTTGGCGAAATTGATAATGTGATTGCTCGAGTGTTTGGCCTTGCAGTGGTGTGTGAGCAGAGTGTACAGCAGTGCGCTCAGCACACAGCCCTGAGGGCCGCCCGTGACAAAGATGACGAGATTAGAGGAGCTGTTGTGTATCCAAACTGTCTGTGCTCTGTTGGTTAGGAATTCCAATACCTAGTTCCACAGTGGTGTACTTAGACCGAGGAGGAGGAATGTTTTCACCATTGTCTGTGAGACAACAATGCTGTATTTTATAAATTACAAAATAAATAAACAATGAAAAATAAAAGGAGTAACAAGGTAACATTCACGGGTTCATGCAAAATTCAGATGGCAGAAGGGAGAAGTTTGTTATGAGCTGTTGAGTGTGGCCTAATTCCAGACAATACACAAGAATGAACATAGAAGTAGTAAAAACAAGGTGTCATTTGTTCTCAAAGTGCTAGAAGTGGGCATTTACACACCCAGTCATAGAAAACTAAGAGCATTGGTCATTACTTCTAACTCCTAGCCTGGTAAAGTGGGTATAATCTGAGTCTTGGGACGAAATTTAGAAGGTTCAGCTGTGCACAAGATGCAAAGTGCTACATGGAATAGAATCAGGCTTGCTTGCATTCTTTGTGCATACAAATATTTTGCCTTTCAGCTATCCTTGACAAGTAAACACAAGAACAGGTCCTTGCAGAGAATGGGTCAGGGGTTGCAGGTGCAAAGCCCTTTTGGGATTTTGTTGCATAAGATTTATGCGAAGGGTAAGAACAAAACTTGCAAGGTGTCTTTTTCTGAACGGTTCCAAGTGAAGAATCAGAATCAGGTTTAATATCACTGGCACATGTTGTGAATTTTTTGCAGTTCTGCAGCAGCAATGCATTGCAATACACGATAATAATAAAAACTAAAAGTTACACTAAGAAATAGAAATAAAACAGTTAAATTAAATAAGTAGTGCAAACAACAGAGGAAAAATAGTTAAGTAGCATTCATGGCTTCATTGTCCATTCAGAAATATATGGCAAAGGGGAAGAAGCTGTTCCTGAAATGTTCAGTGTGTGTTTTCAGTCTCCTGTTCCTCCTGCTTGATATTTGCAATGAGAGGAGGGCGTGTCCTGGGTGATGGGGGCCCTTAGTGATGGATGCTGCCTTTTTAAGTCATTACATTTTGAATGTGGCCTCAGTGCTGGGGAGGCCAGTGCCCATGAAGAAGCTGGCTGAGCTTACGATTTTCTGCAGCTTTTTCCGATCCTGTGCAGTGACGCCTCCAGAGCAGATGGTGGTGCAACCAGTTAGAACGCTCTCCATGGTGCATCTGTAGAAATTTGCAAGAGTCTTTGGTGACATACCAAGTCTCCTCAAACACTTAGTGAAATATAGTCACTGCCATGGCTTCTTTACAACTGCATCAATATGTTTGGCCCAGGATAGATCTTCAGAGATGTTGCCACCCAGAAACTTGAAACTGCTCACCCTTTCCACTGCTGATCCCTTGATGAGGTCTGGTGTGTGTTCTCTCGACTTCTCCTTCCTGAAATCCACAATTAATTGCTTGGTCATACTGGTATTGAGTGCAAGGTTGTTGCTATGACACCCCTTAACTCACTCCTGCATGCCTCCTCATCACAATCTGAAATTCTGCCAACAATAGTCATATTGCAGCAAATTTATAGATGGCACTTGATCTGTGCCTAGACATGCCACACAGTTATGGGTATAAAGAGAGTAGAGCAGTGGTCTAAGCTCACATCCTTAAGGTGCACCAGTGGTCTCCTGGTTAGGAAGTCAAGGATCCAGTTGCACAGTTAAAAACAGAGGCCCAGGTTTTGGAGCTTGCTGATTAGAACTGAGGGCATGTCTGTGTTGAACAATGAGCTGTAGTCAATAAACAGCAGCCTGACGTAGGTATTACTCTTGTTCAGGTGATCCAAGGTCGAGTGGAGAGCAGCGAGATTGTATCAGAATCAGCTTTAATATCACTGGCATGTTGTGAAATTCGTTAATCCACTGTAGGCCTATCGTGGTGATAGGCAAATTGCAATGATTTCAGGTCCTTGCTTAGGCAGGGTTTGATTTTAGCCAATCTCTCAAAACACTTCATCTCAGTAGATATGAGTGCCAGTGGACAATAGTTAGAGGCCACTCACCCTGCTCTTCTTGAGCACTGGTATAATTGTCACCCTTTAGAAGCAGGTGTAAAACTCCGACAGCAGCAGTGGGAGATTGAGGGTGTCCTTGAACACTCCAGCGAGTTGGTTGGCACAGGTTTTCAGAGCCTGACTCCTTGTGAGGGTTCGCCCTCTTGAAAGATGTTCTGGTGTCAGATTCTGAGACAGAGATCACAGGGTCACCAGATGCTGCAGTGATTTGCACAAACGTAGTTTTATTCTCCCTTTCAAAACATGCATGAAAGGTTTCAAGCTCATCTGCCAGGGAAGCATCATAGCCATTCATGATTTTAAGCTTCCTTTTGTAGGAAGTAATAGCCTGCAAAACTCTGATTCAGTCTCTAAACTCAATCAGAAATTTCTTTCTGCTCTTAAGTAGCTTTCCATAGGTCATATCTGGATTTCTTGCACAGCTCTGGATCACTGGTCTTGAATGCTGCAGATGTAGCTCTTAGCAGACTTTAAATTTCCTGGTTCATATGGGGCTTTTGGTTAGGTTATTTCCAGTGTGTTCTTTGAAAGCACACACTCATTCACACAGGTCTTGATGAAGTTGATGACAAATGAGACGTATTCATTCAGATTCAAAGATGAGCTCCTGAATATCGTTCAGTCCACAAGTGCTCCTCCACCTCTCCGGACCATACCTTTTTGGATCTCACCACTGGTGCTGTGGTCTTTAGTCTCTGCCTGTATGCTGGGAGTAGAAGTACAGCTAGGTGATTGGACTTTCCAACATGTAGGTGTGGGATGGCACGGCAAGCATACTTGATGGTGGTATAAGAGTGGTCAAGTATGTTGGCTCCCCTGGTTTCACAGGTGATATGTTGGTGGTATTTGCTCAGAGACTTCTTCAAGCTGGCCATGTTGAAAGCTCCCACAATGATAGGGAAGGCATATAAAGGGACTATTTTGTGCCTGCTGATTATGATGCTCAGCTCTTCCAGTGCCTGTCTGACACTGGCAAGAATACCACATCTTTGAACCTGCTCATGCAGTTTGTCTCTACGTAATGTTGATGTAGGCTTGCTGTGTGCTGCTAATGGCTGCTCCAACACATGTTTGATATATGTGGTGTCAAAATACCATTTGACACCATTGCATGTGTTCAGATGCTTCCACACGTTAGGGTGTCAGACAAATGGAAACCCAGAACCATTGGTTCATCTTTCCCATGTGAACCATGCTGTATTTACCCCATGGCATTTGACAATTGGATTTTTGATAAAATTCCTTTGAGTAACACTTTGAACCATTGCACTAATTTCATGCTTCATGTTATGATTCATATTTCATATTACATTTTTAATTAAGTGGACAGTAACTTATGAATTCTAATGATGCTTCTTATCCATACCCATTCATTTGGTGTCTGACATCTATTTTTGGCATATTCTGCTTTATCATTAGAGTTCAGTTTGGAGTTCATCTTGCCAACTCTTTTGTCACTTCACCTCAACTTTTAAATTCCCAATAACCTAAACTAATATAACAATGGAAATAATAGTCATCTTTACAGTATTTCGCAATGCATTAGTTATTCTATCTTTAATTAGGAAGCAATTGTCAAACAGATTGTCAAATATAACAGTAAATAAATTTTGGTTTGTGTAGTAGTCAGTTAAGTTCCCTGAGCTTTGGAATTAAAACGATAAAAATCTGAGTGAAATTCTGATTTTCTTAATGCAAAAAAAAAATGGATATAATGGTATTGGAAACACTTGAAAACTATTACAGAACCTGACATCTCAGACATATAACCCAGAGCCAGACTATAAATGCTTGCCGTGGATACATTATCGTTAGACCAGTGTATAGATTAGAATAATCTAATGGAACAGACACAGACAGCAATGCAGACATCTCTTGTTGTTTTTAACCCTCTGACCTGTCAATCACTTCTAACCAACTTAAAGCATAAAAGTAAATATACCGTGTTGGTAGGATGGAGGAGAACGTATTCAAAACAGGTTAAAATGAGCAAGCTGTTCCAAAGTGCATGTGTTAGGCCATTTTAATGTAAACTTAGTCCTATGCAAGAATTCAGCCTTAATTTAACTCGTAGCTAATTACCATTTCTGTAACCTAAGGCATATTTCTGGAAGAAAAGGAAATTCATCTTTGGTTCTTAGTCTTTCCAGTCACTTTATTGTTTATTCAGTTGGGAAGCATAGATTATGCATTTAAATTTGGAAATAAAATTGACCATATAATTTACTTCATAGAACAGTGGTGTTTCCTACATTATTACAGTGACTACAGTTGAAAACTATGTCATTGACTGTAGAGGTCTTTATGTGCCTTGAGGTTATGAAAGCTCTTATTGAAATATTTCTCATTAATGTGTCCTTCCCAAAGAACCATAAACATATCATTTAAAGGAAGACTGTTTGAGGAATTTTAAATAATATCTTCCAACTTCATCTAGAATAAGTAGAATTAATTTATTTTTGTGGCTATTGACTTTATGCACTTGAACAAAAATGAATGCTCAGCAAAAGAAAATAAATACATTTATAATATTCAAATTAACTTCAGCATCTGTCATGTTCTGATTAACAGGTATGCAGTCACTGGCGCTGATCTCTACTTGTCCCACCAGACAAGAAGAGCAATGAATCCATTTGTCTTGACTGTCTTCCTGGGCGAATGTGGTTTACCCCTCTCAGCCCTTCTCCCTGAAGCTGCTCTGATCTAAATCAGAAGTCTATCTAAGACATTCAAGCTGATATCTAGCATAGGATGCAAACACAACAGATCACGGCTAAACAATTGGCTTTATAAACAATTTTTTTCCATAAGCATTCTTTTCTTGGATCTGCCCAAAAACTTCCCCTTGATATACCTCAAGATTCAAATTTATTTATCTCAAGTACATCAGAATGTAGAGTGAAACGCGTCCTTTGTGGTAACAACAGACGCACCCGAGGCTCTGCTTGGGGTAGCCTGCTGGTGCTGCTACACATTCCAGTGCCATCATGGCATGCCAACAGTGCTTGGCCAAACAACACAGAACACAACAATGAACAAAACGAGTCCCATTCCTCCTTTTCACCCATCCACCCACTGGCACACATACTGTGCACAGTCCTCCAACCCCAGATGGTAAAGATAGACTGAAGCTGACTTGTGCAGTTCAGTGACAGTCCCGTATGTAATCCCAGACCCTTTTGGGTAAACTATAGTAATTATTGTAGCAACTAGACACCTCAGTGGTTCCAGCTTAGAGAAAAAATAGTTTAGAAGCCAGAGTTTCCTTTTTTGATCTTCAATGAAGAATTGAAAAGGGGGAAAAATATTTGCAATTTGAGGAGATTGCAGAAAATGATAATGAAACTTGAATCTCGCTTCATGAAAAGGAAGAAGAAAACTGGATGAAATACTTTATTATGAAAGTGATTAGCTATTGGGTTAATAAGTGAAGAAATTAGCTTGGAATCTTTGTGGATAGAATGTTGAAGGGAATGTTTCCTTTAGTAAGACAGTCTAAGATCTGAGTGCACAGCCTGAGATAATGCCCTTTAAATCTGTGAAGAGGCATTTCTTCAGCCAGAGGGTGGTGAATCTGTGGAATTTTGTTGCCACAGAGGTGGTCACACACAAGTTGTTGTGAGTATTTAAGGCAGAGATTGATGGCTTCTTGATTAATGAGACAATTAAGGATTATGGGGAGAATGATTTGGTAAAAAGTAGTCCATGATTGAATGGCTTTGCAGACTCAATAGAGTGAATGGCCTAAGTCTGCTCCTACGTCTAATAGTCTTCCTGGCCTCTGGCTCATGTTCATGCTAGCTTAAACCAAGTCACTGGATGGATCTCTATCTTTCAGAGTAGTTCTTAATCAAGTATGTAAGCCAAAGGGAAGTTTTCACTTTACCTGTCTGAGTGGGCATTTCCAGTTTACCATATCATTCTAGCCAGACTTGCTACTGAATTTACAGCACTGGAATAGATAATGAATAACTCAATCCTTTATTTCATGAACTTCATGACTGTAGACTATTCAGAAAAAATCTCAACACAAAGCATTGAATTCAAGAAATTCTGACATATTTTCCCACAGCTTCAAAAAGCTCAAGGCAAAATTGCTCTGGGAGTCTAGAAGTGGGCATGATAGGGACTCAATAAATGTAACTGTTTATTTTCATAGTCATTCAGCATGAAAAATGCCCTTCAACCCATTGAATCTGTACCAAACATCAACCAGTCCTTTACACTAATCTTGCATTAATCTTTTTATTTTCATTCTCTCTACAATATCATCAATTGTCCCAATATTTTACCAACCAACTTACATATTAAAGACAACTTGTAGCAGGCAATTAATCTAACAGCCTGTGTTGAGGAAGTAGAAAAATTACAGAAGGACAGATTAGGAAAATGGGCAAAGAAATGGCAGATAGAATGCAGTGCTGGGAAGTGTATGGTCATGCAATTTAGTAGAAGAAATAAAAGTGTAAACTATTTTCTAAATGGAGAGAAAATTCAAAATCTGAGTTGCAAAGGGACTTGGGAGATCTTGTGCAGGATTCCCTAAAGTTAATTTGCAGTATGAGTTGGTGATGAGAAAGGCAAATGCAATAGTGGCATTTATTTTGGAAGGATTAGAATATAAAAGCAAAAGTGCAATGTTCAGACTTCATAAAGCACTGGTGATGCTTCACTTGGAGTGTTCTGAGGAGTTTTGAGCCCTTTATCTAAGAAAGGACATGCTGATGTTGGAGAGGGTTCAAATGAGGTTCACAAAAATGATTTCAGGATTGAGAGGCTTATCATATGAGGAGCATTCTATGGCTATGGGCCTGTACTCACTGGAATTTCGAAGAATGAGCAGGGGAGCTCATTGAAACCTATCAGATGTTAAAAGGTCTCTGTACAGTGGATGTGGAGAGGATATTTCCAATGGTGGAGAAGTCTAAGACTAGAGAACTTGGCCTCAGAGTATAGAGGTGCTTCCATTTAGAATGGAGATAAGAAGAAATTTATTTAGCCAAGTGGTGAGTCTGAGGATTTCTTTGCACAGGTGAGTGGAAATCACAGCCCCGGGAGGAATTCCATCAGCATACAAACTCTCTGCAGACAGTATCTATGCCGTTATTGACCTCAGTTCTCAGGTGCAGTGGATGTTAGTTTCATGTTATATTGATAACAATAAATGCTTCAAACTAAAACATTCACTCTTCATAATGCTGAAGCACATAAAAAAGTGGACCTATAATCCAAAGGGACAGCTTTGTTGGGAAGATTTCTATGATCAGATTGTATGCCCTTATTCTAATAAAACTTCAAAAATGTCAGCTTTATTCTAATTGAGGAATTAATTGGCTCAAGAATAATTGAATGCTTTTAAGACATTCAGCTGACTCTTTCTCAGAATTTATTATGAGCTAAAATGAGAAACTGTACTGTGAGACAATGAGACATGAAGGACACAGGCCTAATTGATAGAAAGCTGATGGAGATGCAGATTAGTGCAATGTACATCACTGTTCTAGGGAAGGAAACAAGCAACAAGCACTTTAGTCATCCACTTATAATAAGGAGCAAAATCAAACTTGAGACTTACGCTAGACAAGTTTTGACAGATATCTTGTAGAGTATACTACAAAGGTCGAAGTTTTGAGTTATACCCAGTTTACTAAGTGACTGGTGATAATAGGCAAAGATTGTTTAACAAGAGCAAAATCCATTATTAAGTTGATGCTTTATAGATCATCTAATATTGGGGGGGGGGGGGGGAAATCAACATTTGAGGCAGTGAACACAATTCCCTGATCTTTAGCATAGGGATAGGAGCAGACCGTATGGGAAAGTATTTAATTGGGGGAGGGTGAATTATGATGCTATTAGGTAGGAACTTATGAGTGTAAATTTGGAATGGATGTACTCAATAAAAAGCAAACAGAAATGTGGAGGCTGTTTAGGGAGCAGTAGATAGGTTTGCCCCATTGAGATATGGAAAGAATGGTTGGGTGAAGGAACCATGCTTAACAAGGGATGTGCAACATCTAGTCAAGAGGAAGAAAGAAACCTACTTAAGATTTATGAAGCAAGGATCAGACAGGGCTCTACAGAGTTACAAAATAGCCAGGAAGGAGCTTCAGAATGCTCTTAGAAGTGATCGAAAGGGGCACGAGAAAGTCTTGGGTGAGTAGGATTAAGGAAAACCCCAATGCATTCTACACATATGTGAAGAAAAGGAGGATGATAAAAGTGAAGGTAGGACCAATCAAGGATAAAAGATGAAACATGCGTCTGGAATGGGGAGGGTAGATCTTTAATGAATACTTTGCTTCTATATTCAGCAGTAAGAGGGACCTTGGGAATGTGCTACTTAGAGTGCTTGGGCAGCTTTTCAAGATGTTGTGCATAAAGACAGGCTATAAAGTAATGATTCTACTGTTCTCAGGGAAAAATGTCTAAGCACTGAAAACAATAACATTGTTAACATTAAGGTCACAGCCAGGTCTTGGTTGTATTGGCCAAAGTTTGATAAAAAGCTGGAGGAAGTCCAGTGCATGCATACAGTCGTCCAACAATTTAAATCAAAACCATCCAAGACATCATCATGATCATTCCAATGAGTCCATGCCATCCTTGTTACAAAAGTGGAATGATAATTTCTCACGCTCATTGATACAGCCTCAAAATTAATTGAATCAGACATGTTGGTGTGGTGAACTACATATACCAGAGTGGTTTGCTCCCAACAGACCCCTGCTGACTGCTCCTGTGGCTCCTCCCACAAACCCCTTTATAAAGGCGAATGAGGCCTGAGGCCGGCCCTCATTCTCCAGGATGTTGTGTTGTTCATTCTTCCAATCAATAAAAGCCGATATCTCACTTCTTACGTCTCAGAGTGAGTTATTGATGGTGCATCAGCTGGTACTTGTACAACAGCAAAACTTGTTACTGACAAGGTAAGGTGGATCTGTGGTCCAAGGTGGGATACATTGCAAGGCTATTCTTATTGAGAAAAAATATTAGGACTATTACTCTTTTTTGTTTGATAAGAGATGGATTTTTTTTGTTGATGGCATCTGCACCCCTGTGGTTCTGTGGAACACTACCTATTTTCTACTCCTGATACAGCACAGGATTCTGGCATAAAGTAGAGGGCCTCAGAGTCTGGTTTAGTCCCAAGTGTTTTGAAGCTAAGCAAGTTTGTGAGCCTAATTCCTGACTCTACACCACCATCTACATGACTTCTCTACCCTCACCACAACTTTAACGTAGAAATTAGTAATGTTAAATAGAAGTAT
Organism: Hemitrygon akajei; assembly: GCF_048418815.1. Taxonomy (NCBI): domain Eukaryota; kingdom Metazoa; phylum Chordata; class Chondrichthyes; order Myliobatiformes; family Dasyatidae; genus Hemitrygon; species Hemitrygon akajei. The sequence goes on from NC_133126.1 coordinate 139,657,678, forward strand.
AACATTTTGGTGCACACTCAGGTCAGGAGGAAACGGAGGAAAGAGCAACATTTCATGTTGAAGACCCTTGTCAGATTTTCATCAACATGTGATGATCTTTCGCTCCTTAACAATCAGCTCAGTAAATAAAATGCAGGAACAAGACTTGCATTAATATAGCACATTCACTTCTACATAGGTGAAATAGTTTTAACCCCTGAAGTATTCTTGGAATGAAATCAAAACTATACTGCACTAATCAGAAGATGACAGGCTCAGAGTTGTGCAACATAGAAACAAGTTTTATGCTGACAATAAAATCTGTCTATTCTAAACAACCCTGCATGCATTAATTCCATATTCCTCCATGCCCCAATCATTCAAGTACACGTCTGGTGACTCTTAAATGTTGTCCCTGTTTTGGCTTCTACCACCTACTCTGCCAATTCATTCCATATATTAACTACACTTTGTGTTTAAAAAAAAACTTCTTAGACCCTCTTTGAACCTCCTCTCTCACCTTAAACCTATGTCTCTAGTTTTATAAACTCCTGCCTCAGCAAACAGACACTGTCAATCAACCATATGCCCCTCTTAATTTTATATTTCTATCCTATCTCCTCTTGAGATTCCTTTGTTCTAGGAAAGCAGGTCTAGCCTACCTAAACTCTCCTGATAACTCAAGCCTTTGATTCAAGGTCTCTAGCTTAATTTCAACTCCGACACTTTCAGATGCATACTGGTCAGGATGGTTTATCATGACATCCTTACACATCAATTCAACTGACCAATAATGTTAATTTAACATTGTTAGCTTAATTCATTGCTTTGCCATGCAGAAGACAACCTCCAGATCCTATTTTATCTTCCTTTAGTTACTTCAATGCTATAAATCATACTTGTTAAATTAAACATCAGTAAAGACTATTCTTGTACAATGCATGTAAAATACATTGCCTACAGGAACCTAAGCACTTAGTGTCTCATTTATTATGGTCCATTATTATTAAGAAACTGGAAAAAAAAAATTGAATGTCATCAGTGCCAGACTAAAATTCTTGGCAGTGAAAATTGTGAGCAGGATGCAGAGCAACTTTCAGGGGATATAGACGGGATAAATGACAAGGACATGGCAAAATAAAGAATTGAATAGGGCAAAATGTGAAGTCACCTACTTTGGTGTAAACGCTAGGACACAGAATTTTAAATGGAGAGAGACTGAAGTGTTCAGATTCAAACAGACCTGGACTTTGTTGAGCAAAAATCATTCAAGTTAACATACAGGTAGAACAAACAATTAGGAAGGCAAACTGCAAAGATAACTCATACAGCAGAGGACCCTGGTGCGATTGCATTTGGAATGTTGGAGGTTTTGTCTTCCTACCTAAGGAAGATGCACTTGTGATAGAGGGATTACCACTGAAGTTCATTGGGTTGCCACTTGGGATGGCAGAGAGAGTTCTACAAGAATAGATTAACTAGCCAAGGCCTATAGAGCATTTTCTCAATAGAAGAACAAGATCTGATTTCATTGAAACATACCAAAGTTTTATATTTAATGAAAATCAGAAACCGCAGATGCTGGAACATGGAAAAATATGCAGATGCTGGAAATCGAAAGCAACACATACAAAATGCTGGAGGAGTTCAGCAGGCCAAACAACATCTATGGAAAGGAGTAAACAGTTGGCATTTCAGGCTAAGACCTGCTGGAATCGCTTATTGAAACAAAAAAATGTTGGAAACGCTTAGGCAGGAAATCAGCATCTTTGAAGACAGATGCAGTATTTATGTTTCATGTTTTTTTAAATTTTAAACTATTTACAGTGTGTGACTGTGTGTATGCAAGGATAACGCTTTTCCACTGGGTTTGGATGCTAAACATTAACGTAAGAATATAAGAAATAGGAGCAAGAGTCGGCCATCCAGCCTGTCTAGCCTGCTCTGACATTCCATAAGATCATGGCTGATCTGACCATGGACTCATCTCCACCTACTTGCCTTTTCCCCCATAACCTTTAATTCCCCGTAATTTTTTTTTATGATGTATGACCTATCTTTACATTTTTGATTACAGAGTGGTATACCTTTATGTGTTAAGCTATAACATTTTGATCAATTTTATCACAATATATGAATGTACCCAAGTTATGTTGAGATGTATTGCACTCTGTAAATCTTGTTTTTTCTTCTTCTGAATAAAAATATTGTAAAAAGAAAGAACCTTTAATTCCACTACTATGCAAAAATATATCCAACCTTTCTTAAATATATTTACTGAGGTAGTCTCCACTGCTTCTTTGGGCAGAGAATTCCACAGATTTGCCATTCTTTAGGGAAAACAGCTCCTCCTTATCTCCATCTTAAATCTACTTCCCCGAATTTGAGGCTATGTCCCCTAGTTTAGTCTCACCTACCACTGGAAACAACTTTCTTATCTATCCCTTTCATAATTTTATATGTTTCCATAAGATCTCCTTTCATTCTTCTGAATTCCAGCGAGTACAGTCCCAGGTGACTCAATCTCTCCTCATAGTCTAACCCACTCACCTCTGGAATCAACCTGGTGAACCTCCTCTGCACCGCCTCCAAAGCCAGTATATCCTTCCTCAGGTAAGGATACCAGAACTGCACACACTACTCCAGGTGTGGCCTCACCCTGTTCAGCTGCAACATAACCTCCCTGCTCTGAAATTCAATCCCCCTAGCAGTGAAGGCCAACATTCCATTTGCCTGCTCCACCTGCAAACCAACTTTTTGTGATTCATGCACAAGCACTCCCAAGTCCCTCTGCACAGCAGCATGCTGCAATCTTTTACCATTTAAATAATAATCTGATCTTTCATTTTCCCTTCTAAAGTGGATGAACTCGCATTTACCAACATTGTACTCCATCTGCCAGACCTTGCCCACTCACTTAACATTTCTATATCTCTTTGCAGTCTGTCTGTATCCTCTACACAGTTTGCTTTTCCACTCAATTTAGTGTCATCAGATAGATAGATAGATAGATAGATAGATAGATACTTTATTCATCCCCATTGGGAAATTCAACTTTTTTCCAATGTCCCATACACTTGTTGTAGCAAAACTAATTACATACAATACTTAACTCAGTAAAGAATATGATATGCATCTAAATCACTATCACAAAAAGCATTAATAATAGCTTTTAAAAAAAAGTTCTTAAGTCCTGGCGGTAGAATTGTAAAGCCTAATGGCATTGGGGAGTATTTATATATATAAATTGGGGAGCAAACTTAGATACACTGCATTTGGTCCCCCCTTCCAAATCATTAATGTACATCATGAACAGTTGCAGACCCAGCAACAACCCGTGGCACACCACTCACCGCTGACTACCAACCAGAGTAACACCCATGTATCCCAACTCTCTGCTTTCTATTAGTTAACCAATCCTCTATACATCCTAATACATCACCCACAACTCTATGTATCCTTATCTTATGGATAAGTCTTTTAAGCGGTACCTTATCAAAAGCCTTCTGGAAATCCAAGTAAGTAACGTGCATCTGTTTTCCTCTATCCATTGCACTCACTATTTCCTCAAAGAACTCCAGTAAGTTTGTCAAACAGGACCTGCCTTTACTGTATCTATGCTGCATCTGCCGGATGGATCTATTTCTTTCCAGATGCCAAGCTATTTCTTACTTAATGATAACTTCAAGCATTTTCCCAACTACAAATCTTAAACTAACTGGCCTATAGTTACTTGCCTTTTGCCTACATCCTTTTTTGAATGGTGATGTGACATGTGTTTTCTTCCAATCTACCGGGACCTGCCCAGAGTTCAGAGAATTTTGGTAAATTATCACCAAATCCTCAATTATAACCTCTGCTATTTCTTTCAGTAAACTGGGATGCATTCCATCAGGCTCAGGGGACTTGCCTATCTTTAGGCCCACAAGTTTGCTCAGCACTACCTCTTTAGTGATAGCTATTGTATCAAGGTCCTTATCTCCCATCGCGTCCATATCATCTCTCTTTGGCATGTTAGATGTGACCTCCACCGTGAAAACAGAGACAAAATAGTCATTCCGAGTTAGGGGTTAGCTCTTCAGTACTGAACTGAGAGAAATTTCTCCACTTAGCAGGTGGAATTTCTTTTTTCTGGAATTCTCTATGCAACAGGAAAGACACAGCCATTGAGTATATTCTAAACAGAGGTTGATGCAATTTTGGGGCTTAGGGAAATCAAGGATATGGGGTAGTGCAGGGAAGTGACACTAGGGTGAAGAACAGCCATAATCTTTTGAATAATAGGGCAACCCCAAGGGGCTGAATAGTCAGCTTTTCTTTATGTCCTAATAAACCATTTCATTTTCAGAGACATGTCGATTTTTCAGTCATAAGGAAATTAAATCAAAAAGCAGCATGTTCACGATTGGAGAACTAATGAATTTTTATGAATCTTTGATCTGCAAAATGCTTCAGGGAGTCAGGTATTTTTTGCTGCTTAATTAGAGATGATGAAAACTTTCCAAATGTATTTCAAGTTACTTCATTTGTTAAAATTAAATAAACCCATGAAATTGATTTTTCTTTTATCTTTACTGGTAATCTGAGAACACTTTTAAAAACTGATAATCGCTCATTCAATGGGAATTAGGAGATTAATGTAGAGAGATTTGGTCTCATGGCACTGCAGTTCTCAGTGACACAGATACAAACATTAGGACTTGTCCTAATTTGCATCAACTGAAGGATCCCTTCTTCAGTTGGCCCTCACCTGGCACTGTAAACCTTACTCAGATATCTCCCCTTCAATTAGTTAACTTGGTCTCCTTTCAGTTGTCAACCCACAGCACCAAACACAAGCTTCCCAATCTAACAATCGTATCTGATCTCCCACTTCTGTGTGCAATGATCACTTCATTTTCACTGATCAGCTGGCACCATGATAAACCAATAAAATCTCCCTCTCAGCACACACAATTTAAAGCATAAAATTACACATTGTTCACAAAGCCTGAGAATCCTCTCTGCACCCGTTGCCAAAAACCCATGAATTACTTATTGAAAGTGAGTCCCACACACCTCCACCAAAGAAATAATAATTCAACAGGAGAGGGGAAGCCTTACCCTTCCCAGTATCTCACTGTCACCTGACCATGACTCACAATTTAAAGGATTCCTCTTTGAGTTGGTCCTAGTCAATTCCCAATTGACATACCAACCTCCACCCAGAGCCATTGGCTGCACTATTTCTGATCACCAGGAATCAAGCTCCAATGCCTCTGATATACCCCCACTTTCAAGTTGCTCTTGAATGCAAACTTTATCCAGCCATGGCCCCTGGCTTATTTGAGATTTTGTCTCACCCTGTACTGAGGCATATGCAAAAAGAAGAAATCAAGCTAATAACCTTCAAGCTGTAATCTCAGGACCAAGAAGGCCAGCACAGAGTAATCAATTGCTGTTCCCTGCACAGACAATAAGGAATTCACAGATTTATGGAACATTAAGCTGAAACTGAAATCTGGTTTTATGCAAGTGTCTTTCTCACCTATACAGAAGGCCAGGATGAAATTGCAATGGTCCTAGGATGAGCAAGTGTAAAACCTAAGGGCATCTTTAATTCCTGTCCACCCTGTATCCAGAATCAGAATCAGGTTTATTATCACCGGCATGTGACGTAAAATTTGTTAACTTAGCAGCAGCAGTTCAATGCAATACATAATCTAGCAGAAAGAGAGAGAAAAATTAAAACATAATAAATAAACAAGTAAATCAATTACATGTATTGAATAGATTATTAAACAAAGTGCAAAAACAGAAATACTGTATATTAAAAGAAGTGAGGTAGTGTCCAAAGCTTCCAACAAGCAAACCAAGTTAAAAGCACCCCAATTGTAATGTGGGAATATCATTTCCAGTCTAGAATTACAGCATTACCTCCAACATTTAGTGCCTTTTTGGTGGATCCAGGTCTAATCACATCACAGGGCATCAAACATGACAAAATGATGAGGCATGTTCACTGCACAGAAAGATTCTGCTTCCCATATAATTTACCCTGAACTGTGTTTTTTTTTTAGAAATTTTCCACTCAAGACTATTATGCATTTAGTTATTTGAGTTACCCAGATTTGCAATGGTGCACCTTTTCTTATTAATTATGAATAGCTATTGAACCAAAGCTTCACTGCTTCTGTATAAAATTTGCCCCCTACAGTAGCACTCATCACTGAAATAGAATTTCAATTCATTATGCAGTCTCCGTAAGACTATGGATCTGGCTATAGGGTTGGTACTGTGGAATAATTACTTGCAGGAATTAAATGAAATGAACATCATGTGGACATTTCAAGCTCCAGTTTTCTTGGTGTGAGCACTGCCTTTATGTCTGGCTCGATAATTGACAGATACTCTTATTGAAATGTAATACCAACTTCAGTCCTAAAACAAGTGTGGGGATTACTATTAAGAAAACTGGCTGACTGCCTGTCAGGCAACCAAATTTCCAAAAACTTAAAATTAATCTCATGATTTGGCTCATCTCCTCAGGAATATTTCTCCCTCCACTATATAAGTAATTTAAAATACTTATTCAAACACAAATTCAAAGTCTTTGCACAATACCAATTTGGAATATATGTTTAAAACCCAAACAGAATGCAACGACACAGTAAGATATTCATAACCTTAAAAGATGTGCCTGTAACTGCAAATTAACTTCATTATATGAAAGGATGCAATGCAATGTTTTGATTAAATGAATAAGGAAAGCATATCCATCTTGGAAAAAAGGGATTCTAATTGCGGCAAAAGATCAAAAAGATTATAGATATATTAGAGATAATTAAGGTTATAAAATGTGAATTCTATTTGAAGAAATAAAATTAAAATATGGAGACATTATTTTAAACATATGAATGTTGATTAGACCATTGTCTGCAGTGTTCTGGCCTCCTTAAATTTGGAAAATATATTTGGCATTGAATACCTCAAGGCTACATGATAGGAACATAAGGAGGCCATTTGCAAACAACAGAAGCAAATACAACATCTCAAGTTATCCATCCACTCATCCCATTAACCTCCATCTGCCTCACCTGTGACAGAATCTGTGGATACTGCATTTGGCCCCCTTCAGCTGCCTCATAACCCACAGTGCCGCAGTGATAGCAAGATATCATGAACCATGAGGGTTAGCTAAAAGGAAGAATAATTTAAAGAACAGAAGATTATACTCATCAAGAAACCTGAACGGTGTAAGAAAGGAAACTGATGAGATCACAAGAGGTTTTTTTTTAATTCATATTTCTACTTTTGGAAGAAGAATAATTCCAGAGATCACGTATAACATGATCAGCAATAGATCTAATTGTAAAAATATCTTGACCTAGACAGCCATTTGAAGGTAGAATTTACTGCTAAAATAAGTAACTGAGGTGAAAGGCATGGGTGTTATGAAAGGAAAGCATATTGAAGGAGGGTGAAAGGATCTCTGCTGTTCTCTGGGTCTTCGATGAGGTGCTAACGCAGACTCACTCGCCTTCTAGCTTGGCCTCCTTCCGCTCCCCCACCTTTTTATTCTGGCATCTTCTCCTTCTTTTCTAGTCCTGATGAATGGTCTCAGCCTGAAATGTCAACTGCTTATCCGTTCTCATAGAAGCTTTCTGAACTGCTGAGTTCCTCCAGCATTTTGTGTTTGTTGCAAAGGAATATTGCACTATTTTGATTGTGTTACAAATGAAAGGTAAGAGGAGACTTTTGTCAAGTGCAAAAGCTGTCTCTGAACAAGTGAGCCACATAAGCCAGCTCTTATGACAAATCTGCTTGGCACTGCTCTCTTCTCAACAGAGGGATATAAAAAAAATTGTAACAAATACTTCACTTTCTACAGATTACCAGCATGTGCCTAGAGTATTGTTTTCAGAGACAACCAAAAAACAATCTCTACAAATAATGAGCTATAAATTTGGCATAGCCACAAATGTAATAAAATTTCTCACTTCACTAATTTGACTCACTTAATAACAATACAAAATCAAAATGTATTTGGTGTATAATTTTACAGGTCATGAGACAAAGTATAATATGCATTATAAAAGGAGAAGCCTGTAAAAAGAACACTTTTGTCTTAAGTACGCTTCATTTAAGTGACAAAATTTGCAACAGTAACATGCATATTGTTTATTGAAAGAAATGGCCAGGAAACTATTAGAACAATTGAGTCTAATGTCAACAAAGGAATGGACTAGAATTTCAGCAGCAGATGAACCTACGAACAATTAAAAAGTTAGAGGCCAAGAATGAGGCAATTTTGGAGATGTGAAGTTGTGGATAAAATTCTTAGGATGTGAGATATTGAATGATATGTTAGAATTATGATGTAGTTCAGTAAGTTCATGGATGAACATCATGAAGAAGACTGCAGGAATCTGCTCACAAATGCATAAAGTCAACAACTGTGTAGAGTCTGGACCAGCTAGAACAATGGGTTGAAAAATGGCAGATGAGATTTAATGCAGACAAATATGAGGTGTTGCATTTTGGGAGAACAAACCAGCATAGGACTCACATGGTGAGCAGTAAGGCACTGAGGAGTATGGTAGAACAGAGGGATCTGGATTTGCAGATCCATTATTCCTTGAAAGTGGGATCACAAGAACATAGATAGGATCATAAAGAGAGCTCTTATCACATTCTCTTCATCAATCAAGCATTGAGTACAGGAGATGAGATGTTATGTTGAAGTTGTATAGGACATTGGGAAGGCCTAAGTTGGAACGCTGTGTAGTTCTGGTCATCTATACTCCGGAAAGATAGCAATAAGATTATTAGAATGCAGAAGAAATTTCAAGGATGTTGCTGGGACCTGAGGATCAGAGTTATAAGGAAAGATTGAATAGGTTAGAAATTTATTCCCTAGGACAAAGAAGATTGAGGGGAGATTTGATAGAGGTATACAAAATTATGAAGGGTATATATAGGGCAAATGCAAGCAGGCTTTTTCCACTGAGGTCATTTCTTCGGCAGTTTGAATGGGGCACGACTGCGCAAGCGCGAGAAGGTTGGCCCCTGAGACAGTGGGAGAGTTTAAAAAGCGAGCAGTTTAACGGAGTGGGCAATGGAGTAGTGGGAGACAGTAGGAAGGCTTTGGCTCGAGAGGATTCGGCGAGCAGAGGCTGGGGACGAACTTGCTCCCTGTCAGGCAAGGCTGGATAAGCTCCTTTAATTAATCTAATTAACTTAGAAGTAGCTCTTTTTTCCCCCCTTGGCGAATTGGCCCGGACAGACGGAGGAACAACAGGGCTCACAGAGCTAATGGTGCGAGCTAACGGTTTAAAAAGTTTGTGTGTTTGGCGAGGTAAATGGGTGAGTAGACTTATTTTTCCTTGTTTCATTCCTGTAGAATTAGGTAGCATGTCTGCAGGGTTAGGGTGTCAGATGTGGGAATCCTGGGAGACCTCCAGCCTCCCTGATGGCCACATCTGTGCCAGGTGCACCAAGATGCAGCTCCTCAGAGACCGTGTTAGGGATCTGGAGCTGCAGCTTGATGACCTACTGCTTATTAGGGAAAGTGAAGAGGTGATAGACAGGAGCTACAGGGAGGTAGTCATCCCTAGGCTACAGGGGTCAGAAAACTGGGTGACTGTCAGGAGAGGGAAGGGAAATGCCCGGGTAGTGGAGAGCACCCCTGTGGCTGCCCCCCTCAGCAACAAGTATATCGCTTTGGATGCTGTTGAGGGGGATGACCGGACAGGGGACAGCCACTGTGACCGGGTCTCTGGCACGGAGCCTGGCGCAGTTGTTCAGGAGGGAAGGAGGGAGAAGAGAAATGTGGTAGTCATAGGGGATTCCATAGTCAGGGGAACAGACAGAAGATTCTGTGAGCCTGATAGAGATACCCGCATGGTGCATGCAGCATAAGGAATAAGGTGGATGATCTTGTCGTACAGCTACAGATTGGCAGGTATGATATTGTGGTCATCACTGAGACGTGGCTAAAGGATGCACGTCTCTGGGAGCTGAATGTCCAAGGATACACGGTGTATCGGAAGAATAGGCAAGTAGGCAGAGGGGGTGGTGTGGCTTTATTGTGAAGAAATGATATTAAATCATTAGAAAGAGGTGACATAGGATCGGATGGTGCAGAACCTTTATGGGTTAAGCTAAGAAATCACAGGGGTAAAAGGACCCTGATGGCAGTTATATAGAGGCCTCCTAACAGCTGCAGAAATGTGGACTACAAATTACAACAGGAATAGAAAAGCCTTGCCAGAAGGGCAGTGTTATGATAATTGTGGGGGATTTTAACATGCGAGTGGATTGGGAACATCAGGTCGGCACTGGATCTCAAGAGAGATCATTTGTAGAATGTCTATGAGATGGTTTTTTTAGAACAGCTTGTTGTTGAGCCCACTAGGGGATCGGATGTACTGGATTGGGTATTGTGTAATGAACCAGAGGTGATCAGAGAGATGGAAGTGAAGGAACCCTTAGGAGGCAGTGATCATAACATGATTGAGTTTACTGTGAAATTTGAGAAAAAGAAGCCGAAATCCGATGTGTTGGTATTTCAGTGGAATAAAGGAAATTACAGTGGCATGAGAGAGGAACTGGCCAAGGTTGACTGGAAAGGGACACTAGCGGGAAGGACGGCCGAGCAGCAGTGGCTGGAGTTTATGCGAGAAGTGAGGAAGGTGCATGACAGATATTTCAAAAAAGAAGAAATTTTCAAATGGAAAAAGGATGCAACCACGGCTGACAAGAGAAGTCAAAGCCAAAGTAAAAGCAAAGGAGAGGGCATACAAGGAAGCAGAAATTAGTGGGAAGACAGAGGATTGGGAAGTTTTTAAAAGCTTACAAAAGGAAACTAAGAAGGTCTTTAAGAGGGAAAAGATGAACTATGAAAGGAAGCTAGCAAATAATGTCAAAGAGGATACTAAAAGCTTTTTCAAGTATATAAAGAGTAAAAGACAGGTGAAAGTAGATATAGGACTGATAGAAAATGATACCGGAGAAATTGTAATGGGAGATAAGGGGATGGCGGAGGAACTGAATGAGTATTTTGCATCAGTCTTCACTGAGGAAGACATCAGCAGTATACTGGACACTCAAGGTGTCAGGGAAGAGAAGTGTGCGTGGTCACAATTACGATAGAGAAAGTACTCAGGAAGCTGAATAGTCTAAGCATAGATAAATCTCCCAGACCAGATGGAATGCACCCTGGTTTTCTGAAGGAAGTAGCTGTAGAGACTGTGGAGGCATTAGCAATCATCTTTCAAAAGTCAATAGATTCTGGCATGGTTCCAGAGGACTGGAAGATTGTAAATGTCACTCCGCTATTTAAGAAGGGGGCAAGGAAGCAAAAAGGAAATTATAGATCTGTTAGCTTGACATCAGTGTTTGGGAAGTTGTTGGAGTCGATTGTCAAGGATGAGGTTACAGAGTACCTGGAGGCATATGACAAGATAGGCAGAACTCAGCATGGTTTCCTTAAAGGAAAATCCTGCTTGACAAACCTAGTGCAATTTTTTGAGGAAATTACAAGTAGGCTAGACAAGGGAGATGCAGTGGATGTTGTGTATTTGGATTTTCAGAAGGCCTTTGACAAGGTGCCGCACATGAGGCTGCTAAACAAGTTAAGAGCCCATGGAATTACAGGAAAGTTACATACATGGATAGAGCATTGGCTGATTGGCAGGAAATTGAGAGTGGGAATAAAGGGATCCCATTCTGGTTGGCTGTCGGTTACCAGTGGTTTTCCACAGGGTTCTGTGCTGGGGCCGCTTCTTTTTACGTTGTATATCAACAATTTGGATTATGGAATAGATGGCTTTGTGGATAAATTTACTGATGATACAAAGGTAGGTGGAGGGGCCGGTAGTGCTGAGGAAACAGTCTGCAGAGACACTTGGATAGACTAGGGGAATGGGCAAAGAAGTGGCAAATGAAATACATTGTTGGAAAGTATATGGTCATGCACTTTGGTAGAAGAAATAAATGGGCAAACCATTATTTAAATGGGGAGAGAATTCAAGTTCTGAGATGCAACCGGACTTGGGAGTCCTCATGCCGGAAACCCTTAAGGATAACCTCCAGGTTGAGTTGGTGGTGAAGAAGGTGAATGCAATGTTAGCATTCATTTCTAGAGGAATAGGAGCAGGGATGTGATGTTGAGGCTCTATAAGGCACTGCTAAGACCTTACTTGGAGTACTGTGTGCAGTTTTGGGCTCCTTATTTAAGAAAGGATGCACTGACGTTGGAGAGGGTTCAGAGAAGATTCACTAGAATGATTCTGGGAATGAGAGGGTTAACACATGAAGAATGTCTGACCGCTCTTGGACTGTACTCCTTGGAGCTTAGAAGAATGAGGGGGGACCTCAGAAATATTTCAAATGTTGAAAGGCATGGACAGAGTGGATGTGGCAAAGTTGTTTCCCATAGTGGGGGAGTCCAGTACGAGAGGGCATGACTTAAGGATTGAAGGGCGCCCATTCAGAACAGAGATTCAAAGAATTTTTTTTAGCCAGAGGGTGGTGAATCTGTGGAATTTGTTGCCACAGCGGCAGTGGAGGCCAAGTCACTGGGTGTATTTAAGACAGAGATTGATAGGTATCTGAGTAGCCAGGGCATCAAAGGTTATGGTGAGAAGGCAGGGGAGTGGGACTAAATGGGAGATTGGATCAGCTCATGATAAAATGGCAGAGCAGACTCAATGGGCCGAATGGCTGACTTCTGCTCTTTTGTGTTATGGTCTTATGGTAAGGTGAGCTTAGAACTAAAGGTCATGGGTTAAGGGGAAAGGTGAAATATTTAAGGGAAACATAAAGAGGAACTTCTTCACTCAGAGGTTGTTGAGAATGTAGAGAGAGTTGCCAGTGGAAATGGATGTGAGTTTGATGTCAATATTTAGAGAAATTTGAGTAGATACGCGTGTAAAAGGGGTATGGAGGACGATGGTCTGTGTGCAGGTCGATGTGACTAGGCAGCATAATTGTTAGGCACAGACTAGATGAGTCAAAGGACCTGTTTATGTGCTGCAGTGTTCTACAGCTCTACGGCCCTTTGGAATGTAGCTTCTGTCAGGGTCAAATTCAATGCCAAATGTATTATAGTCACAAATCCAAGATGCACTTATGCAATGTCTTAAGCAGAATAGGAATGTAATCAGAAACAAAAAGACCATGACCAAGAGGAAGAGAGAGATTGAAGGTGTGATGCAAACTCAGTCCAAGAAATAGATTTTAAAGATGATTTGAGAGTGCCGTTATAGAAACACTGTTTGGGTGGCAAACTGCAAAGATTGAGCCTAATATGTCTGAAGTCTCAACAATCAATGGTAGGAAAAGGGAAATGAAGGTACTCAGATAGCCAGATTATAATAATAGACGATTTGATCATTGTAGGTATGGAGGAGGACAGAGAAAGAAAGGAGAAAGATTAAGATGGAATGTAAGTTGAAAGGAAGCAAATTAGAGACTTTAGGATCCTGGCATTAATGTAGGTTACTGTAGGTTTAGCATAAGTGGAACGGTCTGATGAAAAAGTAAAGACAGTAGATTTTCAGGTGAGGAATAAGGGTGCGGTGCAAAGGATGTGAAAGCATCAAAAGATTCACGGAGCAGCTAAGTGTGATATGGTAATGGCACTAATAAAGACTTTGATAACAAATTATCCGAGTGATTTTTGGTAAATGAAATACTTTGAAAAGGTATGGAACCAAAAGTTGATTTCAGAATCCATCAGAAGGCTCAGTTATGAGCAGCATGGTTCACCTTTCATTTGAAACTTGCATTCCTGATTTTGTTACTTTCTATTTTTAATGTTCTAATATTCTGCATGTTGGCTTTCCATTTTGAGTTTGTCCAAAACTCTGCTGACTCTATCTTTACTGATGCAATGTTATTCCTCATTCTTATGCTTTCTGACCACGTTGGCTCAGTACAACAAAATATTAATTTTAACATTTGCAGACATGTCCCATCTGCACTATTTTTCTCTGTATCTTAATAACTTCCTCCAGCCTTCTCCAACTTTTGCATCTTATGTAAGCCCCACTTTCTCCACTCTATGATTGCCACTGAGCCTTTAACAGTATGGAGTGATGCACTGTAATTCTCGCAGAAGCTACTGTTTCTTTCTTTTTTTTCTGTTCACCTTGATTTTATGGTTTTAAAAATCTACCACTTTCTAATATTTGCTCATCTGTCCTATTATCTTTATTGTTGTTTTGATGCTAGCTCTTTTCTTATTACAAGTTATTCCATTACAAGTTCCATGTAAGAGTTGTGATGAACAATCATTGGCCTGGAATATTAATTCTGTTTCTCTCTCCATATATGCTGCTCGGCCAACTGGATGTTTCCAACATTTTCTGTTTAATTCAATATAAAAGTAACTGAAATGTACACACCCTATTTACAATACTGAAGTGGCTGTTTGAGATGCAGCACACTATCAGGTTTCCATGGATTATGTGTAGGGAGCAGAAGACCAAAAAACTGAGACTCCAGAATGTCACATTGCATTGGCCATAATGTAAAGCTTCGCAAAAACCTTATGCCTACAGAAAACTCTCTCTAGCAGTTGTGTGCATTTTATTGTGGACGTTCTCATGTTTGCAGGTGTTTTTGTATCTTCCTGTCCTGCATTATTTGTTTCTTTTCATCTGATCACCCTAAAGTAAAGTTTCAGTTAAAGCAAAGTATTGTCTCTTCTGCAGATCTGAAGTAAAACTGAAAATCTTAGAAACACTCAGCAGATCAGGTAGCATAAATGGAAAGGGGAACAGTTAATATTTCAAGACAATACTCTCTATCTGATAAATAGCTCTACTACATCAGCATCAGAGGATGCCATCTTTGATCATTTTGCACTCTTTGAATTTGCACTGATTAGTAGCCTAGGTTATGAGCTTAAGTTTCTGGTGTAGGAACCTGAACCAGTAACTTCCTAATTGAGAGGCAAGAACATGAATTTTAAGACAAAAGTGATACCATAATTATGTTGTTTGACGGCATATATGAAGAAATAGGTTTTGTTTCATCGGGTTCTTAGTCTACTGATAGAATTTGTGTGGCGTTTAGAAAGTCTAAAGAAAACTCAAACCACAACATCTGCCTTCCTTTTACTCAGTGTTCATTTATAGTGGTTTTATCCAACAATTCTCATCAGGAATAATCAGGTCTGTGGGAAACACAACTACAGTCTTTACTTGTGACTGTCTTGTGCACACATCTACTGTTTGGATGAGGAGCACGGGGTCTGTCATGTATTTACAAATCCTTTCATTCATTTCTGTAAATGTGTTTCTGATTTTGAGAATTTTGATTAAATTTAAACCAGAACAGAGTCTAAAAGTCCCAATTCATTTAAGTGCTAATGTTTCCAATCTGATCAAAATCAGACCACCTTAGTCAGAAGACAAGTTTCCATTTTGCTTTCATCAATTTCATGTAATTAGAGTGAGCCAGCTGTTTGATTATAGTTACTTATTCTGTGCTTTGAGAGATTCTTCTTGCATTTTCCTTGATTGCAATAGTGTCTTTGTTTATGTGGTGTTTCCTCACATTAAATGGCCTTTGATAGAATTTAATTTCTTCCTTCAGCAGTTAGCAACAGTGTTACATTTGTACATTTGAAATGCTGTGCCTTTGCTGGTCAAAACTATTATTGGAAGGCATTGCATAAAATCACTTTAATTACTGTTTTTCTTGTTTACACTACTCAAGGTTCCAAAGACCAGACTTTCGCACACTAGTTAGAACACTGTTTAGGAATTCTTTTCCTCTTCTCAATAAGTAAATTGAGGGAAAGGCTGTAATTTAAGAGAGATTTATCCAAATTTAATTCTGTGTGATTATTATTTAATTTCTGATTCACTGTATTTATTTTGCTCACAGTTGTTATTTGACTTGCAATCTAAACTATACTTGGCAGTATGTGCATATGGATAGTAATCCTTCCAGTGTCAATATATGTATTATACTGAATGCTGTGCGGCATGGGAATGAAGAGATATATCATATTGACAGCTACGCCAGTACCAGAAGAATTGTTGGGAATGCAGCCAATTCCAAGTCAATGCCTAGTGTACAAGAGCCACTGCAAGTGCACCTGAATACTTGGCATTAATTCAAAATTCTTCAATCAGCATCAGTGCTTGGCAGCATTTCTTTTACAATGAACACTCTCCAAGTCATCGTTTTCACCTGGGACTTAGTTGCCTCTTAGTTAACATTTCGTTATGATCTTGTATTTCCAGAGCATGTGTTAAGCCATGGGAAAGCTTTGGCTTCACTTTTAAAAGAAAAATGCTGAAAAATTTCCAAGGCTTTTTGTGCCTTCAGCAAACATCAAGGTCAAAGTATTAGGACATCTATCCTGATTACATACTCCTCCAGCTGTATCCTGTCTTCAGTCTATCTAATATGCAACCTAAATAATGTCCTGCAGATATAACATCTCACACTCATTGAATGGAAGGCATGTGAGATGGTAAAAACAACACCACTAATTAATATACAAAATGCTGGAGGAACTCAGCAGGCCAGGCAGCATCTATGGAAAAGAGTACAGTCAACATTTTGGGTCGAGACCCTTCAGCAAGAACTGACTTGGCCCAAAATGTTCACTGCACTTTTTTCCCCCATTCCTGATGAAGGGTCTCGGCTTGAAACATTAGCTACTCTTTTCTCACGGATGCTGCCCGACTTGCTGAGTTCTTCCAGCGTTGTGTACGTAAGTTTTTGTGTGTGTTGCTTTGATTCCCAGCATCTGTAGATTTTCTCTTGTTTGTGATCAGACTACTAATCCTTTATCTTATAATAGTTAGTACCACTTTGCCTCTTTCACTTCTGATATGTTATCCTTTGAATGATAGAATTCCTGAAGGTCACTGTTATATATATATATATATATACATAAAATATTTCAGTGAAATTGCTGACAGCCTAGAGCTTTGATATGTTGACTGGTCCCAGTAAGAACTGACTATTTCAATGCCCATCTTCCAGGGCTCATCCAAGTCTGTCCCACTCATGCCTTAACTTGCACAGTGTCATCAGCCATACAAAAATATCTATTATCTGAACATAGCCAGATGCTGGCATTCTTTAGCCATGCAATGAAGAGTGACAAGCTACAATCACAGCACCTTGGTACCTGACCACGACCACCCCACCACTTCCTCGCAATGCGTCACTGCCTCTTTCTCCATCCCACAGCCTTCTGGGGATCAGCTCCAACCAGAAGCTGACCTGGACTTGGCAATTAACTCCACTGCAGGGAAGAGCATATCAAAGCTTCTACCTCTACCTTCACCCCAGGAACAATTACAGCTTGGACTGCTGTAGGACAGCAATGGTGATGTCAAAGCAGCAGGTAGAACATCAGCTGCAGCCACCTGAAGGACGGCAGATTCTCACCCAAAGAGGTGTCAATGCTCTCATCGAGTGGAATTCAGCTGACCCAGCATTCCAGGGGAGGCAAATCACCAGAATGGTGTCACAGCTTCAACACGTGCCAGCAGCTGAACGCAGGAGAGTGATGGGAGTCTCCTGACCTTGGGATGCTGTGCGTTGAGCTTGCATGACATGTCAAGTAACTGCCACAGTAGGCCTCATTCACTGGGTTCCCTCTGTCTGTGTTGCCCGGAGGGGTTGATCTCTGCCATTGGGTCGATCTTGTCACAATTAGATCTGCATTATGTAGGTAAACTCCTGGGTATGACTCTAAACTGCAACTGGAGATGAGGCTCTGATTGGAGACTTTCAGAGCTTTGGGGAAAGTGGAGTTACCCCTTAGTCATTCATTGCTCCCAGGGCCGCTCTGACCCGGAACGGTAGCACCTGCAAGGGTTCCTGCTCAGGATACAAGTGAAGGCCAATGGCAGATCCGGCAGGTTCAGTAACTGAACTTATGACGGAGAAGGCGGCTGAGCTAGGACCTCAAATGACAACAGCTACAGTACAGGCAGGTGAACATTTGGGAAGAGAAATGGCTATTTCTTCAGTTTGCCCAATGGAAGGCAATAGCAAACCGCCGTTGCTAGATATTAGGTTTCCTAGAATCTATTTGCTAAGAAAACCATGGTCAAACTCACAAAATGTATCACACAACAACAGCGTCAAGAGGGAAGAAAGCAAGAGGAAGGCAAAGATAAATGATGATGGAGACAGCAGCCAGAGACCTGGAATTGAATACCGATGAATTGATCCACTTGACCCGAAACAGGAGTGTGTGGACCATGGCAGTCAGAGCTCAAACTGGGCATGGCACCTGATGATGATGATGATGATTATGTAGGGAAAGACGCACATTCCTCTATGCTGGAAATGGGCTCTATTTCTGTACCAAACCACTAGCAATGTTGCAGCTGGGCTCCCTCATCAACACCCTGCATGCAAAGACGATACTTCACCCTGTGGCTGAATGCAGTGTTACGGTTCACAGCTTAGGAAAATGCTCGCCAATTTAAATCAGAGATGAGGTGAACATTTTTCTGCTGTCAGCCTTTGGAACTTCCTTCAAAGCACAAAAGACTTCAAAAAGTTTAAACCAGAAGTAAGTAGACTCTTGAGAAGGAAGGGAATGAAAGTTTACTTTGACTAGACAGGAATGAGGGGTTGACATTACTGGTAAATCAGTCATGAAGGTAATTAAATGGTGAAGAAGTTTGAAGGGATTGAGTGGTCTGTCCCTGCTTCCAGTTTGTATGGTGGTATCTTACAGTTGTTGGACTGTCTGCACAATGATCCAATTAAGTTCTATCTCATCAGCACCTTATAGGCATCATAATTCTTGAATCAACCAGCACTGAACTGGTGTGCAACATATCCCTCAGGCCCTTCAGTGTCAAGAAGAGGCACTTAGATTATCTTCTTGGAGATGCTCTTTACCTGGCACTTTCCTGGCATTAATCCAACTTCCCACTGGCCATTTACCAGTGTGATGTTGCTAAACTTGGTTAATGGGACTGATCACCCTGGTCACAATGCTTCACTTCTGCCTTTCCTAATGTAAGTGGATCCACAACCACTCTAGGAACCACATAGATAGATGTCTACAGGGCATCTATCTTTTCCACTTTCCAATCTATACCCTTGCCTCTGCTTCTCCAGTGCTTCCTAATCTGCCCTGTGGCATGTAGCATTTGTTATTTTATGAGGTCCCTTTCCTGTTATGCAGTGCAGGCACAATATGAAGGAATCTTGATCAGTTTTATTAGGAGATAGTATATCTATACTTCTCAAACTTGGGTTCCTTACATGGGATGACTCTAAAATGCATGAGATACTCACACAATGAACACATGCTGACAATACTGCCAAAGCTAACATGGGTCATCTGCTAACTGACTTTGTAGCTTTTGTTTTTATCAGCAGATGTAATACATTTTCAGTCTCAGCTATATAAATCCCTCAGAAAATCTTAATAAATTCTGGCAATCTGCATTATTGTTGACAACTGTTAAGCAGCTTTAGTAACCAGGCATACACAAAACCTTCACGTTCCTCTGAAGTTTTGCCAGGCAACTACAGAAACCTCCCAGATCAAAAAGCAGAAGGTTAATGAGAACAAAATCGCTAAGGTGAGCTCCTACTTACCCAGAGTTCAACAGTACGTGTTACCAAGGGTTCCTACTCAGACCATGTTCAAAGGTTGGGAGGCTGAGTGGACCATGTGCTGAGTGGGAATTGACTGCAGAGAAAATGTGACCAGGGAAGTACCTGAAGTGCTATTCATCACTGGAATTTCATGTGAATGAGTGGTACAGCTAGTAGAGCAGTTAACTTCAAGGTCCAGTTTGCCCGCTCACTGTGGAGTATGCATGCTCCCTGTGTGCATTTCCTTTGGGTGTTCCAGCTTCCTCCCATATCACAAAGAAATTTAGGTTGGCAGATTAACTGGTCACTCTAACTGCTCCTGGTATTTGGGTGAGTTGTCGAATCCAGGGGAAGTTGATGGGAATATAGGAAGAATAATGTGGGATCAGTGTAAGATTAGTGGAAACAACTACTTGATGTTTGCCTGGATGGTTTGCTTCCACGCTGTGTGGCTCTGACTCCAATAAAAATTCTGGTGGTGTTAATATTGAAGAGTGCTTTTTAACTGGATTCTTTTAAAACTTTGAGATTGGACGATAGATCCTTGAGATTTATCAGCCCATTTACATTTTTGTTCAGGCAATACTGAAGATCCTTTAACAGAAGCATTACAGATGTTAAGCATTTGCTTTCCCTTTACTTTTTGTCTTAATTTATTTCCTCAGAGTCATATAATGCTACAGCATAGAAAGAAGTCCTTTGGCCCATCTAGTGCCTTCAGTGACCAACTGCTCACCATGTAAGGCCTACTCTGGTTGGTCTTCCCAAAGTTTAACACCTCACACTTGTCTGCATTAAATTCCATCCACCATTTTCGGCCCATTTTTCCAGCTGGTCCAGATCCCTCTGCAAGCCATGATGGTCTTCCTTGATGTCCACTACATCTCCAATCTTGGTGTCACCTACAAAGTTGCTGATCCAGTTTATCACATTATCATCCAGATCACTGATATGGATGACAAACAAAAATGGATCCAGTACTGATTGCTATGGCATACCTCTAGACTCAGGCCTCCAGTCAGAGAGGCAACCATCTACTGCCACTCTCTGGCTTCTCCCATGAAGCTAATGTCTCATTCAATTTACTACCTCATCTTGAATCTCAAGCAACTTCTTGAAAAACCTCCCATGCAGGACCTTGTTAAGGGCTTTGCTAAAGTCCATGTAGATAACATCCTGTGCCTTGCTTTCATCAACTTTCCAAGTAACTTCCTCAAAAAAGTATATAAGATTGGTTAGACATGACCTAACATACATAAGGCCATATTGACTATCCTTAATCTGTCGCTGTCTATTCAAATACTTAACTGTCACTGTTTGCACTGAAAAGGAATGAATGCGGGCACGGAAAAATGACAGACTCTCATGTGGTGATAGCAATATACATAGGTATACTAACAGAAATTCAGTGGCTCAACTGAGCAACACTGCGAGACAAATCATTCTTAAAACAAGGACTTCACAGTAACAGCTAATTGGGAGTCTGTCTTAAATAATCACAGAATGCAGAAAACTCAAAATAAGCTTGACAAGATTAAAAAGAAAACTCAAGGACTTAATGACTTTAATTAAGACAACAATTAATAAATACAAGTGCACTATGCTCTATTGCTCGCCAAACAATCTTGCAGAGCTCATTACAGTAGCTCCCTCCCTTAGACCATACCTGACAGCTTAGAGCCATGGAGAGAGCTGGTAAACTCAAGACAAACCTGTTGCTCTCAGGACAGGGCTAGTAAATTTGAGACAGACCTAATGCTGGACACAGGTCTGGTAAATTTGGGAACGTTGCCTATATAAGTTGGGAAGATGGTAAACCATGGAAGTCATAGTAAACCTTGTCAATACAGAGAGCCAAAGAAAAAAACATGAATGCTTGGAAAGTAGATTCTGGACACTCAGAATGTAGATACAGGGCATGAACTGAGTATAGAAAGCACCCTCACATCCAGCTGGCTGATTTTCAAGCTGCTGATAAACCTCAGCTGTGTCCATTGATCATGGGGTCTTTCTGTCATGGACCCAGGTGCGGAGAAGGACAGAATCCCATGAAGAGATAGAAGCAAGAGTTTATACGTAAGAATACCAAGAGGGCATCAAGCAACACTATGAGACAAATCATTCTCAAAACAAGGACGCCACAATAAGTGCAAATTGAGAGTCCACTTTTAATAATCACATAATGGGAAAAACCCTTGCCAGTCAAAATAAACTTGACAAGATTAAACAGAAAGCACTAAGGTTTAGCGACTTCAGTTAAGACAGCATTTAACAAATACGAGTGCTCTGGAAACCTTGGAGCCCAATTTTTTTTGGCTCACCGCGGAAGCCTGCAGAGCTCATGATACTTATTAATCCAGTCCCTTCAAACACCTTCCAATAACTTTACCACCACTGATGTCAGGCTCACTGGCCTGTAATTTCCTGCCTTATTCGTAGAGTCTCCCTTAAACAACAGAACAACATTATCTATCCTCCAGTCCTCCAATACCTCACCTGTGGCCAAGGATGTTTGAAATATCTCTGCTTGGACCCTGCAGATTCTGCACTAAACTCCCAGAGGATCTGAGGCAGACCCTGAGGATGTATTCACCTTAATTTGCCTCAAGGCAGTAAATACCTCTGCCGCTCTAATCTGTATAGGGTCCATGCCATCACTGCTGCATTGCCCCACATCTATACACCCTAGTAAATTCATTTAAGATCTCGCCCATCTCTTTCAGTTCCTCACGTAGATTACTATTCTCATCCTCCAGAAGACCAATTTTGTTCCTCGCTATCCTTTTCAAAAGTTCAATGTTCAAAATTCAAAGTAGAATTTATTATCAGTGTACACACGTTACCATGTACAACCCTGAGATTCATTTTTCAACAGATATACTGACCAAAATTATTGAATAGTAATTGTAGACAGGATCAATGAACAACAAATTGCAAATGCAAATATGTATAAATAAATCGCAATAAATAATGAGCATGAAGTAACATGAAATGAAAGAGCATGATCTAACAAGATAGAGTCTTTAGAGTGAGACCATTGGTTGTGGGAATACCAGAAATAGTGTAGTTATTCCCTTTTGTTCAAGAGCCTGATGGTTGAGGTGTAGTAACTGTTCTTGAACCTGATGGTGTGAGTCCTGAGGTACTTGTACCTACTGCCTGATGGCAGCAGTGAGAAAAGAGCATGGCCTGGGTGGTGAGGATCTTTGATGATGGATGCTGCTTTTCTACGACAATGCTTCATGTAGATGTACTATATGATTGGGAGGGCTTCACCTGTGATGTAATGGGCCAAATCCACTACCTTTTGGAGGATTTTCCACTTAACGGCATTAGTGTTCTCATATAGGCCGTAATACAGCCAGTCAGCACACTTCTAGAGAAATTTTCCAAGGTCTTCAATGACATGCCGAATGTTCACAGACTCCTGAGGAAGTAGAGACACTACTGTGTTTTCTTTGCAATTATATTTATATGATGTGTTTGGGACAGTCCTCTGAGATAGTGACATCCAGGATTATGCAGGCAGTGGGAAAATTATCCCTCTTGTGTTCCTTGATCTCATTACTGGAGATTCGGTGGCTCTTTGATCTGGCTCATGTCTTCATTAACCAGATTCAACATTTGCCATTATTTGGAACTTCCTCCTCCGTACATGAATTTTAAGCTTAATGGTTATGAATATGCTAAGGTGCTGGGGTTATTACTTATGGTTGGTGTGAGGGGGTGATGTTGGATTGTAGTGAATGAGTGCTCAGGTGTAGAGTGTGTAGGCAAGGGTTTGTTGGGATGTGTATGCCAGTGTTTGTCAGGGTGTGTAGGCAAGGGTTGATTGGGGTTGCTTTTGCTCTTAATGTATCTGTAGAGGCTCTGAAGATTCTCCTTCACCTTGTCTGCAAGAGCAACCTCATGCCTTCTTTTATCCCTCCATATTTTCTTCTCAAGTGCTCTCCTGTATTTCTTATACTCCTCAAATACCTCATTTGTTCCTACCGGCCTATACCTGCTATGCACCTCCTTTTTTTCCTCTTAATCAGGGCCTCAATTTCACTTGAAAACCAAGGTTCCCTGCCTTTTTTTCCTGATTGGAACATACAAATTCTGTAGTCTCCAAGTTTCACTTTTGTACATTTACCAAGTACACCTTTGCCAGAAAACAACCTATCCCTATCCACATTTGCCAGATCCTTTCTGATACCATAAAAATTGGCCGTTCTCCAATTTAAAATCTCAACCTGAAGACCAGATCTATTTTTTCCATGATTACCGTACCTTTGAAACTAATGGCATTGATCTTAAGATGCGAGTGTTCCCCTACACTACACAAACTTCTGTCATCTGCCTTGTCTCATTCCCTAATAGGATTATTATCTTTCCTTGTGCCCTATCAGTAAAATAAAATGTAACTGTGGTTTGCTAAGATTACTAATTATACACACCATTAGCAATTCTGACAGCATTGGGTGTTTCTTTGATAAGGATATGAGTCACAAAGCTGAATTTTCCAGAAGATTCATCCAATCACTGACCAGCTCCGGGAATTTAAATGAGATCAACAGCTTTCTGCCTTTTATAGTCACTTCAGGGGTTAGGAGATCGGGCTCACCTACTTTGTAATTGTGGGCATAGTCAGCAATCATCATTCTTTGCTCTCATGGTGAGTAATTACACATTGCCAGATTTAGCTGTTTCCTCTTTGATAACCGCCATAAAACAGAGTCACATCATCTACCAAAGCCGTAGAAGGAAATGACTAGAAGTGATCATACAATTCTCTGATGGGAATTATCTCGCCCTGCTCCTGCTGCATTCCTTTTCAGTCCTGTCAAGTGCCGATAGCTGAAGCCTCGGTTTTCGGCATTTCTTATGACTGCTGAGAAGCTACACACACACAGCAATGGCTAAAAAATTCAGTAGAGTCATGAAACCTTTATCGACATGCATATTATAAGGAATTCGTGGAAAAAGTCCGATTGGCAAAGTCTGCTATTTACAGTATTTTGTCTGAAAGTGTCTCACTATGTACAGAGGCAGCCAGCAATATGCAAAATATTCCCTATTTTCCAGCAATTTATGCTTTGTGGCCAAGGGCATATTTACTTCCTGAAACAGGCCTTCATGTTACAGATCAGCACAGCTTCATTGTGGGCTTGAACTCACATGATTGAAGGGTATCAGTTTACATCCTGGTCCTGGTGGTCAAGTGGTAGAGAGATGCTTAGAACTCCTCAAATTATCTAATTACTCCACACAATGGCTCTTGTGCAGTCTCTGCCAACCTTTCAGTACCCTCCCACCACCGCAGCTTCTGCTTAAGCCTTTATCCCATGTACCCCATTGCCAGCCCAATCTGCACCATCCCTATTCACAAGCCTCTGACACTTCTGTTTGCAATTCCACCCTTCAAGCATATCTCTAACCCAAGCCTTGATCTGTCCCAGTCCCTGTCCTATACAATTGTCAAACCAAGCTTTGGCACCAGCTGAGACTTCTAACTCCCAACACCTAATTAGTTTTGCTACAACAAGTGTATGGGACATTGGAAAAAAAGTTGAATTTCCCCATGGGGATGAATAAAGTATCTATCTATCTATCTATCTATCTATCTATCTAATCTGATGACTTGACCCAACTCCCAAAATTGTTGTTTCACCCACCTCCACAATTGTTAGCTAATGCCTGAACTTCTGAATCCATCCCACCCGTTACAGACTCCCTTCCGCAATGCATGAAGTGATTGCGTAGCTGGTTGTATGGTATCACACTGAATGTCAGAAAAAACAAGGAACTGTGGCCCTCAGGAAGGGGAAGTCAGAAGAAATTCCTCACTGAGGACTTAGTAGTGGAAAGGGTGAGCAGCTTCAGGTTCCTGGGCATCAGCATCTCAGAGGATCTCTCCTGGGCCTAACACATTGAAGCAATTGTGAAGAAGACATGCCAAGGACTCTACTTTATTTGGAATTTGAGGAGATATGGTATGATTTGCAAATTTCTACCATTGTGTGTTAGAGAGCATTCTGCCTGGCTGCATTACGACCTGGTATGGAGGCTCCAATGCACAGGATCTCAGGAGTCTGCAGAGGGCTGTAGGCTCAGCCATTTCCATCATGGGCCCAATCCTCCCACCACAGAGGACATTTTCAAAATGAGGTGCCTCAAGAATATGGCATCCACCATTAAAGACCCTCACCATACAGGACAGGTCCTCTTTGCTTTATTACGATCATTCATCATTTTAAGAACAGCTTTATTTCCTCCACCATCAGATTTCTGATGGCTCATGAACTTATGAACACTTCCTCATTATTTGTCCTTTACTCTTAATTTATTTTATAAGTTATAGTAATTTGTATGTCTTGCATGGTACTGTTGCCGTAAAACAACAAAGTTCAGTGAGAACAAAGCTGATTCAGATTCTGATTTTGAAGCCACGAACCATCCACTTTGCTTCACAGACAAAGGCGTGGCATTTCCCTGTGTTAATTGTATAAGGACCATCAACCCTATGCTATAGATTTTGTGGTGTGCTTCCTTAAAAAAAAGATCTGTTAACAAGCACCCTTAGCCACTTTCCCAGTTTCCAAGCACGTTTATGTTAGCTTTGTCACATACATTATCTGAACCTGATGCTGATCAATAAACCAGCGAGCATGTACATAAGGAGACATCATACTGGAGTCCCCTATTAAAGATAACCTTTTGAAAGAGCATGACTTTTCACGCAAGCTGATCAATATAAGGATGAACAATGTCACAACTCACAACCAATGCACCAAGAACCTAAAAACAGAGGATGATTTGAGGGAATTTAACAGTTTGATCATCTGGTAAATGAAACAGTCATTGGGAAGGTGGGTGGAGACTTTTTTTTCACAATTTGATCCTTGTTTTTCTGTACAATTTGAAATTAATTGTTAGAGCTTTAGATCAAATAAATAAAAGGTTGTATACATATTCCAAAATATTTTTCAAAAGATCAAAGGGAAATTATTGGATTTTATCCAAGTCACAGACCTGCTATATAAAAAAAGTAAGCAAGTGAAATGGTTATTTTCAAACATACACTTGGAGTAAGACCAAGTCGCATGTCTGATGTTTAGTTAAATATAAATGTACTGGATGTGTCAGATGGGCAATTGAAATGATTCATTGGACCAGGGGTGGCACACAAGTCCACTGTGACCTGATCTAACAATGCAATCAACCCATTTGTCTTGAACTTGAAACTTCAAGTGCTGGCCGAAGTTTGACCTCAGATACAATTAAAACCATACGAAATGTGATAGCAACAAAATGTCAGTGTTTCTATCCCTACTCTGCATCAAGTTCCTTTGCATAACTCTGTCTCTTAATTTATGCCATAAGGAATAATCTTTTGCTTCAAAGGTTCAAAATACATTATCAAAGAATGTATAAATTTTACAAACTTGTTTGCTTACAGGTAGCCACAAAACCAGAAATCTGAAAGAACCCAAATTAAAGAAAAAAATTAAAAGAAAATCCATTGTTCAAATAAAACCCCCAAATGCACACAATTGAAGTGAACAGCAACAACATTCTGAACCAAATTGAGTCCTCAGATACGGACCCTGGAGCAGCCTGGAGTAGGCCCAAAGCCTCATTTATCAGTTCATCATATTAGTGGGCATGGAGCACATTTGCCGGGGCAGTCTTCATAACCACAGCACCACGGGGAGAGGAGTGACCATCCTGGAGAATGAGTGAAATCGGCTTCTGCCCCAGATCAGTCTATCTGGGCCGGCGTTTATATTGACTAATCAATGGAACAGTGAAAGGCCCCGGCACCCTGGAGAGAGAAGTGAACGTCTCGGAGAACGAGTGGAACTTGTTCGTGCATCTGACCTGGTTGGCATTTAAAAACTGGAAGTCTTAACTAGATTCCACTTGACAAATCACTAACCTTCGTATGTCACATTCCTATGAAACTGCAGATGTTGTAGCACATGTTCTTTCACTTCTTCCCCTCTCATCGCTCAGGGACACAAACAGTCCTTCCCAGTGAAGCAGCAATTGAATTCCACTTCCAGTCTAGTGTATTGCACCTAGTAATCAGAAACTGGATTCCTCTACAGTGGTGAAACCAGATGCAAATTGATTGATGGTGAAGCACTTACATTCATCCTATAGGAGTGACACAGTGCACTTATTGCCTGCCATCTCACTTCCACTCTGACTGTTCTACACTATTACTGTGAAGTCTAATGCAATCTTAAGGAACAACTTGTAGCCGTCTGGACTTGACATTGAATTCACCAACTTTAAGTTACACTCATTTTTTTCCCTGTCAGTATCAGATACTTTTTTTGTGTATCATCAGTTTCTCTCCATTTTCTTACTTTATTCATACATTTCAGTATGTAGAAGCTGTCTGCTACAGCACCATGAATAGGTTCTCTTTCCACAGATACCACCTGACCTGCTGAGCTTCGTTACCATTCTCTGATTTTATTTTAGATTTCCAACAGCTACAATTTTTTTTTTAATTGATTTTCCAAAAAAAAAATCCAGTTTCCTTTCCTACCTAAGAGCATTTCTTGATTTTAAATGGATAATGGGCAAAGACACTTGCTTGAAATTTCCTAGTCCATTTCACTCATCATGACCTCATCGTAATTTTAACTGGACAGCCTGAGGAGTTCCACTGGCAGCTGTAGGCTGGGTAGAGAAGGAACAGGGTCAGAGGAAACCCAGCTTGGAGGATCATTTGTACTTTCTGTCTGGAGACAGGCAAGGTCAAGTGTCTCTGTGTTCCCTAAATTGAAATTTTCAGCCTCCCCCACTGTGCACACACCCTTTCCTCCAATATTCTCACCTTGCTTTTATCTGACCATTATCCTTTGCTCAGTATTAATCAGTACATGATTTTGGCCCAGGGTAAAAAATTGACCACAGACTTTGGGCATAATAGAAATAATAGAAATAAAAAAATAAACTCAAAAATTCCCACCACTGTCTGTGAGGAGTTTGTACACTCTTCTTGTGAATGCGTAGGTTTCCTCCGGGTGCTCTTGTTTCCTCCCACATTTCAAAGATGTATGGGTTAGTACGTTAATTGAGCACATGGGTATAATTGGGCTGTGTTAGCTCATTGAACCAGAAGGGCCTGTCATTGTGCTGTATTCCTAAATAAAATAAAATACAGAAACAAATCTCAGTGCTCCGGTAACCGCTGGGATCCTTGAATGTATGCATAGACCCTCTCTCAACCATGTTTAAAACCGACTGCCTTATGTTGACCCAACATATTACATTTTATTTCATGTCTGTAGCATCAAAGTCACAGCAATGAAACCCTGAATCCAGGATGATGATGACGAGGGATTAAAGATAATAGGTTCACTTAGACACTGATTAGGGGCTTTCTCTTCAAGTATACACTGATGACTACAATTATATTTTACAATGGATGTTTATAAAACCAATATAGCAAAAACTGGGGAAATAGATTTGCACAGATTTATCTAAAGTTGTGCTAATCCAGATCAAAGTGGATATCTAATTTATTTTGTACTTAATTTCGGTGTGTCTGTGTTGTGATGGAAAATAACTGGTTCTTTGAGTCTCAACAGTAGAGGCCTGGACACACACAGTTTTAATAATAAGGAATTTATTTACAAGGGGGAGTCAGGTCAGCTGTACAATACACAGAAAGCGGTGTAGGGACAGGATACAGTTACACATACAAAGAACAAGGGAAAAGCACAACAACAGCTATCCCCCTTGACCTTGGATAGCTGCGGCTCCCCTACCAGGACAAATGATAAACCTTCCCAAACATAAATCAATGCACTTACCTTCAATGAGGTGGTCTGTAAGAGAGAGCGAGCCAGGCACATGTCTCACCTTTTATAGCATGGGGCTGGGCGCGATAATCCAATTAAGGTGATCAATAATTTAGGTGTGCATTGATTAATTGGGAGGAACCAAATGTTGATTGGCGTGAGGTGGCTGACCCCTTCAGGACCGGGCTCAGCTCGGTCCGCAATGTACCACTTCCACTTGACAATGGAGGACCTCTGGGCACGGCCCTCCTTGTGGGTTGAATCGGGAGACTTGACCCATTGCATTATGGGGAGATGGGGGCGAAGGACTTGGGCAGAGTATGGATCAGACAGCCACAGAGCCTCCCCAGAAAGGGAGAAATTGTCGCACGCGGTCCAGGGGACACCCGCTGGGTTGACATTCCGGGTGAATCTGATTTGTCCTGTATACATACCTGGCATTTAACCAGACGGGAATGAGTTTCCTCCTACACCTACCCCCACCCCCCTGTCCCCGTCTCCCTCTACAGGACAATGGTGCGACTCCAGTCATCCCTCCTGGGTCGCTGCGATGCTCGGCTCCGTGACAGCTGCCAACACCTTCCTCAGGGTCGCTTACGAGTTTACCAGCAAAACCAACAGATCGGACTGCTGGATCTGCTTGCGGGCCCCAGCACACGCTGATGATGCGCTGCCACTCACACCGATCCCGCTGGATGACATTGAGATGAACTGTTTACACAGACTGTTTGCTCCTGCTGGTTTTGGTATATCTGTTTGGGGGGGTGGGCCCTGCTGGCAGTCCCCCACCACTCTCCTCCCCACTACACAACATCTCTTCCCTTGACCCCCGATGGGGTGGGTGCTTCAGGAACTGGTATTTCCCTCCCTACAATTTGACCTCCACCCGAGTCCCCACCCTCAGAGTTATTCCACAGCCACTGAGTATACCTAACGAATGCTGGTGCAGACTCCGCAATGCGCACACTTCTAACTTTTCCGTTGGTCACAGCAACTGTCAGCGAAACTGTTACCCGGGTGCCCCAGTGACCACTGCCAACGATGCCGCTCAGCTTGGAGCTCCCTGGACCCTGAACGGGACCCACTGGATCTGCGGCCATCGCGCCTACCCGTGGCTCCCCACGAGCTGGTACAGCTGCTGCTTTCCAGCATATGTGGTGCCCTTCATCCACCCCCTGAATGACCTTGGGGAGCATCCAGCATACAGCGGCCACCGGGACAAGAGGGCCATTACAGAAGCAGAGAGGTTCTGGATGATAGACTTTCCCAGTTATGGTACGGCCCGGCTGTCCCGGGAGGTGATCCAGATGGCCAGTATGCTCAAGACTCTGGCCAACGAGATGGCAGTGGCACTGCGACACACGGAGGATGCCCTCACCCGAACGGCGGCAGAACTGACAGCTGTCAGGATGGTGGCCCTGCAGAACTGAATGGCACTGGACTACCTACTCACTGCTGATGGTGGAACGTGTGCAGTGGTTGGTAAGGAATGCTGTACCTTTATCCCTGATGAGTCCAGCAACATCACTCACTTGGCCACTCACATTCGGGACTCGGTGGCTAAAATTCAAAAATCAAGGGACCAGCTCCTCCAGCACAACACCTCATGGGGCAATTGGTGGCCGTTTGGGTCCTTAGAGGGGTGGTGGGCACCTGTCATTCACTGGTCCATCGCACTCATTCTTGTAATCATAGTCATTTTTATACTATGTTGCGCATGCCAGCTGATTAAGAGTGTCTCTGCATTTACTTAGCTGCTTAAAAATGGTTATTTCTGGTATGTGATATTGTTTCACCCTCTTATGTGTGTTGGCTATGTGGTGCGTCTTCCGAGGGGTGGAGTGTCACTGCCACCTGGCTGGTCAGAGGATACACCACACGCCAATCAACATTTGGTCCCTCCCAACTAATCAATGCACACCTAAATTATTGGTCACCTTAATTGGATTATCTCGCCCAGCCCCATGCTATAAAAGGTGAGACATGTGCCTGGCTCGCTCTCTCTTACAGACCACCTCATTGAAGGTGAGTGCATTGATTTATGTTTGGGAGGGTTTATCGTTTGTCCTGGTATGGGAGCCGCAGCTATCCAAGGTCAAGGGGGATAGCTGTCGTAGTGCTTTTCCCTTGTTCTTTGTATGTGATAGATAGATAGATACTTTATTCATCCCCATGGGGAAATTCAACTTTTTTTCCAATGTCCCATACACTTGTTGTAGCAAAACTAATAACATACAATACTTAACTCAGTAAAAAAATATGATATGCATCTAACTGTAACTGTACCCTGTCCCCACACCGCTTTCTGTGTATTGTACAACCGACCCGACCTTCCCCACACGTGTTATCCAGATCAAAGTGGATATCTAATTTATTTTGTACTTAATTTCAGTGTGTCTGGGACTTAGATTATTGAGGAGACATTATGATTCTCTCTACACATCAGAACTTCACCGTCCTTGTATCAACAGTTAGAAATAGGATTTTGCATGGAAAACATGGTGAGATATGTATTTCTGTGAAACTCTGATCCACATGTGCTCGGTACTGTAGAATAGGGCAAGGATTGTCAGGATGGAAAACAGCTTCTTTCCCCAGGCCATGAGGCTGCTGAACTCCCTGCCACCACTGAGGTCTCATCATGTATGAAGCACCAGTAGCATTATACTGTCCACTTTTTAACTTGTGTCCTAAATACTGCATATTTGTTAATTTATTTATGGTAATATTACTTTATGTGTTATGTGTGAGTTATATGTACTGTCCGACAAGGAATGTTATTTCAATTGACTGTATACAAGTGTCCAGTTGTGGTTTTGTTGTTCTTTTTCCATGCCTCGTGACGCGATTTTTTTGTCTTTTTTTTAACGAGGCCAAATTTCTAGCTCAGTACTCAACCCAGCACAGATGGGAAGTGTACAAGGAGCCTGCTGGATTTGAACCCAGGACCACTCGTCTCGAAGACCGGTGCAGATGCCACAACACCACCAGCCAGCTATGTGTACGAGTGAATGACAAAAAAACTAGAAATTGAACTCTCCATGTATCTGGAGAGTCTCCATGTATCCATGTGTCCTCCATGTTCAGTAAGTCAATGTCTTTCTTGAGTACACTCTGATGTGCATCATTTCTGTAAGGGTAATTCTAACATAAATTAGATCAAGTTGAAGGGAATAATCTTCTGAATGTAAAATAAGTTTACAACAATCAGATGATTTTGTTTCTGAACAGGACACAGAAGGTGATGTGTATGCAATATGACTCGTATTCAAATTTTCTGAAGTATTGATTCTGTTTCAGATTTTTGCAGACTTGTGCCAGGGTTATGATTAACAGGTTCATTCTATAAAGTGGATATAGAATTACACTGTAATTAACTGCAGCTATTTTCTAAATAAACTTACAATAATTATGTCTCAATAATTTATTATCTGACTCAAAGGCCATCAGTCATCAATCGAGTGGAATGCATTGGCAACTTATGCAGGTTTGAGAAGCAACACAAAACCAGCATGAGAAATCCAGTGGAGCTTTCGTTATTTAAAATAAGCATCAGAGCTAATTTCAAGCTGGATATCTTAAGTTTTTAGTTGGATCACAATTATAAAGTAGTCAGTTTTTTTTGTTGTTACTATTAACGGCTAGATATATCGTAGGATTAACTTTATACAATGGAAACAGGCTATTCAGCTTCATACTATTAATTTCACAAACCACCTTGTAGAATTCCAACAACCTATCCTTTATAGCTTTTTCTCCAAGCACTTACCTGGCATATGTTCAGTTCATTTACTTTTAAATTTCAAAAGCACATGTCAATGCATTCAAAAGTAATTTTAAATTCTGCTTTATGTGGTCAATTACTTTGATATAATGTTTGTATTAAATCAATGATGTTATAGTTCTTTTGGTTTGAAGTACCCTTGAAATCTTTCCCCTATTATACACATTGAATTGGCTATATTCCATATTTGAATTCATTTCATTGATGGCTGTGGAGTGAATTTCAGAGGGAGTCATGATTTGCTGATGTGAATATATTGACAGTCTGTGAACTTTCTGCATTGCCTTGCCGAGGAGGGGAAGGTGATGTTTGGCTGTGTGATGAATAGGGATCTTATGTTGGTATTATAAATTCAAAAGAATGTACAGATGCTGGATGTCCAGAGCAACAAACACAAAATGCTGGAGGAACTCAACTGGTCAGGCGGCATCTATGGATTTGCATAAAAAGTTGACGTTTTGGGCCAAGAGCCTTCATCAGAACCAGAAAGGAAGGGGGAAGACATTGGTATTCATATGCTTATCTTGGTACTTGTGTCTTGGTTTACTAATGTATATTAGTAATGTATAAGGAATATGTAGCGAAACAATTCAGAACTTGTTTGCTGATGCTGTTGCGAAAGGATGCCAACATAATAGCTATGTTAACTGAGCATTAACCATTGCAAGTTTTTGACAGTGCAAACCCATTTATCCAGGCACCTCAAACTGACCATCTTCCATGTTTCAACAGTTAAGTAAAGCAGGTGATGTTCAACACCATAACTAAAATATATAACAGCGCGGTGAATTCTGGTTAATTGTGCCATTGGTTAATTGTGACAGCTGCTTAGGTGGGACAATACTTAAAGAACAAAATCTAATTTTAAAAAAAGCTGGATTTCCTTTGTTTCATTGGGGCACTATGCCACTTATTTGAACCAGGAGACTGTTGCTGAAGTTTCAAACCAGTGTCAGTTGTGTTCACTTGTATGGCTGCTGAACACTAAACTCAAATGAGTGTGTTTGCATGTAAAAAACAGTGATTTTTGGCACTGATAGAGGGTGAGGAATATCCAGTAAAACAATTCAGAACTGTTTTGCTCACTGTGGTTTCAAGCATTTATGCTTGGAAATGCAAGAAATGGCTGGAAATGAAAAGGAAACAATTTCACTTTTTCAACAAATTATGAACTATGAAGAATCTGAAGGTGTCAACAATCATCTTGAAATTTACAAAGAAAGTGAAGGCTTGGAAGATACAAACATAGAATGTATTGCGTAAAGGCAGTCCATTATCTGCAGCTGGTGTTTGTGCTGATATGTACATGATCAATTAAAAATGCAGTAGAATACATTGTGGATGAATTCCTCCATCATTAACTATTGGGAACTACAGTTAGAAACATAGAAAACCTACAGCACAATACAGGCCCTTCAGCCCACAATGATGCGCCAAAGATGTACCTACTTTAGAAACTACCTAGTGTTACCCATAGCCCTTTATTTTTATAAGCTCCATGTACCTATCCAAGAGTCTCTTAGAAGATCCTAACATATCCACCTCCACCACCATCACTGGCAGCCCATTCCATGCACTCACCACCCTCTGCGTAAAAACTTACCCCTGACATCTCCTCTGTACCTACTTTCAAGCACCTTAAAACTGTGCCCTCTCATGTTAGCCATTTCAGCCCTGGGGAAAAAAAACCGTTGACTATCCACATGATCAATGCCTCTCATCATCTTCTACACCTCTATCAGGTCACCTCTTATCCTCTGCCACTCCAAGGAGAAAAAGGCTGAGTTCACTCAACCTGTTCTCATAAGGCATGCTCCCCAATCTAGGCAACATCCTTGCAAATCTCCTCCGCACTCTTTCTATAGTCTTCACATCATTCTGTAGTGAGGTGACCAGAACTGAGCACAGTACTCCAAATGGGGTCTGACCAGGGTCTTGTACAGCTGTAACATTACCTCTCGGCTCTTGAACTCAATCAAATGGTTGATGAAAGCCAATTCACCATATGCATTTTTAACCATGGAGTCAACCAGTGCAGCAGCTTTAAGTGTCCTATGGACTTGGATCCCAAGATTCCTCTGATCCTCCACACTGCCAAGAGGCTTACCATTAATACTATATTCTGCAATCATATTTGACCTACCAAAATGAACCACCTCACACTTACCTAGGTTGAACTCCATCTGCAACTTCTCAGCCTAGTTTTGCATCCTATTGATGTCCCACTGTCCTATTGACAGCCCTCCACACTATCCACAACACCCCCAATCTTTGTGTCATCAGCAGATTTACTAACCCATCCCTCCACTTCCTCATCCAAGTCATTTATAAAAATCATGAAGAGAAGGGGTCCCAGAATAGATCTCTGAGGCACACCACTGGTCACCGAATTTTATATTATTGTAGTAGTATTGTTCTATATTCTGGTGGCCCAATCAATGATGGGAGCAGAGTGACGAGGTTTCTCACAGGTCAGTGAAGCTTGTTTAAAAGGATTAGCTTTGCAGGCATTCGGGCTCATTCTGACAGTCCAATCAGTGGTGGGAGTAGAGCAGAAAGAATTAAATGAACGTACAGAAGGGCCAAGTTGGCTTGCCATTGTTGGGAGTGGGCCATTGATGAGAGTAGTAGTATCAGGCTTTGGTTCAACAGGGGCTTCAGCTCAGAAGAGGTGTTGGCTCTGGGTAAGTTTCAGTTAAGATTCTTTTTTTCTCTCTTACTGTACCTGGTGTAGTAAATGGCTGTTGTGTGTTCTTTACACTGGAACCCATTCTCCCAAGGAACTACATCTGCATGAAGTGCCTCCAGTTGCAGCTGGATGATCTTGTTGTGCTGCTACAGACTGTCAGGAATGATGGTGTGATCATCACTGAATTGTGGCTGAAGGATGGTTCTAGTTGAGAGCTGAATGTCTAAGGTTACGTGTTGTATTGGAGGGTTAGTAAGGTAGGCAGACAGGTTGGCAGGACTCTACTGGTAAAGCATGGCATCAAATCAGTAGAAAGATGTGACATAGGATTGGAAGATGTTGAATCCTTGTGGGGTGAGTTCAGAAACTGCAAGGGTAAATTGACCCTTATGGCCATTATATACAGGCCTCCCGACAGTAGCTGGAACGTGAACAACAGATTACAACAGGAAATAGAAATGTTGTGTCAAAAGTGCAATGTTGTAATAGTCATGGGTAATTTTAACATGCAAATCGATTGGGAAAATTTGGTTGGTAATGGATCTCAAGAGAGTGAGTTTGTTGAATGCCGGCGAGATGGCTTTTTAGAGCACTTCGTTGTTGAGTCTATCATGGGATCAGCTGTGCTGGATTGGGTGTTATGTAATGAACTGGAGGTGATTAGGGAGCTTAAGGTAAAAGAACCCTTTGGAGGTGGTGATCATAATATGATTGAGTTCAACTTGAAATTTGTTAGGGAGAAAATAAAGTCTGATGTAGCAGTATTTCAGTGGAGTAAAGGAAACTACAATGCTATGAGAGAGGAGTTGGCTAAAGTAAATTGGAATGAGATGCTGGCAGAGGTGACAGCAGAGCAGCAATGGTATGAGTTTCCGGGGAAAATGATGAAGGGGCAAGATAGATGTATATCAAAAACAAAGAAATACTCAAATGGTAAAATCATACAGCCATGGATGACAAGGGAATTGAAAGTTAATGTAAAAGTAAGAGAGATATCATACAACAAAGAAAAAAGTGAAAGATCCAAGGGTACAAAAGTCAGCTGCACCTGATGAACTGCACCCTTGGGTTCTGAAAGAGGAAATGGTAGAAATTGTGGAGGCATTAGTAATGATTTTCCAAAAATTACTGGACTCTGGTATGAGGACTGTAAAATTGCAAATGTCACTCCACTGTTTAAGAAAGGAGGAAGGCAGAATAAAGGAAATTATAGACCAGTTAGCCTGACCTCAGTGGTTGGGAAGATATTGGAGTCAATTGTTAAGGATGAGGTTATGGAATACTTGGTGGAACAGGACAAGATAGGACAAAGTCAACATGGTTTCCTTAACCGAAAATCTTGTCTGACAAACCTATTGGAATTGTTTGAGGAGATATCAAGTAGGATAGATAAAGGGGATGTAGTGGATGTTGCATATTTGGATGTTCAGAAGGCCTTTG
This sequence comes from Hemitrygon akajei, assembly GCF_048418815.1. Taxonomy (NCBI): domain Eukaryota; kingdom Metazoa; phylum Chordata; class Chondrichthyes; order Myliobatiformes; family Dasyatidae; genus Hemitrygon; species Hemitrygon akajei. The sequence continues at coordinate 139,694,957 of NC_133126.1, forward strand.
ACAAGGTGTCACACATAAGGCTGCTTACCAAGTTTAGAGCCCATGATCTTACAGGAAAGTTATTGGCATGGTTAGAACATTGGCTGATTGGTAGGCGGCAGTGAGTGGGAATAAAAGGATTCTTTTCTGGTTGGCTACAAGTGGTTTTCCGCAGGGGTCAGAGTTGGGACCACGTCTTTTTATGCTGTATATCAATGATTTAGTTAATGGAATAGATGGCTTTGTTGCCAAGTTTGCAAATGATACGATGATTGCTGGAGGGGCAGGTAGTGTTGAGGAAACAGGTAGGCTGCAGAAGGACTTAGACAGATTAGGAGAATGGACAAGAAAGCAGAAAAAGAAATACAATGTTAGAAAAGGAATGGTCATGCCCTTTGGTAGTAGAAACAAATGTGCAGACTGTTTTCTAAACGGGGAAAAAATCCAAAAATCTGAGATGCAAAGAGACTTGGAAGTCCTTGTGCAGAACACCCTAAAGGTTAACTTGCAGGTTGAATCATTGGTGAGGAAGACAAATGCAATATTAGCATTCATTTCAAGAGGTCTGGAATACAAGAGCGGGGATGTGATGCTGAGGCTTTATAAGGCACTGGTGAAGCCTCACCTTGAGTATTGTGAACAGTTTTGGGCTCCTCATCTAAGAAAAGATGTGTTGGCATTGGAAAGGGTTCACAGGAAGCTCACAAGGATGAATTTGAGTTGACTTTATTTCTTACATCCTTCACATACATGACGAGTAAAAATCTTTATGTTACGCCTCCATCTAAATGTGCAATGTGCAATTTATAGTAATTTGTAATAAATAGCATGTATACAGGACAGTCAATATGGTATAGAAATACAATTGTATTAGTGTGAATTAATCAGTCTGATGGGCTGGTGGAAGAAGGCTGTGTGTCCTGGCTTTAATGCTGCGATACTGTCTCCCAGATGGTAGCAGTTGGAACAGTTTGTGGGTGGGGTGACTCAGATCCCCAATAGTTCTTCCGGCTGTTTTATGCACCATCTCTATAAATGTCCTGAATAGTGGGAAGTTCACATCTACAGATGCACTGGGCTGTCCACACCACCCTCTGTAGAGTCCTGCAATTGAAGGAATTACAGTTCTTGTACCTGGCAGGATGCTCTCAATTGGGCCCCCATAGCAAGTCCTTAAAATTTGGGGGCTCATGCCAAACTTCTTCAATGCCTGAGGTGAAAGAGGTGCTGTTGTGCTTTTTTCACCACACAGCCAGTAAGTACAGACCATGTGGAATTCTCGGTGATGTGTATGCTGAGGAACTTAAAGCTCTCAACCCCAGATCTATTGATGTCAATAGGTGTTAGCCTGTCTCCATTCCTCCTGTAGTCTAAAACCAGCTCCTTTGTTTTTGCAACATTGAGGGAGAGGTTCCGGAATGAAAGGGTTATCATATGGGAAACGTTTGATGGCTCTGGGTCTAAACTCACTGGAATTTAGAAGGATGGGGGAGGGACAATCTCATTGAAACATTTTGAATGTTGAAAGGTCTAAGCAGAGTAAATGTGGAAAGTCTCTCCCATGGTAGGAGAGTCTAGGACAAAAGGGCACAGCTTCAGAATAAAGGGGCACCCTTTCAAAACAGAGATGTGGAGAAATTTCCTTAGACAAAGGGTGGTGAATTTGTGGAATTTGTTGCCTCATGCAGCTGTGGAAACCAGGTTGTTGGGTGTATTTAAGGCAGAGATTGATACATTCTTGATTGGACATGGCATCAAAGGTTACGGGGAGAAGGCCGGGAACTGGGGTTGAGGAGGAGAAAAAAAAGAATCAGCCATGATTGAATGGCGGAGCAGACTTGATGGGCCAGATGGCCTAATTCTCCTATGGTCTTATCTCAGAAAGGGTGTGCTGAAACTGGAGAGTGTTCAAAGAAGGTTCACAAAAACTGATTCCAGGAGTGAATGGATTGTCATATGAAGAGTGCTTGATGGCTTTGAGCCTGTATTCACTGGAATTCAGAAGAATGAGGGATGACCTCATTGAAACCTATCGAAAGGTGAAAGGCCTTGAGAGAGTAGCTGTGGAGAGGATGTTTCCTATGTGGAAGATGTGGAGAGTCTAAGACCAGAGGACACAGCCTCATAATAGACAGACAGTTAACACAGGAGATTCTGCGGATGCTGGAAACCTAGAGCAATACACAAAATGTTGGAGGAACTCAGCAGGTCAAAGAGCATCTATGGAAGGTAATAAACAGTCTTGGCCCAAATTGTTGACTTTTCACCAGGTGAAAAACAAATTACCACCCTATATTCTGGGGAACTCATGGCCTATCAATACTTCAAGACGTGAATCATTGACTGGTGTTGTGAGAAGTGTACAACTTCCTTATAAAAGTGACCGAAGGGATAAATATCGGTGTTTTTCAAGAGTAAGACATTAAACATTGAATTAATCTGTTGAAGAGGAGATTAACATTTCATCAGGCATACAACAAAAGTGACCAAAAGTGATAAAGGTACAGTGATAGATACTTATCAATCGATTGCTTGTGTTTCCTTCCTCCATCAGAGCTGTACCAGGTACAGCATTAGGTCCTGATGCCTTGCAAGGGTTCACCCTTTTGAAAGATGTTTTGATGTCAGCCTCCGAGACAGAGATCACAGTGTCACTAAACACTGCAGGGATTAGCACAGGTGTAGTTTCATTCTCCTTTACAAAGCATTGTATAAAAGGCATTGAGCTCAGCTGGGAGTGAAAAACACAGCCATTCAGGATGTTAGGTTTTGCCTTTGAGGAAGTAATGGCCTGCAGCCAGAGCTGACATGCCTCTGATTCTGTCTCTATCCTCAACTGGAATTGTTTCTCTGCATTTGAAATAGTCTTCTGTAGGTCATACTTGGACTTCTTGTATAGTTCTGAATAACAAGACTTGAATGTCACAGATATCCCTCAGCAGACTACGAATATCCTGATTCATCCACAGCTCTTTGTTTGGGTTTGAATGGCATGTTCATGAAGGTACACACAGGTCTTGAAGAAATGGTGACAACTGTGGCAAATCCATTCAGATTCAATGATAAATCCTGGAATATTGTCCAGTCCATCGTTTCAAAGCAGTCCTGCAAGCGCTCCTCCAGCTCCCTTGACTGTACCTTTTTGGTCCTCACTACTTGTGCTACGGACTTTATTTTCTGCCTATGCTCTAGGAGTAGAAGTACAGCCAGGAGATGGAACTTTCCAAAATGGGATGGCATAACATTGGTCAAGTGTGTTGTCTCCTCTGTTTCCACAGGGGATATGTTGGAGATAGTTGTTTACAGACTTCTTCAAGACGGTTTGGTTGAAATCTCCCGCAATGATAGGGAAGGAATCTTTGTGAGCAGTTTTGTGCCTGTTGTTTACATTGATCAGCTGCTCCAGTGCCTGCCTGTTGTTGCTTGAGATCGGATGTACCCCGCTACTGGATGATGGGGAAAATTCCCTCGACAGATAAATGGACAATACTTGGTCGCTACTTGTCCCAGTTCTGGTGAGCCGCCATGTTTGTGCACCACAATGAGTTAATCATAAAGCATATTCCACCTCCTCTGCCTTTAAAAGACTGAGCTGTCCTGTCTTTGCGGAGAATGATGAAGCCATTTAGCTGCGACACTGTGTCCAAAGTTGTGGGTGTGAGCCATGTTTCCACGAAGCAAAGTACCCAGCAGTCCCAGATGTCACTCTGGTACATCAATCTTGCTCTAACTTCTACTTTATTTTCCAGAGACTACGTTCACCAACAGGATGGTCGGGAGTGGAAGCCTAAGGCCTGTGCATTTCAATCATACCTGTCAACCAGCCTGGCATCCCAGCTTCTGTTTTCTTAAAGGGGAACTGCACCAGTGACTGGACTGTGCCAGCTGAGGTTTGTTGATTTTGAGTATCGATAGACCTTTTAAACTTTTTAAAACGATGCTGCTTACTGAGGCACCCATGGCTGTGACTGGATTTCAGCTGTAGCAGTCCTAAATGAGAATATTTCATGATTCCCATCAGAGCTGCATGCAAACAGTTACTACTCAATGGCACCATCTTACAGCTGGAGGGTAGATTCTCTTAATGAAGCATGCCTGCCCATGACTTTATTTTACATGGGGAGGCAGATGCACAGGCAGCCACCACATGGTCCTTGACAGGTCGGAGTCAGGGTCCAGTGGCATGGATTACAAGATGACTGGTGAAGTTTCCTCTGCCTTCACTGCTGTTGTGATGTGTCATCATTTTCTGTCAGCTCCACTACTGAGGCCCTGTTGTATCACTCTCTGTCTAGAACCTCCCCTCGTCCTTACTCTCATGGGTGACTCTACCAGGAGCTAAAGGCCAGATGGCTAAACTCTAGACAGTATTGCTCTCAGGGTCTTAGGAACTCACAGCCTCTCCTTCATGAGAAGCTGACTGTACTGTTGCACTAAGGTATTGCTTTGTCCAACAGGTTAAATTTCAGCTTCCAGAGTCCAGTAAACCGGTTCAAGCACTACAGTGGACACCTCAGCTTCTGCCATTCATGCTCAGATGTTTGACCTTGTGGTTGTGGACAAGAAGCCTGCAGAATGTCTCGGCGACCCCTTTCCCAGCACAATGCCCAGCTGATTCACCACTGACACTGAGCCAGTGCTCTTGCTGCTCACTCAGGCAGCTCTTGCCAGGTTGGCAGATGATACGCAGATTGGTGGAGGGGCAGGTAGTGCTGAGGAAACAGGTAGGTTGCAGGACCTAGACAGATAAGGAGAATGGGCAAGAAAATGGCAAATGAAATACAATGTTGGAAAATGCATGGTCATGCACTTTGGTCGTAGAAATAAATGTGTGGACAATTTTCTAAATGGGGAAAAAATCCAAAAATCTGAGATGGAATGGGACTTGGGAGTCCTTGTGCAGAATATCCTAAAGGTTAACCTGCAAGTTCAGTTGGTGGTGAGGAAGGCAAATGCCATGTTAGCATTCATTTCACGAGGTCTAGAATACAAGAGCAAGGATGTGATGCTGAGGCTTTATAAGGCACTGGTGAGGCCTCACCTTGAGTATTGTGAACAGTTTTGGGCCCCTCATCTTAGAAACAGTGTGATGGCATTGGAGAGAGTCCAGAGGTGGTTCACAAGGATGATTCCAGGAATGAAATGGTAAATTTCATACAAGGAAAATTCGATGGCTCTGGGTCTGTACTCACTGGAATTCGGAAGGATGAAGGGGGATCTTATTGAAATCTTTCAAATGGTGAAAGGCCTAGATAGAGTAGATGTGGAAAGGATGTTTCTCATGGTTGGAGAGTCTAGGACAACAGGGCACAGCCCCAGGATAGAGGAATGTCCTTTTAAAACAAAGATGACGAGAAATTTCTTTAGACAGACGGTAGTGAATTTGTGGAATTTGTTACTACAAATCAGGTTGTTGGGTATATCTAAAGCAGAGATTGATAGGTTCTTGAATGGATATAGTATTAAAGGTTACAGGGAGAAGGCTGGGGATTGGGGCTGAGGGGAGAAAATGAGTAGACATGATTAAATGGCAGAGCAGACTTGATGGGCCAAATGGCCTAATTCTGCTCCTATGTCTTCTGGTCTTGTATTTGACTTAAGTATATAATTTTCACTTAAGTGGAAGTTTGCCTTATATGTTTTTAACTATTTCCATGCAACTTTGGCTAATTGGGACACCCGCTCAATTGGGCCAAGATTTATTGGTCCCAATATGTTTCACTACACTTCTAAGTAAATAAAATTCCATTAATATTTCTGAACCAACAAGTACTTTCTTAATTTTGCTTTGATCATTTGTTATTTTCTATATTTAGTAAATAATTACCAAAATGTCATGAGAAAACTTTAGTGGTTCAATATGTTTTTTAAGAAATTTATTTAGTAATAGGTTAGTTGGGTAAATAAAAAATTATACACCTCTTTGCTTTACATACGAAGTAAAATAAATGAAAACAGTGATTAGAAGATCTATTATTGTTTCTACAAGCTCATATAGTAACAATTACACATTAGTGTGTTTTGATTAAAAGTTTGTTCTGTAGAATCTACCTGCATAATGAATAAACCTGTATTTGATTTCACTCCTTTTTTATTACATTTTCTGAGATTTCTGTAGCTAGTTATATAGCATGAATCAGCATTAGCCTTAATTATCCAGAGATTTTCTCTTTTTCAATTCGCTTTTCCTATTATATAATTTTCTGTAGATTAAGAATAATTAAGAATATATGGAAAAACCCTCTGGCAAGTGGGTTAATAACTACAGGTCACAAAAGATCTAGACATGAGATAGGGACAACTTTTCACCAAGTGTTACTGGAATCTTGAACACTTTGGTAAAAGGCAATTCTGTACAAAATTTTAAAAGAATGTGCAATGTGCTTGAGGACGAGGACCTGCAATCTAATATACAAAAAGGGGAAGTGTGGGACTAAGCATGGCTGCTTTTTCAATGAGCTGTCATACAGGCCTCCTTCTGTGCAGCAAATTAGTGTGATTCTAGGATTTTAATTAAACAAATTTGACTTTGTTTCAAAAGGCCTGCCTCAGCTGTCCTTGCGCAGCTTAACTAGCAAGTATGTGGGTTTCAGTGTCCTTGACGTAACTAGATCAAGAGCATCAAAGGTTTAATTCTAAGTTTATCTAAATTTATTCAGGACAGATTACTGAAATCAACATGTTGTCGTTACTGGTCCTTCTGAATTTTGAGCTGCTTTCCAAGATTATTTAAATCTTTTCCTCATTTTTTTAATAAGGATAATCATTGGTTCAGTAAGCAGGCAACTATATGCCATGTTCCTTAAGATCTTTCAGAGGGAAATGTTAGAAGCTATTAATAAAAATGTCATATCTGGAATCATTTTAGGATCATCATGGAAATCAGGAAAACTTTGTGTAAGAGAAAACATTTAATTTATTAGAATTCTTTGAAGAAGCAACATGAAGTGTGAATAAAGGGGGACCTTTGGTTGCACTATGCTTAGATTTCCAGAAAGCATTTGATTAAAAGATTATTTTGGGGAATAAAGGATTTTTCACAGATTGAATTTGGAAAGGATTTTCCATCTTTTGGAAGAAGTTGGAACTAAGAGTCATTAGATATAATGTATGGGGTCACCAATTTAAGGGAGATGAGTGAAAAGGTTTTCTATGAAGATTGTGAATCTGAACTCTCTTCCTTTAGGAAAAGTGGGAGTTGATTAGATATAGATAGATACTTAAAAGAGTCAAGTGGGTAGCTGGCAATGTGAAATTGAGGTCACAATCAGACCTGTCACAAATTTAATGAATGGCAGAATGGGGTTTGAGAGACCAGGTAGTTTATTGGCTTCTACCTGTTATGCCGCTGGCATTTAGGACAGCAGTGACAGTCCTCCCTCTCTGTCTGTCCCTGGCTGACTTCTCTATTGTACCCAGGTGTAGTTCAGTGTCCTCATTTCTGCCTCTATGGTACAGCGCCAAGTTGTCTTTGATTTCCTGCATACATGAGTCATACATTCCAAAAAAACAATTTTGGTCTTGGTGGTGGTCAGGGCTTCCTTTGTCATGTAAGTAGCTTGCTCTCAGTTTTCATGACCGTCAATCATGCAAATCCCGGGTGGAGACTCAGGAATACTGTAGCACACAAATATAGAAGGATTCTTCATTGCTGTTTCTGTAATAAGTTTTATTTTTGACCATTGAAGGTTGGCCTGAGCTGAACCCCTGAACCTGGTGGACCAATGGACCACTCTTAGTCTAGCCTCTAACCTTTGGCTTGTTTGGCATGGGTGATCCTACCGAGAGTCAAAGCATCCTGTCTCCCTTTCTCTTCACCATCTACACCTCGGACTTCAACTACTGCACAGAGTCTTGCCATCTTCAGAAGTTTTCTGATGACTCTGCCATAGTTGGATGCATCAGCAAGGGAGATGAGGCTGAGTACAGGGCAATGGTGGGAAAATTTGTCACATGGTGCGAGCAGAATCATCTGCAGCTTAATGTGAAAAAGACTAGGGAGCTGGTGGTGGACCTGAGGAGGGCTAAGGCACCGGTGACCCCTGTTTCCATCCAAGGGGTCAGTATGGACATTGTGGAGGATTACAAATACCTGGGGATACGAATTGACAATAAACAGGACTAGGGCTATCTACAAGAAGGGTCAGAGCCATCTCTATTTCCTGAGGAGACTGAGGTCCTTTAACATCTGCCAGACGATGCTGAGGATGTTCTACGAGTCTGTGGTGGCCAGTGCTATCATGTTTGCTGTTGTGTTCTGGGGCAGCAGGCTGAGGGTAGCAGACAGCAACAGAATCAACAAACTCATTTTAAGGCCAGTGATGTTGTGGGGGTCGAACTGGACTCTCTGACGGTGGTGTCTGAAAAGAGGATGCTGACCAAGTTGCATGCCATCTTGGACAATGTCTCCCATCCACTCCATGATGTACTGGTTGGGCACAGGAGTACATTCAGCCAGAGACTAATTCCACCAAGATGCAGCACTGAGCGTCATAGGAAGTCATTCCTGCCTGTGGCCATCAAACTTTACAACTCCTCCCTTGGAGTGTCAGCCAATAGGCTGGTCCTGGACTGGTTTCCACTCGGAATAATTTACTTATTATTATTTAATTATTTATGGTTTTATATTGCTATATTTCCACACTGTTCTTGGTTGGTGCGCCTGTAACGAAACCCAATTTCCCTCGGAATCAATAAAGTATGTCTGTCTGTCTGTCTGTCAAAGCCCTGACTGCAGTCAGCACAGCTCCCTAGATTGTGAGGCACGCAAGCCTCCAAACCACAACGTTCTGATCCTCGTGGAGCAAGCACTGTTCTACTGCTACTTGTAATTAACTATTTTTAAGTCCTGCATTTTCCCTAGTAAATTTATTAATTACTTGCTATTCCCCATATGATCATTTACTTATTCCTTTCTAATTTTCTGTTACTTTAGTTTGGATATTTTAAATTATCAGTATTTTTTAAACTTAGAAATAATTTGACAATGATTTGATGCAGTGATTCTGGATAGAGTTCATTGATGTTGAAGTATTTCAGTTAAATTATCTAAATTGTAATTCATATTTTTGAGGTTTTCACTCATGTTGAAATGGGTATAAATGACAATTGAGTTTCATAAATTGAAATATTTTTTAAACAACTATATTAAATGAGTAAATTCATTCTTGATTTTATTGTTAGTTATTCATTAGTTTTTGGGAATTGAATTTGGGTTTGTGGGTGGAGCTTAGGAGGACGAGGGCGCTTAATGGCGACTCCTTTGCTTGCATCTTCGGAAACAGCTCTATTTCTATCTTTGATATCTCAGTTTTTCCTTGACAAGGTTCTTTTGAAGACTCTGACCTGGAGTTACACACTGACTTTGGTTCTTTGCGGAAATGGGACCTGCTTTCGGGACCTCACGACCAACTGCTTTTCGATATGCCAAGAATGCGGCCTGAAAGACTAGTGCACCTTCAGGGTGCCGGACTTTTGTGGCTCTAGAGGCGGGCGGATTCAAGGCTGGTGCCGCCACCTGATGCGTAGTGTGAGATGGAAGATCGTAAGCAGCAAGCTGGCTGCTGTCTGTGCATCCAGAGACCCGAGTTCTTTGGGCACAGAGCTCGGAAGAAGTGACGCAACAGACCTTTAACATTGTAAACCAGCGAGTTGCTTTGTTATGTCTCGCCTCTCGCTGTGAAATGAGGACACCTCTTTTTCCCTTATTAGGGAGAGAGGGAGCCTGTGGTATATTGAATACCAGGTGAACTAGTAGTCTTTGGGGTACTGCAAGTCCATGTCTTTATTGATGCTTTGCTGCATGCTTGAGTGCTCAGTGAGGGTGCCTATGTTTTTTTTGCTGGTGGGGGGTCATTGCTTTACTACAGATTGTGTGTGGGAGGGGGGAGCTGGGGAGGCTTTGGGGTTCTAACATTTAAATGTCATTCATTCTTTGGGGCACTCCTGTTATTGTGGATGTGTGTGAAGAAGAATTTCAGGATGTATACTCTATACATTTCTTTGACATTAAATGTACCTATTGAATACTTAAAGAAGTCACTATGGCTGTTGCTTTTATAATTTCATCATCATCTCCTAAGGCTGGATTTTCAGGTTATTAATATTCATTTATTCATCAAATATCTAACTCCTGTTTATCAGTAATGCTTCTCCATGGCTATTTTTAACTTACGGTCTGAAAGAATTTTCATTGTATTACCTGTACTGAATTGATGGGTTCAATCAATTAGCTGAACCTAAAAAAAAAAGAAAAATATTCCTTCAATGTGAAATAATCCTGTGCAAGTCTTCATCAGGAGATGCCTGCAATTGTCTTGCTGAAATGTTGCAAAGAACATTAACAACAATAATTATTTATCTGTATGATTTAGGAAGCCTTTGTTGAAGCACACCCCGATATAGTACGTCCTCCCAAATTAAATGCATTATTTATAACTCTTATTAATAAGGCAAGTAGGCAAAACAGTCTTCCTTCCCATGCAGTTTTTATGACTCCCCAAGGAAATGCAGTAATAAAGTTTTTTTTGTATTTGTCAGATGAATGAAATTAACTTTGAACTTCTTTTGTTGTTTAGCAAATAAAAGGATCAAATGCTCAGTTCCATCAATCATAATAATCTCTATCATCATTCATGATAACATAATTGCCATGATGCAGTTTAGAATGCCCTTATGAAAAATACCATTCTGGGTAATGCACCTTCCAGTGCGTCATTCTGAATAATAGTTGTACCAACACTATTAGTACCAAAGGACCATCGAGATTTGAAGAAACTAGTGCCTAGAAATTCGATTTCACCTATTTGCCGCTCCAAGTGAGTGCTGCTGTTAGCCCTTATGCTCAAACAGAGTCCTTAATCCCACCAAAAACAAAGTGAAATTGATACTGTAGCTTTTTTAAAAAAAAACCCACAGTGGCTTGTACTCTGCTTCATAGAAGGACATTTGTGGTCTTACCAGCAGCAATTGCACGAAGAGCTTGCAGCTACTGTGCCATTCCAATGCTGACTCCTGTGAACTGAATCAAATCCTTGAAGTCTATTCTCTACTCTTATTAGTTTAAAAGCAGTTTGAATCAGAAGGAAATCAGCATGGTTGATCATGGAGCGGGGGGGTTGGTGGTGCACGTCTTGGATGCTCGTGCCCCTTTCTTACACTGCCAGATTTCCCTGCGCTGAGAATTTCCCAACTGCGAATGTCGCAACTTAGCAGAGTCCACAAAATGCATCACTGCTGTGAACACCTCCAATAAACAATGTAAGTAATAATTTTAACCAAAAGCAGTAGACTGAAAACTAGCAGACACATGCAGAAAGAAATAGTTCCATGTCCCATTGGGGACCTCTCATTTACATCCGGCGAGATTGCTTCTGGTTTACTGAGTTTTTTAAAATGTAGGTCACATTATTAGTCCATCAGCCCAAGCACAAGTGATGTAGAAAAACAAAGATACATTGCATCTATTACTAAACCTACAAATGATGGGTACTATAGCTCTGCTTTCTAGACTTACACCTGATAGGCTGCTGCAATGAACCTAAGAGCCTGGATCCATGCCAGATTGTTGAGATGAAAGTTATTTTCATCAGTGTTGGCTCCTTGTCTTTCAATCTCATTTCAAGTGCTGTGGGATAAGATTTTCATAATTTTGCAACCTGTTGGGACCTTAGGGATGTGGTTAATTTTAGAATCAGGACATGTGGAGATTATTATGAAGAGTCTAACCAATCATGGGGGGGTCACCATTTTCTTAGGGGTAGAAAATCAAAAACCATTTAATGTTGGAAATCTGAAATAAAAAACAGGAATTATTTGGAAACACTCAAGTCAGGTGGCTTCTGTAGTAAGAGAAACAGTCTGACTTGAAACATTAAATCAGTCCCTTATAGCAAATGGTGAAGTCATGCTAATGTCTTCAGTTTCAGCCTAGAAGAATTCCATCCCATTAAGTATCATGGCTCTGGTGGCCTTGTTGCCATTACAGTGGGGTCTTCTTCTTGCTCTAAGTTTATAGTTGTGGGGAAGTTGGCATGATCAGTCAAACTATCAGAACAGTAATGAAAACATTTCATACATAACTCTTCCATGAAGTTTATTCAATGAGATCCTCTCCAACTTATCTGGGGGTGGGGAAGGGGATATGATCTCCTTAAGGAAAATGTTATCCACAGCATCCTTCCGGCAGCGTGTACTACTCTTCATATCTTAGTGTATTCACACAATCATGTTGTCTGTTATGGTGAATGGACCTCAGCATTCCTATTCTTGTCATGATGATTTCCTGCAGAAGTCTGCAAAACATTCTCCAGCATCCAACACATCATTCCCCAGAGAATTCGATGACATTAAAGAAGTCCGGATGGTGCATGAAGCTTTTGAATTTGTAGTAGTAGCTGGTAGAAGTGGTTGGTGGTGATGAGTTATTTAAATATTGCTGATAGAGAATCCTTTCTACTGCTGAACATTTGTTCAGTTGTGAGATTTTACAGAATCTTGGTAAAAATTTAGCATCTTTAATGACTTGAATAGGAATCTGAACCATCAGACTACTTGAGTTGAGGATGAGACCTGGGAGGAACTGCAAGAGATTAACATTTCCAAATGTACCTGCTTCAACATCTTCCACGGTATGGTGACTCAAGGCACAAATGGGCCCATACTTATTAGACACCATACTGGGCCAGACTTCGCACTAACAGTATCTAAGCAGAATGTAATTTATGGACAGATAACTGCTTATTATTATTTATCTTATTGCCAGAACAGTTTATTTTCTGTTCACGTAAATTAGTTCTCCTCAATACTAAAACAAATGTCAAGGTTTCCAAGTCTCTCCCTAGTGTCCCTTAATAAATCAGTTCCCTAGTGCCTATGAATAATGGCTCAGAATAAATTAAAAAGGAAGTCAATTCACTGTTTTCCTCTATAGTATTCTCAACAACTGAATCTACCAATGAATTGTCATGAACTTCAATGAAATTGTCATGGACCTTTTTATTAATATGGATTGATCTGTCATTAAGCTTTAGTGCAATTGAGCTAGTTACAATTCACACACTCGTTTGTTCAATGCATGTATATCCTACTCTAATTAGTTCAGATTTTTGTAGCAGCTTGTAAAATGTCCAATAAAAGTGAAATCAATAACAAGAATCAGACACTCAGTGACATATAGAGGTTGAATCATTTTGTGCAAGTGAACATGGAGTTTCTCTGATGCCTAAGTACTGGAGCTGTAATTGAGAATTAACATCATTGGCCGTGTTGCTGGTTTCCACTAGTAGCTGCTCCAGATGATGGTTTGCCTATTTTGAAATTTCATCCATATATTGTGCTGTACCGCTTTTGTTAACAGCTAGAGGAAATATAGCCATAGCTTTTGTTGACAGTGATTCTAACACTCCTCTCAAATGTTGCAATCGAACCTTTATCCTCCACTTCCACAGGCAGCTTTGTGTACCACCCCCTGAGTGAAGAAGTCCCCCCTCAAGTTCATCTTAAGTATCATACTTTTTACCCTAACCTGGCGACCTCTGGTTCTAGTCTCAAATCTTCCATGCTGATATTATTAGCACTCACTTTTAAGCTATACCTTAATCCAACAATAATGTCTTACACAAGTTGTTTTGTGCATAATATGTTCCTACCTTTTGAATCCACAATGTAACTCAACCTTGGAAAGCATTATGTCCAATTGATTATTATATAATTACAAATTCCTCAAATCTCCATAATTGAGCCTTGTTTCCTTCTGGTGCCCGGACATTGCCTAAAGCTCACTATAGGCAGATTTTCTCCTTCCTTTTCTTCTGCTTCTATGCCTGCTTCTGTTCGATCATTTACAGCTCCTCACGGACTCACTCACTACGCAAACTACACAGTTAAAGTGCAAGTGGCCTTCTCCTACTTCATTTCTTATGGCCTGCCCTTACATATTCTGCTTTCCACAAGTACATACTCTCCAACAGGTTTGTCCAACACATTTTCCCAGTCATAGGTATATGTGACACTGCCTAATTTTATTGTTATTACTGCTTCTTTACTAATATATTGTAGTCATTTCCTTCCAAATAATGTCAGCCTAATCTTGTTCCCAATTTTCTTTCTCCCTCCTTTCTTAAACATTACATTTGCATCTGGGTATCCATCTCTCGATTACTTCTGTCTGCCAAGTTTAAGTTCAAAGTTCATTTATTATCAAAGTTTTTTTACTATACACAACCTTGAGATACATCTCCTTACAGGCAGCCACAAGAAAGAAACCTAATGGAACCCATTAAATAAAAGGAGACTGCCAAGCTCCCAATGTGAAGGAAAAAAAAACCAAATCGTGCAAACAATAAAAGTTAGCAAGTAACATTTAGAAATTAAGTACACAAAAGTGAATCCACAGCCATGTTGTGATGAAGGGTCTCAGCCCGAACGGTGACTGTTTTCTCATTTCCATAGACACTGCCTGGCCTGCTGAGTTCCTCCAGCATTTTGAGTGTGTTCAACAGCCATGAAGCGAGTCACAGCTGATCCAGGAGCTAGATAGTTGTAGGTCACAGATTCAGTTCAGCGCAGAGTTGAATAAACCTCATGGAGCAGCAATCTGATCATCAGAAAATGTGACTCCTTTCTTACTGTATTCTCTATACATCTGCACAGTATGGAAATAACGACCTTGCTGCTTATTAGCTGGATGCTTCTAAAGTAATAGAATATCCTCTCTTATCTCTGAACTACCACTGTGTCCACTCTCATTATGCCTTTCTGACTATTTACTTTAATGGCATTTGTGCACTTCTTGCAGTCTTTTTTTTCATGTCAACACCCAACATATAAATGCCACTCAGCATAAATCCCTTGACATCATTGCCGGCTTCAGTAATATTCAGACCAAGTCTCGCGTGTATTTCTTGCTTCAAGCAAACTGTGGTCTGCAGTTGTATCAGCCAGTTTCTGCTTACTATATTAAATCCTTGCAGGGAAACCTTGCCTGACCAATCTGTTCGAATTCTTTGAGCAAATAACTGGCAGGAAAGCCAAAGCCACCCGCATGCGTTCCTCCACAGACTGTGCATTGAGTGATGAATGAGAGGGTGAAGACAGACAGTGATCTAAACAGTAACTGGCTCAGGGTATTCTTTCTCTGGCCTATTCAGTTTCTCGGTTTGAATAGCCAGATTTATCAGATCATTCAGGCTGTCCTCTGTGGCAAGGTACCATCTATTAATTTGCTTATGATACAATCATACGCCAACCAGCACTGGACTTCGGAACGCGAGGTCCTGAGTTCGAATCTGGCCGGCTCCCTTGCATGTTCTCCATCCATGCCTGGGTTGAGTGTCGAGCGAGCAACTCGACCTTATAGAAAAAAACCTGGAGAGGGATGGGCTCCGCCAGGTTTCAGATCCCAAGACACACCGTACGATGAGCAATCACCAAAAAGATCAGGGCAAAAAGCTTGTCATGATGGTGCCCCGACGACTCCACCAGGAGTTAAGGGCGCACACACAATCATTGTTGTCAGAATCTCAGATGGTGACGAGAGGGTGTACAGGAGCGAGATATACCAGCTTGTTGAGTGGGGGCACAGCAACAACCTTGCACTCGATGTCAGTAAGACCAAGGGACTGATTGTGGACTTCAGACAGGGTAAGATGAGGAAACACATACCAGTTCTCATAGAGGGATCAGAACTGGAAAGGGCAAACAATTTCAAGTTCCTGGGTGTCAATATCTCTGAGGACCTAAACACATGAAAGAAGGCAAGGGAGTGACTATATTTCATTATAAATTTGAGGAGGTTTGATATGTCTTGAAAAACACTCGCAAATTTCTACAAACATACCGTGGAGAGTATTTGAACTGGCTGTCTCATTATTTGGTATGGTGGGAGGTGGGAGGCGCTACTGCACAGGATCAAAGTAAGCTGCAGAGAGTTGTAAAATTAGCCAGCTCTTTCACAGGTACTGGCCTCTGTAATATCCAGGACATCTTCAATGAGCAATGCCCCAGAAAGGCAGCGTCCACCATTAAGGACTTTCCACCACCTAGGACATGCCGCCTTCTCATTACTACCATCAGGAAGGAGGTACAGAAGCCTGAAGGCACACACTCAATGATTCAAGGACAGCCATTTGAATTCTGAGTGAACTTTGAACCCACAAACACTACCTGACTACTTTTTTTATTTCCTTTTTTTCACTACTTATCTAATTTAACTATTTTATGCATATATTCAAGATTCAAGATTCAATTACATTTATTATCAAAGAAAGTATAAATTATACAACCTTCAAATTTGCATGCACAGATAGCCAGAAAGCAAGAAACCCAAAAGAACCCAATTAGAGAAAAAAGAGAATAAAAATAAAAATAAAAGACCAACATTCGATATGCAAGAGAAAGGAAAAAAGCAATTGAAGCGAACTACAGTATTCCAAAGCAAAATTGAGTTCTCAGATCTGAACCCTGGAGCAGCCCGGAGTAGGCCCAAAGCCTCACTTATTATTTTGTCATATTAGCAGACACAGATCACAACAGCTGGGGTAGTCTTCATTGCCTTAGCACCATGGAGATAGCCATAGTGGAGAAGAGGCGATATCGACTCTTGTCTGACATCTGTTGTTTCAGTCTATCTGGGCCAGCAACTAAACTGATGAAACAATAGAACAGTGAGAGGCTATGGCACCTTGGAGCGAGGAGTGAAGATCACTGAGAGCAAGTGAAATTGGCTCTCACCTTCGACTTGGACCGACATTTAAATAGTCTAAACAGTGTATCATATCTTGCACTAGGACCCGGGCACCACTGTTGTGAAAGGCTCCTGGCCTAGGCCATGCTGCCCAGCAACTTACTCTGGGCCCAGATTTTGTTGCCCAGCCTGAAGCCGTTCTCAAGCACTGCAAATCAGCTTGGTGCTTAGAGCAATCCAACCTTGCACCCGGGCCATTTGAACAAACATCAGAACATCTCTGCCTGGGCTCCGATTTCTCCTTTTGGCACCCAAAGCGATCCAACCCCACTCCCGGGCCACGTGTACTGGCATTAGAATTCCATCTGCAACGATTCTGCAAGACACCATCTCGGCTCATCCCCTGAACTCACCATGCCACTGTTCACCCCTTCACTGTTTGCAATGATAATTTGCATCAGAAATGGTATTTTTAGTCTGATTCCTTAGCTTTTTGACTACCAGAAAGCTGTTGCCCACATTCAGTAGCACCATCTTAACTGGAATATACTTATTGTAATTCGCAGTTTTCTTGTTCTCTATATTATCGCGTATTGTATTGTACTGCTGCCACAAAGTTAGCAAACTTCATGACATATGCCTCTGATATTAAGCCTGATTCTGGTTCATTATCTCATGCCGGACATCTGCATTCAGCCAATGCTGGAAAGCAGTGAGAGGAATCTTTTATTCTGCCTCGTCTCAACCACAAGAGTTCAGGCTTAACAATAATAGTCTCTTACTGTTCCTATCTCTTGGCGCAGGTCCAGGAGTGCAGTCTCCTGACCCAGCACTGGAAGATCGAATACTCTCTTGAAATCGATTACAAATTGCTGGGAAGACTGGGCTGCAGGGAACCTTGTTCTTGAGGAGTGTTGTACAGGCTAAATAGGGGTCTGTCAAAGAGAATTCACCCTGTAGGCCAGTTTACATGCATTATCACCAAACCAACCTGGCTGGGCTTGGGAAGTCAGCTCACACTGGGCAAGAAAGTTCCTGCAACCTTTGGGATTACCACAGTGTCTGCCTGCTGGAGATGTACTCTTCAGGACTGGATGCCACCAAGGGAATTGGGGTATTAGTGGCTGAGGCTAATGAGACTGCACAAGAGAAAGATGTGGGAGGTGCTGGTGCTGGGAGTGGGAATGGCCTGGAAGGAGGCTACTGAATATCAACAGCGAGCGCAGTAACAGCTGCTGCTTGATTCTTGTTATAGTGAGAGTAGCAATTGCTGCTACTGGATTCTGGCTGTCTGCAGTGAGTTGTTGAACTGTCACTGTAGGTACAGATTCCTGTTCTTCCTGCTTGGACTGGGATTGCTGCTCTGAAAGTAGCTGTCACACTGCATGAGCCACTTCTATCAACCCGGCCTCCAACGACTTTAATTTCTCCTCCACAAACTTCATTTTGGGCTGGGCCTATCACTCAGCGAGTAGTTGTTGCACTATCGGAACCACTTTTGCCAACCCATTCCCTACTGACTTTAATTTCTCTTCCACAAGCTTCAGTTCAGGCCAGGGCCTGTCGCTTGGTGAGTTGTTGTTGCACTATGGGAGCCACTTCTGCCAAGCTAGTCTCCACTGACTTTAACTTCTTTCCTACCTGTCCAAAGAATTTCAGGGCCATGGTCAGTTGTTCTCTCTCTGCTGGATCCATTTTGATGGTTGAGTCTTGCTGTCAGGGGTTTCAGTGATTTCTCAAGTGCAGAGGGAGAGACACTGAAGTGGAATATATTGTGCAGTACACTGAATTTTATTAAGAACTAAAGGAACATAATAAATGCTAGGCCAACAGAGCTACTAACTAAAATTCTAAAACTCTCAAACTAAAAATCTAACACCAACACTGTGTGGGTTTCCTCCACGTGCTCTAGCTCTCTTGCTCTAAAGTTAAATTCTTTCAGCCTCTCCATTGAAGCTCTCTCTTCTTCTTATTACCCATGGTTATGTGATGCTACTGCTTGGGTTCCTTTAAGGGTTACTGCCTTTCTCAGAGTAGTGAAAGCTGATTTCAAGAGCGGTCCATCAGGAATAACAGCGATCCTGTTTAGCTTTTTTTTTGTGTAAACCACCAAATATCTTTTTTGGCCGATTGCTCAGATTTTGTGGCGAGCCAGACTAAGTGCCATCATCAAGCAGGACTGTGAGTTAGCACTCCAAAGTATGCTGGAACCCAAATTCTAGGAAATAGTTTGAAATCAGGAATTAACTTCATCACACTCTCAGCCATAAAACCTGAGACAAATTGAGAATGGAGGACTCAAATCAGATGAAATAAACATCTGAATATTTTTCAAAAGAATTGTGTTGGAATAGTCCTCAAAGAAACTGTTCTAATTCAAAAAACATTTTGATATTAGTTAAAGAACTAATCCATTGGTATTATTTAGAATATAATTTAATAGATAGATAGATAGATAGATAGATACTTTATTCATCCCCATGGGGAAATTCAACTTTTTTCCAATGTCCCATACACTTGTTGTAGCAAAACTAATTACATACAATACTTAACTCAGTAAAAAAATATGATATGCATCTAAATCACTATCTCAAAAAGCATTAATAATAGCTTTTAAAAAGTTCTTAAGTCCTGGCGGTAGAATTGTAAAGCCTAATGGCATTGGGGAGTATTGACCTCTTCATCCTGTCTGAGGAGCATTGCATCGATAGTAACCTGTCGCTGAAACTGCTTCTCTGTCTCTGGATGGTGCTATGTAGAGGATGTTCAGAGTTTTCCATAATTGACCGTAGCCTACTCAGCGCCCTTCGCTCAGCTACCGATGTTAAACTCTCCAGTACTTTGCCCACGACAGAGCCCGCCTTCCTTACCAGCTTATTAAGACGTGAGGCATCCCTCTTCTTAATGCTTCCTCCCCAACACGCCACCACAAAGAAGAGGGCGCTCTCCACAACTGACCTATAGAACATCTTCAGCATCTCACTACAGACATTGAATGACGCCAACCTTCTAAGGAAGTACAGTCGACTCTGTGCCTTCCTGCACAAGGCATCTGTGTTGGCAGTCCAGTCTAGCTTCTCGTCTAACTGTACTCCCAGATACTTGTAGGTCTTAACCTGCTCCACACATTCTCCATTAATGATCACTGGCTCCATATGAGGCCTAGATCTCCTAAAGTCCACCACCATCTCCTTGGTAATATGTAAAGTGAACAAGAACAATGAATTAACTTGAAGTGATTAACCCAAAAAATTCATTAAAAATTATAAGACTTGACATTCTATAATGATTGTTCTCTTCAGAAGATACAGTGGAAACAACTGATTTGAAGAGCTGAAGTGTCTACAGTTACCGTACAGTGAAAGTCAACAAACATACCTTTTACATTTCCCACCTACCTGACTTCACCTGTTACCTTCTAACCCTCCCCCACCTTCTTATTTTGGTGTCTTCTCTCTTCTTTTCCAGTCCAGAAAAAGTGTCTCACCCCAAAATGTTGACTGTTCATTTCCATGGATGCTGCCTGACCTGCAGAATTCCTCCAGCATTTTGTGTTTCTTTGGATTTCCAGCATCTGTAGAATTTCTTGCATTTACAGTTTTGTAGTCTGTGCCAGTTGCGTAGTGATATCCACACCCAGACTTCAGAACAAGAGGCCCTGGGTTTGAATCCAGACAGCTCCTTGCATGCTTTCCATCCATGCTGAGTTTAGCATTGAGTTAGAAACTCAGCCTCGTAAAACAGACAAATGCAAAAGATCTGGCAAAGTTGCTGGCCAATGTACTAAACAAGCCATGGGGAGGAATTTTACCCTTGTTTTTTACAGTTTTATAAAGTTCTGTAAATTAGAGGTTTAAGGCAATGGAACATATTTTAAGCATGTCAACATCTATGATTAAGGATCACACATTATAAAAGTTAATAAAACTTTTCAATGGATGGATGTCATTATTCAGCTCAATGTTAAGCCCCTACTATCAGCAAAATGTCTGAAAAGGAAATGAGGCATCATTTTGCAATAGATCAAACTCTATGAATCAAGGACAATGTAATTCTTAGCTCAGTTTCCAATTGCCCTTAACTATTCTGAACTATGTCCTTTGTATATTTATTCATAAATATCTCTAGTCCGTCAAGGTCAGATGCTTTTCCAATTTCAAACTCAATCTATGTGTAAACTGAAATGAATGAGATGGGCTAATACCAATGGGACATGCTGTTTGGACCAGGGAGCTGGAGGAATATATCTTGGTTTAATCACAGCACTGTGTTGGATATTAAACCCTTGAGTTTTCCTTGATAATATTTATGGAGACTATTTGTAGAAGATAAAACACAGAAGGAGAAAAATGTATTTCTGTATATCAAATGTAATTTGAATAATCTAATATTTTTATAAATAGCTGGTGAGATAGCTACTGCAATATTCTACATTGATACCTAGAACAAGTCCTATAAAAAAGCTTGTGCTTAAGATCAGAGATTTCAGCAATTTTATAATTTGACTGTTTCATTGCATTTAGATTCGTACATATTGTGCAATGAGATTCTGAATTTTGACTTACTAACTGACATCGGGAAACTTAGAAGTATCCTGGTAGATACATTTCCTCAAAATAAGAGGTGACCTAAAGCACACAGTGTGTGAAATAACTTTGATTCACAATTGTCTCTGAAGTATATTTTCCTCAATTTGCCAGGAATTTCCTGTGCTTAATGTACATATACATTAGAAATCTGATCTTTCTAGGTGTGTGTGTTCTGTATGTGAATGCTTCAAGTATAAAGCCATCATACATGATACACTCTTACACAGCTTTGTTTTAGATCATTCAAAATTCTATCTCAATCATCAACTTTTCTGAAAATACACCTGACAGAGGTTTCACTTAGACATTTAAGTTATACACAGTAACTACATTGCATCAGGATAACATATAGGAAGGGAATTCCTACAAAATGCTCTGGCTGCACAACCTTAGCAGGTTCAAAGTGATTTCTTTTGGAAAAGCTATTTTGGCAGATTAGTAACAGCTATATTGAAATTTTATACACATTCTGTGTTAATTAAAAATTGCATCTGTCCTTATAAAAGAGTTTGTGATTGATCATGATAGCTCTGAGATGTATCTATATTTGTAACAATAAGGCTTCAGGCGTGACATTTGATGTCCAAAGTGTGCATCACATTGCACATGAATGCCTCGAGTAGTTGCCTTATGATTCAGAAGGTTAGAGATTTATGAATGAATAAACAGTGCATTCAGAAGGATATTGGTTAAGTTACTGGACTCATATCCAAACCCTGTGTTATTAATCTGGAAATTACAAATCCCACTGTAGCAAGTGAAGATTTTAAATTCATCTAATTAAACAAACTCGCTAATTGTATTGTTCTAAAAGCAGACTTGGCTCACTAACTTGTCTTGGTCTGTGTTTGACTCCATATTGCCCTTATGATCTGGAAATCTGACATTGAAAGCAAACCTCCATCTTTACTTTTTTTGCTAAACTTCCTGCTGAATGTTGTCCATCAATTCCTTGATGGAAATTCAGATTCAGATTAATTTATTTGTCATATGTACATTGAAACATACAGTGAAATGTGTTCTTCACATTAACAACCTTAATATTAATTATGCTCTATTATCATCTTTATATTTTTTTCCTCTCAATTTTGCTCCATGACAGGAAGCGGGATATCCAGAGGCAAAAGCTCAAAGATTTTCTTCTTGTCTGGTTCTCACCTTATCTTTTTTTGGGACATACCTCTCATATACTTAGAATGTTTTGCTTGTGCTCTAATGTCTGAATGAGATATTCACCACTTTGGTCTATTGTGTTCAGAACTTCCACAAATACATTTAACACCATAAGTTGCCAAATGATACTTCAATTAAAGTTATAGCAGGGGTGCCAAGCTTTAAAACTGCCCATAATGTCATTCATAATGCCAAGCTTAATTGTTAGAAGATAGTAATGTTATGATGGCACTTTACTCTGCCACAAAACAGTAAGTTTTATGACATAAGACAGAGGTATTTTGAAAATATTGCGCAATTACATAGCTGACCATTAGAGGGACTCTAAACTTGAAGAAAAAGATGCTGCTGGTTTACTTAAGAATTAAATGACCATGGTTGCTAATAAAGAAAAAAGAATAATGGATGGCTATGTTCAAAGAGAGGTGATTTCCCCTTAATTGAATTCTGCTGGCCCACAGGACATTTAGTGCAACATTTGCCTTTAAATGCAGCCACAATATGAAGTGGAGTATGATGATGTAAAGGTCTTAAAATTTTAATTCACAGAACAGCTGTTTAAAATGTATTCCCATCTTTCCTTGCTGGCTGAGTGGACGTTTCTGGGTCATGAGGATACTTACTAAATGTGTTTTTATTTCTGTATTGGCAAGCTTGAATGTTTATGAATTCCCTGATGGTCCAGAGACTAGGCTCTCATCAATGTACAATGATGTGCATAATAATTAGCACTGCACTAGTGTACCGATCCCAGACAGTTTTAATATGAATCAGTTCACAACACCCACCTAGAGTAATTCTTACATATGTTTTGGAAAATGTTATGCTTATTGTTTCTTTTAAATTGTATATTTGAATGTCATTTCTTCTAAATTTGATCAGATATAGATAGATAGATAGATAGATAGATAGATAGATAGATAGATAGATAGATAGATAGATACTTTATTCATCCCCATGGGGAAATTCAACATTTTTTCCAATGTCCCATACACTTGTTATAGCAAAACTAATTACATACAATACTTAACTCAGTAAAAATATGATATGCATCTAAAT
The DNA here is from genome assembly GCF_048418815.1 of Hemitrygon akajei. Lineage (NCBI taxonomy): Eukaryota > Metazoa > Chordata > Chondrichthyes > Myliobatiformes > Dasyatidae > Hemitrygon > Hemitrygon akajei. Next base: position 139,718,441 of record NC_133126.1, read on the forward strand.
CACTCTCTCAAAAAGCATTAATAATAGCTTTTAAAAAGTTCTTAAGTAGTTTACTTAATACATTGATTCCTAACCCCGGCACTTTAACATATCTTACTCCTGGCGGTTGAATTGTAAAGCCGAATGGCATTGGGGAGTATTGATCTCTTCATCCTGTCTGAGGAGCATTGCATCGATAGCAACCTGTCGCTGAAACTGCTTCTCTGTCTCTGGATGGTGCTATGTAGAGGATGTTCAGGGTTTTCCATAATTGACCGTAGCCTACTCAGCGCCCTTCGCTCTGCTACCGATGTTATACTCTCCAGTACTTTGCCCACGACAGAGCCCGCCTTCCTTACCAATTTATTAAGACGTGAGGCGTCCCTCTTCTTAATGCTGCCTCCCCAACACGCCACCACAAAGAAGAGGGCGCTCTCCACAACTGACCTATAGAACATCTTCAGCATCTCACCACAGACATTGAATGATGCCAACCTTCTAAGGAAGTACAGTCGACTCTGTGCCTTCCTGCACAAGGCATCTGTGTTGGCAGTCCAGTCTAGCTTCTCGTCTAACTGTACTCCCAAATACTTGTAGGTCTTAACCTGCTCCACACATTCTCCATTAATGATCACTGGCTCCATATGAGGCCTAGATCTCCTAAAGTCCACCACCATCTCCTTGGTCTTGGTGATATTGAGACGCAGGTAGTTTGAGTTGCACCATATCACGAAGTCCTGTATCAGTTTCCTATACTCTTCCTCCTGTCCATTCCTGACACGCTTGATTGTCAGTGTGCCCTCAGTGGACTGAAGGGCCTGGTTCCATGCTTTATGTCACAGTGCAATACCACTGTCACATGGAGAGGCATACCTTCCCAATGAATAGGATACCTGTTTCAGGAACATTTTAAGGTTGTCCATCCCTGGAACGCAGCAGAGCCAGGTAAACTTTGTTTAAAACCAGGAAAGTATAGCTCTAGTTATAAAATATGAAACATGGTATCCAGTTTACATAAGCAAGCTTCCACATGCACCTATGTAATAATAATCAGATAATCTAATGAATAACATTTGTTTAGAGAAAACCATTGACCAATATAGTAGGAAAAATTCTCCAGTTCTAACTTGAACTCATTTCATGAGATTATACACAACTCAGTTTAAATGTCAACCCTCCAATGTTGCATGACATCCTATGTACTGTAGTGAAGTATTAACAGTCCCAGCATTAAGGCTCTGAGGCTTCAGTGGACAGGCGATATTGACCATGAGTAGAACACACAGTGAGGGGAAGAGAGTACCAAAACCAAAGAGGAACTGCTTCAAGGAACCATAGCTTTTTTTCTCCCCATTGCTTTAACATCCCAATAATGTGCATATTGATATATTATTCCTTGTTTGTAGATGAGCTTCTCAATTTGGGTTACTAAATGGTAATGCGAGGAAAAGTAAATTTGTTAGGACAGAAGTAGTAACTAGGTAGTTGGTGGCCAGCTCATAATTATTGGGGCAAGGAGCCAGCTTCTATACTGTAACTCTCCCAGTGACTCTGTCAATCTGTGACAGAGGAACAGAATGGTAAGCACAGGGTGGCTGGATCTGAAGTAAAGATCACAGACTTGGTATTTCTGGGACATCTTGATTTTCACTTCCATTTTACTTTTCAGAGAAAATGGTTTCAATAATATATGTTGCCCTGGGACTCAACTTCCAGTCATTCTTCTCATCTAAACTTCACAATGTCTCTTCATATTTTGAAAAGTACAATAATCCTGTAATATTCTAAATTCCAGGAAATAAAACTCTACTTTGTATCTCTTCATAACTTAACACTTGAGTATCCAGTTATCATTTTACTAAGTCTGCCCTTTGTCAACTACCAAGCGTCAGACTCATTCTGTTGTATCTTCTCAAAGTGAGTCTCTTTCCCTAACTCCCATTCTCCATTCCAATTCAAAACTTTGAGTAAATGTAATTTTTTAATGATTCTGGCCTCTGTTGTACATTTCCATTGTTGTGGTGCCAGGGGCCAGGGGCCAACCCCCAGTTTGAAGAGTTAGGAGGAGTACTTAAATTTCAAAATGAGTGATAGTATTCAAATTACATGAGCTGTTGAGTCTCTAATCTTTAGATTAGAGTCAAGGTGAAGATAGGAAGCACAGCAAATGGCAGAAGTTTGGAGTAACACACACAAGATGTTGGAGGAACTCATTAGGGTCTTGGCCTGAAACATCGAGTCTTTATTCCTTTCAGTGGGTTCTACCTGACCTGCTGAGTTCCTCCTGCATTTTGTGCGCTGCTCTGGATTTCCAGCATCTTATGTTTAGCATTTTTGAATGTTCTTCTGCAAATGATACTTGATGTTAAGCTAATTATTGATTTTAGATCTGAGACTGATAGATTTGTGAACTGTAATTGTAATGGGTTATGAGAATTACATATATAGACAATGAGACACTTCATATTGAATTGGGCTTTTATCTCATTGCATGAATGATGAAACCCATGGGCAAAGTTTAATTTCCTTTTCTGAGTTTCCATTGTTTTTGCAGTTCAACTTTTTTGCAGAAATTAAGAAGCAAATTAGTAATTCACCTTTAGTATACATTACAGTTTATTTTCACTATTTTTTTACTTGAATAACAAATGATAGATTTACTTGTTAGCACAGCTCCAAAATCCATAACCATCTGTTATTTGACTGTGTAAAATAATCATTTCAAATATGATGAATCAGCTTTGAAACATTTTGGAAAACAATCCAAAAGTAATCTTTCTAAATGAACACACACAAATTACTGGAAATATTCAGCAAGTCAGGCAGCATCTGGGGAGAATTAATGTTTCAGGTCAATGACCGTCTGATGCAAGGACTGTTTTGGTCCTTGAAGGCAGGCCTTTAGTAATGAGCAGGTTCTGCTCTTACAGAGGTCCAACAGTGATTTTTGTCCATTAATTGGAAAATACATAAAAAACACTTGATATGGTAACCATACCTCCACAGTATTGTAATGAATGCCATCAGTAGCCCATGAGACTAATTTGAAACAATAATTATTCAGTGGAGAGAGAGAGAGAGTTCTGCTGTTTGCAGGAACTGACATATGTATTAATGTCAGGATTTTGAATTTAATAATATTATGAGAGCTCATCCATATGTAAGGATGTCCGTAATATGAGGTTTTGTAACACAGGGGAGCCCTGTATTCCAGATTTCCATCAAGAGCAGTATTCTGCCTTTGCATAAACAAAGGCTCTTACTATTTGAAGTAGCACACACCAGCCTAACTACTTAGCCAACAACATTTGAATGAGCAGTCCCACTCAGGGATTTATTAAGAAGTCTATATGAATAATTCAGAATGACTAACTCAATTTTATTTTGTTACCTCACTAACCACCTTCACTAACCTGCAGCATTTGAATTTTGCTTCCCTGTAACAGCTTCTTTGTTTTGAGCCCACGTTGCAAGGAATTTTGGGCAGGAATTTGTGCTCTCCGGTGCTACAGCACATTTTGCCACTGCAATATTAATGACTCATAAACAACTATATTTGTCGCCCTTCTGCTTCTCCCTCTGCTAAGTTCTATAAACGCACGTGGATACGGCAGAGCAAGGAGAATAATGCATTGACTGACAACAATTGAAACATGCAGGTCAACACAGTCATGCAACTAGCAGTTACTAGCTTACTGCTCTAATGACCAGGGTTCAATCCTGCCCTCTAATGCTGTCTGCCTGGAGCTCTGCACATTCTCCCTGTGACTGTATGGGTTTCCTCTGATGCTTTAGTTTCCTTCCACTTCTTCAGAAAGTACATGATAGGCTAATTGGCCACTGTGAATTACTCCCAGTGTATAGGTAAATGGTTAACTCTGAGTTGGGGAGGTGGAGAGAGATTTGATGGTAACGTGGGAAAAATACAGATGGTTCGAGTAGGATTAGTATAAAATTAAGTGCTTGAAGTTTGGCATCGATGCTTGGCAGAAGGGCCTATTTTCATGTGATATCATTCCATGACTCTCTGCTTCTTTTTTCCTTTGTTGATGATTTAAATGACTTGAAATCTTGGCAGAAATGCTTCTACATCATATGGCACAAACAAGAATGAAAATAACAAACTTCTGGCTAAAAGTAATTGCTGGGCCAAATGTTCAGTACAACTCAGGGTAGAGACTGTAGTCCAACTTTAAAATTAAATTCATATTGAACCACAATGGATTCCATAATACTTATTCCCCAGACAACTGAGTATGGCTGGCAGAGAGTCTGTCTCTTAGATTTCATGGAAGTAAGAATAAACAAATGTAGAGAGGAGAGGAGGATGGGAGAAAAAAGGACCATGAGAAGTGGAATTAGGAGATAGAGAAGGGAAAAGAACTGGGAAAAGAAGAACAACTGAAAAGGAATAGAGAAGGAGGAGGGGAGAGATGGTGAGGAGGAAAGAAAATGAGCATGTGATAGGTTTGATTGGAGTAGACAAAATAATGGGAAAGAGAGAGAATTAAAAAAAAGAATGTTAATGACAGAATTAGAAGTTTGAGCATAGGACCTCACAGCACAGCAAAAGGGTCTCTGTCTCACCGTGATCACCTGCTATTCCCATCTATGCCTGTACTGGGTCTTTAGCCCTCTAAGCCTTGGCGATTCAAGTCTTCATCTAGATTCTTTTTAAATGTGTAGTGTGTCTGCCTCCACCATCACTCCAAGTAGCACTTTCCAGTATCCAGTCACCCTCCTCGAGGAAAATAAATCCTCCCTCAGTTTCCCTCTAAATGTACCTCCCATTTTAAATCTATGCCCTATTTTCTGAATCTTTTCGAGATCTAAACAAGACATAATATCCCTAAGCCATTGAGTGTGGGTAAGGGGAACTACATCTCTCCATTTAAGGAGTACTGCTCGTCTGGCTAGAAGAGAGGCAAAAGACAATGTTCGTTATTTAGCCGGGTCTTGTCAGGGTCTCGAAGAATACCAAAAAGAGTGATCAAAGGATCAGGTTCCAAATGACAATTTAATATAGAAGATAAAGTTAAAAAAACATCTTTCCAAAATTTTTCCAGCGTAGGACAGGCCCAATACAAATGGAAAAGGGAGGCCTAACCTCCTTTACATTTGTCACACCAGGGACAAATATCAGGATAGAAGTTCGCCAATTTGGTTTTGGACGTATGAGCCCTGTGGACGACTTTAAACTGCAGGAGACAATGATGAGCACATAAAGAGATTGAATTGATAAATTTAAGAATTGAATCCCAAACCTTGTCGGACAAAGAAAAACCTAAGTCATGCTCCCAAGCGGTTTTAATTTTATCACAAGGGGCTCGTCTGAAAATCATAAATTTAACACGAATAGTAGAAATTACGCCTTTGCCCAAGGGGTTCATTTGAAGAAACAAGTCTACAACATTTTTATCAGGTTGTTCAGGAAAATGTGGTATTAAAGGGCTAATAAAATGTCTAATTTGAAGATACCTAAAAAAATGAGTATTCGGTAAATTAAACTTTATAGACAATTGTTCAAAAGACGCAAACCGATTGTCTATAAAAAGATCTTCAAAACGCTTGATACCTCTCCTACACCAGTCTTGGAATGTGGAATCCTGCATAGACGGTTGAAATAAATGGTTGTATAGAATAGGACTAGAGAGGGAAAAACTATAAAGACCATGGTATTTTCTAAATTGAGCCCGTATTCTATGAGTATGCCTGATTACAGGATTAATAATAGATTTTGGCAATTGGCAAGGAAGAACAAATCCAAGTAAAGCTGGAATAGATAATTTCTTATAAGCGTTTAATTCCATTGCCACCCATGTTGGACAAACAGACTGATTATAAAAGTAGGACAGAAAGATAATATTACGAATATTGGCTGCCCAATAATATGAATGAAGATTAGGCAATGTCAAGCCACCTTCTCTTTTAGGCTTTTGGAGATGAGCTTTATTGAGTCTGGGCTGTTTACCCTTCCATAGGTATGACAAGATTTATTCCTAAAGTTTTTTTTGATTCTTTAGATGCCCTCTTTTCTAAAGAATTTATTACCATCTACCCTATCTGCCCTTCTCATAGGTTTGTATAATTTTAACTATAATCTGGTCACCCCTCAGCCTCCTTCATTCCAGGAAAAATATATCCATCCTTTTCATTATAACTGTAAAGCATCAATGAAGGCAACATCCTTATGAATACCTTCTGCAGCCTCTCTCCAGCACTGTCACCTCCTTCCTGTGATGTGGTAAACAGGACCACACACAATGCTGCAGCCGTGGCCTAAACAATGTTTTTTTGGAGTTGTAATATGATGCCCCAGCTTTTCTATTTTAAGCGATGATGAAGGAGATGTCTCCCATATGCCTTCTTTACCAACTTCAGCTTTCAACACGAGGCTGTTCATAAGCATTCCCTAGGTCCTCACCATTTATGCTTATCCCACCCACCATTTTGTCCTCCAAAATGTATCACCACACACTTGTCAGAATTAAATTCTATCTGCCAATGCTCCACCCAACTTAGCGACGGATCTATATCCTGTTGTAGGCCTAGACAGCCTTCCATACTAGGTGTGGTGCAACCAGTCTTTGAGACTGTTGGAAGAAAAGGAGGGAAAGTATGATGGAATATTATAAGAATTTGGAAACAAGGAGAGATGAAAAGGAAAGAAAAGTGGAGGATAGAAGGCAAAAAGATGGAGAAAAGAAGAAGAGCAGATTTTAAAATGTGGGGGTTAGTGGAAAGGAAATAGTGGGATGGAATAAGAGGAAGCTAGAGAGGTATGAAGGGTGGACAAAAGAGAAAAATGATGGTAAATTGGCATGTGGAAGAGGGTTGCCACAAGCTCAATCAAAGCGTTTTACATGGGAGCTGTTCATTTTCCTAGGGAAATTATGGTTTACAGTTTTTATTGATTGACCAGGTTAATTGTTCCACTACAACATTGTATTGCTCATTGTTATTGTGCAAAATTTGGTTCGCATCTGTTCCTGTCTTTCCTTCTGTATTTGTGTTCTTTTCAGTCTCTGCTAAGACTGTGGAGAAATGAATTGTAAAATAAATCCTATTAGTAAAGCCTGACTGGATTATCAGTTTGTAAAAGTTATATTTTAGGATTATAGTTCTTCTGAAGTAAGGCCTATGTGACTTGTATTGCATTGGCAGGATTGGTTCTGAACAAGCCAGGAACAACGTAGTACAGGTTTTGCACAGAAGATCTGGCAGAAACACAACGCTCAGTTTGAAAACAAGTCCAAATGAGAAAACATCTGACAATCATTACTGTCTGATGCAACTATGAGTGTTTGGAATAATTTATTATGACTAAATGAAGTTCATGCCAATTGTGCATATTGACACCAAGAGGCAAATAGCTTTACATTAGTGCATTGCAAACCATTTTGGAAACTTCCCAAATCCTCCAAACAGAATAATTCTGTAGGTATCAGAAAAATCTATATAATGTGCCTGAAGGATGTAATATTTCCATTGGTGTAGCTAGATATTACTTTGTGATATCAACTAAGCTGATGTTCATTCAATGCAGACAAAATGAAAACCCTGGCACTGACTCAGGCTAAAATACATTGGTGTAGCTACTTCAACAATGTTTGAGAAAATTGATTAGCAAGGATCAATATTTCATAGGAAAAATACAGATCTTTCTAGAGTCTGATGAGACCTAAAAATATACAGAAAATGTAATAAGTCACTCTGGAAATGACAGCAGCCTTATAAAGATAAACTGGGATCAGTTCATTGTGAGAAACCTTTTCAAATGGAGCAGTATTGTCTCTTGGAGTCATTTGGATTCATGGAATGGCATTCAGTGTTCCATTTTATAGAAAGAAATGCTCAGGGGGTGGCCGCCTTGTTTTCCCTTGGATCAACATTATAATCACCAGGGATGCTGATTAACACAGAGCCTATTAGTTCAAATTGATTTCATGCTTTAATTATAGTTTTAGACCATCTTGTCCATGGAGCTTAAAATAATAAAAGAGAGACAAATAAATATATAGATATTATGCCAAGAATCTATCTCAGACATTGAGGAGAACGAATTCCCCCCTTAATTAGTTTGCTTATGGAATGAGTTCTGTTTCTGACTGCACAGAATCCAACAAAGTTTCAGGCATATATTTTAGATTTATGTTATTCAGATGAGAATGCAGCTCTGCGATAAACAGGAGCTCTGTGAACGGTTTTGCTGCCACATCCATTGAGTACAAATTGAACTGTGATTAACATACAAATGATCAGCTTTAGAATGCTAGAAACAAGACTTGCTCTTTGGCAGAGTAAGATATTAACAGCAGCTGCATGCATTCATTGTCAGGTTTTTTTGGCATGTATGAACACATGTTTGAATTTCGGCTTGGACTTTGAATAATTTGATGGAAAAATGGGAATTATCACAAAAGACTGGCTACTTGTCACTGTCTGCAGATTCAGTGTTCCACAAACTCCAGATCTCATCAGTGATGAATATTGTAGTCTTGTTTGGTTTTGCCTCAGCTTGTCAGTCTCTACGGACATACCTTAGTTCAAATCCGTGTGAATCACTGATTGCACTGGACAAAAGTCCATGCTGCATTTACCTAATGAAAATGTTTTAGTCAATTGCACATAAATAAGTGGGAAAGCAATGCTGTTGTGGCTGCACATTATATTTCTTAAAGTTACATATGACTGCAGAAAGCAGGCATCTGTATTTCATTAATCTATGGCTTATAATTGTCTTATATATAAGAATGTGACAAAAATATTTTTAATCATCCAGTACTGTTGTGAAATGTTTTTTTTAATGTCATACTATAAATCCACCTGATGATAGAAAACTGTGTCCAGAAATTTGGTAAGGTTCTAACCTCAATTCGATTTCCTGGTGTCAGTCTAATTGTTAGTCTTTGATCATGTTTTTCAGAATATCATCCATTAAGGTCCCACCAAAGAGACTTAGCTGACACTCCTTTTTAAATTGGCTTCAAATCTACAGAGATTTGACACAATCCAATGGAATTACAATTTTCCTATCATTGTAGCTTGGGATGGAATCATTTCCTGTGCATTGTGGGGAAATATGGATCATATTGCCATGGGGCTGACTCTTCCAGGCTGACGTATTTGAGGGTGTGCTGCGATATTGCTGATCTTATAGTCTGTTTGGTTTTGCATCATTTGCCTGCTCTCTCAAGTGGATCCAAATGAATCAGAACCAAAAAGACCCATGATATTACTTGAAAAAGAGTTGCCTTTAATATTATGACTAATATTTATTCCTGAGTTAATATCATTGATGGATTTACTATCAGTGACGGATATCTTTAGAAGTTGATTGCTATGCGTAAATCATTGAAACAAGAAACTTATGCTTATCATTCAATATGGAGAAGAAACAATGTATTCCTGAATTAGATATGTCCTGTCTTATGGAAATCTGACTTTACACAAATTCTGCCATGCAATTTTAAAGTAGTTTTCAAGGTAATAATAATAATGAAATTATTCGTGATGTTCATTAATGACTGCATACAGTATATTTTCCATTAATTTAATTACGGGTAGTGTTCAGGTGAATTTTTAGTGAAATGAAAGAATTATGGCATGTGTGTGTAAAGCAATATGATATAGCCTACTATAGAAAACAGATGTTTCTGACTTATGGAAAAATTGGTTTACAGTTAATTGTCAGGAATGGAACACTAATGCAGCCGTGGTCTACCAGTCCTAATGAGTGCACGTCTGTATTTTTTTAAAGCAATCATAAAACAATTTCTGAATGAGTAACAAAGTCCAAGCAGCAGAATTGCTAGGCCCAGATGAGATTTATTTTGTACAGCTATGGGAGGTAAGGCAAGAGATTCCTGAGACTAGCTGAAATTTTTAAATCTTTGTTGGCCACAAGTGAGGTAGAAGAATTGAGGGTGTCGAATGTGGTGCCTTTTTAAAAAGGACAGCAGGGAAAGTCATGGTAATTACAAACCTAACACCAATAATAGGGAAATAACTGGAAAATTTTGAGGGAGTGAATTAATGACCACTTGGAGTTGATTAGAGAAAGCCAGCATGGCTTGTCAAGGGCAGACCTTTACTCACCAAATTGATTGAATTTTGTGAAGAGCTAATAAAGTGTATTGATGAGGGCAGTGCAGTACATAAGGTTTACATATACTTCAGTAAGGTCTTTGAGAAGGTTCCACATCGGAGACTAGTCCAAAGGGTTAGGGCTCATGGGATCCAGGGCAATATATCAAAGTCAAAGTCGAGCACATTGTCAGATGCACACGTACACATATGCAAAGGTGCAATGAAAAAAACTTATCTTTTCCAGCATCATGTGCACATTGCTTTATAAAAACAGCAAAGAAAAACATAAATAAATCCAAAATTAGTTTGGTTAAAGGAGATAGAAGGTGATGGTAGAAGGTAGGTGTTTTTTTTTTGTAATTTGATGCCTGTAATTAGTGGTGTTCTACAGGAATTAATGCTGGGATCCTTGCTATTTGTTACATACATGAATCATTTAAACTTTCAGTTTAAGATGATGCTGGTGCCCCTCTGCGACTTCTGACTGGTGGCTAATGAAACAAGGAAAGCAACTAAATACCTTGTTAACCACACTTTTTCTGGAAAATGATCATTCCAAGTAATAGTGTATCACTTCTCTTTGGACTTGGAGGCAACTCATTGTGGCATTCACAAGGCAAGGCGAGGTGGCTGGCCTGTCGTTGAGAGCGTGGACGAGCATGAAAGGTCTGGCATAGGCTGAATCAAAGCCGTGGGGTCCAGGCCCCAGAGCGTGTCAATACTACTGGACAAAATATTCAGACGCAGATTTACAGGCCCAATCAAGGTGGTGAAACCTGGCATATCCAAGCAACAGAACCAGTTACTCGCTCAGATATTTAGAGGCCAAATCGATGTGGCATAGCCTGACATTTCCAAACAGCAGAACCTGTTGTCCAAATGGAAACTTAGGTGCCAGATTGAAGAGGTCAGGGTGTCGAGGCCTGAGGTGAGGTCTGGGTCGATTCCGATCGCTGCTCGAAACAGCAGAACCCAATTTTCGGACAGTGAGTTAGGAGGTGGACCAGAATGAAAAGGTCAAGGTGTTGGGGCCTGAAGTAAGGTGGGTGCCTGCTCAGATCTCTGCTCCATGGCATTTACTCAGCTCTGCACTGTATTATGTGAATCTCATCTGAACTTCAGTTCAGGAACACTATTTGCTTGTGGTTACTTTTTGCATGATTTATTTTTCATTGCACATTGGGTGGTAGATGGATTTTTTTAATGAGTTATTTCATACTTTCATTTTTTATGGGTTCTTTTTTATGGGTATGATCTGGCTTTTATTCTCTGCAGATTGAGTGTTAGACAGCCTTCTTTATATATAAATATAGGTTGTTTTGGGTGTCTTTGTTTCATGGCTGCCTGTTAGGAGACAAATCTCAAGGCTGAATAATGTACAGTGTACATACTTTGATAATAATCGTACTTTGAACATTGAACTTTGATTTTGAGCTTTGATTTCTACGTAGTTGTCGAAGGTATGATTAGTAAGTTTGCAGATGAGAGGAAGGTTGTTGAAGTTCTTGATAGTATAGAGCAGAGTTTCCCAACCATTTTTATGCAGTGATCCAATTTCTTTAAGCAAGGGGTCTGTGGACCCTAGGTTATAAACCCCGGAGAAGATAGTCATGCTAGAGGGAGATATCAATCTTTTGGTGAAATGGACTGAGAAATAGTAGATGCTCTTTAAATCAGATAAATATGAGGTGATGAATTTTGGGAATATTAGTGAGGTGAGGACATACAATGATCATGGATGATAGGGTCCTAGACTGTATTAAGGAACAAAGGGATCTTGGTGTACAATTGCCTTCTTAAACATGTCACCCAAAGTTGATGCTATCCTTGAAGGTAGCAACACAGTTGGCTGACATAACTAAGAAAGGATATGGGATACTGGTCTTCACTAAATGGTATTTAACGCAAGAGTAGGGAATTGAAGGTTCAGTTTCTAAGATATTAATCATACCTCAACTAGAATACTGCCCACCACACTATAGGAAGAAAATGCTAGTGCAGTGGAGTTATAAGGAGACTGGAAAAATTAAGTCTGTTTTCCTTGGAGAGGAGGACATTCAGAGAGGACATGATTGAGGCATATTAGATAATGAAATAGGGTAGATTGCAGAAATATTTCCCCATATCATATATTTTTTTAAAAACTAGAGAACAGAGATTTTGGGTAAACAGTAGAGCTTTAGAAGGGAAACTTATTCACCTAAAGTGTGGTTAATACTCGAAGTAAATTGCCTGAAAGAGTGATGAAAGTTGAGTCAGTGACAGCATTTAACAAGTGTTGAGATGAGCATACAAATTCCTTAGTCATTAATAGCTATGCATTGGGGGCTGGAAAATGTGATTAAGATGGATGAGTGCCCAATCGTTGATGTGGACTTGATGGGCTGAATGGCTTGCTTCCATGCTGGAATACTCTTTGATTCTAAGCTCCAATGCCTTGTATAATGGAGTAAACTACTTATTTTTTTTCATCTATTGTGGTATCCTTTCAATCAGTATGTTGATCCCATAATTGATTTCCAAGATGGCGGCACGACGCAGCTTGCAGCAGCCACGCCAGAGCTGATTATCTGTTATTTGTGAAGTGGGGTGCCATGCGCAATCATAATCGATTGAAAATGGACGTGGGAGCATGGACGAACATCGGGAAATCTCCAGGAAGACCTTCTTCATTGCTGCTGCTGCTGTGAGGTCCGGGACTCTGCTGGGAAGAACGGGCCCCCAGTCCTTGGGGTTGCGTTGCCAATGGCTGTTGGTGGAGCCGTCTTAATACACTCAGCAGAGGATGGTGCTTGGAGAAGCTGTGCTAGAGGGGATGGTTGTCAGCTCGGAGGTTCGACGGACTCGGAGTCTGCTGCGGTCAGGTTGCTTTTGGTGAGGCTGAGTCAGGCGGCACCGTGGAAGTCCATAGCGGAGGTATTCCCTTCTGCCGCCGACGTGGGACGTCGAGTCTGTCGAGACCCTGGGGACTTGTGGAAACTGTGTGGTGATTTCTTTTGAACTTATAGTCCTTTAACATCTTTGGACTATCTTTACTGTGCCCATGGTCTGTTTTTTTTTAAATCAATTATGCTATTGTTTGCACTGTTGTAACTATGTGGTTTTGTGCAGGTCTTGTAGCTTTAGTTTTTGGTCTTGTTTGTCTGGTGGATTTGGAGCTCCTTTTCGGGGAACACGCTAAGACGGTAGCGCGGTATTAATACGCAGCAGCCTCTCCGGACTCTGGATTGGGGATTGCCAAATGTTATGTAGATTTTCTGGTGTAGTCTGTTTTGTCGTGTGCTTTTGTGATATCATTCTGGAGGAACGTTGTCTCATTTTTTAACTGCATTGCATTTGTGGTTTCTAAATGACAATAAGCTGAATCTGGATCTGAATCTGAATCTGAATAATTGGAAGGCTTCTGAACTAATGCTTTTGTGTTTAATTTGACACTTAGTTCAAAGTTGATGCTATCTTATTTCTACATAGTTTTTTATATACTGTTCTTTAACTTCCCCAAAAATTCTAATTCACTGATATATTACAGCTTATGTTTTCAACTACTTTGGTAATTATATTAGAGCTTGCACAAGATATGCTTTTTTCTCTAAATATATTCAGTGATATGAAACCCTATATCATCGCAGTTCTAATCATGTGGTGCACCTAAACAACAATTCTAGAGATGTGATTTGATCTCTGATATTGTCCTTTCCATTGATATTCACTGTAATATGAACCAGGAGGGAAAAATTGTAAATGATAAGCTGAGCCAGTAGCCCATCAACATTCATGCAAACAATGTGACACAGGCAAGAGACCAGATGGTTAAGAGAATGGAGGTGTTTGTAGAAAGTGCTGCCAAGACAGAACAGAAGCTGCATGAAAGAAGAAATTAGAACATATTTTTTAATGTGTAGCCACAGAAACATTACAAATATCCAATGTGTTGTTTGATGCTACACTAGTGTTGATAAGCAGATTTTTAGACATGTATTGACTGAACAATAAGTTCATTGATAGAGTGGTTAATAAGCATTTTGAAAATTATGCTTTCGTTCCAACGTTTAGAGCACCTGGAAAATTTGAAGGTCACTGACCATTTTCATTGCTTTGAAACGTATTAAGTATGGTAATTCATAGAAATTATAAGTATGTGTTGGTCAATAAGTGAACTTTTCAGGGAAAAGGAAACTAGAATTCTCTTCAAGAGGGTAAATCTTGCAACATTCATTTGGGGAAAATAATTATGTCCGGATTCCAATGAGGTTGTACAGCAGATGATCTAAGTATTACAGTTTGAAACCAATGGGTATGGTTGAGATAGAAGGAAGGGTGCAATAATATATCAAGTACTATTTATTCAGAACTTACAGTGTAAATAAAAATCAGAAGAGGTAGGATTATTTATATTTGCAACTAAGTTGTCACAAATAGTAATGCAGACATGATCTGATGATGGGAAATGTAAAGACATTATGTTGCTTCTCTCATTGTTATCCAACTGAAAACTGTTTCTGTTTTCCCCAGAGTCAAATTAAATTGCAGCATTTCCAGGTCACCGCTTCATATCTCAAATGACAAAGAGTCGGATTTCAGGAAGGAGGCAGAAAGCTTAGTGATATGGTGTCATGACAACAACATTTCCATCAATGTCAACAAAACAAAATAGCAGGTTATTGACTTCAGGGACTACCTGACTACATACCCGACTACATAAACTGTGTTGAGGTCGACAGGTTTGAGAGCTTCAAGTTCCTAGGAATGAACATTACCAATAGTCTGCCCTGGTCCAACCACGTTGATGTCTTCACACTGTCTCAGTAAAGTAGTTAGCATGATCAAAGAATCCACCGAACGCAGAACATTCTCTCTTCTACCCTCTCCCATCAGACAGTAGACAAAGACAAAGCCTGATAAACATATGTGGTCGTCTGTCTCTTATTATGGGCTCTTGTCCTCATGATCTATCTTGTAATGATACTGAACTTCATTGTTTACCTGCACTGCACTTTCTCTGTAGCTTTTGCACATTATTCTGCATTGTTAGTGCTTTACCTCGTTCTACTTCTATGCACTATGTAATAATAAAATCTGTGTGAACAGTATGTAAGTTAAGCTCTTCACTATATCTTTGTACAAGTAACAATAGTAAACAAATACTAATAATAGTAAAGAAGAGGAATAACAAACATAAAAATTTGCAGAATAGTCAGATAAAACTTCTAAGGTTATATTTTCATCAAAAACAGGATTCAGCACTCCACAAGGGCATATGCAATTCTGATAAGAAGTTCACACCACTAAACTTAAATGAAAGCACAATCCAGAAAAATGAAAACATTACCACTATTAAAGAAAAAGTTAGCCAATGGAAGAGCATGACCCTCCATGGAAGACATCGCCATGGTCTGAGCTGATCAGATGTCAACAAGGAAGCTTCAAATACCCGGCTCAGAGTTGGAGACCTCTTCCCAGAAACAGAGGGGTTCCTTGCGGCAACACCGCGGTGGTGGTTAACACCCAAACAAAAAATCAAAAATACATTATAAAAGACCAACAAGTTCAAGACAACAAAAGAAGAAAATACTAAGAGAAACAATCCAACACATTACAGGATCCTGCAGCAGTTTAATTTAATCTGATTACTTAAACAGGTACAGTCATGTGGCAAACATCATTCACCAAAATCTAGCTTTAAAATACTAACTCATGAAAGACATCATACCTTACTATAAATACGAGCCTGATCCACTTTTAGAGTCAGAGTCCTACAAGTTATATTATGTCCGATCCAACATTACCGATAGGGCAATCCATAATAATCATTCCAATATAAAATTACAGGATAAACAAGCAAGAAAATAGATATAGCCATTACAAACACACATAACATAAAGAAATCAATAAGTGGAAAAACACCAGAAATATTCTGAATTAAGAGAGGAAATTGAAACACTATGGAATGTGAACAGGGTTGTACAACTGGTATCATCCCAAAGTTACTACACAATAGAATTAAGCAATTAGGCTTACACAGCAATACTTATGTAAATCTCCAGAAAGCCACAATATTAAACACCACTAGAATAGACCGAAAGTTCCTAGCAATTGAGAAATGAGTGTGCCCATACCTCAGGTTTTACCAGCCTAAGCTGAGCGAAATAAAATCTAATAATATTAATTCATTCACAATTTATCTTGACTCTGATTCTGCATCAAGGAAGCATGGAATGATGTATTTTCCTGTGCATGGGGATCACATTGTCCTGGAAGTTGTTGAAGAACACTGGGACAACATAGTCCTCACTGCTTTGATCCAGGTTATTATGGCTAACAGGTACATGCATTTCATCTTTCAGACTCCATCCCTGCAGTACATGGCCTTCCCTCTGACCTTGAACTCTGCAATCCTGTCACTGAAACTGTCAGCCCCTTATTTTCTCCTCATGCAGCTGAAACTGCTAATCCCAGTACCATCTCACCTTCCACCCAATGAAGTTAATGATCCCTACACTCTCCAATTCCCCCCTCACCGATGAAACTGCAATCCCTATTTCACCCTTCCTACAAACTGAAAATTAATTGCCCCTTAAGATTCATGGACAAAGAAACATAATGAGTAGTACTTTGATCTAGAGTTTTGAACTGGGAGTTTATGGGCAATTACTCTGAAAGGCTATCGATCACATGGCCATTGAACATAGAACAGTGCAGCAAAGGAACAAGTCTTACTGAACACCATGTGTATGCTGACCATGATGCCAATTTAAGCTGCCTATCTGCATACACATCAGAATCAGAAACAGGTTTATTATCACTGTCTTATATGACTTGAAATTTGCTGTTCTGCAGCAGTAGTACAATGCAAAACTCTAAAATCACCATAAATTACAAAAAAAAAACTACTTAACAAGGAACAGTGAGATAGTGTTCGAGGATTATTCAGGAATCTGATGGTGGAGGAGGAGAAACTATTTCTGAATCATTGAGTGTAGGTCTTCAGGCTCCTGTTCCTCCTCCATGATGGAAATAACAAGAGGAAGGTATGTCCTGGATGCTGAGTGCCCTAAGTGATGGATGCTGCCTTCCTGAGCCACTGGCTTCTTCAAGATCTATATCACTCCATTTCATGCCTGTTCATAGGTCTGCCTACATATCCCTTAAACATTGCTCTCTCTCGCATTGGGAATTGTCTCCTAGAGGCTCTCTGGCATTGAAATTCTGTGTAGTTTACCCTTAAAACAATACTTGAGTTTGCTGTGGACCTTTCCCAGTAATCGATTTGCTTATGCTTTGGGTTGGAACAGTTACAAAATCAAGTCAGATGCCAATGAGTGGAGTCTTGGAACGTGGCTTCTCTTTGCGTCACTAGACATAGTAACATTTAGACAATAAATTTATTTCTGCCAGTTTCATGTGTGATGTGGAAAGAAGCTAAAAGATAGGAATGAGAAAGGCAAAGGGAAAAATATTTTAATGCGGTCTTGTCTGGGGAAAGTCTTTGGAAGCAAGAGTGAGGTATTAAGAAAGTAGTGTGCAGCAAGCCAATGAATGAAAACACAAAATGTTGAAAGCACTCAGCAAGATCTTCAACATGAAATATGAACTCAGTTTCTTTTTCCAAACATCCTGCCTGATGTGCTGAGTGGTTCTAACATTTTCTGTCTTTATTACATATTTCAGACATATTTTGATTTTAATTTCCCAATTATCATATTTTTAGTGGGCCTGTCTTATATCAATAGGTTCAATAGGTACATTTAATGTCAGAGAAATGTATACACTATACATCCTGAAGAAACAGCAGAATGCCCCAAAGAATGAATGACAGATAAATGTTAGAACCACAAAGCTCTCCACAGCTCCCCCCCCCCACCACGCACAAGCAGCAGCAAGGCTATGACCCACCCCAACCCCACCAGCAAAAAAAGCATCAGTGACCCCAACACTGAGCACTCAAGTGTGCAGCAAAGCATCAATAAAGACACAGACTTGCAGTACCCCAGTAATTCAACATACCACAGGAGAAAAAGAGGTGCCTCCATTTCACAGTGAGAGGGGAGACATGACAAACAACTCACTGATTTATGGTGTTAAATGTCTGTTGTGTTGCTTTTTCCGAACCCTGTGCCCAAAGAACTCAGGTTTCTGGGCACATAGCTAGCAGCCAGCTCGCTGCTTTCGATCTTCCATGTTCTCCCGTGATGCATCAGGTGGCGGCACTGGCCTATGCTCCACACACTTCACAAATTACTATCCTGCCAGTCATTTTGTAGCATGGAGGGAGACCGGTAGGTGATGGGACTGGTTTGTGTATTGAGGGGGAAGGAATGGTTTGCTGTGAAGTTGAACGAGTCAGGGAGGCAAATTGTAAGGAATGACAATATTGAGAGTTGGTTCGGAGAGCTATTCTGTTATTCTGTTGAGGCTCAGGGTTGCAGTCGGATTGCACAGAGAGTCAGATTTGCAGCATGGTTGAAATGTGGAAATGTCATGTCTGGTGATGGCCGTCCCGAGAGACCTGAAGGAAAGTCACCGTGTAGTTACAACTTTAACGTATAATTGACCTAGCTGAAGTGAGTTCTGCATGCAGATCAGGAGTTATGGCAAAGTGGAACTAAAATGTCACATGAAGGTCCGTTTCTGAAGAGTGGCCCATGGATGGTTTGTATTCCTCATTGATACATGTAAATCATATGTGGATATTTCTGCATTTAAGTGAGGGAGATCACTGAGGGAATGGGAAGAAACATCTTGGAGCGTAGTGGAAGTACTAGACCAGTGGTTCCCAACCTTTTTTTGGCCATGCCCCACTTAATCACCTCTAAAATCCTGATGCCCCCTGTGGTGATATATAATTCTTATTATTCAAAAAGTGAACTCCTATTCACCTGGAGGAAGCCTAAAAGACCATTAACTTGGTTTAAACAAGCTTCCAAAGAACATGTCATTCATGAAAGAGAAAAATAAAAGAACCAAAAGGCTGTTAACGTTCTGAGGAAGAAATTACTAAGAAATTGTAAAAAAAAAGAACGTTAAGAGATATTAAAAAAAAATAATAATAATAATAAATAAATAAAACAATGCTGATTCGTTTCTACAGCATACAAAGACAGATACACCATTTAAAAGAGATGGCACAATGTACACACCTTCACACCACCAAGAACCGAAAGCTACTGCAAAAAGCAGCTTTGGCGCGACCTCGTACGAGTTTCTTACACGTTTGGACTTGTTCATTCGTTCCTTCCTACATCAGTCAATTCATTAATTTAATTATGAAAGCCATTTGATGGTTGTAATGATGGTGATACACTATATATACAGTACATACGCAATTGCACATGTACATACACACAAGTATTTTTATGTATGCATACTGTATATACACATATGTATTAACTCACACACACACTCATACTCACACAGACTTACTAGAAAAAATTCACTGTTAATAACTTATTCTCGAATTGCCCCCCTTAAAAATCAAATTACCCCACTGTGGGGGGTACGCCCCACGTTGGGAACCACTGTACTAGACCAAGCTACAAAATCGTATCTTGTAACTCACTTAAACAATACTTGACACAAAATGCAAAATTCTAGGCCCATGTACACATTAAGATCCAACTTTGCCTTGAACTGAAGGTCATACAACTTGTCGGAATGTCAGAGCAGATGGCCTGAGTAAAAAACTGGCAGAAAAAGCAAACATGTTGTAAGTGAAGTTTCTAGCAGCTACTAGTTTTTAAACAAATAATTTATTGAGCCTTATCCAAGTATCTTATCAACACAGGATCCCCCTCTGTTTATGCAACACCATGGCAGTAGCACTCCTTTGATCAGTATCAAACATGATGTCTGATTGATTTTCCTGTCCCTGCATTCCCCTGATATTTGCTGTTGACAGATTGTGTCTTGTAATGTCATTTACTGAGATTGGGATCTGTGAAGTGACTTTCATCTCTAAACCTTCCTTCACCTTCATGGCTTCAATCAAATTGCTGTCTTAATCTGGTAGCATTTAATAATTTATAGTAATCAGCATGGATTAACCCATTTTAATGTAACAATGATCTACTGTTAACCTGAGTTCCCCTTGAGACCTCCGCCTGTAAAGTCTTGACATTTTTAATTGCTTCTGTTCATCAAATGGTTGTTTGTTAGTTCAAAAGTTAAAAGTATCCCACTTCATTAATTATATTACTGCATCAATAGGTTGGCCTTAGGTAGGTTTGCTTCAGAGGCTCTGTCTGAAACACATCATGCTAGATATTGTGCAGAAGTTTGGTTGTAGCTCTCATCAAAATCAAAAAAACATATATAAGTTGAATAATTATCACCGATGCTTTTTTGAAAAGGCATTAATATATTGGTCTGGTGGTCACATCTATTGAAACTAAATTTAAATGAATAAGTCTCTTTGGCAAATTAAGAACGTGCTTCAAAAAGTTTACTTACCTCTTGATACCCAATTAATAGTATCTTGATTGTTAAGCAAATAATGAATAGGAAAAGGCAACTTTTAAATTCCCATGAACTGTGCTTTCTTGAACTTTCTTTGCATGCTTATCTTGAGTCCATTGTAGTGAAGCTATTAAGCTGCTGTGGATTGATATTTGTATAGGAGTCCAATACAGATCAATGAATTTCATTAAAATGTTACCCAATTTTTGATGTCATGGCAATAAAGGTTTAGAAATATATGAGGCACTGCTGATAGAGTTATAGTCTCACAGCTCCATTGACCTGGTTTCAATTCTGACTTCTAACCTGAGGAATGTATGTTCTCCCTGTAACTGCTGTAAAATCCTCCTAATATTGGTGGGTGGTAGGAGAATCATGTGGCAGGAGTTAATTGAAATGTGAGACAGAATAGGTTACCAGAAAATAACTGAGCGAATGGGATTATTGAAATTGTTCTGAGAACTGGCATGGGCATGATGGGCAGAATTGCCTGTTCCTATGCCATCAGGAAATATGGAATACGACATAATATGAATTAATGAATTAAACACCTAGAGACCTACTTCAATAATCTGTAGAATATGAACTTAAATCCCACAATGAGAAATTGAACATTTGAAATTCAGCTCAAAAAGATGTAAGTGCACTAATTTCCAGAAGTGTACATTTATCAGAAGGCCGCTGAGAGTAGAAGTAAGGTAATGATCAGCAATCACCCTGTTGTCCAAATTCCGAATGTGAAGAACTGACTATCCGTTAGTTTTTTATTGGAAGCGGTATTTTGACAGCTTTGAAAGATAACATTTTTAATTACAGTTATATTGCCATTGGTGTAAAGCCAAACTACATGCAACTACTTCCTCAAAGGTTATTACTAGAGCACTTGTGCTGATTGCCCTTGTACTATAATTTTCTGACTTGCCAGCTGGCACTGCAGAGATGCATCTTTTCTCATCACTGCAAGTGAATGACATGGTAACGTGATTGAGGAAAGAAAGACATGAGGATCTGTGGGTCAATGATTTGCTTAGAAGCTGCTTACCATCTCATTCTTTTAACCTGAAGCTTTATCTTACTCAGCCATTAGCAAGATTGAATGAATTGTGGCTATTGCCATGGAAATTGGTGGTGACATCAATTAAGATATTCCTGGCATCAATGCCCCAACACAGGGAAAAAGAAATGCTATTCCAGGAAGTTAACTGCCAAGAGCACAAAGATGTAAAAGGTCGTAGCATTGAAAAGAAAGTTGTTCATTAATGACCTGTCTCTTCAGGGAGGATGATATTGTAGAATGTTTATGCTGAAGTTGCACCATTATGAAAAATGACATTGAAGTTTTTATTTGTTGCATTTGAAGTCTGCAATATTGGTAAAATAGAGGTTAACATTTAATTGTAAGTTGTATGACTAAAATATCCCAAATCTTTCCTTCATAATTCACACAAACATAAATAAATTGCATTTTAATTTAAATTATTAAACACCTAATAAGCACAATGCAGATTCGCGTAAACAACAAATCTATTGGCTTCACTGAATTTTGTTCCGCCACATTCCCTGTAGATTTCTAAAATGTCACTCTTTATGTACATGCTGGTTAAGACGTATTTTGTATAAAACCCTAAAGCCACCATTCTCTTCACAAGACAAAATTGTCAATGGCTTCAATGGCTACCGTGCATTGAAATAAACAGCAGAGCTACTTAAAAGCAGCAGATTGAATTTTACTTCTCTGCAGAAAGCAAGTGAATGATTTGGATGGATCTTGCTGATATTTCTCTGATGACCTGCTGGCAATCAGAAAACTCAGGACTTCAGTGCTTGTGAATGCAAACTTATTGATTGGTTCCAGCACATGAATCTTTCAGTACGATCTGCCACTGGACTTCACATGGAGTTCAGCAACAGAGCATAAACTTCCCGTCATTCCCCTGTCCTTAAGCTGGTGAAACTGTGCATGGAGACTGGTTCTCTTTAAAAACCATGAGCTCCTTTATTTCAATGGAGAAACTGCAGCAACAAGAAAGAAAGTTAAGAGCAAGTTATATCTTTTTAAAATACTGTTTACAATGGTGTTTTTGATCATCTAAAAATGCTCGTGATTTTAGTTTATTTTCAAAGCATGTTTGATTGTTTTAGAAAAATAGTTATTTCATTTTATTTTTTGTTGATTTCTACTGAATCGATCAGATTGCCCGAAGTTCCATAAATTTGGTACATGATATTGGCATCTGAAAAGGTTTGTTTAGCTTTATTTATGGGCAAGCCTTGTTATAGTCAGTACTCTGCAATGTCCAAAGTTCAAAGTAAATTTATTATCAAAGTACATATATACCACTACATACAACCCTGAGATTCATTTATTAGCCAAAATACTCAATAAGTCGATAATAGAATAATGACCAAAATAGAATCAATGAAGGACCGCACCAACTTGGGTATTCAACCAGTGTGCAAAAGACAAAAAAACAGTGTAAATAGAAAAAGAATGAAATAATAATAATAAAAAGCAATAAATATCGAGAACATGAGATGAAGAGTCTGAGAAAGAAAGTGCTGAAACTGGACAGAGTTCAAAGGAGGTTCATAAAATTATTCCAGGCTTGAACGGCTTGTCATATAAAGAACTTTTGGCAGCTCTGGGCCTGTATTCACTGGAATTCAGAAGAATGAGGGGCGACCTCACTGAAACATTTCGAATCATGAAAGGCTTTGATATATGGTGGCAGAATCTAAGACCAGAATCTAAGCCTCAGATTAGATGGACATCCTTTTAGAATAAAGATGAGGAAGAATTCCTTTAGTCAGAGTGTGGTGAATCTGTGGAATTCTTTGCTAATGGCAGCTGAGGAAGCCAAGACTTTCTACTTAAGTCAGAGGTTGATAGATTCTTGATTGGTCAGGACATAAAGGGATATGGGGAAAAGGCAGGAGATTAAGGCTGAGAGAAAAATTGGATCAGCCATGATGAAATGGAGGAACAGTCTTGATGGGCCAAACGGTCTAGTTTTGCTTCTATATCTTATGGTCTTATGGCCTTATGAAAGGAAGTCCATTTGTTATGGGAATATTTCTTTTATGTGGCAGGTGAAGTTAAGTGAAGTTATCCCCTTTGGTTTTAGAGGCTGAAGGTTAAGGGGTAGTAACTGTTGCTGAACCTGGTGGTGTGAATCCTGAGGATCCTGTCCCTTCTTCCTGATTGGAGCAGCAAGAAGACAGCGTGTCCTCATTGGTGGGGTTCCCTGATGATGGATGCTACTTTCCTGCTACACCGTTTCACATCGATGTGCTCAATGGTAGGGAGTGCTTTATCTGTAATGGACTGGGCCATATCCATTGCTTTTCATAGAATTTTTTTTATGAGAGCATTGGTGTTTTCAGGCTTTGATGTAGCCAGTCAATGTACTCTCCACTACTCATCTGTAAAAGGTTGTCTTATGAAGAGCGTTTTGATAGCTCTTTTAGATGCCATGCCAAATCTTTGCAAACTGCGAAGGAAGCAGAGGTACTGCTCTGCTTTCTTTGTAATTGAACTTTCAGTATGTGCTGGGCCCAGGACAGGTAATCGGAAAAAATAACACTGAAGAATTTAAAGACGCTGACCCTTTCCAGTTATGATTGTTCAAAGAGGTCTGGCTTATGGACCTCTGGTTTCTTCCTCCTGAAGTCAATAATCATCTCCTTGGTCTTGCTGACATTGAGTAAGAAGTTGTTAGGATTTTCAATTTCCCTCCTATATGATGGCTCACCACCACCCTCTGATTCAGCCTACAACAGTGACGTGGTCAGCAAACTTAAATAAGGCTCTGGAGCTATGCTTAGTCACACAGTCACAGGTAGAAAGCAACTAGATCCAGGGGCTAAGTAAACAGCCTTGTGGTACACCTGTGCTGATGGAGATTGCAAAGAAGATGTTACTGCCAATCTGAACTGACTGAGGTCTGCAAGTGGGGAAATCGTGGATCCAAATGCACAAAACAATATTGAGGCAAAGGTCATGAAGCTTATGGATTAGTTTTGAGGGGATGATGGTATTGAATGTCAATCTGTAGTTAATAAAGACCATCCCAATCTAGCATCTGTGTTGCCCACATGTTCCCAGGATTGAGTAAAGAGCAGATACAAGTCGCTCCTCAGGAAACCTCTCAAAACACTTCATTACAGTGGATGTAAGTGCTACTGGACAATAGTCATTGAGGCAGGTTACCACGTTCTTCTTAGACACTGGTGTATTTGAAAGCTGCTTGAAGCAGGTGGGTACCTCAGATTGCCAAAGTGTGAGGTTGAGGATCTCAGTGAACACTCCAGCCAGTTGATCAGCACAGATTTCAGTACTTCACCCCATGTGGGCTGGATGTTTTTTGCTGGTTCACCCTCCTGCAGGCTTCCATGAGTTTCCCTTCATCACTACTGGAGTTAGTGATTAGAGAGAGGTACAGTTCTAAACAGCACAGCCTTTGGTACACTGTATAACCACATAGAAAGGTCATATCATATTGTGCATTCAGTTCTTTAAGATACCATTGCATTGATTCACATTGCATCAACGTGACATGATTTGGTCAACCAAAGCAGCAATTTTGCTTGGGACCTCACTGATTGGCTCCAGGATGTTCTTGGGTCAAAGGTTTGACCTTTTGGATTCCAACCAGGGAAATGGGAAATCTGTACA
Organism: Hemitrygon akajei; assembly: GCF_048418815.1. Taxonomy (NCBI): domain Eukaryota; kingdom Metazoa; phylum Chordata; class Chondrichthyes; order Myliobatiformes; family Dasyatidae; genus Hemitrygon; species Hemitrygon akajei. The sequence goes on from NC_133126.1 coordinate 139,743,636, forward strand.
GTGCACTTAGGTGATGGTCCTGACTGAGCCAATTCCTCAGACTAATAGAAATGCAATCAATGTTTTTAAAGTTGTTCTCCTCATTAAAAAGTCAAATGCAACACTCCTGAAAAGTTGAGTGACATGAGTGGGAATTCAACCAATCTGTCCTACATTGAACAGTGCTTGAAATGCATTGGGCTTACAGCCAGATAAAGAGACCAACTGTGTTCAGCCCATAACAAAAGCAACAGGCCTAGAAGGAGAGCAGGAGCACAGCCTAGAATTAAATCATTCACTCTCTTTAACTTGGGAGGCTGATGATGGCAAGATTACATTGTCATTCATTCTAACAACACTGATTAGGAATATAAATTATTCTAATCAATTAATTATGTCAGAATTAATGTGTTGCTAAAGTCAATTCACTTTCCCCTTGGTAGCTGTTTGTGTTCACATTGGATTAATGTCGCCGGCAACATGTGCACAGTTTTGAAAATTGTATGCAAATACGAAGAACATCTTAAATGATCCCCATTAACAACGTGCTTATTTTATTAATAATATGAGTATGAGTGTTGGGTGGAATTGCTCAGCTGAAGTAATTATGCCAAATTGGCATGAATACACTAAAAATAACATGTGGGGTCTGATTTCAATTCAATTTGAACTCTCGGGCAGACCTTCATATGCATAATAAAGGCATACATTGAGAGATATGAGAGAATGGTTTGGTAGGTGTCGATCTCTGACAGCTGTAATATTCAGACTTCATGTGTGGACAAAAGGTCTGCTTATCCCCACTGTACACATGGGCTCACAGAGGAGTAGGACTGTCAGAAAGTCGTTTCTTACAAACAATATTCATAATGAGATAATTACTGAATTTTAATGTCAGCTATTGCATTTTCTATATTTTAATTTTAACCTCAGAACGACTGACTCCAGGGACAGGCTAACTGAGTTTTCCACTGGGACCCTGCATTATTGGATTAAATGTGAGTGGATGCAGTCTGTTTTAATGAAACACATGTTGGGCTCATTTTGAAGTTTTTGCTCTTTGGTCCGGTAGCAAATGCATTTGATGTTAAGGAGCTGAGTTTAAACTCCGAAGAATGAGTATAGGCCTTTCCGTTTGGAATATGAAGAAAAAGAATAACCACTTGTGCTATCAAAATATAACTGAATGAACCTCTAGATCAATTGAGTTGCTTAAATTGTTCTCTTAGCTCGATTCTTATGTAAACGGAAACTCCAGGATAAAATATTGAGCAATATTCAAAGTTCAAAGTAAATTTATTATCAAAGTGCATATGCATCACCAGAGACAACCCTGAGATTCATTTTCTTGCGGGCAGACTCAATAAATCAAATAACCATAATAGAGTCAATGAAAGACTGGACCGAGCAGGGTGGGCAACCAGTGTAAAGGGCAACAAACTGTGCAAATACAAAAGAAAAAAAATAAATACTAATAAATAAATGGCATTAAATATTGAGAACATAAGAGGAAGAGTCCTTGAAGGGGATTCCATAGCACGTAGGAACGGTTCAGTGATAGGACAAGTAAAGCTGAGTGAAATTATCCCTGTGGTACAAGAGCCAGATGACTGAGTGGTAATAACTGTTCCTGAACCTGGTGTTGAGAGTCCTGAGGTTTCTGTATTTTCTTCCTGATGGCAGTAGTGTGACGTGGGTGGTGGGTGTCCCTGATGATGGATGCTGCCTTGTTTTGAAAATGCTCGTGCAGATGTAATCAAAGGTGGGGAGGGCTTTAACTGTGAAGGACTGGGCCATATCCATTATTTTTTCGTAGGATTTTTCATTCAGAGGCATTGGTGTTTCAATACCAGGCTGTGATGCAGTCAGTCAATATACTCTCCACTACACATCTATAGATGTTTGTGAAAGTTTTGGATGCCATGCTGAATCTTCGCAAACTTCCAAAGGGGTAGAGGCGCGACCTTGCTTTCTTCATAATTGCTGGGCCCAGAACAGGTCCTCTGAAATGATAGCACCAAGGAATTTAAAGTTGCTAACCCTCTCCACTTCTGATCCTCCAGTGAAGACTGGCTCACAGACCTCCAGTCTCTGAGGACAACTATCAGCTCCTTGGTCTTGCTGACATTGAGTATGAGGTTGTTGCTGTGGCACCACTCAGCCAGATTTTCTATCTTCCTCCTATATGCTGATTTCTCACCACCTTTGAGCCGATCATTGACAGTTGTGTCATCAGCAAACTTAAATATGGCAATGGAGCTGTGCTTAGCCTCAGTGTCAAGTAGAGCTGGGAGTTAAGCACACAACCTTATGGTACACCTGTGCTGATGAAGAGTGTGAAGGCGATGTTGTTGCCAATCTGAACTGACTGGGGTCTGCAAGTGAGGGAATTGAGGATCCAATTGCACAAGGTGGTATTGAGTTCAAGGTCTTGAGGTGGACTGATTAATTTTGAGAGGGAATGATATTATTGAATGCCGAGCTGTATCCTGATGTATACATCTTCACTGTCCAGATGTTCTAGGGTTGAGTGAAGAGCCAAATGAAATGGCATCTGCTGTGGACCTGTTGCTTTGGCAGGCAAATTGGAGTGGATCCAAATCACTTCTGAGACAGGAGCTGATATGTTTCATCAGCAACCTCTCAAAATACTTCATCATTGTGGATGTTAGTGATACTAGATGATAGTCATGGAAGCAGATTACCATATTCTTCAGGCATCGGCATAACTGAAGCCTTCTTGAAGCAGGTGGTTAAGGATATTGGTGAAACCCCCAGCCAGGTGATCTGCTCAGTTCTTTAGTACATGGCCAGGTACCGTACCCGAGCTGGATGCATTCTGTAGGTTCACCCTCCTGAAGGATGCTGTCTTGTAAGCCTCAGAGACTGAAATCAGTGGGTGATCGGGGGCTGCAGCAGTTTTTAATGGTTCCTCCATTCTTTGACAGTCGAAGTGAGCATAGAGGGCGTTGAGCACTTCTGGAGGTGAATCCCTGTTGTCACTTACGTTGCTTCATTTCACTTTGGAAGAGGTGATAGCATTCGAAACCCTGACACAGCTGTTGAGTTTCGCCAAGATTTAAGTTTTGTCCAGAATTGCCACTTCACTCGTGAGATGGCTTTTCAGAGATCGTACCAGGACCTCTTATAACTTTCTTGGTTGCCAGAATTGGATGCCTCTGATCTGGCCCATGGCAGATTTTCAGATCTCATGGTTCATTCAGAGCTTCTGGTTAGGGAAGATGATGAATAATTTTGTGGAAATCCACACATCTACAACTGTTTTGATAACATCCATGACAACCATGGAGTACTAATTCAGATCCACAGATGAGTCCTTGAACGTGGCTCAGACAACCTCTTTCCTGTCCTAATCTCTGGAGGTTTGGTCTTTATCTTCTGTCTGTGTGGAGATAGGAGAATGACAGCCAAGTGATCGGCTTTCCTGAAATGAGGTCTGGGCAAGGAACAGTAGCCATTCCTTATCCTAGTACAGCAGTGTTAAGATCACTGTTGCTATAGCTTATTTGGAGATAGTAACTGCAGAGATTTCTTCAGACAAGCCTGTTTGAAATCCCAGACTATGATTTGAAATGAGTTGGGGTGAATTGCTTCTTGTTAGTTGACAGCACCAAGCAGTATCTGAAGCACTCGATTATAGTCAAGCACTGTTCATTATGTAAACTGTGGTCAGGATGATGGAGAAGAACTCTTAGTAAATAGAACTGTCAGCATTTGATCGTTAGTTGTTTAAGGTCAGGAGAACTCGAGCATGACAAAACCACCACATCGGAGCGCCACGTTCAGTTTATCATGAAACACTCATCGCCATCTTTTGCCTTTTCGGAATCGGCAGTTTGGTCCATCGTGTGTATTGAGAATTGTGTACTCTGAGTAAGCCATATCTCTGTAAAACACAGGTGTAGGACCAGAGCTCAAAGCCTCAGAATAGAGGTATGTACACTCGGAACAGAGCTATGGAAGAAATTCTTTAGCCAGAGAGTGGTGAATCTGTGAAATTCATCATCACAGACGATTGTAGAAGTCATTGACTATATATTTAAAGCATTGATAGGTTCTTGGTTTGTCAGGGTGCCATTGGTTATGGGGAGAAGGTAGGAAAATGGGGTCGGAAGGGATAATGGATCAGCCATGATGAGATGGTGAAGCAGACTCAATGGGCCATGTGATCTTATTCTGCTCCTATGGTCTTATTGCTTTAAAATAATGAGTAAATCTCCATGGTTTTATTGAATTGAGTCAGTGGATTCTACATGTCTGCTTATATCCAGCAGGAGGTGATGTCACAACTCCTGGTTTTAGAGCAACTGGAGGGGAAAAAAAGAACAGAAAATGGAAATCTGTAGCAAAAATGAAGAAATACTAGAAGCTCTCAGCAACTGAAGCGGAATAAACGGGAACATAAACTGTTTAGGATTTTCAAATTGCAATGGTGATTTTTTTTAATCTCCCTACTAATGCTGCTTTTCCAGTTTTGTTCTGAGCTTCTATTGAATGACTAAGATAATCTATATTTTCTATTAAAATATATTGCAGATCCTGGCTTTAAATTTCCCCATTCTTATTTGTAAGATTGATACACACTCCTTTAACTTACATACTTACTTTGTAACTTTTTCTGTTTTGAAGCAAAACGTACCAAAAATTAATCTGACATGTTTCAAAGGGTACATTTATGTCAGAGAAATGTATACAATATAATTCCTGAAATGCTTTTTCTTTGCAACCATTCACAGAAACAGAAGAGTGCCCCTCCCTCCCATGCATAAGTGGCAATAAGGATCTCCCCCTCCCCCCTACCAGCCAAAAAAAAAGCATCGGCACCCACCACAAAGCACTCAAACGTGACCAAAGCAATAGCAAAGACAGACTTGCATTACCCCAAAGATTACTTGTTCACTCGGTATTCGACATACCACAGGGAGAAAGGGATGTCTCCATTTCACAGTGAGAGGGGAGACGTAACAAGCAACTCACTGGTTTACAATGTTAAAGGTCCGTTGTGTCGCTTTTTCCGAGCTCTGTGTCCAAGGATCTCGGGTCCCTGGGCATGTAGCCTTAGATCTTCTGGCTCCCCTGACGACACACTGATGTCCTACTGTGACCCTAACGTCCAATCCGCCCAGCTCCAGAGCCATGAAAACTCAGACCTCCGAAGGCGAGCAAAGCTCTTATGCCATGCCCTTGGCGTGCCGAATAACGGCCAGTCGTGAAACCCTGAGAGTGGGTCCCATTGCTGCAAAGAACTGTAGTCAGCGAGTAACTCCATGTCAGGGTCTTCAAAAAAAACCTTGAAAGGGAAAAAATAGAGATATTATAGATGGAAATAAAGCTGTTTTCAAAGATGTATTTAGATATACTAATAATTAAAATGCACAAAGACTAAATATTCTCTGAATAATCCCTACAGAATGGTCAATTTTACGGTGTTCTTCATACACAAAGATTAACATCTGATTAATGTACAACTGACATTAACTGTAAACATATCTCTGAATGAGCCTATTAGATTTATGTTTTGATCTTCTGTCCCCCACCCCCACAGTCAGCCTGCCATCACTTTCTGCTTTAATTAGAACAGAATGAATTTTTTAAAAAACATTTTCTTTTGTGTAGACTGCCCATGAGTTTAAAATGCAACTGAACTTTTAAGACCTCATCAAGAGCAACAACTTCACAAAGGAATTGTCATTAATTGCTCTGTGGGATTTAGATTGAAAACTCTGGGTTTCCAATAGAGGGCGAGATTCCCTAATTTTCTCTACACAAGAGATCTTATTACAGTTTCACATTCCAGTATTTATCACATGTACATTGAAACATACAGTAAAATGCATCATTTGCTTTAAAAACCTACACAGCATTAGGATGCGCTGGAGATAGCCACGTATTGCCACACATTCCAGCACCAAAACAGCATGTGCATCACATTCAGCAGAACAACAAAGACAACAACAGCATAAAAATAAAACACAGTAACAGCCAAAACAAGCCCTTTCCCAACTTTCCACATACTCAAACACACCAACATGCCTCCAACCCCAAGACGGGCCACGACCATGCCTCCCAACACTTGTCTTTGGTCTAGGATTTTCAGACTTGCAGATACCAGGCCTCCAACCGCCAGTCCCTGAACCAGACTCTCTGAACTCCAACATTTGGTTACGTTGACCCAGGTGCTTCAGCCTTTGGATCTTGACCTCCAGATTTGCCTACTTCATGTGTTTGAACTTCAGGCTTCAAACTCTGGACTGACCGATCCCTGGACTTCGACTACTAGCTTCAACCTTTGGACTCCACAGACCTCAGGGTATCAAGCACAGGACTTGTTGCTCACGGGGCTTGACTTTGACCAGAAGGCCTCAACCTCCAGACTCAGTGTCCTTGACTCCAGAATTTGCTGACGTAATTTATTTCCTGTTCTCTGCCAGTCCTTGTGGTTCCAGCTGTAAACAAGAGTGTGTGCGCGTGTGTGTGAAATGGGTTCCTTACTATTTAAAATTGTCTCCTGATGACCTCAATGGAAAAGTAGTCTGATCACATCCCTGGAGATTTCCTTCACTTCTCCTATAATGAACCAATTCACTACAAGTTTTAAAATCCACAAGGCAAAACATTTGCAATCTTGCAATGACGTTATTGTTAAGTGTCAATATAACAGAGTTACAGTCATAGAATACTACAGCACAGAAACAGCCCCTTTTGCGTATCCACTCTGTGCTGAACTTTTAATCTGCGTTAACCAATGAACCTGTACCCAGACCAAAGCCCTCCCATCCATGTACCTATCCAAATTTCCCTTAAATGTTGAAATTGAACCTGCATCAACCACTTTCACTGGCAGTACATTCCACACTCTCACCACCATCTGAGTGAAGAAGTTTTCCCTCATAATTGTCTTAAATATTTCACCTTTCATGCTTAACCCATGACCTCCAGTTCTAGACTCACACAACCTCAGTTGAAAAGGCCTGCTTGCATTTACCTTATCTATACTCTCATAATTTTGCATACTTCTTTCAAATCTCTCCTCAATCTTCTACATTCTAGGGAATAAAGTCCTAACCTATTCAACCTTTCCTGAAAGCACAGGTCCTTAAGTCTTTACAAATATCCTTGTAAATTTTCTCTGCACTCTTTCAATCTTATTGACATCTTTCCTGAATTTAGTAAACCAAAATTAGGCCTCACCAATATCTTATACAACTTCAACATAACATACCATTTTCTGTACTCAATACTATGATTTATGAAAGTCAGTGTGTCAAAACAATTCTTATGACTCTACTTACCTGTTATGCCATTTTCAAGGAATTATAAAACTGCATTCCAAGAACCCTGTTCTATTGTACTCTTCAGTGCCCTACTGCTCACTGTTTAATTTCTACCCCGATTTGATCCCCAACAGTGCAACACCTCACACTTGTCTGCATTAATACCCATTTGCCATTGTTAACTCATTTTTTTGACTAGTTCCGATCCTGCTGCAAGCTCTGATAGTCTTCTTCACTATCCACTACACCCCAAATTTTGTCATCATCTGCAAATTTGCTGAACCAGTTTACCACATGATCATCCAAATCATTGATATAGATGACAAATAAGAATAGACACTGTAGTGTTCTCGCTCGGGTATAACGGAACCTGAACTAAACACCGAGGTAAACCGTAGTCAATGAAAACAAGGTCGCAGTAAGATTAACCATTTACTGTTCACTCTTCCACATTAACGTATGGTGAAAACTGTTGATAAAACAATACAAGATTTGTACAGTATTTGTTTCCTTCTAGATATCACATTTACATCGTAAATACTTGCAAAAGTAAACTACAACAACTACATTACATTAAAGTGCAGCATACAGTCAGAATCTACTTACGCCATTGACTGCTTTAAATACACTTCAACACAAACTATCCGCAACTCTTTAACTAACGAAAACATAAACCTTATCGACCGTCGTTACTTTTAACAGAATCAGCGTTAACATTTTAATTCAACATATCGATTATCTATGAACTTACAGCATTGCTGCACTGTGATTTCTAATGCGTAGAGAGACAACTTTCTTGCACTGGTCTCACACGTGTGAGCCCCCACCTTCCCATTTTCCCCAAACCGGTATTTTCCCACAAGACGCGGCGAAACCGGATGTGACATCATCGCATGCCGCGATATATTACAGACAACGAATTTACTTAAACAATCCTAACTTTAACTAAAAAATGCTAACAAACAAATTACTAAGCGGAAATATGATAAACTAAGTAACTGCCATAAAGGCAGCACAGACACAATACCGATCCTTGTGGCACACCACCAGTCAGAGAGGCAACCATCTACATCTATTCTCTGGCTTCTTCTGTGAAGATAATGTCTAATCCAACTCATAACCTTATCTTGAAAGCCAAGTGAATAAACCTTTTTGACCAACCTCCAATGTGGGGCCTTGTCAAAGGACTTGCTAAAGTCCATGTAAACAACAACTTCATCAACTTCAAAAAACAAAAATACAACTGCAGATGCTGTGGATCAAAGAATACGTACACGACGCTGGAAGAACTCAGCAGGTCAGGTAGCATCCATGAGAAAAGAGTAGCTAATGTTTCGGGCCGAGACATTGGCTACTCTTTTCTCACGGATGCTGCCTGACCTGCTGAGTTCTTCCAGCGTCGTGTACGTATAACTTCATCAACTTTCCTGATAACTTCCTTGAAAGACTCTATAACATTGGACAGACACAACCTACTATGCACAAGGTCATGTAGACTATCTCTATCACTCTGTCTCCAAAACCTATGTATCCAGTCCCTAAGAATACCATGAATGATGTCAGGCGCACTAGCTTATAACTTCCTGGCTTATTCTTAGAGCCTTCCTTAAGCAACAGAAAAAAATTAGCAACTTTAACAACTCCAATCTTCCAGCACATCACCCAAGGCTAAGGACATTTTAAATATATAGTTTCTGCATAGACCTCACACAAGCTCCAAGGGAACATCTATACAGTACCTGGAAATTTATCCTTTAACATTTACAGTACCCTAATTTGCCTCAACACTGTACACACCACCTCCTCTCTAACTTGTATATGGTCCGTGACCTTGCTGCTGCTTTGCCTCACTTCTATTGAGTCAATATCCACCTCACAAGTAAGTACAGATGCAAAAAATCTTTTTTCAGATCTCCCCCATCTCTTTTGGCTCCATGCATAGATGACCACTCTGATCTTAAAGAACATTTTTTTCCCTTGCTATCCTTTTTCTCTTAATAAATTTGTAGAATACCTTGGGATTCTCCTTCACCTTATCTGTTAGAGCAAACTTACACTTCCTTTTGGCCCTTCCAAGTTCCTTCTTAACTGTTCTCTTGCATTTTTTATCTCCTCAAGTATCTCATTTGCTCTTTCCTGCTATAGAGCACCCTTCTTTATCCTAACCAGGGCCTCAATAACTTTCAAAAACCAAGGTTCTCTAAACCTGTTATCCTTGCCTTTTATTCTGATAGGAACAGACAAACTGTACTCTCAAAAGTTTACCTTTGAAAGCCTTCCACTTACCAAGTATGCCTTTGCCAGAAAACAATCGATCCCAATCCACACTTGCCAGATCCTTTCTGATACCATCAACATTGGTCTTCTTCCAATTTTGTATCTTAACCAAAGGACTAGACTTAAGCTTCTTCATAATTATCCTGGTATTAAAGGCATATTGATTGCTAGATGCAAAGTATTCCCTTACACAAACTTCTGTCTCCTGCCCTGCCTTCTTCCTTAATAGGATATCTTATATTATAGTCTATCTAGTTGGGACCTCTATGTACTGATGTCAAGATGCTGGAGCAGGGATCCAATTGCAGACCCAGTACTGCGCACACAGTGATATTAAAAATGAGTAACAAATCCCAAGGTGCAAAAAAGTCAGCATCAGAGTTCAGGTAGAGATCAAAACATCCAAAGAAATCCAAAAACCAGAATCAGGAAACAGGCGGAGTCAATATTCAGATGGACAGAGTACAGATACAAATGCTGAAAGATCTCAGGAAAATTCACTGGCACAATCTGGCAACAAACAGGTGAAAACACAGGACTGAAATACACTGAGCAATAAACAGAGAGGCAGATGATAGGTGGAGCACAATGAAACAGAAGTGGCAGCAAAACAGGTAATAATGAGAAACAGGTGAGAGGTGGAGCACTCAGTGATATAGGGGCAGTAGTAGAGCAGGAGCGGGGACAGGAGCACATGGGGCATGAAAACAAACAACAGCGCATGGCAATACAAAACCACAGACTGATGGCTAAGGGGAAAACACACAAAAAGACAAAGTTCAACTGGATGTACTAACTAATTAAGGAAACTTTCCTGAACACTTTTGTCTGACTCTATCCTATCCAGCCCTTTAACAGTATGGGAATCCCACTCAATATGTGGAAAGTTAAAATCACCTACTATTAGAACTTCATGTTTCTTGCAACGGTCTGTAATCTCTCTACAAATTTCCTCTTTTAAATCCTGTGGACTCTTGGGTGTTCAATAATATAATTCCATTAATGTGGTCATCCCTTTTTATTCCTCAGTTCCATCCGTATAGCTTCAGTTGGCAAACTCTCCAGTCTGTCCTGTCTGAGTACTGCCATGAAATTTTCCCTACTTATTAATGCTACCCCTCCCCCTTTAATCCCTCCTATTCTTTCACATCTAAATCAACAGAACCCTGGAACATTGAGCTAAAAGCCCTGCCCCTATTTCAACTAATTCTCACTAATGGTTACATTGTCATAATTCCACATGCTTATCTGTGCGCTAAACTCATCTGCTTTTCCTACAATATTCCTTGCATTGAAATAGAGAAACTTCAGAATGTTAGTCCCACCATGCTCAATCTTTCAATTTTGGCTTTGTATGTAAGCTTAACAACATCTTTTCCCACAACCACTCTGCCACATTCTAGTTCTCATTTGCTTGCAACTGTAGTTGAACTCACCACTGAAGTTTGAGAGGAGGGGAATTCACATAGGTCCACTGCCAGAGTAGAAAGCGATGACAGTTGGTTGTGACAGCTAAACTGCACTCTGAGCAGTGACCAGTCAGTGGTTGGGATTGATTATCAAGAGAAAATTAAAGGAAGACAGGGTCAAGCACAGTGACCATCATCTGAGTGGACAAAGTCAGAGTGGTGACCTTGAAGCTTCAGCTCTTTAAAGCTTCAATGAAGAGAGGCTGCAGTCAGTGAAAGCAAATACAACCCTGTCACTGGAGCTTGTATGCAAACTTGGATCATTCTCTAACTCTGCTAACAGCCATGTGACTCAATGGTGCGAAGGCCACTTTTCACAAGTGTCATGACTCAGCCCCCTCCTTCAAGAGAATCGCAAGATCACTATTAATTCGGGTCTTGGACCCAGGAAATGAGAGACAATGCCACGGAGCTGACCATTGTTCTTAGAGGCACCTGTGTGAATTGCAACTCTATAGTACGTGCCAGATATCAGGGACGTGGACACCCTCGGGCAATGTGGTGTGGGGATGACCTCACCCTACCTTGATTGACATCTACAACCCTGCCAGTCCAGATAAAAGGTGGGCTGCCGAGGCGGGGTCTCAGACGCACCAGAAGATACGCGAGAATTCCTGCGACCGCGTTTTGAGAGCGACAGCTGGTGGTGGGGTTCGTGTGTGTCCTTTCCTTGCCTGGGATTGGCGACCTCACCACGGAAGAACGGCCTAGCTACAGGGGAAGCCACAGATGAGAGTCCATTCCCCAACGAGACTTCCGACTACCTCCTACAGGTTGGAAAACCTGTCGGGTAAATGTTTCATTCTCTCTCTCTCTTTTTAACAAAAGTGCACCAACGCGACACCACAACCGACGGCGGCTGGTGGAACTGCAGTGATCTAAAAGACTTTTAGATATCCAGCAAACGATATATATCTACATTACCCCTAGACAACTGTAGAGCTTATTTCTGATTGATTATTACTATACCTGTGCTTTAGATTTTGTGACGACGTATATGATCTGAATGTTTTGTATTAACCATACGTTTGTGCCCCTTTATAAATAAAAACGTTTGAAAATAGTAGCACCAGGCTCAGCGGACCCATCTATCTTTGCAGGTAAATTACCCGGTTACTGGGGAACGTAACACAAGTAACACAGGTCTAGGGTCGGTATGATTTGGGATCGATCAAACAGGCAAGTTGGGATGTTCCGGTTAAGGAACATTGATTGTAGTGAATGCTGTGTAAATATTGTCCCATGCAAAGTTATCATTCACTAGAAAAATAGCAAATTATGCACCGGCATAAAATTACAAAGGAAATAGATTTACCTATATTTCAACTTAACAAACAGTTAAGAGGGAAAGAATCGAAAAATAAAAGTGCCCACTACAGTTAAACCAATCTAAATATGCACATAAACATTGGAGTTTGTTTCTGAAGTAGATGGGTGTATCGCTTTACTTACGCGCTGAACCCACATTCTGCATGAAAGACACCAGCCACAGTTTAACTTCCCTCAAAGACCATCTCAAATGAGCTGGCTAACTCAGGAGTACTGGTACTTCCTCCTTGGAACCATTCATCTGACAAAGCATTTCTTACAACGGGGTCTCCCCTTCAAGTGGCACTCTGCATCTTCCCTTTGCTCCACTCTGCAGATCCTGCCAAAGACCCCAAACCAGACCACTGTCCTCCGGAAATGTGCTCTCACCCAGCTCTCTCCAATCTCCCATTGCATCCACTGGGCAGAAAGTTACAACACTTACCAAAACAAACCCGACTGGCTGACAAAACATTACTAAATTGGACAAAATATCTCCTTGTCTTTAGCTGAAGCCAAAACGCTCTTACTAACAGGACACACTGCTGTTGCAGAAAACTGCTAAAATAAAAATAGCTCACAGCACAGTAGTAGAAATCTTAACCAGGGTATTACATTCTCCACCCCAATCCACCCTGCCCCCACCAAAAATAGTCGTGTCCTATTGACTTCATAAGTCTTTGGGACTTATTAAACCATTACTAATAACACAGTATTCAAATGAATTTCATGATTTCAGGACCCCCAGTTCATTTGTAAATGGAAGTAACATATCTCACCATTGGGATAGATACTGCACTTTGTTTCCCAGGTGCATCATATACCAGCCTATCTAAGGGTTTCCTGACTCTCTGAGACCTCCTTATCTCAGTTTCAACTCCTTCAGGCTCAGCCACTACTTGTGACCGTTCCTGTCTACTAGGGGATTCCTCCCCCCCCCCCCCCGTCTATTACTTGCACCTTCCGCTGACTCAGTTCCCCTGCTCCCTGACTGAACTCAGCTTCCTTCAGTTTAAACAGGTGCTGCCATACACCTTCAACCTCTGCTGATGCGAACCGGTGAGACATCTCTTAGTAAGGGATGTCTTCTGTCACTCCAGCTACTCTTCCAGGACATAACATGAAAGATATAGACTGGGAGTACTAGCCCACAGTTCTTCATTTATGGTTATCATTCTGCTCAGGAGGAAATTGCACCTTTTCAAAAGCAGCTCTGAATATCGGGTGAATGGACACAAAATGCTGGAGGAACTCAGCAGGCCAGGCAGCATCTATGGAAATGAGAACAGTCGACATTTCGGACCGAAACCCTTCAGCAGGACTGCCAAAGTCCTACTGAAGGTTTTGGCCTGAAACGTTGACTGTACTCTTTTCCATAGATGCTGCTTGGCCTGCTGAGTTCCTCCAGCACTTCGTGTGTATTGCTTGGATATCCAGCATCTGCAGATTTTCTTTAGTTTTGTTACCGGGTGAATGGACAATTGATTTTAACTTTCTACATATTGACTGGGAATCCCATACTATAAAAGGACTAGATGGGATAGAGTTTATCAAAGGTGTTCAGAAAAGTTCCCTTCATCAGTTTGCAACAAGTCCCAACAAGAGTCTGTGCGATACTGGACCTGTTGTTAGGGAATGAGATAGAACAGGTGACAGAAGTTTGTGTAGGGGAGCACTTTGCATCCAGTGACCACAATGCCATTACTTTCAAAGTAAATGTGCAAAGAGATACATCTGGTCTATGGGTTGCGATTCCAAATTGGAGAAAGGCCAATTTTGATGGTGTCAGAAGTGATCTGGCAAGTGTGGATTGGGACATGCTGTTTCCTGGCAAAGGTATATTTGGAAAGTAGGTAGCCTTCAAAAATGAAATTTTGAGAGTAGAAAGCTGGTATGTGCCTGCCAGAATAAAAGGTGAAGATAGCATGAGTAGGGAACCTTGGTTTTCAAGAGATATTGTGACCCTAATTATGGAAAAAGGAGGTGCATAGCAGGTATAGGCAAATAAGAATAAATCAAGTGCTTATGCAGTACCAGAATTATAAGAGAACATTTAAGAAAAAAATAGGAAGGCGAAAAGAAGCCATGAGTCTCCTCTAGCAGACAAGATGAAAAAGAATCCTAAGGGATTCTACAGGTATGTTAAGAGAAAAAGGATTGCTAGGGACAAATTTGGTCCTCTGGAAGACCAGAATGGTGATCCGTGTGTGAAGCCAAAACAGATGGGGGAGATCTGAAATGCATCCTTTGCATCTGTATTTACTCAGGAGACAGATACAGAGTCTATGAAAGTAAGGCAAAGTGAACCCTCTGCAGATTACAGAGGAGGAGGTGGTTCTACCCTGAGGCAAATCAGGGTGGATAAATCCCCTGGCCTGTAAAGGTGTTCCCTTGCATCCTTCTGGAAGCAAGTGCAGAATTTGCCGGCATCTTAGCAAAGATACATAAAACATCCACAGTGGCATGAGAGGTACCAGAGGATTAGAGAATAGCCAATGTTGCTCGATCATTTAAAAAAGGCTCTAAACAGAAACCAGAAAGTTATAGGCCGGTGAGTCTGACATCAGTTGTGGGAAAGTTATTGGAAGGTATTCTAAAGGACCAAATATATAAGTATTTGGTGAGACAGGGAATGATTAGGGACAGTCAGCATGGCTTTGTAAGCCATGTCTAACCAATCTTACAGAGCTTTTCAAAGAAGTTACCAGGAAAGTGGATAAAGGTAAGGTAGTGGATGTTGTCTACATGGATGTGAGTAATGCATTTGATAAGGTCCCACATGGAAGACTGGTCAAGAAGGTTCAGTCACTTGGCATGCAGGATGAGGTAGTAAATTGGCTTTGTGGGAGAACCCAGAGAATAGTAGTAGTGGGTGGCCTTTGACTGGAGGCCTGTGATTAGTGGCGTGCACAGGTATCAGTGCTGGATCCTTTGTTGTTTGTCACCTATATCCGGATGATAATATTGTTAACAGGATCAGCTAGTTTGCGGATGACACCAAAATTTGGTGTGTAGTGGACAGTGAGGAAGGCTATCATGGCTTGCAGAGGGATCTATATCAGCTGTAAAACAGGGCTGAAAAATAGCAGATGGAATTAAGTACAGACAAGTGCGAGGTTTTGCACTTCGGTAGGACCAACTAGGGTAGTTCTTATGCAGTGAATGGTAGAGCACTGAGGAGTGTAGTAAAACCAAGGGATTTGGGAATACAGGTACATAATTCATTGAAAGTGGTGTAACAGGTTGATAGAGTCATAAAGAAAGCTTTTGGAACATTGGCTTTCATAAATCAATGTATTGAGTACAGAAGATGAGATGTTATGCTGAAGGATAAGATGCTGATTAGGCCTAATTTGGAGTATTGTATACTGCTTTGGTCACCTATCTACAGGAAAGATGCAAACAAGGTTGAAAGAGAGCAGAGAAAATTTACATGGTTGTTGCCGGGTCTGGAGGACCTGAGTTATAAGGAAAATAGAATAGTTAGGACTGTATTCTTCAGAACATAGAAGATTGAGAGGAGATTAGATAGAGGTATACAAAATTATGAGGAGTATAAAGAGGGTAAATACAAGTAGGTTTGTCTTCCCACTGAGGTTGCGTGGGACTACAACCAGGGGTCATGGCTTAAGGGTGAAAAGTGGGAATTTTAAGAGGAACATGAAGGGAAACCCCTTCGCTCGGGGGGGGGGGGGTGAGATGAGAGTGTGGAATGAGCAGCCAGCGCGAGTGGTGCAAGCGAGCTCGATTTCAATGTTTAAGAGAAGTTTGGATAGGTACATGGATAATAGGGATAGGGAAGGTTATGGTCCCAGTGCTGACATCACCAGGTTCAGACATGGCCCAAGTGCAGAGTGAGAGACACTGACTCAGGTCAATAGTTCACAGACTTCAATGCAAACAGTGTTAAAGGGAAAACAAAACAATAAATGCTAGACCAAACAGGGCCATTAAGTAAAACACTCAAATGGAAAATGAAGCCTACACTGCAGCTGAACAGAACAACTCAGAATAAAACAAATACCACCAGACTTCACAGTCAGTTGACTCAACAGTCCAATTTATCAGGCAAGGCGGAATGGAGAAAATGAAGCATAGCTATGTCCATGCCCAAGTCTCGATGAGCCCGACAACAGAATGAATGAAGTTAAATACTATCACAATGAAGTAATGATTAGCTGACACGTGCACATTCACGAGCACATTTGCTGAATCTGATGCGCTGCTAAATCCATGGTTGTGTCAGCTGGTTGATGGGAAAAGGCTGCTTAAGTGGTTTTGGCATAGACTAGATGGACCAAAGGGCCTGTTTCTCTTTTGTACTTCTCTATGATTCTATGACTTTATGACAGCCCCACCTCGTGCAGCATTAGCAAACCTCCCCACTAATATATTAGTCCTCCTCCAGTTCAGAGGCAAACCATCTCTTCTCTACAGTCCCACTTTCCCAAGAAAAGAGTCAATGATTCAAAAATCTGAAGCCATCCCTCCTACACCAGCTCAGTAGCTACATATTAAACTGTATGATCTTCCTATTTCTGGCCTCACTAGCATATAGCACGAGCAGCAATCCTGAAATCACAATCATGGAAGTCCTGTCCTTCAACTTAGCTCCTAATTCCCTGAACTCACTTTACAGGAACTCATCACCCTTCCTACCCATGTCATTGATACCAACGTGGACCACGGCTTCTGGCTGCTCACCCTCCCACTTGAGAATGCCCCTGACCCTGGCAAGTAGGAGACAATGTACCATCTGGGATCTTGTTTTCATCCACAGAATTTCCTGTCTGTTCCCCTAACCAATAAATCCTCTATCTCTGCAGCTCACCTTGTCTCCCCTATCTCTTTCCAGCAACTATGAATAACACATTGCAAATTGATGATATTATCAAGCTATTAGCGAGTACAAAAATATAACACTAAAATTATGTTAGAAATGTCTTAAAATTAGACCTGAAATTTTTTTGGATCTCCCATTGCTACAAAAATTGCCCTAGCTAAACCTGAGTAAGTAACAATGTGTGAGATGTTGCAGTTTTCATTGTGTTCTATCTGTGCAATCACCCACGCAATCTCAGAGCAGAGCAAGTACTGTATTCCCAGTGGCAATCAAGGTGACAGGGCCAATGAACTTTTTTTCCTATCTCTCTTCTACCAGACTTAATCTAGACATACTCACAGTATCTCACTTTCTGCCATTCTCCTGTTGCATAGGGAAATCACTGACAGAACAATACTGATAAGGATGTCCAGTTGTGGCCCAAGTGCAGAGGGAGAGACACTAAAGCAGATGAACAATTCACTGACTTTTAATAAGAATTATGCAGAATTAAAGGGAAAAGCAATGAACATTAGGCCAATAAGGCTATTAAATAAGTCTCTCAAAGTGAAAGCTAGCACCAGCACTGGCTCAGAAGAGGTAACTTAATACTAAATAAATACCGCTCTTTTACAGCTTCAATCTAAACAATAGTCTCCATTTCCAGGAGTCTTGGACATTCTGGGACATAGACAGCCACCAAAGTAATTGCTTTATAAATTCCGGGGTCTATTGAATTCTCAGATTGCCAACCAGATGGAAAGAATGACCTCAGTCCAAAACTGGGAAAGGCAGTGGTAGGGACAAGAAACTGGTTGGGAGGTCCCTGCACCTGGGCCTGGATCTGACTGTTAGGTAGCCCTCACCTCTGCCACTATCCTCCAAATCACCAGAATGGCAATGCGTGGGAAGAAGAATGGGCTCTGGATTGACCTTGTCCTCAGAGATGTCAAACTGGTGGCAGAGTGCATCGGCCTTGGCATTCTTGCGGCCAGAGTGGTAGGTGAGGGTGAAGTTAAACTGGGTGAAGAAGAATACCCAACGGGTTCGACAGGAGTTGAGTCACTTAGCGCCCCAAATGTAGGAGAGGTTCTTGTGATTTTTCCATACCAAAACGAGGTGCTCTGGCCTTCCAGCCTGTGTTGTCATGGTTCCAGGCCTCCCTGACAACCAAAAGTTTTCAGTTCCCAATATCATTGTTACACTCAGCAGGAATCAAGTATTGGGAAGAAAAGCACAGGGATGCAGCCAATTATCCACAGAAAAGTGCTGGGAGAGTGCAGCTCCAATGCCAACAACTGAGCATCTACCTCAACGATGAGGTTTCGATCTGGGTCTGGCAAGACAGGGGCAGTGGTGAAGCGACATTTTAGATTGGAGAATGCTTGTTTTGCTTCACTTGTACATAGGAATCCTGCTGAAGTCTTTTTTGTGAGTGCACTTCTGGGGACCATGATGGAACTGAATTTTTTGATGAAGTTGCAAAATAAGTTTGCAAGCACCATGAAGCACCTCACCTGTTTGACGTAGATAGTTTGGGCCACTCTGTGACTGCCAGAACTTTACATGGGTCCATTTGAACACTGGAATGGGTCAGTATATAGTCCATTAATGACACCTGTTCTTCATGGAAATCATTCTTCTCTGGCTTGGCAAACAGGTTCTTCTCGAGGAGCCATCAGAGAACCCTCTGGATATGCTGGACCTGTTCCTGGCAGGAGCTGGAATTTGATTTTTGTCCAAATACACAAAACAAACTGATTCAAAATAGCCTGGCGCACATTATTGACCAGGGCCTGAAAGACAGCAGGAGCATTGGCTAGACCAAAGGGCATCACAAAGTACTCATTTTGGCCAGCAGAGGTGTTGAAGACTGTCTTCCACTCGTCCCATTGTCGGATATGAACCAGCTTGCGCTGATCTATCTTAGAGAATATGGTTACTCCTTGGAGATGTTCAAAGGCAGAGGCATGTAGGCAAGAGAGGAGCAGTTCTTCACCATGATGTTCTTGAGGGGTCAATAATCACTGCAGGGACAGAGCTTGTCATCCTTCTTGCTCACAACAAAGAAGCTCGCCCCTGCTGACGAGGTTGATGGATGGATAGATCCTAAAGCCAATGCCTCCTTCACATACTCTTCCATGGCCATTATCTCAGGACAAGAAAGGGAAAAGAGCTGGCCACAGGGAGGACTAGTACTGGGTAAATGGTCAATGACATGGCTGGGTATGGCTGGTGTGGAGACAGGGAGTTAGTCTTCTTGTTTTTGAAGACTTCAAGAAGGTCAGCATATTTAGCCTGAATGCAAGACAGGTCCACATGTGCAATTGGCACAGAATAGGATACACTGACAGAGGCTTGAGCAGGACTCAGACAAGTAGACAGGCATGTTGGTCCCCACTCTTCGAGCACCTTTAGGAGCAATTGATGCATTGGGATGTGTCAAGATAGCCTGGGATGACCAAACACCAATAGCAGTTCAAGTGGGTCAACAAGATAGGACAGATATTCTCTATGGTTGCCTTCTAGTACCAAATGGAGAGGTTCTTTGGAAAGGTGATCTTGCCAGTGCCCAGAGACTGACCACCCAGAGCCTTGACATTGATATTCTCACTCATTTGCTGAGTTAGAACTCTCCGTGTTTGAGCTAGAGAGATATCTATGAAATTTCTGGCTGATCCAAAGTCAATTAATGCATGAAGCTCATGGGTCTGAGACCCTCACAGCAAGGAAGCTAAGAGCAACATTCAATTAGTGGAAGGTGCTTGCATGGAAAATTGACACATCAGATCCCCCTTCCTGCTGTGCTGATTGGTGTCCTCTTTTACTGGGCAATTGGGACATTATGCCCTGAGGTGTCCTGGAATGCCACAGTAGAGGCCGGACCCTGTATTCCTGGACCAATCTCGCTCCTCCTGAGATAGGTGTATGCATCCCAAATGCATAGGCTACTCTGCTGACTGTGTGCTGGGTTATGAGAGGCGAGTGAAATGGAGCTGCTGTTGAGCCTTCTCTGTAACTGCATCAATATAAGAACATAAGAAATAGGAGCAGGAGTAGGCCATACAGCCCATCGAGCCTGCCCCACCATTCAATAAGATCATGGCTGACCTGTCCGTAAATTCTAGTTCCATCTACCTGTCTTTTCTCCACAACCCTTAACTCCCTTAGAACGTAAAAACTCATCTAACTGTTTCTTAAGTATTTTGACCCAGGACAGATCTTCAGAGATGTTGCCACCCAGAAACTTGAAACTGCTCACCCTTTCCACTGCTGATCCCTCGATGAGGACTGGTGTGTGTTCCCTTGACCTCCTCTTCCTGAAATCCACTATCAGTTCCTCGGTCTTACTGAAGTTGAGTGCAAGATGGCATCATTCAACCAGGTAATCTATCTCACTCCTGTACACCTGCTCATCACCATCTGACATTCTGCCAACAGTAGGTGTGTCATCAGCAAATTTATAAATGCTGTCTCATCGTCGTTGTCGATGAGGCCAACCACCATTGTGTCATCAGTGAACTTGATTCAGTTCGAACTGGTTCTAGCAATGTAGTTATGCATCAGCAGTATGAACGGCAGTGGGCTGGGCACACAGCCCTGTGGCTCATTGTGATGGAGCTAGATGTTGCTGCCAACAGAGACTGACTATGGTCTTCTGATAAAATGTCAAAGATCCAATTGGAGAGAGAACAACAGAGGACAGTTTACCTGCCAGCATTATTAACTGAAGCATGAATTTAAGAAGTAATGGCTATATGCTAGAATAATGCCAAAACTAAATGCCATACTTTATGTACTTTTCAGATTAATCTACGTACCTTGTGGTTTATATGCTAGATTAATCTTCAAGTATGGCATTTATTTAAATCGAATCAACTTGTATGTCTTCATAACTTTCTTAACCAATCTGCACTGACTGAGGTCTCCTGAAGAGGAAGTCAAGGAAACAGTTATAGAGGGAGGTATAGAGGCTCAGGATTTGAAGCGTGTTGATTGGAACTGAGGTGATGATGGTATTGAATGCTGAACTGTAATCAATAAACAGCACCCTGATGTAGGTATTGCTGTTGTCCGGGTAATCCAAAGCTGAATGGAGAACCAGTGAGATTGCATCCTTGTACTTTCCTTATGTGCTCTCTGGTTTCCTCCTGCTACAGCTCTACTGAATTTCCACTTTAATTTCATTTTAGGGTAATTTAATTAAGACTTGTCACTCATGACACTCTTTGCAAATCCCCAGCTGAAGGGTCCAGTGAATGAATGTAATGATAAAGCTTGACAGGATACTGCAATCATTTTAATTAGCAGGTTGACATGCAACTTACAATGAATTGGAGCAAGTTAATTGTATTTGGCAGTTTGAGTATTGAATTTTTTTGTGAATTTATATTGTTTGTTCTGTGGTTCAGTATCAGAACTTTATAAATCTGAGTTTTCACTGATGTGGCACCACAGAATTCCTGAAATAGCATGCAAAATCAAAAATACTGTACATACTGTGGTTTCTTGCTGTGAATGTTTCTGCCTGCTGCCTGTGTCTTCCACCTCCACATTTTTAAGATGCTGACATAGCTTTTTAATGATTCATCTGGCAAAATTGCCACAAAGAATGATATCCTAGCAATCAATTTGACTATTGACAATAATTCTCCATCAGCCTGATAAATATTTGGCTTTATTTAGGACACGCACATGAAGTAATTTCCCCTTATTAATCACTTATTAAACCCACAGCTCCCTTTAGATAATCATTAATTTCTCCCCATACTTTGCAATCATTGCATTTGTGAGATGATCCACTATTTACTTGTGCTTTTGGATTGTTTTTTGTACCTTGATAATAAGGTTACTTTGAACTGTTACTTAAGTGAGACTTACCTAGTTCAGCAGCATCAAGGGTCAAATTATACATTTTACTACCATTATTTGACTTCAATTTACCTTCAGAAGGTATTGAAATTTTAGTAAATTGAATCACTGAAGGATGCTTAACAGTTGTGCATGTCCTACAATGTGAAGCCAAGTGATATAGGTACCAAGGCTTTGCTCCCAGATGATCTCAATGTGTTTTATGCTCACTTTGACCGTCAATACATGGATGCAACTTCATGGACTCCCACAGCCTCTGATAACCCAGTGATTTCAGTCTGTGAGGCTGAGACATACTAAAGACCTGTGCTGATTAACTGGCTGGAGAGTTCACTGATTTCTTTAACCTCTTGCTTTGGCAGTCTAAATTACCCTCCTGCATCAAGCAGGCTTCAATTATAGGTGTTCCTCAGGAGATCATGGTGACCTGCCTCAGAGACTATCATGCAGTAGCACTTACATCCACAGTGATGAAGTGCTTTGAGAGGTTAATGATGAAACATATCAACTCCTGCCCTGGGAAGCGACTTGGATCTGCTTCAAATTGCCTACTGGCACAACAGCTCCACAGCAGATGCCATTTCATTAGCTCTTCGCTCGACCCTGGAACATCTTGACAGTGAAGTTACATACATCAGGATTCTCTTCATCAACTACAGCTCAGCGTTCAATACTATCTTCCCCTCAAAACTAATTAATACGCTTCAAGACCTAGGCCTCAGTACCTGCTGTGCAACTGGATCCCCAATTTCCTCATTTGCAAACCCCTGTCAGTTCCGATTGGCAACAACATCTCCATCAACACAGGTGCACCACAAGCCTATGTGTTTAGCCCCCTGCTCTACTCGCTTTATACTTATGAGTGTGAGGTTAAGCACAGCTCCAATACCATATACAAGTTTGCTGGTGACACCACTCATTGTCCGAATCACAGGTGATGAGGAATCAGCATATCGGAGGGAGAATGAAAATCTGGCTGAAACCTCTCACTCGATGTCAGCAAGACCAAGGAGCTGATTGTTGACTTCGGGAGGAGGAAACAAAAGGTTCATGAGCCAGTCCTCATCGGTGGATCAGAGGTGGAGAAGGACAGCGCCATTAAATTCCTTGGTGCTCTCATTTCAGAAAATTTGTACTGGGTCTAGTAAGTAAATGGCATTATAAAGAAAGCACAGCAGTGCCTCTACTTTCTTAGAAGTTTGCAAAGATTCAGCATAATGTCTAAAACTTTGACAAACCTATACAGATGTGTGGTGCAGAGTATATTGTGTGGTTGCATCATGGCCTGATATGGAAACATAACAATGCCCTGGAATGGAAACTCCTACAAAAGGTAGTGGTTGTGGCCCAGTCCATGCCAGGTAAAGCATACCCCCCCCACCCACCATTGTGCAGACTACACAGAGTGCTGTCACAGGAAAAGCAGAATCCATCATCAAGGACCCCCACCATACAGGCCATGATTTCCTCTTGCTGCTGCCATCAGGAAGAAGATACAAGAGCCTTAGAACTCACACCACCAAGCGTAAAAACAGTTGTTACCCTTCACCTACTTGGCTCTTGAATCAGAGGGGACAACTTCACTCAACATCATTACTGCCCCATTACTGAACTGTTCCCATGGCCTATGTGCTCACTTCCAAGTACTTTTTATCTCAAGTTCACAGTGTTTATTGTTTATTTATTTACTGCTGTTTTATTATTTCTTTTTTCTCTTTCATTTTTATTTGCACAGTTTGTTGTCCTTTGCACATTGGTTATTTGTCTGTTCTGTTGGGTGCAGTCTTTTATTGATTCTATTGTGTTTCTTATACTTACTGTGAATGCCTACAAGAAAATGAATCTTAGGGTTGTATATGGTGACAAATACAGTATGTGCATTTATCATAAATTTACTTTGAACTTTAAAATATTTCTATTCTTTGTACCCCTTACCCTTCACCTTAACTTACCTTAAGAATGCTTGCAGACTTGTTCTGCTTGACCAGTTACTTTGAAACCAATTTACCTTTGGCTTTATCCTTGTATGTATTGTGAAGCTCTGAGCATTGAAACTTCACGTTTATACCAACTGCATAATCTGGAATTCTTCACTTGATCCATTTTATTATCCTAGAGAAGATCCATCATCCCCACCTTCCTCATTTTAGAAAAAAAAACATACTAAATACTGAAAAATATTGAGTTCAAATTTTCTCTTGAATAGATTGTCAGGTCCTTTTTACTCAAAGCTGAGATGGTTGCAGTCTCCTATTTTTACTATACGTTAGTCCATGCATTTCTGAGTAATTCCTTTGATAATATCCTCTGCGAATTCTCTTCCATTGTTCAATCATCTTTCAATACTCCTAGTAACATAATCCCTCCTTTACCATTTCCTAATTCCAATCAAATTAATCTGGGCCACATGATTTTCCATATTTCCTTACGACATTTTAGGAAGCTACTCAACCCATGGAGGCAACGCCAGCATTCAAAGCAATCACATTTCCACACTAGTTTTTCCTGTAATTCATTCCCACCATTGTACCCATCAGCTCTCTGCAGATTCTACTACTTACATACAATAGGGGCAATTCATCATGTCCAAGTGGCATATTTTTGGAGCAGCTTGACCGACTACACCACTTTACTTTCCAGGGATAAGCTTTCTTTTAAGTTGTATGTTCCACAATCAACTTGGCTACCCTCTCCTCGTTCTATTACCTTCTCTTTCTCTTCTGAATTCCTTGTACCTAGAGATGTTAAGCATCTAATCTGCCCTTTTCTTGAGATGGATTTGTGTTTGCTGCATGACTTTATAGTCCCAGATAGTTATTTATACTCTCATATCACCACTTGTAGTACATTTGCACATATCTTCTCCATTTTTTTTTCACCTATCTGTATCTTTTGTGCTATATTATTTCTTAGCCTTCACCATTTGCCTGCTCAGCTAATATATTAAGGTTTATTCAACATTTTTATATTTCTGATTATACATTATATTATTGCATTATTTTTAGCTGTACGATAAATGGCTCCTTGTGTGTGTTGCTTAATCTGTAGTGTAGTAGCAGCAGTTTTGAAACCAAGAATGGGAGTGTGTGAGATGAAGGGTTCATTTCCAGGAGGAGTGAGTTAAGGAAGAGTATGTAGATGATACACAATATCCCAGGCAGAGTACACAACATTCTGTGTAAAAAAACACTTGCCCTTCACATTTCCTTTGAACTCACCCCTCTCACCTTTAATAGATGCCCTTCCAATATTAAACATTTCAACCATGAAAATAGATACTGGCACTCTACTCTAACTTTGCCTCTCATAATCATATAAACCTCTATCAAATCTTCCCTCAGCTTCACATGCCCTATAAAAAACAAGCCAAGCTTGTCCAAATTGTCCTAATAGCATATGCTGTCCAATCTCAGACGGTATCCTCATAAACATCATCTACACCCTCTCCAAACCCTCAACGTTCGTCCTATAATAGGGCAACCAGAGCTGAATCCAATACTCCAAATGTGGCCCAGTTAGAGTGTTATAAAGCTACAGTATAAATACTAAATTCCTGAACTCAGTTCCTTAACCACTAAATGTCCTATCAACCTGTGCAGCCACTTCCAGGGAGCTGTGGTCTAAAGAATCTTGCCATTGACAGTGTAGTGTCTCTTTACATTTGATCTCCCACATGCAGCATTTTGTATTTAGTGTCACAGATCACTACAGCACAGTAACAGGCCAATTGGCCCATCTATGCCATATAGAACCATCACTCTTCCTAGTTTTATCAACCGGCACCAAGACCATAGGTCTCCATACCCCTCCCATCCATGTACATATCCAAATTTCTCTTAAGTTTTGAAATAAAAACCCGCATCCATCAATTGCACTGAAAGGTCATTCCACACTCTCATCACTATCCGACTGAAAAAGGTCCCCTTCATGTTCTTTTTAAACCTTTCACCTTTCACTCTTAACCCATGACATCTGGTTCTAGTCTCACCCAACTTAGTGAAAAAAAAACTGCCTGCACTTACCTTATCTATATCTGTCATGATTTTGTATATCACTATCAAATCTCCCTTCATTCTTCTATGCTGTTTGGAATAAAGTCCTAACCTATTCAACCTTTCCCTATAACTCAGGTCCTCAAGTCCTGGCAACATTCTCATAAATTTTCTTTTTACTCTTTCAACCTTATTGACGTCTTTCCTGTAGGTAGATGACCAAAACAGCACACAATACTCCAAATAAGGCCTCGCCAATGTCTTATATAATTTCAACTTAGCATCCCAACTCCATTACTCAGTACTTTGATTTATGAAAGCCTATGTGCCAAAAGCAACACAATCTACCTGTGATGCCACTTCCAAGGAGTTATGGATCTGTATTCCCAGATCCCTCTGTTTCATCACACTCCTCAATGTCCCGCCGTTCACGTTTAAGTCCAACCATGGTTTGTCCTCCAAAAACACCGCACCTCACATTCGTCTGCATTAAGTTCCAACTGCCATTTTTCAGTCCATTTTGTCAACTGGTCCTGATGCTGCTGCAAGCTTTGATAGTCTTCCTCGCTTTCCACTACACCCCCAGTCTTGGTGTCATCTGCATATTCGCTGATTCAGTTTGCCACAATATCAGCCAGAATATTGATATAGATGACAAGCAACAATGGGCCTAGCACTGATCCCTGTGACACACCTCTAGTCACAGGCCTCCAGTCAGAGAAGCAACGATCTACTGTCTGGCTGCTTCCATGAAGCTAATATCTAAACCAAATTACTACCTCAGCTTGAATGCCAGGCAACTGAACCTTTTTGAATAACCTCCCATTTGGGACCTTGGTAAATGCCTATGTAAACAATATCTAATGACTTACATGTGTTTGTTTTCAAAATGTAGTGATTTTTGTCACCGATAGTTGGCGAGAAATAAGCAGCAAGATGATTCAGATCTGTGGTTTCAAACATTCAGACTTGGAAATACCAGAAATACCAGGAATTAAAGGAAAACTATTTCATTACTTCAACAATTTAGTAGGAACCATGAAGAATTTGAAAGTATTAAAATCATCTTGAATGTTACCTTCCGTCCCCTCCAGACTCGCAGCTCTCACTCGTGGCTCCAAGTTGCTGTTTGCATGCGACAGCAGCCACGCCGGTTGGCAGTGGTTTGACAGGTGGGCTAAACAAAGTGAGAGTACCTGGCAGGTCTGATACCCTGATGAGATAGGGACGTGCCTATCCTAGCATGCAAAGTCAGGTCTGGTGGTCTGGGCGGATGAGATCTACAGTGAGATTCAATGGCCAGTAAGAGGGTTCTGCAATGCTACGTAGCAAGTGAAAGGCATGATGAGTCATAGAAGTAGTCATGGTCATCCACTGAGACCAAGGAAGACACAGTTGTGATGTCTACACGACCTACTAGATACCGACTTCCGAGGTTGAAAGCGTGTAACTCTCCTGCACAATGGACAACCACCAGTAGTATTGGTAGTGTTTTAATTTGCTCTGTATTTTATTTAAATAGATAAATTGTTATTCAGTTTAATGGTAATTTGTCCTTTTTATACCTCTTAAACTCTGGCTAATTGGGGCACCCACTTAATTGGGCCAAAAGGTGCAGATCCGGATGTGTCCCAATTAACCAGAATCCACTGTACTAATATATTTGGCCCCTTAAATTACCTTCCAACCTTCCAAAAACATACCATTATTGATTTCAGTTTCACCAGCCTAAACTTCCTTGTTTCTTCTCAGAGACCTTCTTAAATAACGGGAAAAAAACATTAGCTATGCTCCAATTTTCTGGCATGCTAAGAACATTTTAAATATCTCCGGTAGGGCCCCGGCAATTTCTGCACTAGGGAACACCTTGTCAGACCCTGGGGATTTATCCACCCTAATTTGCCTCAAGACAGCAAACAGCTCCTCCGTAATCTGACCTCACTGCTGCTTTGCCTCGGTCTCTAGACTCTGTGTCCATCTCACAAGTAAATACAGATGCAAAAAATCCAATTAGGACCTCCCCCACCTCTTTTGGCTTCATGCATAAGTGACCATTCTGCTCTTCCAGAGGACCAAATTGTTCCTTGCTATCCTTTAACACATAATATATCTGTAGAAGCCCTTGACATTCTCCTTCACCTTGTTTGCTAGAGCAACCTCATGCCTTTTTTTAGTGCTCGCAGTTTCCTTATTTTTCTAAATTTCTTAAACTCCTCAAATATCTCATTTGTTCCTTTCTGCCTTTATCTGCTGTGCACCTCCTTTGTCTCAATTCAATTCAATTCAAGTTTATTTGTCATTTAACCGTATATGAATATTCATGAACACAGTGAAATGAGACGGCAATACCATGGGATCAAGGTGCAAAGACACATTGCCAACAGTCACAGACTGTAAGCATGCACAAGATCACAACCTCGTAATAAGAATCCCGACACCCACCCCCTCCCCCGTGATGCCATGGCTTGATGCGTACAAGTTAACAAATCAATATGGAATATCAGTAAAAACACAATGACGCAGAATATGTATATATACATATGGTCCAGACACCCCAACCTACCATTATCATCTGTTGACTGGCCCTCCGATGCTCGCTAGTCGACACCGTGGCTTTGAGGCCCAGTGCTTGCCCTGATGGTGGACTGCCACTAGACGATTCCGTGGCTTTGAGGCCCAACCCTCACATATACGAGCACATAAAGATTAGTAAAAACATAACCAGACAAATATATTGTATATTTATGTACAACCAGGGCCTCAAATATCTTTCAAAAACCAAGGTTCTCTCAACCTATTATCCTTGCCTTTTATTCTGATATGAACATCCAAACACTGTAGAGGTTAAACTCCATTTGTAGAATCTCAGATGGAGATGAGAGAGTGTACAGGAGCAAGGTATACCAACTAGTTGAGTGGTGTCACAGCAACAACCTTGCACTCAATGTCAGTAAGATGAAAGAGCTGGTTATGGACTTCAGAAAGGGTAAGATGAGGGAACATGAACTAATCCTCATAGAGGGATCAGAAGTGGAGAGAATGAGCAATTTCCTGGGTGTCAAAATCTCTGAGGATCTAACCTGGTCCCAACATATCGATGCAGCTATAAAGAAGGCCAGACAGCAGCTGTATGTCAACAGGAGTTTGAAGAGATTTGGTTTGTCACCTAAAACACTCAAGAACTTCAAGCATCTTAATCTTCTGAATGCTCCTTCAATGAGAGACATTGTCAAATACCTTACTAATATCTATGTAGGCCACAGGCACAGCTCTTCCTTCATCAATAGCCTTCATAACCTCCTCAAAATATTGAATTAAGTTAGTAAAACATGAGCTGCCTCACTTAAAGCCATGCTGTACCTAATTAAGCCATGTTTTTTCCCCAAATGCTCATAAATCCTTTCTCTAAGAAATCTCTCAAGAAACATAGCTTCCAGCGACCAAGACTTGTCAGTTTAAAGCTTCCAGGATTATCCCCATTTCCCTTCTTGTATAATGGAACAACATCAGCTACTCGCCAGCTCTTTGGCACCTTGCCTATGGCTAAAGAGGACACTAAGATGGCAGTCAACACCCCTCTTACCTTGCCTATGGCTAAAGAGGACACTAAGATGGCAGTCAACACCCCTCTTACCTCATCTCTTACCTTTATCAGTAACCTGGTGTAAATACCATCAGGCCCTGTGGAACCTATTGGAGAAATCATCACATGTAAGCATGAAGATTTTTTTCTCTTGCTGAACAATATCGATTTATATCCCTAAATGAGCTTACATTGACCATCTGCTTAGTTTCATTTTGCTTTCTTCTTAAGATGTTGGTAGGAGATATTTACACATAAGAGGAATAATACTGAGTAGCTCTCATTAATGGAAAAACTAGTGCAGCATTCTTTGATCACTTGTTTTTCAAAGTCGCTTCAACCTTCTTTTTTACAAATTTCATCCATTATCAGACTGAAATACACCACCTCTGGCTTTACAAGAACCCAATTTCAGTTTCATTTTCTAGTGAAGTCACTTCCTGCAAAACACATCCCTCTTCTGCAGAAGCTGCAGCGATAAAGTGGTCGTATCTGAGAGTTCTTCAGCAATTAAAGGTTTACAGTGTGATCCTAGAAAATGTGGACATCTCATTCTGATCCTGGAAAATGTGATCCTTCTAATCAGAGTGATGGATTTGCTACAGCTGTTAGGGAGGGTTTAAGCTAATTTGTCAGGGATGGGAACTGGATCGATAGGGCTGAGGATGGCTTACACTCAGTAGATGCAGTGTATAGTGGAACTGTAAGGAAGGACAGACAAGATGACAGGGCAAAATTGCAGTCAGTGTTAAGAGTTGAAGTGTACCTCAGGGGCAAAATTGAAAAGGGTGATGAATACAGGACCGAAGGTATTATACTTAAATGTATCACAAGTGAATCTGCAGATGCCGGAAATAAATAAAAACACAAAATGCTGGCAGAACTCAGCAGGCCAGACAGCATCTATGTTTCTCCTGATGAAGGGTTTCGGCCCGAAACGTTGTCACTACCTCCTCCCATAGATGCTGTCTGGCCTGCTGAGTTCTGCCAGCATTTTGTGTTTTTATTATACTTAAATGTATGTAGTTTATGGAATAAGGTAGATGATCATGTACTGCAATTAGATTCTGGCAGGTACAACATTGTGGATATTATTGAATCGGGTCTGAAAGAAGATCATAGTTGGGAACTTAATATCCAAGGATACACATGTTATCAAAATTACAGGCAGGTAGACGGAGGGGATGCGGTGGCTCTTTAGGTAAAAAAAATTAAAGCGAATTGTTAGAACGAGGTGACAGAGATTGGAAGATGTAGAACCCTTGTGGATAGAGTTAAGAAACTGCAAGAGTGAAAAGACCCTGATGGGAGTTTTATACAGACCTCCTGTACAAAAAGGACGGATTGCACTTGAATCCGAGGGGGACCAATATTCTGGCGGAAAAGTTTGCTCAGGCTATTGGGGAGAGTTTAAACTAGAATTGCTGGGGGGTGGGAACTGAACTGAAGTGACGGAGGAAAGGGAGGTTGGCTCACAAATACAGAAAGGTTGGAGACAGTGCAAAAGGGAGGATAGGCAGGTGATAGAGAAGGGACGCGCTCAGTCCGATGGTTTGAAACGTGTCTATTTTAATGCGAGGAGTATCATGAATAAAGCAGATGAGCTTAGAGCGTGGATCAGCACTTGGAGCTATGATGTTGTGGCCATTACAGAGACTTGGATGGTGCAGGGGCAGGAATGGCTACTTCAAGTGCCAGGCTTTAGATGTTTCAGAAAGGATAGCGAGGGAGGCAAAAGAGGTGGGGTCGTGGCACTGTTAATCAGAGATAGTGTCACAGCTGCAGAAAAGGAGGAAATCATGGAGGGGCTGTCTACAGAGTCTCTGTGTGTAGAAGTTAGGAATAGGTAGGGGTCAATAACTCTACTGGGTGTTTTTTATAGACCACCCAATAGTACCAGGGACATTGAGGAGCAGATAGGGAGACAGATTCTGGAAAGGAGTAATAATAACAGGATTATTGTGGTGGGAGATTTTAATTTCCCAAATATTGATTGGTATCTCCGTAGAGTGAGGGGTTTAGATAGGGTGGAGTTTGTTAGTTGTGTTCAGGAAGGTTTCTTAACACAACATGTAGATAAGCCTACAAAAGGAGAGGCTGTACTTGATCTGGTATTGGGAAATGAACCTGGTCAGGTGCCAGGTCTCTCAGTAGGAGAGCATTTTGGAGATAGTGATCACAATTCTATCTCCTTTACCATAACATTGGAGAGGGTTAGGTACAGACAAGTTAGGGAAATGTTTAATTGGAGTAAGGGGAACTATGAGGCTATCAGGCAGGGACTTGGAAGCATACATTGGAAACGGATGTTCTCGGGGAAATGTACCGAAGAAATGTGGCAAATGTTCAGGGGATATTTGTGTGGGGTTATGAGTAGGTATGTTCAAATGAGACTTGGAAAGGTTGGTAGGGTACAAGATCCGTGGTGCACAAAGGCTGTTGTAAATCTAGTCAAGAAGAAAAGAAGAGCTTACAAAAGGTTCAAAAAACTAGGTAATGATATGAATCTGGAAGATTATAAGGCTAGCAGGAAGGAGCTTAAAAATGAAATTAGGAGAGCCAGAAGGGGCTATGAGAAGGCCTTGGCAGACAGGATTAAGGAAAACCCCAAGGCATTCTACAAGTATGTGAAAAGCAAGAGGATAAGACATGAGAGAATAGGACCAATCAAGTGTGACAATGGAAAAGTGTGTATGGAACCAGGTGAAATAGCGGAGATACTTTATGAATACTTTGCTTCAGTATTCACTGCCGAAAAGGATCTTAGCAATTGTATGGATAACTTGCAGTTGACTGAAAAACTTGAGAATGTAGATATTAAGAAAGAGGATGTACTGGAGCTTTTGGAAACCATCAAGTTGGATAAGTCACTGGGATGAGACAGAATGTACTGTACCCCAGGCTACTGTGGGAGGTGAGAAAGGAGGTTGCTGAGCCTTTGGGGATGATCTTTGCATCATCAATGAGGACGGGAGAGTTTCTGGAGGATTGGAGGGTAGCGGATGTTATTTCCTTATTCAAGAAAGGGAGTAGGGATAGCCCAGGAAATTATAGGCCAGTGAGTCTTACTTCAGTTGTTAGTAAGTTGATGGAGAAGGTCCTGAGAGGCAGGATTTATGAACATTTGGAGAGGCATAATATGATTAGGAATAGTCAGCATGGCTTTGTCAAAGGCAGGTCATGCCTTACGAGCCTGATTGATTTTTTTGAGGATCTGACTAAGCACATTGATGAAGGTAGAGCCGTAGATGTAGTGTATATGGATTTCAGCAAGGCATTTGATAAGGTACCCCATGCAAGGCTTATTGAGAATGTAAGGAGGCATGGGATCCAAGAGGACATTGCTTTGTGGATCCAGAACTGGCTTGCCCACAGAAGGCAAAGAGTGGTGGTAGATGGTATATAATAAAAGAGTAAAAAAGAGACAAGAGTAGATATCAGATTGCCGGAAAATGATCCTGGACAGGTAGTTGGCTTCAGACTTCACTATAGAAGAGACGAGCAGTATGCCAGAAATTGGAATGTGTCAGGAGGTAGAAGAGAATGTTGATGCTATTATGTTGGAGAAACCGAGTGGTAGGCTGAAGGGTCTGAAGCAGGTTAGTCTCCCGGTCCAGATGGACTACACCCCAGGGTTTGGAAAGAGGTGGCTGAAGAGATTGTGGAGCATTAGTAATGATCTTTCAAGAATCACTACAGTCTGCAATGATTCTGGAGGACTGGAACATTGTAAATGTCACTCCACTCTTTAAGAAGGAAGGGACATAGAAGAATGGAAGTTATAGGCCAGATGGCCTGACTTCAATGGTTGGGAAGATGTTGGAGTCCATTATTAAGGGTGAGGTTTTGGTGAACTTGGAGGCACATGATAGAAATAGGCCAAAGTCAGCATGGTTTCCTGAAGGAAAAACTTGCCTGACAAAGCTGTTGGAATTCTTTGAGGAAATAACAGGCAAGAGAGACAAAGGAGAGTCAGTGTATGTTGTTTATTTGAATTTTCAGAAGTCCTTTGTCAAAGTGCCACATATAAGGCTGCTTTAACAAGCTAAGAGCCCATGTGTTACAGGAAAAATGCTTACATGGATAAAAGATTGGTTGAATGGCAAGAGGCAAAGAGTGGAAATAAAGGAGGCCTATTCTGATTGTCTGCCTGTGCCTAGTGCTGGTCTGCAGGGGCTGATATTGGAACCATTACTTTTCACCTTATATATGAATGATTTAGATGATGGAATTGATGACTTTGTGTCCATGTTTTTGAACGATATGAAAGAAGGTGGAGGGCAAATTATGTTGAGGAAACAGGGAACATGCAGAAGGACTCAAACAGATTGGGAGAATGGACAAAGAAGTGGCCGATCATAAGACCATAAGACATAGGAGCAGAATTAGACCATCTGGCCCATCAAGTCTGCTCCGCCATTCAATCATGGCTGATCCTTTTTTTTCTCCTCCTCAACCACAGTTCCCAGCCTTCTCCTTGTAACCTTTGATACCATGTCCAATCAAGAACCTATCAATATCTGCCTTAAATACACCCAAAAGGTCTCCACAGTTGCACATAGCAAAAAAAATCCACAAATTCACCACCCTTTGGCTAAAAAAAATTCTCTGCATCTCTGTTTTGAAAGGGCTCCCCTCTATACTGAGGCTGTGCCCTTTTGTTTTAGACTTTCTCACCATGGGAAACATTATTTCGATATCTACTCTATCTAGGCCTTTCAACATTCGAAAAGTTTAAATGAGAGCCCTCCTTATCCTGAATTACAGTGAGTACAGACCCAGGGTCTTCAAATGTTCCTCGTATGATAACCCTTTCATTCCTGGAATCATCCTCGTGAACCTCCTCTGGACCCTCTCCAATGCCAGCACATCTTTTCTAAGATGAGGGGCCCAAAACTGTTCACAATACTCAAGGTGAGGCTTCACCAGTGCCTGATAAATCCTCAGCATCACATCCTTGCTCTTGTATTCGAGACCTCTTGAAATGAATGCTAACTGGCATTTGTCTTCTTCACCAACAACTCGTCCTGCAAGTCTACCTTTAGGCTTTGAGTCCATGTTTTTGGATGATGTGAAAGAATGTGGAGGGATATTGTATTGTATTTCATTTGCCACTTTATTGCCCATTCTTCTAATTTGTCTAAGTCCTAGTGCTTCCTACCTGTTTTCTCAATACTACCGGCCCCTCCATCAGTCTTTGTATGATCTGCAAACTTGGCAACAAAGTCATCTATTTCATCATTTATATACAGCATAAAAAGAAGCGGTCCCACTACTTTTCACCTTATATTTGAATGATTTAGATGATGGAATTGATGACTTTGTGTCCATGTTTTTGGATGATATGAAAGAAGGTGGAGGGCACCAACCCCTGCGGAACACCACTAGTCACTGGCAGCCAAGCAGAAAAGCATCCTTTAATTCCCACTCATTGCATCCTACCTATCAGCCAATGCTCTAACCATGTTAATAACTTTCCTGTAATACCATGGACTCTTAACTTGGTAAGCACACTCAAGTGTAGCACCTTGTCAAAGGCCTTCTGAAAGTCCAAATATATAACATCCACTGCATCCCCTTTATATGTCCTACTTGTAATCTCCTCAAAGAATTCTAACAGGTTCATCAGGCAGGATTTTTCCCGAATGAAACCATGCTGACTTTGCACGATCTTGCCTTGTGTCACCAAGTACTCCATCACCTCATCCATAACATTTGACTCGAACATCTTCCCAACCACCGAGGTCTGGCTCTAATTTCCTTTCTACTGCCTTCTTCCTTTCTTAAAGAGTGGAGTGACATTTGCAATTTTCCAGTCCTCTGGCACCATGCCCGAGTCCAATGATTTTTGAAAGATCATTTCTAATGCCATCACAATCTCTAACGCTACCTCTTTCAGAAACCTAGGGTGCAGTTCCTCTGGTCTGGGTGACTTATGTACCTTTAGATCTTTTAGCATTTTAAGCATCTTCACTCTCGTAAAAATAACTGCATCCATTTCTCTTCCTTCACACACTACAACATCAGGCATACTGCTAGCATCTTCCAGAGTGAAGACTGATGCAAAATACTCATTTAATTCATTAGCCATCTCCTTGTCCCCCATTATTATTTCTCCTGCCTCATTTTCTAGCAGTCCTATGTCCACTCTCATTTCTCTTTTATTTTTAACATACTTGAAAAAAAACTTCTACTATCCACTTTGATAATGTTTGCTAGCTTGCTTTCACATTTCATCTTTTCCCTTCTAATGATTTTTTAATTTGCTGTCTGTAGGTTTTTAAAAACTTCCCAATCCTCTATCTTCCCACTGTTTTTTGTTTAGGTGTATGCCCTTCCTTTTGCTTTTACAAATGCTTTGACTTCTCTTATCAGCCATGGTTGTACTATTTTACCATTTGAGTATTTCTTCTTTTTTGGAATACATCTATCCTGCACCTTCCTCATTTTTCCCAGAAACACACGCCATTGCTGCTCTGCTGACATCCCTGCCAGCAGCTCCTTCCAATTTACTTTGGCCAACTCTTCCCTCATACCACTGTAATTTCCCTTACTCCACTGAAATACTGCTACGTCAGACTTTACTTTCTCCCTATCAACTTTTAAGTTGAACACAATCATTTTGTGATCACTGGTTCCTAAGAGTTCTTTTACCTTAAGCTCCCTAATCGCCTCCGGTTCATTACCTAACGCCCAATCCAGTATAGCTGATCCCTAGTAGGCTCAACTACAAACTGTTCTAAAAAACTATTTCTTAGGCATTCAACAAACTGATTCTCTTGAGATCCATTGCCAGCCTGATATTCCCAATCAACCTGTATGTTAAAATCACCCACAACTACCATAACATTGCCCTTCTGACTTGCCTTTTCTACTTCCTGTTGTTACCTGTGGTCCACCTTCCAGCCACTGTTGGAAGACCTGTATATAACTACCATCAACGTCCTTTTACCCTTGCAGTTTCTTAACTCAAGCCACAAGGATTCAACATCTTCCGATCCTATGTCACATCTTTCTACTGATTTGATGCCATTCATTACCAGTAGAGCCACACCACCCCCACTGCCTGCCTTCCTATTCGTCCAATATAATGTTTAACCTTGGACTATTGTATAGCAAACTGCATGGTCATGCAGTTTGGTAGGTGGACTATTTTCTAAACAAGGTGAAAATTCAAAAATTGGAATAGTAAGGGACTTGGAAGTTCTTATGCAGGATTCTTTAAAGGTTAATAAACACAAAGTACACTGTAGATGCTGTGGTCAAATCAAGACATACAGAAAAGCTGGATGAACTCAGCCGGTCGGGCAGCATCTGTTGAAAGAAACAGTCAACGTTTTGGGTCGAGACCCTTCGTCAGGACCTGATGAAGGGTCTCGACCCGAAAGGTTGACTGCTTCTTTCAACAGATGCTGTCCAACCATTCTTTAAAGGTTAACTTGCAGATTGAGTTGGTAGTAAGGAACTCAAATGCAATATTAGCATTCATCTTGAGAGATCTAGAATGTAAGGACAAGGATGTAATGATAAGGCTTTATAAGGCATTGGTCAGACCGCATTTGGAATATTGTGAGTAGTTTTAGGCCCCTTATCTAAGGAAAGATGTGCTGTATTGGAAAACGTCCTGAGGAGGTTCACAAGAATGATTCTAGGAATGAAAGGGTTAACATATGATAAGTGTTTGATGGTGCTGGCCCTGTGCTTACTGGAGTTTAGAATAATGAGAGGGAGATCTCATTGAAACCTATCAAATATTAAAAGGTGTGGATAGAGTGGATGTTTCCTATGCTGGACCAGAGGGAACAGCCTCAGACTAAATGGATGTCTTTAGCCAGAGGGTAGTGAACCTGTGAAATTCATTGCCACATACGACTGTGGAGGCCAAGTCGTCGAGTATATTTAACGCAGAGAATGGATAGGTTCTTGATTAGTCAGGATGTCAAAGGTTATGGGAGAAGGCAGAGAAAGGGGTTTAGATGGGTAATAAATCAGACATGCTGTGATGCCGGATCAGACTTGATGGGCCATTCTGCTCCTATGTCTTGTGGTCTTCTTGTATCTTCAGAGCTACCTCTCAACAAAGACAGACAACAATGATAAAATTAATCACTACCTTCAATGTGCCAGCACAACCTTTCTCATTTCTACCATTGGGATGGATGTACAGGAACCAAAAGGCACACTCTCAATGATTTAGGAACAGCTTCTTGCCCCCTGCTATCCAATTTCTGAATGGACATTGAACCCATGAACACTACCTCACTACTTTTTAAAATTTTATTTTTGCACTACTTATTTAATTTAACTATTTTATTCGTATGTGTGTGTATATATATATATATATATATATATTATATATATATTTACTGTAATTCACCTATTTTTTTCTCTATTATTACATATTGAATTGTACGGCTGCTGCAAAGACAACAAATTTCATGACATTTATTAAACTTGATTTTGATGTATGGTGCACCTGTTGAAATCATCAATCAAAACATGATTAAGTCCTTAAGGCATATCTTTTTCCTTACTAAGGGTAGATGCACAAACAGCTTGACTTAAGACATCCTCCCCATAAAGGAGCATTCTGCAGTTGTGCCTTCATACATCAGCATTACAACCTTAGAATCCTGTTGTTTCATACTGCAGTTAATTGTAGTATATGTGCCAAGTAATGTGAACTTTGTGTTATCTGCAGTGACTGTGATTACAATGTAGACTTCCTCTTGTCATTCATGTAAAGCATACTCTCTTTGTGTTGATATTGCATTTGAGGCTACACTGCTGGCTGTTATTTTATGTTCCATTTTACAAGTAATGTGATCATTCTTCAGACATAAATCACACTTTGAACCTCTGAAAGAACAGTTGCCTAGGGTATGTCTACTGGTGCATCTACAAAGTGGCTTGTGCCATTTGCAATTACATATAGCTATCCATCACTCTGGACCAGTTTTGAGAGGGGCACATGGCTGACACGGGATGCAATTCCCTGGCATTCTAGCATACCATCTCCAAGGCAATCTCAAACCTGAATGCAAATCAAATGTTTAATAGATTTTTGTGCTTAATAGCTTCATCACTCAAGAGCACGCATGAAGCTCTTTCTGAAAGCAATATCCAAAGTTAAAATACCTTCACTTGTTTTTCATTGTTATGATGTAATCACACATTTTATCCTACTTTTACTGAATTTACAGCTCTCAAGCAGCAGCAGGTATGTTTTCTTTCGACCTCTAAAATGCCTTTGCAAATGAGAACTCTGAAGCTTCCTGTTGGTTTTAATGTAACCTTGGATACTGGAGGTGTACAGGTATCAATAACGGATACAGACACAGGAACTTCAAACAAGTGTGTGAAATCTAACAGCGAAGGTTTCTTATACCTGTCACATTTTCTCTGACTGCATAATATTTATATAACCATATGCAAATACAACACAGGCAGCTGGAGATATAAAGAAGAGTTTATAGAGATGATTTAGATACGGTTCATATTAGATAAAGAAAGGGAATCCAAAGGCAGTATAAGGTGGATAAATCTCAGGGCCTGCTGCGATACACCTGAGGCTATTGAGAAAGGCAAGTGAAGAGATTGCTGGGGCCTTGACCAATATCTTTGTTTCCTCCCTAGCCACAGGTGAGGTCCTGGAGGATTGGTGAGAAGCTAATGTTGTCCCACTACTCAAGGAGGAAATCAACGATAATTCTGGAAACTAGACCAGTGAATCTCACTTCAGTGGTAGGGAAGTTACTGGAGAGAATTCTTATTGATAGGATTTATGAGGATTTGGTAAACCGTGGCTGAATATGGAGAACCTGCATGGCTTGGTATAGGGCAAGTTGTGTCTTACTGGCTTTATTGAATTTTTTGATGAGCTGACACAGGTGAATGAAGAAGTTAGAGCTGTGGACATAGTTTTTCATAAGATGTTTGTCATGGTCCTTCATGAGAAGCTCATCCAGAAGATTAAAATGCATGGGATCAATGGTGAATTGGCTGTTTGGATTCAGAGCTAGCTTGCATATAGAAGATAACAGTATGGTCGAAGGGATTTAATCTAGCTGGAGGTGTTCCACAGGGATCTGTACTGGGACTTCTGCTGTTCCTGATGTGTAGATTTGACCTGGATGAAAACATAGATGGGTGAGCTAGTAAGTTTGCAGATTGGTGGTGCTGTGGATCGTGTAGATGACTAGCAAAGAATACAGTGGGATATAGATCAGTGACAGATATAGATGGTGAAATGACAGATGGAGTTTAGCCTGACAAAATATGAAGTGCTGCATCTCGGTAGGTCAAATGTTAAGAAACAGTGCACTGTTAAGAGCAAGACTGCTAACAGTATTGAAGAGCAGAGGGATTTCGAGGTCCAAGTTCATATCTCGCTGAAAATGTTTACACAGTTTGATTGGGTGGTTAAGAAGGCATATAGCATGCTTGCATTTATTAGTTGAGGCATTGAGTTCAAATGTCAGGAAGTTATGTTGCAGCTTTACAAAACTCTAGTTAGGCTGCATCTTGAGAACTGCATACAATTCTGGTCATCCCATTATAGACAGGATGTCAATGCTTTGGAGAGAGAGCAGAAGAGGTTTATCAGGATATTGCCTGGATTAGAGGGCATGTGCTATAACGAGAGTTTGGACAAACTTGGGTTGTTTTCTCAGGAGTGATGGAGGCCGAGTGGAGATCTGATAGAGGTTTATAGGATTATGCGAGGTATAGAGATAGCAGACAGAGAGTATCATTTCCCAGGATTTAATGTCTACTACCAGGACCTGCATTTAAGGTGGGAGGAGCTAATTTCAAAGGAAATATGAAAGGCAGCTTTTTAACTTAGAGTAGTGGATACCTGGAGTGCGCTGCCTGGTATGGTGGTAGAGGCTAATCCTCCTTACTGTTAGGATATGCACCCAACTGTGCTACGTCTTGGTGCCAGGATTTTAATATTTAAAGAGCACCTGAACTAAAGTTCAGTGTTGAATCATCAGCTTTACTTGGATTATTGTCTAGCGTCTAGTTGAGTACACTGTTCTTGTTTCAGACTTGTATTGTGTCTCACTTCTGGTCTCAGATATTCTTAAACATCCATGCCTAGGTCTCTAATCAGTATGATTGAGCCTAACATTGACCCAGTGGGGTGTCAGAGCCTTTCATCATCTGTGGCCAGCTGCAGCAAGAAAATTTCATGACCAATCTAGGAGATACACAACCTCCAAGTCACCGTGTGTCAACTATTGCGAGGAACAAGCCAGAGTCACTCAGGCTGTTGGTCGCTCTCTGACCTCAGAGGAATTCGGCAGTGACTCGGGCTCTTGCTGCAGCTTCCTCATGCAATGTTTGCCATCCTGGTTCCCTATGGAGCATGAAAAGGTGGCCTTTGCAATCTCTCTCCTGACCGGGAGTGCCCTGGCCTGGGCCACTGCACGTTGGAAGCACAGTTTGGAGATTTGCTCCGAGTCAGAGGAATTCATGGCCACCATGAGGAAGGTGTTCCATTATCCCGCCAGAGTGAACGGAGCCTCGGACCATTTGATGAAGGTGCATCAGGGCAGGTGGTCGGTGGCAGCCTCTGATATTGAGTTTCGGACTTTGGCCCAAGATAGTGGCTGGAACAGGGAGGCCTTGGCCACTCTGTACCACCAAGGAATTAGAGATGAATTAAAGGATGCCCTTCCCTTGAAAGAACTGGACGAGGTCTTCGAGGCTCTGATTGACCAGTCCACCTGCCTTGATAATCGCCTGACTGAGAATGGGACTACCTCAAGAAATCAAAGAGGGCTAGGCCGAGCCCGGACTGGACACCTTGCAGTTCCACTTCCCGACCTTGGACAATGACCAGTCCACCTCCTGCTCCGGATCCTGTCAATTCCATGCACATCAACTGCACAAGGCTCTCCGCTCATGAGAGGTCCTGGCATTGGAGTCGAGTATGCTGCTATTACTGAGTGAAGCAAGTCACCTGCCAAAGAGGTGCCCAAGCTGTCTGAAACTCTAGCAGCTAAACTTAAGGGATCCAGTCGCCAGGTCCTGACTAAGGGAAAGGATCCTAAACATAGGCCTTTGGAGCCTAGTCCCCGGAGCACGAAGACCATTTATAGCATCTCATTGCCATTGTCTGAGGATATGAACTGGGATTTAGATTCTGATTTGGCCTTTGTTCTTACCAAAGACTCTAATGAACCTATGGAGGAGGCTCAGAGGTCTGTCAAATTACCCCTACCAGAGGAGTCTCAGGAGGCTGCTTTTACAGAGCTCAAACAGTGTTTCACAGCAGCTCCCATTTTGGTTTCACCTTCCCTTCATCATGGAGGTGGGTGCCTTGGATGGCAGAGTGGGTGAAGTTTTGTCTCCGCTGCACCTGCGTGCATTCTTCTCCAGGCAGCTATCCCTAACAGGGGTGACTGATGACATTGGGAATAGAGAGTTGCTGCCGGTCAAGTTGGCTTTGGAGGAAAGGCATCACTAGCTTGAGAGGGCTAAGAATCTTTTTATTGTATGGACAAACCAGAAGAACCTGGCTTAGATTCAGGAGGCCAAGAGAGTAAATCCCATTCAGGCCAGGTGGTCTCTGTTCTTTAACCGTTTCAATTTCATCCTGCCATATCGCCCAGGGTCAAAGAACCAGACACTGGACACCTTGTCTCATCAGGTCGACAAACCTGAAAGAGAGGTGCAGCCTACCACCATTTTGACCCAGGTTAATTTGATAGCGCCGATTTGTTGGGGAATCGATGCACTTGTTC
Organism: Hemitrygon akajei; assembly: GCF_048418815.1. Classification (NCBI taxonomy): domain Eukaryota; kingdom Metazoa; phylum Chordata; class Chondrichthyes; order Myliobatiformes; family Dasyatidae; genus Hemitrygon; species Hemitrygon akajei. Next base: position 139,785,985 of record NC_133126.1, read on the forward strand.
ACAAAGCTCAGGCACAAGGGGCGATACCCAAGAGTGGTCCTCTGGGTTGTCTTTCATCACGTCCATCAGGCCTCAGGAGCGTCAGTGGGGACATGTTTCAAGAATGACTGCTCACCCAGGACCCTGGAGTTCATCAAGAGAAGATACTGTGGCCTGGAACGGCTAAAGAGGTCGGACATACGTGCAGGTATGTGAGGTGTGCACCCAAAACAAGGAAACCCACTCTCAACCTCAAGGGCTCCTTCACCCCTTACCTGTTCTGAACAGATCATGGGCACACATCTCCATGGACTTTGTCACAAGTCTTCCATTATCCAAGGGGCAGACCATCATCATGGGTAATTGTAGATCATTTTTCGAAGACCTGCAAATTCATTGCCTTCAACAAACTACCAGCTGTGGCAGAAATGGCTGAAATTGTCTGGCAGCAGATCTTCAGGATCCACGGATTTCCGATGGACTTTGTGTCAGATCACAGTCCGCAATTCACGCCATGTTTTTGCGGGATGTTCTGTGAGCTGATTGGGGCAACAGCGAGTCTTTCCTCTTGGTTTCACCCTCAGCCAAGCGGCCAGATGGAGCAGGTGAACCAAGATTTAGAACTAAGCTGCCTGGCTTCAGAAAAAGCAGACAAAGTGGAGCGACCATTTGATGTGGACCGAGGTCACCTACAATGCTCTGTAGCATTCAATGAATTGGATGTCCCCATTTGAATGCAAATTTGGGTATTCTCTGCTCCTCTTCCATAAGCAGGAGGCTGAGACTAGGGTTCCTGCAGCTGAAGATTGTGTCCAATGCTGTAGGAAAAATGGTCTAGGGCAAGGGAGATTTTGTTGGCCTCTACCTGAAAGGCTGAAGTAAAGACTAACTGCAAGAGGAGACAGGGACAAGCTTTGGCAACAGATCTGGCTGTTTACTCAGTATTTGCCTCTCTGGGTGAAGTCTAGGAAGTTGGCACCCAAGTTCATTGGACCCTTCAGGGTGCTCAAAGAAGTAAACCTGGTGGCTTACACTTTGCAGCTCCCCAAGACCTTTAAGATCAATCCCACTTTCCACATTTCAGATTTTAAAATTGTAAAAATCAGTCCTTTAGTTCCACCACCATCAGACCCAACGACAACCAGGTTCATCAATGGGGAACAGGTCTTCACCACAACAAGAGTTTTGGATTCACGGACTGTTCGGGGTGTTTGGCAGTTCCGTGTGGACTGAGAAGGACTTGAGCCTGAGGAATGGTTCTGGGTTCATGAAACGGACATCTTGGATCTGGCTCTCATCCATGACTACCATCATTGTCTCTCTATATGGCCAGGGCTGTCAGGAGACAGCTGTAGGGGAGGGTGTCCTGTTAGAATATGCTTCCAACTGTGCCAGTTTCCGGGTTCAGATGCTCTGACTCTCAGGAGTATGGATAGCTGGTGCGGCCCTTTAAAAATTTAGGTCCATCTCGCTAATTGGCAGCCATATTTTGGCGCCAATGTTTTAATATTTAAAGATTGACTGAAGTGAGGTTCGATGCTCAATTGTCAGCTCTAAATGAATTATCATCTTGCGTCTAGTTTAGTACTCTGTTCTCATTTCAGTTTTGCATCATGTCTCAATTCTAGTCTCTGATACTCCAGCACTTGGGTCCTAACTATCCTCGCCTAGGTCTCTTGTCACATTTATATTAGGATAGTTGCCAGGGGACCAGAGGGCTGCAAAATGTAACACCATTCTTCAAAAAGAAGGATAAATCTGGGCATTATTGCTCAGCCAGTTTGATGCGTGGTGTGGAAGGCTTTTGAAACAAAAATCCAGGAGAAAATTATCAGCTAATTGTAAGGAAAAGCATACTATCAATCCTAAGGGATTGGGGTTGCAGGCCACGCTGTTTCTAATGACTGGTCAAAAAACAGATGGTGCAAATTTTAAACTGATTGAAATAGAAAGAAGATGCACAGGAGGAAATGTACTTTACGTTTTGGTGGCTCTGTTCCCACTATAAAATTGCATTCACTTTAACGCTCTGCTGTTCTTACTCTAGGTCACTCCAAATCAAATTCATGGTTGCTGATTAACAACTACTTGTAAGTTACGATGCTCATCTTTGTCTTCAAATCACTTAATGACTTTACAGACACAGGTAGCATTCGTTGTCAATCCTTAACTTTGCCCAGCTGTAGAGATGGTTAAGAGTCATAAACATTGAGTCCAGGGGCTGCACATGGGCCAAATTGGGTAAGGGTATTAGTGAAGCAACTGAGCTTTTGTGATAATCCAGTCATTTCATGGTTACTGTTACTCATGCTAGCCTTTATCAAAGAAGAACCAGTTAATTTAATGAACTTGAAATTAAGTTTCCCAGCTGCCACAGTGGGATTCATGTCCCTCAATCGGATTTCCAGATTTTTGGCTGTTATTCTAGTAATACAACTACCATGCTATCCTGCACAATTTGGAGCTTTTCTTTGACTATTGATGCTTCTTATGAAAATAAACTTTAAAATTATAAAATAAGTTGCCAAAGATTACACATCACACTCTCCCACTAGTTATATTTTATCTTCTATCTATTATGCTCCTGATACTCGTGAGGAATAGGGTATGATTCAGTTTACTAACTCTGCCAGTTTGGCGCATGTTATGGGAAAAGCTTCATATCAAGAAAAGCTACTGAAAATGTTCCATTACTCATTTCCTTCACTGTACTTGCTTTTTATTAATTTCAGTATCGTAGGTTCAACAATTGGTATATGGAAGATTGATTCCAATTGCAATCATATCACAAAGGGGATTCTCGTCAGTCGTGGTTCTCAACCAAATATTGTTTCAGAATTTAGGAAATGTTGAACATAGGCCTTTGATTTTGTTGGCCTCATGGTATCAGGTTTATAAGTTTTTGTTATATATACCTGTAATGCCCTGGTTCACATCTTTACTGTTATACTATAGGTATTTCATTTAGCAGCTCTGTTCTGTTGTCAGCCTGTTTGGGATATCGTTGAAGATAAGGGATGATGTGGAATGTGTGTCTTCCAATTAGCGGGTGGTTTTCTTGCTGAGGGACAATAAGGTTGGTTTTGGGCTTTTGTTTGTCGGGAGCTAAAGAGAGAAGATGGTGGGGCGAACCGGTTGTAGCATACGATCCGGTGGGAGACCCGTTTGTTCGAGATGGATTACGAGCGACTTTCGGAAGGTGGTGTGTCCTTTCACGCTGACCGAGGGCCCAGCGTGTGAGTGACAGAGAAGATCAAGATGAGCTCCAACTTGTGCACATTTGACTGTTAAATTAAAATGGGCCACTTTCTTTTTGTTATTCTTTACTAACCCTTTAGTTAAGTTAAGTTTCATAAATATAGTTCCTTTAATTGTATGCAGTGTGCTGTCTGTTATTTTGTGGCACTAATTTGTAACAGGGTAGTAAATTACACAGCATCCACACAAACCGAGGTTTGGGGTGGGACGAGCCATCTCAATCTCACGAGTTTAGAGTGTCTTCCCTAGACTTAAGCAGCCAAGGAAACCAGGGTGTTTCATACCATTTCCTGCTTATTCCATTCAATGCAAGTGAAGTAGTCATTCTGTCTTTATTTGCATCCATCTCCTCCTAAGAAACACTGCAGAGATACTAATTGATGCTGAAAGGATCATAGATACTTAAAGCAGAGAAGCTTTTTGCATTTTGTCATGATACTGCATTTCCTTAAAGTTGTTGAGTTAGACAGAGACTGATGTATAAAATGCTGAAAGACTGTGTCTCAACTTAAATAATTCCCTGAAGTTTCAGAATTCTTCCATGGGCATATCGATATTCAAAGTGCAGGCTTGCATGCTGATGGATGCACTGAAGCTGGGTGCAATGATCACATACAGTCTGTGAGGAAAAACCACAGTCAAGGGTCCAACTGCCACTGGACCCTAAAGGCCAGGCTTCATTTAACAGCCTTTCAGATGCTTTGGAATGCTTTGTTTTAGTAGGAAACAAAGCATTCCAAAGGAATGGAACAAAGAGAAATACATGACCCAATTGTATTCACTTTATTTACTATGAGGAAAATATATTTTGGGGGGGAAATGCCAATGGTTAGCACAAATTGTATGCAGTAATCAGGTTAGGGAGCAGCAGAATTGTGTTGCGGTCTGCTTTGGCAGATATCAATGTTGATTAATCTTGAATCATGATCCCTTAACCTGATTTTAATTGCTATCCATTTTCACTTCAAACTGTTTTCTATAGTCTGTTATATAGGAGAAATTCATGCCATATCATTATGAAAAAAACTCACAGGATTTGGTGTTGGAACTTCTCATTCTTTACAGATTTCTTGCAAAATTACAGTTGAACTTAAGTTACCAAAAGGAGCAATTGCTCCTGATATTTGGCAGACTTATTAGAGTATACCTTAACAAGTTGCCTTTTATTTTAGTTTATATTTGATTAGTAAACTCAGCACAATAATTTATGGATAACTTGGGAAAGGAGGCATTTTTGTATTTTGAAGTTCAGAAAACTGTGGCACCTGAATGTTTAATTGAAGAATCTCAATGTGAACTCAGTAACTCAGTGTTACGACTGAATTTTTATAGTTCTCCTCAGATTGAAGGACTAAACATTGTTCACGGCTCATTTTGGGGAAAGCACGCAAGAGGGATTCTAAACACTTAACAATAAACAGGCAAAATCACAGTCTGAACCATAGAGGCTCACAGCATTCTGTCAGTTTTCACACCTTGTCTAGAGGGTGGAGCAAGTAAATCACAGCCAACTGGGTTCTGCAGAAAGTGAAAGGATTAGGAACATTTCCTCCCCATCTGTAAACACACAATCATTTCAACAATTCTCCTTTGTCTTTCTCTCCAAACCTTTACAATGAAAGTAATTTATTAACAGCAAAGCCAGGCTTTACACTAATTAGACAGGAAGCTACAGTCACTTTTTGCATCTTATAACCACGTCACACTATGCTGCTAGATGTTTTATTTTGGCATTTGAATCATGAGGAGATTAATGAATTTTTTGGTGGAATTCTCTTTGTCGCAGAGTGCCTTGAATTAATCAATGTCCTTGATTCCAACCATAAATAATCACTTCCACAAGGAAATCCTTTCACTTTAACTGTTTTGGAATTTCCTGTTTTGCAAATTGGAAATCTGTGAATGAAGATTTAACAAGGTAAAAACCATCTCCTTGCAAAGTGTTTTGTCACTGAAGCCAGAAGAATGAATAGTAATAATCAAGCAGTCTCACTTCCACATTCAAAAAATATGGCACAATCAATAACTCCAATTTAGTTATCTTTAAACTGAATTCAAAGGTTACATAAATTTTGCATGCTGAGAACCTGTAAAATAAATATGAAGTGTATTCCTATACCACTATATTTGATAGCTGGTGCTTCAGAAACACAGAAACATGGAAAACCTACAGAACAATACAGGCCCTTTGGCCCACGGTAGTTACTTTAGAAATTACCAAGTGTTGCCCATAGCCCCCTATTTTTCAGAGCTCCATGTACCTATCCAGGAGTCGCTTAAAAGACCTTATTGTATCCCACCACCACAGTGGCCAGCAGCCCATTCCACGCACTCACCACTCTCTGTGTAAAAAACTTACCCCTGACATCTCCTTTGTACCTACTTCCAAGCACCTTAAAACTGTACCCTCTCTTGTTAACCATTTCAGCCCTGGGAAAAAGCCTCTGACTATCCACACAATCAATGCCTCTTATCAGGTCACCTCTCATCCTCCTTCGCTCCAAGAAGAAAAGGCCAAGTTCACTCAACCTATCCTTATAAGACATGCTCGCCAATCCAGGCAACATCCTTGTAAGTCTACTCTGCACCCTTTCTATAGTTTCCACATCGTTCCTGTAGTGAGGTGACCAGAACTGAGCACAGTACTCCAAGTGGGGTCTGACCAGTGTCCTATACAGCTGTAACATTACCTCTCGGCTCTTGAAATCTATCTCATGGTTGATGAAGGCCAATGCACCATATGCCTTCTTAACACAGTCAACCTGTGCAACTGCTTTGAGTATCCTATGGGCTTGGACCCCAAGATCCCGCTGATCCTCCACACTGCCAAGAGTCTTATCATTAATACTATATTCTGCCATCATATTTGACTTACCAAAATAAACCATCTCACATTTATCTGGGTTGAACTCCATCTGCCACTTCTCAGCCCAGTTTTGCATCCTATTGATGTCCCGCTGTAATCTCTGACAACCCTCCACACTATCCACAACACCCTCAACCTTTGTGTCATCAGCAAATTTACTAACCATCCCTCCATTTCCTCATCCAGGTCACTTACAAAAATCATGAAGAGAAGGGGTCCTGGAACAAATCCCTAAGGCACACCACTGGTCACTGTTATGAAACCAGTAACTGGTTTTACTTACCAGCAAAGATAGATATGTCAGTTGAAGTCCAATGGTACTATTTTCAAAAGTTTTATTAATAAAGGGGCTCAAAAATTAAGGTTAATACAAACATTCAGATAACATGCGTCAATACTCAATCTAAAACGCAGGTACATTAATAATCACTCAGAAATAAGCTCTTTCGTTGTCTAGGGTATAATACTGAGTCCAATTGGAAATATAAAGAGTCACTCTGAAGTCTGCAGGCTTTTCCCTTTTGGTTTCACGTGTTGGAGAGAGAGAGAGATAAACGGAAAAACTTGCCCAAAACATCCGTGGAATCAGGGGAGCGATCTTCCCCATTGTTAGTTAAAAGCGATCTTCCGTTGGTTCTAGCCACAAACTCCGCATTCGGAATTTAATGCACGTGGCTTCCTTCAAAATGGCTTCCCGTTCCCACGGGAAGCGGTATCGTGCTTCTTGGTGTCTCCTTGGTGCGTCTGAGGGTCGTCCTCTTTCAGACCCTTCTTTATACTGCCTCACGGGATCTCAGGTGTCAATCAGGTTGCAGGTGATGCAATCTCTCTCTCAACCAGCCCACTTTGCCCGAGGGCTTTACAATGTCCCTGCGAGTTGGCACGTCTGCAGTTCCCAGGTGTCTCCTGAGAACAATGCCACAGCCTCCAGCTTTTGTCCCAGTGGAATGCGGTATCCAGCACGTCGCTGTCTTTCCATTTCCTGTGTCCATTCGGCCTGTCTCTCTCTCTCTCTTGCTCTCTCTCTCGGGTCATTGACCCCCCTTTCACTAGGGCTCTTGCAATTCTCACAAAGGAGGGGGCTGGTATCATAACATCACCAACCTCCATGCAGAATATGACCCATCTACAACCACTCTGAATCCAAAAGCAATGTCCCATTGAATCCCATGCCTCCTTACTTTCTCAATAAGCTATGTATGGGGTACCTTATCAAATGGCTTGCTGAAATCCATATACACTACACCTATGGCTCTACCTTCATCAGTGTGTTTAGTCACATCCTCAGAAAATTCAAACAAGCTCTTAAGGCATGACCTGCCTTTTACAAAGCCATGCTGACTATTACTAATCATATTATGCCTCTCCAAATGTTCATAAATCCTGCCTCTCAGGATCCTGTCCATCAACTTACTGACCACTGAGGTAAGACTTACTGGTCTATAATTTCCTGGGCTATCTCTACTTCCTTTCTTGAATAAGGGAACAACAACTAAAACCCTCCAATCCTCCGGAACCTCTCCCGTCCCCATTGATGATGCAAATATCATTGCCAGAGGCTCAGCAATCTCCTCCCTTGCCTCCCACAGTAGCCTGGGGTATATCTCATCTGGTCTCAGTGACTTATCCAACTTGATGTTTTCCAAAAGCTGCAGCACATCCTCTTTCTTAATGTCTATATGATCAAGCTTTCCGGCTCAGCAAAAACCTGCAATATATTCAGGATGAGATTCTTGCCCAACAATATGAATTGAAGTGAATTGACTTTATTTCTTACATCCTTTACATATATGAGGAGTAAAAATCTTTACGTTATGCCCGTCTAAATGTGCAATGTGCAATCATAGTAATTTATAATAAATAGAACAGTCAATGTAATATAGAGTACACTCAAATCAGCGTGAGTTAATCAGTCTGATGGCCTGGTGGAAGAAGCTGTTCTGGAGTCTGTTGGTCCTGGCTTTTATGCTGCAATACCGCTTCCCGGATGGTAGCCACTGGAATAGATTGTGGTCAAAGTGACTCGGGTCCTCAATAATTCTACAGGCCCTTTATACATACCTGTCTTTGTAAGTGTCCTGAATCCTGGGAAATTCACAACTACAGATGTGCTGGGCTGTCCACACCACTCTCTGCAGAGTCCTGCGATTAAGGGAGGTACAGTTCCCATACCAGGCAGTGATGCAGCTAGTCAGGATGCTCTCAACTGTGCCCCTGTAGTCTCAGGTAAATCCTCATCCACAATAATATTCTAGAACTTGGCTTTTTTGACAGGAGACTTCCTCTGTTACTACCTTGGCCTTTGAATGCATAACTATTTAGATAAAAACTCACATCAGTAAGTCCTTCATTACCTTTTGTAGAATTACTGCCATGACGCTAGAATGAATCTTCAAGTGGTGTACCATTGTAGACACTTAGTTAAGTTCAAAAGTTCAAAATTCAAAGTGACTTTATCATCAAAGTACCAATATGTCAGCATACATAACGCTGAGATTCCTTTTCTTGTGGGCATTCACAGTAAATACAAGAAACTCAGTAGAATCAATGAAAGGCCGCCCCCAACAAGATGGTCAAACAATCAATGTGCAAAAGACAACAAAGTCCAAGTGTCAAAAGAAGAAAAGAAATAATAATATTTTTTTAAAACTTGCCATCATCTGTACCTGTTAATACTTATTAACAATTTTTTTTAAATCCTGATGAGTGCCTGAATTTTTGACCAAAGGTAAAACATATCTCTTACCTAAAGGAGAATTCATAAATGACCTATCAAAATATCGTCCTATTACTTGTTTGCAAACTATATATAAAATTGTAACATCATGCAACTTGCAACTAATCATCCACTTACATAACCACAATATATTTACGGAAGAGCAGAAAGGATGCCATAAAGGTATGAAAGGATGTAAAGAACAACTGGTAATAGATTCTGTAATTCTAAATCAAACCCAACGGAAGAGCAGAAATCTTTCGAGTTGGTATATTGATTACCAAAAAGCATTTGATTCTGTCCCACACTCATGGTCAATAGAAGTTTTTAGTATATATAAACTAGTCCCAATATTTGTGAAATCCCTTCAACATCTGATGAAGCTTTGGCATACTATAATCACGCTATCCATTAACAACCAAAAAGCAACAACCAGCATTATCAAAATAAACCCAGGCATTTTCCTTAATATACCTTACTATAATTACAAGTCTGATCCAGTTACAGTCAGAATCTTATAAATTATATTACAATATTACAGACAGCTGCTGCCCATTATACCACTGGCGTTTAGGGCAGCAATGAAGGTCCTTCCACATTTCCTCCACCCTTCAGGGGTCCAATGAAGTGCTGTCTTGATAATGGAGTTGGTTTCTCTTCTCATCACATGCCCAATCCATCTCCAATATTTCCTCATGACGATTGTGTCCATGTCCTCTTGATGACATTGAAGAACTTGTTGGAGAACTTTCTTGGCCAGAAAATACAGAAGATCTTCTGGAGGCCCCTGATGTGGAATGACAATGGCTTGGCATGGTTGCTGTCTGTCATGTGCCAACATTCTGACCCATACGAGAGTGCGGACAGAACACATCTTTGGTACAACTTCACCTCGGTGTGGACGCTGTACTTGGTGAATTCCCATATGTTACTCATTGATCAGAAGATGTTTCTAGCTTTGCGGTGTCTGTACTGGACATTGTTGTTAATCCCTCCATCCTGCCGAATGATGCTGCCCAGGTAGGTGAATCTGCTGGTGCTGGGTAAGTCGATGTCATCTGCCTTGACGGGAGGAGGGGGATCTACATTGAGACTCTTCATAGTCTGGCTGACTCTGAGCACAACCTGCCCAACAAAGGTACACAGGTGCTGGGATTTCTCTTGCATGTTCTGGTGTGTATGTGGTTTTTTGGGGTTTTTTTTTTTGGCTGTAGTGCCCTGCTGCTGCCTTTTATCCTTGGGCAGTGGACCTGATTGGAGTCCCCTCCTCTCAAAACATCTGATGTCCAGATTAACCACTGGTCAAAGCTCTTCTCTTCTTACTATCATCTCTATCTGGATCCCCTCCTCCTTCTCTTTCTCCTATGATCTACTCTTCTCTCCTGTCAGATTCCTTCCTCTCTAGCCCTTTACCTTTTCTACCCACCTGTCTTCACTTATCACATTCTAGCTATTCTCCTTCCCCTCTCCCCAGCCTTTTTATTCTGGCATCTTCTCCCTTCCTCTCCAGTCCTGAAAAAGGACCTCAGCCCAAAACATTGACTTTTCATTCATTTCCTTAGATGCTGCCTGACCTGCTGAGTTTCTCCAGCATTTTACGTGTGTTGCTTTTAACCTACTATCTACTAATTGTGAAAGAGTACCAAATTTCCATCCTTGCTTCCCTAATTTCATTCTCAAAAATCCCTGACTAAAGTTTTAAACATCTCTTTCCCCATGTCTACAGTCACAATTTCTTCTCATATACCCATTTCAGTTTCTTTTCCTATTTTGAAAGCATTCAAAAGTCTCAAATCTTCTAATTCCAGACAGCTTTAATTTTGAACCTGTAATTTAACTTGATGTAAGCCAGGTTTCTTTCTTCTGAATCTGGTTTGCTTTCCAAGGCCAACACATCCTTCTTAAGGCAAGGCTCAGATGTAATTTGTCCAGGAATTGGAATAACTGAACCTAACTAAACTGATCAGTATTGCATTTAAGAGTTTTTAATTAAGCAGACTTTATGTCCATTTTTACAATTAATGTGAATGGTCATGTCCTTGGATGTTCTACTTCATCTAGCTTAGAAGTACTCAGAAGGCTGTAATCATCACACTGTCAGTGATGCAACAAGATCTTTTATGCATTATATTCTTGCTCCTGAAGCTCATGGCTCCTGAATCGAAATTTATTTCGGCACGGACTAGGAGGGCCGGAATGGCCTGTTTCCATGCTGTGATTGTTATATGGTTATATGGTATGTGACAGCAGTACAGAGTCATCCGCAGAGTCAAGGGGTTCTAAAGTAGAGAATAGAGTTCACCAAATGCGTCTCTGCTCATCTTTCATTGTTTGCCTCATAAATCAGTTAATCTCCAGGCTAAGTAATATTGTCAACATCACACAGCCTTGCCTGAATCCTGTCTGGACTTCAAAGCTCAATTTGCAGTCCCCAAATGTGCAGGTGAAATTAACATACAACTCTGGATAAGCTGGGCAAATTTGAAGGGATCTCATATGATCTGAGAATTTGCCAGAGGCTCTGCCTGTGTATGTTATGAAAAGCCTTTTCTAAGTCCATGAAATTCACATACAGTTGTCTCTGCCACTCTGTGCACTGTTCTATGATGTAACGCACTGTGAAGATCCGGTTGCCACAGCTTCTTTTTCTCCTGAAGCAGCTTGCTCTTGCCTCAGGCACACATTGACAGCATCTGTAATCCATTAGACAATGACTTTGGTGAAAATCTTGCTGGCACTGACAAAAATATGATGCCATGCCAGTTAGTGCTCCTTTCTTGGAGCTCCTAACAATAAGTCCCTTTGTCCAATCCTTGCGTACTTGTCCCCGTTCCCAGATTATAGTAAACTGTGGTTGCAGGTTGGCTGCTGCAGCTCTTAGTTCAGTTTTCAAAAGTTTGCCATTCAAATTGCATGTCTTCAGCTTTGCTGTTCTTTAATGATTCAATCATAGCAACAATACCTTCTTTCTTGGTGGGTTTGTGATGATGTCAGGGTCTCTTATATGTCAAGTTCTTCATCTGGTGATGGTCTATTCAGTAAATTTCTGAAAAACCCTGTCTATTGTGCTTCTAGCTCTTCCTCAGTTGTCAAAAGCAGTCCACTCCTGTCTCTCACCATTACCTGGGTCTGGCCTGGAACTTCCCACATATCAATTTTGAAATATTGTGTATATTTCCCTGATCACCTTGATTGGCTGCTACTTCGGCCTTCTCTGCAAGGTCTTCCATGTAGACTCAATTATCCTTTCTTACAAGGCTCTTCACTTTCTTGTTAACTTCAATGTATGCAAGTTCAAGTTTCGCCTTAATTCATGTTGACTTTGCATCTAACACTTTCTTCTTAATTTTCCATCTTTCTTCTGAGGCAGTCCATGTTTCCTGCTGTATCCATTCTTTTTTCTCTCTCCATCTCTGTGTCTTTAACAAGCCTCACTGCTCTCCTTGAAGACTGAGGCAACCTGTTTTCACATTGTGTTGATCCTGTCTACTGACGCATCCTCGTCAAGGTCTGGAAAGGCCTGGAATCTGTTCTTAAGCTGAATTGTGAAGGCAGATCTCACTCTGGTGTTCTTGAGCTTTTCAAAATCAAAATGCCTTTGTACATGTAGTCTAGTCTCAGTGCTTCTCAGCTTGAGGTTCATCTCTGCTACAACAAGGTGGTGATCACTTCCTGTATCTATTCCTCTCTGTCACGGTCTGGTCCATGGACTCTGCATTCCAGTTCATGGTCTGGTTGGTGGATTCCGCAGTCCGGTTGTTTCTGTTTTCCCTTGTTCCGTTGGGCGCCTTAAATGATTCTCGTTTGGGGCTGGCAACATAAATAGCTCCAAGGTCCAGCTATACCTTCGCTGGACCGTCCCATCAGAAACCCACACCAGGAAGCTCGTTACCAGAAACAACTTATCACTCACTGACCTCAGCCAGTGCGGAACTCTGGACCATTATCAGAGCGACCGAGTTTCGTGGACTCTAGGTTGCTTCTGTGCCTGTGGCTGCTTAGCGAATTCAGTCGTTTCCATGTCCAGCTGAGTTGCCGGCTGTCTGCTGCTGCTCTGAGTAAGGTACGCATTCTGACACTTTCGTGGCCAGCTGAGAATTGCTGGCTGTTTGCAGTAAGAAGAGTCCGGACTCTGTGTCCAAGGTTGAGTCCCGGCTCTGTGTCCAAGGTTGAGTCCCGACTCCGTGTCCAAGGTTGAGTCCCGACTCCGTGTCCAAGATTGAGTCCCGGCTCTGTGTCCAAGGTTGAGTCCCGGCTCCGTGTCCAAGGTTGAGTCCCGGCTCCGTGTCCAAGGTTGGGTCCCGGCTCTGTGTCCAAGGTTGAATACTGGCTCCGTGTCTGAGTTCAAGTTTCAAGTCTAGTTAAGTCAAGTCCAAGTTGAGTCAAGTCAAGTCTGAGTCTGAGTCCGAGTTTCAAGCCAAGCCAAGTCCAAGTTCTAAGTCAAGACCCAGGTACCGAATCCCTGCCAAGACCCGAGTTCCGAGGCATGACCCGAGTTCCTAGTCAAGTCCAAGTCCCAAGTCCTAGCCCAGGTTGTATCCTAACTCTATCTCCATGTTGCCACCTTGTCCTCGCTCCTTGGCTTCACTAATATTCTTCATAAACATCGTCCTGTTCATTCTACTTCAATGTCTGTGTCTTGCATTTGGGTCCGCTCCCAATGCCCCCTTGTAACACTCTCTTCCCTTCTACATCCTGCAAGGATCATCTCCAAGTACTATTGATCAATAAGTGCTCAGTCTGGTTCTCGTTACGTTCACTGGCTGAGCTGTATGTCAGTTTGTGGATTTCACAGTCCCTCCAATGACCAGATTGTTCATGGCACAGAATTTCACCGGTCTTTTACCATCGTTATTCAGCATTCTACAGCCATGCGTGCCTATGACCCTAAAGAAGTGTGAGTTGTTGTTTTTCCACTTTGGCATTTAGCTCCCCCAAGACGATGATTATGTCATGGTGGAGTGTTAACTCTCCTCTGATTGCAGCAGTTCGTAGAAGACTTCCTTTTCTTCATGGCTGCTATCATTAGTTGGAATGTAACAGTGGATCACAGTCACGTTCACTTGCTTCCCTTTCAGTCTGACTCTCACTAGCCTACTGCTGCTTGGTTTCCACTCCAGCAAGCACTTCAGAATCAGAATCAGAATCAGCTTTAATATCACGGGCATATGCCGTGTGAATTGTTAACTTTGGATCAGCAGTACAATGTAATACATGATAAATATAGAGAAAAAAGCTGCATTACAGTAAGTATATACATATGTACTAAGTAGTTAAGTTAAAATTAACTACTGCAAAACAGAAATAGTTTTTTAAAAAGTAGTGATGTAGTGTTCATAGGTTCAATGTCTATTTAAAAATCAGATGGCAGAGGGGAAGAATTGCTGAATGTGTGCCTTTAAGCTTCTGTACCTCCTTCCTCATGGTAACAATGAGAAGAGGGTATGTCCTGGGTGGTGTTGGTCATTAATGATGGGCACTGCCATCCTGAGGCACCACTCTTGAAGATGTTTTGGATACTACAGAGGCTACTACCCATGATGGGGCTGAGTCATTTTACTACTTTCTGCAATTTACTTCGACCCAGTGCAGTAGTCCCCCACCCCCCATACCAGAGAGTGAAGCAGCCAGTCAGAGTGCTCTCCACGGTACATCTGTAAAAGTTTTCTATGCCTTTTTTCAAAATGACAGCTACACCATCATAATGCTGGCCATCCTGCCTTCGTGAGTATAAAACTGTTTCACCATTTACTGCCATTGGTCTGCCTGACCTCTGCATTCACTGACGCCCAGTATATATACACATCGGTTGTAACAACACATCTCTGCAGTTACTTGTGCTAGCTTGCCGGTGATGCACATGGTTCGCACATTCCAAAAAGCAACTTTGGTCTTGGTCTTGATGGTGTGCAAGGCTTCCTTCATCGTGCTAGTAGCTTCCCCTCGGTTTTCACTACTGTCAGTCATGCAAATCCCGGGTGGAGACTCAGGAATAACCTCGCACACAGATATAGAGGGATTCTTCATTGCTGTTTCTGTAACGTTACGTGTCTGGCAACAATGAATATAGAACTGAGACAAGTTTTTTTATAAACAAACAAACATTTATTAAACTCTGCTCAACAAAAATGAAAAGTAAACAAACAACTAACTTAACCAGAAGTTAACTGCAAACTTAGCAAACAGCCAAACTCTGGAATAGTTCTTAAAGGGGTAAATTCAAACACAGTCTTAAAGTGGTAAATGCGAAAGTCCAAGTGATTCACACAGTCAGTAAGGAGAGACTTTACTGCAACAATTTCTCCGAAGAAATTGATGAATCTGCTGATCACCGTCGAGATATGCCTTGTCCAAAGGATTCACGATGAAGGAAATAAAACCGGTTTAAAGGAACTGACCTTTTTATTCTGGAGTATAGGCACGGCACCAAACCTTCCCGCTCTTGCAGAGGCTATCTCAATTGCAGGTTATTATTCTTGAACAAAGACTCAATAAGATTGATCCTCTATTAAACATTCAAACGACACCAACTTAACTCGATCCTTTGGGTTCCCGTACTTCGGTAAAGTCTTCACTCTACAATACTTAGATTTTAAAATTAAATCCGAGGTACATCAAACAAAACTGGCAGCGACTGGCAAAACTGCCGGCACCACGGTTCTGTACCTTACAATAGAAAGTAAAACTCCACTTTAAAACAAAATTGCATCATGAGACAAATACGCAGCATAACGGAGTAACTGACGAATTAAACGACGAATCAACTGCGTAACAACAGGGGTTTCCCATTATATACCTGTTGAGAACATGTCATCACATGACCTCACACTGGCAGGGAAATTACATCACCCCACCATCACAAGACCATTACATAATGCTCACAAGATACTCAATTACATCATGGTCATAAGACAGTCACAAGATACCCACAGGGTATGTAACAGTAGCAATTTCTTTTACCATTCAGGGTTGTTTGCCCTGAGGTGAGCCCCCGAATCTGGAACACTGGTGGACCACTCTTAGTCTGGACTCTACCCTTTGACCAGTTTGGCATGGGTGATCCTAGCAAGAGTCAAGGCACAAGGCCCTGACTCCAGTCAACATAGCCCTCTAGGTTGTTGAGGCACGCAAGCTTCCAAACCTTAAAACAAGGTTGTGGTTCCCTTAGAGGATTATTGCAGATAGGACAATCCCTATTAACCATCTTGGTGTAATATTACAGAATAAACAAGCAAGAACAACTTACTTAATAGATATAGCCATTCGAAATACCCATAACACATAGAAATCAATAAATGAAAAAACACCAGAAATATACTGAATTAAAATAGAAAGTTGAAAAACTGTGAGACATGATCAGGGTATATATTGTCCCGGTAATATCTACAACTGGTATCATTCCAAAGTTACTTCACAATAGCATTAAGGAATTAAATAGATAGATAGATACTTTACTGATTCCAAAGGAAATTGCAGTGTCAGAGTAGCATTACAATTGCACAGATATAAATATTAGAAGAGAAGTAGAAAAAATAAAAGGTAAGTTACCACAAACAATGTTACAGGAAGGGGTCATCTGGCTATAGGTTGACTCATTATAGAGCCTATTGGCCGAAGGTAAGAATGACCTCATATAGTGCTCTTTGGAACAGCACAGTTGTCTTAGTCTATCACTGAAATTTCTCTGTTCAGCCAAGGTGGCATACAGAGGGTGAGAAATTAGGCTTATGCGACAATATTTATGTTAACCCTCAGAAAGCCATAATACTAAACAACACTAGAATGGTCAGAAACTTTTGAGCAATTGAGAAATGAGTGTGCTTGGCTATGCCTGTACTTCAAGTTTTAGCAGCCTTGGCTGAGAAGCAAATAATAAATAAATAAATAAATAAATAAATAAATAAATAAATAAATAGATAGATAGATAGATAGATAGATAGATAGATAGATAGATAGATAGATAAATAAGCAATAAGTATCGAGACCGAAAGATGAAGAGACCTTGAAAGTGAGTCCATAGGTTGTGGGAACAGTTCAGTGATGGGGCAATGAAGTTGGGTGAAGTTATCTCCTCTGGTTTACGAGCCTGATGGTTAAGAGTAATAACTATTCCTAAACCCGGCGGTGTGAGTCTCAAGGCTCCTGCATCTTCTTCCTGATGGCAGCGAGAAGTGAGCATGACCTGGATGATGGGGGTTGTTGATGTTGGATTACATTTTCATGCGAAAGCACTCCGTGTACATTTGTTCAATGGTGGGGAGGGCTTTACCTGTGATAGACTGGGCTGTATCCACTAATTTTTTAGCATTTTCCATTCAAGGACAGAGATATTTCTTTACTGGGCCATGATGCAACTAGTCATTATACTCTCTAGCACACATCCATAGATGCATGTCAAAGTATTAGATGACATACTGAATCTTTGCAAACTTCTAAGAAAGTGGGGGCACTGCTATGCTTGATTTGTAATGGCAGTTTGGATCAGTAAATTAAACTTTTACCTCTAATCCAAACAATGTTTGTTCAAATTTAGCAGAGCATTTGTATCTTTGTAGGTGTTGTACCTTGGATGAGATGAATCAGAATCAGGTTTAATATCACTGGTATATGCCATGAAATTTGTTGTTTTGCAGCAACAGTACATTGCAATGCATAATAATAAAAACATATAAATTACAATAAGAAATATTATATATATACATGAAATTAAGTTAAATAAGTAATGCAAAAGAGAGTGAAAAAATAGTAAGGTAGTGTATATGAGTTCATTGTCCATTTGGAAATCTGAAGATAGAGAGGAAGATCTGTTCCTGAAGCATTAAGTGTGTTTCTTCAGGCTCCTTCCTATACCTCCTCCTTGATGATAGTAATGAGAAGACGTGTTCTTGGTGATGGGGTTCTTAATGATGGATATCACCTCTTTGAGGCACCATCTTTTGAAGGTGTCTTCGATGCTCTGGAGGCTAGTGCCCATGATGGAGCTGGCTGAGTTTACAATTTTCCGCAGTTTTTATTGATCCTGTCCAGTGTCCTTTCCATACCAGACTGTGGCAGAACCAGATGAATGCTTCTACATGTGTAGTAATTTTCGAGAGTCTTTGATGACAAACCAAGTCTCCTTAAACTCCTAATGAAATATAGGCACTGATGTCCCTGCCTTCTTTATAATTGCTTTAATGTCTTGGGCCCAGGATAGATCTTCAGAGATGTTAACACCAACGAACTTGAAACTTCTCAGACTTTCCACTTCTGATCCCTCAATGAAGACTGATGTGTGTTCCCTCAACATCCCCTTTCTGAATTCTCCAATTAATTCCTTGGTCTTACTGATGTTGAGTGCAAGGTTGATGTTGTAGGACCACTCAACCAGCTTATCTATTTCATTCATGTATGCCTCCTTGTTACCATCTGAAGTTCTGCCAATAATTGCTAAGTCATCAGCAAATTTATATATGGTGCTTGAGCTGTGCCTATCCAGACAATTGTGGGTGAGAAAATGTAAATTAGTGGGCTGAACACACATCTTTGAGATGAGCCAGTGTTGATTGTCAGCAAGGAGGAGATGTTACTCCTCCCAATGAGGAAGTCAAACATCCAGTTGCAGAGGGAGGTAGACAGGCTCAGTTTTTGGAGCTTGTTTATTAGAACTGAGGGTATGAACGCTGAGCTGTAATCAGTAAACAGCAGCCTGCTGGGGGTATTGCTATTATCCAGGTGATCCAAGGCTGAGTGGAGAGTGAGTGAGATTGCATCTGCTGTAGACTTATTGTGGTAATAGTCAAATTTTAGTGGGTCCAGTTCCTTGCTTAGGCAGGAGTTAACTCTGCCCATGACCAACCTCTCAAAGCACTTCATCACAGTAGATATGAGTACAACTGGGTGATGGTCATTGAAGTAGTTCCCCCTGCTCTTCCTTTTGAACCAGGTGGGAACCTCCAACTACAGCAGTGCGAAATTGAAGAATTCCTTGAACACTCCTACCTGCTGGTTTTAGTGTCCTTCCAGGTACACCAACAAGGCTTGATGACTTGTGAGGATTCACCCTCCTGAAAGATGTTCTGACATTGGCCTCTGAGGCAAAGATCACAGGGTCACTGAAGTCTTATCCACCTGCTGCAGAGTTGCTAGATGTTAAAAATGCTTATCAAAAGTAAACAGTGATTTCAAGACACACCATTTTATTTATCTCGATTATGCTTGTTTCTAGTGTTATGTGGTAAAATGGCCATTAGTCTTAGTTACATAGTGGTGGTGAGAATAATTCAAACAGACTCGTTAAAAGTGAAAATGCTTTCAGGCATGATAATGTAGGGTAAAGTATTTGGGAGAAGTGTACTTAATTTTCAAGCACTGACATTGAGTTGGGGTTTTGCTTTAAGAGGCTGGTCTGACATGATGACAGTGTTACATAAAGTGTTTTTAGCACACTTTGTGTTCAGCTTGTTTTGGTGTTCAATAAATGAGTTGCTACGGCTTTTCTGAAACTTAAAATGCCTCTGACATTTTATTTGCGAAAACCAACATTGGTGATCCCAATGCTTTAGGATCATTCCAGAGTTATTGAACGTGTCGGCCAATGCAGTCGCCTAGAAACTGCCGGAGCTTTGCGAGCAAAATTCTGTCGCTTGGTTTATACAAGCTGATTCCAATTCACTCCACGAGAAATCTCCATTAATGACACCAAATTCTACTACATGGTAGTGTCGCTCAGCAATTCCACAAAGAGAAAGTGGTGTTTACTTGAACACAATAAATACTGATTGCTGAAAACTCACCTTTTGCAGACCTTTGGACTGTTGGAATCTGAGCACGCCAAGAGATTGCTCTCCTTACCAGGTCTCGGCGATGCTAGGCCTTTAGAGCTATTGGACCACATGCCGTCCCTCCTGGGTAATCTCCATCCTTGTTTCATTTTTAGAGAACTCTTCATGCAGCAAATGCCTGATCAAATTCACATAATCCTCGCTAATGCACCTTTTAAGGACTATCAGAGTTTACTAAAATGGCTGATAGCCTACACTCAGCTAGGCAGCAGTACCTCATTCCTCCTCCTTTCTCTACCTCAATAAGTCCAGTCAGCAAGGCCCCCAACATTAGGACACCTGCAGCTGCGGAACAGACAACTCGGGTCTGTGTTTCTACCACGTGTGCTTTGGCACGAACACTAGGAGGTGATGACCACCTTGCAGCTTCGATGTTGCCAGCACACCAGGACATCAGAGGTCTGTGATTGCCATGGGTTCCAGCTGCCAGAGTCAGCTACTCTTCATTCCTTTTCAAGGCGACGTTGCCTGTGTGACACGGGTGCTCAGCTGAGTGTGCTGCTAGCATCAACTATTGATGAGGAGGCAAAGAGTGTTGAAAACTTACTGGAAGCCACTAGCAGCAGCAGAATCCAGACTTATGGGAAATGAAGTGTGACGCTCTGCTTCAGGTGCTGACATTACACATGAGACTTTGTCCTGGCTAAAGTGGCTAGACCTCTGCTCAGTGCAGATTTCCTGTGTGCCCAAGACTGTTAACCTACCTTAAGAACTGTTGGCTTGTGGATGTCAAGAGCTTTGGGTCATTACCCTGCTCCCCCAGTAAGTTCCCTGCAAATACTCTATCAAGCGCATGCACCATGTGAGTTTTGATTCTGTACCTGGCCTCTCACATCCAGGCTGGAAGGCCTCACAGAAACTGGTTGCACTAAAGTTTGTTTGTCACGGCCTCAGAAATGATATGCGTGGATGGACTGCGGCCTAGGTGGAGTTCAAAGGGCAAAAATTAACCACCATGTTCAGGCACCATTGGCATCTTTACAGGTCCCTGAGCAATGGTTTGTCCATGTCAATGTGGACCTTGTTGGTCCTCTTCACCCCTCCTGCAGTTTCATGCCTGTTCTTACCAGGGTGGACCACACCACCAGGTGGGTAGAGGTCATCCCTCTAGCATCAACGACAACTGCAGATGTGGCTTAGGTGGTCAGCATCATCTGGGTTACTCAGTTTGGCATCCCATCCAATATTTCCACTGACTGTGGTCCTCAACTCATTTCAGACCTCTGGGCTGTGTTGGCTCAGAACCTTGGTGTTAGGCTACATCACACCACAAAGTATCACCCGCTGTTTAATGGCCTACGTGAGCAGTTTCACTGCTCTTTAAAGGCTGCACTGAAAGTTTTCCTGACCAATGAGTGTTGACATGATCATTTCCCATGGGTCCTGCAGGGGCTCATATCAGCTCCATCTGTGATTTATAGTTGCAGAGTTGGACGTTAGTTGGCAGTAAATTCTATTTCTTTTCACCTATTTTTACCTCCCATCATGGTGTACAGCATTCTTGGGTTTCTGTTGACCTACATTCCAACTTGTTTGATTTCATCCACCATGATGCAGGTCTTAAGTCCTCTTACAGTGGCCTGGTCTGTGTTTTGGAATGGGGAGAATAGACTTTTATCATTGATACGATGAGAACCTGAATGTATTTCGGTAGATCGCTTTAAACTGGTCCACCAAGATTTGGAGTATTCCACTGCAATGTCCCAGGTGTCACAACATGGAATATGTCAACCAGGAGCACATCAACACACGCCTGGATGAGCCAGAGGTACTTGCAGTTCCTCCACCCATGGAACACGCGGCCCAAGACGGGCGGCGCATCCGAGTTCCAGACAGGCTTACAATGCCGGTTTTAGTGAATTTTTGGGGGGCATTTCTAAGGCAGTGTAATTGGGAGAAAGTATGTAATTCACAGCCTCTGACACTGAATAGGGGTTTCATTTTAAGAGGCTGGTCTGTTGCGATAATGTTGTTACGCAAAGATTTTTAACGCGCTTTGTGTTCAGTTTTTTTTTTGGTGTTCAAAAGATGTGTTGCTACGGATTTTCTGAAACATAAACCACGTCTGCCGTTTTATTTGCAAAAAACCTACGATAATATTTAAGTAAATGCAATTCATTTTCTTAATATTGCTGGATTGCATCAGCTTTTAAACTATGATATGTTATCATTTATTCTAAAATGTTTGGCTGAGATATGAAACTAGATATTTATATTGTATGGCAACATTAGGCCTATTATAATCTGTAACTTGGTGCAATTATACTTTGGCTTTTTCCAAGTCTGAACACAAAGGCAGTATTACAGGATCTCCAATAATGAGAGGTGATGTGATGAGAAACACTTTACTTCTAATTTTTATTCATTGAATCCTTGCAAGTGCAGAAAGTCTGTGTTCAGTCCTCAGCTGAAAATTCAGATCAATTGGAATATGACCAGCTCATTTTGTCTGGGCTCAGAATTACAGTTTGATTTTTTTTAAACTGCTCAGTAAGAATTCTGTCATCAATAAAACAATCAACTCAACTAATAAATGGAACAAACTTAGTCATTTGCATTGCATTAGCGTGAGGTGAGATTTTAAAGTGCTGAAATGGGATCGCCGTGGATCATATCATTTTAAAGATCCAAATGAAAAGGGGCTTATGTTATTTTATGTGTCTTAATAGCTACATTTTGCGGACAACATCAAATATTCAGCCAAAGAATAACATAAAAGAAATATTTTAGAAAGACCTTGGAATATGATTGCTGTATGGTTGCTGTAAAGTCGTTACTCCCATCAGAGGGGGCAGCTAAGAAAATATAGATACTATCCTTTTACTTTCCACCTTTGAAAAATGAAAATTATTATCTTTTACAAGGAACCTGGTTAAAATTAATTAGTAACAAAATTTGGCAACTGCTTCTTCCAGAAATGTAAAAGGAATAATTAACTTGTTCCTCTGGTGGTCCACAAGGAAAAAAGCTTTTGCCAACTTTAAAGTAATGAAAATGTTTGCACTCATTGCAACCTAGAGGTCTGGTTGATACGTAGGGCTTCTTAACTTCTGAGGATATCCACTGGTAAAAACTGACAATGGATGAGTATACAAAAATAATAAATGTCTACTTCTTGGACCCCATTATAAAACTGTCAGAGTTTACACATTTGCTTGTTGAAACTGCTCTAAAGAGTTCATTCCAGAATCAAAAGTAATAAAAGATTGCACGTAGGACTTAGTAAAACATATAAAACATTTCTCATAAATGTAAAATCTGCTTTTTAAATGCTGTTTTTCACTCTGAAATTAGCATTTGCATTCAGAAAGCTTGTTCCTCTTTGGAAGCTGCAAGTAAGTTTTGCATTTCAGGGTCATCAGGATTTTTTTTCTCTTTCACCTTGAGTCTGTGAGTGTAGGTTTACGGTGGGAGGTGACAAAAAGGGATCTCAGAGGCTACTTCTGCGTGCAGAGGCTGGTGCACATATGGAATGAACTGCCAGGGGAAGTGGTTCAGGCTGGCACAATAAGAGCATTTAAAAGACATTTGGATAAGAACATGGATAGGAGGGGTTTAAAGAGAAATGGGTCAAACATGGACAAGTGAGACTAGTTTGGTGGGCACCATGGTGGGTATGGATGAATTGGGCTGAAGAACTTGTTTCCATGCTGAATTACTCTATGACTTTACGACTGTGTTTCAATGTCCATGAAATGTGTCCATAAAACCTGGGTGTTCAAATAGTATTTGTGAGGGATCCAATCTTTTGGACTTCATTTCAATCTTCTTCGATTTTTGCAACAACATCATGAGGCTGGAAAGTTACGATTTCTGGTTCCAGGCTGATATGAGCTGGAAACCAAGAAAGAACAGTTCCCAGTCACGTAAGAACATCTATGAAGTTTTGAAGTCACAAAGTCAATGTTATCATTGTTTGCTTTTATGATGTACTTGGTGTTACAACACTTAGAGATATATTCCAAACAATTGAAGTTGAGTTTGACCATAGGCAAGAGTAAGCTGATCCAGTTTCATCACAGTACCTCCCTCAAGTAAATTGTCTTCTTTTAAATGGGGTAGAATATGGCTTTTTGCATCCTCTTTTATGTAATGAGGTACTGGAATATCCACACACCTTCCTTTTCACAGAGATCACTCTTTTCCTGGTTCATTCATTCTTCCTCATGCATCCCTCCACCAGCCAGCGATTTTCTGCTGAAACCATAGGAAGTATAATATCTATCCCTACATTTCCTCCCTCCAAATGTCAGATAATAACCTGCTCCCCCTCCATCTTTTTTGCTCTCTCCCTATGACCTATCCATGTCCTCTCACACAGCTTCTTTCAACCAACCTCACATCCCTCTATCACCCAGTCTCTTTCCCCAGCTTCATCTACTCCATCTGGCCACCACCTACACTCTCCTCCGATTGGTCCCTACCTCCTCTGCGCAGTTCCTTTCTGCCCACCATTATTTAATTTTCCAGTTTTCAGCTTCCAATCTTATTCAATTTCCTTTGCTGTCTCTATTTATCACCCCCTGCCCTAACGCGATCCCAGTCACAATCTTGAACATCCCAGATGCCAATCACGCTCTCCTCCCTCAGATCCACCTATTGTTTGCCAGCTGTTCCATTCCTCCCCATTAACACATTATACTGGCTATCACAACTTTACTCTTTCAGTGCAGGGGAAGAGTCTTGATCTAAAATTTCAACTGTCCATTTCCCTCCAATAATGCTGCCTGACCCTCTGAGTTCCTCCAAGAGCTCATTTTTGCACTGAAATATATTTTGTCATATCAAGTTTTGGGGCACAATTAGGACTACTTGTATTCTCAAAAGTATGTTAACAGGTCTTTAAATTGTTATTTCTCAACATTGACCTTATTTAACCTAAGACTAAAATAGGAAGCATGGTTCATGGCTCAAAAATATTGCTCTTCTCTATAATTAAAGCTATTGTTATGTCTAATTTCCTATGTTAGTGTAAGATTTATTTATCTGAAGAGAGCTATAGCAATTCACATAAGCTTTAAGATAAATGATTTTTCTAAGGGTACGAGAAAATACTTTGTCACCTTCTTGTGGCACAGTTCCTTCCTCAGATGCTTCAGCAAAGGAGTGAAGAAAACAAGGCTCTAATCTTCTGCTGATTCCTCACATTCCTATTGAAATATGGGGACTCCATATCTCCACTCCAGTAGGGACTACTCATTTCTGCAAGACTTAATTTTGGTTAGAGGCCTGATTCAAGAAGTAATGGAATTTAACCTTTTGACTCAAACATACTTTGTAATGATACTTTCTAACTGGAGCTGCCACATGTTTCAGAGACTTTGCTCACTCTGGAGTTACTTAATTTTCTGACCAACTGCTATGCCAGGCATTCACCTTTATTCCAGTGCTATTTCAAGAGCTCCACCATTGGGAGTCAGTTTTCTATTAACCACTGCTGTTTCCTTGGCAACAGCACATGACGAACGTCGAGCTCTATGATGACCTACCGATGCTCACTACTAAAATCAAGGTAAGAAGACTGCAACTGGCGGGGCACTGTCTTTGCCACCCTGAGCTACCTGCCAGCCTAGTCATCACATGGGAGCCCAAGCATGGGAGGATGAACCCTGGGTGCCCTTCCAAGATTATGGGCAATACGCTCCTAGAGGCGGCTTATAACCATATAACAATTACAGCACGGAAACAGGCCATCTCGGCCCTTCTAGTCCGTGCTGAACGCTTACTCTCACCTAGTCCCACGGACCTGCACTCAGCCCATAACCCTCCACCCCTTTCCTGTCCATATACCTGTCCAATTTTTTTTAAATGACAATATCGAACCTACCTCTTCCACTTCTACTGGAAGCTCATTCCACACAGCTACTATCCTCTGAGTAAAGAAGTTCCCCCTCGTGTTACCCCTAAATTTTGCCCCTTAACTCTCAACTCATGTCCTCTTGTTTGAATCTCCCCTACTCTCAATGGAATCTTATGTAGATGATCTGAACACAATGATGAGGGAGAGGGAGGAGTGGAGAGTCCGTCGTTGTGCCGGCCTCCTAGGCCTGAGTTGACGTAGTAGTGCTGTTCCGTTAGAACTGCAGGAAGGCATCACACCATGTCATCAAGAAATCAACATTGCAAATCTTCCCTTTCCTTTACTTTTCTTTATGTGCCTGCAAGCAACAAAAGGATTCGCCTTGCACACAAAACTCACAACTGTGTTCTTGACTTAGACCTTTACAGTTCGAAGGATCTGAGTGAGTTGCTCCACAATGTTAATGCAGTCAGCAGAAGACCACTGCCCTGTGTTAATCACAGAGGGATAAATACAGTGAATGAAAAATGAGAGACAAAGAGACAGATACCAAGAGATAAAGACAGTATATATTCACAGCTTAAGGTCCAAAATGAGTGCAGTGCAAAATTTTGAGGCATTAGATGGGATCTTGCAGAGGTTTATTGAGAGAGATTGTTTTCATTTAATGGGATAGCCTTTGAGAGTGTGATATCATGGGCAGTATGTTATGTTGCTGTTAGGTTGAAGGGCAAGCCTAGAGAATTTAAAACCCTGGATGATGAGGGATATTAAGGCTCTCATCATGAGAAAGAAGGTTTAGACACCTGGGAACAAGTGAATCCTTTGATCCATATAAAATGTGTAGGAGAAACCTTAAGAGTGAAAGACAAAAAGAGAGCTTTATATAGATCTGACAGGCAAGGTTAAGGAAAATACCAAGAGATTTTAACAGGTATATCACCCAAGAGATACTACAGCTATGCTAAGAGTAAAATGTTGGCTAGGGAGAGATTTTGTCCCTTTAAAGTTCAGCATGGCTGCCTACAAATGGAACCCCAGCAAGATTTTTAATGAATATTTCTCATCAGTTTTCACTGTGGAGAAAATCATGGATGCTAAGGAACTGAGACAAATGAGCAATGATGTATGTACAACATACGAATGACTAGGGAGGTACTGGCAGTCTTAAAGAACATCAAGATGGATTAATGTCCAGTGCCTAACCAAGTGCATCCTTGGACCTTGTGGGAAGCTAAGGAGAAAATTCTGGAGGCTCTAGCAGAGATATTTATTTCATCTTTAGCCATTGATGAAGTTCCATAAGACTGGAAGGAGGCTAACGCTGCATGATTATTTAAGATGTGCAGCAAAACAAGGCAGCAATCTACCAGCTGGTGAGTCTGACATCAATGGTGGGGACATTACTGAAGAGGCTTCTGAGGAACAGTATCTACCAGCATTTGAATAAACAGGGTCTGATTTGAGATATGCAACATGGCTTTGTGCACGAGAAATAATGTCAGACAAAACAGAGTTTTTCAAGGTGATTTAGGTGGGAGCAGGGTGTTGAGCATTGTCCATATTGACTTTAGCAAGGCCTTTGACAAGGTCCCACATGGTAGACTAGTTTGCAGAGTTAGATTATGTGGGATCCAGGGAGAGCTAGCTAACTGAATTCATAAATGTCTTACTGGTAGGAAGCAAAGGGTAATGGTTAAAGGTTGTTTCTTAGACTATGGGCCTGCGATCAGTGAGATGCCACAGGGATTGGTGCTGGGACCTTTGTTGTTTGCTATTTTTGTATAAACAGATTGACATGGTTAGTAAATGAAATTAAATTAAGTGGTATCATATTGAAGAAAGTTATCAAAAGTTATAGGGGGGCCTTGTTCAGCTAGTAACTGGGCCAAGGATTGGCACAGGGCTTTCAATTCAGATAAATGTGAATATTACATTTTCAAAAATCAAGATAGGACTTATTCAGTGAATGATAGGCCCTTGTGAAAACAAAGGGACCCAGGAGTACTACTACACGGTTTACTGATAGTGGCGCCACAGGTGGTTATGGTGGAAAAGAAGGTCTTTAGCATTCTGTCCTTCATCAATCAGAGAATTGAATGTATAAGTTATTTTGCAGTTGTACAAGATGCTGTTACACTCACTCTTGGAGTAAAAGTATAATTCTGGGTACCTTGTTAAAGGAAAGATATCATTAACCTGCAAAGAGTGCAAAGAAGCTTTATGAGAATGTTGCCAGGACTTTGATCCCTAAGTTATAAGGAGAGGGTTGGCAGGCTAGGACTTTGTTCCTTGGAATGTTAGTGATTAAGGGGTTGTGGTGAACTACATATACCTGTCTGGACAAGCCCCCCCCCACTGACTGCTCCTGTGGCTCCTCCCACAGACCCCGGTATAAAGGCGATTGGACGCACAGTCCCTTCCTCAGTCTCCAGGATGTTGTGTGGTGGTCACTTGCTGCTTGTGCTTTCTTCCAGCCAATAAAAGCCTACCTTAACTCACGTCTCAGAGTTATTGATGGTGCATCAGGGGTGAGCCCATAGAAGAGAGGTGCGTCAACACAGAGAATGCACACAGACCTTTTCCCAGGCAAAGCAAATCAAAAAGCTGGAAGAGATAGGTTACAAGTTAGAGGGGAAAGATTTAAAAAAATCTGAAGCTGGTGTGTATGTGGAAGAAGCCACCAGCTTCATGTGTTGTGTCTGTGTTAATAAAATCTGGTTCTGATTCTGATTCTGAGAGAAGAATTGTGGCAGGTACAATTACAATATCTAAAAGACTTTTGGATAACTACATGGAAAGGAAAAGTTTTGTAGAAAATAGGCCAAACATGAACAAATGGGATTAGCTAACATGGTTGGCATGATCGAGATGACTGAAGGGCCTGTTTCTGTGCTGTATTACTCTATGACTGTATGACAATAATACAGAAAAAAAACCATACACTAAGATTGCCAAGGAAAAACTGATGTTGCCAGTTAGCGTGATACAAAGATTTATGTACCAGCCAGAAAAATCACAATCTCAGTTCCCAGTTAGTTATTTATTGCCTTAGAGAATATCTAAGGGTTAAGTTTTATGAATATTCAAAATAGGGAACTATAATCTGTGAGAAGGACATGGGGGACCACTCACAGAATCTTTCCTCCAAGATAACCACTTGAAAAAAAAAGTGGTCGCTGAGGTTCTAGCAGACTATGGCACACACGAAAAAAAATTATGATCTATGAACATGAAAAAGGAAGAATGATTGGGAAAGGGAATATAGTGAAGGGAAATAAGTACCTTCATGGAAGTAAATATAATGACCATAGAACAGGTAAATGGGCACTGACATCTGAGTAGGCATCTAAGGATCACCCATCTGAAGTAGACTTTATGCAGATAGGAAATCAGACAGAATGGAAACAGGCCTTTTGACCCATTGAATCCCTGCTGATATCAAGCATCCAATGACACCGATCTTTTTTTTTAACTTTCCCCACATCCCCGTGAACCCACCCCAGATTCTACCATCCACCTACATACCAACAGGAACTAACAGCAGATTTAATTACCCCACAATTCTGAGCTGTGAGCTGGAGACAAACCTGAAGACCAAAAGGTCACCACATGGTCACAGAGCAAATGCAGACGTCACACAGACACCACTGGAAATCCCGACAGAACCTGGGTTTATAGAGCTGCACAAGGTGGGACAAACAATCAATTGCAAACCTTTCTGTAGAGAAGGAAAACCTGGCTTTGTGCACAAAAGACTGCTAGAAAATCTGATCACATGGACCCAAGGATTGTAGTATAAACTGTCCATTTATATATGGCAAAATAATACTCCAGGTTATAATGCAAATTGGGAGTATCAGTGAAGAATGTACCTTCCAGAACAAAGAGTTGGTAGATTGTTTCTCCACTGGGATCTTACAGAGTTATCCATTTGCCTGCCAACAAGGGTATGCATACATTTATTTCACAGTAGGAAGTGAATACTGTGGTACACTGGCAGTGTGACACTTAGCTGGAAGGTGTCTACAACAAAAGCATCTGCCCAGCCCATTACAAGGTGGAAAGAAAAAGTCAAGGAGCACAGCTTCAAATCAAGCAAAAATGCAGAAGATATTCTAGAGCGATGAATGGTTTTAATCCAAGTGGTGACAGTGATTTTGCCTTTTACTGAGTGGTGGCAGTTGTTAGCAGTGAATGCTTGTTTGGATATTTGTCATAGAGCATCAGTTCAGCAGGGCATTGGGCCAGTGGTGTTACTGGTGCTGGAACTCACTCGACAGAAGCTTGGATTCTTGGCAGAAGGTATCATGGTGAGGTCACTTCAATCAAATCTGATTGTTCAGTTGCCGTAGAAGGGATGATGCAGTTCTTGAGAAAGAAAATGGTTTTGTCAAGGGTTTTGTTGTTCATGGAGCAGCAGTATAACTTGAACCAGGTGGTCATTGAGTTAAATAACCATATAACAATTACAGCATGGAAACAGGCCATCTCAGCCCTTCTGGTCCGTGCCGAATGCTTACTCTCACCTAGTTCCATTGACCCGCACTCAGCCCGTGACCCTCCATTCCTTTCCTGTCCATATACCTATCCAATTTTACTTTAAATGACAATATCGAACCTGCCTCTACCACTTCTACTGGAAGCTCGTTCCACACAGCTACCACTCTCTGAGTAAAGAAATTCCCCCTCGTGTTACCCTTAAACTTTTGCCCCCTAAGTCTCAACTCATGTCCTCTTGTTTGAATCTCTCCTACTCTCAATGGAAAAAAGCCTATCCACATCAACTCTATCTATCCCCCTCATAATTTTAAATACCTCTATCAAGTCCCCCCTCAACCTTCTACGCTCTAAAGAATAAAGACCTACCTTGTTCAATCTTTCCCTGTAACTTAGGTGCTGAAACCCAGGTAACATTCTAGTAAATCTTCTCTGTACTCCCTCTATTTTGTTGACATCTTTCCTATAATTCGGTGACCAGAACTGTACACAATACTCCAAATTCAGCCTTACAAGGAATACCTTGTACAATTTTAACATTACATCCCAACTCCTATACTCAATGCTCTGATTTATAAAGGCCAACATACCAAAAGCTTTCTTCACCACCCTATCCACATGAGATTCCACCTTCAGGGAACTATGCTCCATTATTCCTAGATCACTCTGTTCTCCTTCAATACCTTGAAGGAGGAATATGTTGTTATATGGAGATGATTTAAAGACTCTGAAGATCCCTTAAATGTCATTATCACAGGCCTGGATGTAATGAGGGCACAGTACACCATGGCCAAGAGAGGCCAGGAATGATGATAGCTAACTAGCATGCACAGGAAACCATCTTGGGAGGGAAAGTTAGAATTGATGCCTTCCCAACTGAAAGGTCAGCAGAGAAAATTAGAAGTCCAGTGTCTACTGGGAACAGCAATGAGAACAGCAAAGTGAAGAAAATAGGAATATTGAGAACAACTTAGAGTTAGAAATAATTGTTATTCCAGGGAATAGGTGTAATTATTGCAGTAGTTAATGAGTTAATTGCTGTATTAGAGATACGTGTTTGCAAATAATGCTTGCAGATGTCTGAGATATATATGTGACTGTATAGTCAAAGTTACAATTTAATTCTGTATGTGAGAGTTCTCATGTGAATGCTATTGGAGAAGTTAATTATTGCATTTTAGTATCAGAGCACACACCACAGAATTGTTTCATTTATATTGTAGAATATTTGAGGAATCAGAGAAGGGGTCTATAATATATATATATATATGTTGTATGGCATCTGTTAATCTCACAAGACCATGGATCTGCGCCTGGAAGTCTTCTGCAGGGAGCAGGCCTGGGCAAGGTTGTATGGAAGACTGGCTGTTGCCCAAGCAGCGAGTCTCCCCTCTCCATGCCACTGATGTTGTCCAAGGGAAGGGCAAGGGCCGATACAGCTTGGCACCAGTGACATCGCAGGAGTTGCCAGAATGAGGTTGAAGACAACGTCGGACTGCCTTAGGGACTCCAGCTCTGGATTTGTCCTCAGGGTTTACTCCCGAAGCCTTTCCCATCAGTGGGTATGGCCGCAAGGCAGCGGAGGTTCCAAATCAGAGTTTTCCCTTTCTTAAAAGAATAAATGCAACGTTCAAAGGGTTGTGCATTTCTGGAATTTCCTGACCCAGAAAGCTGGGGAGGTTGAATCTTTGAATATATTCAGAAGGGTTAAGTGAATTTTCATCCATTGGGAAATTAAGGGTTCTGAGGAGACATGTGGTAAAAGGGTGTAAGGAAATTTAGATAAATCATGAAATCAGTGAATTTCAGAGAATGACCAAGGGGATGAGTGGCCTTGTAGGTTAACTACAAGGTTTAAACTCCATCCTGTTTAAGATGGTGCTGGTGAAACACAGCGATGGCTTACTGGCAGCAAACAAAATTAGTAACTACTTTATTAATCGCACATTTTCTGCAAAAATCATCACTGCAATCAATAGCCTGTAACTTTGCTTTCAGAGCTGAGCATTTGAACCATCTGTACGATCTGGCATTTTTGTGGCATGAACTGAAGTCTCAAAGGTTAGAATCGTTGCAACGTGGCATGTACGGGCTGAATCAAGGTGGCAGGGCCTGGATTCAAGAGTGAGGAATGCGCCAACATTTGCCCGTTGCTGGAGCGAACTTGGAACCAATTCGAAGCAGTGAATCTGAAGCGAGACAGAGTCAAGGTGGCAGGCTAGTGTTCGGTACACTGCTCGGCGAGCTTTACTCTTCTCTGTGATGAACTGAGACTGTGGCCTGCAAATAATAGGCTCCTGGATCAGCTGTGGCTGGCTCCATGGCTGTGAACTTACTTTTGTGTACTTTTTTTCTAAAGAACAGGGTTTCCCTTCCTCCACTATAGATGCTGCCCTCAACAGCATCTTCTGCATTTCCCAAGCATCCACACTCACCCCATCTTCCCTGTGCCTTAACAGCTCCTCTTGTCCTTACCTACTACCCTATGAGCCTCCGCATTCAACACATCATTGCCCACAACTTCCACATTCTCCAAAGGGATCCTAATACCAAACATATATTTACCTCCATCCGCTCCACTTTCTGCAGTGATCATTCCCTCCATGATTCCTTTGTCCATTCCTCTCTCCCTACTAATCTTCCTCCAGACACTTATCCCAACAAGCAGCCTAAGTGCTACACCTGCCTTTTCACTTCGTCCTTCACCTCACTTCAGGGCCCCAAACAGTCCTTCTAGTTGAGGTAACACTTCACCTGTGAATCTGCTGGGGTTGCCTATTGTGTCCAATGCTCCTGATGTTGTCTTCTCTACATTGGTGAGACTGATTGCAAACTGGGGGACGACTTCGTCGAGCACCTCTAATCCAACCGTTAAAAGCAGAACTCCCCAGTGGGCAAACATTTGAATTCCGACTCCCATTCCTGTTCTGACATGTTGGTCCGTGGCCTCCAATTGTGCCATTATGAGGCCACTCTCAGAGTGGAGGAACAACATCTTATATTCCGTCCGGGTAGCCTTGAACCTAATGGCATGAAAATTGTTTCTCCTTCCAGTAAAAAAATTCC
This sequence comes from Hemitrygon akajei, assembly GCF_048418815.1. Classification (NCBI taxonomy): domain Eukaryota; kingdom Metazoa; phylum Chordata; class Chondrichthyes; order Myliobatiformes; family Dasyatidae; genus Hemitrygon; species Hemitrygon akajei. The sequence goes on from NC_133126.1 coordinate 139,818,993, forward strand.
TTCACTCTCCCCTCTTCTTCTATTCCTCACTCTGACCTCTCATCTCCTTGCACCTACCTATTACCTCCCCCTGAATCCCCTCCTCCTTCCCTTTCTCCTGTGGTCCACTCTCCCCCTCAGATTCGTTCCTCTCCAGCCTTTTAATTTTTCTATCTATTTACTTCTCACCTTCTCGCACTCCTCCTTACCCTCTCCCCGCACCTTTTTATTCTGGCATCTTCCTCCCTCCTTTCCAATCCTGAAAAAGAGTCCCACCTGAAACATCAACTGCTTACTCTTTTCTTTGATGCAGCTTGACCCGTTGAGTTCTTCCGGCATTTTGTGTGTGTTGCTTTGGATTTCCAGCTTCTGCGGAATTTCTCGATTTCTGAATGCTATTTGTTTGCAAGATTTTTTTCATTTGTCTTTTCACACTGGGTGTTTGACAGTCTTTTTCACGGGGTTCTATTGGTTGAATGGTGCTCTATTAGATTCTATCAGTTGTGGGGACACCAGAAATAGAATGAGTGTAGTTATCCTCTTTTGTTTGAGAGCCTGATGGTTACGGGGCAGCAGATGTTCCTGAATCTGGTGGTCTGAGTCCTAAGGAACTTGCACCTTCTACCTGATGGCAGAAGTGAGAAAAGAGCATGGCCTGGGTTGTGAGAATCTTAAATGACTAATGCTTCTTTTCTACAGCAAGTCAAGTCAAGTCAAGTCACTTTTATTGTCATTTCGAACATAACTGCTGGTACAGTACCTAGTAAAAATGAGACGCTTTTCAGGACCATGATGTTACATGACACAGTACAAAATCTAGACTGAACTACGTAAAAAACAACACAGAGAGAAAAAAAACACATAATAACTACACTAGACTACAAACCAACGCAGGACTGCACGAAGTGCACAAAAGAGTGCAGGCATTACAATAAATAATCAACAGGACAGTAGGGCAAGGTGTCAGTCCAGGCTCTGGGTATTGAGGAGTCTGATAGCTTGGGGGAAGAAACTGTTACATAGTCTGGTAGTGAGAGCCCGAATGCTTCGGAGCCTTTTCCCAGGCAGCAGGAGGGAGAAGAGATTGTATGAGGGGTGCATGGGGTCCTTCATAATGCTGTTTCCTTTGCGGATGCAGCGTGTAGTGTAAATATCCGTGATGGCGGGAAGAGATACCCCGATGATCTTCACAGCTGACCTCACTATCTGCTGCAGGGTCTTGTGATCTGAGATGTTGCAATTTCTGAACCAGGCAGTGATGCAGCTTCTCAAGATGCTCTCAATACAACCCCTGTAGAGTGTGATGAGGATGGGAGGTGGGAAATGGACTTTCCTCAGCCTTCGCAGAAAGTAGAGATGCTGCTGGGCTTTCTTTGCTATGGAGCTGGTGTTGAGGGACCAGCTGAGATTCTCCGCCAGGTGAACACCAAGAAATTTCATGTAGATGTGCTTAATGGTTGGGGAGGCTTTACCCATGATATACTTGTCAGTAAGTCCTTTGACAAGGTTCCGCACGGAAGGTTAGTTAGGAAGGTTCAATCGTTAGGTATTAATATTGAAGTAGTAAAATGGATACAACAGTGGCTGGATGGGAGATGCCAGAGAGTAGTGGTGGATAACTGTTTGTCAGGTTGGAGGCTGGTGACTAGTGGTGTGCCTCAGGGATCTGTACTGGGTCCAATGTTGTTTGTCATATACATTAATGATCTGGATGATGGGGTGGTAAATTGGATTAGTAAGTATGCAGATGATACTAAAGTAGGTGGCATTGTGGATAATGAAGTAGGTTTTCAAAGTTTGCAGAGAGATTTAGGCCAGTTAGAAGAGTGGGCTGTACGATGGCAGATGGAGTTTAATGCCGATAAGTATGAGGTGCAACATTTTGGTAGGAATAATCCAAATAGGACATACATGGTAGATGGTAGGGCATTGAAGAATGCAGTAGAACAGAGTGATCTAGGTATAATGGTGCATAGTTCCCTGAAGGTGGAATCTCATGTGGATAGGGTGGTGAAGAAAGCTTTTGGTATGTTGGCCTTTATAAATCAGAGCATTGAGTATAGGAGTTGGGATGTAATGTTAAAATTGTACAAGGCATTGGTAAGGCCGAATTTGGAGTATTGTGTACAGTTCTGGTCACCGAATTACAGGAAAGATGTCAACAAAATAGAGAGAGTACAGAAAAGATTTATTAGAAAGTTACTTGGGATTCAGCACCTAAGTTACAGGGAAAGATTGAACAAGTTAGGTCTTTATTCTTTGGAGCATAGAAGTTTGAGGGGGGACTTGATAGAGGTATTTAAAATTATGAGGGGGATAGATAGAGTTGATGTGGATAGGCTTTTTCCATTGAGAGTAGGGGAGATTCAAACAAGAGGACATGAGTTGAGAGTTAGGGGGCAAAAGTTTAAGGGTAACACGAGGGGGATTTCTTTACTCAGAGAGTAGTAGCTGTGTGGAATGAGCTTCCAGTAGAAGTGGTAGAGGCAGGTTCGATATTGTCATTTAAAGTATAATTGGATTGGTATATAGACAGGAAAGGAATGGAGGGTTATGGGCTGAGTGCGGGTCAGTGGGACTAGGTGAGAGTAAGCATGTGGCACAGACTAGAAGGGCCGAGATGGCCTGTTTCCGTGCTGTAATTGTTATATGGTTACTGAGCCAGATCTACCTGCTTTTGTAGGATTTTCTGCTCAAGGGCATTGGTGTTCCTATACCAGGCCGTAATGCAACCAGTCAGTACACTTTCCACCACAAATCTACAGAAGTTTGTCAACGTTTTTGATGACAAGCCAAATCTCCGCAGACTCCTAACAAAGTAGAGGCACTGTTGTGCTTTCTTTGCAATTACAGTTATATGATGGGTCCAGGATAGATCCTCTGAGATAGTGACACCCAGGAATTTTAACTTACTGCCCCTCTTCAACTCTGATGCTCCAATGAGTACTGGTTCATGGAACCTCTGATTTTCCTCTCCTAAAGTCTACAATCAGTTCCTTGGTCTTAATGACACTGAGTGAGACATTGTTGTTATTACACCACTTAGCCAAGTTTTCAGTCTCCCTCCTGTATGCTGAATCATCACCACCTATGATACAGCCTTCAACAGTTGTGTCCTCAATGAACTTGAATATGGCATTGGAGCTGTGCTTAGCCACACAGTCATAAGTGTAAAGCAAGGAGAGGAGGGGAACAAGTGCACATCTCTTTGATGTACCTGTGCTGATGGAGAGGGTGAAGGTGATGTTGTTGTCAATCTGAACTGACTGCGATCTGCAAGTGAGGAAATTCAGGATCCAATTGCACAGGGGTGTATTGAGGATCAGGTCTTGGAGTTTACTGATTAGCTTTGAGGGGATAATGGCATTAAATGCTGAACTGTAATTAATAAAGAACATCCTGATGGATGCATCTTTGTTGACCAGATGTTCCAGGGTCGTGTTGAGATCCAATAAGATGACATCTGCAGAGGACCTATTGCTTCAGTAGGCAAATTGCAGCAGATCCAAGTTGCCACTCAGACAGGAACTGATATATTTCAACACTGGCCTCTCAAAACACTTCATCGCTGTGGATGTAAGTGCACACTGAGTGATAGTCCTTTACTATTGTAGAGAGATCGCAGACTGTTGCAAGAACCATAAGGTTGTATTAATTGATTTTAACTTTCCTCATATTGGCTGGTACTCCCAAATTCAAAAAGGACTAGATGGGATAGAGTTTGTCAAATGTGTTCAGGAAAGCTTCCTCACTCAGTACATATAAGTCCCAATGAGAGGGTATGGAATATTTGATCTTCTATTAGGGAATGAGACAGGGCAGGTGACAGAAGATAGTGTAGGGGAGTACTTTGCAGCAAATGATCATAATGTTATGGTCCTGTCTGGCTTTCTCCCATCTCGCTCCTATTTCCTTGATTATGCCTTAATTCCAGTTGTTAGATTCCCAGTTGCTGCTAGTTCACTTAATTACAGCTCACCTGGTTTCCATCAGAGACTGCAGGATAAGGACCCTGGCGTCACAACTACTGGTTGCCAGTTCGTTGGTCTATTCCCATGTGATAACTTTGTTTCCCGACCGCTTAGAACCATCAGTTCTAAGTTCAGCTCTGATTTAAAGTTATTCCATGAAAACCCCATCTCTGTGTCAAGACTCTATATCAGAGCCGTGTCAAGATTCCTCCTGGTTATATGCTCCATGTTCGTGACTGTGCAAGCACCTCTCAACCCTCTCTCCATGTCTGTGTCCAGCACTTGGACTCCCCCCCAGTCACTCCGTGTAGTAGAATGACCTGGCCCAGAATGAACTCAGTGGACACGAACCCCCTGCGACAAGCCCCCGCCAGCCAGGGAACCTTACTGAGCCTACACGATCAGCTGTTCAGAGACATCATGGAGAATCTCCGTGCCTGTCCAAGAATGTAAACAAGGTCAGTGAGTAGATCGACCGAGTATCCTCCCCTCTTACTCTGTCCTTTTCGAGAACCCGGTCTGACCAACCAGCACAGCCTGGGATGGCAACACCCGATGGGTCGGCAACACCATCACCAAGAGATCTGCACGTTCATGAACTGGAACCCTACGCTGGGGACCTAGGGAAGTGCCGGGCTTTCTTACTGCAATGCTTCTTGGTTTTTGAGCAGCAGTCATGTACGCAGGCAACGGTCCGATCAAAGATAGCGTACATCATGGGGTTGTTGCGAGGGAATGCCTTAGCGTGGGCCACCGCTCTTTCTTTCCCAACTTCATCTCTGAAATGAGGAAGAGCTTTGAACATCCCGTTTGCAGTAAGAATGCCGCTAAGCGCCTACTGACTCTCTGTCAGGGCTCAGAAAGGGTAGCCAAATATTCCATAGAGCTCTGGATACTAATGGCCGGCTTGGGGTGGAATGACGAGGCACTCCAGGAAGTGTTTTAACAAGGCCTCTGTGACAGGATAAAAGATGAATTGGCGGCAAGGGATGACACAAACAGCTTGGACTCTTTGGTCTCTTCCAACCAGGCTAGATAACCAACTCCGAGAATGTCAGAGAGAGAAAACCGGTCGTCCCACTCCTCGGTTCACCCCACGGCCCGTTTTACCATCTTTAACCAGCCCTAACCTCTTTCTCCCTTCTGCTCCTAGCATAGCTCCCACTCCAACTGTTCCCACCATCCTGGTGAGCCAGATGACGCTCCCTTCAGTCCCCCAAACCTGGATGCAGATTTATGCTACTGTGAAATATCACCAACAGTCCTTGTCTCTATCCACCTTGGTGGACTCCGGTACTGAGGGAAATCTGTTGGATGAGGACATAACCTCCCAGGCCGGAATTCCTCGGGAACTGTTAAGTACCCCTCTGGAAGCCTGGGCGCTGGACGGAAGACTTCTGGCCTGGGTCATACACTGTACACCACCCCTGACCTTGATTCTGTCTGGAAACCATCGGGAGTAGGTACAATTTAATCTAATCCATTCTCCTCAAGCCCCTATAGTTCTGGGATACCCCTGGTTGAGCCACCATAATCCCCACATAGACTGGTCTACTGGGAGGATAGCCAGCTGGAGCCCATTTTGTCACTCCACCTGTCTTCCGTCGGCCCTATCCCCTGGGGAGGTCACCGCGACCTCGCCTGTCGTGGAACCCCCCCCCCCCACCCCCCAACTTGTCCAGGGTTCCAGAAGAGTACCACAACCTGGGACAGGTATTTAGTAAACAACAGGCTCTTTCCCTGTCTCCACACTGACCATATGATTGAGCTATCAACCTTCTCCCCAGGGCCTCGTTACCCACAAGTCGGTTGTATAACTTGTCCCAGACTGAGAGAGAAGCCATGGAGAAGTACATCAGTGAGTCTGGCGTGGTGGGCATTATTCGGCCCTCATCCTCCCCAGTGGGCGCAGGGTTCTTCTTTGAGGGGAAGAGGGATGGGTCACCATATCCCTGCATTGATTAATGAGGCCTTAACAACATAACCGTTAAAAACAAGTACCCACTGCTACTCATAAATTCGGCATTAGAACCACTTCACGGAGCCACCATCTTCTCGAAGTTGGACCTGTGAAGCGCCTACCATCTGGTCAGAATAAGGGAGTGGGACGAGTGGAAGATGGCATTTAAAACCCCTCCAGGCCACTTTGAATACTTGGTCATGCCGTTTGGCCTCACCAATGCCCCTGCCATATTTCAAACCTTGATTAATGATGTGTTGAGAGACTTTATTAACTGCTCTGTGTTTATCTATCTGGATAACATCCTAATCTTCTCCAGCAGTCTCCAGGAACACATACGTCATGTCCGTCAAGTCCTACAGAGGCTGTGGGAGAACAAATTATTCTTGAAGGCTGAGAAGTGTGAATTCCACGTCCCCTCGGTCAGCTTCTTACGCTACATCATCGAGAGCGGGCGAGTGAGAGCAGATCCTGAGAAGATCCGGGCGGTGGTGAAATGGCCCAGACCCACAACCCGCAAGCAACTCCAGTGATTTCTGGGGTTTGCGAACTTCTATCGTCAGTTTATCAGAGATTACAGTCGGGTGGCGGCTCCCCTTACCCAACTTACCTCATCTTTAACACCTTTTCTTTGGGACTCTGAGGCTGACTCGGCATTCGCTGAACTGAAGAGGTGTTTCACGTCCGCTCCCATCCTGCTCCAAACGGACACCTCCTGTCAATTCATTGTGGAGGTCGACGCCTCCGACTCCGGGGTAGGAGCGGTCCAGTCCCAACGTTCTGGACCTGATCAGAATCTTCATCCCTGTGCCTTATTTTCTCGCCGGCTGTCTCTCGCTGAATGAAATTATGATGTGGGGATCTGGGAGCTACTGGTGGTCAAACCGGCATTGGAAGAATGGAGGCACTGGCTGGAGGGGACAGAACACCCGTTTATCATCTGGACCAATCACAGGAACCTCACATACATCCAAACCACTAAATGCCTGAAATCCCACCAGGCCCGTTGGGCATTATCTTTTGGCCGGTTCAGATTTACACTCACCTATCATCTGGGGTCCAAGAACGGGAAACTTGATGCACTCTCCCGTCAATACAATTCTGAGGAAGACTTTTCCAACCCGGAGACCATCCTTCCACTATCCTGTGTAGTGGCTGCCCTCACGTGGGAAATCAAGGCCATAGTAAAAGAGGCCCAATGGACTGAACCTGACCCCAGCAACAGACCCGCCTATTGCCTTTTTGTGCCCAATTATGTTCGATCTCAGGTTCTCCAGTGGGAGCATACGTCTCATTTTGCCTGCCATCCCGGGAGTGATCGGACACTGTCTCTCCTGAAAGGACACTTTTGGTAGCCTTCCATGGACGCTGATACCCGTTCCATTGTCTCTGCCTGTTCCATCTGTGCCCATGGAAAAGCCTCCCACCGGCCACCTGCTGGATTACTTTGTCCCCTACCTGTCCCTAGTCCTCCTTGGTCTCACACAGCACTGGATTTTGTCACAGGCCTACCCCTTTCACGCCGTACTCACCGTGGTGGACCGCTTTTCAAAGACTGCGGACTTTGTAGCCCTCCCTAAACTCCCTTCTGCTCCGGAGACAGCAGACCTTCCCGTCTGCATTCACAGAATTCCTTTGGACACTATCTCCAACCAGGGCCCACAATTCGTTTCTCAAGTCAGGAGATCTTTTCGTTGAGCCCTGGGTGCCTCAGTTAGCTTGTCGTCCAGCTTTCATCCACAGACGAACGGGAAAACTGAACAGGTCAACCAGGATTTGGAGGCGGCGCTACGTTACATAACAGCCAACAACCTGCCTACCTGGAGCAACCACCTCGCGTGGGTAGAGAACGCCCACAACTCTCTGGTCAGCACCACCACCGGATGATCTCCTTTTGAATGCTTTCTTGGTTAACAACCTCGCTGTTTCCCACTCAGGAAGAGGATATTGCGGTTCCTTCTGTTCAGGCCCATATCCACCGGGCTGCAAGGTCTGGGAAGACACATGCACGGTCCTGCTCCGCTCAGCCGATCGCAACCAGAGGATTGCCAATCACCATCGGACTCCTGCATCTGAGTATCGACCTGTGCAGAAGGTGTGGCTCTCGTCTAAAGATATTCCTCTCAAGAACGAGCCCAAGAAGCTTGCCCCTCATTTCCTGGGACCTTTCAAGATTGAGAGTATTATCATCCCCACGGCATTTCGACTCAAACTGCCTAAATCTATGCACATCCATCCTACATTTCACATTTCCGAATTAAAACTGGTTTCTGTCAGCCCTTTGTGCCCTCTGACCGAACCCCCTCCACCCCCACCCCCCCCGGATCATTGACGACCACCCGGCGTACACCGTCTGACAATTACTGGATGTGCGCCGCTGAGGCAGGGGCCTCCAATACCTGGTCGATTGGGAAGGAACGTACCTGGATTCCCCGTTCCTTCATCCTGGACCCTTCCCTCATCCGTGATTTCCACCGGGACCATCCAGACAAGCCTGGGGGATCGCCTGGATGCTCCCGTTGTGGGGGTGGGGGTAACTGTCATGGTCCTGTCTGGCTGTCCCCCATCTCGCTCCTATCTCCTTGATTATGCCTTAATTCCAGTCGTTAGATTCCCAGTTGCTGCTAGTTCATTTAATTACAGCTCACCTGGTTTCCAGCAGAGACTGCAGGATAAGAACCCTGGCATCACAACCGCAGGTTGCCAGTTCATTGGTCTAGTCCCATGTGATAACTTCATTTCCCGACCGCTTAGAACCATTAGTTCTAAGTTCAGCTCCAGTTTCTAGATATTCCAAGAAAACCCTGTCTCCAGGTCAAGACTGTATATCAGAGCTCCATGTCAAGGTTCCTCCTGGTTATTTGTTCCATGTTTGTGACTGTGCAAGTATCTTTCAACCCCGTCTCCATGTATGTGTCCAGCACTTGGGTTCGCCCCCAGTCACTTCATGTAACACATAATGCCACTAGCTTCAAAGTAAGTATGTAAAAATATATGTCTGGTCTGTGAATTTCTAAATTGGAGAAAAGCCAATGTTGATTGTAGAGACTGGAACAAGCTGTTTTCTGGCAAAGGTCTACTTGGTAAGTGGGAGGCCTTCAAAAATGAAATTTTGAGGATGCCTTTTAGAATAAAAGGTGAAGACAACAAGCTGTTTTTCAAGAAATATTGAGGCCAGGGTTAAAGAAAGAGATATAGGTAGATAGGAACAAATGAGGTACTTCTGGAGACGAACACTTAAGAAAGAAATCAGGAGGGCTAAAAGAAGGTATGAATTTGCCTTAGCAGACAAGGTGAATTAGAATCTTAAGGGTTTTTACAGATAAGTTAATAGCAAAAGGATTGCAAGGGACAAAATTCTTCCACTGGAAGATCAGAATGGTAATCTATGCGTAGAGCCAAAAGAGAAGGGGGAGATCATAAATGGATTTTTTTGGCATTTGTATTTCACTTGGGAGATGAATACTGAGACTAAAGAAGTAAGGCAAAACAGCAGTTGAATTATGATCCCTATACAGACTACAGAAGGAGGAGGTGTTTTCTATCCTGATGCAAATCAGGGTGGATAAATCCCCAGGACTTGACATGGCGTTCCCTCAGACTCTGTGGGTAGTAAGCGCAAAAATTGTAGAGGCCCTAGCAGAGATATTTAAAACATCCTTAATACAAGTGAGGTACCGGAGAATTGGAGGATATCTAAAGTTGTCCCGCTGTTTAAGAAAGGATCTTAAATTAAACAGGAAATTATGGGTCAGTGAGCCTGACATCAGTAGTGGGAAAGTTATTGGAAAGTATTCCAAGGGACCTGATATACTGTATGAGTATTTGGATATACATGGATTATTAGGGATATACTGCATTGCTTTGCATGTGGTAGGTCATGTCTAATCAATCTTATAGAGTTTTTCAAGGAAGTTACCAGGAAAGTTAGAACATAGAACATAGTAAACCTACAGCACAATACAGGCCCTTTGGCCCACAAAGGTGTGCCGAGCATGTCCTTACCTTAGAAATTACACAGGGTTACCCACAGCCCTCTATTTTTCTAAGCTCCATGTACCTATCCAGGAATCTCTTAAAAGACCCTATCGTAGCTGTCTCCACCGCCGTCGCCAGCAGCCCATTCCACACACTCAGCACTCACTGTATAAAATAAAACTTAACCGTGACAACTCCTCTGTACCTACTTCAAAGTACCTTAAAACTGTGCCCACTCATGCTGGCCATTTCAGCCCTGGGAAAAAGCCTTTGACTATTCGCACGATCAATGCCTCTCATCTTATACACCTCTATCAGGTCACCCCTCATCCTCCGTCGCTCCAAGGAGAAAAGGCTGAGTTCACTCAACCTATTCTCATAAGGCATGCTCCCCAATCCAGGCAACATTCTTGTAAATCTCCTCTGCACCATTTCTATGGTTTCCATGTCCTTCCTGTAGTGAGGTGACCAGAACTGAGCACAGTACTCCAAGTGGGGTCTGACCAGGGTCCTATATAGCTGTAACATTACCTCTCAGCTCCTAAATTCAATTCCACGATTGATGAAGGCCAATACACCATACACCTTCCTCACCACAGAGTCACTTGTACAGCAGCTTTGAGTGTCCTATGGAGTCGGACCCCAAGATCCCTCTGATCCTCCACACTGCCAAGAGTCTTACCATTAATGCTATATTCTGCCATCATATTTGACCTACCAAACTGAACCACTTCACAATTATCTGGGTTGAACTCCATCTGTCACTTCTCAGCCCAGTTTTGCATCCTATCAATGTCCCACTGTAACCTCTGACAGCCGTTCACAATAGCAAAGCACCCCTAACTTTTGTGTCATCAGTAAATTTACTAACCCATCCCTCCACTTCCTAATCCAGGTCATTTATAAAAATTACGAAGAGTAGGGGTCCCAGAACAAATCCCTGAGGCACACCACTGGTCACCGACTTCAATACTGAAAATGACCCTTCTACACCACTGTTTGCCTCCTATGGGCAAGCCAACTCTGGATCCACAAAGCAACATCCCCTTGGATCCCATGCTTCCTTGCTTTCTCAATAAAACTTGCATGGTGTACCTTAACAAATGCCTTGCTGAAATATGTATACACTACATCTATGGCTCTACCTTCATCAATGTGTTTAGTCACATCCTCAAAAAATCCTCAAAAAATTCAATCAAGCTTGTAAGGCACGACCTGCCCTTGACAAAGCCAGGCTGACTATTCTTAATCATGTTATGCCTCTCCAAATGTTCGTAAATCCTGCTTCTTAAGATCTTCTCCATCAACTTACCAACCACTGAAATAAGACTTGCTGGTCTATAATTTCCTGGGCTATCTCTACTCCCTTTCTTGAATAAGGGAACAACATCTACAACCATCCCATCCCCTCTGGAACCTCTCCCATCCCCATTGATGATCCAAAGATCATTGCCAGAGACTCAGCAATCTCCTCCCTCACCTCCCACAGTAGCCTGGGGTACATTCCATCTGGTCCCGGTGACTTATCCAACTTGATGCTTTCCAAATGCTCCAGCACATCCTCTGTCACAATATCTACATGCTCAAGCTTTTCAGTCCACTGTAAGTCATCCCTACAATCACCAAGGTCCTTTTCTGTAGTGAATACTGAAGCAAAGTATTCATTAGTACCTCTGCTATCTCCTTTGGTTCCATACACACTTTTCCACTGTCACACTTGATTGGTCCTATTCTCTCATATCTTATCCTCTTGCTCTTCACATACTTGTAGAAAGCCTTGGGGGTTTCCTTAATCCTGTCCACCAAGGCCTTCTAGCTCTCCTAATTTCATTCTTAAGCTCTTTCCTGCTAACCTTATAATCTTCTAGATCTCTATCATTACCTAGTTTTTTGAACCTTTCGTAAGCTTTTCTTCTTGACTAGATTTACAACAGCTTTTGTACACCATGGTTCCTGTACCCTACCATCCTTTCCCTGTCTCATTGGAAAGTACCTATGCAGAACCCCATGCAAATCTCCCCTGAACATTTGCCACATTTCTTCGGTACATTTCCCTGAGAACATATGTTCTCAATTTATGCTTCCAAGTTCCTGCTTAATAGCTTCATATTTCCCCTTATTCCAATTAAACACTTTCCTAACTTGTCTGTTCCTATCCTTCTCCAGTGTTATGGTAAAGGAGATAGAATTGTGATCACTATCTCCAAAATGCTCTCCCACTGAGAGATCTGACAACTGACCAGGTTCATTTCCCAATACTAGATCAAGTACAGCCTCTCCTCTTGTAGGTTTATCTATGTAATGTGTCAAGAAACCTCCCTGAACACACCTACCAAACTCCACCCCATCTAAACCCCTTGTTCTAGGGAAATGCCAATCGATCCCAGATGATGAAGGCAAGGCAGTGGATGTTGTCTACATGGAATTTAGCAAGGCATTTGACAAGGTCCCACATGGGAGGTTGGTCAAGAAGGTACAAATGCTTGGAATTGAAGATGAGGTAGAAAATTGGATAAGACGTTCTCTTTGAGGAAGAAGGCAGAGCGTGGCAGTAGATGGTTGCCTCTCTGACTGGAGGCCTGTGACTCATGGAGTGCTGCAGTGATCAGTGCTGGGTCTGTTGTTGTCTGCCATCTATATCAAAGATCCAGTAAATATGTGGTTAACTGAATTAGCAAATTTGTGGATGACACCAAAATTGGGAGAGTAGAGGACAGCAAGTAAGACTATCAGAGCTTGCAGCGGGGCCTGGACCTGCTTAAAAAATGAGCTGAAAAATGGCACATGGAAGTTAATGCAGGGGAATGCAAGCTGTTGTTTTTCAGTAGGACCAACATGGGCAGGGCTTACACAGTGAACGATAGGGCTCGGAGAAGTACGATAGAACATAGGGATCTGGGAATACTGGTCGATAATTCATTGAACGTGGTTGCACAGGTGACAGGTTCAAAAAGAAAGCATTTACACATCAGCCTTCATAAATCAAAGTATTGAGTATGGAAACCTACTTCCAGGAAAGATAGAAATAAGGTTGAAATTGTACAAACAAAATTTACAAGGATGACTGGAGAACCTAAGTTATAAGGGATGATTGAATAGTTTAGGACTTTATTCCTTGGAATGTAGAAAATTGAGGGGAAATTTGATAGATGTGTACAAAATTATGAGGGGTATAGATAGGGTAAATACAGTGCAATCAGGTGTTCATTGAATATCACTTTTTATTGTTAATGTGCACTTGTGTATTCACCTTGGTAATGCTAAAATGGTTGCCTGTGCCTTTAAGAGAAAATGGTGATGTCATTTTGCATGGGTGGAATAGAACAAAGAGTTGTCATGTTCTCAAAAGGATGACGTTTGAATGCTTTTCCCAGGTTTGGTGCGGAAAGGTGAAAGATATTTGATAATATCCAAGTAAACTCATTTATACTTGTTTGTAAATCTAGAATATCAGTAATTTGTAATGTTTTGTATGTGGATGCTTTAGATTTCCATGAGTAAACTGATTGATGCTAGAATAGCGTGGTTGCGAAGTTCCTTAATTGGCCCAGTAAGTTAGTCTTTTTTAGTAATTCAATTATAAAAGTTTATTTGTCTTTCTTTGTTGTTTCATAACTGAATGTGAATGTAACAGAGTAATGTGAATGTGTAAATCTCTGTTCACATAGCGTGAGCAAGGAGAACTCGCTTCAGGGTCTAGCCTATATGTGTTTGGAAGTTAAGCATATGTGGGCCAAATGTGAGTATATCTCTTAATTAAGATGAGATGTATTTATTCATATTTTCAATGTTGTGTATAAGGTACAGGGTTGCTGGGATTTTAATGTTGTTTGCATTGATTTTTTAGAATTGCCACTTCCGTATTGGTTTTGTATATTTGGTTTCAGTTATTTTCATACCGCATATGTAACAAGGGTATGGTCCGAAGTTAAACTGAGATTGTAATAGCGGGAACTGATTTGAAAAAATTATTTTGTTCTTATTTTGATACTCTCTTTCTGCAATAAAACATCTAAAATTGATAGAGGAATTTAAGACCCGAAGAAGTATTTGTTGTCCAGTGTGTGTATTTTTCCCCAGGCTACACCAGGTAGGCTTTTTCCACTGAGATTGGGTACAACTACAACTAGAGGTCATGTGTTAATGTTGAAAGGTGAAATGTTTAAGGGGAGCAGATGGTGAAGATCAAGGATGTGGAACGAGCTGCATGCAAGCATTGATTTCAATGTTTGAAGAAATTTGAATAGGTATATCAATGGAAAGTGTACAGAGGGCTCTGATCTAGGTGCAGGTTGATGGGACTAGGCAGCTAAAATGGGTCAGCACCAACTAGATGGGCTGAAGGGCCTGTTTCTTTGCTGTACTTTCTATGTCTCTAAGGACCCACTTTTGATCACCTCTGTAGTTCTTCACCAGGACCGCTTGCCCAGGAGTGAAACATTGAATCTCCTTGGTTGAGGAGCACTCAGTTTGTCTCAACTCTTTGTCCTGCATAATCCTTCTGAAGTTGGGCTTGAGAAGATTCAAGTGTGAATGCAGTGGATGACCCAGGAACAGCATTGCTAGTGTGTTGCTGGTTGTGGAGTGTGCTGCATTGTGGTATGTAAGGAAGAATTTGGTGAGCTTCTGATTCAGTGTTAATGTAGTGTGTTCTACTGACATTGGTCACATTGTACTGTTTTTTTTTATTTTTTTTTGAAAATTTTTATTAGTTTTTCAAAACATTTTACAAAATTAAAAACCCCAAATCCCAATGAGGAGCATTAATACAGTGCAAAATTAAGCATACAATAACAATATGCTACAAAGGAAGAGAATTTAACAAAAAAGCACCTAAATTAAAGACAAGTAAGCTTAGTGTCCTCCCCAAGCCCCACAACACAAGAAAAAAACAACAACAACTCCAGTCCAACCACTACACAATATAGAGAGTATAAGTCAGGACAGTCAAACTCCCAGACTGTGAATACACTTAGCAACAGAGGATAATAATGCCTACTACCAGAAAAAAAAAGGGAGCTGAAAGCAAAGGACCGAAAAGAAAGAAAAAAAGAAAAAAAAAACCCTAGTCAAGAGGAAGGTTATGAAAGTACTCGATAAAAGGTCCCCAGACCTTATGGAACTTTAGTTCCGAATTAAGAACTGAATAATGAATTTTTTCGAGGTCCAAGCAGGCCATAATGTCGTTAAGCCATTGCGCATGAGTGGGCGGGGCAACATCTCTCCATCTAAGGAGGATCAAGCGTCTCGCCAGGAGAGAGGCAAAGGATAGTATTCGGCATTTGGTCGGACCCAGACATAAATCTGTCTCGCCCCAAAAACCGAACAGAGCAATTAAGGGGTTTGGTTCTAGGTGCTGATTCAGAATACCCGATAATGTAGTGAAGACAGCTTTCCAGAATTTCTCCAAGCTAGGACAGAACCAGTACATATGGATGAGAGAGGCCACGCCCCTCTTGCATTTATCACAGAGCGGACTAATGCCAGGGTAGAATCGAGATAGTTTTGATTTAGACATATGGGCTCTATGAACAATCTTAAACTGTAAAAGGCAATGGCGAGCACAAAGGGAGGTTGAGTTAACCGATTTGAGAACTGAGTCCCAGCTCTCCTCGGATAAGGAGATATTTAAATCCTGCTCCCAGGCCATTTTAATTTTATCCACAGGGGCCCGTCGTAAGGCTGCTAGTTTATCTCGGATAATTGATATTAAACCTTTACCTAGTGGATTAATGGAAAGAAATAGGTCCATAGCATTTTTCGCACATTGTACTGTTAAGACTCTGGACAAACCTTTCTGCCAAGCTATTTGTAGCAGGGTGATATGATGCAGAAGTAATATGTCTTATTCCATTCATTTTTAGGAATGATTGAAACTGACCCACAAATATCTGTAGTACATTATTATGGACTAAGGGTACTGGAACACCAATGCTTGAGTAGTGGTAATTCTAATTCTTCTTCTTCTTCTTCTTCTTCTTCTACTGCTTCTTTCCTCGTCTGTTAGGTCACAGTTAGTGCAGTGAAAGTGGCTCCAGGAGCATCCTCCTGAAGAACCACATCTGCACCACGTGCACCGAGCTGCAGCTCATCAGAGAACACGTTAAGGAAGAGGAACTGTAGTTCAATGACATTTGTCTCATTTGGGAAACAAGGAATATATATATAGGAATATATATATAGGAACTACGGTGGGGACAGTGGAGTAGTCACCCCTAGGTTCCAGGAAGTAGGTAACTAGCTGGCTGTCAGGAAAAGGATGGGAAATGGGCAGTCAGTGCAGAGTACTGCTATGGCCATTCCCCTCAGTAATAAAAATACTGTTTTCAAAACTGTTGAGTGGTATGACCTACCAGTGGGGAAGCACAGCAACTGGGACTCTGGCACTGAGCTTGGTGCTGTGGCTCGGAAGAGAAGAAAGGTGAATCGCAATACTGATTGCAGATTCCATAGTTAGAGGATCTGTGGATGAGATAGAGACACCTAAATAGTATGTTGACACCCAGGTGCAAGGTCAGGGATGTCTTGTTTCAGGTACATGGCATTCTAAAGGGGGAGGGTGAGCAGCCAAAGTCTTGGTACATATTGGCTCCAATGACACTGGTAGGAAAGGCGAGAAGGTCCTGAAGAGAGATTTTAGGGAGCTAGGTAGAAAGCTGAAAAGCTGGACTTCCAGGGTAGCCTCACATTTGACAAATAAATGTGCTCTGAGGAAACTGGTACAGAGGGGAGGATTTCAGATTTCTGGATTATTGGGATCTCATTTGGGGCAAGTACGACCTGTACAAAAGGGGCGGGTTACATTTGAACCCTAGGGGAATTAATATCGTTGCAAACAGGTTTGCAAGAGCTGCTGGGGAGTGTTTAAACTAATTTTGCAAGGGGATTGGAACCGGAGTGATAGGGATGATGGGCAGTTGTTTTACAAACAGAGGCAGTGTATAGTGAAATTGATGGAAAGGACAGACTAATGATAGGGAAAAATTGGAGTCAATGGGATGAGTTGCAATGTAGAACGTGGACAAAATCGAAAATGGTGATGAGTATAAGACTGAAGGTGTTATATTTCAATACACACAGTACATGGAATAAGGTAAATGAACTTGTAGCAGTTAGAGATTTGCATGTATGATGATGTAGGCATCACTGAATTGTGGCTAAAGAAGATTATAACTGGGAGCTTAATATTCAAAGATCCACATTGTATTGAAAGACAGGCAGAGGGGATGGGGTGACTGTTGTTTAAAAAATGAAATCAAATCTTAAGAAAGACATGACATAGGATCACTATGGGTAGAGCTAAGAAAGTGCAAGGGTATAAAGACCTTGATGGGAGTTATATGCGGGCCACTGAACAGTAGCAAAGATGTGGGCTTCAAATTACAACAGGAGATTGAAAGTGCATGTCAAAAGGGCCACGTTATGATAGTCATGGGGCTTTCAATATGCAGGTAAATTGGGAAAATCATGTTGGTACTGGATCCCAAGAGGAGGAGTTTATAGAATGCCTAAAAGATGACTTTTTAGAGCAGCTTGTGGTTCTGGATTGGGTGTTGTGCAATGAAGCAGATCATTGGGATCTCATTAGAGAGTTTAAGGTAAAGGAACCCTTAGGGGCCAGAGATCATACTATGATAGAACTCACTGTGCACTTTGAGAGTGAGATGCTAAAGTCAGATGTATTGTTATTACAGTACAGAGTCATGAAAGAGGAGCTGGCCAAAGCAGATGGAAGCGGACACTAGCAGGCATGACAGCAAGAACAGCAATGGGTGGAGTTTCTGGAAGCAATTTGAACGGCACAGAAAAGATTCATACCAAAGATGGATCAGTGTTCTCATGGGAGGATGAGGCAACCGTGGCTGACAAGGGATTCAAAGATGGCTTAAAAGCAACAGAGAGGGCATATAATATAACAAAAATTAGTGGGAGAGTGGAGGATTGGGAAACTTTTAAAATCCATCAGAAAGCAACTATAAAGGGCATAAAGAGTGAAGGTAAGCTAGCCAATAATATTAAAGAAGATATCAAAAAAATTTTCAGATATATAAAGATTAAGGGGGAGTTGAGAGGAGATATTGGACCACTGAGAAATGATGCTGGAGAGATAATAACGGTGGAAATTGAAATGGTGGACAGACTGAATAAGTAATTTGCATCAGTCTACACTGTGGAAGACATTAGCAGTATGCCAGAAGCTCAAGAGTGTCAGGGGCAGAAGTGAATGAAGTTGCCATTACTAGGGAGAGGGTGCTTGGGAAACTGAAAGATCTGAAGGTAGATAAATCACCTGGACCAGATGCTGTATGCCCCAAGGGTTCTGAAAGAGGTGGCTGAAGAGATTGTGTAGGCATTAATAATGATCATTCAAGATTCAATAGGTTCTGGCATGGTTCCAGAGGACTGGGAAATTGCAAATGAAACTCCACTCTTCAAGAAGGGAGTGAGGCAGAAGGAAGGAAGTGGTTGGGAAGATGGTGGAATCAATTGTTAAGAATGAGATTTCAGGGTACTTGGAGACACATGATAAAATAGACTGAAGACAGCATGGTTTCCTTAAGGGGGAAATCTTGTCTGACAAATTTGTAGGAATTCTTAGAAGAAATAACAAGCAGGATAGACAAAGGAGAATCAGTGCATGTTGTGTACTTGGATTTTCAGAAGACCTTTGACAGGTGCCACATGAGGCTGCTTAACAAGTTAAGAGCCCATGGTATTGTAGGAAAGATACCAGCATGGATAGAACATTGGCTGATAGGCAAGGGGCAAAGAGTGGGAATAAAGGCAGCCTTTTCTGCTTGGCTGCCAGTAACAAGTGATGTTTCACAGGGATCTGTGTTAGGACTGATTCTTTTTATGATAGATGTCAATGGTTTGGATGATGAAACTAATGGCTTTGTGGCCAAGTTTGTGGGTGGTACAAAGACAGGTGGAGGGACAGCTAGTGTTGGGAAGCAGTCAGGCTACAAAAGGACTTAGATAGATGAGGAGAATGGGCAAAGAAGTGGGAGATGGAATACAGTGTTGGGAAGTGTGCGGTCACGCACCTTGGTATAAGAACTAAATGTGTAGTCAATTTTCTAAATGGAGAGAAAATTCAAAAATCTGAGGTACAAAGGGACTTGGGAGACCTTGTGTAGGATTTCCAAAAAGTTAATTTGTAGGTTGATTCAATAGAGTTGAATGCAAATGTAATGCTAGCATTCATTTCAAGAAGATTAGAATATAAAAGCAAGGATGTGATGCTGAGGGTTTATAAGGCACTAATGAGGCCTCACTTGGAGTATTGTGAGCAATTTTGGTTTTCTTATTAAAGAACGGATATGTTGACATTGGAGAGGGTCATTAGGAGTTTCACAGAAATGTTTCTAGATTGAATGGGTTAGCATATGAGGACAGCTTGATAACTCTGGGCCTGTACTGATGGGAATTCAGAAGAAGGGGGGCAGAATCTCATTGAAACATATCCAATGTTGAAAGACCTCAATAGAGTGGATATCCAGAGGATGTGTCCTATGTGCGGGAGTCTATGACCAGAGGACACAGCCTCAGAATGCAGGGAGTCCATTTAGAATGGAGATAATTTCTTTAGCCAGAGAGTGGTGAATCTATGGAATTCATTGCCTCAAGCAGCTATAGATTTCAAGTCATTGGGAAAATTTAAATCAGAGGTTGATAGATTCTTACTTAGCTAGAGCATGAAGGATAACAAGGAGAAGGCAGGAGGCTGGGGTTGAGAGGGAAATGGATCGGCTATGATGAAATGGTGGAGCAGACTCGATAGGCATAACTATCCTAACTCTGCTCCTATTTCTTATGGTTTTATCACCTTATTTTGCCACTTTCCCCAAACCTCATTACATGTTTCAGGAGGAATCTCTTGAAAAAAGTAATAGCACCCTGGTCCATAGATGGTAAACAATTAAGTAGTATTTCCAGGGAAAGAATGCAATCTGCAAGTTATGGCCAAAAGCTTATTTGCATTACACACTCCCAGTTGAATAGCAGAAGCATCAAATCAGTGTTGTTATCAGCATAGTTCCAGTTAACTCAACTGGCAAACAGAGACTAGCCATATTGCTGAACGGGGTAAGTCAGACTAAAAATATCCTCCAACATAATTGGAAGCATGTCAAAACTGAACTGTTGAATAAACCTAACAACCCAGTCCAATTTTGTAGCAATGGTTCTGATTTATTAGATCAGATGACTGTTTGGGGGGAAATAACTATGCCGATTCAAGGCCAAAAGACATAAAGTCATTAAAATGACATACAGTACTTCTTCAAAAGATATCCTGCCAAATAGAATCTATAACTGCGGCAAATGATGTATTCATAATATTGCAGAAATTAATCTAGTTTCTCAGTCAACATTCATTGGAGCAATGTCAAAAAACTATGTGGAATATGCATTGAAGACACTGAATAAATTCTCAAGAGAAATGGACTTTAAATCTTACAATCTAAACCTGGACAATGTTTGTGTTTATCCATAAAACGATTTTCAGATGGAATTATAATGCTTTGGCATTGTCAAAAGGGTCTCATTCACCCTAGACCTCTGTTCTACAGTTAGAAAGTCTCTTTGCTACATTATTCTAAGAGGCATGAAAACAACAAAAGTGAATACAAAGATAATTTTGGATGTACCTTATCTAATTGTTAAAGAAGGAACATATGAAAACTATTATAAACAGTTCCAATATGCTATCGTTATTTGTGATCTAACATTTGTTTGACTGTATATGACAATCCTTGAACATATTTAAGTTTAACCACACTAGTCAATCTTAAATAATTTTTTTCCATACAATCTTCATTCTGAATAAAATTAAATGGGATGTTACATGCTGCTTCTAGCTGCTGACAAATGGACAGTGAGTTTTATTTAAAGAGGAAGAGAAGTTAAGGGTGTGTACTTACTGTTTAAAATGCTCCTCCAATTTTATGGAAGGAAACACCGGCATCAGGAGTTTTTCTGATCTTTTGAAAAAAGAAAATATTCTGTAACTTCTCAGCCTGAGAATTGCTTCACTGTTGTGCAAGCCTATATCATGGGAATACAAAAATATCCATACACTTCTGGCTGCATAACACATACTGCTTCTGAAATTTGGCTCCATCAACTTCAATGGAGTAAAAGCTGCCAAGCCTGTGCAAGCAAAGAAAGATGAAATTTATGCCCTAGAATATTGCACTTTACTTGATTCAGTCAGGAGGACATTGATAGTGGTAACAAATGGTTGAGTTTATGTCACAAGCAGATTCTCCAAAAGAATCTGGAGATGTTACTTTTGTTAGGCTGATGACCACAATTCTCTGCTTCACTGGAGTATGATTCCAAGATGCTATTCATGAAAAGGACTGAAAGCTCTAAGCAGCCCATCCCAAACTCGCAATAGCTGACTATTCCTTTCAATCTGTTTGTGGTGTTTCTATTGTGTAAATTGCAGCTATTACAAATGGCCAGCTTACTGTAAAACAGTTAATACATATCAGTGTAATTCAGTAATGAAGCATTCTGAAATGATTCACAGAGATTTGGTGCCAAAATTCCCATGATCTGAAAGACAAGCAGGAATTTGGAGAAAAACTTAGCTCTGCTCAGCTCTGTCCCTTCTAATCACATAATAAATAACAGACAACATTTCATCTGATCTCATTATGCCATCAGAGACTGGATCAG
Source organism: Hemitrygon akajei (assembly GCF_048418815.1). Classification (NCBI taxonomy): domain Eukaryota; kingdom Metazoa; phylum Chordata; class Chondrichthyes; order Myliobatiformes; family Dasyatidae; genus Hemitrygon; species Hemitrygon akajei. The sequence continues at coordinate 139,840,569 of NC_133126.1, forward strand.
CAAAGGAATTTTAGCTGTCATACCTCCTTAAGCAGAGCAATTGTATCTTTCTAAGGCAAGAGAACCTAAACTTGTTGCAGAGATATTGACATAATGAGGAATGATTATTATACAGCAGCAAACAGGAAACTGGAGGAAATCAGTGCAGCAGAAGTATTTGTAGAGGGGAATGGACAGTCAACTTCTCCAGTCAAGGCCCTTCATCTGGATTTTGAGTCCATACAAAGGGTCTCCATTTGAAACCATGAACTGATCCATGAGTTTCTCCATCTTCTTGTTTGTTGCTCCAGATACCAGCATCAGTATCTGCATTTGACTATTATAGACATTGGGCTCTGTTAGATTCTGTTCTGTTGAATTATCTCTAGAGTTTAGTTCCCCTTTTAGACCAATGAGGTACCACTTACCCTCTAACTGATTTGGGAGGCAAATATTCCAATTGTATTTCCGTGCACATATTTCTGATTGAATTGTTTGTTACAAAGTAAATGTCCTTTCCAGAAGATAGCAAGGAGTCTTGCTTTCTGCACACAAAGAAGCAGGTAGTTCCTACCATGCTAATAATTACAAATTTTGCCTGAAGTTTTCTTCGCAAGTTTACCAATTCAACAAGGTATTTGCTTTTGGATTCTAAATGTGTGAACCAAATCAGGGAATCACAGCAGGCAATTTGATCATAAAACATAGAAAAGCTGAAGACTGTGATCCTATCACCTTCACACAAGCCCAACTCATGACAATTAAAAGCAGTGACCCTGGTCACCTTTATTCTGAACTTCTGCAACTAACAAACTATTAGTTAATTGAATCACTATTGGATGGTAATGTAAGCAGCTTTGCACTTTCATTTAATCCCAAATACTGAACATTGGACTTAACTTGGCTGGGCCATCCTAACGTTGCCTGAACAAGAGCAAGACCACTATGATAGTGGGTCACCAATTACTGTTCAATGGCAGTTGGGGGCAGACTGTAAATACTAACCTTACCAACTGAGCCTAAATCTGTGAAATGAATAAAAGCAGATAAATAAATTCTGATGCTAAATTTTCTTTTGTCATTGTTTGTGTTTCTCGATGGAAAATCTTGCTCAACCTTGAGTGGTGGAAGTTCTGAGCAGAGATAATAAACACAGAAGCACAGACTTGGCTTAGTGTTGCCATATTGCAGTCGTTAGTTAATGGGGTGATGTTGGCAGAACTTGTCCATATAATTTGTAATTTCTTCACAAGAGCAGGAGCTGATGTTTTTGCAGCTTTGCCTTTGACTGATGGAAGAATGAATAGCCCAGATAGATAGCTGCTATCTGACAACTGGACCAAAAGGGCAAGACTAACAATATTATGGATAGTTTAATATTTGTAGAATTGAAATGAACATTTTAATTGTAGGTGGTACTTTGTTACAATCATAATAAACACGGTCACCACACCGGAGCTACCTATAATGTAACTAGACATTTTCTTGAGATATTTTCCTGCCATCCATGTTGATTGATAATCTCAATCACAGTTTTGTTGATGTCATAGAATATCCATTTAAACAAGGCTGTAACGAGCCTGACATATATTCACACTATTTGACAAGTTCTTTCTTTGCAAGGTTGCAAACTGAAATGGTGGTTTAGTCCATGTTTAATGCAAGACAGCATTTTGTAAAAAAAAGTTGAAGCTTGCACTTGGAATGGCTGCCCAGAGGATTGCTCAGCAGTTCGTTCCTATGTCCATTCTAGCTCATTAAAGAAGTAGAAGTGTGCTGAGGGCTTTACTTGTAAAGAATGATTGCTGTGCTGCCTTATCCTATAGGACACAAAGAGGAAGGCAATAGGTGGCTATAGGTGATGTAAGTGTTCCTCGTACTCTGAAGGAGGAATGAGAGGAGGACATGAAGTCTGAGAGAGCAACATTATCCGCAGTGGGGAAAAAACTGAGGGAGGTCTTTCTGGAAATGTATCCCTCATCAGCAGCATTCTAGTAGTGTCAATGTGTTGCACTCTGCCTTTAAAATTCACTCCACTAGTTTCAGTGAAGTGAATCGTGAATTCAGAGGTCCATGTGCTGCATGTTAATGGACATGACAGCTGCATACACAAAGGCCTACAAACACAACCATCTCACACGCATGGAAGACCAAAATACAATTTACCATGGATAGTGGATTCTGTTTAGTTTGGCCATTGGTTAATCAGGGCAGGAGCTTATTTGGGACAGCTCTTAAAGAACAAAATCTAATGGAGAAAATAGCTGGGTTTCTCTTGTTCGTGATTTGATTACTACTTTGCATTTCTCTTGCTTGTGATTTGATTACTACTCTGCGAAGTCTCTTCCAGGGATGCCTATCCTGAAGAAGTTTAAATCTTACACCTCACTTTTTTTTCTCCAGTCCTGCCGTAGGGTTTCGGCCCAAAACATGAATGGTACTCTTTTCCATGGATGCTGCCTGGCCTGCTGGGTTCCTCCAGCATTTTGTGTGCATTGCTCGGGATTCCCTTTGTTTGTTTGGGACAATATGCAGCCTAATTGGGACATGAGACTGTTGTCGAATGTTTGCTAACTAGCATCAGTCACATACACTTGTGAGGCTGTTTGACACGACACCATGCTTCGAGCAAACAGTTTTCAAATAACGTTAGTTGCGTATGTTTGTGTTGAAAGAGCAGCGATTTTTGTCACTGATAGTTGGTGAGAAATAAGCAGTAAGATAATTCAGAACTATTTTGCTCTCTGCAGTTCCAAGCATTCAAGCTTCTAGATGCCAGAAACAGCCGGCAGTGGAAATAAAAACATTTCATGACTTCAATAAGATTTGGAGGTACCGAAAACCATCAGGAATCAAAATAAAAATTTAGAGGACGCAATTGTCAACAGCATTGTATGAAGGCAGTCCACTAGGTGTTTGCACTAGTTTTGTTCTTTTACAATCAATCAAAAGTACATGGCAGCATACGTACACTGAATTAATTCCTCCATTGATAACTATTAGGAATTAATATACAGTTTGATAGTACTGTAGTAGTATGGTGGTGCTCTAATTTGTACTGTATTTCATTTAAGTACATAATTTGTTACTCCATTAAAGGGTAGTTTGTTTCTTTTCAAACCTTTTAAACTATTTCCATGAAAATTTGGATAATGAGGGAAGCCACTTAATTGAACCAAAATGCACTTGTTCCAATGTATCCCAATTAACCGGAGTCCACTGTATTGTTAGAAGACAATCACTTCTAACAATCAGATTATGGCTGTATATTAACTGAAGATCATATAACTATTCTGCGCTGTATGGAAAGATTTCTAGCCTGACCACTTTACTTCTACTCCCCCATTTTCATTTATACTCCTCGATTTGGTTCGCTCAATTTTAATATTTAGCTGAATCTTTGAAGAGCTTAAGTTGTTGGCTATCCTTATTTGCATAATTATTCACAAATTCAAATACTAACTGGATAGTAAGTCTGCTTGACTGCCAAGTATCAAGCATGGATCATAGATAAGCCAAAGACTGTGATAATCTAACATCTATGCATGTCCATCTACAGTAATCCAAAGCAGTGGTTCAGAATCACTTTACTTCAGAATTTCTGCAACTAATAAATAAAAGTTCTCTGAACAATGAAGTGTATAGCTTATAAATTCTATTTAATCCTTAATATTGAACATTATGCTTCATTTGGCTGGGATACGCTGTCATTTTCTCAGCTGAGATTGGTGTAGGATGGTGGGTCAGCACCAGATATTCTGGGGCACTTAGGAAAGGGCAATAAATTGTGAGCTTACTGGTGAGAAGTCATCAATTGTGAGGGAGATTACAGATGACAAACACAATCTCTGTTTCATTTTAATTCCAACTGGTACAAATTTCCCTCACAAATATTTCAAAACAAGTCAAAAATAGTTTTAAAATCATGATGCAACTCTTCTTATATGAAAACATAAGAAGAGTTTCTTATTTTCATCATGAAAATATTTCCCACATTTCAGTGCCAGAAAGTAGTGATTCAACAGAGGGACTATTTAATTAGTATTTTGGCTGGCTCTCTTCAATAACAAATTTAATGTAGTTAAAATAATCCTCAGTTTTAAAAAGAAAGATATTAATCCATTTCATTTTCTAACCAAGTTTAACTTAACTGATCTAAAACATTCTAACTAAGCTATATCAGAAACATAATTTCTCTGAACAGGAAAATAATAGAACGATATATTTTAAATTGAAAATATATATTTTAAATTGGAATTTGTCCAGATTTTCATATCCATATGCTCTATCTCATCTATGCATTCTTCTTATTAATATTTATATTAACTATTAATGACTATTAATGGTTACATTGGAACCATAAACATGCATTGTTCAATAGGAATGTATTATGTATTAGAGTCTGGAATAATCAATTCTAATTTAACAAGTGTTTCTTTTAAAAATAGTCTCAAAAATGTTTAATCTTTTCAGATCTCCCCAACATATTGCATTAATAAAAGTTTTCAGCTACAGTTTACACAATAATTACTCAAAATGTTATAGAGTTACCATCCATGTTGCCTTCAGTTATTGCAACTGTCAGTATGGGTTTTAGTCTGGCTGGTGCATACAGGGATTTTCTCTTCCTATGCTGTTGAACACTAAAGAACTGAAATGTTTTCTAGATTAGAAATAAATGAGTTTTTTTGCAGCAATAGAACATTGTTTACAACCACAACACCTTGCATTTATATTGTGCATTTAAAATATTTATGGCCACATAAGAAATAATCAGTCCCCACAGTTCAAGCTTGATCAAAATATACCTTAAAGAAAATTGCAAAACAAAGAGGTTTAAACTACTATTTCCACATCTTAGGACTCTTCAACTGAAGGCATAGCTGCTAGTGATGGAATAATTAAAACCAGGATGTTCTAAGACATTAAAACAGGTAGTGATCTCATAACCTGGAGCGGCAGACATTTACAGAGAGAAAAGAGTAAGACTATAAAGGGATTTGAGAAGAAGCTCATAAGTTCCATATCATATATTTTTCCCAGTAGGTCAATGCTCTCTCTAATATATAATGTAAACCTTACTTGCAAATCAAAGCAAAGCAGGCAAATTTGAAATTTACAGGACATTGCTATCATAATCAAATTTTATGAAATGCAATCATACAGTCACATTTAAGCAGTTACATCTTTTGTTTTCAGATAGCATTGAACTAAGCACTGCAGTTCTAAGATCTTTCTCCTGCTGCAGAATGCTTTTGAATGATTAGCTGTAGAATATTGCGGGAGGTGAAATGAGGAAAGTGTTTTTTTTCCATTAACATTTTGGATGCTTCATTAAAGAAAGAACTGGCAAACAGTTCAATTGGTTGACCTGATGAGAACTCTAAACATGGTAATTTACTTGCAGTCAGCCCTCTAGGCATCAAATACCGTATGGACATGCCTCATCTCTTCCAGCTAACATTCTTTGCTTCTGGACAGTGACCTGTGAAGCCAGATGGAGGCCAGCATCATCTTTGGGTACTTCCTTTCATTTAAAAATGTTGATCCATGTGCTGTTGTGGCTCCTCTGTTTGTGAAGTAAATAGTTCAACTCGTTTTCAAAATGTTTAGCAGATGGGGTGCATTTCCTTTTCTCTTCACGTGCTTCTGCAAGGTCTTTCTGAACCCGCAAACAAAATCAAGCCCCACAATTAATATATGCCAGTGACATCTGTCAAGACAGAAATCAGTGCAGCTTCCACCTCTTAATGATTGGCACTGAGACTCAGAAATAATCTCTTTATCTTGGGGTTTTGATTTGTTGTCAGTTTTTAAACAAAGAAAAATTATAGCAAATTTTGTACCTTGAATATACATTAAGCATTTGCAATGTATATTAGTACTTATCCTGCATCTCACTGTTTATTTCTATTCATTTTGCAGTTATATAGCTATAATTGTTGCTGGCTCACTGTTCCATTGACCGGGGTCAATACTGACTTCCAGGGCTGCATGTGTGGGAATCGTATGTTTCCCTACGTATACATATCTGTCATGTCTATCCCTCTATCTGCTCCTTCCACATCCCAAATACATGTGAGTCGATATAGTAGTTGGCCAAGATAAGTCATTCCTAGTGCTTAGCTGACTTTTACGGAGCCCTTATAAAGCACTGGTCTTGAGGTGATTTGATGAACATGGCACTTAGTGTATATGGGTATTTAACGGCTGGCACAGACTTAGTGGGCCTGTTTCTGTTCAGCTCTCTGATTAGTCTCCCATTGTACCTTCAACTGTTTCTGACCCCCTCTGGAATCAGGAGCAGTAGAAGGAGCAATGGGGTCTAACAACTGAGAAATTTTCTGAACCAGAAAACTTTTGTCTTGGCTTTGTATAATCTTCCAAAATTTTTCAGATTCTGTAATACCCCCAGCAGATTGCAAAGTAGTTTGTCGAGAATCAATATCCAAGAAGAGAGAAGGAGAAAACAAAGAGTGAGAAGCTATTTCATTGCTGGGGGAAAATCTGAGATAAACTATTATTACTATTAAAATAAACCATTTAGAAAACCATAGCATGATTAGGCAAGACCAGTGTGGTTTCTGGAAATGAAGTCAGTCCTGAGGATGCAACTTACTTTGGGGATAATTGGGAACTAGTGGGTGTATTATATCTGGATTTTAATATATCTGTAAAAGTTTACTAGAGAACACCTTCAAACTAGCAAAACTAGGCACTTGTGTGCACAGTTTAACAATTACCCAGGGTTCTAGGTTTAGAAGTAGAGACTGCAAAAACAAGGAACACATACAAAACACTAGCTTGATCACATCTGAGGTATTGCATCCAATCTGAGAAAGTTGTAAAGGATTTACAAGAGGATACAGAAGGCATTCACTAAAATGGGATGATTGATTGCAGCTATGTGAATACACTAGAGCAGCTGCTGTTATTTTCTTGAAACAGAGGAGTGTGTGAGGATATTGAACACTGGACAGTACAGGTCCTTCAGCCCATGATGTTGTGCCCACACTTTAAACTACTCTAAGCTCAATCTGACTCTTCCCTCCCACATAGCCCTCCATTTTTCTTTCATCCATGTGCCTAAGTGTCTCCTAAATGTTCCTAATGTATCTGCCTCTACTATCACCCAGAAAGAGTGTTCCAAAACCTACAGTATCTCTGACATCACCCATATGCTTTCTTTCCAACACCTTAGAGTTATGCAAGGGGTAGGGTATAACTTTCAGATGTTGAGAGCAAAGTATAGTGGGGATGTTGCAGGCAGGGATTTTACCCAGAGAGTGGTAGGTGCATCAATTTTGTATTAGCCATTTCCATCCTGGGAAATAGTCTCTGGCTGTCCACTCCATCATCTCATATACACTTACAAAGTCATCTCTCGTCCTCATGTCCAAAGAGAAAGGCCTAGCTCACTCAAGCTATCCTCGTTACACATGCTTTCTAATGTGGGCATCTTCTTGGTAAATATGAAGCTTCCACATCTTTCCTATAATTAGGGGCCCAGTACTGAACACAATACTTCAGCTGTAATCTAAACAGGGTTTTATGGAGTTGCAACATTACCTCACAGCTCTTGAAGCACGCCAACTAATGAAGGCCAACACATCATATGCTTTCTTAACCATATTCCTTCTTTTTATAGACAGCGTCGATAAACATTCCTACTAGTAGGGTGGGGGAGCAACACCTTATATTCCATCTGAGCAGCCTCCAGCCTGATGGCATGAATATCAATTTCTCCTTCCAGTAAAAATATCTTTTCCCTCCCCTTCTCCTCTTCCTGTTTACCCCACTCTGGCCTTTTACCTCTTCTCACCTGCCTATCCTGTCCCCCTGGGTCCCCGCCTCCTTCCCTTTCCCTTATGGTCCACTCTCCTCTCCTATCATATTCCTGGCTCCACCTATTACCTTCCAGCTAGTCCTCCTTCCCCCCTCCTCACCTTTTTACTCTGGTGTCTTCCCACTTCCTTCTCAGTCCCGAAGAAGGGCCCAAAGCTTTAACAGTTTATTCATTTCCATAGCTGCTGCCTGACCTGCTGAGTTCCTCCAGCACTTTGTGTGTGTTGCTTTGGACTTCCAGCACCTGCAGAGTTCATTGTGTTTATGATTCCTTCCTACAGAAAGGTTACATTGCATTATAACCTGGATATAGTCAGATGGATCTACTGACCTACTCATCACATGCACTAAAACAGCAGAGACACAAGGGATTGTAGATGCTGGGATGTCCGAGCCACATGCCGAACTCGGCAGAAGGCTCAGTGTGAAAAAAGAGACTGTAAATGCTTTGAGTCAAAACTCCACATCAGGATGTCTGAGGATAGGATATGGTATGGAGATATATAAGTGACCTGAGCAATCATTTTTGAAGAAAGTGTGTGCTTTGGGTCTGGAATATTTTGCATGGGGCAGCAGTGGAGGCATATTCAGCTGCAGCTTGCAGCTTTCATTGAAGTGATATGATGTTAAAGGAATTAATGGCTTTCCTCCATACTGTTTACTATTCTGATGTTCTGAAAAGGGGCTTGTAGGGTTGTAAGGAGGAACAGGAAATTAGCCACAACCTGAGAGAAGGAATGAAAAATTGTTTTCAGGCTTTTGCAGGTGGTATTCAACAAGGATCAGTGCCAGATCCCCAGCTATTTACATTCCATATTAATTACCTGGATGAAATGAGAATATTATAATTGGCTGGATTGTGCTTGACTTGACCTGCTGCTAACACTAGCTTGCCTTTGCTATCCCCATAGTTGCATTAACATTTTCCAGCTGCATAAATCCAAATGACCTTGAAGCCTCAGTTCAAGGTCATTAAATTGTGAAGCAGACCAGGCAGTAAGAGACAACTCGGCCTCTGGAAATGGTGCACTCGGTCCTGCTCCTTACATGGTTTTAAATGCCTCTGATAATCAGACATCTATAAAACTAAATTAAACAATTTAAAATTATTTATACCATTATAAATATATCCATTTAATAACAGCAATGTAGTGAAATAATGAAAAATAAATAAAATCTTTAGGTAAACTTACCTTTATAATTAAGTTCATCAGTGCCATTGAAATGAAGGAAGATTTGATCAATGCCATAGCTAAAGCTGTCATAAATCAGAATGTCCTTCAACCTATTCATTAGTCCAGGAGCATATCAAATGATCAAATACAGACCCATCCAACGTCCAGTCTGTTTAGTTAGTTACAGCTTTATTGTCATTTCTCAGTACAATGAAATTACAGTGCTACTTCATTTAGTGCAAAACAGTTTTCTGGCAATTCAATTACTAAAGTCACAATGACTAAACTTAAAATAACGTTCAGCTATTTACAAATGACATCTAAGCTACCACTGAATTAAAAACAAACAAGTCTAAAATTAAAAGTGGCTACACTATTCAAATATTGCAATGCTCATGTTAAAAAAATACAATATTTAAATATAAAATTGCATCAAGAATTAAAGCTGAAATTTAATAAAACAGAGAGCTCTGAAATCAAGGGAAGGTAGCTGCCCCATTTAAACCCAAATATTACGTTTGCCCATGTATTCCATAGTGCCTATGGACTATGGTGGTGGTGGGGGGCGGGGCATTGTTCAGTTGCACGATAGCCCTGCAGAAAAAGCTGTTTTTCTGTCTGGATGTCCATGCAGAGATGTTTCTGTATCTCCTGCTGGATTGTAGGAGATTAAACAGTCGATTACTGGGATGGGAGGAGTCCAGCATGATGTTGTGAGCCCGCTATAGACAGTGTGAATTGTAGGTGGTTTCCACATCTTTTATTTGTGTCCCAGCGATGTTTTGTGCAGCCTGATCACTTGTTGAAGTGCTTCCTGTTTGATCTTGCTGCAGCTAGTGTACCATGCAGTTATGCAGTAGGTCAGTATGCTCTCAATGGCATATCGGTTGAAGCTTAACAGCGGCTTTTGGAGCAGTTTTGCTCTCTTTAAACTCATAAGAAAGTATAGGCACTGCTGAGCCTTCCCTATTATCAAGGAGGTGTTGGTGGTCAAAGAGATCTCCCCTGTGATGTTCACTCCCAAGAATTTAAACCTGGAGACCCATTCCATTGCTTCACCATTTAGGAGTAGAGGAGCTTGTTCATACCTTCTCAATTTCCTGAAGTCAATAATCATGTCTTGTTTTTTTTTGATGTTGAGTGAAACATCATGGTTATGGCACCATTCTGACAGTTTCTGCTCAGCCTCTCTGCTGTTTTATTGCTATTTGTAATTAATCCAGTCAGTGTGGTGTCATCTGCAGATTTGATGGAGTTGATATCACAGGCAGTGGTACAGTCATGTGTGAGATGACTGTAAAGGAGTGGGCTCAGTACACATCTGTGCAGTGCACCGGTGTTCAGGCTCTGGGAGGATGACGTGTACTTGCCTGGTCTGACTGCCTGGGTGTGATGGTAAGAGAGTCCAGAATCCAGATGCAAAGTGATGAATTGAGTTCCGGATTGTTGGGGAGTACGGTGTTGAAGGTAGAGCAGTAGTCAATGACGTTCTGTCATTAGTGTCCTTATGCTCCAGTATTCCAGTACGATGTGGAGGTGACGTCCTCAGTTGATCTGTTTGTCCTTACAGGGAAACTGGTGTTGGTCCAGAATAACAGTGATGATGTTCTTAATGTGGAACATAACCAGTTTTCCAGGCACCTGGCGGCTAAGGGATTAAGTGCAACTGGTCTGTAGTCGTTGAGGCATTTTATTGCTGACTGCTTTGGTACTGGTATGATTGCTGATGTTTTGAAGTATGCAGGGACCACAGCAAGAGACAGAGAGAGAGGTTATAGATTTCAGTAAAACCTCTGCCAGCTGGTCAATGCAGTCCCTGAGGCCCACCCAGGTACACTGTCTGGTCCAGCTGCACTTTGTGTGTTGATACTGCAGAGAGTACATGTCACCTCGGTGTTAGCGCCGAGGCCTCCCCAGGTGTCAAGGCCTTCATCTCTGGTTCGTTGTTGCCCCTGTCAACCTGAGCAAAGAGATTGTTTAGCTCCTCGGCTAGTGTGGAGTCAAGTTTGCAGGGCAGAAAATCTTCCCTTTATAGTCAACGGTGGACCACACGGGGGTTGCTGCTGTTATTGAAGTGTCTCTATCTGCTGTTTTTATCTGCACTTGGAGGTTTTAGTGCCAATTTTAAGGTCTGACCTGTCTTCCTGCATGCTGCAGCATCACTGGATCTGTAAGCAGCACCCCGAGCCCTGAGCAGGATCCAGGCTTCGTTCTTCAGATTCGGGAGCACAGAGATGTTTTTATTACCGCTGACATTGTCTAAACGGTATTTGATATAGTGCATGACCGTGGTAGTGTATTTCTCTAATTCAGTTCACGAATGGTGTGTTGCTTCGTATGCAGACAGGCCCCCGTCTACGCACTCAAAGCAGCCCTGAAGCCATGAGACAGCTCCTTCAGGCCATACTGTTACTGACTTGGTGATTGGTTTTGGTTCCTTATAAATGGTCTGTAGTCTGGGATTAGAAATAAAGACTGATGTTCGGATGTTCCAGGTGAGGACATGGATAAGCCCTGTATGCGCCCGCAGTTTAATATGTAAACCTGATTCAGTGTATTATTGCCCCTTGTGGGGCATTCCACATTCCGGCAAAATTTAGGGAATATTGTTTTAAGGTTGGCTTGATTGAAATCTCCAGCTACAATGAAGACACTATCAGAGTGGGCATAGTGCTAATACTAACTTGCACAGTGTGATCCGCACCTCCCTTGCATAGCGCAATGCACAGTCTAGACCACACTGATATTTACTAGCAGATTGATCTGGAGAGTCACAAAAGGCTGCACATGCTGGAACCTAGGGCGACAAGCAAAATGCTGGAGGAACTCAGTGGGCTAGGCAACATCTGTGATGGGAAGTGGACAACAGGTTGCAGATGAAAAGTCTTGGCTTGATACTTCAAGTGTCAATTTTCCTGCTCTGATGCTGCCTGACGCATTGAGTTCTTCAAGCATTTTAATTGTTGTAGCAGAGCAAATTTGTTGTTCCCAGAAACAACACAAAAAAAAGTTCCCAGAGGCACAGCTAACAATTAAGAAAACAGTTGGTATGTTGAATTGTGGAGTGGTTGGAGGGCAAGACAGTTTTGCATGGAATTCTGGTGTAAAACAAAACTGGTGTACCAAATGCAGATTTGAACTGTGTATCTAGAGAAAGAGATATTACTTGGATTTAGCATACTAAGGGTTCATTATTCTGATTCCCACGGTGGGTAGGTTTTCATATGAAGGGAGATCAAATAAAATTAAGACCAAACTCATTCTGAAGAATGATTTTATGAAACTCTGAAGTGTTAGATGTTGAGAGACTATTTTCTTGAAAAAAGATGCAAACCTATGATCATGAATTAAATTTGGTGCCTAGATTATTTTGCTTTAATTGACGATCAAGATGTTTACAAACCAAAAGAAGTCCCTCCTACATGATTGATTGCCATGCTGCAGGTATCTATAAAGTGACTGTGTGAGACAGTTGATGGTGGAGGCAGGCAGTAGTGTAAGAGGAGGGGTCATATGGGGAGGCTATTTGTATTCTAAAGGAATTGAGGGATATAGTAATTAGCTTAGAAAGTGGACCCGAGGCGGAGAATTGACTGTTCTCCGAATGGCTGAATAGACTTGAGGTGGTGCATTGTCTATTTTTGCTTCTATTTGTTCTTATCTTATTATAGTGAATGTCACAAGATTAATGAGTTACACATAATTATGGGCAATAGCTTCACCTATAAGTTACTGAGCTGCCTTGGCATTATCTAGGCAAATGTTACAATGTGTTTAATGATGGTCTATGGTGTGATATAATTCTATCTGTAATGTGAATGCAGATATAAATTTAGACAAATATAAAAGATCAGGCATTGGTTGTGTGATTCAGTATAATCAATTCACTTTTTTTTATCAATGACAAACATAAAGTTTAATATGGAGTTATTAAATTGAAATGATATAGATTTATGAGCAAACATTTATGCTTGTTTAAAAAAAAGCATTCCGTTAAACTGCCGAAGTTGTTTTAATTGCATCTTTTCATTTTATTGACTGTTATACTTAGACATCTTTAATGAAACTTTCCAATAAATATGCCTCACAATACCCTGGGGCTTACACTGACAACCTTAGATAGCTTTATTGTATAATTAATTGGTTAAAAGTCAAGATTTACATTTTTGATCGCCCACAGGGAACATGAGATCTGGCAGTTAATTGTTTCAAAAGAGCACTTTCTGCTTTTGAGTTAAAGCAAGCTATTTGTTTCCCTATGTCTATAACAGATATCACAATGTGGATGATCTTACCATAGGGACTGAATGATACGCCATCTAATATTTTGATTTAAGGCATGAACTATTTGTGAACCATTTACAATATATATGAACATTTGTTGAATCATGAAGATTCAGGGTAAATGCTTTCAAAACATTTTCATTGAAATATTCAGATAATGAGTTAGATATTAATTTATCATCTTGTGCAATGAAGCTTTTGTATTTTTTGCCGTAGAAGGTGACAGAACGAGACACTAAGCTGTTTTAGATCAAGTCATTAAAATGGAAACACCTGCCTTCATTGCTGAAATTTATTAGTGGTAAAAATACTATTGCAGAATGAACAGTAAACAAAATAGGTATCAAGAGTAATTTTACATTTCTGAACTCAGTAATATTTGTAGTAAGGCAAATTTGGTATGTATTCAATTAGAATTTTAATAATATAAAATTATTCTGAAATAATGTACATTTATAGCATATTGGTTTTAATAATTGTAGAGAAAAATAATCATTGTGTTAATATGCATTATATTGCCTGGGGCTATCAAACCGCTTATTCCAAAATGTTGGTATTGTTGATGGGGCGGGATATCTGAAATAAAATACTGATTGAAGTATTATTAGGATCTGATCTGCAAAGCAGTATCGTGGAACAACAGCACTCTGAGTGTTGCTGGAAGGCAATCAGCTATCACAGCTAAAGCTGGATTGTTAATCAACTTCAACTGTAATAGCAGATTTATATCCATATTTTAACCCATGAAAAGTCTATGGATAGTTTGAAAGCAATTTTTATTGCACATTAAGTTTTGAGAGGAAAGGATTTCAATCAGGCAGGATACCGCAATGCTCCTCCTGTGGGATGTGGGAAGGCAGGGAGACCTCCATTTTCCCTGATGACTGCAACTGTGAGATGTGCATCCAGCTGCAACTTCTAACAATCCACATTAAGGAGTTTGAGCTGCAACTGGACGAATTCCGAATCATTCGGGAGACTGAAGGAGTGATAAATAGGACATATGGAGAGTTAGTTATACCCAAGGTGCAGGACACAGGAAACTGAGTGTCTGTCAGGAAGGGGAAAGGGATTAAGGAGCCAGTTCAGAGTACCCCTGTGCCCATTCCCCTCAAGGGCAGGTATGTCACTTTGAATACTGCTGGGGAGGAGGATGTGCAGTTGACCAACAGAGGAAAGTCACAGTGGTCAGGTCTCTGGCACTGAGTGTGCCTTTGTGACTCAGTGGGAAGGGGAGGGGGAGAAAAGGCATGCTGTGGTGATAGAGGATTCATTAGTTAGAGGGATGGACAGGAGGTTCTGTGGGTGAGAACGAGATTCCCGGATGGTATGTTGCTCCCAGGTGTTAGGGTCAAACACATCTCAAATCAAGTCCTTAGCCTTCTTATGTGGGAAGGTGAACAGGCAGAATTCATGATGCATGTAGATACCAATGAAATAAGTAGAAAATGTGATGAGGTTCTGTGTAGGAAGTTCGGAGAGTAACATGCTAAGTTACAGGGCAAGACCTCCAGGGTTGTGATCTCAGGATTGCTACCCGTGCCACATGCAAGTGAGGCCAGAAGTAGGAAGATTACACAGTTTAATACGTGGCCAAGGAGTTGGTGTAGGAGGGAGGGCATAAGATTTTTTGGATCATTTGGCTCTCTTCCAGGAAAGGTGGGACCTGTACAGAAGGGACAGTTTGCCGCTGAAACAGAAGGGGATTAATATAACAGCAGGAATGTTTGTTAATGGTGCACGGTGGAGTTTAAACTAGAGTGGGAGCTAGAGTGTCAGTGATTGTGGAGGTAAATGTTGGTAAGAGCTCAGACAAGGTTAGAAATCAAAATGTTGAGCATGGAGCGACTACTGTCCTGAGCTGTGTATACTTCAATGCAAGAAGTATCGTAGGAAAAAGTAGATGATTGTGCTCAAATAAAGTATTTGGTTTATGAACAGAGGCAATGTGTAGTGAGAACACGCTGTAGAAAGGGCAAAATTGTAGTCAACTGAATAAATTGCAATGTAAAAGGAGGAGAAAATCAAAAAGGGTGAATACAGGACTAAAGATGTTACAGTAGATGAACTTGAAGCACAGTTTCAGATTGGCATGGATGATGTTGTAAGCATCACTGAGTCATGGCTGTGAGTAGATTAGAGCTGGGAGCTTAACGTTCAAGGATACACTTTGTATTGAAAGAAAAGGCAGGAAGGCAGAGGGGGTGGCATTGCTCTGTTGGTAAAAAAATGTGATCAACTTATTAAAAAGAGGAGACATAGGGTTGGAAGGTGTTGAATCATTATGGATATAGCTAAGGAATTGCAAGGGTAAAAAGACCTTGATGGGAGTTGTATACAGACCCCCAAACAGTAGTAAGGACGTGGTCTACAAATTCCAATATGAGATAGAAAATGCACGCCAAAAGGGCAATGTCACAATAGTCATGGGGGTTTTCAATATGCAGATATATTGGGAAAATCAGGATGGTGCTGGATTTCAGGAGGGGGCATTTTTCGGGTGCTTAAGAGATGGTTTCTAAGAGCAGCTCATGGTTGAGCCCATTAGAGGATTAGCTACTCTGGATTGGGTGTTGTGAAATTAACCTGAATTGATTAGCAAGTTTAAGGTAAAAGAACCCTAAGGGATAAGTGATCATAACATGATCGAATTCACCCTGAAATTCAAGAACAAGAAGCTAAAGTCAGATTTATCAGTATTACAATGGAGTAAAGGGAATTACCGAGACATGAAAGAGGAGCTGGTCAAAATTGATTGGAAAATAACACTGGCAAGGATGATGGCAGAGCAGCAATAGCTGGAATTTTTGGAAGCAATTCAGAAGTTACAGGGTATATACATTTCTTGGTGTTCACCTGGCGGAGAATCTCACCTGGTCCCTCAACACCAGCTCCATAGCAAAGAAAGCCCAGCAGCGTCTCTACTTTCTGCGAAGGCTGAGGAAAGTCCATCTCCCAACCCCCATCCACACCACATTCTACAGAGGTTGTATTGAGAGATCATGAGCAGCTGCATCACTGCCTGGTTTGGAAATTGCATTATCTTGGATGGCAAGACCCTGCAGCGGATAGTGAGGTCAGCTGCGAAGATCATCGGGGTCTCTCTTCCCGCCATCATGAACATTTACACTACATGCTGCATCCGCAAAGCAAACAGCATTATGAAGGACCCCATGCACCCCTCATACAAACTCTCCTCCTCTTGCCATCTGGAAAAAGGCACCAAAGCATTCGGGCTCTCATGACCAGATTATGTCACAGTTTCTTCCCCCAAGCTATCAGACTCCTCAATACCCAAACCCTGGACTGACACCTTGCCCTACTGTCCTGTTTATTATTTGTTGTAATGCCTGCACTGCTTTGTGCACTTTATGAAGTCCTGGGTAGGTCTGTAGTCTAGTGTAGTTTTTTTTTTCTCTGTGTTGTTTTTTACGTAGTTCAGTCTAGTTTTTGTACTGTGTCATGTAACACCATGGTCCTGAAAAACGTTGTCTCATTTTTACTATGTACTGTACACAGCAGTTATGGTCGAAATAACAATAAAAGTGACTTGACTTGACAAAGATGATGAAGTATTCGAAAGGAAAGATGACACAACTGTGGCTAACAAGAGAAGTCAATATCAACATAAAAGCCAAAAAAAGGCATATCTTCGAGTAAATTTTAGTGGGAAGTTAGGGGATTGGGACACTTTAAAAAAACCACAAGGCGGTAACTAAAAATTATTAAGAAGGTAAAGATGGAATATGAAAGAAAGCCAGCCTGTAATATTAAAGAGAATATCAAAAGCTTCTTCAGATACATAAAGTGTTTTAAATAGAGGCAAGAGTAGATATCAGACCAGTGGAAAATGATGTTGGAGAGGTTATAATGGGAAACAATGAAATGGCAGGAGAACTGAATAACTATTAAGCATTAGTCCTCACAGTGGAAGACAGTAGCGGTATAGTGGAAGTTCCAGGTGTCAGGGGTCATTAAGTGCATGAAGTTACCATAACTAGAGAGAAGGTTCTCGGGAAACTGAAAGTTCTGAAGGTAACTAAGTCACCTGGACCAGATGGTGGACCAACCTGGACCCAGAGTTCTGAAAGAGGTGGCTGAAGAGATCATGAAGGCATCAGTAATGATCTTTCAAGAATTGCTAGATTCTGGAATGGTTCGAGAAGATTAGAAAATTGCAAATGTCACTCCACTCTTCAAGAAGGGAGAGAGGCAGAAGAAAGAAAACTATATGCCAGTTAGTCTGACCTCAATGGTTAGGAGTCAGGCTAGCGTCAGTTATTAAGGATGAGGTCTCAGGGTAGTTGGAGAAGCATGATAAAATAGGCCATAGGCAGCATGGTTTCCTCAAGGGGAAATCTTGCCTGATGAATCTGTTGGAATTCTTGGAAGCAGGATATACAAAAGAGAATTGGTGGATATTATGTACCTAGATTTTCAGAGGGCCTTTGACAAGGTACCACACATGAGAATGCTTAACAAGTTGCAACCCCATGGTATTACAGGAAAGATTTTAGCATGGATCAAGGAGTTGCTAATTGGCAGAGGGCAGAATGGGAATAAAAGGAGCCTTTTCTGGCTGGCTGCTGGTGACTAGTTGTGTTCCACAGGAGTCTATATTGAGGCTAATTCTTTTTATGTCAATGATTTGGATGATGGAATTAATGGCTTTGTTCCAAAGTTTGCGGATAATAGGAAGATAGGTGCAGTAAGTTTTGAGGAAGTAGAGAGACTACAAAAGGACTTAAACATTAGGAGCATGGGCAAAGAAATGACAGATGGAATACCATGTTGGGAAGTGTATGGCAGTGTACTTCGGTAGAAGAAATGAAAGAGTTGACTACTTTCTAAATGGAAAGAAAATACAAAAACACTGAGGTGCAAAGGTACTTGGGAGTCTTTGTGCAGGATTCCCTAGGGGTTAATTTTGAAGGTTGAACCTTTGGTGAGGAAGGCAAATGCAATGTTAGCATTCATTTCAAGAGGAATAGAATATTAAAGTAAGGATGTAAGGTTGAGACTTTATAAAGTCATGAAAGAGCTCACTTAGAGATTTGTGAGCAGTTCTTGGCCCCTTATGCATAGAAAGGATGCATAGAAACTAGAGAGGGTTCAAAGGAGGTTCACAAAAATGATTCCATAATAGAATGACTTACTTCTGAGGAGTGTTTGATAGCCCTGGCCTGTACTCACTAGAATTCAGAAGATTGAGGGGTGACCTCGTTGAAACCCATCAAATGGTGAATGGCCTTCACAGAGTGGATGTGGAGAGGATGTGGGCGATTCTAAGACCAGAGGACACAGCCTCAGAATAGAGAAGTGTCCTTTTAAAATGGAGATGAGGAGGAACTTCTTTAGCTAGAGGGTTATAAATCTGTGAGAATTCTTTGCCACAGGCAGCTGTGGAGGCCAAGCCTTTATCTATACTTAAGACGGAGGCTCATAGATTCTTGATTGAAAGGATATAGGTAGAAGGCAGGAGATTGGGGTTGAGAGGAAAACTGAAGCAGTCTCAATAGGCCAAATGCCCTAATTTTGCTCCTATATCATATGGCCTTATGTCAATTAAAGATTGATGTATTTCTGAAATTCAGATGGTTTTAAGATTGCAACTATTTCAAGAGAGGCCAAGGGGGGCATATGCATGAATTAATTAGATATTAATGTTTGCACAACATGTCTAAATTTGTAAAGAAAAATGGAACCCGATTAAATGTCTTTGCTGAATTCTATTTAGTTTGTAAATACTGTAAATGCAATACTCATACATAAAAAGTACACGAACATCACATCACAATTGTCTATTGCTGATTAAGTTTATGAAAATGCATAATATGTTCAATAGTAAGAATAAGCCTCGCAAAGTATTGTGTTCCAGGACCAATTAAGCCCAGACAATGATTGTCCTATCTATTTACTATCAATCACCAGTAATTCACAACATGGATTCACCAATAATTTGCGCCATTTGAGTTCAAACAGCAGGAGTACTATGCTCCAGACTTTACTTCATACTTAATCCAAACATGGATAAATAGCTGACTACCAGCAGGGATAAAAAAGAAGCACTTGACTGAGCATAGACACCAAAAGGCCCATAATATAAGAATCAAAATGAATCAAGGGGATAAATTTCCATTGAATCGCTCCTCGCTCCTGGGCGAGCTAAATGCTTATTACGCTCAATTCGAGGTTGATGGGTCTGAACCCCCCCAAGGTGAGCCACCAATGAAACGCACTCCTTGGTCATCTCCAAGGCAGAGGTACGTAGAACATCCCAACTTGTCAACAGCCATGAGGCAGTTGGGCCAGGCGACATCCCAGTGTGTGCTGAACAGCTGGCTTGTGTGTTTACAGACATTTTTAATATTTCCCTCTCCCAGTGTGCAGTGCTCTCCTGTTTCAAATTGTCCATCTTTGTCCCTGTACCTAAGAAAACCAAGGTAGCATGCCTGAATGATTTGCGCCCTGTTGCACTCACCTCAATTGTAAGCAAATGCTTTGAGAGACTGGTTAAAGAATACATCTGCCGCATGCTACCATCCACATTGGACCCCTAAAATTCACCTAGTGACAGAGCTGGTCTACCGATCATGCCATAGCCACAGCACTATATACTGTCCTTACTCACTTGGGGAAGAGTGATACATACATTAGGATGCTGTTCCTGGACTACAGTTCAGGATTCAACATCATAATTCCCTCCAGACTTGACAGGAAGCTCAGAGACCTCAGCCTGACAGATAGTAAGGATGGTCTCCTTCATGTCTGCCCCTCTGACCCTCAACACAGGTACCCCTAGGATTGTGTTCTGAGTCCCCTTCACTACTCCCTTTGCACCCACGACCTTACTGCCACACAGAGCTCCAATCTGCTGATCAAATTCACAGATGACACAACTTTGATCGGCCTTATTTCTAGTAGTGATGTGACAGCCTACAGAGGGGAGGTTGACACCCTAACACAGTGGTGCCCAGATAACAACCTCTTCCTCAATGTCCAAAATACAAAAGAGCTGATTGTGGATTTCAGGAGGAACAGAGACAGGCTCGGCCTGGTCAACATCAATGGGTCTGCGTTTGAGAGGGTGAGTAGTTTCAAGTTCATCGATATAGACATCTCAGCTGGACTGTACACACCAGTTTTGTAGCAAAAAAAGCACACCAACATCTCTTCCACCTCAGGCGACTGAAGTAGTTCGGCATGGGCCCCCAAATCCTCAAGACCTTCTATGGGGCACCATTGAGAGCATCCTGACTGGCTGTATCACTGCCTGGTACGGGAGCTGCACCATACCTTGATTGTTGGACACTCCAGCAAGTTGTATGGACAGCCCAGTGCATCTGTGGATGAGAACTCCCCTCCATTGAGGACATTTATAGCAGCAGGTCCAGAAAGAAGGCCTGGAAGATCATCAGGGACACCAGTCACCCCGACCATAAACTGTTCCAGCTGCTTCTGTCTGACAAACAATACCGCAGCATTAAAGCCAGAACCAACAGGCTATGGGACAGTTTCTTTCTGCAAGCCATTAGACTTTCAAATTCACATGTCTGTACATTGTAACGGAGTCATAATGTAAAGATTTTTACTCCCTCATGTTGTAGGATGGATGCAAGATTTAAATAAATTCTAATTCTAATTATAAATAGTGCCAAAAAAGATGGAGATCCAAATCCAGCCACATTCCTTCCTGCAGACCACTAAAACTGCATTTTCTCCAACTGTCAAATAACACCACTTTTCTATAAACAATCACTAATCAGCCTGCAATTCTTTCATAATTTAATGAAAAATCATCATAATAATTTTAAATAACAAAGGAGAATGAGTACAACTTGAACCATAAGTTAGATTTTCCATGTTTGCTTGATAAATAACATTAGTTGAAAGGTCAAGAATTAATTTGGTGATGTTGCCATCAAATTAACTATGACATTAT
This sequence comes from Hemitrygon akajei, assembly GCF_048418815.1. NCBI lineage: Eukaryota > Metazoa > Chordata > Chondrichthyes > Myliobatiformes > Dasyatidae > Hemitrygon > Hemitrygon akajei. Next base: position 139,861,794 of record NC_133126.1, read on the forward strand.
TTTCAGCTACTTTGCATCAGTCTGATGGCATATATGATGCACAATTTTCTACATTCAAATATGGAAAATAGTTCAACTATGAATGACAAACTAAAATCGCTGTTGTTTTCCCCTGGAATCGTATGATGTTGAAATATCAACACAGTTCATTTGGTCCATCTTTACTAGGTACTACTTGTACCTAATGAAGTGGCTACTGAGTGTCTATTCATTGCTTTTTTGCTGCTGCCCATTCATTTCAAGGTTCAATGTATTGTGCATCCAGAGCTGCTCTTCTGTACACCACTGTTGTAATATGTGGTTACTTGAGATACTGCTGCCCATCTGTCAGCTTGAAACAGTCTGGCCATTCTCCTCTGAACTCTCACAACAACAAGGCAATTTTACCCACAAAACTGCTACTCACTGGATTTTTAAAAACTTGTTTTTCACACTGTTCTCTGTAAACTCGAGATAATTGTGTGTGAAAATCCCAGGAGATCAGCAGTTTCTGAGATACCCAAACCACCCTGTCTGGCATCAGCAATTATTCCATGATCAAAGTCACTTTGATCACATTTCTTCCCCATTCCCAATAAAGTGGCCACTGAGTGTATACGTCTCCATAGAGGCCATTTGGATTAATCCTAATATTCTACATGTGTTCTCTATCTTATAATATTGCTCTTATTTTGACAAGTTTTTCTTTTAACGTATTCATAAAAAGTATGCTGCCTATTGTCATTGTAAATCTGTTTCAAATTATTTTCCATATGCAAAATAAATGTTTTTATCTGCTCTGCTTCTTAGATATTTTTCCTTTAAGTTAAAGAATAATAAATTCTCTTTCCTTCATAATACATCTGGTAGGTGTTTAGCAGGAATGTTTCTTTTTGAGGTAGTACCTTGATCCAACTAACTTACAGCCCAAACTATGATTGTTTAATTAATCAATCTCCAAGGTAATCATTATAATGCTGCAAAAGAATGAATAGAAAGAAGCATTTAATACAGTAACTAGAACAATGCTGATAAGACAGAAAGCAGTCTAAATCTAGACTATGTCTCCTTTGGATGTTTTGCAGAAGTCTGGCCCTTTATTTGAAGGAATAATACAAATACCTGTGGAATTTTCATTTAGCTCCCTGCTATCACTTTATGTTACATGGATGGTAATAACCAGTATGCTCTTGCTGGGTCCTTGCACACATTCTGACAACAGTCAACTGAAGTGATCATAGCTAAGTTAAATTCCAGCATAGGTTAAATACATTGTGGTGCCCGGTATATAGATCATTAACTGATGTCAGAGTTTTTAAAGTAGTTAAATTCACATCGGCCCAAACCTTCATCTTACTGGGCATAATTTTTTAGATTTTTGTAAATGCAAAAGAAATGAATTCTCTCATCAATAGTGTAATCAATTTATGTCTTGACTTTGCCTGGAACTGGTAAGATTGAGACCAGATACAGCTGTTTCCCAGTTAGTGTTAGAACAGGTTAATGACTAAAGTTCTCCATCTTAATTATGGACTTACTTTTTAAAAGAAATATTATTGATAGTATTTAAAGAAATACTTTGCATATTTCTACCTCAGGTTATACCTAAGGGCTTTATAAACAACAGGTTACATCTGTTGTCATGTTGGTAAATACAACAGAGATCTGGATACAGAAAATCCTGTGCTATGATATTAGAAGTTTGAAGAACCAAGCGTTATGTTGTTGACTGAAAGGTAAACGGTATAGCCCCCTGAGCAGTTAGACAGAGGTATGATTTAATATCATATCCCCCAGCAAAGCAGCACCAGCTCAGCACTGCAGTACAAATTCAACCAGGGTTCTGTTGCCAAGTTCATCGTGAGGTCTAATCTACAACTTTCTGACTCTGACATGCATTTTCTTTCCACTGAGCTGAAATGTCACCTTTTATAAATGAAAAGGGATTTTATCTGATCTATGGACATATAAAGCATCAAACAGATTATTTGTGCTATACTGCATGACACAGATGTAAATATCAGTTGACATATGTTGATATTTCTGTCAAGTAATATGACATAGGGAATGGACAGTGATATGATCAAACATCTTTCTATAATGTATATATATTTAACAGAAGTTCTACATGGAATTATGAAAAGTTTTTAATACTTTCCCTACCCTCTTTCTGATAGCCAATAGTCCAGACTTATTTTAATATATTTTTTTCTTTATTTCAATATATATATTTCTTCTCAGTTATATCGCAAAAAAATCCATCGGTAGTCCCTATCCTTAATCAAGGAAGGACAGGAAAAGTGGAGACAATGAAAAAAAAATGAATGATTTGTTGCAAAACTAGAGTTAACAAAGCAGATTGCAGGAAGGTCCTACTTCCTTTCACACATTTGTGTTCCTAATTTAAACACTGGTTTTAATTTTGATGTCAGTGGCGAATTATTAACCCACCCCTCAACCTTAACTTATCCGCATGTAACAGCAGGAGCTTTCTGGGCAAATGCAATCAGACCATCATTGCAACACACACAAAATGCTGGTGGAACGCAGCCGGCCAGGCAGCATCTATAGGAAGAAGCACTGTCGACGTTCCGGGCTGAGACCCTTCGTCAGGACTCACCCTTCGTCAAGACCATCATTGCATCAGGTCTTGCTTGCAAATCCAACCACAAGGAAGCCCATGGACAGAATTAGCCCGTAAAACAGCTAAGAAGAGCATTGTCATCTGGATAAGCCATAAATCTGACTCCCCGCCTCATTTTTTGATGATGCTCTGGAAAATTTCAGAACTATTTAGAAGAAACCTAAAAATCTAAGATCTTTAAAAAGAAATTGAAAATATTCAAGACCATTCAAATAAATTCTATGAGAAATAATCTAAGAATTGGTCATGAATTTTCAGAACCATTTTTTGTCCAATGAAATCAATGAATGAAACAAGAATTTCTGCATCTAAAGAGCAGGAAGTTTCCACAACTTGACATTCCAGTACCAGAGTGCAGTTGTAGAATTGTCAGCAATCATCTATCAGCAAGTCTGGGGTTTCTACATCTGTGCTCCCTGAGGCAGGAATCCCAAACTTGCTCGCTCTTGTGCAGGGAAGTGCTGAGAGTTCAATATTGAACTGCTGATGTTCCCCTTCACAGTCTGGCACAACATTTATCAGTCTACACATTTGCTTTCTTATTGCTTTATTATTAGTCACAAGGTTACGTTTAAGGTGATACAGGAAATTATCAGATTCTAAGTTAAATCCGAGTTCATCAAATTGAATTGCTGAATAACCTGTAAGTTTTACAGTTCTTCTGGTAGAGAAGTTTATACTATATTCAATATTAATTGATATGTTAAAAGGATGAAATGATCTTTCACAAATGATAGAAGTGGGACCCTCTGATTCCAGTATATCAAATGATTTTGACAGAGCCCTGTGTCTTTTTCATTATTATTGCTTTTGTTTCTAGTTAAAATATGACTGCTCAGAGTGACCTTAAGCAATACACTCACAATGCTGGAGGGCAGGCAGAATCTATGGAAAAGCGATGATGGATCTTGACCCAAAATGTTGACTGTTTTACTCTTTTCCATAGATGCTACCTGGCCTTCTGAGTTCCTCCAGCATCTACACATTTTCTCCTGTAAATGACATATCAAGGCAGGTGAGGGGGAAGGTGTGTGGGATGAGGAGAGGTGATGAAGCAAAAAGCTGGGAGTGGATAGGTGTAAGAGGTAGATGACTGAAGGAGGACGAATTGGATAGGAGATCACAATTGACCATGGAAGGAGGAGGGAAACCAGAGGGAGGAGAAGATTATAAAAAGGGTGCGGGGAAAGCAGAATGGGGGATGACAAAAGAGAGTGGGGGGGGGTAGAAAAAATGTCAGGTGTTAGAGAAATTGATGTTCTTACCATGAGGTTGGGGGCTATCCTTAGTACCCTGGCTACCCCTCCCTCCATCTCTTTGTCCATTCCCCATTCTGTGCTGCACTTTCTATGTTCTATATTTCACCCAAAACCCTTGTTGAGAGCAATTGACTCAGCATTGACTGAGAATTGAAAAGGTCCTGATCCATATAGTTTAGATGACCCTTGTACATTTAACACTAGATGACCACTTTATACAGTTAACACAGAGAGAGGAAATTTTATATTTCAAATTCAATAACAGACCAGGTGTAAGTGATGAAGTGATTTGAAATGTAAAAGTGAAAGTCCATGTAATAATTAAGCAGTGGTGCAGATAACAGAGCCGGTGCTTCACAGCTCAGGATTTGATTCTGACTTTGAGTGACGTCTGTGTGGTGATTACACGTTCTCCATGTAACTGCACGAGTTTTCACAGGGGCTTCATTTTCCTCCCATGCCCTAAAGGTGAGCAGGTTGATGTTTTACACTGTACCCCATACATGTGAAAAATGTGATAAACCAGTTCTAATAATTGACCACTGTGAATAACGAGTGGGCGAGAGGCAGAGTCGACAAGAACATCAGGACAATAAAGTGGGTTAGGGTTGGATGAGTTTTAAAACGGGTTGGCATGGGCATTTCCCATGCTGTATCACTATTAGAATCTATGACTTTTTCCTATAAGTTTTATAATGCTGCATGAAGAGTAGTATCCTGGGTATATGAATATTCTTGAAAGAATTTCAGACAAAACCTGTCATGACATAACACTCAGTTGCCACTTTATTAGGACAGGAGGAGGTACTATGAGAGAGGAGGTTAGTTCACCAGTAGAGCAAGTAAGTAGACAGTGTGTGAGGGAGGAAAGGCAGGTGATGGAGAAGGGATGCGCTCAGCCCGAAGTTGTAGGGGAGAAGAAAGAAAAGGATAATAAATTTGAATGCATTGCTAGGGATGAAAAGAGAGGAGGAGGTGGAGAGTATCTTAAATGTATCTATTTTAATGCTAGGAGCATTGTAAGAAAGGTGGATGAGCTTAAAGTGTGGATTGATACCTGGAATTATGATGTTGTAGCTATTAGTGAAACATGGTTGCAGGAAGGGTGTGATTGGCAACTAAATATACCTGGATTTAGTTGCTTCAGGTGTGATAGAGTAGGAGGGGCCAGAGGAGGAGGTGTTGCATTGCTTGTCCGAGAAAATCTTATGGCGGTGCTTTGGAAGGATAAATTACAGAGCTCCTCTAGGGAGGCTATTTGGGTGGAATTGAGGAAAGGGAAAGGTGTAGTAACACTGATAGGAGTGTATTACAGGCCACCTAATGGGGAGCGTGAGTTGAAAGAGCAAATGTGTAAGGAGATAGCAGATATTTGTAGTAAACACAAGGTGGTGATTGTGGGAGATTTTAATTTTCCACACATAGATTGGGAAGCTCATTCTGTAAAAAGGCTGGATGGTTTAGAGTTTGTGAAATGTGTGCAGGATAGTTTTTTGCAACAATACATAGAAGTACCGACTAGAGATGGGGCAGTGTTGGATCTGCTGTTTGGGAATGCGATAGGTCAGCTGACAGATGTATGTGTTGGGGAGCACTTCGGGTCCAGTGATCACAATAGCATTAGCTTCAATATAATTATGGAGAAGGACAGGACTGGACCTAGAGTTGAGATTTTTGATTGGAGAAAGGCTAACTTTGAGGAGATGCGCAGGGATTTAGAGAGAGTGGATTGGGTCAAGTTGTTTTATGGGAAGGATGTAATAGAGAAATGGAGGTCATTTAAGGGTGAAATTATGAGGGTACAGAATCTTTATGTTCCTGTTCGGTTGAAAGGAAAGGTTAAAGGTTTGAAAGCGCCATGGTTTTCAAGGGATATTAGAAACTTGGTTCAAAAAAAGAGGGATGTCAACAATAGATATAGGCAGCATGGAGTAAAGGAATTGCTCGAGGAATATAAAGAATGTAAAAGGAAACTTAAGAAAGAGATTAGAAAAGCTAAAAGAAGTTACGAGTTTGGTTTGGCAAATAAGGTGGAAGTAAATCCGAAAGGCTTCTACAGTTATATTAAAAGCAAGAGGATAGTGAGGGATAAAATTGGTCCCTTAGAGTATCAGGGTGGTCAGCTATGTGTGGAGCCGAGGGAGATGGGAGAGATTTTGAACGATTTCTTCTCTTCGGTATTCACTAAGGAGAAGGATATTGAATGGTGTAAGGTATGGGAAACAAGTAAGGAAGTTATGGAACCTATGACAATTAAAGAGGTGGAAGTACTGGCGCTTTTAAGAAATTTAAAAGTGGATAAATCTCTGGGTCCTGACCGGATATTCCCCAGGACCTTGAGGGAAGTTTGTGTAGAGATAGCAGGACCTCTGACGGAGATCTTTCAGATGTCATTAGAAACGAGGATTGTGCCGGAGGATTGGCGTATTGCTCATGTGGTTCCATTGTTTAAAAAGGGTTCTAGAAGTAAGCCTGGCAATTATAGACCTGTCAGTTTGACATCAGTGGTGGGTAAATTAATGGAAAGTATTCTTAGAGATAGTATTTATAATTATCTGGATAGACAGGATCTGATTAGGAGTAGCCAGCATGGATTTGTGCGTGGAAGGTCATGTTTGACAAACCTTATTGAATTTTTTGAAGTAGTTACGAGGAATGTTGACGAGGGTAAGGCAGTGGATGTAGTCTATATGGACTTCAGCAAGGCCTTTGACAAAGTTCCACATGGAAGGTTAGTTAAGAAGGTTCAGTCGTTAGGTATTAATGCTGGAGTAATAAAATGGATTCAACAGTGGCTAGATCGGAGATGCCAGAGAGTAGTGGTGGATAATTGTTTATCGGGATGGAGGCCGGTGACTAGCGGGGTGCCTCAGGGATCTGTTTTGGGCCCAATGTTGTTTGCAATATACATAAATGATCTGGATGATGGGGTGGTAAATTGGATTAGTAAGTATGCTGATGATACTAAGGTAGGAGGTGTTGTGGATAATGAGGTGGGTTTTCAAAGCTTGCAGGGAGATTTATGCCGGTTAGAAGAATGGGCTGAACGTTGGCAGTTGGAATTTAATGCTGAGAAGTGTGAGGTTCTACATTTTGGCAGGAATAATCCAAATAGAACATACAGGGTAAATGGTAGGGCATTGAGGAATGCAGTGGAACAGAGAGATCTAGGAATAACAGTGCATAGTTCCCTGAAGGTGGAGTCTCATGTAGATAGGGTGGTGAAGAAGGCTTTTGGAACGCTGGCCTTTATAAATCAGAGCATTGAGTACAGAAGTTGGGATGTAATGTTAAAATTGTACAAGGCATTGGTAAGGCCAAATTTGGAATATTGTGTACAGTTCTGGTCACCGAATTATAGGAAATATATCAATAAATTAGAGAGAGTGCAGAGACGATTTACTAGGATGTTACCTGGGTTTCAGCACTTAAGTTACAGAGAAAGGTTGAACAAGTTAGGTCTCTATTCATTGGAGCGTAGAAGGTTGAGGGGGGATTTGATCGAGGTATTTAAAATGTTGAGAGGGTTAGATAGAGTTGACGTGAATAGGCTGTTTCCATTGAGAGTAGGGGAGATTCAAACGAGAGGACATGATTTGAGAGTTAGGGGGCAAAAGTTTAAGGGAAACACGAGGGGGTATTTCTTTACTCAGAGAGTGATAGCTGTGTGGAATGAGCTTCCTGTAGAAGTAGTAGAGGCCAGTTCAGTTGTGTCATTTAAGGTAAAATTGGATAGGTATATGGACAGGAAAGGAGTGGAGGGTTATGGGCTGAGTGCGGGTAGGTGGGACTAGGTGAGATTAAGAGTTCGGCACGGACTAGGAGGGCCGGAATGGCCTGTTTCCGTGCTGTGATTGTTATATGGTTATATGGAGTCTAAGGATGGGTGTTAAAAACCTCTGCTCTGACAACTTTGTGAATGTGAACTTGTTAGATGGGTGGCCAGTTACCACATTTCCTATCTGGTAATCTCATTTCAGTAGGAGCATATATGGGGGGGGGGGGTGGTCATAGCATAAAATAAGTCTTCTTATTGTGCAGGCAATGACTTGAGATTTCCAGGCTGAGATGGGTGCAAGGCAGACTAAAAATGAATCATCTATATCCAGTGAGAAATATTGCTGTAATTAATAGCACTGGACAGAACTGTGACTCCGCTCCTGCCCAGTCACAAGTGGCCCATTCAACTATAGTCTGGTCTCAAGTATGTTTATCATTGTGGAACACTTCAGAGAAGGATAGTTTTCTTAAAACAGACATCTGCTCATAAAGCTGACAGTGGACTAGCATTGAATGAAAACAAGAAAATTGTTTGAAACTTTATTTCCATGTTGTCCTTTTCTATGATGATTGGATGTGATAGTATATAATTTGTGAAAATTCTTAATGACACAAGTGTCATGTAAAGTGAACAATTCATTAATGCTGCGTTCAACACTGATCACATTTCTGCAGGATGCCAGCTTTCCTCATTTCTCAGCTTGTCACAATCCCTCTCCTCACTCTCTTTGCAGCTGGATGAAAGCAAGATCCCTTCAATTAGAAAAGAATCAGTCAATTTCTGCTGTATAGTTAATTTCTTTAATAACCACTATATGTGTGGATAATTTTCCTTCAGTGTCTTCTAAAAAGAGTGCACCTGTTTCCTACCCAAAAGCCTGACACCTGGAGTTACTTCTTGCTGGGGAGATTGCTTGAACCAGCCTATTTTTTCTCAACTGCAAGACTTGGTGCAGCGAAGAACCAACATCGAGAAATGCCCGGTCATTCAGAAGCTGTAAGTAAGCATTGATTTTCACAATAAAGAAAAAAGGAAAAAATGAGGCAAAAATGCAATTTAAAACATGATCTTTTCTTAATCTCAACAGGTTTTGGGGTTCTTTTAATGTCATATAATTATTTTATTAAACTATGATTTATAGCCATAAAAATCAATGCTACATTTTAACAAGCAGCTTTGTGAACTTACATTGACATTATATGTAACAAGTACATTCAAGCCTCCCTTGTCTTTGATGCTGTTAATTAGCTATTTTTTTCTTTCTTTGCTGCTTCTCAAACAGATCCTTTTACTGGCTGGTACATTGAGCTGTTGGTATGTGCTGATCAGCTTAGTACTCAAAAACCAAATGAAAATCAATCACTCTTGTAGTCTGTTTGGAACAGGGAATTTAAAAAGAAAGTCCAGATTGAAAACTAATTTAATAAAGACGAGTCATCTCTGTAATAGGTCAATGATCACAGAAAATATTTTTCATGGAGAATGTCTTTCATCACCTTTTTTTCAGGACTTTCAAATGCACAAATCCATTTTCATTAAGGAAAACAAAGACTGGGGATGATGAATGGATTGATGAAAAATGGTGAGCAAAAAGATAGGGCAGAGCAAACTAATAAGGAAGTAAGATAAAAAGAAGAGGCCCGCTGGGAGAACAGATAGATAAAAATATATATATTACAAATACAAATCTAAAATAAAACAAAAAAATCCACGCACAAAATATCAGATGAAATAAGGACTAATCAAAAATTGAAATATTGATGACAGGATGTCTGCTGCATGGCAATAGTATTTGTTGACACTTGACCAGTGCGAATCATGAATTTAAACAACTCACAGAAACTCATTTTGAGTCAATTTCTTTTTAACCACCTTGAGGATAGAGTAAAAATGGATCTGGACAAAGTGACTCTCTCAGGCAGGACTAGAGCAGAATATTAAACAGCTTCTATTCTGCTAAAGCTCCTGATAGATAATGGAAAATGAACTGTAATACAGGTGGATAATTACTAAGGCATCAACATCCATCAAGTTCTTTATATTTTCGATTAGGCCAGGCATAATAATTTGAACCATTGCAAAGATATTTTTACCTGAAAAGTAGACCTAAATTAACTAATTACAAGATGGAAGAACCTACCATAAATGTATATTAACAAAGAGCCCTAATGAAGCCTGTGCACTGATAATGGATAACCAGGATCAACACAATGAACCATAATCCAATCATTCAGCCAAGTTAATTATTGTACTTTCAAATTTTAGCTTTGAAGTCAGATCACAAGAACATGGGGTCAGAATTTGTGTCAAAATAGCAGTGAGACAAATGCCAGTTTCCAGTCATTACATTTAACTGATATAAAATCCTCAGGTAAGGACATTCACACAGCTGAAATCAGGCATCCAAATGTTCAATGAAATGTTTAGCAAAGATGGCATCTTATTCTCTGCCTCCTAGCATTGATAAATTTGCATTAGCTTATCTCACTACTGACTGTGAAGCAGAACATTCAGCAGCTCTCCACAAGATTCCAGGCTGATCCAGTTTTGTGGCTTTAAATAGTTAGAAGTGCTGATTTTTAAATGAGATAGAAGGCAGAGCTTGTTTGTCTTCTTGGGTGCATGTAAAGGTTCTCATGGCATGATTTCCAAAAAAAGCAGAGAGGTTACCCCAATGTCCCATCTAATATTTTAACTTTCACTTAAAACATTGCTGAAACAGATTATGTCATTGTTATTACATTGACTTTTATGGCGCTAACTGCATGCAAATTGGCTGCTATATTGCCTACACTATATGAGTGATTACTCATCAAAATAGTACTTCAATAGCAATAAAGCATATTGGAGTGATATGAAAAGCACATTGCAAAAACACTTCTCACACGCAATTAATTCCATTATACTTATTCTGTTGTCAGCAGAGAATCACCAACAATCACTTCTTTCCTGAGAATGATCTCTCCTTGTCCACTCCTTATTTTTATGATGTCCCTCAGCTACATTTTCTTTCAGTGTGGCATCAAACACACAAGTGATGATTCCGACAAGCAATGATTCTGAAAGACAAGGATAACATAAATGGCATTTATTCTAATTAACCATCACTGCTTCAATGGATTAATTTCTTAAAAGTGCCCAACAGTAATTAATTTTTATGATCTCTAGAAAAACATTTTTTACTTGATTTGGAATAGATTTTGAATATTTCTCAATGTCAGGGACATTGAAACATTCAAAAAATAAGACTGTTTGAATTGACATCAAAGTATGGGCATGACTTTGCTATGTGTCAAAGTCTTTCAGTGAACTTAAGTATGAGGCTTTTCTGGCTCACTCAGTGACTGGACTGCATCTCATAAAAGACATAGAGGGCCTTTCCGTAAAGGGCCTAGATATCTTCACACAACAATTTCAGATTGCCTGATACCATTCTGGGTTTGTATGCAATCTCATCATGAGTGGAGGTGCAGGCCTTATTTGTTAAGTTAATTTTCATATTCAATCCTGAATTGAAAATCTGGTTACAAATCCACCACTAAGACAACTAATTTCCATCTTCATAATATTGCCTGATTCCATTCATGCCTCAGTTAAGCCACCATTGAAACCCTCACCTATTCCATTGCTATGTTTAGACTAGGGCTCACGGGCAGGCCTTTTTCAATCTACACTGTAAATATGAAGTCATCCTAAATTCAACTATGTATGTCTTCACTCTCATCAACTCTCCTTCTCCATCATCCTGTACCTGCTGGTGCAAAATGCTTTCAGTTAAATGCTATATAATAAAATAAAACAGCCCTGAAATATAAATCTGCCTCTCTTTCCAAAAATGTCTGACCTGATGAGCATTTTTAGCATTTTGTACTTTAAATTCAGACTTCCAGTATCTGCAAATTTTGATTGCCATTGGTTTCCAGTTAAATAGTGTCTTGATTTGAAAACTACCAGGTTTATTTTTAGAACCACTTAAAATCTTGCTTCTCTCAGTTTCTGTAATCTCTGATCCTCTGGCATATCTGTACTTCAACCTTTCAATATCTGTATTTATTTTTAGGATGTTTTAAAAGATTTTATTTTACACAAATACATCTTAAGTTAAATGGGAATTTTGATGTTCAGAAAAATACTGTGGTAAATAGCTTGCTGAAGGAATTGTTAGGAAATTCAACACCTCACTAAACTAAATTTGCATTTCAAATGAACAGCACATCTTAGCTGTAGCCCTGGCCATCATTCCAAAATTTTCCAAATGTATTTTGTTCTTTTAAATAAAATATACATGTTGTCATGTCTATATTGACAAGAACATCACCATTTTTTTGCATTTCCCTCTCAGAATGATTGGGACAGAGACTATATATATGTACCGATCAATAATCCGGAATGGCAGGGTTCTGCTGCTGGCTTTAGTTCAGCAGCTTCTCTGCAGAAATGTGACAACTCATGCCCTTTTCATGGTGAGATGATGTTCAAGGTAAAATATGTTTTAACCTAAAATATTTGGAATCAAAAGTAATAAAGTAACGGGATGAAAATTAATTTGTTGGGCCCAACAAACTCTGAAGGAGATGCCAGACTAGTATGGTTATACTGTACAGGTCAAATACTTCAAACACTTATTTGGAATGTATCCCAGAGATATCAAATGCTGCATTTTCAATCATTGAATTGAAATAAAGTCCCACAGCAGTGAAAGGACAGTGTGTATTTCCTGAACTCTCTCCACAGCAGCACTTTAGACCCAGGGAATCAACTGTAAAGTTATTTTTCAGTCACCTCATATAAGATATCACCCTTGTGCCATCATAGATATACTCAGACTCTCAGTACAACCTTTAAAACTGTAGTGAATTAAGATATCATCCCTCACTTTTCAGCTGATAACACAAGAGTCAGGCAAAGGGCAGACTGACCTTTTCTCAAGGCAGAAGTAGGCAAGCAGATTGAATAATTTGATCTCTCTCATTAGAAAATCCAAAGACTTCTAGCAAAGGACATTGAAGGTTCACTCTATTCCTAGAATATTTTTCATACAAAAATAAACTGCAGGACCTTATCTTTTTGGATGCAGCCCATTGCCCAGAGTCATCATTTATAGTGTCTGCCCTTACATACTTGTCTCAGTGCAGAGAGCCGATTGTGCTGACCCTCTTCGTATTAGACAGAAGAGAAAAATAAAAATCATAATATTACATTCTGGCATTGTAAGCTGTCTCATGAATAATGAACCTTTGTTGATAATTACTGAATTTTCCAGTATATCCAACAATGAATAAGGGACATACTAAAACAGAGCTGCAGAAAAGAAGCATTTTAATGGACTTTTAAATAGCTCTGACATTTTGAAACATTTAGGGGCTATTAAAATTGATGTAAATATTTAAAACAAAATTTATTTAAAAACAAAAAAATAAAATAAATCACAGTACAAAATATATTTTGATATAATTTAAAACATCAAAATAAAGTAAAATAATTTTAATATTATTCAGCTTGTCTCCTACACCTGCTGTGAGAACAATGGCAGTTCCGCAGTAAGCGTGGGCCTCACCATTGGATTTCATGTGGAATCCATCGGTGGGCTCATCAGTCACTCAGTAAATCCAAATTCTGCATTTGTCAGCACACTGGCTGAAGTCCAAGTCTCACTGAAATTTCAATGGCTAAATCTGATCCACCCCAGGTAGATTTGCTCCAGTTTTGCCAAATGGAACAACAGTAATAGCTGCTTATTCATATTCTTAATTGGTTTGCTCCAGTTGTCATAGTCGGCTCGCATCCTTGAGCATTGATTAAAATAGGTCAATGATTTAGTGCACATGCACTTGTAGCCAGCAATGTGGAGCTAAATTATGGGCTTTATAATACAGGAGATAGGGGTGCAGGAGGAAAATGTGTGTGAAATGGAAGGAATGGAACCCCTTGGGATGGGCTTATCAGAATCAGGTTTATTATCACTGATATATCATGAAATTTGTTGTTTTGTGGCAGCGGTACAATGCAGACATAAAAGTTATTTAATTTAAATAAATAAATGGATGGATGGATGAATGAATGAATAAATACGGTGGAGAGGATGTGTAAGCATTGAGGGGCACGTCAGCTCCGAGATGGAGGATACGTAGATCAGTGTGGAATTGGTCTTTCTTCCCCTTCATGAAGAAAATCTGTTTGTAGATCACAATCACATCTCCCATTGGAAGTTCTAAGAGCTATTACTGGCGCATTTATAACTAATATCCTTTATAATGCAATATGGCCCAAATTTACAGATTCAAGGACTCTACAGAAATAGGAATGGAATCAACATATGAATAAATTGGTTCAGCCGTTGCACTTGAAAATTCACTGTGCTCCCTGCCTACTTTAAAACTCTAAGTACAGCCCATATCAATATTTCATGGCATGAAATAATGCTGAACCTTAGTACTACAAATATAAGGTGAAACAATACAAGACATGCATATAAATGAGCAAAATACATTTTGTACTCAATAGGAAAGAAGAAGTTTCAAATTCAAAATGCTTTAACCACATCCTATAGTATCAGATTTGTTTCTGTTTCGCATTCTGGTCATCTGGTTGGTTTCTCTCTTTAAAATGATGAATGTTTTTCTTATTATGGCTTAACTCTTACAGGGACTTGGTCTCGAGTTGCTCGCAGATATTTATACAAGACCTTTACAACTCACAGAGAAGAGAAGACTTTTCATCTCATATATTGAATTGAGATTTTAAATTGACTGCACAGTTCCCAATCTTTATTGAATACCAGCTCTTTGTTTTGAGTTTCAAACACTTTAGCAAATGTTAATGTCCTTTGAAGAATTAATTCTTGCTCTAAAGTTTAGCAGGAATATCAACAAGCTAGGACTCATGATTAATCTAAAATGAAATATTGTCATGTGATATGTGTGCTTTTAAGTAAGGGCATAACAATGTATAGTACTGATGGTGTCACATTGATGGATGTGTGCTGTGTAAAATAAGTGCACAATTCTGTCTTGTTATCAATCTGATGGAACAATATTCTTTCTAACTTTTTCTTTTGTGTTGCAATTGGTAACAAAAGTTTTATTGCTGTTTTTTAAACTCCCTTAAAAATATATTTCTTGCAACCCAGTCTGTCCGTAATGGCACCAGCAATCACTGATCAGGGTTTGATACTTCCTGCTGTCTGTAAGGAGTTTGTACATTTTCTCCTTGACCGTGTGTGTTTCCTCCAGTTTCCCACATCCCAAAGATGTACGGTTAGGGTCAATGAGTTGTGGGCACGCTATCCTGGTGCCAGAAGTATGGTGGCACTTGCAGGATGTCTCCTGCACAATCCTCAGCTGTGTTGATCATTGGCACAAAGTGACATATTTCAATACATGTTTTAATATTACAATGTACATGCAACAAATAAAGCTAATCCTTCTCATTTTTTCTTTTCTTTTGTTGGCAAACCTTTTGTCAGTAACAGCATCAAGGCAGTTGTTGATGCTAAGGCTGCAACAATCAAAGTTTGAATGAGTACAATTATTGCATCTGCCTTTCGTTGAATCCATATTTTGTTCATATTGACTGTATATTACCATTCTTGAGGTGAAAATTTTATTAACTTTAGATTTTTAAGGTCCATTTGCAATTCAGGGAGAAAGCTCCAGAGACAAAAAAAAGATAAAATGGTCCTGTAATGCTGAACAATATGAATTTATCCTGCTGCCCATCCAACTGTTTTATCACTGTTTAGGACCATATGTTCAAAAGCATTGACTTAGGTTTTAGCCACTCTGGGTAGGACTGATGAGGGTGACTTCTTCGAGATTTGGAAATCTGAAAGTGGAGTTATTCTGAATGATCTCTTTTTAACTGCAGGGCTTCTTTAAAACGTTTTATACCCACAGGTGGTCTCAATGACTGAATTGAAATCTGAGGCCAAGGAGAGTAGTTAGGATGTCGTAGATCATGTGGTGGGAGTGGGAGTCAGGATGTAATTGCTTTTTGAACTTTTGGTAGCTATTTTATTGTACCAGGAGAAACATAATTTCACTAGTTCCAAAGTCATTACACTGTTCACCTGCTGAGATTCCCAAGACTTGGAAAAGTTGGTCAACATAAGATGAAAGTAGAATGGATGGAGGTGTACAGAAGTGAGATGGATCAGTTGGTTGAGTGGTGCCTTACATTGAATATTAGCAAGACCAAAGAATTGATTGTGGGTTTCAAGGAAGGGAAATTGGGGAAACACACACCAGTCCTCACTGAGGGGTCAATGGTGGAAAGGATGAGCAGTTTTAGATTTGGATTTAACATCTCAGAGGATCGATCCTGGGGCCGTCACATTGAAGCAATCATGAGAAAGAATATACTTCATTTGGATTTTAACTAGATTGGGTATATCATCAAAAACTATGCAAATTTCTACAAATGTCCCATGGAGAGCATTCTGACTACTCGTATCAAAGGTCAAGGTTCAAAGTACATGTATATCAAAGTATGTATACATTATACAGCCTTGAGATTCGACTCCTTCCAGGCAGCTACAAAGAAATGCAAAAGAACCTATTTTTAAAAAAAAGATCATTAAACACCCAACACGCAGAGAGAAAAAAAAACCAGATCATGCAAACAGCAAAAGCAAGCGAACAGCGCCCAGAACTGAAGTGAGAATACAGGCACAAAGCCAGACATCACTGAAGCTGAAGCAGGGCACAACCTCAGTTCAGCTCAGAGCCACAAGAACAGTGAGCAGAACCGGCCCAACCCTCTTCTCTGGTCCTGACACCCTACTTTTTTTTTCAATCTGGCCCACATTTAAATGATCCAAACATCAGGTTGTTCCTTGCTCTCCTGGACCCTGCTGATTCAATATGTTCTGGGCCTGGACCTTACTGCCATAATTTTGCCTGTACCTGACCCTTCTAAAATGGCTGGCACTTAGATCAATCAAAATTCAGGTCTTTCTTCACTCTCAGTTTTGGTGGACAGTCCTCGACTATGCTTACCTCAAATTTGCATCACCTCTGCTTGCCTCGACTCTGCCTCGACCTTGCACTGGTTCTGCCTCATACTCGCTCGCCTGCCTCTCTCTCAACTCTGTCTCCCCTCCACCTCCCCTCAGCTCTCCTTGACTCTGCTTCACCTCCAATGTGTGCAGCGATTGTTTACCAGAAATTACATTATCAATACAGTGTTTAGTTGTATTCTTTGTTTTGTTTGCCATTGGTAAGTAGTCACTGGGCTTCATCAGCACCATCTTACACTGGAAAAATCACAGTCTGCTATGGAGGTGCCAGTGAACAGGATCACAGCCTCTGCAGAGGGTTGTAGACTCAGCCAGTTCCAACACAGGCAGAACCCTCCCAACCATCGGGGAAATTTTCAAGACAATGGCACCCTCACCATCCAGGACATACCATCTTTGTGTTACTACCACCTCGGGAAGCACAAGAGAATGAATGCCAATACTCAACATTGTAGGAACGTCTTCTTCCCCACCGTCATCATATTGGTCCATGAACCCATGAACCACAATTTTAAGGGTGGTTGAAACCTGGTACATTTTGTGGGAGGAGTGGTGGAGGCAGTGCATGTAGAGTATTTATAAAGTGTTAGATGAGCATGTGAAATACCATACCCAGGAGGGCTGCAGGCTGAATGCTGGGAAACAGGATTAGTGTACCAGGTACTTAATGTCCAGCATGGACATCATGGACGAAGGGTCTTTTTCAGTATTGTACTTGCCTGTGCTGGAGCTGATTGCAGAATAATGTCCAGTATTCTCCAAAATAGTGCCATGAGAACTTATTGCATTTGTCTGAGAGGAGAGGCTGGAGATCTAACAGCAATTCACTTCCTCTGTGCAACCTATTTAGTCAGGTCTTTTGGGACCTCCAATCAGGGGTAACAGATTCTCACTGAAATAATATGGTACTTAGTATTGGGCAAGTTTTTAAGCATCCACATTTAATTATCGTAAGCATACACAACCTACAACATCCAACAGTTAATGATAAATTAAATTTGCAATCAGGGGTCTAATGCTGGTTTGGATTGGGCCAATGTTATCCAGGCACATGGTAGGGGGTAGTTTTTCTCCATGGCATGTATCAAGGATTAGGCCAATGGAGGGCTAAATAGGGAAGAATTCCACATGCATCAGGTACTGCACTAGCATTCTAACGTTGGGTTTTTATGGACATGTGTTAGAGGGCAGGAAGTAATCTGTAACCAAAAGATAAATTGTCATTTTCACATAGGGTAGGTTATGGAGGATGGACATATCTGATTGAACATGCTTTGCATCTTTTTTTCATTGGCCAAGTGTCATTTTTCTCAGCTTTTAGGGAACTTTGCAGCTGAAATAAAACTAAACACAGCTGTGGGGAAATGTTAAGTACCCTGGTGGGCAATGAGAAGAAGGAGCCCTCGGTCCTTTTTCCTAACATCAGACTAGTGAAAGCCAGCCGAACCCCATCCAATGGTTCCTGGTTTCACAAAGCCAAAGATTGTTCATAGAGATTCCCCAGGATAGGTCGAACCCAAGATCAGGAATCTTGAATAACTCTAGGTCAAACTGAGCATTGCCCTGCCTCCCTCCTTACAAATAAAAACCATGTCAAAAATGGATCAACTTCTTTCAGTGGCCTGCTATGTTTTGTTTGACTAGGAAACTGTCAGGGTAAAGAAATAAATGATCTAGAATAACATCTACAAAACACATGGGGAAGCCCAGCCTTCATGGCTTCCCATGTCAATGTACTCAACCTACTTAACTCAATTTCCACCCATTTGATGCTCATTATTATTTTGTGCATCAGATCAAGGTAATTCTTTTTTTAATTTTTTTTATTATTTGTGATCAGGGCATCTCTGAAAAACAAACATTTATTGCCTTGCCCTTCACAGAACCTCAGTCTCACCATCTGGTGAGTAAAGGAGTTCCTGGAGTTTGGCCCAGCAACATTAAGAACTGGTGATATATGCTCAGTTTGACCTAGAGTTATTCAAGATTCCTGATCTTGGGTTCGACCTATTCTGGGGAATCTCTATGAACAATCTTTGGCTTTGTGAAACCAGGAACCATTGGATGGGGTTTGACTGGCTTTCACTGGTCTAACATTAGGAAAAAGGACCAAGGGCTCCTATATAGACTCTTTATTAGATACCCCCCAACCCCGTAGCCTATCCAGTTCCATGTTCAATGTGTTGTCTATTAGGAGATGCTCTTCTGCACACCACTTTTATATTGCCTGGTTATTTGAGTTACCGTCACTTTCTTCTCAGCTGGAAACAGTCTGGCCATTCTCCTCTGACCTCTCTCATTATCAAAGGGTTTTCACTCACAGAATTGCCACTCACTGGATTTTTTTTTCGTTTTTCATACCATTCTCTGTAAAGTCTAGAGATTGTAGTCCATAAAAATCACAGGAGACCAGCAGTCAATGAGATACTCAAACCACTCCCTCTGCCACCAACAATCATTCACGTTCAAAATCACTTCAATCATATTTCTTACCCATTCTGAGGTTTGGTCTGAACAACAAATGAACCTCTTAAGGATGTATTCATTTATGCATTGAGCTGCTGCTACATGATTGGCTCATTAGATATTTGCATTAACAAGGAGATGTACAGGTGTACCTAAGAAAGTAGCCACAGGGTGTATTTCTAAGTCAGTGCAAATTGAAGAGCAACCTTGTGGATGGTGGTTTGCTCATATACCTGCTGTCCTTGTATTTGTTGGTTGGTGTCATTGGTTTAGGAGATGTTTTTGAAGTGCTATTTATGATTGACACACTCTCTTTACTCTGTTCATCAGAAATGGAGGGAATGAGTATTTTAGGTAGCATTTCAAGCAAATGTTTTTTTTTGTCCTGCATGTTGTCAAGGCTTCTGAGCATTGATGGTGGTACATGGATCCAGGGAGGAGGAATATTTTCCATCATGCTACTGATTTGAGATTTGTAGATGGTGGAATATCAGGAGGTGTATTTCTTCCTATAGGACATTCACTCTCTGACCTGCTCTTGCAGCTACAATATTCACGTGGTTGCTCCAGTTTCTAATCAATGATGATCCTCAGGATATTCATAGTGTATGCATTCAATCCTAAGGGTAGGTGGTTAGATTTCTTTTTACTGGGAATGGGCATTGTGTAGCACTTCTCTGGTGAACATGTAACTTGGTGGATAGCGTTTTGGGAGTCAGGACGTGAATCACTCAGGTTAGAATACCAATTCTGTCCCATGGCCATGCAGCACTGGTATTCACAAGGCTGGCCCTTCTTGTGTTCTGGTTGACGGTGATCCCAAGATGATGGCAGCACAGGAGAACTACACAGTGATGCAGGTGACATTCTTCTGGAGAATATCAATTGCATCACCATTCAGTTCTCCTGTTTGGCAAATGCAATCTTTAGTCCTATACTCCAACAGAAATAGTTATTGAGTAAATAAAGATCCTCCCTGTGCCAATTTGGCACATTGGGCGACAACCTTGCTGTTTATTTAGGGTTTGTGTGCTTTACAATGTCAAGTTGCTAGCTCGATGCTCAATAGTGCGTGAGTAGAACTCAGGCAAGGAGCCGGCTGGATTTGAATCCAGGACTTCTCACTCCAAAGTCTGGTGCGGATGCCACTACACCACTGGCACAGAGGACTAGTTATTGAAGACTTGCATTTTAGTATTTGACCATCCCAGTGGCTGGTACTGTCCAGAATAACTTTTCTATTTGATTATCTTGGTGGTCAACCATCTGTTAATGTTAATGTTAATCTGTTAATAGCGATTGCTTACATTCTTCACTGAGGTGAGCACTTTTCAGGTGCTTTTTTCAGAAAATTTCAGGTGCATATATTAGCTCAGCTAACTTACATCACCATGGTCAAGAGCAGCAATGGTGCTTAAAGTAAATGTGCTGTTATAAGGTAATTGCCCAATGTAAACACATCTCCAATTCAGCAAGATTATGTTACAGAATTGTAGTGCTGGGGATTCTTATATTATACAGTATGTCGATACTCCATTATACCATGTTATTGAGTATGACAAAACTCAATAAGCCCAGAATATATCACAAGAACTCTAGCAGTGGAATATTTAAAAGTAAGAGTTTTCTTAATCAGCAGTTGTAGAATATAATTTATAATTTATCATTAATCTTAAATAAATTAAAATTTATAATTTATAATCTACCATTTACAATTTCTATAAACAAACATTTTAATACATAATCAACTACTCTTTACTGTTTTACAAGAACACCACTATTCCTGCTCATAAATTTCCACTAGTTCAAAGATGAAGTCATTTCAGGATATCTTCTCCATTTAAAGGAGAAATTTGAATATTTGATAATAGTTCAAAATATGACATATTTTATCAGTAAGGCATTAAACTCACTCTGGATTTTTATCTGAACAGACTTCGAGAGCTAAAGAAATTTAGAGATTCTTAGAGCAGGTGGATGAGTTGATATTATTATCAAAAATCAAAGCCACCTTAATGGCAGTTTCAGGCATTCTCTCCAGCATCGGTACTGTTATAAGATTTGACCCTCTTCTGGTCATCTGCCACAGTGTTTGGTCAGGATCATTCTGCTTCTTAATTTCATCTTTGTGCTTCAACTATCTGTGCTTTTATCTCACACCACTTTCTCTAGAGTCTTCTTTCCTCGTGTATTGCAGCCCTTATCATACTCAAGAAGCAAGCAGTGGATTTGGTAACAGATGGAAGAATGGTCCCCTCACCAAGAGGAGTATATCTACAAGAAAATCTCTGATTACACTTATAAGGTCTCTTTAAATCAATAGCAGTCCTATCAGAATAAAGTAAATTTGACAATGCATTTTAGCTATTGATTGAGAGTGGTTCCCAGCTGGAAACCAACTGAACCCAGTTTCTTACAGTGCAGTAGCAGCATGTGATTATTACATCATTAAAAACTAATTATACCATTAATTAGTTCAATGTTGGTTCAAATGAGCCTTCTTTCTTCCATGAAGGATTTCCCTTGGTGCATCAGAGAAATAGTAGTTCACTGCGTCAATGAAGATGAAAGTGAGGCTTTGAATATTAAGCAATCTCCATTTTCCCAAAGGGCCTCATACAATGCAAATACACTTGAGGCCATTTTAGAAAATGCACCCATCATTGCGTTATTTACTTTTGGTTTCCTCCATAACCTCCTAATAATTTCATATATTGCAGACACAGCTATCCTGCCTGAATGTATAATTAAGATATTGCATTGCAATATTAGATCAGGTTGGGCTGAATTAACCAATAGAGTATTCAAGTCTCCCTGACAACAAAAATGGGCAAGAATAAATAATATTGTTAAATACTGATTATTATAGCATTTATATCACAGCTTGAAATATTAGATACATATGAAAATAAATCAGTCTTTAATTAATCAATGTGAGAAAACTAAACCATTAAAATTTAATGTTTAGTCTTGCTTAACCATAGTATTAAAAAAATTTTTAAGGTTCTAATTGATTGTATAAAGAAAAATAATCAGAAAATCAGGCACTGTTATTTTCACAATCTCTTCAAATACAATGAAAAATACAGTAATGTAATCTTCTTTGAGGTACAATGGAAGGATTGAGATTTTATTAAACCACTGAAATTTGCATTCCTACAAATTTGCTTATTGAAGGATATTTGCATTCTACCATGCCTGACATTAGATCCCTCTGTTGAATGAAAAGTAAAGATATAAACAAACTTTGTTATATGCTGTCGGAAAAAGACTTGCTTCTCTTTTCTTTGTGAGTGGCATATTACTGTCAATTAAGTTCTTAATAAATTATGATTAATCTTGGTTTATATAAAGAACAAATTACAGGTGAAAGGGAAAAAACACAGTGAGGGGCTCAGATGGCACCTTACATGGATAATGAAGATAAAATGGAATCGAGATTGCAGTTTAGGGTTATGTCTAAAGGAAGCAAGAAGATACAGGCACTTTCCCCACCCCAACAAATTTAGAGAATACGTATGAGTTTACATACATCTTGTAGCTTTTGACCTTCTAAATTTAAAGCATGTTTCCACCTCAGTTACAAGTCAGTGGCAAATTTTGGACAGGCTTGCACTATTTCTATGCAGCAGTCACTGGGTGAGCTTCCCCAAGCAACTTCACTCAGGAATCTCACAGCTGTCAGAGAGGCAGCTTTCACTCCTTCAATCAAGGCTGGACTGCAGCCGAGGTCCCGGTATAAAAAGCCCAGGAGAAAAACCATTAGTAAGTCAGGCAATGGTGTGAGCCATTCAATCTCCCTTAAATACATATGGAAATGACTGTGTGCTTCAAAAAGCACACATGGAACACATCAAAGGGAACCTTATATTTCAAAGTACTTTCCCAAAGGAAATTCATTCTCTTTTGGGTGATATGTTGACCCAAATCACCTATTCTATTACACTGCAATCTTTCTTTTCTTTACAGCCAGAATGAATACACAGAAAGATTATAATCTGAGTTGCTGTCCTACTCTGAAATTTATGAGCTACATTCATACATATTTTTTAATTGTCCAACTGTTCTTTGAAAAATCATTTGCATTATTATTTATTGAAGCCATCTACTGCTATAGGCATTTTGCTGAAACGCAGCATATCATCTCATTAGTGGCTTAATTTTAAACTTTTAAAGTTACCTTTGTTTTAATATCCTATGGTTCAATAAATAAAATATTAAACCATTAGATAAACTCTGTGCCACTGTCAGTACAAAATTGTTATGAACAATTTCATCAAAAATCTGTTAACTGGTGTAATAATTTTGCACAGTGTGGAAGACAAATATACTTGAAGAGGAGAAGTTTGCTGGTTGTACTTACAATATTATTCTGGCATATTGGCTTATTAATGTATATAGAACATTTTGAAAGACAGATAATCAGCTTATTTGTTTATTTATTGGAATAGGGCCTTCTGGGCCTTCGAGTCACACTGCTCTACACCCGCCGACTTAACACTAGCCTAATCATACAACAACTTATGATGTTGAATTAACCTACCAACTGGTATGTCTTTGGCATCTGGAGGAAACCCATGCGGTCACTAGGAGAACATACAAACTCCTTATAGGCAGTGGTGGGTATTGAACTGGGGTCATGTGGTAAACTATGTTGTTGTTGTTCGTTCTTCGGAGTTGAAGACGACCACGACTTCTGTCAGGTGGAGGGTTTGTGACTGTGGGTCCGGAGGTGACTGGTGAGGCCAATCCGGGCACTGAAAGCTCGCCCACATGTGGGACACATGAGGGTAGGTGCTGCAGTGGAAGTGGAGGTAGTTCGAGCCTTGCGCGTGGTGCGTTTCCTCTGAGCCTCTGTGGAGCGTCTGATTTCTGCTGCATACGCTCCTTTAGTGGTCCTGCTCCACCAGGTTGGGCGGTCCAGAGCAAGCGATTCCCAGCTACTGGGATTGATGTTGAGGTCTTTGAACTTTGAACAGGTAAATTATGTATACCTGTCTGGACACGCCCCTCTGCTGACTGCTCCTGTGGCTCCTCCCACAGGCCTCTGTATAAAGGTAATTGGGGCACTGCTCCCGCCCCCCGCCCCCCCAGTCTTCGGCATGTCGTGCTCCCTTTTCGCTGTTAATAAAAGCCTATCGTTCTCTTTCAGTCTCCTAGAGTTATTGATGGTGCATCAGGTCACCAATACCATAAAGCACCAAGTTCGAGTGCTCCTGTAATTTTGAAGGAAGGTTTGTGGACTAATACATCATTTGCACCTGTTTCCCTGTGTTTTTACGAGGTTTGGAACATCTGCACATAAGATATTTTTGCTTTTCTTCATCCTTCTGAAAATGTAAAGTCAGCAAGTAAAACAACACAGAAACAGCCCTTTTCCCCATCGTGTCCATGCTGGCTTTACCTATCTACCCTAACTTGCCCACAATAGGCTTATATCCTTCTACGTTTTGTCTATTCAAATGGCTGTCTAAATGTTTCCAAATGTAGTGACTGTATCAGATTCTACCACCTCATGTGGCAAACATTGCAGATATAAACCACTCTCGATGTGAAAAGCTTTTCCCTCACATCCTTCTCAAAACTCCTTCCTCCAAACACCAACCGGTATCACCTTGTTTATGATATCCCACCATGGAGTAAAGGTTATGAGTATTACGCTATCAATATATCTTATAATTTTCTATATCTCAGCCTTCTTTCCTGTAAGAAAAAATCAAGCCCAGCCTATCCATTCTCTCCTCAGAATTAAACTCTTCTAATCTAGGCAATATCCTGATGAATTTTGGCTGTACACACTTCAGGCAACAACATCATTCCTAGAATATGGTAAACAAACTGTTCACAGTACTTCAAATGCTTTCCAACAAGTGTTTTATAATGATGCAATATAATGTCCCAAATTTTACATTCTGTGCCCTGACCGATGAATATAGATGAACAGTGCATACAGGTGCCGTGGTCTCTGAGGACCATAGAATATGGAAATCTGAAGATAATTTCTTCCATCAATGTAAGTGGGATTGTTGGTACACTTTGGACATGGGTAGAAATTGTTTTGGTGGTAATGAAATATAAAAGCACAGTCAAAAGAAGTCATCCTCTGAACTAAACTTCAGTTTTTGCTCATGCCTGGTTTTAGTTAATAATTACTAATATATTTACATGAAAAGTTTTCTTTAATGATCATACCCATGCACACAGGATAAATGTGAACCTGTTTTTTGGTGAATGAATATTTATGAGATTGGCTGAGCAACTGAAATTCCCCTGCCCTGGAGCTGACAAGAGCTAATAGCTGCTGACTTTAAGCTGCTTTGCAAAGCAAGTGGCAAGACATCCATCCAGAGTCTGTAGTGCCCTTTTATTTCCTTGCAGTGCCATCAGGATCCCACAGGAATTTTAACTTAACAGCCTGGGTGGGAAATTGTAGCGTTGTTTGCAGCTTCTGACTGCAACAGTGAACGGGATAAAAGCCCAAGAGAAAGACCATGTGGGCTTTTTTAAAATTTCACCTTCATTTGAAGCAAGGAAGAACAAGAATACTTCTATGGCCTTCCCAAAAGAGAGGTCAGGCTTCACTGCTATAGTTTTTTCACCATCCCAATCACTGGACCTGAACTGGTGCTGGAAGCTGTTTGTTGGCAATACAATTTCCGGTTCTGATTTCAAGAGCTCCTGGTTCAATTCTAACCCATATTGCTTCAGCTTATTCTAAACTAGCTTGGCATCACATGTTATACTTGTATAAAAGGAAAACCACACTTTTCTGTGTCAGACTTCCAAATATGCAAACACTGTTTTGAAAATAATGAAAAACTATGGAGTATTTTCCCTCCATGTAAAATAATTACAATGCTGGAGGACATCTTGTCTCTTCATTAAATTAATAACTCATATATTATGACAATATTTAATTTATTTGATGCATATTGATATCTGATTTTGGCAACACTTGAAAGTGGATGAGGGGAGTAACTCACACAACAGGAAGTTCACATATTAGCTGACAATTTTTCACTTTAAGCCTATGAAACTATTATAAAATATTATCACCTTGCTGTAAAAATAACACAAAATGTGTAATATGCCCAAAAAATTACACAATTGAAGGTTTAATCTGACATAGATAAATGAAAATCTGGCCTAAATACACTTCCAATTATCCTACGAAGGTCAGGCTTTGTAGCACTGATGAATATGAATTGATTTCAGGGAGTTACATGTGCATTAAACATTACCATGATCTAATATCACAAGCCATCGGCTGCCAGAGAAACAAACATATTTTGCTAAATTTAGATGTCAAATAAAATATGTCTGCAGCCAGGATTTAGCTGTGTAACTTAACAAGAATTCTGCAAAATTGCAGCTCTAATTAGATTATTTGGAGGACTGGATGTGATTGCTGTGCACAGATTTGCCATCAAGAATGATTTTGATGTGCCAACCAAACAGACTAAAATAGCAGTTAAAGGCTTAACCTACCAGAAGTATAATAATGAGAACTGAAAGATAATAGCCATTGTCAGAAAATATATTTTAGTGTGTACACAGAGGAAAATTCAAAGTCACAGAATCAGATTGGAAAGAGTTGAGTTAGTCTGTTGTGTCCATGATGCCTTAATACAAGAACAATCTATCTGGTCCCATCCCA
The DNA here is from genome assembly GCF_048418815.1 of Hemitrygon akajei. Lineage (NCBI taxonomy): Eukaryota > Metazoa > Chordata > Chondrichthyes > Myliobatiformes > Dasyatidae > Hemitrygon > Hemitrygon akajei. Next base: position 139,888,596 of record NC_133126.1, read on the forward strand.
TTTCCTCACCTCCTTCTTACAGCCCTGCACATTATTTTCTATCATTTCAGATCCAGGCCTCCATTGCTACTTCTCAGAGTAAATTCCAGGCCCTAATTATATGGTGTGCATGCATCATCCTCCTGTCAGTTTCATTCCTTTGACAATCACCTTCCATCTGCATCCTTTGGTTTTGAACCCTTGAGGGAAAAGCATCGGGAATAGCATTTCCATCTCTTCTTTCATGATTACAAAGACTTCCATCAGATCTCCTAATCTTCTCTGTTCCAAGGAGAACAACTCCAATTTCTCCAGTCTGTCCATGTGATCAAAGTATCTTATGTCACGGTCCTGGCTGTTTATTCTTCAGGTTCTCCTAATTCCTTTTTTCCCGTGTTCTCCCAGGCTTGCTGATTGCGGCCCACCTGATTCTCATCGAACCTGCAGCATAAATACCCCGGCTTTGCTTCCACACATCACCTGATCGTTGTTTCAGCCGGTGTGGTAGTTCATGTTCCCGGCCGCTTAGAATTGTGTATTCTAAGTTTTGTTTCAGTGTTGTTGTTTGACTGTGTCAACTCTGTCTCTCCGTGTCAAGAGAAGCATTGCCTGCCACCTGCCTTTCCGTTCATCCTCCTGTTTGCCATTCAGCTCCAGCCACGTTCACACCGTCGTCTGCATCCTAACTCTACCTCCATGCCAGTGTCCTGCCTTTGGGTTCACCCGTTTTGCGCAACAGAACGATCTGGCCACCATGGACCCAGCAGACACAGACACCGTCCAGCCAGGGTTCTCTACTGGGTCTGCACGACCAGCTCCTCCGGGAGGTCATGGAGAACCTCCGTACCCCCGTCTGCTCACGTCACACAGATCAGTAATCAGGTGAATTGTGTCAACCCACTCCTGGAACACTAATGTGAACCCAGCCTAGCCAGCTCAGACAGCCTGTAGTGACACCCCCCGCCCCAAAGCTTCACCAACACCCCTGCCCAGAGCCTCACGTACCAGAGCCGGAGTGCTACGCCGGAGACCTGGGGATGTGCCGGGGTTTCCTCCTTCAGTGCTCCCTGCTGGTTGAACAGCAGTCGCTGACCCACTCCACAGATAAGTCTAAAGTTGCTTATGTCATGGGGTTGGTGGGGGGAACGCATTAGCATGGGCCACGGCCGTTTGGGACAACCAACCTGATATCTGCTCCTCTTTCGCCAGTTTCATCACGGAGGTAAGAAAAGTTTGCGATCACCCGGTCGGGGCTAAAGACGCCGCCAAGTGCCTACTCATTCTCCGCCAGGGCTCATGCAGTGTTGCTGAATATTCCGTGGAGCTCCAGACATTAGCGGCTGACTCGGAGTGGAACGATGAGTCACTCCAGGGGCTTTTCCTGAATGGACTCAGTGACCTGGTGAAGGACGAGTTGGCGGCGAGAGACGACACTGACAGCCCGGATTCATTGATCCCCCGGCCACCAGGTTGGACAATCGCCTCTGAGAACGCCATAGAGAGAGAACTAGTTGCCCACCACCTTTGGCCACTTCTCGGCACTCTTTACCACCTCCCGCCAGAACAGGTCTCTCTCCTCCTCCTGCACCCCGAGTAGCTCCCAGCCCTGCTGCTTCGACCGTCCCGGGAGAGGAATCCATGCAGCTGGGGTGGGCCCACCTTACTCCCGCTGAACGTCTCCGGAGAATCAGAGTGGTCGGGTGTTTATATTGTGGTCAGTCCAGCCACTTCCTTGCCACCTGCCCCCTTTGGCCAAAAAGGGAGGGCTCACCAGTAGCAGGAGGGACCCTGGTGAGCCAGACAACCTTCCCTTTCATCCTCCGACCCTGGATGCAGCTTCAAGCCACTCTGTGTCATAACCAACAGTCCGTGACTCTGCTAGCGCTAGTGGACTCTGGTGCAGAGGGAAACTTCCTGGACGAAAACCTAGCCCTCTAAGCTGGTATTTCTCGTGAGCCTCTGTTTAACACCCCTCTCCCGGACACCAATGTGCTGGACAATAGACTCCTGGCCAGTGTCACGCACTGCACAGAACCCCTGCTTCTCCTTCTCTCCGGAAACCATCAGGAACAGATACGGTTCAATCTAATCACCTCTCCTCAACTTCCTTTAGACCTCGGCCACCTGTGGTTAAACCGTCATAACCCCCACATCGACTGGTCCACCACGAAGGTAGTTAGCTAGAGCTCGTTCTGCCATTCCTCTTGCCTGCTATCAGCCCTTCCCCCAGTGGAGGTTACTGCTACCTCGTTCGCCTCTGAGCCCCCTGATTTGTCCAGCGTTCCTGTAGAATATCATGATCTTGGAGAGGTGTTTAGTAAGCAACGGGCCCTTTCTCTGCCTCCACATCGCCCTTACAATTGCATGATTGACCTTCTCCCTGGAGCCTCATTACCCACCAGTAGTCTGTACAAACTGTCCCATCCAGAAAGAGAAGCTATGGAGACGTACATAAATGATTCGCTCGCGGTTGGCCTCGTCCAACCCTCATCTTCCCCCATAGGCACTGGTTTCTTCTTTGTGGTGAAAAAAGATGGCTCGCTATGCCCATGTATCGACTACCATGGCCTGAACAATATTACCATAAAAAATAAGTATCCCCTGCCCCTGATCAACTCAGCAATCGAGCTCCTTCACGGAGCCACTGTGTTTTCCAAATTGGACTTGTGGAATGTCTATCATCTGGTCAAGATACGGGAAGGAGATGAATGGAAGACAGCCTTCAACACGCCCATCGGCCATTTTGAAAACCTGGTGATGCTTTTCGGCTTGACCAACGCTCCCGCGGTGTTCCAAACTCTGGTCAACGATGTCCTTAGGGACTTTATCAACAGACTTGTCTTCATTTATCTGGACGATATCCTAATTTTCTCCTGTAACTTCCAGGAGCACACCCTCCATGTCCGTCGGGTCCTTCAGAGGCTCTTGGAGAACAAACTATTTGTTAAGGCAGAGAATTGTGACTTCCATGCCTGTTCCATCAGTTTCCTAGGATACATCATTGAGAGCGGGCAGGTGAGGGCGGATCCCGAAAAGATACGGGCGGTGGCAGAGTGGCCCAAACCCACGACGCTTAAACAACTCCAGCGATTTCTGGGATTTGCAAACTTCTACCGTCGCTTCATCAGGGACTACAGTCGGGCGGCAGCACCCACCTCTCCTGCGACCCCCTTCCACCGGACTCCCAAAACGGACTCAGCCTTCTTAGAGCTTAAGAGGCATTTCACCTCCCCTCCCATCCTGGTCCAGCCTGACCCATCTTGCCAGTTACGCTCTGTCCCGGACCAAAAGCTCCATCCCTGCGCTTTCTTTTCTTATCATCTATCCCCCACTGACGTAACTACGATGTTGGGAATCGTGAGTTGTTGGCCGTCAAGCTCCCCTTGGAGAAGTAGAGGCTCTGGCTGGAGGGAGCGGAACGCCCATTCATTGTTTGGATGGACCATTAGAACCTGGCATACATTCAGACAGCTAAATGCCTTAACTCCTGCCAAGCCCGTTGGACACTGTTCTTTGGCTGCTTCAACTTCACCCTCACCTACCATCCTGGTTCCAAGAACATGAAGCCTGATGCTCTCTCTCGCCAGTAAGTCCCCAAGGAGGGCCCTTCCAATCCTGATACCATCCTTACGCCATCCTGTGTCATGGCTGCTCTCATCTGAGAGATCGAGGCCGTAGTGAGAGAGGCCCAATGAACTCAACCTGACCCAGGCGATGGCCCCCCCAATCGTCTCTTCGTGCCTGACTCTGTCTGTTCTCAGGTTCTTCAGTCGGGGCATACATCCCAGTTCATCTGCCATCCTGGAATCAGTCACACCCTATCCCTTTTGAAGCGACATTTCTGGTGGCCCTCCATTGATTCTGACACCCGCTCCTTCGTCTCCGCCTCTACTGTGTGCCCGCGGAAAAGCCTCCCAGCGACCACCTGCTGGGCTGCTTCATCCCCTACCTGTCTCCAGCCAACCTTGGTACCACATAGCTCTCGATTTCATCACTGTCTACCCCCTTCACCTGGTAACACATCAATTCTCACCATTGTGGACCGTTTTTCCAAAGCCGTGCACTTCATAGCCCTTCCCAAACTTCCTATGGCCCATGAAACTGCCAACGTCCTTGTCCAACACGTCTTCCGCCTTCATAGAATCTCCTCCGACATTGTTTCTGACTGGGGGCCCCAATTCATCTCCCAGGTCTGGAAATCCTTCCGTGCAGCCCTCAGAGCTTCAGTGATTCTGTCTTCCGGTTTCCACCCACAGACTAATGGTCAGACGGAGCGAGCCAATCAGGACCTGGGAGCAGCACTGCGCTGCATTTCCGCCGGTAACCTGTCATCCTGGAGCACACATCTCACCTGGACTGAGTATGCCCACAACACCCTGACCAGCGCCACCACCGGTATGTCCCCTTTCGAATGTTCCCTAGGCGATCAACCCCCTCTGTTTCCTGCCCACGAAGACGGCATCGCTGTGCCTTCAGTTCAGGCCCATCTCCGCCGGTGCCGCAAGGTCTGGGAGGATGCTCACTCGGCCCTGCGCCGCTGACCGCAACCGGTCTATCGCCAATCGCCACCGGATTCCAGCTCCCAACTATCAGTCTGGTCAGAAGGTTTGGCTTTCTTCAAGAGACATCCCCTTCAAAACCGAATCCAAGAATCTCACCCCTCGTTACCTTGGACCATTCGAAATTGAGTGCAGCATCAACCCCTCGGCGGTCAAACTCGAGCTACCCCGATCCATGAACATTCATCCCACGTTCCACGTCTCCCAACTGAAACCTGTGTCTGTCAGCCCTTTGTGCCCTCCTGCTGAATCCCCTCCACCTGAATCCCCTCCACCTGCCCGGGTTGTCGACGATCTTACTCTGTCCGGCAAATACTGGATGCGCGCCGCCAGGCAGGGGTCTCCAGTACCTGGTTTGATTGTGAGGGATACGGTCCTAAGGAGTGCACCTGGATTCCCCCGCTCCTTCACCTTAGACCCCTCTCTCATCCCAGACTTCCATCGCAGCAATCTGGGCAAACCTCGTGGTTCGCCTGGAGGCTCCCATTGAGGGGGGGTATTGTCATGGTCCTGGCTGTTTATTCCTCAGGTTCTCCTAATTCCCTTTTTCCGTATTCTCCCGGGCTTGCTGATTGCGGCCCACCTGATTCTCATCGAACCTGCAGCATAAATACCCCGGCTTTCCTTCCACTCATCGCCAGGTCGTTGTTTCAGCCGGTGTGGTAGTTCACATTCCCAGCTACTTAGAATTGTGTATTCTAAGTTTTGTTTCAATGTTGTTGTTTGACTGTGTCAACTCTGTCTTTCCATGTCAAGAGAAGCATTGCCTGCCGCCTGCCTTTCCGTTCATCCTCCTGTTTGCTGTTCAGCTCCAGCCACACTCACACCCTCGTCTACATTGCAACTATACCACTGTGCCAGTGTCCTGCGTTTGGGTTCACCCGTTTAGCGCAACATCTTATCCATTTGTGGTAAATACCTTCTTTACCCTCTCTTAAGCCTTCATAACCTTCCTTCATATTCACCCATAACTGAACACGATACTTCAGTTTTGACCAAAAAGAATATTATATAAAGTGTTTCATAACCCTGTATTTTAAAAGTCAGCTATAGGTGACATAAATCTTAGAAAGGATGTGCTGAAACTGGAGAGGGTTTAAAAGAGGTTCACAAAAATGATTCCAGGATTGAATGGCCTTGTTATATGAAGAGTGTTTGATGGCTCTGGACCTGTATTCACTAGAATTTAAAAGAATGATGTGTGACCTAATGGAAGCCTATCAAATGGTGAAAGTATTGATAGGGAGAAAATGGAGATGATGTTTTCCATGGTGGGAGAGTCTAAGTTCAGAGGACACAGCTTCAGAAAAGAGGGGCATTCTTTTAGAACAGAGATGAGGAGGAATTTCTTTAGCCAGAGAGTGGTGAATCTGTGGAATTCTTTACCACAGGCAGCTGTGGGGGCCTAGTTTTTATGTATATTTAAGACAGAGAGTTGATAGATTCTAGGTTGGTCAGAGCATGAAGGGATATGGAGTAGAAGGCAGGAGATTGGGGCTGAGAGGAAAATTGGATCAACATGATGAAATGGTGGAGCAGACTTGATGGGCCAGACAGCCTAATACTGTTCCTATATCTTATGGTCTTTTGGTCTAAATCAATTAAGTTTTAATTGTGATGCTCTTTTCTCACATATCAAATATTTATATTTTATAGACTGGACAAGCAATATTTACATAGAAAGTTCTTTGGACACATTTATTAAACTATTGATTTTTATTGAACCCAACAAAAAATAGAAACAGAATCTTTAAGTTCATCATCATTGTGCTTTAGTTGGTAAACATATACAGTGCCTATAAGTATTCACCTGCCTTGGAAGTTTTCATGCTTTACTGTTTTACAACATTGAATCAGAATGCATTTAATTTGGCATTTTTGATGCTGATCAACAGAAAAAGACTCTCTTGTGTCTAAGTAAAAACTGATCCCTACAAAGCGATCTAAACTAATTACAAATATAAAATTCAAAATAATTGACTACATAAGTATTCTCCCCCTTCAAGTCAATATTTGGTAAATGCACCGTTGGCAGCTATTACAGCCTTGAGTCTGTGTGGATAGGTCTCTATCGGCTTTGCACATCTGGACATTGCAATTTTTCCCCATTCTTGTTTACAAAACTGCTCAAGCTCTGTTAGATTGCATGGGGATCATGAGTGAACAGTCCTTTTCAAGTCCAGCCACAAATTCTCAATTGGATTGAGGTCTGGACTCTGACTTGGCCTCTCCAGGACATTAACTTTGTTGTTTTTAAGCCATTCCTGTGTAGCTTTGGATTTATGCCTGGGGTCATTGTCTTGCTGGAAAATAAAACTTCTCCAAAGTTGCAGTTCTTTGCATCAGGTTTTCCTTTAGGATTTCCCTGTACTTTGCTGCATTCATTTTACCCTCTACCTTCACAAGCCTTCCAGGGTCTGCTGCAGTGAAGCATCTCCACGGTATGATGCAGCCACCACCATGCCTCATGGTAGGGATGGTGTGTTCTTGATGATGTGCAATGTCTGGCTTATGTCAAACACAGCGTTTAGTCTGATGGCTGAAATGCTCAATTTTGTTTTCATTAGACCATAGATAGAACCTTCTTCCAGCTGATTCCAGAGTCTCCCACATGCCTTCAGCCAAACTCTAGCTGAGATTTCATATGAGATTTTTCCAACCATGGCTTTCTGTTTGCCACTCTCCCATAAAGCTGTGACTGGTGAAGCACCCGGGCAACAGTTGTTGTATGCACAATCTCTTCCATCTCAGCCACTGAAGCTTGTAACTCCTCCAGAGTTGTCATGAGTCTCTTGGTGGCCTCCCTCACTAGTCCCCTTCTTGCACAGAGGATGGCCTGCTGCAGGCAGATTTACAGCTGTGCCATATTATTTCCATTTCTTGATGATTGACTTAACTGTACTCCAAGGGACATTCAGTGACTTGGAGATTTTCTCGTATCCATCTCTGACTCACCAGCAGTTGGAGCTTCCAGATACAGGTGGATTTTTACTACAATCAATTGAAACACCCTGACTGCATACAGGTTTACAAAAACAGATCTCCATTTAACTAATCATGTGACTTCTAAATCCAATTTACTACACCAGCAATGATTTGATGTTTCATATTAAATGGGGGGGGGGAGGGTTGAATATTTATGCAATCGTTTATTTTGTGTTTTATATTTGTAATTAATTTAGATCACTGTGTAGAGATCTATTTTCACTTTGACGCAAAAGAATCTTTTCCGGTTGTTCAGTGTCAAAAAAGCCAAATTAGATCCACAGTGATTCATTCTTGTAAAACAATAAAACATGAAAACTTCCAGAGTGAGGGGGGTGGGGGTGAATACCTTTTATAAGCACAGTATAAGTAGTAGAGACAGGGCACATTCCAATAAAGTTAATAAATCAGCAAACACATCACAAGTTTAGCTTTAGTTTTACAGATAAGAGTCAGACACTGTCTGATGCAGGCCTTTCATCAGGACTGGACTGGCATAAGTAGGTGGCCCTGGAGGAAGGAGTACAAGCTGGCAGGTTGTACGTGAGACCAGGTGATGTGGTAGTTGGGTGTGTGGTGAGGGGAGATGAAGTAAGAAGCTGGGAGGTGATAGGTGGAAGAGGTAAAGAGCTGAAGAAGAAGGAATCTATCTAGATCCTTGCTACTGCTATGTGAGACCTACCAAAGCTTAACTGCCTAGATGCCACTGTGAATGAGTAATTGTTTCTAAAAAAAAACAGAAAGAAAAGCAATCTGGTTGCTTGAGGTGGTGATATAAGCCCAATTAACTCCACTTCTGATTTTTACCCTAGGCATATTAATCTCAGGAGCATTAGAACTCAGTTTTTGAATTAAAAACAAAAGTTAGTAAACTAATATTGCTCAAAGATTAACTGATTAGGCTGAGGAATCACATGGTTGGTAACAAACAATTTAATAGACACGAGAAGAGTTAACTGAACTGTGGAAAAGGAGATGGCAGAAGTGATGGGATAGGATGTGATAATGTTAAGGTGATTGCTATTGATTGAAAACTGAAGGTGAATGGATAGATAATAAATTGCTCAGGCATATAAGAGGGACACAAGGGAATTGTAATCTGCTGATCATAAAGAATTTCAATGTCCTCGAACTAATGCAGGTCAGAGAGAGTGGTGAGGGAGGGATGCAAGTGCATCCGTTAACCTTTAGAAACAGTGTTAAGGAAGACCTCCCAGTGGGTATTTGTAACTGCTCCATGTGAATAAGTTCCAGAATAAATATACTTGTGTAAATAGAAATATAAATTTACTCTTCAAAGAATATCAAGCAGCAGGGTTACCATTCAGCTCTTCCAGGTAGTTATAATGTTCAAAGAGATCATGTTAAAGCTCTATCATCACTCTACCTATCTGACACAACTCCATCATCTTTGATATCTTTGACTAGCAAAAATCTAAAAACTCACTGTTAATTGAGCCATCTTCTAGCAGAAAGGATGGATATGCTTCAGGTTAACAATCAACACGCTGCCTTTGAAGCAGATGCTTCAGATCTCTTGTATGGGTGAAAATTACCTAATAGACTGCGTAATTTCAGCGATAAAACATTTCCACTTAATGAGCAGTACAAATTTATACAACAGCCAGATACGTTAGCAGATCAATAGCCACAATTCTTACTTTCTAATGATGTAGTAAATTGTTTTCTGAAATAGTCGCAGCATAAATTGTTATGATTTTATTCAGTGCTGTTCACTGTGATTATGGAAATGTTGTTTCATTGTTCATAATGTGCTAAAATGCAATTGATCAAGAAAGCTCTTAACAAAACACACACACACACACACACACACACACACACACACACACACACACACACACACACACACACACACACACACACACACACACACACACACACACACACACACACACACACACACACACACACACACACACACACACACACACACACACAATACTGGAGGAACTCAGCAGGCCAGGCAGCATGTATGGAAAAAAATACAAATGACGTTTCGGACTGAGAACCTTCAGTAGCGCCTTTGTTTAACAGCCAAATATCTTAGAGGAATTTCAAAGCTAGCACTTTGCCTCTGTATTTGCATTAGGGATAAATTACATTGTGTGACGAGCTACTTCAGCTATTTTAGATTTGCGACAAAGCTTTTGGAATATATGGAAGGTGCAATGTTGTGCCAATCTTCTAATCTATTCTAAGACCAATCTAACTCTTCTTTCTCACATAGTCCTCCATTTTCGTTCATTCATGGGCCTATCTAGGATTTTCTTAATGTCCCTTACATATCTGCCTCTACCACCACCCCTGGAGGTGTGTTGCATGCATCTTCATTACTTTCTGTAAAATAACCTGTCTTTGAGATTTCCCCTATACATTCCTCCAATCACCTTAAAATTATGCCCCTTGTATGAGACATTTCTAACCCAGGAATAAGACACGGACTGTCCTCTCCATCTATGACTCTCATCTTGTACAACTCTTGTCGAGTTACATCTCATCCTCTTTCACTCCAAAAGGAGTAACCCTAGCTCGCTCAACATATCCTCATAAGACATGGTCTCTATTACAAGCAGCATACTGGTAAGTGTCCTCTCTAAAGCTTCCACATCCTTCCTATAATGCTGTGACCAGAACTGAACATAATAGTGCAACTGATTCTGGTCAACATGGTGCCATCGAACAATGATTCCTCAGGCAATATCTTCCAGATAGTCAATCATTTCTGTTTTTCATGTCTTCTACTTATTCTTTTTACCTTAATTTTGTCTCTGAAGCTGTTTAAGCCTGTGGCTTACAGTCTGTAGTTCGATTGAGTGAGCTAGCACTCTGCTGTCCTTGAGAGAAATGCAAGCATAAATTGGACCATAAGACATAGGAGCAGAATTAGGCTATTCAGCTCTTCGAGTCTGATTCGCTATTCCATCATGGTTGATCCTGGATCCCATTCAACCCCATACACCTGCCTTCTTGCCATATCCTTTGAAGCCCTGACTGATCAGGAAATGATCAACTTCTGCCTTCAATATACCCACGGACTTGGCCTCCACCATAATCTGTGGCAGAGCATTCCACAGATTCACTACTCTCTGGCTACAAAAAATTCATCCTTAACTCTCTTCTAAAGGACTGCCCCTCAGTTTTGAGACTGTGCCCTCTGGTTCTGGATATCCCCACATAGGAATCATTCTCTCCACATCCACCCAATCTAGTCCTTTCAACATTTGTTAAGTTTCAATGAGATCCCCCCTACATTCTTCTAAACTCCAGAGAGTACAGGCCCAAAGCCGCCAAATATTTCTCATATGTTAACCCCTTCATTCCCAGAATCATCCCTGTGAGCCTCCTCTGTAATGACAACACATCTTTTCTGAGATATGGGGCCCAAAACTGTTGACAATACTCCAAGTGCGCCCTGACTAGTGTCTTATAAAGTCACTGATTTTCTCTTTGCTTTTATATTTGGTTCTCCTTGAAATAAATGCCAACATTGCATTTGCCTTCTTTACCACAGACTCAACCTGTAAATTAACCTTCTTGGAGACTTGTACGAAGACTCCTAAGTCCCTCCGCACCTCTGATGTTTGAATTTTTTGCACCATTTAGGTAATAGTCCACACTGCTGTTCCTTTTACCAAAACGTAGTATCATACATTTCCCAACACTGTATTCCATCTGCCACCTTTTTGCCCAATTGGAGTTACCATAAAGAGAAGCTCAGAGACAAGACCAGGGACCATAACCAACTACATCTCTCACCGACTAAAGCATCGAGGAAGATTGAGACATTGAGGCAAATACAGAGGAAAGCGAGCGGTTCTCAGACTGCTGGTTTGAGTTGCTGCCCTCGGAGGAGCCATTGGTTTGAGCCGCTTCCATCAGAGGGGCTGCTGGTTTTAGTCACTGTCCTTGGAGGGGCCGCTGGGTCCTGGTATCCTAGGAGATGTTATCAAAATCTGAGATTTATGGTTTGGGCTGTAGCTCATATTGGCTTCTTTCAATTCTATGCTTTTTCTTTCGTGTTCTTGGCCATTCTTTCTTGATGCCGATTGGTGGGCTGGGGTTTTGGAGTTTGATATTTTTGTTGCTGTTTCTCTATGTTGGTGATCTGTTATTTTGTTTAAGTTTGTGTTGGAGTTTGCACATTTCTGTTTCTTTTGCTTCTCATGTGATGGAGGGAGAATTCATATCTTTCGTTCAACTCTTTCTATAGTTTTCTGTATTTTATGGCTATCTGGAGAAGATAAATCTCAGAGTTGCATATGCATATATATTCTTTGATAATAAAATGAACCTTTAAACCTTTGAAGTGTGGTCTAATGAGAATTTTATAGACTTCAACAGTATCTCTTAGCTCTTGATCTCAATCCCTTGATTAATGAAGACCACATTCCATACTCATTGTTAACCACACTATTAACCATGTGGCATCTTTGAGAGATCTATAGACAAGGACCCAAAATCCACAATACTGCTAAGAATCCTGCCATTAACCTGTGGTTTTCCTTAATCCTACTCACCAAGATCTTCTCATGTCCCGATCTGATTCATTAAGTCCCTTCCTGGATACCTTGTAACTCAAGACCCTGGTTTGATCTTTGCTTCCTGAACCTTAAGTGTGCTTCCTCCTGAATAGATATTCTTCTTTTCTTGTCAACCATCGTTCCTTCACCCTGCCATCTATTCCCTGCTTCAATGGGACAAACTTAGCCAGAAACTCTCGCAAGTGCTCCTGAAGCAACCTCCACATTTCCATTGTACATTTCCCTGAGCAGATCAATTCCCTATTTATGCTCCCTAGTTCCTCCCACAAATAAATGCTTTTCCATCGCATTGGCTCCTATCTCTGTTCAAGGCTACAGTAAAGGTCAGGGAGTTGTCGTCACTCTATCCGAAATGCTCATCCACTGAGATCTGTCACCTGACTAGGTTCATGACCTGGTACCAAATGCAGTATGGCCTTTCCTCTAGTTGGACATATTGTTTCACGATTCCTTCATGGAGACACCTAACAAATTCTGCCCCATCTAAACCATTTTGCACTAAGGAGGTGCCAATCAATATGAGAAAAGATGAAGTTACCCAGGCCAGCAACTGTGTTATTTGGAACGCAGCAGGCTTTTTTAATATACAGTATTTCTGTTTTTGCACATTTTTAATAATCTATTTAATATACGTAATTGATTTACTTGTTTATTTATCATGTTTTATTTTATTTATTATTTTTTTCTCCCTCTGCTAGATTATGTATTGCATTGAACTGCTGCTGCTAAGTTAACAAATTTCACGTCACATGCCGGTGATAATAAACCTGATTCTGATTCTAATTCTAATTCTGATTCTGATGTATCATATCTTCTGGCTGCTCACCTTCCACTTAAGAATGTTGTGGACCTAATCTGAGAAGCCCATGAACCTGGCACTTGGGAATGATCAATTAAGAAAGCACCGATAAGTGGTGAGATGCTTTGTGTAAAGCTCCGAAGAATATCATTAAATATTCACAGTCCACAGTCAGCGCCATAAACAACTTTTATTTTAAGATCTTTAAAAAATCTATTGATTCTCAAAATCAGTGGATCCCGGGTGGCAGACTTAGGTCATGAATGTAGTTCCCCTTTAAGAAAACAGAAGTGTGGAAGGTAGGCTGGTCTGCAATAATGATTGAAAGGCCTTAGTGCTCTACTCACGACTATACTGCTGGCAAATGTACAGGCTCTGGATAATAAAATTGAAGACCTCAGGGCAAGATTACAGTATCAGAGGGATATCAGGAGCTGCTGTGAACTTTGCTTCATGAAAACATGGTTAACCCCTGCCATTTTGGACGCATTACTGCAGTCCAAAGTCTTTACCATCCACTGAACAGACAGCACAGCTGGCTTTTCTAAAGGTAGAGGAGATTGAGTCTGTTTCATGGTTATATCATCGCAGTGCACAGACATGGTGGTTCTGTTTGAATCCTTTCACCCAACCTGAAATACGTTTGACTGCTGTTCATAGACTTCAGTTCAGCATTCAACACAATCATCCCTCAGAAACTGATTGGAAAGCTGAGCCTACTGGACCTGAACACCTCCCTCTGCAACTGGATCCTAGACTTCCTGACTGGGAGACCTCAGTCAGTCCGGATTGGAGGCAGCATCTCCAACACCATCACACTGAGCACGGGGACTCCCCAGGGCTGTGTGCTCAGTCCACTGCTGTTCACTCTGCTGACTCATGACTGTGCTGCAACACACAGCTCGAACCATATCATCAAGTTCGCCGATGACACAACCGTGGTGTGTCTCATCAGCAAGAACGATGAGTCAGCTTACAAAGAGGAGGTGCAGTAGCTAACGGACTGGTGCAGGGCCAACAACCTGTCTCTGAATGTGAACAAAACAAAAGAGATGGTTGTTGATATCAGGAGGGCACAGAGCAACCACGCCCCGCTGAACATCGACGGCTCCTCGGTAGAGAGTGTTAAGAGCACCAAATTTCTTGGTGTTCACCTGGCAGAGAATCTCACCTGGTCCCTCAACACCAGCTCCATAGCAAAGAAAGACCAACAACGTCTCTAATTTCTGCGAAGGCTGAGGAAGGTCCATCTCCCAACCCCCATCTTTACCACATTCTACAGGGGTTGTATTGAGAGTATCCTGAGCAGCTGCATCACTGCCTGGTTTGGAAATTGCACCATCTCGGATCGCAAGACCCTGCAGCGGATAGTGAGGTCAGCTGAGAAGATCATCGGGGTCTCTCTTCCTGCCATTACGGACATTTACACTACTTGCTGCATCCGCAAAGGACCCCACACACCCCTCATACAAACTCTTCTCCCTCCTGCCGTCTGGGAAAAGGCACCGAAGCATTCGGGCTCTCACAACCAGACTATGTTACAGTTTCTTCCCCCAAGCTATCAGACTCCTCAGTACCCAGAGCCTGGACTGACACCTTACTGCCCTATTGTCTTGTTTATTATTTATTGGAATGCCTGCACTGTTTTGTGCACTTTATGCAGTCCTGGGTAGGTCTGTAGTCTAGTGTAGTTTATTCTCTGTGTTGTTTTTTACGTAGTTCAGTCTAGTTTTTGTACTGTGTCATGTAACACCACGGTCCTGAAAAAACATTGTCTCATTTTTACTATGTACTGTACCAGCAGTTATGGTCGAAATGGCAATAAAAGTGACTTGACTTGAAACAACTATCAATTAAAAGTTGTCCATTTTATTTGCCGAGGGAAATTTCTGCTGTCATCCTGGTAGAGGTGTACATGACACCTCTGGCCAATGTTAGGCAGGCACTGGAGGAGTTGAGCATTGTAATCAGCAGTCACAAAACAGCACATCCTGATGCCTTCCCAATCATTGTGGGGATTTCAAACAGGCCATTTAGATGAAGTTTCTGAACAACCATCATCAATGTATCACTGGTGGAACCAGAGGCGCCAACACACTTGACCACCATTATAGCACCATGAAGAACATTCACTGAGCCACTCCATGCCCACACTTTGGAAAGTCCAATCAACTGGCAGAAACTAGAGATCGCAGCACTAGTGCTGAGGACCAAGAAGGTATTATCAAGGGAGGTGGAGGAGCACTTATAGGACTGCTCTAAATCAGTGGACTGGACAATATTCTGGAACTCATCTTCAAATCTGAATGAATATGCAGCAGCTGTCATTGACTTCATCAAAACTTGTGTGGATGAGTGTGTGCCTTCAAGAACATACCAGACATGTCCAAACCAGAAGCCATGCATGAGCCAGGAGATTTGTCATCTTCTTAGAGCTAGATCTGTGGCATTCAAGACCAGTGATTCAAAACTACACAAGAAGTCTAGGTCCAACCTATGGAAAACTATTTTAACAGCAAAAAAGCAGTTCTGATTGAAGATAGAGATGGAATCGGATGCACGTCAGCTTTGGCGGGGTTTGAAGGCCATTACTTCTTACAAAGCGAAATGTAACATAGAAACATAGAAAATAGGTGCAGGAGTAGGCCATTCGGCCCTTCGAGCCTGCACCGCCATTCAGTATGATCATGTCTGATCATCCAACTCAGAACCCTGTACCTGCTTTCTCTCCATACCCCCTGATCCCTTTAGCCACAAGGGCCATATCTAATTTCCTCTTAAGTATAGCCAATAAACTGGCCTCAACTGTTTCCTGTGGCAGAGAATTCCACAGATTCACCACTCTCTGTGTGAAGAAGTTTTTCTTCATCTCAGTCCTAAAAGGCTTCCCCTTTATCCTTAAACTGTGACCCCTCGTTCTGGACTTCCCCAACATCGGAAACAATCTTCCTGCATCTAGCCTGTCCAATCCCTTTAGAATTTTATACGTTTCAATAAGATCCCCCCTCAATCTTCTAAATTCCAGTGAGTATAAGCCTAGTCGATCCAGTCTTTCTTCATATGAATGTTCTGCCATCCCAGGAATCAATCTGGTGAACCTTCTCTGTACTCCCTCTATGGCAAGAATGTCTTTCCTCAGATTAGGGGACCAAAACTGCACACAATATTCTAGGTGCGGTCTCACCAAGGCCTTGTACAACTGCAGTAGAACCTCCCTGCTCCTGTACTCAAATCCTTTTGCTATGAATGCCAACATACCATTTGCCTTTTTCACCGCCTGCTGCACCTGCATGCCCACCTTCAATGACTGGTGTACAATGACACCCAGGTCTCGTTGCATCTCCCCTTTTCCTAATCGGCCACTGTTCAGATAATAATCTGTTTTCCTGTTCTTGCAGCCAAAGTGGATAACCTCACATTTATCCACATTAAATTGCATCTGCCATGAATTTTCCCACTCACCTAACCTATCCAAGTCACCCTGCATCCTCTTAGCATCCTCCTCACAGCTAACACCGCCGCCCAGCTTCGTGTCATCCGCAAACTTGGAGATGCTGCATTTAATTCCCTCGTCTAAATCATTAATATATATTGTAAACAACTGGGGTCCCAGCACTGAGCCTTGCGGTACCCCACTAGTCACTGTTACGCCTGTGCCCCCTCCTTTTTGAGAATTGCCAGATCGCTATTAATTCAGGTCAGGAGACCCAGGAAATGACAGAGAGACGTTTGGAATGTTTGGCCCCTCGGCGATACAAAGCTACGGGAAACGGCCATTGTCTCTTGGAAACGGAATTGTGTATTGAATACTGTGCTCCGTGGAAGCCCTTGGGTAACGTGGGCTGGTTGGGGGGATGGCATCATTCCCCCCTGATTGACATCTGAGACCCCGTGAGTGGGGATAAAAGAGGGTCTGTGGGATCAGCCCCTCAGACGCACCAGAAGAAACGCTAGAAATCCTGTAACAGCGTAATAGCAAAAGCCGGTGGAAAGCCACGTGCGTCCTTTTCCATTTGCCTCGGAATTGGTGGGCCTTGTCACAGAAGAACGGCTTCAGCTAACAACAAAGGAGAAATCAGCCCCCAACGACTCTCGAAGGATTGACATCATAAAAGGAATGGGCAAGTTTTAATCTGTCTCTCTCTCTCCAACAAAAAGCTGCAGCTTGAATGAACTACAGTGACTTTTATATTTCCATCGGGCAATACATTATCCCCTAGACAACGATAGAGTTATTTCTTATTGATTATTATTATACCCACGCTTTTAGATTTAGTATTGATGACGTATATTATCTGTATGGTTGCATTGATATTATTTTTGTGTATTTTTATCAATAAATACTGTTAAAAATAGTACCATCAGACTTCAACGGACCTGTCTATCTTTGCTGGTAAGTGACCCAGTTACGGGGTACGTAACATCACTGCCTGCCATTCTGAAAAGGTCCCGTTTACTCCCACTCTTTGCTTCCTGTCTGCCAACCAATTCTCTATCCACATCAATACCATACCCCCAATACCGTGTGCTTTAAGTTTGCACACTAATCTCCTGGGTGGGACCTTGTCAAAAGCCTTTTGAAAATCTAAATATACCACATCCACTGGCTCTCCCCTATCCACTCTACTAGTTACATCTTCAAAAAATTCTATAAGATTCGTCAGACATGATTTTCCTTTCACAAACCCATGCTGACTTTGTCCAATGATTTCACCTCTTTCCAAATGTGCTGTTATCATATCTTTGATAACTGTCTCTAGCATTTTCCCCACCACCGATGTCAGACTCACTGGTCTATAATTCTCCGGTTTCTCTCTCCCTCCTTTTTTAAAAAGTGGGGTTACATTAGCTACCCTCTAATCCTCAGGAACTAATCCAGAATCTAAGGAGTTTTGAAAAATGATCACTAATGCATCCACTATTTCTTGGGCTACTTCCTTAAGCACTCTGGGATGCAGACCATCTGGCCCTGGGGATTTATCTGCCTTTAATCCCTTCAATTTACCTAACACCACTTCCCTACACTCATGTATTTCCCTCAGTTCCTCCATCTCACTAGACCCTCGGTCCCTTACTATTTCCGGAAGATTATTTATGTCCTCCTTAGTGAAGACAGAACCAAAGTAGTTATTCAATTGGTCTGCCATGTCTTTGTTCCCTATGATCAATTCACCTGTTTCTGACTGTAAAGGACCTACATTTGTCTTGACCAATCTTTTTCTTTTCATGTATCTATAAAAGCTTTTACAGTCAGTTTTTATGTTCTCTGCCAGCTTTCTCTCATAATCTTTTTTCTCTTTCCTAATTAAGCCCTTTGTCCTCCTCTGCTGGTCTCTGAATTTCTCCCATTCCTCAGGTGTGCCGCTTTTTTTTGTTAATTTATATGTTTCTTCTTTGGACTTGATACTATCCCCAATTTCCCTTGTCAGCCACGGGTGCACTACCTTCCCTGGTTTATTCTTTTGCCTAACTGGGATGAACAATTGTTGTAGTTCATCCATGCGATCTTTAAATGCTTGCCATTGCATATCCACCGTCAACCCTTTAAGTATCAATTGCCAGTCTATCTGAGCTAATTCACATCTCGTATCTTCAAAGTTCCCCTTCTTTAAGTTCAGAACCTTTATTTCTGAATTAACTATGTCACCCTCCATCTTAATGAAGAATTCCACCATATCATGGTCAGTCTTACCCAAGTGGCCTCCCACGACAAGATTGCTAACCCTTCCTTATTGCTCAATACCCAATCTAGAATGGCCTGCTCTCTAGTTGGTTCCTCGACATGTTGGTTTAGAAAACCATCCCGCATACATTCCAAGAAATCCTCTTCCTCAGCACCCTTACCAATTTGGTTCACCCAATCTATATGTAGATTGAAGTCACCCATTATAACTACTGTTCCTTTATTGCACACATTTCTAATTTCCTGTTTAATGAGATCCCCAACCTCACTACTACTGTTAGGTGGCCTGTACACAACTCCCATCAGTGTTTTCTGCCCCTTAGTGTTATGCAGCTCTACCCATATTGATTCCACATCCTCCAGGCTAATGTCCTTCCTTTCTATTGCATTAATCTCCTCTCTAACCAGCAATGCTACCCTACCTCCTTTTCTTTCCTGTCTATCCCTCCTGAATATTGAATATCCCTGGATGTTGAGCTCCCATCCTTGGTCACCCTGGAGCCATGTCTCTGTGATCCCAACTATATCATATTCATTAATAACTATGGAGCCATGTCTCTGTGATCCCAACTATATCATATTCATTAATAACTATCTGCACATTCAATTCATCCACCTTGTTACGAATGCTCCTCGCATTGACACACAAAGCCTTCAGGCTTGTTTTTACAACACTCATTAGCCCTTATACAATTATGTTGAAAAGTGGCTCTTTTTGCTTTCTGCCCTGGATTTGCCTGCCTGCCACTTTTACTTTTCACCTTACTACTTTTTGCTTCTACCCTCATTTTACACCCCTCTGTTTCTCTGCACTTGTTCCCATCCCACTGCCACATTGGTTTAAAGCCTCCTGAACAGCAGTAGCAAATGCTCCTACTAGAACATTGGTTCCAGTCCAGCCCAGGTGCAGACCGTCCTGTTTATTCTGGTCCCACCTCCCCCAGAACTGGTTCCAATGCCCCAGAAATTTGAATCCCTCCCCTTTGCACCATTTTTCAAGCCACGTATTCATCTGAAATATCTTCCTATTTCTACTCTGACTAGCACGTGGCAATGGTAGTAATCCAGAGATTAATACCTTTGTGGTCCTACTTTTTAGTTTATCTCCTAACTCCCTAAATTCACCTTGTAGGACCTCATCCCGTTTTTTACCTATATCGTTGGTACCTATGTGCACCACGACCACTGGCTGTTCACCCTCCCATTCCAGAATGTCCTGCAGCCACTCAGGGACATCCTTGACCCTTGCACCAGGGAGGCAACATACCATCCTGGAGTCTCATTTGCGGCTGCAGAAACACCTATCTATTCCCCTTACAATCGAATCAGCTATCACTATAGCTCTCCCACTCATTTCTTTCCCTCCTGTGCCGTAGAGCCACCCATGGTGCAATGAACTCGGCTGCTGCTGCATTCCCCTATGAGACATCTCCCCCAACAGTATCCAAAACAGTATATCTGTTTAGGAGAGAGATGACCTCAGGGGACTCCTGCACTACCTGTCTACTGCTACTTTGTCTAGTGGCCACCCCTTCCCTTTCTGCCTGTGTAGCCTTTACCTGCGGTGTGGCCAACTCACTGAACGTGCTATTCACGACTTTCTCAGTATTGCGGATGCTCCAGTATGAATCCAATCGCAGCTCCAGACGCTCAATGCGGTCTGCCAGAAGCTGCAGTTAGACACACTTCCTGCACACATAGTCGTCAGGGACACTGGAAGTATCCCTGATTTCCCACATGCTGCAGGATGAACAAACCACGGGGCCGATCTCAGCTGCCATGACCTACCCAATACTTGCCTCAACTTTTGAAACTTTCTCCTTTGAAAGGAACTTACCTGGCCTTACCTCACTTGGCGTGAAGCTCGTCCTCAGCCTCTTCTCGTCGAAGCCTCTTGAGTCAAAGCCTCGAATCTCCACTCCTTCACTGGCCCACCAACTCACTGGTCACTTTCCACAGGCTGCTCCGCTTGAGGTAACCCTCTATTTATTTGTTTGAGTTTCTCAAACTGCTTGGTCACCTGACCTCGATTGCCCAATCAGCTGCTTTCTGCATAATGAACGGTTGTGATGCTTCACTCCCTGATGAGCTCAATGCCTTTTATGAACATTTTGATGTGGAGAATAGGTGACCCTGTGATCTCTGTCCTGGAGGCTGATGTCAGAACATCTTTGAAGAGGGTAAAGCCTCGAAAAGCATCAGGGTGTGATTGTGCACCTGGTAGTACACTGAAAACCTGTCTTAAAGGACATCTTCAATCTCTCACTGCTTCAATTGGAGGTTTTGAAGGAGGTTCCTACCTGCTTCAAAAGGACAAGAATCATGCTAGTGCCCAAGAAGAGAAGGGTGAACTGCCTCAATGACTAACGCTCAGTTGAACTCACATCTACTGTGACAAAGTGCTTTGAGAGTTTGGTCATGATCACGATTGACTCCTGCCTCAACAAGAAGCTGGATCTGCTACAATTTGCCTATTGCCACAATAGGTCTACAGTGGATGCAATCTTACTGGCTCTCCACACGGCCTTGGTTCATTTGAACAATAGCAATACCTGTGTCAGGAGTGCTGTTTGATTACAGATCAGTGTTTATTACCATCATACCCTCAGTACTAATCAGCAAACTCCAAAACCTGGGCCTTTGTACCTCCCTCTGCAACTAGATCCTTGACATCCTCATCAGGAGACCACATCTCCTCCTTACTGAAATCAACACTGGTGTACCTCAAGCATATGTGCTTAGCCCACTGCTCTACTTTCCCTACAGCTACGTATGTGTGGCTAGGCAGAGCTCAAATACCACTTTGCTGATGACACGACTATTGCTGGGAGAATTTCACATGGTGACAAGCAAGCATACAGGAGTGACATAGATTAGCTGGTTCATTGGTGTGGTGACAACAATCTTGCACTCAACATCAATAATCCAAGGAAGTAACTGTGGATTTCAGGAAGGGGAAGTCAAAGGAATACACACCATTCCTTGTTAAGGGATCAAAAGTGGAAAGGTTAGTAGTTTCAAGTTCCTAGGAGTCAACATCTCTAAAGATCTATCCTGGTCCCAACATATTGATGCAATTACAAAGAAGGCATGAAAGTGGGTATATTTCATCAGGAGCTTGAGGAGACTTGGTATGACACTGAAGACTCTCGCAAATTTCTACAGAAGTTCTGTGGAGAGCATTCTAACTGATTGCATCACTGTCTGGAATGGAGGGGCCACTGAACAGGATCAGAAAAAGCTGCAGAAAGTTATGAACTATCATGGGCACTAGCCTCCCCGGCATCGAGGACATCTTCAAAAGGCGAGGCCTCAAAGAAGTGGGATCCATCATCGGGGATACCTAAGACCAAGGTCGTACCCCTTCTCATTGCTTCAAGGTGGAGATACAGAAACCTGAAGACTTGCACTTAATGCTTTAGGAACAGCTTCTTCCCCTCCACCGTCAGTTTTCTAAATCGAAATGAACCCATTACACTACCTCAATATTTTGATTTTTACTCCCTTTCTGCCCTGCTTAATTTAATTTTTTGAAATATATTTCTTATGGTAAATTACAGTTTTTATTATTATTTATTGCAAAGTACTACTGCCACAAAACAAGAAGGTACATGATACATGCTGGTGATATTAAACCTGATTCAGATTCTGATTCTGCTTCTACATTGAGATTCATCTTCCTGCAGGCATTAACAGGAAAAAAGAAATGCAGTCGAATTTTATGAAAAAAAAACAATACATAAACAGAAAAAGACTGTAAACGCCATTGGGCAATGCACAAAAGGAAGACGAGCTGTGCAAATGAAAATAATACTGAGAACATTAATTTTAAATGTCCTTGAAAGTGAGTTTATAGGTCAACATAATAGTTCAGAGTCTTGGTGAGTTAAGTTACCCATGCTGATTCAGGAGATGGATGGTTGTAGGGTAGTAACTGTTTCTAAACCTGGTAGAGTGGGACCTAATGCTTCTCTACCTCTTACCTGGTGGTAGTAGCAAGAAAAATTCATGGTGTTTGATTATAGATGTTGTTTTCTTGTAGCAATGTTCTATGGAAATGTACTCAATGGTGGGAGGGCTTTGCCTGTGTTGAACTAGGCCATATGTATCATTTACTACAGCCTTTTCTGTTCCTGGGCATTGGTGTTATTTCCATACCAGGCTGAGGTGCAGCCAGTTAGGATACTCTCCACTGCCCATCTACTCAAGCTTGTCAAAGTTCTTGGTGAAATGCCAAATCTGTGCAAACTTCTAAGAAAGTGGAGGCACTGTTGTCCCTTCTCTGTGATAACACGTAAGTGTTGGTCCCAGGACATATCCTCTACTATTTTGATACCAAGAAATTTAAGGTTACTGACACACTCCACTCACCTCTAATTTCCTAATGAGGACTCGGTCCTGGATCCTTCGTTTCTTCCTCCTGATGTTAATAATCAGCTTTTTGGTTTTGCTGCTGCTGAGTGAATGGTTGTTGATGTGGCACCATTCAAGCAGGTTTTCAATCTCCCTCCCATATGCAGATTTGTCACCATCTTTGATTTGGCCAGAAAAATGTTGTGTCATCAGCAAACATAAATAAGTCACTAGAGCTGCAATTAGCCACACAATTATAAGTACAAAGTAGGTAGAGAAGGGTGCCAAGCCCTGTAGTGTGAGTGTGATTCTGAGTGTGAAGGAGATCTTGTCAATTCATATTGGCTGGTGTCTGTCAGCAAGTTGCACAGGGAGTTTCCAGGCCCCGACAACAAGGAGAACAAAATTCACTTCAAAAGTCGGAACTACATATTAAAATAGCAGTAACTGCCCAAATAATTCTTTGCTGTGTCAGAGTTCTAGTGAAGTTCCTGTTTTGGGACTCTGGTGCTCATTCATCGAGCTGTAATACACCAAATGTTGGGACTGTGCTCCAAATCATTGTTGACTGATTTATTGAAACAATACAGGGAACTGAGCACTGTACTGAACATCAAAGGTCCTGTACCAAGCTTTTCCTGCTTTGCAGCCTTTTCTCCTCCCCAAGCCCAAAATGAGTCTGGGCAAATGCCAGAGGAGCTGATACATTCAAATGCCGGTAGAAAATTTAAACAGAAAAGCCAATGTAATCAATGTGAAAGTAGCACTTTGTTTCTGAGCAGCTTTTCTGCGAGATGCGGGGTGGTTGGCTCTGTGAGAAAGCAGGTGCAAATATTTTACAGTTTCAGTTGGAAATGTGGTCTCCAAACTCCAAACTGTTCAAAGCAACTGGATTTCACAACTATTTTCTGCAAGTCTTTCCAATACACCAAGTATTTCATTGTGCATGCCCATCAATCTTTCCCCTGAGCTCCTCACTTTTGTCGCGGAGTAGCTGACATTTCTGCTGCAATTTCTTCTTTTCCAGGTGCAAACCAGTCATATTCGGTAACTCAATTCTAAGCTAATTGTGCAGTCATCTTCATTGTACATCTATAGAAATTATAAAGTCTTTGGTGACATGCCAAATCTCCTTAAACTCCAAATGAAGTAAAGCTGCTGTCCTGACTTCTTTGTGACTGCAAGTTAATGAGTTAGCAAGGTTAGACATTAAATGTTAGAGGTTAGTAGTGCTATATTTAATAGAGAACTTACTTCATGAACCCTCTCTTCTCACTTCCCTACAATTTCTTGGCCAAGTTGTTCTTGACTTTCTAAAACAAAACAAGGTCACAATCTACTGGGGGAGGGAGTGATGGAGGTTTAGCAATGGATAAGAAACAAGGAATCCATGCTTAGATCAGATGCTGCATAGAAATCAGAATAGATTGTACGAGGAGTACAAATAGAATGTGATTGGTAGGAGGCTGGGGGCAGTAATGGCTTCAGTAACAATAATCATCACTGTCTTCTCCATGGGTCTTGCTTTATTTTGCTTTCTACAGCATTGTGAGTGTTCTTTGATAAAATCACTGTGTGCATTGATCTTGTGAGTGATGAAGGATGCTTTGTATTTACAAGGGCGAGTTAAAGTGATGTCTTTTCAATGGAGATATATTTTACTAAGAATGTGTGTGCTATTTATGCTATTTATCTCCACACAATTTTTTTAGATGTGTAGGGACTAATGAATCATTTACCAGAATATTATAGAGTCAAAAAAATTAATGTGATTCAGAACTACTTGCATTTTTACTTTGTTTCCTTTGTTGATTATTGAGAAATGATTGTCAATGGACTGCAATAACTTACATTTCAAATAGATAATTAAAGCTTAGCCACTTCCAAACTTGTAAGTGAAACATTAGGGAGAACCATTATACTGACATTAATGCCTCAAATGATTTTCCAAATCATTGCAAATGAGAGGGCTGCCTATAGAAACTAGATGAATGGGTGTAAAGGTGGAAATGTTCAGTTGGGAGCAGACACCAGTGTTGATTCACCAATTGCACTGGCAGTTCATTCCACACTCTCACTACCCTCTGATTGAAGAAGTTGCCCCTCATCTTCCTCTATCATTTCACCTTTCACCCTTAACCCATGACTTCTAGTTGTAGTCGCAACCATCCACAGTGGAAAAAACCTGCTTGCATTTAACCTATCTATACCACTCATAATTTTGTATACTTCTATCAAATCTTCCCTTATTTTATATATATATATATTCTGGGGCAAAAAGTCCAGACCTATTCAACCATTTTCTAGAAATCATTTCCTCAAGCCTCAGCAATATTCTTGTAAATTTTCTCTACACTCTTTCAATCTTATTTACATCCTTCCTGTTGGTAGGTGACCAAAACTGTGCACGACACTTCAAATTAGGCCTCTCCAACATCTTATACAATTTCAACATAGCATCTCAACTCCTGTACTCAGTATATTGATTTATGAAGGCCAATGTGCCAAAAGCATTATTTACAACCCTAACTACCTGTGATACCACTTTCAAAGAACGATGGACCTGTATTCCCAGATCCTTCTGTCCTACCCCTCTGCTCAGTGCACTTACCGTTCAATGTGTAAGACCTATCCTACCTGGTCTTCCAAAAGTGCAACACCTCACAGATGTTTGCATTAAATTCTATCTGCCATTTTTCCAGCTGGTCCAGATCCCACTGAAAGCTTTGATATTCTTCCTCATAGTCTGTTATGTTCAAATCTTGGTGTCATTTGAAAATTTGCTGATCCAGTTTCCCACATTATCATTCAGATCATGTCCCTAGAGCGAGGGGTGTAGATAGGGTGGAGTTTGTTAGGTGTGTTCAGAAAGGTTTCTTGACACAGTATGCAGATAAGCCTACAAGAGGAGAGGCTGTACTTGATCTGGTATTGGGAAATGATCAGGTGTCAGATCTCTCAGTGGGAGAGCATTTTGGAGAGAGTGATCACAATTCTATCTCCTTTACCATAGCACTGGAGAGGGATAGGAACAGACAAGTTAGGGAAACTTTTAATTGGAGTAATGGGAAATATGATGCTATTGGGCAGGAACTTAGAAGCATAAACTGAAAACAGATGTTCTCCGGAAACGTACTGAAAAAATATGGCAAATGCTCAGGGTATATTTGTGTGGAGTTCTGCATCGGTACATTCCAATGAGACAGGGAAAGGATGACAAGGTATAGGAACCATGGTGTACAAAGGCTGTTGTAAATCTCATCAAGAAGAAAAGAAGAGCTTATGAAAGATTCAAAAAAGTAGGTAATGATAGAGATCTAGAAGATTATAAGGCTAGCAGGAAGGAGCTTAAGAATGAAACTAGGAGAGCCAGAAGGAGACATGAAAAGGCCTTGGCAGACAGGATTAAGGAAAACCCCAGGGCATTCTACAAGTATGTGAAAAGCAAGAGAATAAGATGTGAGAGAATATGACCAATCAAGTGTGACAGTGGTAAAGTGTGTATTGAACTAGGGGAGATAGCAAAAGTACTTAATGAATACTTTGCTTCAGTATTCACTACAGAAAAGGATCTTGGCAATTGTAGGGATGACTTATAGCGGACTGAAAAGCTTGAGCATGTAGATATTAAGGAAAATGATGTGCTGGAGCAATTAGAAAGCATCAAGTTGGATAAGTCACCGGCACCAGACAAGATGTACCTTAGGCTACTGTGGGAGGCAACGGAGGGGATTGATGAGCCTCTGGCGATGATCTGTGCATCATCAATGGGGATGGGAGAGGTTCCAGAGGATAGGAGGTTTGCAGATGTTGTTCACTTATTCAAGAAAGGGAGTACAGATAGCCTAAGAAATGAGAGACCAGTGAGTCTTACTTCAGTCATTGGTTATCTGATGGAGAAGATCCTGAGAGGCAGGATTTACAAACATTTAGAGAGGTGTAACGTGATTAGAAATAGTCAGCATGGCTTTGCAAAGGCAGATCATGCCTTAAGAGCTTGTCTGAATTTTCTGAGGATGTGACTAAACACATTGATGAAGGAAGAGCAGTAGATGTAGTGTATATGGATGTCAGCAAGACATTTGATAAGGTATCCCATGCAAAGATTATTGAGAAAGTAAGGAAGCATGGGATCCAAGGTGACTTTGCTTCCCCACAGAAGGAAAAGAGTGGTTGTAGACGGGTCATATTCTGCATGGAGGTTGGTCACCAGTAGTGTGCCTCAGGGATCTGTTCTGGGACCCCTACTCTTTGTGATTTTTATAAATGACCTTGATGAGGAAGTTAAAAACACGAACACGAGGAAATCTGCAGATGCTGGAAATTCAAGCAACACACACAAAATGCTGGTGGAAAGCAGCAGGCCAGGCAGACTCTATAGGAAGCAGTACAGTCGATGTTTTGGGCCAAGACTCTTTGTCAGGACTAACTGAAAGAAAAGGTAGTAAGGGATTTGAAAGTGGGAAGGAGAGGGGGAGTTCTGAAATGATAGGAGAAGACCGGAGGGGGAGGGATGAAGCTAAGAGCTGGTAAAGTGATTGGCAAAAGGGATACACAGCTGTAAAAGGCAAAGAATCATGGGATGGAAGGGCTTGAGAGAAAAAATGGAGGGGGGAGCACCAGAGGGAGATGGAGAACAGGCAAGGAGTGATTGTGAGAGGGGCAGAGAGAGAAAAAAAAGTGAGCAAAAAGGGGGGTAGTAATAAATAAATAATTAGATAGATAGGTAGATTAATAAATAAGGGATAGGGTCAGAAGGGGAGGAGAGGCATTAACGGAAGTTAGAGAAATCTATGTTCATGCCATCAGGTTGGAGGCTACCCAGCTCACGAGCTGCTCGATACTCTCTCTCTCTCTGAATTAGTGGCACACACTCTCTCTATTTTTAAAAGCACAGTCTTCAATGAATAAAACACAGGAACTCGTCACAGTGGTATGACTCTTGGCAGTGTGGAGGATCAGAGGGATCTTGGAGTCCGAGTTCATAGGACTCTAAAAGCTGCTGCGCTGGTTGACTCTGTGGTTAAGATGGCATACAGTGCATTGGCCTTCATCAATCATGGGATTGAATTCAGGAGCTGAGAGGTAATGTTGAAGCTATATAGGAACCTTTTCAGACCCCACTTGGAGTACTGTGCTCAGTTCTGGTCGCCTCACTACAGGAAGGATGTGGAAACCATAGAAAGGGTGCAGAGGAGATTTACAAGGATGTTGCCTGGATTGAGAAGCATGCCTTATGAGAACAGGTTGCGTGAACTCGGCCTTTTCTCCTTGGAGTGACAGAGGATGAGAAGTGACCTGATAGATGTGTATAAGATGAGAGGCATTGATCGTGTGGATAGACAGAGGCTTTTTCCCAAAGCTGAAACAGCTAACACGAGAGGGCACAGTTTTAAAGTGTTTGGTAGTAGGTACAGAGGAGATGTCAGGGGCAAGTTTTTTACACAGAGAGTGGTGAGTGCATGGAATGGGCTGCTGGTGACAGTGGTGGAGGCAGATATGATAGGGTCTTTTAGGAGACTCCTGGATAGGTACAAGGAGCTTAGAAAATTAGAGGGCTATGTGTAACCCTAGGTAATTTCTAAGGTAAGGACATGTTCGACACAATTTTGGGGGCCAAAAGGCCTGTATTGTGCTGTAGGTTTTCTATATAGATGACAAACAGCAACAGATCCAACACTGATCTCTGCAGCACACCAATAGTCACAGGACTCCAACGAGAAAAGCAACCATCTAAAACCATTCTTCGCTTTCTCCCTCAAAGCCAATGTCTAATCCAATTTACTACCTTATCTTGAATGTCAAGTAACTGAACCTTCTTGAACAAACTCCCATGCAGAACCTTGTCAAAGACCTTGCTAAAGTTGATGTAGACAACATCCATTGCCTTGCCTTCATCAATTTTCCTGGGAACTTCCTCGAAAAACTGGATACAATTAGTTAGATATGACCTACCATGCACAAAGACTGTTGAATATCCCTAATCAGTCCCTGTCTATCCAAATACTTATATAATCGGATCCTTGGAATACCTTCCAATAACTGTCAGCCTCCTACAGCTTACTATTTCCTGACCTCTTCTTAGATCCCTCCTAAAACAACAGAACAACATTAGCTACCCTCCAATCCTCTGGCACCTTATTTGTGACCAAAGGTGTTTTAAATATCTCTGCTGGACTCCTGCAATTTCTACACCATCCTCTCTCAGTATCTGAGGGAAGATCCTGTTATGCTCCTTGAGACTTATCTGGACTAATTAGCCTCAAGACACCTCCTCCTCTGTTGACTGTAGAAGGCCCATGACCTGGTTGCTGCTTTGCCCTTCTATAGGCTTTAAGTCTGGCTTCTGAGAAAATACAGATGTAAGAAAACCATTTAAGATCTCCCCTATTTCTTTCAGCTCCAGCACATATTAGCATTCTGAAATCCCAGAGAACCAATTTTGTCCCTTGCTACCCTTTTAATCTTAGCATATCTGTAGAAGACTTAGGAGTCTCCTTCACCTTGCCTGTTAGAACAACTCATGCCTTCATTTAGCCCTCCTGATTACCTTCTTAACTGCTGTCTTGCATTTCTTAGATTCGTCAAGTATCTCATAAGTTCCTACCTGCCTATACCTGCTATGCACCTCTTTCATATGAGACTCCCTAAACCTGATATTCTTGCCTTTTATTCTGACAGGAACATACAAACTCTGTACTCCCAAAATTTCAATTTTGAAGGCCTCCCACTTATCAAGCATACCTTTGCCAGTAAACAATGTGTCACAATCCACACTTGGCACATCCTTTCTGATATCATCAAAATTGGCCTTTCTGCAATTTAGAATCTCAACCCAAGAAACAGACTGATCCTTTTCTATAATTACTTTGAAACTAATAGCATTATGATCACTAGATGTAAAGAGTCCCTCTACACAAACTTTTGACACCTGCCCTGTCTGATTCCCTAATCAGTGATCTAGTATCACACTCCAGTTGGGACTTCTATATACTGATTAAGGAAACTACCCTGATCACATTGGACAAACTTCTTCCCATCCAACCATCCCATCTGTACATGTCCCACCTTCCCAAGAAGAGAGCCCAATGATCCAAAAATCTGAAGCCCTCCCTCCTGCACCATCTCCTTTGCCACATGGTAACCTGTATGATTTTCCTATTTCTGGCCTCAATAGCTCATAGCAACTGGTAGCAATCCTGAGATCACAACCCTGGAGGTCCTGTCCTTTAACTTAGCACGTTTTGAACTCACTTTGCAGGGCATCATCACCCCTCCTTCCCATGTCACTGATACCAACATGGACCACAAACTCTGTCTGCTCACCCTTCCACATAAGAATGCGATTTGAGGTGTCCCTGACCCTGGCACACAGGAGGCAACATATCATCCAGGAATCATGTCACAATGTGTGCTGGCAATGTTGGAACCCAAGTACAGAGGAAAGTCAGGCTCCAATGTAGAGACAGCCACCAGACTTTATTCATAAGAATTCCAGCAGAGCAGTGGTGGCTCAGCCAAATGACACCACGAGACGTAGCATTCTGAAAACCTGAACAGTGTAGAGCTCTCTGACTCCCACACAAGCCCAAAGAGTTCAATAAAAGCAACTTGACTTGACTTGAAAATTATGTGTGGTATAGATAGGATAAATTCAAGCAGGCTTTTTCTGCTGAGGTTGGGTGGGACTACAATAAGAGGTCATGGGTGTGTGGTGAAACATGACAAGTTTAAGGGGAACATGAGGGAAATCCTCCACTCATAGTGTGGTGAGAGTGTGGAATTAGCTGCCAGCGCATGTGGTGCATGCAAGCCTGATTTCAATGTTTAAGAGAAGTTTGGATAGGTCCATGGATGCTAGGGGTAGAGAGGGCTATGGTCCGGGTGCAGGTCGATAGGAGTTAGCAGTTTAAATATTTGACTGCTGCACAGGAATTTCACGTAATCTTGACATTGTCATTGTTTCTCACCATCAAAGTGTGACATGTGAAGGCTGCGACCTTTTACTCTTGCGAACACCAGGTGAAAGATTCAGCAGATTTTGATCTTTCATGTAGGTTCCAGGCATTGCTGAAATGTAGCCCCTTTGGCCATGTCAATGATATATGATGTAAGGAAAATAAATGCTTCCCCAGGAGGCAACTGCATTCTTTAGGAGTGGACTATAACCTACTGCCAGTAGCACAGACGTTTTGGTACCTGACACTGACATCTCCTTCAGCCATGGCCATTTCCATGGACTTAGCTATGCCTGCCTTTTTGTTAGCTATGTGGAACAGCCCATGTTCCAAGCCTCCACTGGTGACACTCCCCAACTTGCCTCCACCACTTCTACTGGAAGCTCGTTCCACACAGCTACCACTCTCTGAGTAAAGAAATTCCCCCTCATGTTACCCCTAAACTTTTGCTGCCTAACTCTCAACTCATGCCCTCTTGTTTGAATCTCCCTTACTCTCTATGGAAAAACTTCCAACTTCCACTCTACTCTCAAATTCCCTCTGTGATTCGCTTGATCATTCGTCCCTCTCCACTAATCTCACTCCTGGCCACATATCACTGCAAGTGATAGAAATGCTACACCTGCCCATTCACCTCTTCCCTCATCTCCATTCAGGACCCCAAACAGTCCTTCTAGGTAACACTTTGGCTGCAAATCAGTTCGGAACGTTTATTGTATCTGGTACTCTCAATGTGTCCTCCTCTATATTGGTGAAATCTGACGCAAACTAGGGGACCACTTTGTCGAGCACCTCCTCTCCCTCCACCAAAACTGGAATTTACCTGTGGTAACTATTTTAATTCCTATCCCATTCGTGCTCTGACATGTTTGTCCACAGTCTCCTCTTCTGTCAGTATAGAGCAGAAACACCTCATTTTCCATTTAGTTTGCTTCCAGTCTGATGGCATGACCATTGATTTCTCTTTCGGGTGATTTTTTCTCTTCTTTTCTTTTCTCCTCTTGCTTTCATCTTCTTCTATTCTTCACTTGGGCCTCTTAAATTTTCTCCTCATCTGCCTATCACCCTTCCCTGGTGCCCCTCCTTTTTCCCTTTCACATGTGGTCCACTCCCCTCTCCTATCAGATTCCTTCCTTTCCAGCCCTTTACCTTTCCCACTCAACTAGCTTCACCTATCACCTTCTAGCTTGTCCTCCTTCCCCTCCCTGCAAATTTTTATTCTGGCCTTCTTAGGAGGTTAAGAGGATGATGGCACCTAACGGCGACTCCTTTGCTTGCATCTTCAGAAACAAATCTATTTCTATCTTTAATATCTCTATTTTTCCCTTTCAGGGCTCTTTTGAAGACCCTGACCTGAAGTTACACGCTGACTTCAGTTCTTTGCAGGAATGGAACCCACTCTCAGGGTCTCATGACTGGATATTGCTAAGGATGTGGCCTAGAAGACTACTGCACTTTCAAGATTCTGGGATTTCGTGGCTCTGGAGTTGCGCGGACTCAAGATTGGTGCCTCCACAGAAAACTGGTACGTTTTGGGAGATGGAAGATCAAAAGCGGCAAGCTGGCTGCTGGCTGTGTGCCCAGTGAACCGAGTTCTTTGGGCACAGAGCTCAGAAAAAGTGACACAACAGAATTTTAACATTGTAAATCAGTGAGTTGTTTGTTATGTCTCCTCCCTTGCTGTGAAACAGGGACACTTCTTTCTCCCTTAATAGGGAGAGAGGGAGCCTGTGGTATGTCGAGTTGCCAGGTGAACAAGTACTCTTTGGGGTACTGCAAGCCTGTGTCTTTTTTGACGCTTTGCTGCACGCTTGAGTGCTTAGTGGGGGGCAACGATGCTTTTTTTGCTGGTGGGGGAGGAGGGAATTGTTGCTTTGCTGCTGCTTATCCATGGGAGGGGGGAGCTGGGGGGGGCTATGGGGTTCTAACATTTAACTGTCATTCATTCTTTGGGGCTCTGTTTTGTGGATACTTGTAAAGAAAAAGAATTTCAGGATGTATATTATATACAATTCTCTGACATTAAATGTGCCTTTGAAACCTTTTTTTCCAGTCACGATGAAGGGTCTCAGCCCAAAATGGTGCTAGTTTATTCATTTTTTATAGATGCTGACTGACCTGTTGAGTTACTCCAGCATTTTGTATGTTACTCTGAATTTCCAGCATCTACCAAATCTCGCGTGTTAAGAAATGGTAAGGCAGTTTTGGGAAGGTGTACTTGCTATCAACAAATGAAGTTAAGTTGAAGAGTTAGGTCATTGCTTACTGGGGTTTGAAAGTGTGATTGGTGATCTTATTGAAACATATGAAATTCTGAGAAGTATTGACCGAATTGATGCTCGGGAGGTTATATCCCATGTAAAGTCACTTAGACCTAGGGAGCATTGTTTCAGGTTAAGGAATCACTTGCTTAAGATGGAAACAAGGAGAAATTCCTTCTATCAAGAGTGATGACTCTGGCATTCTATACCTTACAGAGCTATGAACTTGTTGAATATATTCAATGCTGAGTCATTGGATGATAGAACACTACCAGAGAGCATCAGGCCCTTCAGCCCATCTAGTTTGTGTCAGTCTGGTCTTTCTGGACCATAACCCACTATATCTCCCTCATTTTCCTAAATGTTACAATTGAACTCACATCTACCACTTCAGCTGGCAGTTCTTTTCACACTCACACCACCCTCTAAGTCAGGGGTTCCCAACCATTTTTTATGCCTGGGACTAATGCCATCAAGCAAGGGACCTGTGGTTCCCAGATTGGGAACTCCAGTTGTAAGTGAAGAAACTGCCCCTTAGATTCCCCTTAAATATTTCACCTTCACCCTCTCCCTGAAACCTTGAGTTCTAAACTCACCCAGGATGAGGGGATGTTGACAGACATTTAAAGAAGGGATCAAGAGAAAGAGAAAAAGAGGTGTGGAGGCCAAGATTGCATCACTATGATCTTATTGAACAGAGGAGCAGACTCCAGAGGGCTGATTGGGTTACCCGTGCTCTCATTTCTCATGTTTCCCCTAAGGAAGCTTGATGAAGTCTAGAGCGTAGGTGGTTGCAGGGAGATATCTGCACTATTTACTGTTCCCTGTGGGAGAGAAACATAATTAGCTTGTTCTCATAAGTCCCACGCTCTAAAATAAAAGCAACTCAAATAAATTAAATATCACAGGATTCCATCTGAGGCTTTAACACCCATAGGTTAAGAAGAGGAAGAGAGTCAGGATTAGCAGTCCTTAATGTTATTGCTTTCACAAGAAATATCTTTGAATCTCTCTGTCCATATTTGTTTATAGAAGTTGGTGAGAATAAAATTGCCTTCAGCCTTAATATTTACTATCAAATGGTCCAATCCAGTCATTGACAGCTAACATTGCGATCACACCTACTGTGGAAATTAATTTTTGGATGATTAGCATCCACATTATTATACCAACAAGTTAGCACCTTTAGGAGAGGAAAGAAGAGCAAGGTTCAGAAACCTTGCAGTCCACAACAGAGTCCACTGAAATTATGCTGCGTGGGACACCTGCTGCGTTTGATTAGGGTGTGTATTTCATGCATGGAAAACTCATAATGCACAATGCAGTCTTAACATGATTCTCGGCACCTAAGTAGTTAAAGGCCCCCAATGTCAGGAAGCACAGATGAAGTGCAAGCCATTGTTTAAGCCCATTTGTCAGCTGGAACCTATACTGCAATGGTTTACTGAGATGAAGAGAGCCAGCATGGAAAATAGAACATTAAGCCCATTTTTTTTATATCTGATTAGACATTGCGATGGCAAAATTGAACAAGGAGCTAAGGGTTTGGACAAGATCACCCCACCTCATAAGATACAGTATGGGGCAGGCTTTACCTGCCTAATGCTGAGTAAAATATCTGTCAGTTTGATAAAAGGTGCAAAACTTACAGCTTATATAGATTATAGTTCAATTAACTCCAAAGTAATAGTTCAAATAATGTCTACCCTTTAAAGAATACCTGAGCAAGTTTGTGTCCTTCCATTAAAGGCTACTTTCCATGTCAGGGACACAAGAAAGTCTTCAGATGCTGGATATCCAAAGCAACACCTACTCTCCTCTCCTAGCAGATTCCTTTTCTCCAACTCTTTATCTTTCATAAAAAACTCTTGGCTTCATCTATCAACTTTTAGCTAGCCTCCTTCCACCTTTCTTTTTCTTCTGGAATCTTCCCCCTTCCATTTCAATCCAGAAGAACGTCTTGTGCAAAACGTTGCCTGCTTATTCATTTCCATGATGCTACCTGACCGCTGAGTTCCTCAAGTATTTTGAGTGTGTTTCCTAGTCAGATTTTTATTGCTCCTTAATCTTGTATCCCAGGCTCAGTGTTGCTGAACAAATGCTAACCATGCATTGAACATATGCAACACTTACCCTCACGTTTGCTGGTAAAAGTCACATTTTGATTTATCTGTGGTAGGGAAGTGCAGATCATATGTTGTTATTAATTTGTTACCTCAGATAGATCAAGTGATGCATCGTATGGACAAAATACAAATCACCATGTAATGATCAGATACCTGGATCAGGTGGGTACCACAGAAGTTATCAATGGATAGAGCAAAATAAAAATAACTGAACATTGGTTGACATTTTTCATTGCTTTAAAATTTTCAACGTTATGCTTAAGGTCTGAAAGTTGGTTCCTGAAATTCCAACACTTGGTGAAGAATTGAAATATAAAGAAACTTGGGACAAAAATTGCTGAAAGACTGTTCAATAGGTTTTAACAATACTTATCTAAACAAAATACAGGCAAGAAAGTGCAAGACAACATTATTTTATAAACATTTGGCCTCAGTAAATGACTAAATTTCTTTGAGGTGGTGATTGGACTACTGACCCAGAGATATTCAGTAGATCTAATGTGAACTTGGTTTCATATGGGAAGAGATAAAGTCCACATCTGAAGTATAGAAAAAACGTGAAAGTAAAGAAAAGGAATAGCAAATTAACTTGTTGCATTAAAAAACAAATTGAAAATATGAAACAAAAAGTAGCGATATAGTGTATGCTGCTTTTGAGCCAATGATCATCCAATGAAATCGTGCCCATTCTCTTCCTTAAGTGCAGGGATCAATTTTTTTTCTACATCTATACAGTTTGAACAGAATTTGAAATATAATGGTACTGAAATTACAGCATAATATTAAATAAAATTACTCGCAGTAATTAAGGGAAATAGGAAGCACATGACAAAACATTCCTCTTGCACTCTAAAACCTCTATAAACACAATATGTAGGTAGATTTATAAACTGTAAAGCTTGAAATTCTTTTGTTGTTATCCACCCAGCATGGATGTGTTTCCTTTCTATGGTGTAGGTAAACTTAGTCAACCTTTGCCCCTGATGACAGCAAGACTCTAGTACTCTATCAGCACCAGAGGCCAAGTAGGAACGCTATGTTTGTACATTTTAACCCTGAAGGGGTATTTTCAAAGAATTCTGTAATACTGAGCTCTGATTATATAGTTCATTTTGACTCAAAGTGATGTTGTTAGTCTGTTGACTTCAATCTGAAAATGATCTTTGCATGACTGGGAATATTTGCAATTCTGCATCATTTGATATTTCACTTTTCCTGTTTATAAGAGAAGGTCCTGCAGAAATTCTAACTAAAATCTCAGGCAATTAATGCAGAGTGAAAAAAGCATGTCAGGATATGATGGAAGTAAATAATCATTTTCAACAGCTTCTACGTGCTCAATGCTGTATGGTTAATTAGATGTTTTGTACAGAACACACATTATTAATACATTCAGATAGTTCCAGCATGTGAAGATTATTGCAGTTTCAGGAAATCAGACACTATGGAATGCTCAGTAAAATCCCCCTTCCTTTTCAACATCCTTTTCAATTACATGAAAATTTGTCAAATCAAGATTCGAACAAGCTTTTGTTTCAGAGTCTGTATCTTTTGATAAAGGAGGTGTAACAAATATGAAGCTTTCTAAAGTCAAAACTTTAAAGGTTGGAGTCTTAAATTTTCCTTCCTGGGGAACAAATATTGTTTTTAAGTACATTTAGACTATCTCAGCTTTTAGAGTTACTAGTTAATTGCAGAGTCTACTCAACACTTTTTCAAACAGTAATGTAGAATAACCACTTAAAGAATGGAAACAATACCATTGTTTACTTCTGACTGAAGGGCTGGGAGCCTCAGTGAGCAAGACAAATGTTACAGTTATATTTTAATTGCTGGTATTGATAGTATCTCTCAGTGCCGTTTTGAAAACAAACTAGCTTCTACTCCTTATTATGATTAGAAAGGACTGAATTGCAAACACATCACAAAAATGGTTATGATAGAACAATTTTTCCTATACAAAAGATTTTCCATTGTAAAGACCACTCAGGAAGCAAGTTTTATGCTGTGGTATCAGATTACTTTTCATGGCTTAAAGAATAGTAAATCGCCTCTTCTAAAGCTCAACTATACATACCAAGAAGTGAGCATGTTTGGCTTCTTCTCTGTCTTATATCAGCTGATGACAACTGTATCCTAGAACAAAAACATGGTAGTTTAAACTAATTGCATTGCAATCTTCTCTATTTATGATAGTATGAATAAGAAAGTATTAAATTTAACTATAATGTCCTTGTAGTCAAATAGTCAAACAATGTCCGTGGTCATTTGTGAGCTGTATATTCTGGTACAGTACAATCAAGTAGCTTCAGGATGCTTCTTGCTACATAGTTCATGTAGTATGTTGCTGACTATGAGATACTCAATCCATTTGTACAGTTGTTCATGTTACTGGTGTCTGCTATACTGGGTGCAGTCTGTTAGACAGAGGTACTATTGGTAGCAGATGTATAGAGCTCCCACATTCGAGAGTCAATTTGTTCAGATTACAAAAAAATAATTACTGGCTTGCATTGCCACAAGCCTTGCAGACCTCCACATAAAACTAAACAATCAAGGACACTTTTTTGGGGTTTTTTTAGTGAAGGGAATATCAGATCTCCTGAATTGAAACAAGGACTGAAAATGCTAAATTGGGAATGTTTGTCTCAAGCATTTATGTAGAATATATGCTATGTTGCGATGTGGGCACAGAAAAGGAGAAGCACAGAGATGGAGGCAGACACAGTGATACCAATACACTGGCACATGATTACCAACACAGAAACATACGTTGGTGTATTGATAGTTCTGCATATTTATCTGCACAGGCTACTGATACACATATATGCATTTCCTCAAGTAAACAAATATAAATGTACATATTATATGCGTCCAAAAATGAGACATCTGATGCAAAATATGAGCAGGAGCAGAGACATATGGAAACATACCCTATTCCTAGACTCATTAATAATTGGCTGTCAACACAAAGTGTAAGGGGTAATAATTCTGCATTAGTTGCTATCCCTAAACATGTAATATATGCTTCAGTCTGCCAGGAAGTTCAGTTCAAAGAAGACAGAATTCTAGAACACATTAATGTGTAAACATACACTGGGTATTAACTTATAGTTTCCATCACACTGAATAATCTGAGCTCCTTATTTGTTATTCACTTTATGAGTGATTTGGTCCGACCACTCTTCTAGAAATTATACGTTTCAAGTCAAGTTTATTGTCATTACATGTATATCGTCAAATGAGACAATGCACAAGCACAAACTATGAGCACACATAACACACAATAACTTAGGAAAATAAGAATTAAACCTATGAATGAATTACGCATAGCTAAATAAAGTGCATAAATTAAATATTGTATGGCACAGTACAAATTATCCAGAGACACTTCGAATGCAATGTGGCAGGGAGTTTGGCAACCTAATGGCCTGAGGGAAGAAGCTGGCTGCCATCCTGACCATTCTCGACTTCATGTATCAGAGTCTCTTTCCTGATCGTAGAATGTCAAAGAGATTACTAGATGGATGGATGGCTGGGATCCTTGATAATACTAAGGGTACATGTATGCAGCACTCCTAATATCAATATCTTGATATCATAAATCAGATATTAAATCAATATCAATTTTTTAATGAAAAGTTTGGGGATTGATTGATGAATGTTAACCATACATATGCTTTGATTTAAACAATTCTCATGTTATTAACCTCTTTGGGTTAATGGGATACCAAACAGAGGTATGTCAGCTTTGCATTAGATAGACAAACTGGTTAACAGATGAACATGTAATGGTAACCATACATCAGATGAAATGATAAACTAATACCTTGCCTGCTTTTTTAGGTTTTTTGCCTTGTGTTCTGACTAGTATATATCCATCAACCAAGATAACCAAAAGCAGATTATCTGACCATTAATTTCATTGCTTTCTGTGGGTCCTCAAATTGACTGCAACTCTACCTTCCACTTCCTTCCATTAAAAAAAGTTTTTGGTTGAAAGTACTTTCTGATATCCTAAGGTCATAAATAGACTACAATAATGCAAGTTCTGCCTGTCTTCATTTGACCTCTGCTTCCCCATGACCTTCTTGACAATGCAGAAGTGCCATCTGAGATGAGAACCCTTTTCCTAGACCACTCAGCTCACCTATTAAACAAAAACAGGAGGTTCATTTGACTTTATGTGTATGTTTTTTTTTTCCTTTGGAATTCGTCACCTCACTAAAATTTCTTCTCATCTTTTAGGTCGTTTACCTCCAGTCAGGAAATCAGTGACTGAAATACCCCATAAGACTCTGTATTAAATTTAATGCTTGCGAGACACCTGCTGTTAGTGACCCAAAAAAGCCCAAAGCTCATCTGACATTTTATTAGCCAGAGTTCCATTAGTTTAAAATAATCACATCAAACAAATTTCCTTAGCAGACTATGCTCAATAAAGCAAACTACAGTTTAAAAAAATCAAAATAAACGTGCCAGATGCATAGTTTAAAGCCAATAAATCATCTGTCATTTAAAGTCTTACCTTTTCATAGTGGTTCCTTGTGACTAAAGCAGTAGGAGGTACACAACTGCAAAAGCTGGTGTGCTTGCTGAAACTCATTACATTTATACCCAGGAATGAAAATGCATTGATGAACCAGTCTTTAAGACTTCTCTCTGTGCACTTTATTACTTGCCTTACAAAACGGTGACATTTTAACTTTTATGACTGTAAATATGCTGCCAATTTGCCTAAACAACCAATGACCACTTTAAGTGAAATTTACTTGACAAATGTGTTATCAAAGACAAGGCATGAATGTGTTGCTTACTAAGTGAACTACATAATCCATTCAAGCAGCCTCTCAGTCTTTGGCTGATTTTTTAAAAGGGAGAGACAGACATCCATTTACTTAACGTATTTTATGACTTCAGATGTCATCAAATACTTTACAGCCAATGAAGATTTTTTGAAGTGTATTTGCTGTTGCAATAATACGAAATTCAGCATTTAGTTCTGTTTGCTGGGGTTGGAAAATCACTGAATGTAAATAAATATTAATATTCTTCTTGTTGACCTCTGAAGTACAATATATCCTGCTGACTGTAGTAGCAGAATGATTTTGTTTTAGTAATAAGGTTTTAACATGAGCAATTAATTCAGCTTGGGAATATTCAGGAGATGTATTCCAAACTAATAGTGAATGAGGAAATTGACAATACCATGATTACGTTAAAAGTGAAAGAACAAAGGTTGGTAGAATTAAGTGGGCAAGTCATCAGTCTGTGAGGGATGCATCCTCAGATTTTGAGGGAAATATGGGAGGAAATCGCCAAGACACTGACAATAATTCTCTGATGTTTTTTGGATACAGCGATACAAGAAGAC
Source organism: Hemitrygon akajei (assembly GCF_048418815.1). Taxonomy (NCBI): domain Eukaryota; kingdom Metazoa; phylum Chordata; class Chondrichthyes; order Myliobatiformes; family Dasyatidae; genus Hemitrygon; species Hemitrygon akajei. Next base: position 139,929,235 of record NC_133126.1, read on the forward strand.
AGATCCAAGGATGGCAAATACTCCTTCCATGCTCGAACATGCCAAACCATACTGATTATTCATGAACAAAACTTGAAACTTACTGCATAAAGGCAGAGTTGACAGCATGGATGCAAAATTAGCTAAGTTACAGACAACGGGGGTAATGGCGAATAGATTATTCTTTGAATTGGAGAAAGGTAAATCGTGGTGTTCCCCAGGATTTGTTGTTTGGGCCATTCATTTTATTTTATATTAGTGAACTACATATGTGGACGGTGTGGGGCAGTAGTGCATGATCCCAGAATCCAAATTTGTGAAAACTTGGCGGTGTAGTGAACCATGAAGGGGGAAGCGCTAGATTGCAGAAGGATGCAATCATGCTGGAGGAATAGGCACATACATCAGATTTCTCCCTCCGGTAAAAAAATTCCCTCCCCCCACCTCTTACTCTATATCCCCCTCTGACATTTCACCTCTTCTCACCTGCCTTTCACTTCCCCCGCATCCCCTCTGCCTTTCCTTTCTCTTATGGTCCACTCTCCTTTCATATCAGATTCCTTCTTCTCCAGCCCTTGAACTTTCCTACCCACTTGTCTTCACCTAACACCTTCTAGCTAGCCTCCTTCCCCAACCTCCACCTTTTTTATTCTGGCATCTTCTCCCTTCCAGCTCAGTCCTGAAGAAGAGTTTCAGCATTAAATGTAGGTGGTTTATTGATTTCCATAGATGCTGCCTGACCATCTGAGCTCCTCCAGCATTTTGTGTGTTGCTATGAATTTCCAATGTCTACGGACTTGCTCATGTTGACATCAGATAAAGTTAAATGAGGAGAAATGAGAGGTGCTGAATTTTGGCAGGAAGAAGGAGGAGAGGCAATGTAGAATGAAAAATACTGTTAAAATGGAGTGAAGGAGCAAAATAACTTAAGGATACAAATCATTGCGAGTGGAAACAAAGGCTGAGAAAACTCTTAATAAAGTACACACACAAAATGCTGGAGGAAATCAGCAGAGCAGGCAGCATCTATGGAAATGAATAAACAGTCGACGTTTCCGGCTGAGACCCATCATTGGGTAAAAGAAGGGTGAAGATGCCAGAATAAAAAGGTAGGGGGAGAGGAAGGATTACAAACTAGAAGGCGATAGCTGAAACCAAGTGGGTGGGGGGAGTGAGAAACTGGGAGTTGTGAAGTAGAAACGGAAAAGAGCTGGAGAATAAGGAATCTGATAATAGAGGAGAGTGGACATTGGGAGAGAGGGAAGGAGAAGACATCAAGGGAAGGTGATAAGCAGGTAAGGAAAAGAAGTAAGAGGCTACAGTAGTGTGGTGAACTACATATACCAGAGTGGTTTGCTCCCAACAGACCCCTGCTGACTGCTGCTCTTGTGGCTCCTCCCACAAACCCCTGTATAAAGGCGAATGAGGCCTGAGGCCGGCCCTCATTCTCCAGGATGTTGTGTTGTTCATTCTTCCAGTCAATAAAAGCCGATATCTCACTTCTTACGTCTCAGAGTGAGTTATTGATGGTGCATCAAGTAGGGAATAGAAGATGAGGGAAGGGAGAAGGAAAAGAAAAATTAACAGAAGGAGGAATCGAGGTTCTTGCCATTAGATTGGAGGCTACCAAGATGGAGTAGGCTGTGTTGCTCCTTCTATCCTGAGAGTGGCCTCATCGTGGCAGAAGAGGAGGACATTGACCGACATGTCAGAATGGGAAATAGTAATCGGAATTAAAATGGTTGGCCACTGGGAAATTCCAGTTTTTTGCAGATGGCGCAGAGGTGCATGATTACGCAGTCCCCCAAGTTACATCAGGTGACACCAGTGTAGAGGAGGCCGCATTGGAAGCATTGGACAACCAACCAGATCTGCCAATGAAGTGTTCCCTCACAGCAATGACTGTTTGGGGCCCTAAATGGAGGTGAGGGAGGAAGTGAATAGTCTGGTGTAGCATTTCTGTCACTTGCAGGGATTCTATAGATGTACAGTGGAGAGCATTTTGACAGACTGCATCACTGTCTGGTACAGAGGGGCTACGGCACAGGACCAAAAGAAGCTGCAGAAGGCTGTAAATCTAGTCAGCTCCATCTTGAGCACTAGCCTACAAAGTACCAAGGACATCTTTAGGGAGCGGTGTCTCAGAAAGGCAAAGTCCATTATTAAGGACCTCCAGCACCCTGGGCATGCCCTTTTCTCACTGTGACCATAGATAGGAGGTACAGAAGCCTGAAGGCACACACTCAGCGATTCAGGAATAGCTTCTTCCCCTCTGCCATCCGATTCCTCAAAGGATATTGAAGCTTTGGGCACTACCTCACTTTTTTTAATATACAGTATTTCTATTTTTGCACATTTTAAAAAACTATTCAATATATATAATTGGTTTACTTGTTTATTTATTATCATGTTTTATTTTATTTATTATTACTATTTTTTTCTCTCTGCTAGATTATGTACGGCATTGAATTGCAGCTGCTAAGTTAACAAATTTCACGTCACATGCTGATGATAATAAACCTGATTTTGATTCTGTATGGGCCAGGAGGGAGATTGGAGGGGAGGGAGAATGGACAAGAGAATCATGGAGGGAGTGATCACAGTGGAGGTGAAAGTGAAAGTGGAGAGTAGGGTGAAGGCAAAGATGTGTTTGGTGTTAGAATCTCGTTGAATATGGCAGAGGTTGCAGAGAATGATGTGTTGGATGTGGAGACTCATGGAGTGGTAGGTGAGGGACAAAGGACACTATCCCTGTTAAAGTAGCAAGAAAATAGGTCAGTATGGATGTTCGGGAAATGAAGGAGATGTGAGTGAGGGCAGCATCAATGGTAGAGGAAAGGAAACCCCATTCTTTGAAGAAGGAGGAGATCTCTGCCATATTGGAAAGGAAAGCTTCGTCCTGGGAACAGATGTGATGGAGATGAAGGAGCTGAGAGAAAAGATTAGCATTTTTACAAGAGACGGTGTGGGAAGAGGTATTGTCAAGATAGCCATGGGAGCTGGTGGGTTCACAAAAGATGTCGGTAGTCAGACATGCAGACAGAGAGATTGAGAAAGGGGAAAGAGGTGTCAGAAATGGACCAAGTGAACTTAAGTGCAGGATGGAAGTTGGGGGGAAGCTGATGATAAAGGTAAGTGCTGTATGTGTGCATGAAGCAACACCAGGGCAGTTGTTAATGTAGCATAGAAAGAGTGACGGAGCATTACCAGGGAGAGCTTGCAACGTTGACTGTTCCACATAGCTAGCAAAAAGGCAGGCTTAGCTACGGCCCATACAAGTGTCCATGGCTACCTCTTGAGTTTGGAGAAAGTGGAAGGAGCCAAAGAAAAAATTGCTGAGGATGAGGATCAATTCCTCCAGATGGAGAAGGGAGGTGGTGGAGGGGGACTGGTCAGATCTGTTGTCAGAAAAGAAGCAGAGAGCTTTAAGGCCTTTTTTTGGGGATTAGAGGTGTATAGGGACTGGATATCCATAGTGAAATGAGGTGGTCAGGCCCAGGGAATTTAAAGTTGTTGAGAAGATCAAGAGCATGTAAAGTGTCATGGATGTAGATGGGAAGGTATTGAACCAAGGGGGATAGAATGGAGTTGAGGTATGTGGTCACAAGTTCAGTGGGACAGGAGCAATCATAAACAATCGGCTTACCCAGACAGTCAGGTTTGTGCATTTGGGTAGGACATAGTAATGAGCAGGGAACTATGATTTTAGTGGCAGTCAATGGGAAATCTCCAGAGTTGATGAGGTTAGTGATGGTGCAGGAAGCAGTAGCCTGATGGAAGAGAGTGGGGTTAGTTGCAAGGGAAGAGGAGATGTCTGAGAGTTATCACCTGGCCTCAGCAAGGTAGAGCTCAATCTGCCACACTATAACAGTACCCTCTTCATCTGTAGGTTTCCTGGTAAAGATGGGTTTGGTGAGGAGAGAGTAGAGAACAGTGTCTCTCTCCCTCTCTCTCTCACTCTCAGGGAAATGCTTAGCAAAAATATGGAGGTTGTTTAGGAAGTACTTACATGCGGTTCTGAATAAGTTTGTCCTATTAAGGCAGGGAAAGTATGATAGATAGATAGATAGATAGATAGATAGATAGATAGATATATAGATAGATAGATACTTTATTCATCCCCATGGCAATAAAAGGTTGATAAGAGGGGTGGAACATTTAGTCAAGAGGAAGAAGGAAAATTGCATAAGCTTTAAGAAGCAAAAATCAGATAGGGATCTTGAGAGCTATAATGTAGCCAGGAAAGAGCTTAAGAAGCAACTTAGGAGAGCTAGAATTAGAATGAGAAAGCCTTGGTGAGTATGATTAAGGAAAACCCCAAGATGTTCTACATGTATGTGAAGAAAAGAAGGATGACTAGAGTGAGGTTAGAGCTGCTGAAGGATAAAAGATGAAGCATATTTTTAAAGGTAGAGGACATAGTGGACGTCCTTAAAGAATATGTTGCTTCAGTATTCATCAGGGAGAATAACTGCTTGTAATTGTAGACTTGTATTTGCAGCTTTTTAGATGCTGAAGAAGCCCATGTATATGGATGATTAAAAAAATTTATAGGACTGAGAAATTGGAGACAACCAACATAAAATCTTATTTACTTCATGAAGTTCCAATTCTAGGGAATAGCTGTCTCATGATAAAAATAAATTCAACATTAAATAGTTCAATGAACATGCAGATTATCTGATTATTATCATAAACATGATTTGTAATTCTTCTGCACTGAGAAATTTGAATGCACTATTTTGATGGAAGTTGTTCTAAAGCTTTGTTTTTTTTTGCCACAGGCTGGAATAGTTCTCTGTAGCTTTTTTTTTGTTTTGCACTGATCTTCAGCTGGATGTTAACCAAGTCAGAAATAACAGCAGTCGCTCATAGCCAGCAGACCAAAAACAAATCATTACCTATTGATTTCAGGACAATTAATTAAACCTTTATAGAGAATAAGTAACAGAAGCCACTGAATGGCAGACACTTGTTCGAATCATACTCTGGTCTGGAATCCCAGGTACCTCGCAGACACATCCAATCAAAAGGGGTTATCTTTCACCACAGCTATTTGGAGAAACTAATCAAATGAGGTCATCTATCAACACCACCAACTGAACAGCCAATTGAATATGCTCCTGGGGCGAAATGCTAAAAAGCTGCATGGTCTAATGTCATGAAAATGTTACAAAGTCAGTGCAAAATGGTCTGAGAAGGAAGCAAATATTTATTTTTTGAGGGAATTTTATCAATGCAATCAAAGAAACAAATTAAAATAACTTGTAGTTGGCTGAGATTTTATTGCTTTCTGTGCTTTCAACTAATTTACTACAATACTCCCAGAAGATAAGCCTTGTAGTTCACTAAAATTATTCTAAATTATGTTATTGTATTTAGTATTTTCCTTTGTTGTAAAACTGCCATCTTTTATAACATTTGTTCAGATTAATTTTGCAACCACTTATTTACTACGCGCTTTGAAATAATTTATGTAAATGAGGCAGTTATAAATTGATCCAGAATAAATTAGAACCATTAAAGATTCTACACTACAGTTTGCATGAATTGAACTTGCATATTCCCACTGATCAATCCAACATGTACAGTACATACCTTTTTTAATGTTTCTACATAGAACTTTGGGAGCAATACTCTTTATATATGAGCTCCTCTTTAATTATTCTGTTACAGTTACTTAGTCAAGGACAAGGTGAAGGTCAATTTCTGGGCATCTGATCTGTGTCCTCTGCCAATGGACTGTGCAGCATGTTCACTGGTGGAGCCCAAATGTACAAAATTGTGGATCCAGAGAAGCATTTCACATCTGACCCATTAAACGTACACTAGCCATGACTTGCATTTGTGGTGTCACCAGTCTCTATATGAAAAGTAATAGATGTTATATTCCTAATAAACACAGTAATAAACACATTACTACAGTTTAATAGTAACAATTCAAATTAATTTGTCGGGCATAAGAGTGATTTTAGTAACTTTTTTTTACTTTTCATTACTTAAAGCCTTTTGTTTATAAATGTCTCTGATCATAAGTGACATTTTTAAAACATTTTAGTAGTGAGCTTTTGTCCGCTTTGTGAGACCCGTCGCAGCTTATGGCCTATTCTGCTTTGTGGGAGAGTTGTGGCAGTGATGTCTCCCAATAATGAGACCCATGGAGCTGCAAAAGGAGAGTCGTAAGGTAAGAATAGTGTGGGTAGTGAACAGGAGCTTGGGGCTAGATAAAGCTTGAACTTGCCAAATTTTAATGATTTTTTGCACTAGAAGGTACTCTTAATTAGAAGCCAAAAAGTGTAGATTCAGCTACAGGTGACCAGGACCTCTTATGTTGCTCCTCAACCAATAAGGATGTTGCAATTTTAATGAGTTTGATACAGGATTCAGTCCAGCTGATGATAATGCCATTGGCTGATTAGATTCTTTCTTGTTTGAAATGGCCACTATCTGCCACATGTATAATGTGAATATTGCTTACCATTGTCATTCACTCACCAGAATTTATTTATAATTGCTATTGGTTGAGGGATAAACATTAGTCAGGATGCCAGCATGAAGAGTCCTTCACATAAAACAGAGAGTCCCAGACATCTCAAGTAGTGCACACTTCAGTACCTCACAGGACTTGCTGGCTGAATTTTATGCTCAAGTCTCCTTATTGCAACTTGAAACCGCAATCTTCTGTCTCAGAAGTGCAATATTACTGAGCCACAGCTGAAGACAAAAGAATACCACATCTATAAAGACATCACAGCCACAGCCCACTAATCTGTTAATACAACATTTTGGTTGTTTCCTTTCATGTTCAGAACATTCATTGTGAGGGAATGCTTCCATTTTCAGATTTCACTTTTTCTTAGCCTGCAAGTTCCTTGAGTGTTCCACTTTACATTTCTTTCTGACCGGGTTGAAGACATTCAATTATTAGACTACAAGCTTTCCAAAAATGCCTTTGATTTCTTTTTCATGAGTAAAAGAATAACAATGACTCATTGTTGGCTTTGTCACATTAATGAAAACTGATAGTGAAATTTTGTGTGCATTAATTTTGAAGTCTTGATACCTTTGTACTTTAATAAAATGACTGTGAGAGACATGCTACCCATCAGTATCAATGTCAAATTATTTACACCCAAACTTAAGTATTATCATACCCTGACATTATTGGGTTTATTATTATAAAAGGATGAAAATGATTATAAAAATACAACTTTAATTCAGAGGTTCATTTAATACAAGTAAAAAGCTAAATTAAGGCATTCCACTTTAAAACATGCTTTGAATATTTTGTGAAGGACAAATTAATACAATTGTGTTAATGTGTTCTAATTGACGGAATGAAAAGTCAGATTTATTTATTTCCATTCTATCTCCATGAATCATACATAGTAAAAAGACAAAATCTAGAAATTAGTTCTAACTATAGATGTAGTAAATCTATCACTGAAGTCCATCTGTTCTGATTATTTTTGTTGCTGACATTAAAATCTGTAACAACATCAAAATATATGTATTATATTTTCTTGCCAGGAACTTCAGTTGAAACACTTGTCCAGTATTGTCAATCCTTTCAAAGGAATTCTTTATTTTTATGATTTCATAGTATCTCAGAATTATCAAACAAGGAATGAAAATATTCAGAAGAAACTTGCTTACACCAGTTGTTGGGTTGCTGCTACAATAATCTTGTGCATTGCTTGCACACACTCATACACCTGCAGAAAAGCATTTCTCTATTTGTTCCCTTTCTGTTGAAAGGCTATTGATATTAATCTTGTTTCTTCTTCCACAAATTCTCTTTGACCTTGATGCACCATCAATAACTCTTGGAGATGTGAGTTAAGGTAGGCTTTTATTGGCTGGAAGAAAGCACAAGCAGCAAGCGACCACCACACAATATCCTAGAGACTGAGGAAAGAGCAGTGCCTCCAATCGCCTTTATACCGGGGCCTGTGGGAGGAGCCATGGTCAGTGGGAGGAGCCACAGGAGCAGTCAGCAGGGGGGACGTGTCCAGATAGGTATATGTAGTTAACCACAGACCTGCTGAATGCTTTTAATTTGAATTGTTAATTCCATCTAATTTAGTATTATTCCACATCAGTGGTTACAGTACGTCACATTATATTGGAAGAAGTTGTTTCTCTCCACACCTTCTGGCAAATTAAGCAGCAACCTTACCATTTCTTTAGCATTTGCCTGTTTTTTATGAGGCTGAGTTGCTAGCTCAATGCTCAACCCAGAGTGGATGGAAAGCGTGCAAGGAGCTGGCCAGATTCAAACCTGGGACCATATGCCTCCAAGTACTGTGCTAATGCCACTACATTACAATGGAGGACCTCATAAATGGTCACACCAGAGAGAAAAATAGTTTAAACCATGCACAAAACACCGATACAAGACTTACAATACACTGTTCACTGTTGATCAGACTGAATGCATTTGGAACTGTGCTTCTGTGATCATCCCTTGCCAACAATACCCTCACTCACCAGGCACTCTGCCCTGTACCAACAAGATGTGTAACCCTTGTCCTTGCACCTCCTCCCTTAGTGCTATCCAAGACCATAAACATCCCTTCCATAGACTGAGGGGTGACCTGACCTAAGTGTTTAAAATGATCAGAAGCACACTGGCAAGTGCCTGGAATGAGCTGCTGGGGAGGTGATGGAAGTAGATATGATAGCAACATTTAAGAGGGACATGGACAAGCAGTGAACAGAAGGATTGGACCATGTACAGGCAGATGGGATTATTGTCATTGCAGACATGGTAGACTGAGGGGGCTGCTCCTGTGTTCTACTGTTCTATGTTCTATCTTTGAACTGCTCTTTAAATATATTATTCTTAAAGGCACCATATCTGATTGTTAAAGGTGATAATTGGGACTCATAACCACTAGTAGCAGTAAAGGAAATGACCAGTATCTATTATCTCCAAAGCCAAAATTGAAAAAAAAACACAACGAAAAAATCTTTGAAGATATTTTTTTAAATTAGCAGATGATTAAAAGCACTGAATATACATTTTCTGATTTCTGTGCACTTACAAAACATTCTTCACTTTCTTAAGTATATTTAGTTTTAAATCACCTAAAATACATGATCATTTCCATTATAGTAATTATCTGAGGAAACCTGTGTACATATGTTAGGAACCTGGCTAATTTCTCACATTACTTCAAGTTGTAAAACAGACAGGTGATGTTTAATAAACACTCCTGCTTTGATATATTGCTTAAGTTGTCATCAGGTTGTCCATATATGCTTTGACCTTGTAACAAGTTTCTAGCCGTTGGCAGATTATCTCCTTAGACAATCCCTCGGGGCTGAAGATGACTTCGGTATACTATATCCAGACATTGAAAGATTTGGCTAAACATACTGTGAATTATGTAACTGATAGCTAAGTTTGTGATGACAAAGAACTATTTAGTTCCATTCATTGCGTCAGAACATCCTAAAGCTCTAAACCACTAATGAATTCCTTTTGATTTTCTCCCAAATAATAATGATAGGCAAAATGCCATCAATGGGATCCCATAGATAGAATATAAAATAGAACTTGCCAGTGAGGTGGAGATCTAAAACTTGAGGCAGGACTGATGTCACTACAAAGGCAACTGGGAACTTTGACCTTCAGGTGAAGAGAAAGAACACATATCTATATTTAATGTTAATATGTCAGTCATTCTTGCTAACTTGCACTAATTTTAAAGTTTGATAACTGCAAAATTCATCCATTAAGGGAAGATTCTTCTCTTTGTCTCCTCATTGCAAAGCCAATGCATGATACAGAAAGAAGAAGGGTCTCAGCTGAAATGCTGACTATTTATTATTTTCCATAGATGCTGCCTGCCCTGCTGAATTCCTCCAGCATTTGGCATGTGTTGGTTTGGATTCATGCTTTCTCATGTTTATGATTCAACTTCTGTTTACACTTCAGGTAGAATATTACTGAGAGAACTGATATTACATAAAACCTGGAGACAGGAAACTGCAGATACTGTAAATCTGGATCTGTACACAAAGGAGCTGCATCAAGCAGTATCAATAGACGAAAATGGACGGTTGATGTTTTGTGTAGGAATTCTTTATCGGGATTTATTTCCACAAACTGTCTTTTTTGCAGTTCTCAAACTTCAAAATTAATGCATACATAAAAGGGAATATTGATGTATAACCAATACTGATGTCAAACCAATTTTAGAGATTTTCAAGGAGGTTACCGGGAAAGTTGAGGAAGGAAAGTCAAAGGAAATTGGTCACATGGACACACACAAAATGCTGGAGGAACTCAGCAGGCCAGGCAGCATCTATGGAGAAGAATACAGTCAATGTTAAGGGCTGAGACCCTTCGGCAGGACTGGAGGAAAAAAATGCTGGGGCATAGATTCAAAAGGTGGGGGGAGGGGAGGGAGAAACACAAGATGATAGGTGAAACTTGAAGGGGAAGGGATGAAGTCAAGAGCTGGAAAGTTGATTGGTGTAAGAGACAGGGCTGCTGAAGGGGGAGTCTGATAGAAGATGACAGAGGCTATGGAAGAAAGAAAAGGGGGGCGAGGAGCACCAGAGCAAGGCAAAGGGCAGGCTAAGAGATAAGGTGAGAGAGGGAAAAGCGGATGGGGACTGGTGGAGGAGAGGGCAGGGTGGCAGGGAGACATTAGCGGAAGTTCAAGAAATCAATATTCATGCCATCAGGATGGTGGCTACCCAGATGTAATATAAGATGTTGTTCCTCCAACCTAAGTGTGGCCTCATCATGACAGTAGAGGAGGCCATGGACAGACATATCGGAATGGCAATGGGAATTTGAATTAAAATGGGTGGCCACTGGTTGTTCTGGTGGACGGAGCATAGGTGCTCAGTGAAATGGAGCATAGGCCCACGGCCTCCTCTGCTGTCGCGATGAGGCCACACTCCGGTCGGAGAAACAACACCTTATATTCATTCTGGGTATCCTCCAACCTGATGGCATGAGCATTGATTTCTCGAACTTCCGTTAATGCCCTCCCACCAACCCCCCCCCCCCCCACCCTCTCCTTCACCAGTCCACATCCTCTTTTCCCTTTCTCGCCTCCCTCTGGTGCTTGATCTGTATCTCTGTATTTCTTTCACCAATCAACTTCCCAGCTGTTTACTTTATCCCTCTCCCTCCTTTTAAATTTCCTTCTGTTTCCCTCTCCTCTCTCCCACCTTTTAAATCTATTCTTCACCTTTTTGTTTCTCCAGTCCTGCCAAAGGATCTTGGCCCGAAATGTCAGCTGTACTCTTTTCCGTAGATGCTGCCTGGCCTGTTGAGTTCCTCCAGCATTTTGTGTGTGTTGCTTGAATTTCCAGCCTCTGCAGATTCTCTCTTGTTTGTTGACATGGACTTTGCCAAAGGTTCGACAAAGTCCCGCATGGGAAACTGGTCCAGAATGTTCATTCACTTGGCATTCAGGGTGAATTAGTAAATTGGATTCGACATTGGCGCAGCAGGGAAAGTCAGATAGTATTAGTTGATGGTTGCCTCTCTGCCTAGTGCTGTGCTCCAGTAATTGGAGCTGTTTTCATTGTTGATTGTCATCTATCAATGATTTGATGATAATGTGGTAAACTGGATGAGCAAACTTGCGGATGACACCAAGATTATGGGCATAGTGGACAGCAAGAAAGGTTGCAGTGAGATCTGGACCAGATGGAAAAATGGCAAATGGAAATTAATGCAAACAAATGTGAAATGTTGGACTTTGGGAGGGCAAACTAGGATAAGACTTGCAGAGTGAACAGTAGAGCACCGAGGAATGCAGTAGAACAAAGATATCTGGGAATATAGATCCATAATCCTTTGATCACAGGTAGACCGGGTTGCAAAGAGAGCTTTTGGCTTATTGGATTTCATAAATTGGAGTACTGAGTACAGAAATTGGGATGTTATATTGCAGTCCTATAAGATATTGGTGAGGCCAAATTTGGAGTGTTTTGTGCAGTTCTGGCTACCTAACTACAGGAAAAATATCAATAATATTAAAAGAGTACAAAGAAAAAAATGAAAATATGTTGCTGGAACTTAAGAGCCTGAATTATAGGGAAAGGTTGAAGAGGTTGGAGTTTTTTCCCCTGGAGCATAACAATATGAGGGAAGATTTGCTGGAGGTATACAATATTAGGGTTATAGATAGGATAAAAGCAAGCAGGTTTTTCATTGAGAACCCTTTTTTCATGGGTTAAGGGTGAAAGGTGAAATGTTTAAGGGAAATCTGAGGGAAACATCTTCACTCAGGGGTTACAAGTTTGGAATTAGCTGCCGATGGAAGTGGCAGATGTGAATTTGATTGCAAGATTTAAGAGAAGTTTGGGTAAGTAGATAGATGGGAGATGTATGGAAAACTATGGAACGGGTATGAGTCAATGGGATTAGGTTGGGCCAAAGGGCCTGTTTCTGTATGGTACCACTGTATAGTTCTACTAGCATTAAATTTAGACTTGAGTTATTTTGCTTCACCTATAATTAGAGGCTCAGGGTGCCTCAGTAATAACTTCAGCCCTGTCTCTGAATTAGTAGACTCTGGTTTTTAAACCTTTCTTCTTGCTGTTGAGTTCTATCTTGCATGTTATCAGCTCTATTGATGACCTCTTTCCCTAACATTGTATTTTGGAGAAAACCAAAGGAATTCATTATCTGTGAGGTACTTTCATGTTCTGTCACAATGAATGGAACTAAATAGTTCTTTGCTCTGATGTAGGATCACACTCAAAATGCCAATGGTCCATTTCTCTCCATAGGTGCCTGATTTGTCCAGTTGCTTTGCCAGTTCTTTTGTGTTCCTTTAGAATGAAACTTTTTTTAATGTTTAGCTTTCAAAGAATTCAGAAAAGAAATACCCCTGACTTCAGCTTCTGGGCATTCTGAACTCAGTGATGATGAAAATCACAGGTAATGCTGATCCGATTGTTCCTCAGCAATATTAACATTTCATGTCCCACCCATTTCTGCAGTAGACTGTTTTCAGGTCACTTATCCTAAGCAGTAACTCTTTCATATGACATTGTTAAAATAAATTTGAGATGCAATCACATTATGTTGAGTTTGTATTTGTGTAAAGCATCTATTGGCACAGTTGTGCTGAGCAATTTATTGTGGCTTACTAATAAACCTATCCCTGCACAGGCCTCTGGGTGTTTTTTGTGGTTGCAATATGTGTCATATGCAACACATGTCTCCAAAGAAGAACATGATATTTTTCAACTTCTTAGGAGGTCTTGTTAATGGAAAGCATTGGGTAAGGATCTGTTTTTACAGCCATTGAAGACTCATTTAGTTTGTCGAAGTAACATTATATGAAACACTAGCATCAGCAGTCTACAATATCAGGCTACAATTAATTGAAAATAGCAGCTGACTTCCATGAGCTTACAGAAGTAGGAATGTCATATAAAATTGTATGATTAAAAAATGTTTTTTAACTTCTAGTTCCTGTTATCACTTCTCTTCATCTTTCCATTTCTTTATCTCTTTCTAACCAACTTCTTTCGCAGTATTTTTCTTTACCTACGCTTCTCTTTATTCTTTGCTCGATCTTTCTTTCACAAAACTGAAGTAGAATTTTCAAGAATACTTGAAAATAATCCAATCCATTCCTTGTTTTATGGCTTTGCTGTCATCTGTTCTCACTCCTGTAGATATCAGAATCGGAATCAGAATCAGGTTTATGATCACTGGAATGTGATGTAGCAGCAGCAGTTCAGTGCAATATATAATATAGCAGAGAACAAAAAATAAATAAAATAATAATAATAAATACTTAAGTAAATCAATTACAGTATATGTATATTGAATAGATTAAAAAACATACAAAAGATGGAAATAGTGTATATTTAAAAAAAGTGAGATAGTGTCCAAGGGTTCAATATCCATTTAGGAATCGGATGGCAGAGGGGAAGAAGCTGTTCCTGAATTGCTGAGTGTGTGCCTTCAGGCTTCTGTACATCCTACTTGATGGTAACAGTGAGAAAATGGCATGTGCTGGATGCTGAAGGTCCTTAATGGACACTGCCTTTCTGAGACACTGTCACCCTGATGATGTCCTGGGTACTTTATAGGCTAGAATCCAAGACAGAGCTGACTAGATTTACAACCCTCTGCACCTTCTTTTGGTCCTGTACAGTAGCCCGCGCACCCACCCCCATACCAAACAGTGCCGCAGCCAATCAGAATGCTCTCCATGGTACATCTATAGAAGTTTTTGAGTGTATTTGTTGACAGGCTAAATCTCTTCAAACTCCTAATGAAGTATAGCCACTGTCTTGCCTTCTTTATAACTGCATTGATATGTTGGGACCAGGTTAGATCGTCAGAGATCTTGACACCCAGGAACTTGAAACTGCTCACTCTCTCCACTTCTGATCTCTCTATGAGGATTGGTATGTGTTCCTTCTTCTTACCATTCCTGAAGTCCAAAATCAGCTCTTTCAGCTTACTGACATTGAGTGCAAGGTTGTTGCTATGGCACCAATCCACTAGTTGGTATACCACACTCTTGTACGCCCTCTTGTCACCAACTGAGATTCTACCAACAATGGTTGTATCATCAGCAATTTTATAGATGGTGATTGAGCTATGCCTAGCCACACAGGCATGGGTATAGAGAGAGTAGAGCAGTGGGCTAAGCACACAACCCTGGGGTGCGCCCAGTGTTGCTTGTCAGCGAGGAGGATATGTTATCACCAATCCTCACAGACTGTGGTTTTCCGGTTAGGAACTCGAGGATCCATTTGCAGAGGCAGGTGTAGAGGCCCAGGTTCGACAACTTCTCAATCAGGATTGTGGGAATGATGGTATTAAATGCTGAGCTATAAATAAACAGCATCCTGACATAGGTGCTTGTGTTATCTAGGTGATATAAAGCCATTCAAGAGAGCCATTGAGATTGCATCTGCCATTGACCTAGTGTGGCGACAGGCAAATTGCAATGGGTCCGGGTCTTTGCTGAGGCAGGAGTTCAGTCTAGTCATGAACAACCTCTCAAAACATTTCATCACTGTAGATGTGAGTGCTACCGGGCAATAGTAATTAAGGCAGCTCACATTATTTTTCTTAGGTACTGGTATAATTGTTGCCTTTTTTAAGCGAGTGGGAACTTCCGCCCATAGCAGTGAGAGGTTGAAAATATCCTTGAATACTCCCGCTAGTTGATTGGCACATGTTTTCAGAGTCTTACCAGGTACTCCACCTGGACCTTTCGCCTTACAAGGGTTCACTTGCTTTAAGGACAACCTGACGTTGGCCTCTGAGATGGAGATTACAGGGTTATCAGGTACAGCAGGGATCTTCACAGCTGTAGTTGTGTTCTCCCTTTCAAAGCGGGCATAGAAGGCATTGAGTTCATCTAGTAGTGAAGCATTGCTGCCATTCATGTTATAGGGTTTCGCTCTGTAGGAAGTGATGTCCTACAAACCCTGCCATAGCTGAAATTTGAAATTGTCTCTTCGTCCTTGAAATTGCCCTCCACAAATCATACCTGGTTTTCTGATACAGGCCTGGGTCGCCAGACTTGAATGCCACAGATCTAGCTTTCAGCAGACGATGTACCTCCTGGTTCATCCACGGCTTTTAGTTTGGGAATATACAGTAAGACTTTCTAAGCACACACTCATCCACACAGGTTTTAATGACGTCAGTAACAACTGCAGTATACTTATCCAGGTTCGAGGATGAATCTTTGAATATCCACCGATTCAAAGCAGTCCTGCAGGTGCTCCTGTGCTTCCCTTGTCCATATCTTCTTGGTCCTCATATAGGGCCAGATACAGGGACATTAGAAGAAATCCAGCAGGCCAGGGTAGGGGAATAGTAGCTTTTTATTTGTAAGTGCTATCCTATTATCCCAACACGGATAGCACACTTGGATTAATATCGTGTGGTGACAGGTTATGCTCATTTTGTACATTAAAGGGAAAACTTAGCACATACAATGCAAGTTTTTGAATGATTGACCAGATCAATTTCCCTATTGGATGCCTTGCACGCCATCTTTCTCCCCCATCCACCTCATTGCCCCTGGATATATTGAATGAAGACATAAATGGTCTGGAAGTAATCCTATCCTTTAAAGAAATACGATTTGCCAAAACAATAACTTATTCACATTTAATACAATAAAGAATCCTAAAATAGTTCTCAGTAACATCACTGGACAATATGGTGCAAGATGAAACAACTTCAGAGCTTACAGCAAATTGTCAAAGGGATAGGCTTGAGGAGAAACACTGACAGTCAAAGCTTGGGCTTGTATGTCCTGCAGACCAGATCATTTTCGTTCATGAAACGTGAACCAATTAATCTCTTTCAGAACATTAAGGAAGACAAATAGTAGTAGTGTAATCACCCGAGTCGAGGATGTTATCCTCTGAAGGGATTATTTCTTTAATGGAGAACGTCTGTTTGTTGCTTTGCTTAACATAAGAAGGCTAATGCATGGCAGCCTCCACATGGTCCATGACAGATCGGGTACCTGGGTCCAGTGGTGTGGTCTGCAATATGACAGGACACCTTTCCCTGCCATTGTGATGTGTCGTCATCCTCCCATCTGCTCCAGTGTTAAGCTGTTTCAAGGAAAAGGTAAGCATCAACCCATCATTAACCAGTTTTGGTGAATAACAACTGCATTGAATTCACACAAAATACTGGAGCAACTCAACATGTCAGGCTCTCTCTATGGAGGAGAATAAACATTTGATACTTCAGGTTGATAGATGCTGCCTGACTTGCTGAGTTACTCCACACTTTGTGTGTGTTGCTCAAGATTTCCTGCATCTGCAGAATCTCCTGTGTTTATGTGTGCATTAATTTATGCTGTTTAATTTATTTTTCTCCTGTAACATAAAGAACAAGCTGATTACAAAAGAGGAAGGAAGTAATTCAACCTAAGGTATTCAGCTTGACCCTGGGCTAAGTTGTTTTAATAAACAAGCAATTTTAACACATCAACAAAAATGTCAACAGAATGCAGACATCTCAAAAATAAAGGGGTAGCCTATAACTGTTCCTTTTAAGATGACCACGATCATAGTTTAGACATGGCTCATCTTGATCTTAGCCAGTCATGCAATTCCAAATGAGTTAGCTCCATTAATCAAGGGCAGACAATATCCTTCTTTTACTCAATTACTTCAGCCATTCTATAACTTTGTAAGCTTTGCTCATGGCAAAGGAACCTTCAACAAATACAATAGACAGAAATCCATGTGCAGAAACATGCTGATTTGATGTCAGCACTGCAAAATTGAAGCTAAATGACTCAGTTCATGCTGGTGTTCAATGCATCAAATGTTCAATAGCGGTAAAGATAGAGGAAGTACAGAGGTATCCAGAGGAGATCAATGAGCTGCTCAGTATTCACCTAGGACTTGAAGGATAGAAAAATAAGAGAGGGGTCTGCTGATATTTTGGGGATCAGGAAGGAGAAGGTATTGGAGCTCCTGAAGAACATTAAGGTGGATGAGTCCCAAAAGCCTGATGGGATCTAACCTGGGTAATTAAGAAAGGTACGACAGGGGATTGCTAATGTCTTAATGGAGATATATTTATCCTCTTCAGCCAAAGGCAAAGTCCCAGAAGACTGAAGAATAACTAATGTTGTTCCTCAGTTTAAGAAGGGCAACAGAGATGTACCAGGAAGTTCTAGACCAGTGAGACATACTGCAGTGGTACGGAAATTATTGGAGGAAATCTTTAAAGTCTATACACATCTGAAAAAGTATAAACCTGTCAGGGATAGCCAGAATAGCTTTGTGTGGGAGAGGTCATGTCTTTCAAATTTACTTGAGTATTTTATTGTGCTTTGGATGGTCAAATAGAAGAGGAAGATTTACAGTAGATGGCAGGACCATTAAGAGCTTCAACATACAGAGGGATCATTGGATGCAAGTCCATTGCTCCCTGACGATGATAATACAAACAGATAAGCACTTAAGTTGTCTGAGTCAGAATCAGGTTTATTATCGCTGATTTATTATCTGTATGATATTTGGTAATTTGCAATACATTAAAAGGGAGACTGAAGCATTGCTGCCAATGCAGAAGGTGAGCGCTGGCTGCCTGCCTTTTGATCATTGGTGGGATCACATTGCTGTCGGAGGCAGAAGACAGGATCACAAGTCAAAGGAGCAGAAGTGGGCCACTCCACCATGAGCTAAACTATTCTCCCATCTCTTTCCAATTTCCGGCTTTTTCCCCATATCCCTTGGTACCCTGACTAATTAGATACCTATCAATCTCCTCCTTAAACACCCACAATGATCAGGCATCCACAGCTGTATGTGGCAAAGAATTCCATAAATCCACGACCCTCTGGCTAAAAAAATGCCTCCTCATCACTGTTTTAAATGGGTCGCCTCTTATTCTAAGACTGTGGCCTCTTGCCATGGACTCACCCAAGGAAAACAGCCTTTCCACATCTACTCTGTCCAACCCTTTCAACATTCGAAATGTGTCTATGAGATCCCCTCTCATTCTTCTATACTCTAATGAATACAGTCCAAGAGCCAACAAATGCTCCTCATATGTTAGCCCCTGCATTCCAGGAATCATTCTTGTCAATCTTCTCTGAACTCTCCCCAACATCAGTGCATCCCTTCTAAGACAGGGGGCCCAAAACTGCACACTGTATTCCAAATGAGGTCTCACCATTGCTCCTTAGAGCCTCATCAACACCTCCTTACTCTTATACACTGTTCCTCTTGAAATGAATGCCAACATAGCATTCGCTTTCCTTACTGCCGATCCAACCTGGTGGTTAACCTTTAGGGTATCCTGCACAAGGACCCCCAAATCCCTTTGCACTTCCAATTTTTGAATTTTCTCCCCATCTATATAATAATCTGCCTGATTATTTCTTCTTCCAAAATGTACAACCGTATGTTTCTTAACATTGTATCTCATCTGCCATTACTTTGCCCACTCTCCTAAAGGTCTCTCTGCAACCTTTCCATTTCTTCAACACTTCCTGCTTCTCCACCTAGATTGGTATCATCTGAAAACTTAGTCATAAAGCCATTTAATCCATAATCTAAATCATCAATATACAGTGTAAAAAGGAGTGGCCCCAACACCGACCCCTGTGGAAAACCACTAGTAACTGACAACCAACCAGAATAGGATCCCTTTATTCCCACCCTTTGCTTTCTGCCTATCAGCCAATGCTCTACCCATTCCAATATCTTTCCTGTAATTCCATGGGCTCTCATCTTACTAAGCAGTCTCTTATCAAAGGCTTTTTGAAAATCCAAATACACAACATCCGCAGCCTCTCCCTTGTCAATCTTATTTGAGATTACCTCAAAAAATTCCAATAGGTTGATGAGGCAGGATCTTCCCTTCATGAAACCATGCTGGCTTGGGTGTATCTTGTCATGAACCTCGAGGTATTTCATAATCTCATCCCTGATGATCGACTCCAATAACTTTCCAACTACTGATGTCAGATTAATAGGTCTGTAATTTTCTTTTTGCTGCCTCCCTCCTTTCTTAAACAACAGAACAACATTTGTGACCTGCCAGTCCTCCGGAACCATGCCAGAGTCTACTGATTCCTGAAAGATCATTTCCAATGCCTCCACAATCTCCAAAGCCACATCCTTCCGAACCCATGGGTGCACCTCATCCGGTCTGGGAGACTTATCTATTCTTAGTCCACTTTGCTTCCCAAGCACTTTCTCTCTAGTAATCTTGATTGTACCTAATTCTATTCCCTGAGACCTCTGGCTATCAGGTATGTTGCTAATGTCTTCCACTGTGAAGACTGATGCAAAATACTCATTTAGTTCCTCTGCCATCTCTTTGTTACCCATTATAATTTCTCCAGCATCATTTTCAATCAGTCCTATATCTACCCGTGTCACTCTTTTACTCTTCATATATTAAAAAAAACTTAGTACCTTTTTTTATGTTGATTGCCAACTTCCTTTCATATTTCATCTTTTCTTTCCTAATGACTTTCTGATTTTCCTTCTGTGAGCTTTTAAAAGTCGTCCAGTCCTCAGTTTTCCCACTAATTTTTGCTTCCTTGTATGCCATCTCTTTTGCTTTTATTTTAGCCTTAACCTCACTCATTAGCCACATTTGTGCCATTTCCCATTCATGATTTTCTTTTTTATTGGAATATACTTTTCCTGCACTTTCCTTATTTCTTGTAGGAATTTCATCCAATTCTGCTCTACCGTTCCTCCATCTAGCTTACTTTTCCAATCAACTTGGGCCAGTTCCTCTCTCATACCACTGTAATTTCCTTTGTTCCACTGAAATATCGATACACCTGATACCAGCTTCTCCTTTTCAAATTTGAAACTGAACTCAATCATATTATGATCACTACTTCCAAGGGGTCCCATTACCTCTAGCTCCCTAATCGCCTCAGGTTCATTACACAGCACCCAATCCAAAACACCCGATCCCCTGGGGGCTTATGAGCAAGCTGCTCCAAAATCCCGTAGGCATTCTGCAAACTCCCTCTCCTGAGATCCAGTACCTTCCTGACTTTCCCAATCCACTTTCATATTAAAATCCCCCATAATGATCTTAACATTTTCCTTCTGACATGCTTTTTCTATTTCCAGCTGTAACTTGTAGTCCACATCCTGGCTGCTGTTTGGAGGCCTGTATATAACTGCTATTAGTGTCTTTTTACCTTTGCAATTTATTAACTTGACCCATAAGGATTCTACCTCTTCTGATCATATGTCCCTTCTTTCTGGTGATTTGATATCATTGCTTACCATCAGGGCCATGCCACCCCCTTTACCTACCCTCCTATCTTTCCTATACACTGCGTACCCTTGGACATTCAGCTCCCAATCACATCCATCATTTAGCCATGACTCGGTGATGGCCACAATGTCATATCTTTTAACCTGTAGCTGTACAACAAGGTCATCCACTTTATTTCTAATGCTGTGTGCATTCAAGTACAGTACTTTTAGATCAGTATCTGTTACTGATTTTGCTATATTTCTATCGCACAGCAGATTACCCTGTCTATTCACCTGGCTGTCCCTCTTGCCATCTTTGCTGCACGGTATCTTTGACTTATTTCTATTTTCCTCTTCCTTGACCCTAACACCCTGGTTTCCTTCCCCCTACCAACAAAAGCAACCAAGAGCCTTTTGATTGCTGGTGGGATTGCTCTGCTGTCTGCTGTCAGAAGGGGCAGAGGCTGCCACTCTGCCCAGAGAATTTTACCCAGGTTTTCTGCATTTTGGATATGAACTTGGACTATGGCCTTTTTTTCAGTCTTATAGTATTTTATATTTTGTGTTTCTCACCTGATCTTTCTCAATTTTTGTGCGTAGGGAGAGGAATTGGGGGACAATGTGGTTGTTCTGTTTTTGTTTGTTTTTTTTGTGTGGGGAATTTGGCAGTTGATGATTGTGCTGCCATTCTTTTCTTTCTTGGTTTTGTGGCTATCTGGAGAAGAATTTCAGAGTTGTATACTTTGATAACAAACGAACCTTTGAAAATTACTACAAGTTATAGTAAGAAATATATTTAAAAAGTGGTCCAAAAAGAAAGCAAAATAGTGGAGTACTATTCACGGGATCTTATCTCCTGCCTTTAGGAAGAAGAGAACATGCCAGACAACCACAGAAAACCTGTCATTTGAAGGGAGACAAATCCAACTGCAATTACAACAGAGGAGCCTCCCTGCTATAAATACATGAAAGTCACCAGCATGGTCCTTCAATTAATCCATTGATTAACTCGTCACTGGCTCTGGACATGTTTTACTGCTATGGGATTTTTCCAGTAAGTTGTTTCCTGGTCAATTTTCCTTCTGATTTAAATCATCTGTGATTGCCTGCACTTGGCCAATTCTAAATATAACTTGCCGAATAATTTAAGGCCCAAATATTTTTGATGTGCTCAGGGAAAAAAATCCTTATATCCAGTTGAAAGATTAATTGCAAACCACTTTTATGGAGAAGAATGTTATCAAAATATTGCCAGTTATTTAAGCAACATTTGCACAATAGTCACCTTAAAGGATATGCAGAATTGATGACACCACTTTAGTATAGTGAGCATTATCTGTTCACTGTGTTACAGGGCTATGTCCAGTTGTTGCTTCTTACGGAAATAGGTTTAACAAATTTAAGATCAGTAACATTCTATCCTGGGAAACATTCAAATAAAACCATTAGGCTAACAGTTCAATTGTGCTGAAGTTCGGAAGAAGCAAAGTGTGGTTTCAGATATTACACAGACCGCCTCCCACGTGGCATGTGCTGAATAGAAAACTCGGATCTGCTGCTTTTTAAGAGGGGACCTGTTTATTTTAACATAGGGAAAACTGTTAGCTCAGACCACATGGCTAATGCTGAAAATGTACGTTAACACAGCCGCTAGAGAAATACTCTTACTTCAAGAAATGGGCTGAACTGAACTGCTTCTGTGAGACTTAACATAAACGGTAACATGTTTTGGTTATATAAAAATATTTCAAAAAAACTGTGTAACAGTGTGACAATAGCTATTATTTTTAAATTCTTTAATCCTTCAGTGCTTTCTCCCTCATTGCCTTCTTTCATGTACTTACACTTAAATATTATGCTGAATGGAAACAAAAGGATGGGGAAGTCACCAGGACCCTTCATGCCCTCTTTGCCATTTAATAAGATGATGATTGATTTTCCACATTAACTCCAATGCCTGCCCCTGATTTAATTCCCTTTAGCATTCTAGAGTCTATCAACCAAGGCATGAGTTTACCTATCAGCAACACACCAGCCTTCATATTGAGTAGACAACATGATTGAGGAGAAGGTTGTTTGCTGATTAAGATCTCAGACAGTACTCATCAGTGAATCGGCAGTGATTCTCTTCTTTCCGATACACTTATGAGTATTTCCAACAGCAGAACCTTAGGGGCACTGGAAAAATATCATTGACACTATCAAGGCAAAATCCTCCTCATTCACAGGAAAGTGCTCTTGTCAGCACCGAGGGTTGAGTTGTCATCTTCTGGCACCAATGTGAACGTTGCATTATTCACACGTCAGACAGCAGACTCTTGATGCAGATACAGTATTTCAAGCTCCATCATTCGAAGAGATTACCAGACAAAGAAAAAAAAATGTGAAGGATGTGTTTTGGGAAAGAATACAACATCCACATTGGCTCTTGGCTTATGAATGAACAAAGTGGAGAAGGAGCATTGGAGACAATGTTGAAGCTGCCGTCCATCCATTCAAGGCATACTGAAGTCTAACATAAAATCAACATTCACCTTCTCATTAGCCACTATTAGTTACATCTGATGGAGTGTCTGTGCTTCCCATACTGGCCTCATTAACCACATCAGAAATCACAAAACTAGAGTGGATACAATTTGTCCTCTATCCCACGTCAGTCTGAGAAAATGTATTGACTAATTATCTATATTTGTCTTAAGTAGTGAATTCTAAAGACTCACAGCATCCTTCTTTGCCATCCCACTTCTTAAAAATTCGCTGTTTTTATTATGATCTAACCAAGTGAAAAAGATTCCCAAACTCTTCTGAGGACATGTCCAATGGTCATTCTCTCTGTAGTATCTTGGATAGTATGTTCTGATACATTGTTCATCTTTGTAGAACATTACAAATGACCCAACTAGTTGATCTTGATTTAATCTTCTGTGTTCTGTTGTCAGCATGTTGGTCAATAAGTTCATAAAAATTCAAGTTTGTTCAAAATACTTGTTAACCTGGTTAGAGCAAATGTGGTTGGATTGTTTCATCCATTTAAAAATTAAGAGGTTTGGAGATTAAGTTTCAGAGCCATCTGAGGGTCAGAATTCTTTCTCTGTCATACCAACAAAAAGGCTGGAACAGTAAATTACAACATTTTTTTAGTTGCAGTTGAACTTCCATAATCAAGTCATTCCAGTGATGTGATTTAAAGAATTCCCACTAGAATATTAAAAAAAACTGCCTGCCGAAATTCTTAATATATATCACATATATATCATATATCACAACTATGTATGGCAGAGGTGCATGTTGCAATCTCAGAAGAGTGAAGAGGCATATGTACATTCTATTGCATTTCCTGTATATAGATTTACAAATACATTTATTTTAGGTTTTTAAAAATAGGTTTGTTGCAAGCTGCTGCTTAGGACCATATGAGTACAGAACTCAATCTGTGCTAATGATTGTGGCCACACACATTTACATCCATTTGTTCAAGAGATATATCCTCCTTCCTCAAATGTTCCCACATCTTCATGGCAACCTCCTGTGATTGCCATGGAGAGGGTTATTTAAGGATGTCACCTGCTTCCCAGCAGCAAAACTGAGGTGGCTGTTGCCAGAAAGCACACACAATTCATTTTAATGCTGTAATCAAAGTGAATACCAGCTTAACGTCTTAAAGGGTATTTTTCCCCAGTTCTGTTTCCCAGATTGTGCATTCATATTAAATGTGACACATGTTTATCACAACAAATAAGAGTGAACTCCAAGTTCTGAGCGCTTTTTTACTTAGTAGCTGGGTGCTGAAAAATTGTTACCTAATCTCAGACCGGACATTACTCAGATGGATCATATAGTTCATCATGTATTCATTCAGGAGAGTGTCTTGTTTCACTCTTACAGGTCTATTTCCACCCTGCTACTTCTTCAGAAAGTAGGCCGCAGTAATAGCTAAAGCTAGGAGATAACCTTTCTCCAATTCAGGGAAGACACTCACTCTTCTGGATTGTCAGGAAATGCTGATCAATTCATAGAGAGGACTCAATGTTGTTTTGTTAGAAATACCAAGATGTATATGTAAAAACTGGGTAATGGTGTTAAGATACAGCTCTAACTCTTCTTTAGCAGGATCACTGATTCACTCTGCTTCTACTCTCATGAGATTGAGGTGTCTGATGGGTCAATATGAGAATTTCAGACTTTTCCACAAGGTGTCTGGCCAACCAAGTGCTGGGTAGCTTGTTAGATGGTGCATACCTTCTGCTATGCATGCAGGTTTTCTGGATGTTCACGATGCACAGGCTTGAGGTTTTTCAAGAATGAATTGACACATTTCCTGAAGTAATCTTCAGGAAACTGTTGTCATACAACTTCACAATAAAAAATAATTTGTTTAAGTTTTCTTAGATTTAAATGCTTTTGCAACTAATTATTCATTAATTTAACAGAGACATAAGGAATTTGTTATGATATACACAAATTTCAGCCACAGTGTGTCTTTGATTCCAAATAATAATTATCTTAATTATTGTTAGGCATCATGGCTTCAGTTTCTCAATTTTAACATTAGTATACATGTGTTCACCACAGATTTCTTTAGATAGAGTGGCAAACTTAATAAAAGATAATGGATTTAGCTGTTTTGTTAACTAATATGAAAAGATGCTTGTTGTTCATTTGGAGAATTTGTTGTAAATGTCACGTATTATTATGATTAGATGGCAGTATAGTGGATTTGGAAGAAACATTGCAACTACTAAATAGTAAGAAAGGCAGTATGATGCATTTCAAATAAAATTTGAGTGGGCAAAATCATACAACAAGCTTCATAGAAACTAATGGTGACATTTGGAGAGAAAAAAAAATGCGAGGGATGGAAGGCTGCATGGAGTCTCCGAATTCTGATGCTCCACAATGCATCATAACGGGGGTGAATGAAGTTGTTGGGTTGGACTGTTGGGATGAAGTGTTCATTCCTTATTATGCTAAGAACTTTCTATGAGATGCAAAAGCAGGGCAGAAGCCATGACTTTGCAATCTGTGGGTTGATTCAATACAAGTCTTTGCAGAAGTAGTGATTTTCTGGGAACAGAACATATTCAATATCTTCATATTTTGCATGTTAGACAAGAAGAGAAAATAACTCAATATTTGTCATAATGCATTTTTTTCATAAATTTCATAAAAGCAATGGGAATATTGTAAAATGGATTAAGATGGATTGGGATACGTTTAAAGGCAGAATCGGGAAACAGGAATAACTAGGGTCTTTATATTGGCAGACTGTTACTGGGGGTTGCCAAGACAGACTGTAATGTAATCAAGCTGGCAATGATACAAGACGGAAAAATTACTTTTAAGAAGAACCCAAATAGTTTGCCAAGGGATATATACAGTTTGAAATAAGTGGGCAAAAAGGTAGCAGATGGAGCATAATTTGGGAAAGTATGAACTTATTTTTTATTTTTAGATAATACAAAACATTAGTAGGAAGAGTATAAAAAAACATTTATTGCTTCAATGCCATGAATGTAGTACATGGCACTGTTGTGTTAGTTTGTAAAGTAAGAACATTTAACAGGTATAGCAAGCAGTTGTGAAGCTAAGTGCTACATTAACCTCAATTGCAAGAGGGTTGCAATACAAAACAAAAGTATTTCTGTCTTTAACAAGGCTTTGTTGTCATCACTGACTGCAATTTTGGACTCCCTAGCCAAAGAAGCATGCCCCTGGAGTCAGCATTGTGTAGATCTATCTGATTATGTCCTAGGATAAGAACAGATTAAGAATGGCTTAAACTCACTGCAGAGCGAAGAATGAAAAGAAAAGATTTAATTGCACAGGATTGCATGAGATATGCAATGCAAGGACACGCCAGTTAGCTCAACCAGTCTGTACTGGCATTCATCCTCTATCTTGTTATGTCTACTTGAATCATATGTGGTGGGGTGCAGAGAAACTGTTTTTCTCTGAATGGAGATTCTAGTCTGAGCGAGAATGCTGATGAAGGGTGTTGGCTCAAAACATCAATTGTTTATTCCCATCCATAAATGCTTCCTGACCTGCTGAGTTCCTCCAGCACATTCTGTTGTGTTCCTCAAGATTTTCAGTACTTGCAGCATCGATCGTGTCTTGTATGAGGGAGCTTATTTTCATCAGCAGCCAACTGCAGTGAGAGGAGGAGAACTTCCTCTTTCCTGAGGGCTATGAGTTTCTAGAATTCTCCATCCGAGAAAGCTGTAGCTCTTGGCTTTTAATTATTTTCAAGGGTGGGACTGTGATAGACTTTTGACAATAAGGAATCCTGGAACATAGGTGGCGAAGGAGAAAGTGATCAATCTGGTAGATCATGCATCATCTTTTAAAATCATAGAGCAGATTTGTTGAATCATATGGCTCAGTGATGCTCTTATTATTTTTGTTCTCAGAAAGAAAGAATGAAAATATTGTAAGCAATAGTCAAGTTTAAGTTCCAGGTAAACCGAAGGTATATATGTGAAGATGATTATTTTTGCAACAGTAAAACAGTCCATTACCAGTTCAAAAAACATAAGTTAGCATGAACTTAAATTAGTGTAAATTACATATGCATGACAAAATAAACATAATGAAAGTAGTCCAAGCTGAGAGAAAGAAGGAGAAAAAGAAACATAATCTAAGGAAGTGTTGAGATTTTTTTTAGGTCTTTCCAAGGAGCTGGTGGCTGTGAGGAAGAAGCTGCGGTTGAACATTGAGGCGTGCGTCTTTGAGCTCCTCCTGCTGACGGCAGCATTGAAAACACAGCAGTGCACAGATGTTGGGTGTCCCTAGTGATCGATGTTGCCTTTCTGTAACATCACCTATTGTTGAAGCCCTTGAAAGTGTTGAGTGCTGCTGCCGTGGTGGAAGTGGCCGAGTTCACATTCTCTGTAGTCCCCTGCAATCCTTTGCTTTTATGTTTCCACACAAGTATGTGATGCTTCACATCGTACATCAGTAGAAATTTGTCAGGGTCTTCAGTGATATGGCAAATCTCCTTAAACTTCTAAAAACAGAGATGTTGGTGCACCTTCTTCATGCGTGCATTTATGAGCTGGGCCCAGGATGGAACTTCTGAGATGTTGGTACCCAGGAACTAAAAGCCACTCCATAGGAAGGATGTTACAGGACTGGAGGGCCAAGAGAGGTTGGGACTTCATTCTCCTGGAGCATTGCAGGCTGAGGGTGACCATTTAGAAGTGTATCAAACCATGAGGGGTATAGAAAATGTTCAGTCTTTTTTCTTCAATGAACAGACAGATAAAACTTTAAAGGTGGGTAATGTTTAAAAGCCACTTAGACAGTACATGGATTGAAAATGGTTAGAGGGTGAGAAGCAAAACACAGGCAATTGGGATTAGCTCAGATAGACATCTTCGCTGACATGGATGAGCTTGGATGAATGGACTATTTTTGTGCTGTGTATCCCTGTGACTCAGTTTACTGTTCAATTCACCCAGTTAGTTACAGAAAACTTTATTCATTCTGTGTTAAATTCCAATCATCCTAAGCATAATGTAGTAATACACAGTTGGTTTACTTTCCTCTTGCTTTTTTTCTATGGTATTATTTTCCATTTATAGGTCTGATGGTTGCACATCATTTCCATTTGAAAGGCAGACAATTAAATTGCCCTTAGTTGAATTCCTAATACATTCTGTTAGAGAGGTGCAAGCTGTTGCATCCTCCAAACTTTATTCCATGAAAGAAGCAAGTACTCTGCTTGACATCTACTTGTGAGGTTAAGAGCTGAGTTCATTAAATAAATCACAAATGTGTCTGAGGTATAATATACTGGGACTACAACACCTGGATTTGTCATCTAGTTCATTTTTCTCCAGCTGAGAAAAGTATTTCAAATTGCCACCAGGTGCCTTTTGAAAGATTTAATCAGCAATATAATTTTAAATATTGTACAATAAATGCAATGCATACAATATTAAACAATATATCCCACTATAGTTTTTTTCTTAACTTGATGGCAATTTCAACAATTCCAGCCAGCTGTTAAATAACAATACAGTAGCAACCCTAAAAATTCTAACTGACTGTCAGGTTACTTCAGATTACTAATAATGTTGTGGTCCCTGCAAAAGTTTGGATTTGCATTATTCCTTTTCATGAGGCAATACATAAAGTGTTTGTATGGGATAAAACCACTCATCTTTTGCCGTAACTTAAAAGGTGCAACCTATATGCAGTAAGAGGCAGAAGTTTTCAATCGTTGCTATTGTGTGTACCCTGGTGCATTCCATTTGAGGTATAATAAAACAAAGTCCAACCACATCCTGTAACCGGTGATTAAATTTATTTTCTACAATTCTAAAACATTTCACTTGAGAAATCTGGGATATATTTCAACAGTTTCCAAACCCACTGCGGAAATTAGATGTTCTATAGAACAGCAACTTCTGCAACAGGAAACCAGATGTAATCCTTCAGCTGCAGCATGAAAATTCTACACTGTTTAAGTAAATACAAGAATCCGGCATTTTAAAGACAAATTAGTGCATTTTTTTGAAAAATAATGTTTTGATATTTTGTTCCTTTTATGCTTTGGCCATTAGTGAGTAAACCACTAGAATATCAGTCAGGCTACATCAAAATGAAAAAAGAAACCTGGTGTTGCAGACAACAGAAAGTGATGTATTGTAGCACAGAGCATGGGTCCAGTATTAAAGTAAATTGTTGGAAGGAAGTCTGATAATGGCCAAAGAGAGATTTGTCAGTGAAATACTGAAAAAGGTAATTCTGGAGATAATGGGATCGGGTGATGATTTCAGCAGCAGTTTGACTAAGTCAGTCAATATTATGATAAAAAAAAAGTAAATTGCTTCTGTTAGTCAATAAGAATTCAGATACTCAGCTTAATATATTGAACATAACTTTTTCAAAGTCTGGTTCAACCTATACCAATATTAATGCAGGTATGAGATTCATTTTTAAATCTATGGAAAAGTTAAATCTTGTCAACATTTAGACAGAGGAAAATGTAAGATGCTGTCAATCTGAAACAACATTAGAATATACTGGAAAGAATCAGAATGCAGACAGGTAAGTGTTCCCAACATTTTCCATTTGTATTTTAATCGGAGGAAGTTGCACTTTGTCCAAAACTGGATGTGAGAGAAGCAGTTGAATTAATCAGAGAGCAAGTGAGGCACCAAATACAACTGCAAAGCAATGAATTGATGCCTGTACTATGTACACTCAGTGGCCACTTTATTAGGTACACTTGTATGCCTGCTTGTTAATGCAAATATCTACTCAGCCAAACGTATTGTTGCAACTCAATGCATAAAAGCATGCAGACATGGTCAAGAGGTTCATTTGTTGTTCAGACTAAACATCAGAATGGGGAAGAAATGTGATCCAAGTGATTTTGACCGTGGAATGATTGTTGGTGCCACCCGGGGCAGTTTGAGTATCTCAGAAACGGTTGACGTCCTGGGATTATCACACAAAACCGTCTCTAGAGTTTACAGGGAATGTAGGGAAAAACAAAAAATATTCAGTGAGCAGCAGTTCTGTGGGTGAAGATGCTTTGTTAATTAGAGAGTTCAGAGGAGAATGGCCAAACTGACAGGAAGGTGACAGTAACTCAAATAACCATGTGTTCCAACAGAGGAGTGAAGAAGAGCATCTCTGAATGTATAACACATTGAACCTTGAAGCTACAGCAGCAGAAGAACACAAACATACACTAGTGGCCACTTTATTAGGTACAGGAGTTAGTTAATAAAGTGGCCACTAAATGTATGCTGAAGCTGGCTTTCTGTCCTTGGGTTATATGGCCAAGGCTTAATAAATGGATGATTAAGTGAAGTGAGCGGTTAGATCTTGTTAGAAATCCAGGGAAACTACATGAGCACTGAGATCCCAAAATCTGAGATCATTCTGTTGTGAGTAATTCAATAAGAAAGGGACTAAATAATTGAATGATTAAGCACCGAAGAGAGGAAAAAATTAATGGGGCCAATGTGTGAATGCAAACCTAGTTTTTTTTTGTGTGTGGAAAGCTGTGTAAGAAGATCTTAGCCGGGTAAAACTAATGGCCACCATACGTGCAAGTGTCTGCAGTTCACGGAATCTTGGCTGAGATTTGATGAGTTTGCTTCTGAGATTTGGACACTGCTGTAAAAATGGAGAGGAGGAAACTCACTGGGACACTTTGTTCCAGGAGACAGTCATGGCCCTTCAGTGAGGTACTTCTGACACATTTAGTTAAGAAAACATGCCTCCCGATGAGGTAGCCTTAGGAATTCAGAGGAGCCTTATCTCTTGCATTTCTCCTTCAAAATTCCTGTTGTGTGTTTGAAGAGAAGAGACTGTGGAAACGAACAGCAGAATTTTTGAAAGACCGTATATTCACAAGGAGAAGGCTGAAGGGACTGAATTAGGAATGTAACTAAAATAATTGGACAAAATAACAAAATTATGTATGAGAGATTCAGATACAAAGGCAGGAAAATATTGGGTAATCTTATGGATGTATGTCTTATGCTTTTTGCCCAATGCCGGCCTCCTAGGCCTGAGTCGATATAGTACATAGTAATTTATGGATGTGGGAGTAAGCAGTATTTGTGATCGGAACCTCATATCAAAAACTTTGAACACCAAGGTTATAAACAATCTGCCACAGTCTAAGGAATTTCCTGGGAGAAAGCTACACTTTGTATTGGAGACTAAAGACAAAGATTGTGGTTTTGAATAATTATTTAAATGAAGTTTTGACTTAACTAGATCAGGACACCAGACAAGAAATTTTAAAATTTGGAAAAATTAGTAAGTCCAAGAGAGCTGATGATGAGGAAAAGCTAGATTTGATCAGAAGATGGTGATATTGATGCAATATTTCAATGTGATATTCCTGGCTGAGTCTGTAGATGATTCAGAAGTGGCAAAACCTCTAAGGGAGAGGAAGCTGACAATGAAGGTGACAAAGTGACAGTGAGTTCGAAGATAGAAGTACAATGGCCAATAGGAACAAGGAAATAAAGAAATAGAAAATAATCAGTTCAGTTCCAAAACATAAATCAAAAAGTGAATGTAGAATATACACACAAAATACTGGAGGAACATAGCAGGTCAGGGAGCATCGGCCAATGTGCAGTCAATGTCTTGGGCTGAGATCCTTCATCAGGACTGGAAAAAAGAAAGAAGCTGGAAGTGGGGGAGGGGAGGGAGAACAAGCTGACATTTATATGTGAGACCAGGTGAGGGGGGAATGTAGGTGGTTAAGTACAGGGAGATGAAGTGAGAAGCTGGGATGTGATAGATGGAAGAGGTCAATGGCTGAAGAAGATGGGACCTGATATGACAGGAGAGTGGACAATGGGAGAAAGGGAAAGAGGAGATATTTGGGTTTTATAAGTTATCAGAAACTGGGAGAGATGCAGGCTGGTATGAAGAAAGGAAAGGAAATAGTATGTGAAGTTGAAGTATATGTGTAAGTGATAGCAGAAGTCAAAGAAAGGAGCCATAAATATGATAGTCACCAAAAAATCCCAGGGGCATTCAAGAGAAACTCCTTCACTCCTTAAATGAAAGTCTCTGATATAAAAATGTACTTGAGATGAAGAGCATTTAAAATGTGGCTAGGTAGACATAAGAAAACAAGTGAATGTAATGGGAGGTTATGCTCATATGGTTTGATGGAGAGAAGTGTGAGGAGGGTGATTATGAAACAAGTACATCACAGCTGGGTTGAATACCCTGTTCCTGTACCATATATTCTATGTAAAGTCACTCTGCAGGCAAAAGATCGCATTGAGCCTCAATAACCCAATACTGTGTTGTGCGAATAAAGCACAAATATTCAGAAATCCTCATCTCCTTATGTTCAGATGTGCTTCCAAACATGACAGTCACTCCAGATACCAAGAAGCATTTTGCAAAGATCATTTGTAAAAACTATATTTATAGCACTGATTTGTCCTGAATTAGAAGGCTTGTCTGAAACCATTTAATCCCACCCACAGAGATAACAAGGTAAATTAAAATATGTTAATTGGTCTCTGTTCTTTATCCAGTCAACCAATTTTGTTCTTGATTCATTAGAATCAGTGCAGTTACTGTAGAATTAGTAGAGCTACTAGGACTTGATGTTTCAATCCCAATGATAAAGTTGTCACTCTCAGTGTTGGCAGTGGGCTTGGAGTGGTGACGAGGAAGGTAGCTACTTCATCGGGGTCATCAGGTGGGCACCCTCCTTCTTTGACGTTTCGTTGATAAGCCCACAACATCTCCAGAGGGCTCAACGGTGCTACCTGGCGTCCCAGATACACCTCCCTCAGTTCTGTACCCTCCTATCTTCATCTTGCAGCTCAGTTGTTGTCTTTCCTTTTAATCCAAATCCAATTGCTGCTTTCCTCTGCTGCATTTGACAAGGACTTGATTCTTGTTGGAGGGAGACACCCCTCACCTCCACCTTCTTCAATAGACTGCTCATAGATGTAGCAACGAATCCCCTGCATCCCACTTCTGCAGGGAAAATCTTGGTCTTCCAGCCATTCTGAGCAGCTCCAGTTGCCAGTTCAGAGTACTTGGTCTTTTTCCTCTCATAAGCTTCTTCAACGCCATCTTCCCATGGTACTGTCAATTCCACAACATATGCCAGCTTGGCTGTTGTGGACCACAGGACCATGTCTGGCCGGAGTGTAGCCGCAATGTCTGGGGGAAACACAAGATTTTTCTCCAAGTCCACGTCCATTTCCCAATCCCGAGCAACATGCAGAATGCTTATATCCTTTGATGTTACTTGGTGCTCTGGACGTTGGCCTGCTGGTATAAATCGTGTAATGTGGATATTTCCTGCCGATGTTTGTGGGAGAGCGTTTACGGTGGTTTGCCTCTGTTCCAAGATAGATGCCAGCTGTCTGAGAACTTGGTTATGCTGCCAAGTATACTGCCCTTGGCAGAGGCTCATGGTGCATTCTGCTAAAATGTGCCTTAGTGATCCAGGTGTTTGACAAAGACAGCAAGTGGGGTCTTCTCCCCACCACTGGTTCAGGATTTGAGGTGTTGGTAGGAGGTCATAAGTGGCTCAGTTGACAAAACTTAGCCAAGATCCCTCCATCTCCCAGATGTCACGCCAACTGAGTTTCCTCTTTTCCAGGCTCTCCCAATTAGTCCATTGGCCCTGCTTGGCCATTGAGACGGCTCTGGCATGTCACTCTGCCTCCTCCTGTCTCCTCACCTCCTCCACCACGAGCCGTCTCTTCTGCACTGATGTTGCCTTGTGCCATTGAGGAGCCTTTGGGACGAGCCCGAGACCGGCTCTCCCATGTTGGACTTGGCCAATCACATCCCTAAAGTGAAGAGCAGACCTAGCACTCTGAACGGCTTCAGATGGGGTCTACTTCCTCCTCGTTGCCACACAGGGGGCCACTGTACGAATAACAGTATCTTCAGATTCAGTGAGGGTAATGACCAACCTTGCTTTGGTGCATTTGTATTCTTCCACAAGACTTGTAATTGGTAATTCCAATTTGCTGTTCCCCTGCAGTCCAACAGGACTTAAGCATCGTGGAAGTCCAAGCCACTGTTTCACATGTGTGCTGATCACTCTTCCGAGCTTTTCCACCTTGTTGATGGGGATTTCATACACTGTTAAAGGCCACATGAGTCTTGGGAGCATGCCAAACTGGAAGCACCACAGCTTGAGTTTTCCTGGCAGCAAGGTCTTGTTGATGCAAGCTATGTACGTGATGGTATCTTTTTAGAGTTGTTTAAACTGCTCGGTGTCCTTGAGCTTAGCATCATACCATTGACCCAAGCTCTTCACTGACAGGCTGGTTTATCACCAATGCAGAGATGTAAAGTGATAATTTAAAGTTTAATTAGACAAACCTGCCAGATTAGTATCTTAAAGTTGAAATTGATTCATTTAAAAATTTTATTGGGTCTACTTTTTGAATAATTGTGACTAGTTTTCACAAACAAATTGTGGGGTCAAACTCATCTGAAACTCCATGCCCTTTTATTCTTCTCTCACATTTATGACTGACAATAGTTTTGAATGAATAACACAGCTATTATAATCAGCTATCAATCTGATTATTAATTCAATATTTACTCTAGCATGTTTATAGAGCTAATAATCCTTTTCTTGCTAATAGCATAGGAAACTTGAATTTTTATTTTGAAAGAGATGTAGAATATCTCCAAATTTTTATGACTGCTATCATTCTTCAAAGCTTTATGCAGCTGCTGTCAGCTATCAGCAGTCATTTCCCATTTACTCGGACTAATGACTAATATTTAGACACAGCTTTTAGCAATTTTACTTTATTATTATTATTATTACCATTTTAATGAGGTATTTTTAGAGTGCATTTATAAGTGGGACATCACTGACCTATTGACCAATGTCTCAATCTTGTACCACTTGAACAAATAACTGAAACCTTGCTCATTCTCCGGGGACCAACATCAGCTTTTTATCCCAGTACACTGCTCAAAATATATGACTGCAGAGACAAAGTCACAAGTCAGCAAATCATGTAATTTGTTTCAATAACATTGGTACCTGTGGGTCTGAGTGGTTAAAAATTAGTGTACCTAAAAAAAAAGAAGAAGAAAATGTTGAAAAATGTTGGAGAGGAAGATTTATTAATTAATTAAAGCATGCTGAGAAATGTTATAGGTTTTATATTAATCATAATATATACTTTTTTTGAAACAATTATAATAGTTTATAATAGTGGTTGTCACCTTTGATTAAAGGTATTTCAGGTAAATCTTTCAATGACATTCTCATCATCTGACACATGATATGTTATTAAGTAATCATGTGACATCTGTCAATGTGGCAACTAGGCTTATCATGTCAGTATGTAGCCCTGTAGACTATATTGAGTAACCTTCAATTTTATTACACATAATTCAGTTAAGAATAAATGTGTGGTGGAAAGTGTGCTGACTGACTGCGTTACGGCCTGATATGGGATCACCAAAGCCTTTGAGTGGAAAATCATACAAAAAGTAGTGGATTTAGCCCAGTACATCGTGAGTAAAACCCTCCCAACCACTGAGCACATCTACAGGAAAGATTGCTGTTGAAAAGCAGCATCCATCATCAAATATCCTCACCTCTCAGGTCATGCTCTTTTCTTGCTACTGCCATCAGATAGGTGTCTCAGGACTCACACCACCAGGTTCAACCATCAGTCTCTTGTGCAAAAGGGGATAGCTACACTCCTTTAAGGATTCATTTAAGGACTCTTTTATATTGTTATTTCATGTTTGTTATTTATTGCTATTGCTATTATTGCTATTTACGTATATCTGCATTTGCACAGTTCGTTAACAATTTATAGTTACTGTTCTATCGATTTGCTAAGTATGCCAGCTGAAAAAGTATCTCAGGGTTGTATGTGGTGACATAACAATATAAAATAAGTTGTACTGTGATAATCAGTTCTACTTTGAACTTTTAATATGTAAGAATGAAATTAATCTTCATAATTGAACATTTTTGACACAAAGGGATTGAAGGTAGGAGGGGGTGCCATGATCTTATTGAGTGGTACAAGCTAGTAACATACTTTTGCTACTATTTCTTATGCTCTGATTAAATTAAACAAAATATGTAACCAAAAGATAAGCACATAGACAATGATATTTTAATGATTTTTTGTAACATGGATTGTTACAAAAGTGATTCTTGGCAATCCAGTGAAGTTGGCTGCTCTAGCTTCAACGTAACAAGATTTAATGGCAGCATTCACTCAGGGCTTAGGCTCTGAAATTCTCTTCCAATACGTGACTCCCTCTCTCTTCTATAAAGTCCTACATCTAAAACCAAGCTTTGGAACACCTCTTCTAATGCTTTGATCTCTCAGTATCCTATTTTTCATCTAATTAACTCCTAGGAAAGACTTTGAGCTTATTAACCATTCTAAAGGTCAAATATATATTTAATTGTTGGTTTAGAAGAAAAGACTTATGACTTATTTATTGGAGGACATGAATTACAAAGCTATAGTAATACATGGTTTATATAATATTCTTTTAGAGAAGTGGATGAATTGACCTTATCTGAACATTCACTGTGATTATAAAATGTGTCATTTTCTGCTGAGTAATGTAGTATTGGGTCCTCAAATTTGTGGTTCCCTGCTTTGTCCGAAGTTTCCTGGTTCAAATCAATTTCAGGGACACGAGCACCAAAATCTTTGCTGATGTGCCAGTTTAGCTCTGAGGGCATTCTGGATACGTCTTCACTTGAAGATAGTACCTTAATGCAAGATTGGGTTTGCTCTTCACAGAGACAAAAGATCCCTAATTCAAAGAGGAAGTAGGGAGTTGGCCTTCATGTTCTATTATACATTTAAGCAACATTTCTCAAAATGTATACCTACAAATTATTACATTGCCGTATACAAACAAGCTTCCATGTTTCCTGCCTAACAGCAATGAATGCATTTAAAATAGTACTTTCTGAGTTTAAAGTACCTTGGGACGCACTGAAAGAAACATGAAAGGTACTATATAAATGCAGGCTTTCCTTTAACAAGGCAATTAGGTGACAACATATTTGTAATCCTGGTATGGACCTTCACCCACAAAATGCATACCAGTAATTTGTCTCTACAGTGCTAGTGATTTTCCAAAAGTTATTATCCTGGTTAGAAAGTTAGGAACTGCCTAATTAAATTTGAGAAATGTACTCTCCCTGAACTTTTGGCTTACAATGTTATCCTTAATATTTTAGATTCTGAGTGTAAAGAAACATGTATAATGTATATTTTTCCTTTGTTCAATTAATATTAAAATTCCAAACACACTTTGATTTAACAAATACTGATTATACAATTAAAAGGATATCTAGCATTACTTACGCATTTCCATTTAGACTTTCACCCATGTATTCAAAATAAATTCATGGCTCAGCTTAAGTGTCTGAGAACTATCACATGAAGCTATTGAATTTCCATTAAATAATTGAACTAATAATAACCTCCACACAGCACAGAGTAACAGCTGTTAATGTCACGAATCAC
This sequence comes from Hemitrygon akajei, assembly GCF_048418815.1. Taxonomy (NCBI): domain Eukaryota; kingdom Metazoa; phylum Chordata; class Chondrichthyes; order Myliobatiformes; family Dasyatidae; genus Hemitrygon; species Hemitrygon akajei. The sequence goes on from NC_133126.1 coordinate 139,966,947, forward strand.
ACTCCACTTAACTCTCTCAATACAATACAATACAAATCATCAGATATCAACCTTCTAATAATATGTAATTCAGAAAAGAGAAAACAAAACAGCTTGACAGAGATTTAACCCTTACATACTGTTTGGGTCAATTTTGACCCATTTTGACATTTGACAGCAGTAAAAACACCCTAAATGCCATTTTTTAAAGCCAAAATTTGATGATTTTTCCTAAAGTGACCCAAAATGCGCACAAATGAAAATATTTAAACATTTTATACTTTTGTACAGGTGCTACAAATTTTTGTACATCAAGGCTGTTCCGTGTCAAATTTGACCCGTATCTATTGAAATGGATTTTAGATCTCTGAAACATTAGTTAAGGATTAATCACCCATTTATTAATGTCAGATAGGCTATTTATACATTCTAAATAGATCTGTCATTCAAAATTTGGTATAGACACTTGTTATGAGGGGATTCTTAGGCCGGGTCAAAATTGACCTGGACCATACTGTGAAGGTATAGATTATGAACAGGTTGCCTGGGTTAATAGAAAATGTTCACAGTGGGAATGAGTAAAATGTGGTTCACTTCTCATACCTCAGAAGGTACCTTTTAGTAAAGGAAGAATTCCCTTCAGTACATCAGCCCAGTCTTTGCCTAATTAAGGTTTCCTTAAAGGAGGGAAAAGGGCAAAGGGAACAAAGGGAAAGAAGAAACATGTATTGTGTATAAATTCAAGAGCTTGGGAGTTTGCACTTTCTGATATTGATGGTAATTTAAAAAGAGAATGCTTGAAGTATGCTTGCAGATATCTCAAATGTTGTAGGCATGGAGAAGGCCAGAGATAGGACTCGGGGCAGAATTGGTTTAGTGATAACTGCTCTACAGTCATAACCTGCAGCTGTTTGCTCTCCGGTCTGACAAATGACTGATGATTATTTGGTGAGATAATGGAGGGTGTATTGAAACAGTGGCTAGAGAACAGTTGATGCATTCTGCAGAGAGAGGGAGAAAAGGGGAAAATGTACAATAAGTGTTTGTCTGTAGTCATAGATTGCAAAATGAATTTATGAATAACAACATGCATAACTGCAAAGAGGGAACATCAACTGCAATTTATCTATTTTCTTACAACTTTGGAGGAGGTCATCTAGGCTCAATGAGTCTACACCAGCTAACAGAACAATTACATCCCTCAGAAATTTCCACCCACCTTCCCCCTCACTGGGTTTCGCCAACTACTCGTCAGTTTGTACTTCTTCCCCTCCCCCACCCCCCACCCCAGTCTTCTTCCCTCTTCCCTTTCAATTCTGATGAAGGATCTCATCCCGGAACATTGACTGTTAATTCACTTCAGCATTTTCTGTGTGTTGCTCTGGAATTCTAGCAGCTGCAGAATGACTTGTGTTTAGAAAACTTTCCCTGTAACCTATTCTCCTCCCATGTTCTCATCAGCTCTCTTCTGCTCACTTTTACACTAGGGGCAATTTACAACTGCCAACAAACCTAGGGTCACCCATGCCAATCACGTCAATGGGTGGAGGCCAGACTAAGAGTGGTCCAGCAGTCCTCCAGGTTCAGGGGTTCAGCTCAGGGCCAGCAACCCTGACTGGTCAAAAAAATTTGTTACAGATGGGGGACCTTCATTGCTGCCCTAAGTGCCAGTGGCATAATAGGCAGTAAGTAAGCAAGTAAACCATGGATTTACAGAAGATAGTGCAAAATTGAGTCAGAAGTCAGGAGAACTAAGTCAAAGACATTCAGAGAAAAGAAGGATCTCCCATTCCAATTTGGGTAGTAAATTATTCTGTGCATATGTGCTGCCCAATGTTCCGTGTAGCCACATAGACTAAGTAAGTCCTGAATTCAAATGTCAATCACCTTTCTTCTTTTAAGGTTGTGATTGTTCTATTTTGATGGATATGATGGAAGGGAAGGAAATTAGAATGTTTCCTGTGTTTGGGTCCATATAATGTTCTTCTAGAATGCAAATGTGTTTAATTCTAGTGTTACACTGTAAACAAATGACCCCAATCACCAAGCCTGATACATTAAGAATCTTGACTTTTCCAGGATTTGAGCATATTGCATGCTCTAGTTTTTAAGGTAAGGAGGGGAAGTTTTGAGGGACAGGAGGGAGTAATTCATGAATAATTGCAACATTTCTCATTTGGTCTTCTTGATTCCATGCTGTACAGTTTAATTCCTAGACTTTCAAAGAACAAGGAGAGGGGAAAGGAAAATAATTAAAATGATCAGTTTATATGGGCAACACATATTTAAAAATCAAATCACTTCACAGAAGAGATTAATTGACAACCACTTCAGATTTATATGCCATTATTGAACATATAATAATTTTCCTAATAACAGTACAGGTCAATAAGTAATAAGCAAATTTTGTCTTAATTTCTTCATTATTCATAACGTACATTATTCCTTTACCCACAGTTTTGTCTTAAATTATAACGCTCTGATTCATTACACACTAATTATTAGCCTCTCTGTGTAGCTCTGATATTAACCTTGTGAATGTTAATAAGGTCAAAGATTTATTCCCATCATTATTCATTGAAGTTGAGACCTAACTATATATAAAGAGCAATTATTCCGAAACTAAGCAAGATGCAAGGATAACAGTAAACATACGTTGGTTATGCACTTTTGTGGGAAATGTGTGATTACATTTCAGATAGAGAGCATCCATGCAGGAGATCTAACAGGAATACTTCAGCAGTTATTGTTTGATGAAAACAAATGCTTGGCAACTTGAATGATCGAGGGAAGTGCTATGCTGGTTCTGTTTTAACCTCATGGGGAGATAATCTCCATTTTAGTTGCTAAAATAGGGCTAGGTTTTCCTGAACAATTCTTGGAGTGTATAAAATATATTGCAGTTGGATGATGCTAAGTGCACAAATTGCAGTGTTTGGAGAAGAAAGTCGGAGGATCAGAACGGGAGTGCTGCGGGAGCCATCTTGAATTTTTTCTTATTCTCATCGGAGTTAAGAGAGGTGGGACTGCGCAGGCGCATGAAGGCGGGCAGTGAAGTGGGGAAGATTTAAAAAGGACACAGCCTTAAACAGCAGGCAGTGTCGTTTTGCGGGCAGCAGAGTGAGCCTGGAGCAGAGTGAAGGCTTAAGGGCTTGGGCTCAACGGGCTTAGGTGGAAACCGGCGAGGCAAGGTGGGTTTAGGTTTCAGTTTTTCCTGTTATTTGAGGAAAGGGGGAAGTATGAGTGTCAGGGCAGCTTGTTGTTCTCGGTGTCGGATGTGGGAGGTCCTGGAGTCTCCTAGCCTCCCGGACGTCCACATCTGCGCCAGGTGCTCAGAGCTGTAGCTCCTAAGGGACTGTGTTAGGGAACTGAAGCTGCAGCTCGATGACCTTCGTCTGGTCAGGGAGAGTGAGGAGTTGATAGAGAGGAGTTACAGGCAGGTGGTCACACTGGGGCCACGGGAGGCAGACAGGTGGGGCACAATTAGGAGGGGGAAGGGGTAGAGTCAGGTACTAGAGAGTACCCCACTGGCTGTACCCCTTGATAATAAGTACTCCTGTTTGAGTACTGTTGGGGGGGGACAGCCTACCTGAGGGAAGCAACCGTGGCCGTGCCTCCAGCACAGTGTCCAGCCCTGTAGCTCAGAAGGGTAGGGAAAGGAAGAGGAAGTCAGTAGTAATAGGGGACTTGACAGTTAGGGCGTCAGATAGACAATTCTGTGGATGTGAACAGGAGACCCGGATGGTAGTTTGCCTCCCTGGTCCCAGGGTTCGGTATGTTACTGATCGCGTCCAAGATATCCTGAAGTGGGAGGGTGAGGAGCCAGAGGTCGTGATACATATAGGTACCAATGACATAGGTAGGAAAAGGGAAGAGGTCCTGAAAGGAGAATACAGGGAGTTAGGAAGGCAGTTGAGAAGAAGGACCACAAAGGTAGTATTCTTGGGATTACTGCCTGTGCCACACGACAGTGAGAGTAGGAATGGAATGAGGTGGAGGATAAATGTGTGGCTGAGGGATGGGAGCAGGTGGCAGGGATTCAAGTTTCTGGATCATTGGGACCTCTTTTGGGGCAGGTGTGACCTGTACAAAAAGGATGGGTAACACTTGAATTCTAGGGGGACCAATATCCTGGCGGGGAGATTTGCTAAGGCTACTGGTGAGACATTAAACTAGAATGGTTGGGGGGTGGGAATCAATTTGAAGAGATTAGGGAAGAGGAGGTTAGTTCACAAATAGCGAAAGCTAGTAGACAGTGTGTGAGGGAGGATAGGCAGGTGATAGAGAAGGGGAGCACTCAGACCGAAGATGTAGGGGAGAAGGAAGAAAAAGATAATAAAGTTGATCGCATTGTTAGGGACAAACGGAGAGGAAGAGGTGGAGAGTTTCTTAAATGCATCTATTTTAATGCTAGGAGCATTGTAAGAAAGGTGGATGAGCTTAGAGCATGGATTGATACCTTGAAATATGTTGTAGCTATTAGTGAAACATGGTTGCAGGGGGGTGTGATTGGCAACTAAATATTCCTGGATTTCGTTGCTTCAGGTGTGATAGAATCGGAGGGGCAAGAAGAGGAGGTGTTGCATTGCTTGTCAGTGAAAATATTACAGCGGTGCTTTGGCAGGATAGATTAGAGGGCTCATCTAAGGAGACTATTTGGGTGGAATTGAGGAATAGGCAAAGTGTAGTAACACTTATAGGGGTGTATTATAGACCACCTATTGGGGAGCGAGAATTGGAGGAGCAAATTTGTAAGGAGATAGCAGATATTTGTAGTAAGCACAAGATCGTAATTGTGGGAGATTTTAATTTTCCACACATAGACTGGGAAGCCCATTCTTTAAAAGGGATGGATGGTTTGGAGTTTGTAAAATGTGTGCAGGATAGTTTTTTGCAGCAATACATAGAGGTACCAACTAGAGAAGGGGCAGTGTTGGATCTCCTGTTAGGGAATAAAATAGGTCAGGTGAGGGACGTATGTGTTGGGGAGCACTTCGGGTCCAGTGATCACAATACCATTAGTTTCAGTATAATTATGGAGAAGGATAGTACTGGACCCAGGGTTGAAATTTTTGATTGGAGAAAGGCTAACTTTGAGGGGATGCAAAAGAACTTAGAAGGAGTGGATTGGGACTATTTGTTTTATGGGAAGGATGTAATAGAGAAATGGAGGTCATTTAAAGGTGAAATTTTGAGGGGACAGAATCTTTATGTTCCTGTTAGGTTGAAAGGAAAGGTTAAAAGTTTGAGAGCGCCATGGTTTTCAAGAGATATTGGAAACTTGGTTTGGAAAAAGAGGGATATCTATAATAAATATAGGCAGCATGGAGTAAATGAGGTGCTCGAGGAATATAAAGAATGTAAAAAGAGTCTTAAGAAAGGAATTAGAAAAGCTAAAAGAAGATACGAGGTTGCTTTGGCAAGTAAGGTGAAAATAAGTCTGAAGGGTTTCTACAGTTATATTAATAGCAAAAGGATAGTGAGGGATAAAATTGGTCCCTTAGAGAATCAGAGTGGACAGCTATGTGTGGAGCCGAAAGAGATGGGGGAGATTTTGAACGATTTCTTTTGTTTGGTATTCACTAAGGAGAGGATATTGAATTGTGTAAGGTAAGGGAAACAAGTAGGGAAGTTATGGAAACTATGACAATTAAAGAGGAGGAAGTACTGGCACTTTTAAGGAATATAAAAGTGGATAAATCTCCGGGTCCTGACAGGATATTCCCTATGACCTTGAGGGAAGTTGGTGCAGAAATAGCAGGGGCTCCGACAGAAATATTTCAAATGTCATTAGAAATGGAGATGGTGGTTTCCGGTGATGTCATCGTCGAGAATGGCAGCTTAAGTCACTAGCTTCTCCGGAAAAACACGTATTAAGCCCCATTAACCCATCAAATTTAATATTTTCGAAAAATATTTGAACTGAAAAGAGGGGCAAGAATGGGGAGAAGAAATGGGAATAAAAAAAGCGACACTGCGGAGCCTGCGTCCAAGAGGAGTGCAGCAAGCGGCTCTCCGACCCGACCGCGTGCTAGCGAGGCGGCTGCTGGGCCTCATTCAGACGAAGCGGCGAATATCTTTGAAATCCTGAAAGAGATAAGGGAGTTCAGGAAAGAAATAGAGCAGCAGCTCCGTGATATCAAGGCAGAGCTCACCAGCGTTAATCAAAAAATAGCAGTGGCAGAGACTCGCATTGAGAAGGTGGAAGATCGCGTTCAAAACGTGGAATGGATACTGAACAAGACAATAAAAATAATACATCACCAAGAAGGTAAACTGCTTGACCTGGAGGGAAGATCACAGAGGAAAAATATCAGAATCTACAACGTTCCCGAAGGAGTGGAGGGCTCGTCTATGACGGAGTTTGTCGGAAAGTTACTGCAGAACGCGCTGGAGCTTCCCCCAGCTATGAAGCTGGAAGTCAAAAGAGCCCACCACGTAGTAGTTCCAAAACCTACCCAGAATAGAAAGCCACGCACAATAATAATTAAATTCCTTCTGTACAGCACCAAGGTAGAGATTCTACGAAGGGCCTGGGGTAAGAAGAGAGTGTTTTTAGAGGATAAATTAATATATTTCTACCAAGATTAACCCCCCACCCGCAGTCCTCCAGAAACGCAAATAATACTCCGAAGTAAAGCAAGTATTAAAGCAAAATAAGATTAGATTTCAAACTCCGTACCCTGCTAAACTTCAACTGTTTCATGACAACGGGATATGGTTGTACCAGACAGTGGAAGAGGCGACTACAGACATGAAGGCCAGAGGGTTGCCCGTCAGCATGAACAAAACGAAGGAAAGCCTGGCTGAGGAATTGTCCAGTTTGGCTTGGGAAATAGTGAGAGAAACGAGAAGGCAGGAGATGGGAGGAGGCCAAGAGAAACTTATCAGGAAGAGACCGGGAGTTTCCCAAAGACAGTCCTCACCCCCTTCAGAAGAGCCATAAGGTTTGACTAACTTTAAAAATGTTGAGAAGCTAAACAGAAGCAAAAGTACACGGTGATATACCTATCTTGAGAAATACTTATTATAATGTGGATTTTATATTACTTAGTTGTTATTCTTTATTCGTTCGCTTACTCCTTTTTTCCCACCAAAATGAGAATATATGTGTGTGTGTGTGTGCATATATATAAATGTATATATAGGAGGAGTACACAGGGAAATCTTTTCTGTGTAATGGATTTGTTCACTGACTTTTATGAATACTGCAATGGGGGCCCTCAACTCACAAGTAGGAGGGGTTATCCCCCACAGCTAGAAATTTCCTCTGGCTCAACACAGGGTCATCTACCAGAGACCTCAGTCTTGGAATCACACGTTTGTTGCCATTTTTGTTATTATTTGAGTTTCTTGGTTCTTATTTGTTCAAGGAGTAGATTGATTAAGTTTTATTCTAATTTCAATGATACATTGACAGATAAATACAGATGGCTAAGGACAAGGTAAAATTCATTTCTTTTAATGTAAATGGGCTATTAAATCCAATCAAACGTAAGAGAATTTTATCCAAAATGAAAAAAGAACAAGCCCATGTAGTATATTTACAGGAAACTCATTTAAGTGATAATGAGCATAAAAAACTAAAGAGAATGGGCTTCACTAATTTGTTTTTCTCCTCATATAAATCAGGACATAGGAGAGGAGTTGCTATTCTTATCTCAAGTAAGCTAAATTTTGAAAAAAAAAATTCAAAATGGGAGATAAAGAAGGCAGATATATTCTGGTAAGGGGGAATATTGACAGCAATTCAGTTACTCTATTGAATATATACGCACCTCCAGGAAGTGATATTGGGTTTTTTCAGAAAATTACTGATATTATGGTAACAGAAACAGAAGGTCTCCTGATATGTGGGGAAGACTTAAATGTACAATTACAACAAAACTTCCAATATACTCTTCCAATAGAAAAACCTATGAAACAAAATCTTGCATGAGAAAGTTAATACACTTTTTGAGGATGTTGGTTTAATTGATATATGGAGGGACCTTTTCCCTCTCAGAAGGGATTACACTCATTATTCTGCTCCACATTCTGTATATACAAGAATAGACTATTTCATAACATTTGTAAAAGACAAAGACAAAATAAACACCTGTGGAATTGGGACAATAGATGTAAGTGACCGTGCACCTATATATTTATCTGTTGATTTTGACCTACAACCAAAGAATACTATTTGGAAACTAAATTCAAGTCTACTCAATGATCCGTACTTTAAGGAACAAATTAAAAAAGAAATTGGTCTCTCCTTAGAATTTAATGATAATGGAGAGGCTTCACCTCCCATTTTATGGGATACTTTGAAGGCGGTCTTTATTATAGCGATATCTTCATATAAGAAAAAAAAGGAATAAAACATTAGAGAAATTACAAAATAGGCTGAAGGAACTAGAGAAAAAACACAAATTGAACTCGGCACAGGATACATTAGGGGAAATTAAAAGAATTAGGAATGAAATAAATAATTTGGCTACACAAGAAATCAGGAAAAACTTAATGTTTCTGAAACAGAGACATTATGAAAGTGGATCGAAATCTATGAAAATACCGGCGTGGAAACTGAGAAAAAAAATAGCAGAAAATACAATTCATAGAATTAAGGACCCAAGGACAAAAATGATAAAACAAATAAGCTAAGTGAAATTCAAGAAGCTTTTGAAGTGTTTTACAAAACGCTATATTCCAAAGTTCCAGGGGGAAGCATAACCCAAATTGACACCTTCTTGAATTCTCTAGAGTTACCCACTTTAAGTGAAGAACAAAATAGAAGGATGTCTGCTGACATAACTGAAGCTGAATTAAAAGCTGCAATTAGTAGGCTTAAATTAAGCAAGTCACCAGGATCAGATGGGTATACAGCAGAGTGGTACAAAGAATTTAAAAATGAGTTAATTCCTGTTTTACTCCCCACACTGAACTGGGCTCTAAAAAAGGCACAAATGCCACCCAGTTGGAAGGAAGCGATAATCTCAGCTATGCCAAAAGAAGGCAAGAATAAAATGGAATGCGGGTCATTTAGACCAATATCCGTTCTTAATGTAGATTATAGGTTATTTACCTCCATCATGGCCAAACAATTAGAGGAGTTTCTACCCATACTGATACGTAATGATCAGACAGGTTTTATACGACAATGCCAGACTCAAGACAATATACGAAGGACACTTCACATTATGGATCATATACAAAAAAATAAAATCGAAACAATAGTGATAAGTGTGGACGCTGAAAAAGCATTTGATTCGTTAATTGGAATTTTCTTTAGAGTTTTACATAGATTTGGTTTCCAAGACAAAATTATTAAAACTATACAGACACTATATGACAATCCTACTGCTAGGATTAAAATCAATGGATATTTATCAAATAGTCTTACCCTAGAAAGGGGCACGAGACAGGGTTGTGCATGGTCACCACTAGTCTTCACGTTATATCTGGAACCATTAGTTCAATACATCAGACAAAATGAAGATATCAGGGGAATCACTATTAAAAGGACAGAGCATAAATTGGCTTGTTATGCGGATGACATTTTGATCTATCTAGGGCAACCAATGTACTCTTTACCTAAATTGATGCAATCCTTTGAACAATATGGTCAATTATCAGGATTACAACATCAACATAGATAAAACCCAATTACTTTCATATTACTATAACCCACCAAGAGAAATTGAAAGTCAATACCCCTGGGCATGGCACACAGAGTCTTTCAAATATTTGGGCATCATTATGCCAAAAGATTTGGCAAAATAATCAGAATGTAATTATCAGCCTTTATATAAAAAAATTAAGGAAGATGTGGCAAGATGGAGCCTGATTCCTTTTTTCAGTCTCAGTTCAAGAATTGAGTCTATTAAAATGAATATACTGCCCAGACTGTTATATCTCTTTCAGACCCTACCAATAGAGGTTAATCAAAATCAATTCAATGAATGGAACAAGATGCTATCAGGGTATATTTGGCAGGGTAAAAGGCCTAGAGTTCATCTCAAAACTTTGCAATTAGCAAAGGAAAAGGGGGGATAGGGGCTTGCCTTCTCTTAGAGATTATTATTTTGCAGCATAGTTGAGAGCTGTGATATGTTGGTGCAACCCATCATATGATGCTCAATGGAAAAACATTGTGGAACGGGTACTTCCCATCCCCATACAAGCAATTTTGGCTGATAACGACCTGCAAAGGTGCATAAATACTATTGATAACCCATGGGTGAAATTGACTCTTAAAGTATGGAAAACTACTATAAAAGAATATAATCTTGAGGGAGATATTGCAATTTTTAAATAGTGTGCATATGACTCTGATTTTACACCAAATAAATTGGATGCTAGATTTAAGGACTGGACAGCTAAAGGAATAACAGTTCTTTGCAACATAATGAAAGAAGAAACACTGTTCAGTTTTGAAATGCTTAAACAGAAACACTTATTAGAAAAACAAGATTTTTATCGGTATTTACAGATGCAACAATATGTTAATAAGACGCTTAAAAATGTAACCAAGGCAAATACATGCTTGATAGAGCTCTTTAGAAAAGCATATAATTCAGATAATGGTGGTAGAATCATTTCAAGCATGTATAAGGGTTGTCAAATCTTAAAACACATTGGACTTCATACATTAAAACAAAATGGGAGAAGGAGGGAGAGATAATTATATCTGAGGAAGAATGGACAACAATATGGAGATATCAATGGAAGTGTACCAATTCACAGAAATGGAGGGAGTTTGGATGGAAAAACTTGATAAGATATTTTATAACACCCTCTCAGAAATCCCATTATGATAGTAACCTCCCTGTTTGCTGGAGAAATTGTGGAAATCAAAATGCAAATCATTATCATATTTTTTGGGACTGCCCTGTTATCAAAAACTATTGGGGGGGGATACACAATGTTCTGCAAGACATATTTGAATGTGAAATACCCTTGGAGAGTAAGACCATATATTTTGGATATATACCTCTAGAATGGTTGAAAAGAGATAAATATTTAATGAATATACTGTTGGTGGCTGGTAAAAAGACTTACTAGGAAATGGTTATCACAGGAGAGCCCAACTTTAAATACATGGATGGAAATTACAATGGACATTTACAAAATGGAGAAGATAACAGCATCTGTTAATCATAAGCTGGAACAATTTGATTCATACTGGGAAAAATGATTTAACTACATAATGCCTCATAGGCCTGATTTAATTCTCACAAATCAATGAGTCTGTTGTTAAAAAAAAAAGATCACTCCCTACTTGTACATAGTTCTTTCCTTTTGCTTGTTTTTTCTTTCCACTCTTTTCTATAAGTGTATACCCCAGATAAATACTTTGTGGAGATTTTGTGATATATATGATTATATGATATATATGTACAATGTCTGAAATACACCTTATGGAAATGTTTGTTTGATGAACTTCAATAAAAAAATAAATTACAAAAAAAGAAAAGGGGATGGTGCTGCTGGAGGATTGGCGTATTGCTCATGTGGTTCCATTGTTTAAAAAGGGTTCTAAGAGTAAACCTAGCAATTATAGGCCTGTCAGTTTGACGTCAGTAGTGGGTAAATTAATGGAAAGTATTCTTAGAGATGGTATATATAATTATCTGGATAGACAGGGTCTGATCAGGAATAGTCAGCATGGATTTGTGCATGGAAGGTCATGTTTGACAAATCTAATTGACTTTTTTGAAGAGGTTACGAGGAAAGTTGACGAGGGTAAAGCAGTGGATGTTGTCTATATGGACTTCAGCAAGGCCTTTGACAAGGTTCCACATGGAAGGTTAGTTAGGAAGATTCAATCATTAGGTTTTAATATTGAAGTAGTAAAATGGATTCAACAGTGGCTAGACGGGAGATGCCAGAGAATAGTGGTGGATAACTGTTTGTCAAGTTGGAGGCCGGTGACTAGTAGTGTGCCTCAGGGATCTGTCTTGGGTCCAATGTTGTTTGTCATATACATTAATGATCTAGATGATGGGGTGGTAAATTGGATTAGTAAATATGCAGATGATACTAAAGTAGGTGGCGTTGTGGATAATGAAGTAGATTTTCAAAGTTTGCAGATAAATTTAGGCCAGTTAGAAGAGTGGGCTGAACGATGGCAGATGGAGTTTAATGCCGATAAGTATGGGGTGCTACATTTTGGTAGGAATAATCCAAATAGGACATACATGGTAAATGGTAGGGCATTGAAGAATGCAGTAGAACAGAGTGATCTAGGTATAATGGTGCATAGTTCCCTGAAGGTGGAATCTCATGTGGATAGGGTGGTGAAGAAAGCTTTTGGTATGTTGGCCTTTATAAATCAGAGCATTGAGTATAGGAGTTGGGATGTAGTGTTAAAATTGTACAAGGCATTGGTAAGGCCGAATTTGGAGTATTGTGTACAGTTCTGGTCACTGAATTATAAGAAAGATGTCAACAAAATAGAGAGAGTACAGAGAAGATTTACCAGAATGTTACCTGGGTTTCAGTACCTAAGTTACAGGGAAAGGTTGAACAAGTTAGGTCTTTATTCTTTGGAGCACAGAAGGTTGAGGGGGGACTTGATAGAGGTATTTAAAATAATGAGGGGGATAGATCGAGTTGATGTGGATAGGCTTTTTCCATTGAGAGTAGGGGAGATTCAAACAAGAGGATATGAGTTGAGAGTTAGGGGGCAAAAGTTTAAGGGTAGCACGAGGGGGAATTTCTTTACTCAGAGAGTGGTAGCTGTGTGGAATGAGCTTCCAGTAGAAGTGGTAGAGGCAGGTTCGGTATTGTCATTTAAAGTAAAATTGGATAGGTATATGGACAGGAAAGGAATGGAGGGTTATGGGCTGAGTGCAGGCCACTGGGACTAGGTGAGTGTAAGCGTCGGCATGGACTAGAAGGGCCGAGATGGCCTGTTTCCGTGCTGTAATTGTTATATGGTTATATGGTTATAAACTGACAACATTCAGAAAGACTGTAAAGATTGCTGATGCAGCCAATCTATACATGATCTGCACTGTGCACATACATCTACTGATGCTTCTGGACACTTCATCAGTGATGTTCCTGGAATCATCTGGTGTTTCGGGTCTTTCAACATCATACACCCTTCTCCAGGTGACCCAGCCGGGGCTGATCAGACCCCAGCTTGTGTCCAGATGGCTAGCTACACATGACTCCATGGTTCCCCTCTCTTGAACCACAGCCACCTTCAGGCCCTCTCTGCCGCATTGGTGGTACTGTGGATGACTCTCCTCTTCCCCTCTCCCTTGAAGCCCAAATTTCTGTAGACCCTGGCTAAGGAACGGGCTGCGAATCCCCTACAATGAACTTCCACTGGGAGACACCTCGCTCGCCATCCAGCCTGCTGGCAGTTGCTGACCAGTCCTGCGTACTTAGATAGATTATGTAGTGAGTTAAGCCTTTCTGATATGGCCTTTCTCAGTTGTGATACCTGTATTGATGTATTGGGATCATTTTCTTGTTTTATGTAGTTAACGATTTCCTCACATTCATCTTTTCTGTGAATCAACAGGACTTTCAGATATGCCCTTATCAATGGAGGAACTCAACAGGTCGGGCAGCATCCATGGAAACGAGCAGTCAACGTTTCCGGCTGAGACCCTCGTCAAGACTGAAACGTTGACTGCTTGTTTCCACGGATGCTGCCCAACCTGCTGATTTCCTCCAGCGTGTTGCAGTGTACTTTGTGTCCCTTATCAATAATAGTGAATGGCACTGTGTGAATTGGCTTACCAGCTCTGTTTCCTCTCCAGCCATAGAATGTGACTTACCAAGGGGCATCCAATGACCAGCCAGAACGTAGCCAAAGAAATATCATTTACAAAGTCACAGGCAAGACCTTCAGATGGCCGATGGAAAACCAGGAACTCAGGATGAGGGTTGAGGTATTGGGTGAAGAAATGGGAGATGAAGTAAATGATTAGATGTAGAAACAGCATTTTGTGTGAGCAGGATGATAAATGACAATCTAAGTGAAGTATACTACTACATTGACAATTGAATGGAATATAGGGGGACCTTGGTTAGGAATACAGTACTGAAACCCTAAACTCCTCGTGATGACTTTTTGAATAAGTTCATGAATTTGCAGTGCTGTGAATTCTTTATTATGTGTCAGTCTATAGTTTGAATAATATGTACTGTAATAGGGGATTACAAACAAGAGAAAATCTGCAGGTGCTGAAGTCCAAGCAACACACACAAAATTCTGGAGGAACTCAGTGGGCCAGGCAGCATCAATGGAAAAAAGTTCATTCAACATTTTGGGCTGAGACACTTCAACTGTCATAAGGTGGGCATTGAGAGCGGACCCAAATGCAAGACAGACACTGGAACAGGACTAGGTGTGTCAAGAAAGCAAGGGAAGTGGGGAAGAAATTACGCTGGATGAGACTAGGCTACAGGGCCTGGGCTAGGACTAGATTAGGAAAGTGGGACCTGGATGAGGAACTTGGAACTTGGAATCTGGACAAGGACTCCGAGCCAAAGACTGGACAGGGACCCGGAACCTGGGTCTTGACTCGGGTTCAGAGTCCGGATCTAGGCGAGGACAAGACATGGCAAGGCAACAGGACTGGACAATGGGATCAGGACATGGGACTCCTGGGCTGGATCAGAACATGAAGCTCAGAATTGGTCTTGGGAGACTGGAACGCGGAACACAGAGCCTTGGTCTTGGGAGACTGGAACGGGGAACACAGAGCCTTGGCCTTGGGATACAGGAATGCGGAACACAGAGCCTTGGTCTTGGGAGACTGGAACGCGGAACACAGAGCCTTGGTCTTTTGAGACTGGAATGTGGAACACGGAGCCTTGGTCTTGGGAGACTGGAACGCAGAACACGGAGCCTCGGACTTGGGAGACTGGAATGTGGAACACGGAGCCTTGGCCTTGGGAGACTGGAATGTGGAACACGGAGCCTTGGCCTTGGGAGACTGGAACGCAGAACACGGAGCCTCGGTCTTGGGAGACTGGAACGTGGAACACAGAGCCTTGGTCTTGGGAGATTGGAATGCGGAACACAGAGCCTTGGCCTTGGGAGATTGGAATGCGGAACACAGAGCCTTGGCCTTGGGAGACTGGAATGCGGAACACGGAGCCTTGGCCTTGGGAGACTGGAATGCGGAACACGGAGCCTTGGTCTTTTGAGACTGGAATGTGGAACACGGAGCCTTGGCCTTGGGAGACTGGAATGCGGAACACGGAGCCTTGGCCTTGGGAGATTGGAACGCGGAACACAGAGCCTTGGTCTTGGGAGACAGGAACGCGGAACACAGAGCCTTGGTCTTGGGATACAGGAACATGGAATACAGAGCCTTGGTCTTGGGAGACAGGAACGCGGAACACAGAGCCTTGGTCTTGGGATACAGGAACATGGAATACAGAGCCTTGGTCTTGGGAGATTGGAACGTGGAACACAGAGCCTTAGTCTTGGGAGACTGGAATGCGGAACACAGAGCCTTGGCCTTGGGAGATTGGAATGCGGAACACAGAGCCTTGGTCTTGGGAGACTGGAACGTGGAACACAGAGCCTTGGTCTTGGGAGACTGGAATGCGGAACACGGAGCCTTGGCCTTGGGAGATTGGAACGCGGAACACAGAGCCTTGGTCTTGGGAGACAGGAACGCGGAACACAGAGCCTTGGTCTTGGGATACAGGAACATGGAATACAGAGCCTTGGTCTTGGGAGATTGGAATGCGGAACACAGAGCCTTGGTCTTGGGAGATTGGAATGCGGAACACAGAGCCGGGACCTGTCCTTGGGGACAGGACCTAGGGCCGGGACTCATACACAGAAAGCTGAAGAGAATGACAGTTCCTATCACTAGGTAGCGACAAATGGCCGGACCTACCTAGCGAAGGTAAGGACACAAAGAGACAGTTCCAAACAACAAATGACGGTTCCTTATCTGGACACAGCAAGGCTCCAGTCTTGCTCCAGCAGTAGAAATTGACAGCAAGAATAGGCAAGGACACAGGCGAGGCTTCAGCCAAGAGCTACAGAAAGAAGGGGAAGGGAAGGGGACAGTCCAGCCTCACGGTAACAGCAAAGGCAGTCTGACTTACTCCATGGAGGCAAGGATGGGATACTGACAAGACAAAGCAGCTCCTATATGAACCCAGGGCCACTTACATTCCCAGCCCCAAGATGAGCATCAAGTACCTATGATTAAGCCCAACTGAAACAAAGGACAGCCAGAAGACCCAGAGTCCGGAGCCCATGGACTGGACCGTGAACCGGAACGTGGAGCTCACGGACCGGACCATGACATCAATGGGACTAGAAAAAAGATGTGGATTCAAAGTAAGAAATTGGTGGGAGGGGAGGAAGAACCACAAGGTGATGGTGAAACAGGGAGGGGTAAAGTACAGAGTTGAGAGGTTGATTGGTGAAAGATACAGAGATGGAGAAGGGGGAGGACAGAAAAAGGGAGGACAGAAGGACATGGAAGGAAGAAAAGGGGAGGAGCACCAGAGGGAGGTGATAGGCTGGAAAGGAGATAAGGTGAGAGAGGGAAATGGGAGTAGGGAATGGTGAAGGGGGTGCGGAGGTCGTTACCAGAGTTCGAGAAATCTATGTTCATACCATCAGGTTGGGGGCTACCCAGACGGAATACAATGTGTTGCTCCTCCAATCTGAGTGTGGCCTCATTGCGGCAGAAGAGGAGGCCATGGACTGACATGTCAGAATGGGAATGGGAAGTGGAATTAAAATGGGTGGCCACTGAGAGATCCTGCTTGTTCTGGAGGATGGAGCACAATGCTCGATGAAGCAGTCTCCCAATCCACGACGGGTCTCTCCGATACACAGGAGGCCACACTGGGAGCACAAATACAATAGATGACCCCAACAGACCCCCAGGCGATGTGTCACCACACCTGAAAGGACTGTTTGTGGCCCTGAATGGTAGTGAGGGAGGAGGTGTGGGGCTGGTGTAGCCCTTGTTCTGCTTGCAAGGATGAGTGCCAGGAGGGAGATCAGTGGTGAGTGATGAACGGAGAAGAGAGTCGAGTCAGGAGCGATCCCTGTGGAAAGCAGAAATTAGGGGGGAGGGGGAGGAGGGGATAGGGAGGGAAAGATGTGCTTAGTGGTGGGGTCCCACTGGAGATGGCAGAAGTTACAAAAAATTATGTCACTTGTCTCACAGCTTTGGACTATACCTTTTCCTACCCTATTACTTGTAAAAATGCCATCCCCCTTCTCTTAATTCCTCCACCTCTGCCGCATCTGCTCTCAGGTTAAGGCGTTTCATTCTAGAATGAAGGAAATGTCCTCCTTCTTCAAAGTAAGGGGCTTCCCTTCCTACAACATCAACACCGCCCTCAACTGTATCTCTTCCATTTTGCGCACGTCAGCCCTCACCCACCTTCCCATCATCCACCAGGGGTAGGGGTTCTCTTGTCCACACCGACCACCTCATCAGCCTCCATGTCAAGTACATAATTCTTTGTAACTTCCGCCATCTCCAGCGGGATCCCACCACTAAGCACATCTCTCACCTTATTTTCTAACCTGCCTATTACCTTTCTCAGGGGCTCCTCCTCTTTTCTTTATTCCATTGTCTTCTATCCTCTCCAATCAGGTTCCCCCTTCTCCAGCCCTATATCTCTGTACCCAACTTCCCAGCTCTTTACCTCATGGTTCCCTGCTCTTGATTTCACCTATCACCTTGCGGTTCTTCCTCCCCTCCCCACACTTTCTTACTCTGACTGTTCATCTTTTTCTTTCCAGTTTTCCAGTTTTGCTGAAGTATCAGCTCAAAATGTTGACTGTTTCTCTTTCCCATTGATGCTGCCTGACCTGCTGAGTTCCTACAGCATTTTGGGTGTGTGTTAATAGGGGATTAACTGACTTAATCCTTGACTGTTTTAAGGCCCTAGATTGATTTATTTGCAGCCTTTATAATCACTGTTCACAAGAATAGACCATAAGACAAAGGAGCAGAAGTTGGCCATTCGACCCATCGAGTCTGCTCTGCCATTTCATCATGAGCTGATCCAATCTCCCCTTTACTCCCATTCCCCTGCCTTCTCACCATAACCTTTGATGCCCTGACTACTCAGATACCTATCAATCTCTGCCTTAAATACACCCAATGACTTGGCCTCCACTGCCGCCCATGGCAACAAATTCCACAGATTCACCACCCTCTGGCTAAAATTTTTTTTTCACATCTCTGTTCTGAATGGGCGCCCTGCAATCATCAAGTCATGTCCTCTCGTACTAGACTCCCCCACCGTGGGAAACAACTTTTCCACATCCACTCTGTCCATGCCTTTCAACATTTGAAATGTTTCTATGAGGTCCCCCCTCATTCTTCTAAACTCCAAGCAGTACAGTCCAAGAGCGGTCAAACGTTCCTCATATGTTAACCCTCTCATTCCCAGAATCATTCTAGTGAATCTTCTCTGAACCTTCTCCAATGTCAGCACATCCTTTCTTAAATAAGGAGCCCAAAACTGCACACAGTATTCAAAATGAGTTCTTACCAGTGCCTTGTAGAGCCTCAACATCACATCCCTGCTCCTATACTATATTCCTCTAGAAATGAATGCCAACATTGCATTCGCCTTCTTCACCACTGACTCAAACTGGAGGTTAAACTTAAGGGTATCCTGCACGAGGACTCCCAAGTCCCATCACATCTCAGAACTTTGAATTCTCTCCCCATTTAAATAATAGTCTGCCCATTTATTTCTTCTACCAAAGTGCATGACAGTGCACTTTCTGACATTGTAATTCATTTGCCACTTCTTTGCCACTTCTTCTATCCAAGTGTCTCTACAGACTCTCTGTTTCCTCAGCACTACCAGCCCCTCCACCTATCTTTGTATCATCAGCAAACTTAGCCACAAAGCCATCTATTTCATAATCCAAATCGTTGATATACTACGTAAAAAGAAGCGGCCCCAACACAGACTCCTGTGGAACACCACTGGTAACCGGCAGCCAATCAGAATGGGATCCCTTTATTCCCACTCTCTGTTTCCTGCCAGTCAACCAACGCTCTATCCACGTATGTAACTTTCCCGTAATTCCATGGGCTCTTATCTTGTTTAGCAGCCTCATGTGCGGCACCTTGTCAAAGGCCTTCTGAAAATCCAAATACACAACATCCACTGCGTCTCCCTTGTCTAGACTACTTGCAATTTCCTCAAAAAATTGCACTAGGCTTGTCAGGCAGGATTTTCCTTTAAGGAAACAATGCTGAGTTCTGCCTATCTTGTCATATGCCTCCAGGTACTCCGTAACCTCATCCTTGACAATCGACTCCAACAACTTCCCAATCACTGATGTCAAGCTAACAGATCTATAATTTTCTTTTTGCTTCCTTGCCCCCTTCTTAAATAGCAGAGTGACATTTGCAATCTTCCAGTCCTCCGGAACCAGGCCAGACTCTATCGACTTTTGAAAGATCATTGCTAATGCCTCCGCAATCTCCACTGCTACTTCCTTCAGAACATAAGGGTGCATTCCATCTGGTCCAGGAGATTTATCTACCCTCAGACTATTCAGCTTCCTGAGTACTTTCTCTGTCGTAATTGTGACTGCGCATATTTCTCTTCCCTGACACCCTTGAATGTCTGGTATATTGCTGATGTCTCCTCAGTGAAGACTGATGCAAAATACTCGTTCAGTTCCTCCGCCATCTCCTTATCTCCCATTACAATTTCTCTAGCATTGTCCAACCAGCCTCTTATAATTTAACCAATTCTAATTTAGAGAATAATATTTAGTGCAAATGCTACATAAAGATTTGCTAAAAGGAAGGAAACTCTAGATTTCTATCATTCTTTTCACATCCCTTTAGAGCCAATCAAGTACATTTTAAGCATACATTCTGGTAAAATGAAAGCAGTATCATAGAAGCTGCAAATATAACAACTTCTGCACTCTGCCAGGTACCTTATGACATCCATTTGGGAGAGCAGTAATATCTGATAGGTGGTGCCACTGACAATTCAGGGCTTCCTTGGGACTTTGCTGGAATCCCATTCTGGATAGTTGTGCTCAACACTCTGTATTGGCAGTTAAACCCACAAACTTCTAATGCAAGAACAGGAAATATGAGTAGGAGGAGGCCACCTAAGTCCTTAAGCATGCTGTATAATATGAAAGAAGGAATTAGTTTAGTTAAGCATGTAATTACTATTTTAATTAGTATAGCACAATATTAAGGGCCGAAGAGCGCGTTTCTGTGCTGTATTGTTCTCAGCTTTATGATCATAGGTGTTTTCCCACAGGCCTCAACTCCCCTGATCCTTCACAAATGTATCTCCTTCCTCTTTAAATACTTCCAATGAGTTGGCTTCCACAATCCACCGTCACAGAGTTCTACATAACTTAGTTTTAAATAAGAAGCTTCTAATCTTTAAACTATGATCTCTCACTCAAGATTCTACCACATTGAAAATAATTCAACATCTAACCTGCCAACCCTGATAGAATCTTATATGTTTTAATAAAATCACCCCCTTTCTTCTAACTCCAAAGAATACAGTCCCAATGTGTTTAACCTACAATAAGATTACTCCTCACTAAGCTACAGCTGACTCTTTATTGGAAAGTGTGGCATTTTAATATCAGTAAAAAGAGTGTATGCAGGCCCAGGAATTTTAGGAAAAATATCCTTAATTCGAGAAACCTTTGTCTCTATCAGAATGCTTTTCATTGTGTAGGTGAATATGTCATTTAATTATTGATCTGGTAATAATAGGATATCGGAGTACCTTGAAAGACTGCAGAGAGTGATGTAAATGTGGGATGATGGTCATACCCCAAGTGGCTGACTGCTGACCTTGATGCAGGTCCTCACCAGACTGCAAACGGCCCACTTACGTGCAGTTTTACTTACACACACATGGACTTTTGGGAGACCAGTGACTGCTTGCGGGACTGCCACCTGCGAATGCAGTTCATGACACATTTCTGGCTTGCAAACTGTCCGGGTTACAAACAATTCAGAGGAATAGAACCCTGCTGTAACCTGGGGAAGAATTGTTGTATCAGTAGAAAAGGATGTAACAAAGTGGAACTGGAAATCCTCCAGAGGCCTAACGATACAATTTCCCATCTGCTTTCTAGACATGAAGGGAGCATTAGACTTTTGGTAGATATCACAGTAAAGCTGACACTTCACTATATTGTTTTATAAATTAATAAGACCATAAGGTGTAGGAGAAGATTTAGGCTGTTTGACCCATCGAGTCTTCTCCGCCATTTCATCGTGGCTGATCTATTTTCCCTCTCAGCCCCAATCTCCTGCCTTCTCCCCATATCCCATCATGCCCTGTGCAGTGTACGGATCTATTTCTTTTAACACAATGACTCTTCTTGGCACCAATTATTGACTGATAACTTGCCCAAGCTCATTGAATTGTAGCTCTCTCTGCAAAGTGAATATACAATTTAACTTCACCCGCAAGTGCATGCCTTTATTTATTTATTTAATATGTCGTTGTACTGATGCAACAAATTGGCGATGAGTATGAACCTGAACATCAGCGAATATCACCGCCAGTTACAAGATGGCAGAGTTCAGAAGAAGGGAGTGAGACAGCAAGAGGGAAGAGTGAACCTGTACAGAGAAGACAGTCACAGATGCTAGCACAGGGATGTGTGAGTGAGAGTGCACAGTGCACAGTGAGAGAAGCACAACTAGCTAAGCTAAAGTGAAAATAATGTGAAAATTGCCTTAATCAGGAAAGTTGGCAAACTCGATAGTGCTACTGAGGACTGGGAATCATATATTGAGATATATGCTAATGACATAGATGAGAAAAAGAACGTCTCCACAATTCTTAGCTTAACAGGTGCTAAAACATATGGTTTCTTGCACAACTTAGTAACTTCTGCAAAGCCAGCAAGTAAGATATTTGATGATATTGTTGAAATTTTACAAAATCACTTAAGCCCAAAGCTGCTAGTAATAGCTGAAAGATTTAGATTTCACAAAAGGAACCAGTCAAAGTATGAAAGAATACATTGCAGAACTGTATAAACTTTCACAATACTGTAACTTTAGAGTTGGACATTCTGATGCATTAAGGGACAGGCTTGTATGTGGCAAAGAACTCAAAAGAACTCAAAGAACACAAAAGAGGAACTTGTAGGAAAGAGACAAACTTTAGAATGGGCAATGACCACTGCAATATTAATTGAGACTGCAGCAAAGGATATGTCAGAACTACAGAAAAATAGTTTAGAATATGAAGGCACACAAAATGTCCCTAAATTGTGCAAAAAGCCAAAAATGTTATCAATGAGGCAAATCCTCCTATGTTGCAATTGATTATTGGTTCAAAGAAAAAGTTTGCACCAAGTGTTACAGACAAGGCCACATAGATAGATAGATAGATAGATAATGAGAGAGAGAGAGAGAGAGAGAGAAAGCACAGTTAAAGAGAAAAGATACAGAGTGAAAAGCTTCAAACAGAAAAATAAATAAATGCTTAAAGTGACTGAATGTGAAACTGAATCAGATAACACAGAGTCTGACAAAGGTGGGCAGTCATGCATTACTGAAGCAGATTGCAAAATCATATGGATCAGAATCAGAATCAGGTTTATTATCACTGGCATATAACATGAAATTTGTTAACTTAGCAGCAGCAGTTCAATGCAATACATAATCTAGAAGAGAAAAAATGATAATAAATAAAATAAAAGTAATAATAATAATGAATAAACAAGTAAATCAAATGTGGGCACAACAGAAATACTGTATATTAAAAAAGTGAGGTAGTGTCCAAGTGAGATAATGTCCATTTGGGAATCAGATTGCAGAGGGAAAGAAGCTGTTCCTGAATCACTGAGTGTGTGCCTTCAGGCTTCTGTATTTCCTACCTGATGGTAACAGTGAGAAAAGAGCATGCTCTGGGTGCTGGAGGTCCTTAATAATGGATGCTGCCTTTCTGAGACACCGCTTCCTAAAGATATTCTGGGTACTTTGTAGGCTAGTTCCCAAGATGGAGCTGACTAGATTTACAACCTTCAGCAGCTTCTTTTGGTCCTGTGCAGTAGCCACTCCATACCAGACAGTGATGCAGTCAGTCAGAATGCTCTCCACGGTACAACCATAGAAGTTTTTGCATGAATTTGTTGACATGCCAAATCTCTTCAAGCTCCTAATGAAGTATAGCAGCTATCTTCCCTTCCTTATAACTACATTGATGTGTTGGGAACAGGTTAGATCCTCAGAGATCTTGACACCCAGGAACTTGAAGCTGCTCACTCTCTCTACTTCTGATCCCTCAATGAGGATTGGTGTGTGTTCCTTTGCTTTACCCTTCCTGAAGTCCACAATCAGCTCTTTCGTCTTACTGATGTTGAGTGCCAGGTTGTTGCTGCAACACCTCTCCTCTAGTTGGCATATCTCACTCCTGTACTCCCTTTCGTCTCCATCTGAGATTCTAGCAACAATGGTTGTATTGTCAGAAAATTTATAGATGGTATTTGAGCTATGCCTAGCCACCCAGTCAGGTGTATATAGAGAGTAAAGCATTGGGCTAAGCACACACCCCTGGGATGTGTCAGTGTTGATCAGGAGGATATGTTATCACCAATCCTCACAGATTGTGGTCTTCTGGTTAGGAAGTCGAGGGTCCAATTACAGGTTCTGTAACTTCTCAATCAGGATTGTGGGAATGTTGGTATTAAATGCTGAGCTATAGTTGATGAACAGCATCCTGATGTAGGTGTTTGTGTTGTCCAGGTGGTCTAAAGCTGTGTGGAGAGGCATTGAGATTGCATCTGCCATTGACTTATTGTGGCCAGGTCCTTGCAAGAGTTCAGTCTAGTCATGACCAGACTCTCAAAGCATTTCATCACTGTCAATGTGAGTGCTACCTGGCAATAGTCATGAAGGCAGCTCACATTATTCTCCTTAGGCACTGATATAATGTTGCCTTTTTGAAGCAAGTGGGAACTTACGCCCATAGCAGTGGGAGGTTGTAAATGTCCTTGAATACTCCCGCTAGTTGGTTGTCATAGGTTTTCAGAGCCTTACCCGGTACTCCCTCGGGACATTCCGCCTTGCAAGGGTTCACTCTCTTTAAAGACACCCTAACAGTGGCCTCTGAGATGGAGATCACAGGGTTATCAGATGCAGCAGGGATCTTCACAGCTGTAGTTGTGTTTTCCCTTTCAAAATGGGCATAGAAGGTATTGAGTTCATCTGGTAGTGAAGCATCGCTGCCTTTCATGCTATTGGGTTTCGCTTTGTAGGAAGTAATGTCTTGCAGACACTGCCAGAGTTGCCGTGCATCTGATGTCGCCTCCAACCTCGTTCAAAATTGTCTCTTCGCCTTTGAAATAGCCCTCCGCAAATCATACCTGGTTTTCTGGTACAGGCTTAGGTCGCCAGACTTGAATGCCACAGATCTAGCTTTCAGCAGACGATGTACCTCCTGGTTCATCCACGGCTTTTGGCTGGGAATGTACAGTAAGTCTTTGTAGGCACACACTCATCCACAAAGGTTTTAATGAAGTCGGTAACAGCTACAGCATACTCATCCAGGTTCGAAGGTGAATCCCTGAATACAGTCCAGTCCACCGATTCAAAGCAGTCCTGTAGGCGCTCCTCTGCTTCCCTTGTCCATACCCTCTTGGTCCTCACTACTGGTGCTGCAGTCTTCAGTCTCTGCCTATACTCAAGGAGTAGAAGTACAGCTAGGTGATCAGAAAAATGGCATCAAACATTTCAAGTCAGGAGTTTACCTCCCAGCAACAAATGGATTAGCTGAAAGGTTTGTCCAAACCTTAAAAAAGTTCATTAAAGCTAAGGGTAAGGAGGACATTTCTGTTCAGAACTAGGTGGACAATTTCTTTTTGTGTATCGGAACTGTTCATGTGACGACAAATCAAACACCTGAAATGCTGTTCCTGAGCAGGAATCTGAGATCTCGCATAGACCTCCTGAAAACCAGATCTATAGAGGGAAGCACAGAATAAACTGTTCAGCCAGTTGTCAAGTAAATCAGCAGGGAGCTTTGAGGTTGGACAGGAAGTCCTAGTGCATGATTACCGAGAAGACAAGTAGGGTAGCTACAAGAACTGGACCACTGATGTATTCAGGGGATATTGGAGATCATACATGGAGACATCATGTGGACCAGATACTGGATGCTCAGCTGAAGAACACTCCGGGGTTGTCTGTGCCCAACAAGATGGACACATTGCATCCACCAGACTTAACCTTTCAGTGTTGATAATGCCAGTAACAACAACATGATACCTGTCTTTGATAAAATATCTGCCAAACCTGATGCCACACCACAGGTCCAGAGGTGCTATCCTGAAAGAAACAACCACCACCCAAAAGACTAGATCATTAGTATTGTGAAAGTAGTTATGGACTGTTATTTAAAAAAAAGAAAAAAATCCAGCAAACACTTTATTATGAAAGCATGCTTATTTGAACATGGTCTGTTAAAGGGAAATTGAACATTTTGTTACAAATACAGTTTTATGTTATATTAATCTAAAGGGGAGGAAATGTAATGTACAGATCTATTTCTTTTAGTGCAATGACTCCCCATAGCACAAATTATTGACTGCTAACTCACCCATGTGAGTTGACTTTCCGCAAAGTGAATATACAAGTTATTTTCTCCTCTGAGTGTATGCCTTTATTTAACTGATATGTAGTTTTACAGACATAACACCCTAACTAATCAAGAATTTATCAACCAGCACCTTAAATATGCCCAATGCATGGAAACTAAAATATGATGATCTTTCTATGTTGTTTGCAAATAAAATATTGAAAAATAGGAAAAATCCAAGACATTTCAAAACTGATATTGGGAGAAAGTATCTTCAGTTTACCATTAAAAGCTTTGCTGCCAGTTTTTCTGCCCGAAGAAACAAGATAGCAATAAACAATGGTGTTGGGAGGATTTACTAACAGAACAATATTTTCAACACCATTAAGCATGACACTGCCAGACTGAGTTTGTTTTAAATTTTGCAATAAACAGGTTTTAATCCTTAATTTAAAAGACTCTAACAGGCTGCTACCAGATCAGCATTAGCAATTCTTTTTGAAATAAAATAATTCTCCCTTTGCACAGTATAAATTTTTGCAGTATAAGTAGCTCAATGATTATATAGAATTCTGCATAGTGGTGTGTCAAGTGTTATATTATACAGCTGTGCCTTAAAAAGAGTGTCTTATATTGTCATTGAGATGGTGGCATTCTGTTCTTTAGAGCTCTTGAGTCTGCAGTGAAGTAAATTCTTTAAAAATACTTGTCGTCAGGTTTATTTACATTACCAGAAAGATGTACTTAAGGAACACAATATATACCGTTTACCTGTCATATTCTTTGCAGAAAATAGAAGCACATTGTGTTCTGGGCTTGCTTTAATAAAAGCCATTTTTCACGGGTTAAGTGAGGTGGTTGGGTACATTCTTACTCCACAACAAATAAATGGGATTGTATCTTTTTACGGACTTTCTTCTCTGATGCCTGGCTTTTTGACTGATTTAGGTGTACGGTTTCACCTTACACAGAGTGTGGTTGCTTTTTTTTTACTTTCAAAATCACCTCTGAAGGAAGTTAAGGGTTTGTACAACAGTTTATCTTTGATTTTTCATGTGTTCTATATAAACAGAACTCAGATGCTTGAGAGCCCAGCTAACATATGACTGAAACAAAATAATCCCATTTGGCATTCATTTATGATGTGGAGACATCTATCTCTCCCACATGGATCTACATGGTTAAATAGGCACCTGCGACATCTTGTTTATCAAGCAAATATGGGCACTCTCTGGCAGTTTTGCTATAACATTAATGCAAAATCAAATTGGTTCTCCATGAGATATTGAGGGCCCAAGCCTTTCTGCAATTCTCTGCAAAGATAACACTCCTTACCAGCAATTAACTTGCGAATGCATTGAAGCAAATAAATCTGCTTATTATTTTTGCAGTGAGGTGCAGAAGCCATAACATTCTCAAATATCAGCGAGTTAGATTGTCGCTTTGCCACCAAGGTGTAATGTTACTACTAGCAGGTCAGCCATTCATTGAACAATTTCATTCCCAATTGGCAGATGAAAGTTAGGAGACATCATTAATGGGTGAGCAATCAAAAAAGCTAGATCCACAATAAAATGGCATTTGACAGTTTACTCCAGAGGAAATTAAAACACCAATCTCTACAGTGTACCAAAAAAACCTGTTGCAGGAGCTCAGTGGGTCAGGCAGCATCTACAGAGGCAAAAGGGATGATCAACATCTTGTGTAGACATGCAGCCTCAATATTCCAGCTTAGAGCATCTCCAAGCTCTTGTGACTCTAATTGATTTCTGCATATCTTACCATGATTGCTTGAGGCCTCCGTTAGTCAGAGTCGACCATGGATCCTAGCTGTCTAGATATAGAAGCCTCAGTAGTATAATATGGAGAACAAGTTATTGCCCATATAGCAAACTCCCCCTCTCCACTCATCTAACGAACCCAAAGTATCGGCAGAGACTGATAAAGTTTGGCACCACGGCATCACATGAGTTGCCTGTCAGTGTTGAACTCAACATAGGACTGCCTTAGGGACTCTGGATTTTCCCTTCGAGTTTACTCCTATAGCCTTCCCCGTGAGTAGGTATAGCGTAAGGCAGTGGAGGTTTGAGATCAGTGTTTTCCTTCACCTAGCTGAGCTGCCAACTAAGACTGACGAGACCCCTCAGCCCGAAGTGATGGTTTTTAAGGGACCAGTAATGCATCTTTGCCCCTTCTCCTGTCAGTAGAAATGGTTCCACCGGGCTTTGTAGCTAAGCCACACATGAAGGCCAGGAGTTGGACTTGGTTGTCAGAGGCTATTTGAAGCGCACACCATTGGGAGCATTTAATAGGTAGTGGGAGCTTGTCCCCATTGCCACCCACGGTTATAACGACCTTGAGGAACCATATGTTACGATAATTATGAACTATTATTACTGAAAGAATGTAACTCAAGGATAGTACTGCAATCTTCGGATTAATCACAAGACAATTTACCTTGTAAATCGTCTTAGGATTTCCGTGCAATGTAAATTTGTGGGTGAATTTGCAACAACCACTGAATTCCTTTTGGCAATTGATTTTATTCTCCTGAGGATATTTTTTATTATTCCATGTGAAACTTAGGGCTAAGAATTGCCACATGAATAAATAAGTATACACTGGGACTATTTGTGGCTTCTCATAATGTTGCTGCAATGTGACCTAGTGAATCTTTGCTGTTGGATGTATCAATTGTTTGAAGAAACAAGAATTTTGTTTGTTTGCTTGCTTCAGCATGTTTTCTTTCTCTACTGTTGTGACAGGAAATGGTACAATATGCACGCCTGATCTCCATCCCTGTAGGTAACCAATCAAGATACAACATGTGGTTGCCTCATCTGGGCTGGAGCCAATGTGTTGTTTTTAATTGGCAGTGTGATCCCTTGCAGCTGTTTCAGATTAGAGACACATTCTCTTCAAACAGGGTTGGCTTTTTTTTAAAAGACTGTTCTGCTGAGAATAATATAGAAATAGTAAAGCTAATAAAAAGGCACTTCAGGTAGACGAACTAAGAAACAGCTGCAAAATAAAAACTCCACATCAGATAAATCAGTTTATCTGTTATCCATCACTTGTCTATATGAATTGGCAGAAGTCCCTTGATCTTTCCCATCCCTTTCAGCACATTGTGTTATCTCGATTTCTAATGAAAGGGGCAGTGAAATTACCAAAGGCCAGTCGATATTAAGGAGCAAAGCAATTATTTCATATATACGTGGTTTTAACCTGAATAGCTGCATACAAAGCTTGGGTCAGTTAATGTTATGCTGCAGCATTTTAGATACTGTTGGTGGGATTCTCAGAGTTTGATGGCCGTGACCTGGAGGTCTTTGATGTTTATGAAGTGAGGCATTTGAGCCACGAGTCTTGAAGTTACTCATTTAAAACTTCAGAAACTTGTTACCAGCAGCACTCATACATTATCAGCCTAATTACTTGTAATACTAACTCATTTGAAAAGAGAAAAATGCAATTTAAACTGCTTTTATTTGTTACTGCTCTTCCTGAGAGTTCACAGATGACAGAAACCATCTGCACTCACAACACAACCACTTGTACTTATCTGAAGAGCTTCAATTCCTTTTTATAAAATTTAATTTGCTCTGTCTAGCTTCAAAAAAGTATTTGATGACTTCTGGAGACTGATTACGCTTGTAATATGTTCAGCCCACGTAATGGCTGAATTTTAAAATGGAAGAAAAATACCTGACAACAGTTTTTAACTTCAAATAATATTAATGCAACGTATCCAGTGCCATTTCTTTAGTTTGATACAATTTTGAGATCACTTGTACTGTATAGCACTAGTGCCACTTTCATGTTCATATCTGTGTAAAGAGCGTAGAACATAGAACATGTAAAGGCTTCTCTGCATATTCATGAAGGGCATATTCAAAGGAAAATCTTTGATTTATATAATGCCTCATAAATGTTTTTGACAATGGAGTACTTTTGAATTACAATCATTTTAACAGTAGCAAAATCCTAAGTGTGGGGAAATTACACAAATTGTCTTAAAATTCATTCTCAGCCAGTTGCGCTGAACATGTTATATAGCTGCATTGTTACATTGTACACTGCCTTTCAAATACATTCCTTTTACCTCAGTCAAATGAATTTTGGAAGCAGAGTATCACGTACTGACATAATTAAATTATGAACTGGGTGCTCCCAACCAGAGGTAAATTTCTAAGAAAATCTACATTGGTAATATTGATTAGATGAATCTGTTCCTGCTCTTTTATTTTAATTAGGCCTCTGAGGTCTTGCACGTTCATCTGAAGGAGCTTACTCAAAAGGCTGCAATACCAACAGTTTGATGCTTTCTCAGTCGAACACTGAATGTCAACAGGGAACATTTGTTAAAGTGTTTGTGTTTTTGGAACTCACAGCCTTCTGACTTGGAGGTGAGAATGTTATCCCTGTCAGTGTGGGCTGTTGCAGTCTTCCACTAATTGCAGGTAAAAGGATTTATGTTCACATTCTTCCCTCTGCAAAGTTCCTGATCTCAAGTGGGCACTTGGTGAGGCAGGAGGTGATTCCTAGTTTGGCTTCTTTATTGATTGCTAACATTTGAAAGAATATGGAAACTCCAATGCTATCACTTACAGCTCATTTTATGTTCAGCTGAAGGAGACAAAAGACTTAAGATTACGTAGCACTCATTTTTGCATTACAATTTTTAAAAAAGCTTCAAGTACAATGTTGCTGAGGTTCAAATTAATATTTCTTTTTCAAGTTATCCCATATATATATATAAAATTATGTCATGAATTGATCAATCTGTCTATTGTTTTTGGGTAGGTATTACCATCAGGTGCCTGGCAATTTACAAACAGGTATAAGTTAACTCCTTCAAATTCATTTGCATTTTTAAACAAAACTAATTTTAAACAGCTCTTTGAAGCGGTTCACCACTCCAATTGTTAGAACTGATTTGAGTTGAATTCTTACCCCTCCCACTTTCCCAAATACTCAGACAGAGGCAGAGGGTCAGCCATGTCTGGGGATGGAGTCTCACTTCCTCTCAAACTTGGCAAGACTTTGCCCAAGCTTTTAAATATCTTTGATATTCCAGGCCATTTTAACACAAAATTTATAGTAAATAAATTATTGAAATATTTAATGAGAATACTAAATAAATCTATACTCATAAATGATTAAAATTAAGTTGAATATATAATAAATACAAAAGAAGCTTTGCTATTGCCCCGCTGATTTCTGCGGCTGAAAATCCCTATTCAAAGGAAGAAGGTTGCTGTTCTTTACTTCGTTGTCAGTTATGGTGCATCTAAGATGGAAGAACAAAATTTGGATCCATGAAGTGAAGCAGGCAGTTTTTACACTGGTGATGTCCAGTGATGGAACAAAGTGACAAACGCACAGGCGTAAGATGACTCAAGCATGTGGCAGATCTACACAAGTCCATAACTTACTTCTCTGAAAGCAGTTCAGTGGCCTTTAGCTATAGCCAGATTAATTCAGAACTTGCATTCTTGCCTGTTAAAACTAAAAGTTTATATAATAAAGTCATAATGTTATAAACATTGATCAATGCATTTAAGTCGCCTTGTTAAATTGGTGGTTAACCTCTATTTTTCTGAGATAGGTTATTCTGCAATGAAGTGAACATGACAAGAAATTGATCCATCATGCATACATTCGGAAAGATTATAAAACAACCATTCTGCAGGATGCAATAACATAGCTGTGGAGCTCTCACAGACATTGTTCCCTGGAATTTTTATTCTATGGATTATTCATTTGTGTCAAAGATCAGCCCAATTTTCTTTCTTTTACAACATCGTGGATTATTAAGTAGCTATTCCTCTTCCCACCCTGTCTCTTTCAAAAATGCCATCCCCTTCTAGCAATTCCTCCATTTCCACCGCATCTGCTCTCAGGATGAGGCTTTTCATTCCAGGATGAAGGAGATGGCTTCTTTTTTTAAAGAAAGGGGCTTCCCTTCCTCCACCATCAATTCTGTTCTCAAACACATCTCTCCCACTTCACACACATCTGCTCTCACCCAATCCTCCTGCCACCCCACTAGGGATAGGGTTCCCCTTGTCCTCACCTACTACCCTACCAGCCTCCGGGTCCAACATATAATTCTCCGTAACTTCCACCACCTCCAACAGGATCCCACTACCAAGCACATCTTTCCCTCCCCCCCCTTCTGCTTTCCTCAGAGATCGCTCCCTACGTGACTCCCTTGTCCATTCGTCCCCCCCATCCCTTCCCACCGATCTCCCTCCTGGCACTTATCCTAGTAAGCAGAACAAGTGCTACAACTGCGCTTACACATCCTCCCTCACCACCATTCAGGGCCCCAGACAGTCCTTCCAGGTGAGGTGACACTTCACCTGTGAGTCGGCTGGTGTGGTATATTGCGTCCGGTGCTCCCGGTGTGGCCTTTTATATATTGGTGAGACCCGACGCAGACTGGGAGACCGTTTCGCTGAACACCTATGCTCTGTCTGCCAGAGAAAGCAGGGCCTCCCAGTCGCCACACATTTTAATTCCATGTCCCATTCCCATTCTGATATGTCTATCCATGACCTCCTCTACTGTCAAAATGAATCCAAACTCAGGTTGAAGGAACAACACCTTATATACCGGCTGGGTAGCCTCCAACCTGATGGCATGAACATTGACTTCTCTAACTTCCGTTAATGCTTCTCCTCCCCTCCAATCCCTTATTTATTTATTTATTCCCCCTCTTTTTTTTCCTCTCTCCTTTATTTCGCTCTCTCTGCCCCTCTCACAATCACTCCTTGCCTGTTCTCCATCTCCCTCTGGTGCTCCCCTCTCCCTTTCTTTCTCCCCAGGCCTCCCGTCCCATGATCCTTTCCCTTCTCTAGCTGTGTATCCCTTTTGCCAATCAACTTTCCAGCTCTTAGCTTTATCCCACTCCCTCCTGTCTTCTCCTATCATTTCAGATTTCCTCCTCCCTCTCCCACTTTCATATCTCTTACTATCTTTTCTTTTAGTTAGTCCTGATGAAGGGTCTCGGCCCGAAATGTCAACTGTGCTTCTTCCTATAGATGCTGCCTGGCCTGCTGCGTTCCACCAGCATTTTGTGTGTGTTGATTCAATAAACACTCCTATTCTTCAAATATGTTAAAATCTTTTTCCGATCACAATTGTTACTTTCCTTTTTAGAGCCCTTACCTTCACCAAATATCATCCTACATCCTGTTGTGCCTTCCCATCCCAGGACAGCATTAAGAACACTCACTCTGAAGCCTCTGTATATTCTACACGCAACGTTGCCTATCACTTGCTTTTGCCCAGCAAAATTTATTATCATGTCTATGCTTTTCTGCTTAGCTTCTCCTGCATTTCATCTTGATCCCCCTCCAATCCCTATTCCTCAAAAAACTCACTTCCAGTTTATTTTATCTCCTGCAGACTGAACTATGATGAGTTAAATTCTCTGATTGACTGATATTGTAAAGTGTACCACCTGATCATTTCCATCATCCTTATCTCCTGCTCCCACTCAAAACAAGATCACGCATCTGACTTTGTAAACCGCTGTCCCTTTTAGTTTTCATTTCTTTCCACTTCACCTCAAAAACTGTTTATTTCTACAATTATATTTTCTGCTGCTACCTTATCAAGATCTATCTACTTCCAAAATTTTTGTCCTCATCACTGCAAACTTCACAGAACCTGTGTCACTCTGGCCAACCTCCAGATCTGTAGAGGAATCTGACAAGTTTGACCAAGTCTCCATTAACATAATTCAACAGATACAGCGGTCCACAGATCTCTTACGGCTCAAGTGTTCCCCTTGTCAAATTCAAATTCAAAGTAAGTTGATTATCAAAGTGTTTCTAAGTCACCATCTATTATGAGAATTATTTTCTTGTGGGCATTCACAGTAAATACAAAGACACAGAATTAATGAGAAACTATACACAAAAGCAAACAAACAACCAATGTGCAAAAAGTAATAAATTGTGTAAATACAAACAAAAAAACTACATAATAATAATAAATAAATACATAATAAAAAGGTTCCTTAAGGTTGTTATAGCCAGGGGCCGTAATGGGGATAAGCTCCCACTACCTATTGAATGCTCCCAACGGCATGCTTCCCAAAGAGCCTCTGACAACCAAGTCTAGCTCCTGGCCTTCACGTGTGGCTTAGCTACTAAGCCTGGCTGCACTGTTTCTACTGACAGGATATAGGGCATAGGCAGGTTACTGGCACTTTAAACTGGTTGCCTGGGCAGATAAGGCTCATCAGCTATGGCTGGCAACTCTTCTAGGAAAAGAAGAACTCTGATCTCAAACCTCTGCTGCCTTGAGGCTATACCCATTCGGGGGAAAGCTGAAGGAAAAATCTGGAGCTAGAGTCCCTAAGGCAGTCCTACGTTGAGATCAATGCTGACTGGCAATTCCTGCGACACTGCTGATACAAAACTGTGTTGGTCTCTGCCATTCCTTTGGGTTCATCAGATGCATAGAGAGGAGGAGCTTGCTACATGGACAACAGCTTGCTCTCCATATCGTACTGTCCTGGTTTGCATACCTGGACAGACAGAGCGCAGTATCCATGGTTGACCCTGATCAACCGAGGCTTCACACATAATAAATGTTGAGAATCTGAGTTGTATAGTTCTTGAAAGTGAGTCCATAGGTTGTGTAGATGTGGTACTACCTTTTTTAAAAGAATTTTAACAACTATCACTCAGAGTACCCTGAAGTTATTGTAAGCAAATAATCATATTTCAAACATTGGAGGACAGATCAAGCTCCAAAGTGAGGAAAGGAACCATTGCTTGTCTGTCTTCTAATTTCCAGTGAGCTGTTGACTTATATGTATGTGCACTTCAATGCAGTCAATGGAATGAGTCTAGAAGCAGCTCCAGAACGTGGATGCACCTGACTTCACCAACATTCATTGAAATGGCAATTACAAGTTAGTATTGTTTATTTTTAGTTTTGATTTCCAGTTATCTTAATTCAGGTGGTTTAACTGAATTTATTATTTTTGAATTGATTACATCCATTTAAATTGCCTTTAAATACTCCTGACTATCAGCGCCATTTAAAAACAATGAAAATATCTTTGGCAACAGCAAGCTGCCACAATCCATCAGTACAGTGCAAAGCTGGGGGTTTAGGCTCAGCTGCTGCAGGTCTGGTTACCTTGTGTGATGGACTCTACCTCGCAGAGGGCTGGGTTGTGATCTTCATCAATTTCATCTAATCTTCTCAAATTATCTCATCTTTTGTCCTTTCCTACACTGATAATCAGCTCAACTTTCTCTCCTGGTAATTTCACCTCCCTGCAATTCTGTATCTGAGTCTAATGCCTCTCTTCATTTAAGACCCTCTTTCAGTGATTTCATTGTCCTCTCCTTTCTTACTCATCCTTGGCTTGCTGCTTTTTTCATACTTTTCCCTTTCTGTAAAGCACCTTCCAAAACTCTTCATTAAATGCACCATGCAAACACAATTGCCTAAAAATCATTCCGCATCTTTAAAGTGACATTTATGGATCATTTATAGCAAGCCAATAAACACTGATCGCTCAGCAACTGGATAGTGCATGAAGTCAAAGTATTGAATAGGAAGGGAATAAATTTTCTTTTTTTTGCTTCACCATGTAGTCTGCAAAGAAACTGCACAAGGCTGGGTCGGGTATTTGGGGGAAGAGGCCTGGGATTAGGAGAGGGGGTGCGGGAGTGGGCTTGATATCAAAAAGTGGAGGCAATTGATATGTAGAGATATTAGAGTAAAGATTGGTTACTTAAAGCCAGTGGTTGGATGACATTGGTAGGTGCAAGTGCAGAAGGGTAAGTGTTGGTCATCAGAATAGGTTAACGACTGGGCAGGAACATTATTCAATATTGAGAGGTTGTTGGGTGGATGTGGTCAGGCAAAGAGCATCAGTAGAATAGTGAGAGAAGCAGGAGCTTAAAACATTTATTAAAGGGGCTACCTGAGTCTGACTCCCCAATTAGCTAGGACCTACTTGGACAGGGTGCTTGCGTGACATGTTGAAGCAGACTTTATGGATGCTATGGAAGTCTACTTTTGTGTGAGTGACATACAGATGGACTGACTACAAGTCTCCCTATGAAAGATGGTGAAACTGCTGGCCTAACTTGTGCAGCCCATTGGACCCACTGGAACACTTCTGGGCTCCTTTGTGCACCAACACGTAAAACCCTGTAAAGAACACAGACATGAAGACATAGATTTTGTGCAATGTTGACAAATCTTCAACTTTTGTTTAATTTTTCATTGTTTGCTGCATGCACAATGCAATTTCAATGACATGACACTAAATAACCAACTATCTGTACAGTATTATTTTAATGGGTTATTGAGGTATAGTGAAATTGTAGGCCATCTATGTGTGTAATTGTTGGCACTGGTAGCATGTCACTAGTAGCATTCATTTGAATATGTTAGAATGTCTAAAGTGCTGAACTTAATGCTCAAAATTAAATCAAAGTTAATTTTATACATAAGAAGGAATGTTAAGAGAAGGCTTTATTACTGAGATCATGTGAACTCCTGCTCTATCTCTCTTAGCTCAGGGCTACATTTACTTTCCATTAATATATTGAAAAGCAGCTTCAGGAAGCAGTTTTTCTGATCCAATGCTATCACTGCTTAAAACCCACCCTGTTTACATTACAAGGTCATTTCAATAGCAAACAGGCCAGAGGAGTGGGAAAAGATCATGGCTGCCTCAGGCTGAGCAACCTTTGTACAGCAAATGAAAAGGCATCTGCACTGGTTCCGTACAGCATACATCCCTACAATTTGACTGTAGGTTTCATGACCCTGGATGGAATTATCCACAGCCATAGGGTCATCTTCCAAATGTACACGAGTGATGCCCAGATCTATTTGTCTACCCTCAACTGCCTCTCTATCAAAAGATTGCCAGTCTGCTGCTGTTGAGAATTTTAAGTTTAAATGGGTGAGTAAAACAGGAAAATCATTCAACATTTCTTTTACCTAAACTTAAGAGAGGAAAAAATAATCTGTGATTTCCACTCTTCCATCTCCAGATGCACTCTTATCCTTAGTCAAACACAGGTGCACACGTTTAACATTCTGTGAATTCAAAGATGGATCTCTCCCCCTCTCCCTCTCATTCTCTCTCTATCTCTTTTTCACTACTGTATCTCTATTTCCCTCCCCCTCTGTGTACTCTTCCAAATCTGCCTTGTAAAGCACTTCTGACTTCCATTGTTCTGCAGTTGTTCACTGTAACTTCTGCTGTGCTGGCCCTTTGGAATTGATTCAGTCCTTCAGGCAGCTTCATCCTTCACTCACTGATTTGAGTAGAACATTTAATCTTTGACAACACTTTAGTCAACTTTCTCGAAGTGTGTCACTTGATATCTGAACACCCCTGTGAAGATGCTCAGGGGCTTTTTTTATTATGTGAGAAGTGCTATATAAGTACAGGTTATTGTTGCTTTTACTGTAAACACATTGTCTACTTGTCATGCTTTGCTTCTGTTGCTGCTGAATTGTCACTCACATTTTTTTTACATCTATAGATTTATTTGTATTTTTCTGAATAGATGCATTAATTCTTTGCCAGAATTGTGGGCCCCAATGTGAAGGGTTAAAAGGAGAAAAAGCTGAACAGGTGAGAGAAACACTCAAAAAAAGATATAATTCAGCTGCTGTGTTTGGACCTGGTTTGCCAACTGCAGCCAGACAAGTCAAGAGATTGACTTACCTACTAAGGTAAGGTAGGAGGTGTTGTGGATAATGAGGTGGGTTTTCAAAGCTTGCAGGGAGATTTATGCCGGTTAGAAGAATGGGCTGAACGTTGGCAGATGGAGTTTAATGCTGAGAAGTGTGAGGTTCTACATTTTGGCAGGAATAATCCAAATAGATCACACAGGGCAAATGGTAGGGCATTGAGGAATGCAGTGGAATGGAGAGATCTAGGAATAACAGTGCATAGTTCCCTGAAGGTGGAGTCTCATGTAGATAGGGTGGTGAAGAAGGCTTTTGGAACGCTGGCCTTTATAAATCAGAGTATTGAGTACAGAAGTTGGGATGTAATGTTAAAATTGTACAAGGCATTGGTAAGGCCAAATTTGGAATATTGTGTACAGTTCTGGTCACCGAATTATAGGAAAGATATCAATAAATTAGAGAGAGTACAGAGACGATTTACTAGGATGTTACCTGGGTTTCAGCACTTAAGTTACAGAGAAAGGTTGAACAAGTTAGGTCTCTATTCATTGGAGCGTAGAAGGTTGAGGGGGGATTTGAACGAGGTATTTAAAATTTTGAGAGGGATAGATAGAGTTGACGTGAATAGGCTGTTTCCATTGAGAGTAGGGGAGATTCAAATGAGAGGACATGATTTGAGAGTTAGGGGGCAAAAGTTTAAGGGAAACACGAGGGGGTATTTCTTTACTCAGAGAGTGATAGCTGTGTGGAATGAGCTTCCTGTAAAAGTAGAAGAGGCCAGTTCAGTTGTGTCATTTAAGGTAAAATTGGATAGGTATATGGACAGGAAAGGAGTGGAGGGTTATGGGCTGAGTGCGGGTAGGTGGGACTAGGTGAGATTAAGAGTTCGGCACGGATTAGGAGGGCCAGAATGGCCTGTTTCTGTGCTATGATTGTTATATGGTTATATGGTTTGTGTTGGCCATGTCCAGAGATATAAGAGCCAGGAGAAATCTGGGTTCAGAGCAGCCCTGAGATGAGGAGTGTATGATAGAAATGTGGAAAGACTGAAAATTTGTAGGACATTGATTGGAGGTTTCAAACTGGCACAACAGGGAACTGGTAAAGTTTCTGTTTCCTAACACTTGTAATCAGGTTAGTTTCTCACCTCAGATGTTGCTTGTGTAGAATTTGCATATTCTGTCAAGAGATGTAGAGGAGGTCTGACCCAAAGCAGAGCAGCGCAGATGATTTACTGATAACTTTAATAATAAACTGCAAAATAATAAGGCATGAGGGGCCACAAAACAAAAGAGAACAGATGCTAAATACCACAGATAACAACGTAAAGAGACTAGAAGGAACTAGCTGGTTCGATGAGTGAACAAGGATTGTGGATGTCATTTGGGTTTAAATAGGCTGCAGGTGATGGGCTGTAAACAAGCAGCAGGTGACTCCTGTTAACAGGGTGGAGACTGAGAGGTGCCTGCCTGTGCAGGCCTGACAAGAGCTTCCTTCTTATGGACAGCAGACGATGGCCCAGGTTGATCCAAATGGATGCATTGGAACTCCTCGATGAGCAAAGGATCCAAGATGAAACTAGACGGCGCTCATGACCTTGGCTCCAGGTTGTATTCTCCCCAGTTGACAAGGTACTACATGCCCCATCCACAATGATGTGAATCCATCAATGTGAGAAACATGTACACTGGTCCACTTTCCACAATCCTAGGTTCTAGTGGAGAAGGCTCAGTGGATTGAGTGATCCATGAACAATGGACTTGAGGCAGGACACGTGGAAGGTAGGTGTGAACCTGAGGGATGGTGGCAGCTGGAGATGGTAAGGGACAGGATTAATGCGATGGGTATTCTTGAAGGGACCAATGAATTGGGGAGAGAGCTTGCAGGGGTTGTTGTGTAGGGACAGTCCATGCATGGTCCCCCAGTCCAGGGTAGTCTGGCTGGGCACCAGTGTGGTTGGCCTGCCAACAGTATGCACAGTTGGCAGCTGGGATGGCCCTCCATGCCTTCTTCCAAGAATCCTAACAGTGGCAAACGAGGGATCTGCCATACAGGAGTCCTTCATACCAGACTCCTTCACGGGGAAAAATGGTGGTTGGTAGCCATGAACCACTTCAAAGTGTGACATTCCCAAGGCAGTGGAGGTGTGTAAATTATGGCACAGCTCAGCCCAGATATTATATTTCTTCCACGTGGAAAGGTTAGAAGTGGCAAAGCATCATGGTAACTTCTCCACTGGCCGGTTGGCTCTCTCTGACTGACCATTGGTCTGTGAAGATAGTCAAAGGACGAACACACTGAGGTGTAGAGGAGGAAGAAGAAGGCTCACCAAATGCAGGAGATGAATTGCAGGCACCAATCAAGTTGATGGTGTTGCCTCCTCAGAATGTTGGCTTAAATATTCCTTTGTAGTCCAAATGGATATTGATTAAATGTCGTGATCTGGTTGGCTGGTTCCAAACAATGTGAACAGTTCAGCAGGAGAAGATTCAGCTAGTGAGCAGAAGGCAAGACTCACTCTTGCTATTATCAGCTCATGGAGACAAAAAGGACTCAATTTCAAATGGACAACAGCCAGAGTCCTGACTCAAGCAAGAACAAGAAAAGAATGAGACTTTCTCAAAGTATGGTTCTCTACAAAAGGATCCATCAACAATGATATAGATCTGGTATATGAATCCTTGTGGGGGAAAAGAGAAACAATGATGTCAACAATCAACAAATCACCAGTAATCTCGGGATCTGGACAGTGAAGCAAACACTTCCAATGGACCTCCCTCGAAGCTAGCCAATCAGGATCTTCTCCTGCTAAACTATTCAGTGTTTTGAACCAGCCAACCTGATCACAGCATCTAATCAATATCCATTTGGCCCCTGGAGGAATATATAAGTCAGCAATGTGAGGAGACAACACCTCAACTGTGCACTGATGACAACTCCACAACTGGAGCTGAAACGTTTTCAAACATTTTGCCAAGCTTGGCAATCCACCAAACTTCCAAATAGTCAACCCAATCTACCACTATTTCGCAACATTTCAGACATCAATTTACAACAAATAAATAGTGAAAATGAGAAAAAAGTAATGAGCACCATCCTTTCAGCCTTAATTTAGGATCACCCTTCAGAACACACCATCTCTATCATTTAATAAAAACTTTAAAATAACCTATTTTATAACAGAAAATGTAACATAACACATAAAATAATAAAGCAGATTCTTCCATGTCTTTGAGGCATGTTGTGATTATTTATTACAAAGGGCACCTAATAAATTATTTGTCTTGATGTTTCTCATGCTAAGTGTTTGTAATGTAAAGAATATACTGGATCACTGAGAGGATGTTAAAACAAATCCCCATCACTGAGGACATCTTCAAATGCAATGCCTCAAGAAGGTGGCATCCATCATTAAACACCCTCACCTTCCAGGACATGTCCGCTTCTCATTACTACCATCAGGGAGGGAGGTACAAGAACCCAAAGATATACACACTCTCAAAGTTTGAGGACCAGCTTTTTCCCCTTTGCCATCAGCTTTCTGAATAGCCAATGAACCCATTAACACTACCTCACTAGTTTGCTCTATTTTGTACTACTTATTTATTTTTTTATGTGTTACTTATAGGCATATATTGTATTTTTTGTATTGCACTGTAATCTTGTCACAAAACAAAAATTTCATAACATGTTGGTGATAATAAATCTTCTTTTGATTCAGATTCTCTCTCAAAAAAATCTGCTGTAACTACTAGTTCATAGGAATGCTTTGTCCAAGAAAGCAATTCCAAAATAAAAGCCGAGGGAAAGAATTATGGATTGATTGATTTCCAGTGGCGACTGCTTTCCTTCCTTGTTGTTTGTATCCACCTGCTGTACCAATTGCTTTTAAACTGACATTGAAAGTTGAAATAATGTACTGGATATCACCTATACCATCTGATCCGGAGGTCATATATCTTGGCTGGTTTAGCATAAGTGTGTTAGCAATTATTTTCTTTGGCTGCACGCAACATCTCTCAGCACAGGGCCAGCTGCCTGACACTCCTTTTCAACAATACTGGTTTGAAATGTTAATTGAAAAACAAAGCGGGGGTTGTTTTCTACAGTCTTTGTCATTTCACACTATCATTTAAATGGTTGCTTTTCTGCACTCACTGAAGCCAAGCTTGGCTTCATTTCCAACTGCATTGCCTGAAGCTTGTTTGGGAGCCTTTTAGTTCTACAACAAAAAAAATAAAATGGCATTCTGCTTTTAATTGGCCTGATAGAACTAAATACAAATCTCATAGTTGCCTCACCCACTCTCTAAACTGTGACCTATAAGGCAAAATGATTAAGTTTACAACAGCTGGCTTTATTGATTGTTGAATGGCTTATCTGAGAGGAACTTTTGTAGAGAGGATTCTAACTGGTTGCATCATCATGTTGGTATGGAGGGGCCTCTGTACAGGATTGGAAAAAGCTGCAGAAAGTTGTTAACTCAGCTAGCTCCATCATGGGCACTAGCCTCCCCAGCATCAAAGACTCCTTCAGAAGGCAATGCCTCAAAAGGGCACCGTCCATTATTAAGGAACCCCATCACCTGGAACATGCCTTCTTCTCATTGCTACCGTCAAGGAGGAGGTACAGGAGTCAGAAGACACACACTCAATGTTTCAGGAACAGCTTCTTCCCCTCTGCCATCAAATTTCTGAATGGACAGTGAACCTATGAAAATTGTCTCCATTTTTTTTGTTCTCTTTTGTACAACATAATTAATTAATCTTTTTATATATGCTTATGCTTATTATAGTTTTAAAAATTATCATTATGTGTTCCCATGTACAGCTGGCACAAAAAAAACTCAGGAC
This sequence comes from Hemitrygon akajei, assembly GCF_048418815.1. Taxonomy (NCBI): domain Eukaryota; kingdom Metazoa; phylum Chordata; class Chondrichthyes; order Myliobatiformes; family Dasyatidae; genus Hemitrygon; species Hemitrygon akajei. Next base: position 140,009,024 of record NC_133126.1, read on the forward strand.
ATATATCAGTGAAATTAGTTCTGATTCTGACATTATTTCTGATTTGCAAACTGTCGAGTGTAGGAAACATTGTATATTTCTTTCTCTTTTTTTCCTTAAGCAGTCCCTCTTGATTGAGGATGGCTCAATTCCACTCTGCTTCCGAGGGCTCTATCTTAACTGATGGGGCCAATGGGCCAAATGTGAATTCTTGTACACAGGGGATAAAAAGTGGATGGGTAAGGAGTCTGTCAGGTGTTTCACTCCTTTTCTTGTTTACACTGGGCTTCTGAGCTCTGCTGATGAATTTGATGTCCTCAATATCATCTGAAGTGCTCTTTGATCACTCATGGGCTACAGGTTCTAAGGTATTAATAGGGATACTTGCATTGCTGTAAAGATGGATTGAGCACACCCTCCGCCCACTTGGCTACCTTTTGCCATGATGGAGCATGGATAGAATCTCTATTTTGAAAATCTGGTGTTGGATGCCTGAACATTGTAAACTACTTTGTCTGGATGCTAACTGTTTGATTTGAAACTGTGCCTTCTTCAGTGGAAACTATAATTCAGGAAATAATATGGTCAACAATTTTGTAAAATCTTTTGCTTATACTAGCGTTTAGGAGGCCAACTGTTAAAAGAGACAATGTCTCCTTACCATCACTTTGTCTGAAACCAGCAGAATGTTCAGGCACCCAACAGAAGTCCCAAGCTCCAAGTTATTGTCCTTATGACGCCAGGGTTTAAAAGTTCAAAGTAAATTTGTTATCAAACTATGTATAAATTTATAACATTGAGATTCACTTTCTTGCAGACACCCACAGGAAAATAAAGATACAGTAGAATCCACAAAAAAAAGACCAAAAAATGTGGAAAAGAGGACAAATCATACAAATATTAATTTTAAAAAAGTGGAGCAGATAATACTGAGAGCACAAGCTGCAGAGTCCCTGAAAGTAATTCCACATTCTGCATAGCTGTAAGGCAAGTGAAGATGATCCAGGAGCCCAGGGGATGCAGGGCAGCAGCTTCTCCCAAACCTGGTGGCATGGGACTCAAGATTACTACACCTCCTGCTGGATGGTAGTAGCATGAAGAGTGGGAGCTGGGTCAAATGCAGGCAGACGGGACAGGCTCAGGTGGGGGATCTGGCCTGGCTCAGAGTTGTGGGGCTGAGCACCAGTTTACTTTCCGTTCTTGAACCTCAATGCTTTAACCTGGCTTGATGCTTGAATTGCCATCCTCTCTTCTGGCAATGACAGACATTCATCCACTGCAAGGTGCCGAACCTGCATTCTTGAGATTCAGTTTCACTGATACCTTCAGGATATCATAAAATCACTAGTTTATTTAAATGGCTCAAATGTACGTTTCTTTAAGGGAAATTACAGGCTGCGGATTGCAGGATTGTAGTTCAGAAGAAGTATATCCAGTAGACTATCCAGTAGCTTTGAGCTGCCTGCAAAACATTGCCGTATTTTGCCAGGATCATCTTGCCATGTTATGCATGGAAATCATCACTTTAGTGTTTTCCACTGACATAGATGGATGTATTGTATTATCTGTTTACACCATCAAGAAAACACTTAAATCTGAGATTACCTGCCAGTTGAATAATTTGTGAAGGTAAACAAAGCTATCAGCCAATAGCAATAATTAACTCAAATATTATACCTAAATGGATTTTAGTATGATACAGTTTGTTTTTTTCATGATATTAGCTCATGTTAGAGATTCTTGATATTTTAAGACTAACAATAAATGTGCATCCTTCCTAGTTCATTATTGCCTCATTTGATATCCTTGTGATACATCTGCTTCTCATTGCTTTGATTAATTTTTGTTAGTTGACTTTTTTTTAAGTTCTGTTACCACCCCTCTTCATTTCATTTGTTTTTTGAATGCTGTTTTACATCCTGGACCACTTAAAGCCAGAATTGCAGTTGACAGGTTTGGCTTGATAATAAGAGGATTCTGCTGAATTCAATTGGGCAGAAAATATTGGTAAAAGATTGTGAGCAATGCCACAGAATCATAGCCAGCAACTCAGTGATAGCATAAAATCCGTCATTTTCTCATCCTTGCTTCAACTTCACATGCATAGAGTCCCAAAATGCACTTTGAAATTAATTCATAATATAGTGATGCAGAATTGTAAAGGTGACTGCTGGTTCAATATCTCAGTTACTTCATGATTCCTGAATATAAGTTGCTGTAAACTATCTTTCAGCTACTGTTGAAAAGTATACTAACTTAATGGAGATGTCCTGACTATTTTATAATATGCTGTATCTTGTCATCTAAAATCTCCAGATTGCCATGATCATGAATTCTTTGCATGTTGCTCCATAGCAAGATGTCCTTGAGCTATTCAAAATGTGCTTTAAAGCTGTTTTTAAACATGCTGATTTCTCCTAATGGCAAGGCTGGCAGGTGTACATTAAATTTGAATGAAGCTTGAACATTCTGGAGACATGAAACGCGCTTTGACATTCCAGACATGGTGCAGTCATTACAGCTTCAGAAGCTCCATCATTTGAACTCAGTAGGGTTCATCACTTGATGGGGGAGTGTGGGGCAGCACAGCCTTGAAGGGACCCAGAGGCCATAAAGTCCATTGATAGAGCCGTGTACTGTGCAAATGTTGAAGTGTGAAGGTTGCAGGGAGCGAGGTGCTGCTTATATGATTGGATTTAAGGAATGTGCTGTTTAAATTACTGCTAGATTGGTAACTGTGTGCTCTAAATGTTGTGTTATGGAAATAAATTGTACAGATTGAACAAGGTGGCTCTGACTGTATCCATTTTTCTGTAAAGTTTGTCTAATTGTGGAATAATATATATGTAATGATTTGTGTTAAGCTACTTGTCACCTTATTTAATTCAGCATAGCAGTGGAGAGATTGAAGACACACACTAGTAAATTCTACAGTCCAGTTTGAAAGTCCCTGTAACATCACTAACTTGGATTTAGGACAGTAATAAAAGACTTGTATTTTCCAAATTTTTTTCATAACATAGAATGTGACCCTTTACATTTCAGCTTATTCTTCCTCTCAGAGCAATCCTATCAATTCCATTTCCCCACTTAGTTCATTGCAACCTATTCTCCGACACGTGCCTACTAACACTTCCCTAATTTTCCCATCAGCTCATTCACTTACAAATTCACAAAAAGTTACTAATCTAGTCTGAAACGTAACTGCTGTGTTTAGGTGGAACAATTGTAACACTGATTTGTGATTCAACTTTCAAGAGTGGCGTCTTGGCAGATGGAGAAAGGGACACAGAATAAAACAGACAGAATTAACAAAATTGAATATTCTTCATGATACAACATTGCTGTAAGTTGTTGTCTACTTTCTTGCAGTGATCTTTAATGATCACAAGGTTTTTTTTGAAGAAAAATCGATTATCCTTGATGTTCTGGCAAACATTTATATCCCACCAAATGTCATTTGATCATTCTTACGATGGTGTTTATAGGAGCTTGTTTTGTCCATATTAGTTGCCATGTTCCTAGCTTATGTCTCTGACAACACCTCATAAGTATTTCAAAAGCTATAAAGTCTATTGAAAGGTCTTGGAATGGGTTGAAAGGCATGCTTTATTTTATGGATTCTAGAAAAACAGGTGCAGGAGGAGCTATTCAACCTGGTAAACCATTCAATAGAATCAGGGTTGAACTTCTATCTTAACACAATATTCTTGCATTCTCCCCATGTACTTTATCCCTTTTGTATCTAGCAATCTATCTACCTCATTCATAAATATATTCTACATTGGTCTCCACACCATCTGTGGTAAAGAAGTTTATACGTTCATCACTCTCTGAGTGTCTTCTCATCATAATCCTCAGTGTCTTACTCTGCATCATGAGACTGTGGCCCCTTGTATAGAATATAAGCATATAACATCAGCAGTGGGTAAAAATGAAGCTGATAGCTCCATCCACACTGTCGTCTCTCATTGGCCACAAAGATTGAGGGTGTGCACTGTCCAGCCCTGGGGACTTATCCACCTTAATGTGCTGTGGGTTTGGAGAGACCCCCTCCCTGGTGGTACACATATTCCTCCCCGCAAACATCTCCACCTTTCTGTGAACTGTGTTCAGTTCTAGTCACCTCACTACAGGAAAGATGTGGATACCATAGAGAGAGTGCAGAGGAGATTTACAAGGGTGTTGCCTGAATTGGTGAGTATGCCTAATGAGAATAGGTTGAGTGAACTTGGCCTTTTCTCCTCAGAGCAACGGAGGATGAGAGGTGACCTGATAGGGATGTGTAAGGTGATGAGAGGCATTAATCGTGTGGATAGCCAGAGGCTTTTTTCCAGGGCTGAAATGGCTAACACAAGGGGGCATAGGTTTTTAGGGGTTTTAGGGTGCTTAGAAGTATGTACCAAGGGGATGTCAGGTGTAAATTTTTACAGAGAGTGGTGGGTGCATGGAATACACTCTCAGCGACAGTGGTGGAGGCGGATACAATAGGGTCTTTTAAGAGACTCTTAGATACACCGAGCTTAGAGAACTAGATGGCTATGTGGTAGGGAAATTCTAGGCTGTTTCTAGAATAGGTTATATGGTCGGCACAACGTTGTGGGCCGAAGGGCCTGTAATGTGCTTTAGATTTCTCTGTTCTATAAAGACCATGGTATAACATTATAAAAAGAGGGCAGCATTCTGCGTGTGCTATTCTGGTCATTAGAGGAATGAAGTGTTTACACTGGAGATGGTGCACAGGAGATTAATCCATATGATGTCTGGTTTCAGCTATGAGGACAGTCTGAATTGGCTGTTTTGCTTTCCTTTTAGTGGAGTTAGCTGAGGAGGGGTTGCAAAGAGGCATACAAAACTATGAGGGTCATGGATAGGGTGGTTAGTGAGAAGGTTTGTCCCATATAACAATTACAGCACGGAAATAGGCCATTTTGGCCCTTCTAGTCTGTGCCGAACGCTTACTCTCACCTAGTCCCAACGATCTGCACTAAACCCATAACCCTCCATTCCTTTTCTGTCCATATACCTATCCAATTTTACTTTAAATGACAATATCAAACCCTGCCTCTACCACTTCTACTGGAAGCTCATTCCACACAGCTACCACGCTCTGAGTAAAGAAGTTCCCTCTTATGTTACCCCTAAACTTTTGCCCCCTAACTTTCAACTCATATCCGTTTGTTTGAATCTCCCCTACTCTCATTGGAAAAAGCCTATCCACATCAACTCTATATATCCCCCTCATAATTTTAAATATCTCTATCAAACTCCCCCCTCAACCTTCTGTGCTCCAAAGAATAAAGACCTAACTTGTTCAACCTTTCTCTGTAACTTAGGTGCTGAAACCCAGGTAACATTCTAGTAAATCTCCTCTGTACTCTCTCTATTTTGTTGACATCTTTCCTATAATTCGGTGACCAGAACTGTACACAATGCTCCAAATTTGGCCTTACCAATGCCTTGTACAATTTTAACATTGCATCTAAAACTGGGGGTGGGGAAATTACTTGAAGTAAGTAATAAGAGGGTTAGAAGGGATCTGAGGATTTTTTACCTTCTCACTCAGAAAGCGGAGCCTGATCCACAATACCCAAGAAGGTGGTGAAAGCAGGTACAGTACTCTCACATTGTAAAACTTATATCTGGATGAGCATTTGAATCACCAAGGCATAGAAGACTACAGACCAAGTGCAAGTTAAAGGAATTAGTACAGTTGGCTATTTGATGGTCAGCATGGACAGTGTTGGCCAAATAAGCTTTTCTGTACTGTCTGCCTTTATGATTATGACCCCTAGGTCAGGAAAAACATTTTCTTCCTACCCAGAATGTTGAGCTCTGTCAAACCTTTAGTGAGATCTGCTCTCAATCTTCTAAAAACAATGAATATAGGCTTTGTCAATGTAATCCAGTGGTTCCCAAGGTTTTTTTGGGTTACCATCCCTTCAGTTTCCAGACCATATTCCCAGTGCTCCCCTTTCCCTTTCTGGCAATTACATAAAAACTATAAAGAATTTTGATCTGCACTGCTCTCTGAAAGAAAATAGGAAATGCAAGTTCAAAGCAGTGGCATATTCTCGTAAAAGTTATTCAAATATATTTAAAGCTACAAATAAAATTATTTCTTTACTTAATTACAGTAAAGGCAACTTTCATCAACAATTTTGGAGTGAAGAACATCCAGGAAAGTTTTACTGGTCAACATATAGAGGGCTCTATTTAGTAGGATGGAGTACAGGACATCCTGTTAGGGAGTAAGGCGGGGCAAGTAACTGACATGACAGTCAGGCTCCGGTGACCATACTTCTAGTGGTTTTAAGATAGTGATAGAAAAAGAAAGGACAAGCCCATAGGTTAGGGGCTGGAGCAGGCTAATTTTAGGGGAATTAAATAGGGTCTACCAGGGATTGATGGGCTGAGCCCGTTTGAAAGGAAAGGAATAAATGGCAAGTAGGGTGGGGGGAGGGGTGGTTGCTTTTAAGAGTGTGATAACAAGTGTCCAAGAGGAGCATATACCTGCTGGGGTAAGTTTAAGGAACCTTAGCTGAGGAGTGATAATGAAGATCTAGCCAAGAAAGGAAGGAAACATACATTGAGTTTAGAAGGTTGAGATCAAGTGAATCCCTTGATGCCTATAAAAAGATTTTAAAATCTCCTAACAGGGAAAACAGGAAGGCAAAGACAGTGTATAAGATGGATCTGGTAGGTAAGATGAAGGAAAATCCTATATTAAGAATAATAGGGAGGCCAGGAAAAGAGTAGGTCCCATCAGAAATCAGCAGGGCCACCTACATCTTGAGTCACTGGAGATTGGTAGAAATTTTGATGAATATTTTTCCTTTTTACTGAGGAGAAAATCATGGTTCCTCAAGAGATAAGGAAACCAAGTGACTATGGTTTGGAGATCTTTCAGAATACTAGAGAGATGGTATTTGCAGCCTGACAGTGCACTAAAGTGGATAAATCTTCAGGCTGTGATGGAGTGCATCCTCAGACTTTGTGAGAGGTTAGAGCGGAAATTGCGGAGGCCATTGTAGGGATATTAGCTGCATCATTAGCCACTGGTGAAGGTCACAAAGACTGGAAGGTGGTTAATGTAGTTCTACTATTTAAATAGGGTAGCAAGGACAAGCCAGGGAGCTACAGACCAGGCAAACCTGACATCCACAGTAGGAAAGTTATTGGAGGGAATTCTGAGGGTAGGATAATGAAGGTGTGTCTATTTGTTTTTAGTAAGATATTAATGTGATCCTATGAGGTGGGCTGGTCTAGAAGGTTAAGTAGTGTGGAATCCAGGGACTGCTCATTAGGTGGATTCCAAATAGTCTCAGAGGTAGGAAAGAGAGAGTGATTTTGAAGGTCATTTTTCAGAATGGAGGACAGTGACTAAAGGGTGTAGCAGAGTTTGGTGTTGAGACCTTTGTTATTCATTATTTATATAAATGATTTGAATTGATCAGTAAGTTTACACATAACATAAAATTTGGATTGATGGTGACAAAGGTTATTGTCAATTACAAGGGTTCTTGATCATTTAGGGAAGTGGGCCAAGGAGTGACAAATGGATTTCAATGTAGGTAAGTGTGAAGTGATGTATTTTGGAAAGTCAAACCAGCATAGGACATATACAATGAATGGTGCTGCACTAGGGAGTGTAACAATTGCACAGTTCAGTGAAAGCAGCATCCCACAGAGGCAGAGTGAAAGAAAGATGTTTAGTATGCTGCCCTTTATCAGTTGGGCCATTGCATATTGGAGTTCAGATATTGTATGCTGTCATTCTATGAGTCATTGGAGAGGCTAAAGCTTGAAGTACTGTGTAGTTTTAGTCAGATGTTTCAGAAAAGGTATGGTTAAACTGGGTAGGGAAAAGATTTAAGAGAATGTTTAGAGGATGAAAGAGCCTAAGTTATAAGGAGAAGTTGAGCTTGCTAGGTCCTTATACCTTGGGATGGAGGAGAATAAGGGGGGAACAGATAGAAATGTTTAAAATTATGAGATATAGAGATCAGATGTAGTGTAACAGTCTTTTTTCTGGGGTCGGGGATCCAGTATTATATGACATCGATTTAGGGTGAGAGGGCAAAGATTTAAAAGGGATCCGAGGGGCATTTTTACACAAACAGTGGTGAGTATATAGAAGGGGCTGTCAGAGAAGTGGTTAAAGTAAGTACAGTAGTATCTTTTGAGAACTACTTGGACAGGTACATGGAGGGGAAACTCTGAGGGATATGGATCTAACACAATAAACTGGGACTAGCTGGATAGGCTCTCTGGGAGGTGTGGTCTCACTGTGCTGAAGGGCCTATACCAATGCTGTATTGCTCTATGATTTGTGCTTTGCCAAATTTAGCTTGAGTGAATAAACTGGGCAGGCCTTGCTGCATCTAATACATATCAATGCCATTCACATGCAAGAATGTTTCTTCAGCATTGTTGTCAAAGATCAATTGTTATGAGATCTTTAGCATGTGCCAATATTAGATCAAATGTAAAGCATCGCCCAAATATGGAGAACTGGCTTGAATTAGCCAGTTGTTTATGTGCAAGTGAGTGACATGAGAGACTGACCACCTTGCATTGCATTTATCTTATGATACAAAGATGGGTAGGAAAGTAATTGTGAGTGGGACATTACGTTTGAAAAAGGTCATAGACAGGTAAATGGGGTAGGCAAAAATATTGGAAGCTGGGGAATAATTAGGGTTGGAAGTGTGGCATCTGAATTTACTTTCCCCAGATAGAAAAATCAAGGAGTAATAATATACCCAATTAATGTCTGATCTTTTCTTCTCTGGAAGTCTCTACCCTAGAAAACAGTGGAGGAGACACTGAGTATATCCAAGATAAAAATTGACAGATATTTAAACAAGAAAGCAATCAGAGGGTATGGGGAAGAGTGAGGGGAACAGGAAGAAAGTGATGTTGAAAGTGACAGTAAAGTAGATCAGCCATAATCATATTGGATGTTTAAGCAGGCTGCAGAGTTAACTGTTTCAATCCCTCCCCATATAAGGATCCTATATCCTTATGATATTACTTTATGCAAGGTGCAATTCTACTTTTTTGTGATCTCCTCTTTATCCCTAGTGACTTTCATGAGGGCACCATAATGCTGTACTGGTCATGTCATGCGCTGATGTGAAGGGCAGACACTTTCCCCTCACCTCTGGAATTCAGCTCTTTGGTCCATGCTTTAACCAGGAAATGCAAACTGGACCATGGAGAATAGGTTCTTGTTGAGCACATGCTGTTTAATAGCACCAACCATGCAATTCTCCATCACTTCACTGATGATTGAGGATGGCCTAATCAAACAATAATTAGATAGATTGAATTTGTCTGACTTTTAGAGAAATTTTCCACCTTGTTAGTTAATTGTCACTGTTGTAACAGTACTGGAACACAGCTAATTCTCAAACACAGATTTTCAGTACTACCTCCAGGATGTTTTAAAGGGTCCTGTAGCCTTTTCTGTATCCTGTGCTTTCAGCAGTTTATTAATTATACGTGTGGTGAACCAAATTAACTAGGAGCTAACTTCTATGATAGTGGGAATGTTAGGAAGAAACTAAATTTGATCATCTGCTTGGCACTTCTGACCGAACACTTCAGTCTTGCCTCTTATGTCCACATCAAACTCTTGACTTCAAGCTCTGCTACCAGGGGTGATGACTTTACTCAACTTCATTCGCCCCATCACTGAACTGCTCCCTCAATCTTTGGACTCATTTTCAAGGACTCTTCATCTCATGTTCTCAATATTTATTGTTTATTTATTATTATTTCTCTTTTTCTTCTTTCTTTTGATTATAGCAGTTTGTTGGATTTGTTTGCACACTGGTTGCTCGTCCATCCTGTTGGGTGCAGACTTTCTTTGATTCTTTTATGTTTCTTATATTTACTGTGTTTGCCCATAAGAAGATGAACCTCAGGTTTGTATGTAGCGATATACATGTACTTTGGTAATAAATTTGCTCTGAACTTTGAACTTTGATATAGAGGAAGGGAATATTCTTGGGAGTCTCCTCCTCCCGTTAACTGTGAATGTCTGTCAGCATTTATGACTGGTTATGGTTAGATGGCAGAATTTTTTTCTGATCTGTTGACTGTTAGCTTAGTTCAGCTATTGCTTAGTTCTGCCTTTTGCAGGGCACTTCTACTGTTCAGCACATCCGAGGTCCTGTGTTCCAATTTTACCAGTTTGATATCACGCTTTTAAGTATGTTTGGCTGCTTCTTCCTACATCAGGGGTGGCCAACCTTTTACATTCCATGCGTCAGTTTTTTCACTCACAAGTTCAGATGCGCCATACAACTCCTGTACTCTCATTCAATTCTTATAAAAGTATGTTAATATAGAACTTGTGCGTGAAAAAAAATCGCATCTGAAAATATTGACGCATGGAATGTAAAAGGTTGGCCACCCCTGTCTTCCACACTTTTTATTAAACCAAAGTTGAACACTGCACTTGATAACTAAAATATAGAGAAGAACATGTCAAGATGGAATGGTCTTTTATTGAAAAAAATAAGCAAGTCTTGTTACAGTGTGTACGGCTATGGATATGTTGCACAGTAGGTCTCCATATTTAAGTAGGGTTTTAGTCAACCTGGACGCAGTGTCAAGGAAGTTTGAGAACATAAGGCAGTATCAAGCCCTTCATCTCATGATGGTGTGTTGAACTAATTAATCTAGGATGATAGATCATCTAGCTGATTCCTACTGCCTGCACATGGTCCATATCCTTCCATTCTCTGTACACACATATTCACTGTGCACCTGCAACCCCATCCACCCCACCCCACCCTCCACATTAATTATTGTGTTTTCATCTTTGTCTTCTTTCTCCACATCCAGAATAACCCACCCCACCGCCAGCAACCAAGCCCTTCTCCCACCCATTCTGCATAACTTTTAAAGACAAATCTCTTCTGGCCAATTTTTTTATTTATCCCCCTAATATTATTTACTGAACAAGTTTGATTGTTGCTTGTGGTTTATTTTGGGATATTTTTTCCATATTAAATCATTGCTGTGGTTTGTAAATCAGGTTTTTCTGAAATCTTAATTTGACAAAGGCCTGATACAGAAACCACAGCAATGGATATTTAAGTTTTGCTTTCATTCTCTGGATTTGGCTGTCATTAGCAAGGCCACCCAGCCTGTACTGATCATGTGCCTTTATGCTGAATTACTGCAATGTGTTTTAGTTCTGAAAGTACTATTGGAAAGGGAATCATAGTATGTCTGTCCACTGATTGTATGTACATGCTTTAAAAGGACAATAAACTTCAATGTTCCTCATGCAATTCAGAATTGATGGATTATGGCAACAAAACAGTTTATGACAACATTAATAAATGTTTTAAACACAAAAATTAAACAGTAAGTATGCAAAATTAAAAAGCATGAGAACTGCACATTATAACAAAAGTTTGAATTACTAAAGCCATTAAATCATTATCATGACTAGTGGCTAAAAATAAGACCTAGCTTTTATCACAGATGCCAAAGTAGCATCTAGACTGCATGATCACAGGTGAAAGGCATGATTCTAAACTGGATGAGCAACAGATAATCACTTTCCATCTTGCTTATTTTACTCCTTAATTCATCATTTCAGTCCCATCTTTCCTTTCTGTATGGCATTGATTTCAAGGTCAGTGGAAATGAATTCAGATCACATCTCCTGGCATGTCAAAAGTAATATTTGTTGTAATCAATAAGATTACCTATGCAGCAACCCTTTTTATATAAAGAATTATAAATTATATTATAAAGTAATCAGTGAAGTATATTTCAGAGATGCAGTATGAATTGTTTAATTACTCTTCATTATTTAATTTGCTTAAATGATTAATGTCTATGCCTCTGATCCTTCAGGCACCAGTTTTTGACATTGATATTCAAATTTCTCCTCTTTTCATCAGTATACAGGATTAGTTCATCCATCGTGGAGTAGTCAGGATATTTTGTTAAATAAAAGTCCTCTTTTAAAAGGTTAGCTTGGACTAAATAGCTTGCAGTAAATGTTCTTTAAGCTCCTAGCCTAAACGTGCTTACCAATTTCGGCTGGCAATTTAGTCCTTCAGAGAATTAATACTGCAAAATAAAACACAATGATGCTGCACTTCATGTCACCAGAAACTCGAAACATTGGAACAGAATCTGGATATGGTTATCCTGTGATGCTTAAAGAAAGTTATTCCGATATAATTTACCTTCATATCAAATTTCTGCCCTACTAAATAAAAGTAACAAGGTTGCTTCACAGACAGATGGGAGTGACTTAAGTAGGTGTCTTGGTTGGCATGGAACATTTGGGTTAAAGAGACACTTATCTTGCTCAATGGCTCTATGATGCATGTATACTCTGACAAAATTAACACTGTACAATTATTGGGAATGTTAAATTAAGTCTTGATCAGGATTGGATTTTAAGAAGTGTCTTAAAGGTAAGAGTGGTGGAGACAAATAAAGTGGGAAGGTTTAGGCCTTAGTCTTAAAACACATATCTAACAATGAGAGAGAAATGAAAAGGATTATGCAAGAGGTTAAAATTTTAAGGCTGGGAGTTTATAGAAATTAGGATCAGCAAGATTTTAAATTGAGGATTTTTAAGTTAAGTTGATGTCTGGAGGTACAAGGATAATAGGTAAATGGGATTTAATGTGTGTTAGGATCTAAGCAGCAACCATCTGGAAAAATGCTTTATACTATGAAACAATCTTGTGTCTCAGATGTATAGATCCAGCTCTCAAGCTGCCCTTCTGAGGACAATCAGATCAGTCTGAGTAGAGACAAAGCTTTATTTTGTTTGAAAACACACACAAAATGCTGGAGAAACTCATCTGGTTAGGGAGCGTCTATGGAAATGAAAAAGCAATTCGATGCTTTGGACTGAGACCTTTCGTCGAGACAGGAAAGAAACGGGGAGGAAGCCAGAATAAGGAGTGGGGGAAGGAACGAGCACAAGTTAGAAGGTAAAGCCAGGTGGATGGAGGACAGAGGAAGTAATGCATTTGTAGCATCTGCAGAATCTCTTGTGTTTTTGTTTGAAAATACCTACTTTATCCATTGAACCATCATATTTCTTTTCAAATTTCAATTTCATTTTTATGTTGAATAAAATAACACAAAATATTCCTTGCACTGTCTTCGTTCAATCTAAATGAAAACATTTAGATGAGGGGAGCCGTATGTATATGCACGAATAAAATTGTCTCTCTTCATTCTTGTTTGGTTGTTGCACACATACTGCTTTGCTGCAGTGTAATTCAAACCTCAGGCAATGTCACCGAGTACAAAAACCTTTTGAGACTATGGCTCAGTAACCAGATGCACTGACCTTTTTAATATGCAAAACAAATGATTAATTTTTATAACAATTAATATTGTAATTTTTTACCTAAATGATAATAAAATACTTCAAGGAGGTTTTGAATACAATTTTAATTTCTCATAAATTGCATTTTTGGTTATCTGTTTATACATGGAACATCAGAACAATTGACTCCAGTAGTAATGAGTATGGATCTATATACAACAAATGAAGTGGTGAGTTTTGCAGTGGTCATCTCTCCTTAAAATCATTGGATTTCTGGATCTATTTTGTATGGTGAAATGCTGTACTCACTGCATAACTGTATGTTTTATGACTACAGCATGTTTTTGTAAACATGAATATCTCCATACTAATTTGAATTAAGCCCCTGTATTCAATTCTTGAAGAAGTGTGAGACATTTTGCTATCTCTTTAGTGAGATTTAAAGTCATAGAGTGCTACCGCACAGAAGCAGGCATTTCAGCTCATCTAGTCCATGCCAAACTGTTATTCTGCCTAGTCCTAGTGACCCACACCTGGATCATATCCCTCCATGCCCCTCCCGTCTATGTAAAACTGCTGAAGGGAAAGTCCAGTGGTTTTGTATAGCCTGAAAGTAAAGGAGTGAAGCTGAAGGGTATGTGGAATTTAAAGATCGTCATGAATATCTAATCATACTGACCCTGTTACCAATCCGCAGGTTTTGTTTACTGCAGGCTGTCACTTTAAGAGAGCGCCTGAGTGAGGCGGGACTAACAATGACATCAGCTGCCAGCTTTCTCAGCTCACTTCTGATTCTTACAGAGAGAGCGAGAGAGAGAGAAACAGTCAGTTGGAACGAGAAAGACAGGACAGCTACTCTCGTAGTCTGAGGAAGACTCGGACTTAAGAACTGCCGGGGCAAGGTTTGCTCCAGAATGTGTGTCTGTCACTTCGTATAATCCAAAGGAGCAGATTTAGGAATGTCCTGTGGGACCACTTGAATTTGACCCTTGCCTGGGTATGTTATGTGGTAATCATTTGAAGACAACATTCCTGTGACAGGTTACTTTGATGATACATCTAAGTGGACTTTGGATCGATTCAACGGACAAGATCTTTGATGACGGGTTTTGTTTACCTGTAGAATTCGACATAATCAGCATCTCTCTACATTTACCCTGGATTACAAATATCTCTCCCCTATCATTTATTCCTTGGATTACTGAACTTTCCTACTTTATCATCTCAAGACTCTAAGCCCTGTTCCCCCAGGCTGGATAGTTTGGGAGTTATATTTACACACATTTATACACATAACACTGTTAACTTCTATTTATCTTGGTTAAGTTACTATGTTATAAGTAGATACTAATAAAAATATTGGTTTTAACATCAAAACCAGACTCCAGTGTGAACTCTATTGCTACTAATTTCCACACACAAATAAATCAAAAGAGAAGTAGCCAATGAAATCGATAGTGAATCAATCAATAAACCCCAATTTTTGTTCATTTCATGGATGAGCCCCCAATTTTGTTACGAAACTGTAACATTTTAGAAAAAAACCAGCAGCAATAGAGTAACAACCCAAACAGCCAACTCAGGTCAGTGAAGTGTCGGGAAACTCTTTTCCAAAGTTCCCTGTTGTGTATTTTAATATTTCAGTAATATTTGAGTAATATTGTAAATACGTTTTTGATTTAGCATTCTTTGTCATTTACATAATTACGGGTTCTATGTAAAAGTAAGTGAATGGCTTACATCATCATGTCACCATATGTGTGCATCTCACTAAAAAGTTTAAACAAAACTAGCAAACATGAGTTATCACTGGGGCTCACATAATTTTCCTTTGATTAGTTTTTATGATTTACAAAACAAAACAATGTTGGTGAATAAGTTTTAAAATGAACCCAAGACAACTACCTATCTGTTGAAGTGCAGTGAGGCATCCGAGTTTGAAAAACAACATTGAATTAGCCTGTACCCAACCTTTCCAATCTGGGCCACGTTTAAATCAACCAAACAGCGTGTTGTTCCTCGTTCCTGGGCCAAGTCCTTGTCACCTCAACTCTGGCTCGCATCCGTTCATTTCACCTTGGTTATGCTGCATTGAATCGCCTCCAAATCTGGTCCAGCAATGGCCGTGCATTGGCTCCTTCCCTGCTTTTCAGCCCATGTCCCACCTGCTCAATTCAGCTCATACCTCCCACGCCATAACCATCCTGTCACTTCTGCCAGCAAGTTATTCAGCAGTGCCATCTTAAACTGGTAGGACACATACAAAGAACATATCAGAGAGAGAAAAATAAATGGACTGAACAGTGAAGAGAAAAAGATAAAAAGTCAATTTGGGGTTTCAAAAAGAGCACCAATCTGCATGCTGTTGAAGAAAAATCTGATAATGATGTGAGTGACGTAGGACTGAGTAGCCTTGAGATTTATTTGTGAAAACTAACAAGAGACAAGCAATATGGCTTATACCAGAAGTGAATGGAAAATTAATTAAAATGGCATTAGACACTGGCTCAGCTGTTTCAGTCATTCCACAAATAAGTTTGAATGGCATTTTGAAGATACTAAACTGAAGCCTGCAGATATCCAGCAAAGAGCTTATACTGGGGAAAAGCTAACTTCTGTGGAAATGACATTCATAATAGTGAAACACAACAAACAACAAGCCCCATTGAACTTTTATATGGTAAAAGCAAGACAGCCAGCATTATGGGGATGTGGTAGGCTGTGACACTACAATTTGATTGGAGATCCAGCCACCATTTTTATGCCACATCCCCGCAATAGAGTTCAACTGAAAGTGAATTAAGAAAGTGAACTGAAAGATGATGCAGGAACAGTGTTCAAGGATAGCACTGGAAAACTCAAACATATCAAGTGTAAGACAGAGTTAAATGAAAATGCCACACCCAACTTTTACAAAGTCCATCCTGTAACATATACTATCCATGATATAGTAGCCTGTGAGCTTTCCCAGGTTTAGTGGAACCCATGGACAATGTCAGTGATCCCAGTAGCCAAGAGTAGATCTGAAGTATCTATGATGATCTTAAGGTCACCATCAACCCAGTACTAAGATGAGATCAGTACCCTCTTCACAGGATAAAGGATATCTTTGCAACCCCTTCTGGAGGAAAACACTTCAGCAAAGTGGAATTAGCTGAGGCTGACCTACAGATGAAGCTGGAAAAAGAGTGTAAAGTGTTTCTCACCATAAACACTCACAAAGGGCTTCATCACTATAATAGGCTTTTTTTTTGGAGTAGTATTTACATCTGCACTCTGTCATAAAGCTGTGGACCAGATGCTAGCTGCTGCCCAGGCACTCAGTGTTACCTGGGTGACATCATGTTCCTGGCAAGGAGGGCAAACAAAAATTCAAAATTTCAGTACAGTGTTAGAAAGATTAGAAGATTATGAGCTGAGAGCACAACGTATCAAATAGGAACTCTTTAAACCAGCATTGCTTATTGTAGTCACACCATTGATGCTCAAGTATTACACAAGTGTGTTGATAAAAGTAAAGCAGTGGTGGATACCCCACAGTCAAAGGACATGTCACAGCTGTGGTTCTTTTTTAGGATTTGTCAATTACTATAACAGGTTCCTGCCAAATCTGACTACTGTGTTCCACCCCTTAAACTCATTACTACTGATCGGGAAAATGGAGAAAGCAGTGTGAAGTGACTTTCCAAATGACAAAGCAAATGGTGATATCAGACACTATACTCATACTTTATGATCCACGTTGCCTAGTGAAGCTTGCCTGTGACGCCTTGCCTTATGGTCTGGGTGCAGTCATGTCACATGTTATGATTGATGGAAGTGAGCACCCCATAGCCTTTACATCGTTGCTGCAGAGAAAAGTTATCCACAGAGAGACTGTGAGTCTAGTTTGGGGTGTAATATGTTTCACCCAGTACTTGTGCGAGAGAATGTTTACCCTCACTGCTGATCATCAACCACTGGTGTCCATTTTCAACACACAGAAGGGCGTCCAATAACAGCAGCAGCAGGAGTGCAGAAATGGGCTTTGTTTCTTGGAGGACACAATTACAAGATTGAATTCAAGAGGATGACAAATCGTGGAAATGCTGATGGATGGTCCCATTTACCCTTGGAAAAGGAAATACTTGAAAAATTTACAAAAAAAGGACACCCCCTCTGGGCACATTCTCTCTAATGCAAATCAAAAGTCTCCCTATTACGGCAGAGGTGATCCACAGTGAAACCAGAAAAGACTCTGCAATGTCTTAGGTCTACATGGCACCCAAAATGGCTGGAAAGTGCAGCAGAATTCCCAGTTCTCCCATTTTTACCAGTGCTGGAGTAAACCTCCCTTTGATGGGTGCTGCCTTATGTGAGGATTGAAAGTTATTGTACCATCCAACTGAAAGCTAAAGTGTTGGAGAAGCTACATGCCAGTCATCTAGGTGTGTTCAAAATGAAAACTTTGGCTTGAAGGTTTATCTGATGGCCTGGGATGGATCATTAGATCAAGCAGCCTGCCCATGCTCTGCTTAGGATGCCAACACATCCAGAAAATGCCGAGAGTAGCACTTCTCCGACTCTGGGAATAGTCTGTATTGCCTTCGCTGAGGTTCATGTGGATTTTGCTGGACAAGTCATGAACACAAGTGTACTGGTAGTAGTGGAAACAACCACAAAGTGGCCAGAAGTGTTCCCAATAGTCTCCATGGTTGATGTATTGAAAAGCCTCTTCTCAAGGTGCTCCAGAACGCTTTGTCAGTGACAATGGATTACAGTTTTTTGCAGAAAAGTCATCCTGAAAATGAATAGAATAGAACATATTAGGTCTGGATCATACCACACAGCTACAAATGGCTTTGTGGAGAGATTTGAACAGGGTCTAAAGAAAACATTGCGAGCAACATCAACCGAACGCACTACAGTAACGCTGTATCAAAAGCTCTCCAATTTAATCCTTGCATATCACAAGCAGCACACTACAATCAACAGCTCACCAGCTATGTGTTCCTGGGTCGTCCCTTGTGATCACGCTTGGATCTACTCAAACCCTCAAACTCTCAGAAGGAGGTTTGACGTTTCACTCCTCGTCAGGCAGTCCTCGTGAGCAACTATGGAGGTGATCAATAGTGGGTACTTGGAAAAATTAAGGACAAAACTGGAATACTCTCCTATGCAATGAAGATTGCATCTGATACTATGCGGAGACAGCACATTGACCAGTTGAGGAGAGCGGAGTCAATTCTTAGAGAAGAAAAGTGTCCAGAGTTGTCAGAACCACTTCCTGCAGTTTCAGAGTCAAATCCTACAACCTCCAAAGATGAGGCCCCGGAACCTGAGATTGTTTCACAGTCACAAGTCTCTCTAGAAAGCAGAGTAACTCCCCTTGTCAGGAAAAATGTAATTAAATCTTTAGGCTTTAATAGGACTAGTTTTTAAAATGTACTATGCTCTGGATATCTTTATAGTAGCTGCATTATATAGTGTACATAAATAAATAATATGTATATATGTGCATGTGTATATTAGGTGAGATGCTTTCTATATTGAGTTGTAGTTTACAGCTAAGCAGGAAGGAATGTTTTCTATTTAATATTTCAGTAATATTTGAGTAGTATTGTAAATATGTTGTTTGATTAAGTATTCTTTGTTGTTTACATAATTAATTACAGGTTATACTCTATGTAAAATTCCCCATCTGTGTTTGATCTGTACTGAGTTACTGAAGTTTACCAGTTTCATTTCACCTCAATCACAGAGGACAAGCGTTTCCAAAATTATAGGTTCATTGATTCCCCACTGGAAATGCAAGTAAGTGAATGGAGATGTAAGGTGACTGGGAACATTATGAATGATGTTTGCCAGAGAGAAATAAATAAGTGCCAACTCCACCAAGAAATGTCAAACATCTATATCCCAGAGACTAACAGGACGCAGAATGTTGCACATAACTGCACTTTGGCAGGCAAATGTGTTTTACATTAAATAATAATAATATGATAATATATTTCTATAAAGCAGGAAATATCCTTCAGTTGAACTTAAGTAGGCTGTAGAGAAATTCTACAGCTCAATAACACAAAGCATAATTCTTGTGAAATGACAGGAATTTTCCAAAGAAAAAGAAATTAAGTTTCCTGGAAGGCAATTTAATTTGTAGAAATTGGATAACCTATTTGATACGATACTCATTCACCAAAAAAATTCCTGAAAGCACTCACCACTTGTCTGGTTGTTAAAACTATTCTAATCTTATGCAGGTCTCTCAACACCCACTTCAGCAAGACCTTTCCAATCAGTAATCCCACAGAAGTGTTTTGCAACTCGTGAAGCAAGCCCTCTAGCTGAGCCAGCAGTCAAAGATGGTAACTTTTAAAATGATTCAAAAACTATTACAAATTTAAAATGCAAATAATTTTTTAAAAATCCATTTATAATATAAAAAGTACCAAATTCTAGTATTTAATTTAAAGTATACTTAATCAGTATACTTTAAAAAGAAAATTCTTGCCCTGTTAATTGAGGTGAAATGAAACCAATACAAATACTAACCAAAAATGTAAATTTACAGATTGTACAGAAAATCAATTCTAAATTCAGACATATAAAGTATGAGCAACTTTCCTCCCTTTTGCACAGCCTCTCCTCTCCATTGCAATGAACAGAGTCACTGAACCCTCACCATGTGTATCCTGATGCCAATTTCCCAGTATCACAGCGTCGTTAGTTATGGCAGTGCAAAGCGACTGTACAGGACATTAGGTTTCCACGTGTGGCCTTCAACACTTCCCTATTAAGCTGCCATTTTTTCTTTACAAATATTTCAATACTTCAATTTGGTGCTCATTCCATAAATTCATGGGAAGAGTGAAACTAAGGGCTTTGTCATGTTCTGTATTTCCTACTGCTTTTGCCACTACTTCTTGTCCAATATCTTACTAGCTCTATAGTTTAAAAAAAGCTAATTTAAAAGCCTTCCTGGTATATTGGTCAAGTGTTTATCCAAATGCAGCATGTGCAGGAGCTTTCATATTTGACATCTGCTTATTCACTTAATGAGACATTTACATTTCACTAAAGTTATTAGTTAAGCTACGCGAAGTTATTAGTTAGGTAGCCTCTCAAGCCAACCCTATCATTCAGTATGATCATATCTGACCTACCCCAGGCTTCAATCCTCCTCTGAGCTAGATCCACATAGCCCTCAATCAACCTAATCTTTCAAGAAGGTTTCTATCTCCAAAGTGAACACTTCTGATAAGCTACCCTCCACAACTTTCTGGGCAGATAATTTCAATAGGAAGAATATTCTACACACCTTGGTTTTAAGTGACTAGTCCCTTACCATGGAACCATGCCTCTTTTTGTAAGATTCCCCATTACTGAAAATACATTAACATCTACCCTGTTATGCCCCTTAGGATCATGTGTGCTTTGTTCTTCTATATAGTTATAATGACTAAACTTACTTTAAAATGTTATTACATTTACCATGATATGGAGAAGGTTGTTCTCCAATGTTTATCCTTACCTAGAGATGTAAGAGTCAATGGTCACCAAAATTTAAATGTCTTTATAATTGTGCTTTGTTTCATAATCATCGCAATGTCCAAAAGAGGAAATATATTTTAAAAACATAGAAAACCTACAGTACAATATAGGCCCTTCGGCCCACAAAGCTGTGCCAAACATGTCCTTACCTTAGAATTACCTAGACTTACCCATAGTCCTCTATTTTTCTAAGATCCATGTGGCTATCCAGGAGTCTCTTAAAAGACCCTATCATGTCCGCCTCTACCACCGCCGCAGGCAGCCCATTCCACACACTCACCACTCTCTGAGTAAAAAAAACTTACCCTTGACATTTCCTCTGTACCTACTTCCAAGCATTTTAAAACTATGCCCTCCATTTCAGCCCTGGGAAAAGTCCTCCAACTATCCACACGATCAATGCCTCTCATTATCTTGTACACCTCTATCAGTTCACCTCTCAACCTCCGTCGCTCCAAGGAGAAAAGGCCGAGTTCACTCAACCTATTCTCATAAGGCATGCTCCCCAATCCAGGCAACATCCTTGTAAATCTCCTCTGCACCCTTTCTATGGTTTCCACGTCCTTCCTGTAGCGAGACGACCAGAATTGAGCACAGTACTCTAATTGGGATCTGACCAGGGTCCTATATAGCTACAACATTACCTCTTGGCTCCTAAACTTAATCCCATGGTTGATGAAGGCCAATGCACCGTATGCTCTCTTAACCACAGAGTCAACCTGTGTAGCAGCTTTCAGTGTCCTATGGACTCGGACCCCAAGATCCCTCTGATCTTCCACACTGCCAAGAGTCTTACCATTAATGCTGTATTCTGTCATCATATTTGACCTACCAAAATGAACCACCTCACACTTACCTAGGTTGAACTCCATCTGTCACTTCTCAGCCCAGTTACGCATCCTATCAATGTCCCGCTGTAACTTCTTACAGCCCTCCACACTATTCACAATACCCCCAACCTTTGTGTCATCAGCAGATTTACTAACCCATTCCTCACTTCCTCATCCAGGTCATTTATAAAAATCACGAAGAGTAGGGGTCCAAGAACAGATCTCTGAGGCACTCCACTGGTGACCGACCTCCATACAGAATATGACCCGTCTACAACCACTCTTTGCTTTCTGTGGGCAAGCCAGTTCTGGATCCCATGCCCTCCTTACTTTCTCAATAATCTTTGCATGGGATACCTTATCAAATGCCTTGCTGAAATCCATATACACTACATCTATGGCTCTACCTTCATCAGTGTGTTTAGTCACATCCTCAAAAAATTCAATCAGGGTCAAAGCCAGGCCTTATTTTATACAAGTGAAAACATCAATTGATTTCATTGTAACTAAGCTGAGGATTTTTAGGATATTACTTTGGCAAGCTGAATTTTGCAAGTTTTCCTTCTCCAGTTTCATTTTCTTTGGTTGTAGAGAGCAATAAATACATTGCTGGATGAACTGAGCTTCAAATACTTTGATTTGGCAACTAACATTTTGGATTTCTGCTTAGCTAAGCAGGAGTAAGCTATTTGACCCCACGTGTCCCCTCCACCATCCTGTAAGATCATGATCGATTCTTTATCGCTTTCCATTTTCCTGCACGAAGCTCCTATTGCTTGATTCCCTTAATATCCTATAAACTATTGATCTCTGTCTTGAATAGGCTTTGTTAAGTACATTGAAATTAGAATAAAATGGGTGACTGATAGCTGGCATGAACACAGTTAGCCAAAGAGCCTGTTTCTATGATTCATTAATCTATGCCTCATCACAAAGGTACAATGGCAGACATATTTCATTAGGAGCTTGAGGAGAATTGGTATGTAACCAAGGACACTCACAAACTTCTACAGATACACTACGGAAAGCATTCTAATTGGTTGCATCACCATCTGGTATGGAGGGGCCACTGCACGGGACTGGAGAAAGCAGCAAAAGGTGTAAACTCAGGCAGCTCCATCATAGGCACTAGCCTCCACCATATCCAGAACACCTTTAAAAGGCGATGCCTCAGAAAAGCAGCATCCATCATTAAGGACCCCCACCACCCAAGACGTGCCTTCTTCTTATTGCTACCAACAGCGAGGGAGTACAAATGCCAGTAATATTAAACCTGATACTGTTTCTGATATGACTTAATCAGCTAGTTTGTTTTTACATATTCAGGTATTTCTAACTGCACGAAAACTCACAGATGATTTTCCTTTACATGTTGAATCTGCCTAAGCCTTTTTAAAGTTTTCTATAGGTTCTGTTGCTAAGTACTTAACAGTAAATTCCAATGTTTTCACTCATACTGGTGTCAGACTGATTGATGTATAGAACCCTTAAGTAGTGATGTTATGTTTACTACCTTATGATTGTGGGAACCATTATAGAATATATTGAACTGTTGGAATTTCAGACTGGTGTGCTTTTACACCTAAAGTTAGCAGCAACAGTGTACAATATTGCAGAACTTTAAGTATAAATTATTCTCAGTTCAACATTTCTTCCTGGGATTTTTTTGCTGTACTTTAACAAAATATATTCTGCTGGTAAATGGCTGTGTCCACTTCCCCAGAGTTATTCATAAGAGGATCCTTTAAAAATTGTTTGTGAGCTTTTAGTAAGGTTTAAGATGGGGGAAGATTTAAGGTGGGGAAAGGAAATTGAATGTAAAATTTTAACTGGCATAATTTGATGTGGTACCTTAACACAACATGCTTCAACAACAAGAATAAGATACAACAAGAAGACAAATTCCATAGTTGTAATTCTGCATACACACCTTGATAATAAAATGAACCTTTTCAGCTGGGGCATATTTTTGCATATATCAGACATTCCACCTCTCCCGGATGTTCCGGGAGTCTCTCACATATTGATAGTGGCTCCCTGATGCCTACAAATTATATACAATATCCCGGAAATCGATTTTTTGAGATTGAGCGAGCGAGAGGGAGGGAGAGAGAGAGAGACAGACAGACAGACAGACAGACAGAGCGAATGACAGACGTAGCGAGAGAGTGACGGAGAGAGCATCCTGATTGGTCTCTCTTTGTGCTAAGTAGACCTATCAGTTTTCTCTGTGGGCGGGCTTTACAGCCGACCCCTCTCTCTCTTTCATTGTCCATCAGTTCAGTTTAGTGTCCTGCTGCGCCATGGCAGAGTGTTCCAAAAAAAAGAAAACATAAAACATACTTCACCCCAGACTACACTAAAGTGTACCGCTGTCTAATAGGGGTCAAAAATAATGACAGTGTTACTCGCTGCACTGTTTGCAACAGTGACTTTCCTATTGTCCATGGTGGGTTAAATGACTGTAAAAGACATGTTGAGGTGAGTTTATTAGCATAGCTAATGTTATTTAAACTAGCTGGCTAGCTGCTAAAGAGCTACTCTATTGATATCCTACATGATGAGGTCAAACTCCCTGTAGTCTTGCTTAAAGTTGTAATAGAATTTAAAAAAACAACTCCATGATAATATAATATAATTTTAAATCTTGTGAATCTAATGTCTTGCAAAATTAACAAATGCATTGACACAGACTGCTATGAGGTTGAGACTTCTGGCAAAATGCTCAAATCTGCCAAACAACAAAATACTCAACAAGGAATATATGTATATATAATGTGTGTGTGTGTGTGTGTGTGTGTGTGTGTGTGTGTGTGTGTGTGTGTGTGTGTGTGTGTGTGTGTGTGTGTGTGTGTGTGTGTGTGTGTATAAATAGTTTCAATATGTGATCAAATAGATAGATAGATAGATAGATACTTTATTCATCCCCATGGGGAAATTCAACATTTTTTCCAATGTCCCATACACTTGTTGTAGCAAAACTAATTACATACAATACTTAACTCAATAATAAATAGTTGTGTTCTTTCATAATCAAATGTCCTATATACATACACCCTTGGAGGTCAACTGGAGCGTAGGGGGCGGGGGTGGTGGTGCTGCCTCCCTGAAATTAGTTTTTGCAGGGTGGGATGTCTGATATATTTTCAATAATTAAAAGTTGGTCCATGGCTGGATTTACCGGTTGGAGTAACAGTAATGCATACAGTTAATAGAGCTGCTGATTCATAGTACCAGAGACCAGGGTTCAATCCGAATCTTGGGTACTGTTTGTGTGGAATTTGCAAATTCTCCCTGTGATTACATAAGTTTCTCCCTGGTGCTCTGGTTTACTCCCATTGCAAAGATGTGTGGTTTGGTAAGTTAATTTGCCACTCGAAATTCCCCTGAGTATTTAGTTAAGAGGTAGGAGAGAGTGTTATGAGAATTAAAGTTAGCTTAATGCATAATGTATAAAGGGATAATTAATGATCAGAGTGGGCACAGTGAGCCAAAGGAACTGTTTCTACACTGGATCTAAGTTTCACTTTAATGATAAATCCATATTCAGGTTTATGAATTGTACTGTATCTAGTTAGCCCTCATAAATATCTCACTGATATTTTAATAAAATAATAATGGGACAATCCCTATTTACAGATATTTAAGATCTATTAAATATCATTAAATAATCTGAAGTTTTATTCCTTTCTTTTTAAAAAACTAATTAATAAAACAAAGCAAGTTCAAATTTCAAAATTCAAAGTAAATTTATTATCAGGTATGCATATGTCACCATATACTGAGATTATTTTTTTTGCATGCATTCACGGTAGAACAGAGACGTACAGCAGAGTCAATAAAAATTTACACGCAAACAAAAACTGATGAACAACCAATGTGCAAAATTGTGCAAATAGAACAAAATAAATAAGTAGATAAACAATACAGAGGACATGAGTTATAGAGTCCATGAAAGTGAGTCCATTGATTGTGGAAATAGTTCTAAGTTGAGGTGAGTGAAGTTATCTATGCTGGTTTAGGTGCAATGTAAGATATCATAATGCAATATGTATTATGAAGAGTAAACCAATGCAAAATTATTTTTTAAGAACCATTTTGTCTTTCATCGGCTTCCTAATCCATGGAGCTACAGTCCCCATTGAAATCGATATGCTTTCGGTATATTGCTGGCAGATCCCAACCGGAATGGGCTCACTACCCCCCCCCCCCCCCCCCACCCCCGCGGACTCCAAATTGGATCTCTGGGTCTGTTAGCCAGTCCTGGACTACTGCATTTCACAGCTCATGCATAAAAGTTCAGAGCTTTGACTATTAAACTGGCAGAATGCCAGCAGTTCCAATTGAAACCATCAGCAAACTCCGCATGATCTGAAATAACATGCTGGTATTGTAATGTGATGTGAAAATGTCAATTTGTAGATTAATATTTTGTTTGTTTGAGGTTGTGGCTGAATAGAATAAATGACACTTCGAATATGAAATTGAGTACTAATGCAATTGTTTAAGTATGTTTCCAACTGGCGTCATATAAACATTGCTACAAACTGTTAAGCACAGTACTATAGTGTAATACCCTGTAAAAAAAATCAGGTTTGCTTTTTTGTGCTTTTATTTTTAACTGATGGTATGCACTGTGAAATTAATACAACAAAATGCTGTTATCTACTGTAAATTTTGTGTCTTCTATTATATTACATTATCTAATGTGTGTACAATCTGTATGATGCAAGCAAATGCAATTTTAACTTGCATTTTTCACTATGAGCCTGAAATTTGCTTTGATAAAATACTTCCTGTCACAGTGTGAGGGAACCTCCAAGAGAATCTTACAGCCTGACCTCAAATTATGTAAAATTGGCTCCTAGAAGTGAAAACTGAAGAAAATACTATTTCCCTCCATATCTAGAGGATGTTGTAAAATGTTGTAATTATCCTGTTATTAAAGCTGACACCTTAACACCACATGAAAGAGTTTTCATCAATGTGTAAGATGAGAGCTGCAATAACCTTGGTATTCTCCATTTAATTACATTCCCATCAGCAATTTCCTTGTATAATGAAAGAATTTATTTAATGACTATTCATCTAAAAAGGTGTTAAGAATAGATTGGTTTAAAGAAATACAACCAATTGACATTTAGAGATTATAAACTGCTTCAGCATGTTGTATTGTTGTTTAGGTTGATTGGCTCCATCTGTGTTGAGTGTTTTTTGTTGCAGAAGTCTTTCTTTATGATAGTAAAGTTAGTTTCATTTTCTCGATTGAACACTGATTAATGTTTGGAATTAACCTATTTGGAATTCATGACTCAAAGTGTGCAGTAATTTTCTGATGAACTTTCATAGTGACACTGTATTTATTGATAGCACTCTACCATTGCAAAATATTTTAACTGGACAATTTTCCCACTTGAAATTACAAGAGTGTTTTATATATTGCACAATAGATCGACTGGAAAATTTTGACAGATTGATAAATTCTGGATAAGACAGACAAATTTAATTCTGAGGCTTTTCAAAATGTGTACTTCTTTAAATTCACATATATCTGGGCAAGCTTGCCAATAAAAAATATGTTAGTAAGAAGATGACAAAACAGGTCATAAAAAACAGAAAGTGAAAATTGAGTCATCTGCCTACATTAATCTTTTTGTGTGTAACCTTGATTTTTCAATATGATGAAATATTGAGACCTTGTGTGGTTTCTTATGTCCTTGTCATCCTTTGATTTTTTTTTGAAAGCTGAATTTGGAATCAGAGCCACAAAACCAGCTCCAAATTGGAGCATTTCATTATTTTTTTTCCAAAATGAGCTGGTATCAATTGTTCTACAGTAGAACTGAATGTCTAGAGAAGAAAATGTTAGCCTAACTTGGTAACCAATCTTCTGCATTTTCAGGCTACATTCTGGACAAAGTATTAGTGAGATGCTAAATTTATATCATAAAATGTTCACACTTGAAGGAATGAGGAAATTAAGAGATGATGGCATTGGAACTGAGTCCTAAAATTCAAGAAATAAAGATTACACAGTGATGTTTGTATTTGGACCATACAACCATAGAACCATAGAATATTACAACACAGAAACAGGCCTTTTGGCCCTTCTTGGCTGTGCTGAAACATTTTTCTGCAGTCCCATTGACCTGCACCTGGACCATATCCCTCCATACACCTCTCATCCATGTACCTATCCAAGTTTTTCTTAAATGTTAAAAGTGAGCCTGCACTTACCACTTCATCTGGCAGCTCATTCCATACTCCCACCACTCTCTGTGTGAAGAAGCACCTGCTAATGTTTCCTATAAACTTTTTCCCCTTCATCCTTAACCCATGTCCTCTTGTTTTTTTCACCCCTAGCCTCAGTGGAAAAAGCCTGCTTCCATTCACTCTATCATAATTTTATATACCTCTATCAAATCTCCCCTCATTCTCCTAGGTTCCAGAGAATAAAGTCCTAACCCATTCAACCTTTCTCTGTAACTCAGTTTCTCAAGTCCTGGCAACATCCTTGTAAGCATTCTCTGCACTCTTTCAACATTATTAATATCCTTCCTCTAATTCAGTGACCAAAACTGCACACAATATTCCAAATTCGGCCTCACCAATGCCTTATACAATTTCACCATAACATTCCAACTCTTATACTCAATACTTTGATTTATAAACGCCAATGTACAAAAAGCTCTCTTTACTACCCTAATTACCTGTGATGCCACATTTAGGGAATTTTGTATCTGTATTCCCAGATCCCTCTGTTCTACTGCACTCCTCAGTGCCCCACCATTTACCTTATATGTTCCACCTTGGTTGTCCTTCCAAAGTGCAACCTCACACTTGTCTGTATTAAATTCCATCTGCCATTTTTCCATCTGGTCCAAATCCCTCTGCAAGCTTTGAAAACATTCCTCACTGTCCACTACACCTCCAATCTTTGTATCATCAGCAAATTTGCTGATCCGATTTACCACACTATCAGCCAGATCATTGATAAAGATGACAAATAACAATGGACCCAGCACTAATTCCAATTAAATCTTGTTCAATACTGCTCATAATATAAAGATACCAAACTCATATCAACACAAATAACGTGTTGCACTTCTAGCAAATACTGAACATAAATCTATGCTAAATGAAAATTATAACATTTTAAAACTTTTCTCCCTTCCTCTTCACTGGGGGCCCTGTTCCTGCACTTTCTTTGAACTTTTTATTACAGTGGAAAAATAATTCTGTAAAATATCTAAAATAAATGTATGCTAGATGAAAACTTTAACATTTTTAAACATAAGAGAAATGTGCAGCTTCTTTCATTGCATACTGCTTTACTTGAAGATTGAGCAATGTGACAGTGTGGTTTCATTACTCTGCTAGTAAGGTTTATGACCTGTTGGATTCTCCAATTTAGCAGTGTGATGACCTTTCTTTTAATTGTTAGTGGACCATTTTTCTAATCGCAAACATTCTGGAAGTTATAGAAATCTTGTAATTGTACCTATTTTATGAAGGTTTCTATGGTAGGAAGAGCAAAGATTGAGAGTGAGTTGTAGGGAAACACACAACCTTGCCTTCCAGTCCCTATATACCTCCATCCCCCACCGAGATGGTCTCGAAGCCTCTGTCTAGCGGAATTAGTTCAATAATTTCTCCTTTGGCTCCTCCCACTTCCTCCAAACCAAGGGTGTAGCCATGGGCACCCACATGGGTCCCAGTTCTGCCTGCCTTTTTGTTGGCTTTGTGGAACAGTCCATGTTCCAAGCCTATACGGGTATCCATCCCCCTCTTTTCCTTCGCTACATCGACGACTGCATTGGCGCTGCCTCTTGCACGCGTGCTGAGCTCGTCGACTTCATTAACTTTGCCTCCAACTTTCACCCCGCCCTCAAATTTACCTGGTCCATTTCCGACACCTCCCTCCCCTTTGTTGATCTTTCTGTCTCCATCTCTGGAGACGGCCTATCTACTAATATCTACTATAAGCCTACAGACTCTCACAGCTACCTGAACTATTCCTCTTCCCACCCTGTCTCTTGCAAAAAGGCCACCCCCTTCTCGTAATTCCTCTGTCTCCGCTGCATCTGCTCTCAGGATGAGGATTTTCTTTCCAGGACGAAGGAGATGTCTTCCTTTTTTAAACAAAGGGACTTCCCTTCATCCACCATCAACTCTGCTCTCAAACACATCTCTCCCATTTCCCGCACATCTGCCCTCACCCCATGCACCCGCCACCCCACTCGGGATAGGGTTCCCCTTGTCCTTACCTACCACCACACCAGCCTCCAGGTCCAACATATAATTCTCCGTAACTTCCGCCACCTCCAACGGAATCCCACTACCAAACACATTTTTCCCTCCCCCACTCTTTCTGCTTTTCACAGGGATCGCTCCCTACGCGACTCCCTTGTCCACTCGTCCCCCCCCATCCCTTCCCACTGATCTCCCTCCTGGCACTTATCATTGTAAACGGAACAAGTGCTACACCTGCCCTTACACTTCCTCCCTCACCACCATTCAGGGCCCCAGACAGTCCTTCCAGGTGAGGTGACACTTCATCTGTGAGTCGGCTGGTGTGGTATACTGCATCTGGTGCTCCCAGTGTGGCCTTTTATATATTGGTGAGACCCAACGCAGACTGGGAGACCGTTTCACTGAACACCTACGCTCGGTCCGCCAGAAAAAGCAGGATCTCCCAGTGGCCACACATTTTAATTCCACGTCCCATTCCCATTCTGATATGTCTATCCATGGCCTCCTCTATTGTCAAAATGAATCCAAACTCAGGTTGGAGGAACAACAGCTTATATACCGGCTGGGTAGCCTCCAACCTGATGGCATGAACATTGACTTCTCTAACTTCCGTTAATGCCCCTCCTCCCCTTCTTACCCCATCCCTGACATATTTAGTTGTTTGCCAGTTCTCCATCTCCCTCTGGTGCTTCCCCCCGCTTTCTTTCTCCTGAGGCCTCCCGTCCCATGATCCTTTCCCTTCTCCAGCTCTGTATCACTTTTGCCAATCACCTTTCCAGCTCTTAGCTTCATCCCACTCCCTCCGGTCTTCTTCTATCATTTTGCATTTCCCCCTCCCCCCACTACTTTCAAATCTCTTACTGTCTTTCCTTTCGGTTAGTCCTGACGAAGGGTCTCGGCCCGAAACGTCGACAGCGCTTCTCCCTATAGATGCTGCCTAGCCTGCTGTGTTCTACCAGCATTTTGTGTGTGTTGTTTGAATTTCCAGCATCTGCAGATTTCCTCGTGTTTGCTCCTTAAACTTGCAATGCTTGCTTTATTAAAACCATGAGGTTGCTTACATATTTGAAAGTTGGTCTGATAATCAACTGTCAGGCAATTTGAAAATCTTGATTGGTCAGCATCTAGTTCACCAAACCTTTCTCCTTTCCTCCTCCTGATTCTTGAAATAAGTTGTTTGAATTAATATTTATCTCTGGTCTTAGTGGCATATGTGTTCTACAGTGGTGCAAATGCATTGTACTTTGCCTCATTTTGTTTCTATCTTCTAATGCAAGTTGCAATGCTTCTTGTGTGTTGGGTTAAGCAAAAAAGTATGGGGAAGTGTGAATGACAATCAAATCCAGTAGTTCACCAGACATTTTGGTTTGATTTGTGCTGTAAGTTCATATCATCACAAACTGTAGTGGACACTAACTGCTAACAGAACTTCCAAAGAAAAAAACTCTTCTAGTATTTTCTTGAATATATTTCATGATTTAAACTCTGCAGCTTGCTGTGACAGGGAGTTCCAAAGCCCAGAGAATAAATTCCTCTTCACCTTCAACTTAAATGAATATATCATGCCTGCTTAAATCCATGGAGTGATGCAAACCAACTTAGAAATGGTTATAATTGTGTTCATTCCCAGAGAAATTCATCTTCAAATAATTATTGCCAAAATTTATAGCAGATATAAATGTAGTGCATTATCATGGTTCACACTGATATGTGTGCAGGCATAGTTTTTGAGGGAAAAATCATAGATTTTCCACTGTCTTACTCTAGTATTTCTGTGAGCTCTGTTTGAACTCAGTTGTAGTACACAGAACCAGTTCCCATAGCCCCCTTGTTGACTATCAAGCACCCACCCATGCTAATCCTATTAAAACCCTGCTTCCCCATCAGCTTGCTGCCAGCTCCCCGTCCCAGTTCACTTGTCACCTGCCTATAGTAGGCACAATTAACAGTATATCATTGGATGTGGAAGAAAACTGAATCATCTAGGGGAAGCCCACATGGTCACAGGGAGAATGTACAAAACCAACATAAACAGCATCCAAGGCTGGGGTAGAACCCAGATCACTTCTATGAGCAAAGGTTACGTTGTGGGAAATGGAAGGATTTCAAAAATAGAAAAACAAATATTGTAGCTTCACACCTTTATTCTAAGATTGTAGTTTTGATATGAGGTTGAGCTTGATTCTGCAAGTTTCTGTTAGTGGCTAACAGAATGATATAAATTTATAACAGAATAGTGGCTATCAATGCTGTTAGTGGCATTGATATTCCAGTCAAAATCCCTGACACAAATGTTGGATGCACCATTATTTGTTGTTATTTATTTCCAAGACTTACTGTGGAAAACGCTGGTTCTCCAACTTTCCTGAAAGGTCTTTATTTTTACTAACATAGCCTTTGGATTAGAGGACCAAGTCTTAATAGCTCCTGATTTTTTGAGAGTGAGAAGTCAAGATTGGCAATGTTGAATGCTATACTTCAGTATTTAATCAATTTTAATTGACCACAAGCACTTTCATATGATACTGAGACCATATGCATAGCATATGTTTGAAAGACTTGTATCTTCATGTTTCTTCATTCAAACAACAGTTTGGATATTGTATAGAAATGCAGGCGGTTCACTGCTTAATTCCTCATACTTCCTCATATAACCGTCTCCAACTTTGAGGTTTCCATGCAGATTAGGTGCCATAAAGTTCTTGCCAGCTGCACACCAACACCATGATGTCTGGCAGAGAGTACTAATCACAGCAGTTCCCCAGAGACCAACGTGTGGCACCCAGTGAGATAACCCGTGTCACACTGGATCTGGAATGATTCTTTATTAATTTCCATGGAGGGGAGCACCTGACAGGAACAATGGTAATAGTCACTTTAGCTTATTTAAATTATGCATGCTTATTAAGAGGTTTTGTTACTAATGTTTGACGGTTTAAACCATTGTTATTATTTAATATATTTAACAATTTTACAGCAGATCGGAAAGTCAGAAACATTGACAACATTTGTAGTATCTGACAAACGGTAAAGAGGTGAATTGTGGTTGTGGCTGTCTGCTTTGAGGGCCTGTTCTGCTCCTTCCCCCAGTGAGCTGGCTCTGCGTCATGGAATGCCTATCAATGAGCAGAGCCTTGTCTCAATTAACGCAGCAGCTTTGTTTCCACAGATTGCTGGTGAGCTAAATAACATATTTCTTTATTAATCAGGGCCAAATTTTGGAAAAGAAAATATGTAGCACTGTGCTCAAGCATAAGTAAATTTACTATTTACTAAATATTAATTTCTAAATGAGGCATAGCAATAATAATTTGCATTTTAGTGGAAAGAATGAAGTCATAAAGAAATTTGAAACCTATGCTGAGAGTGGTTGTCAAACCTTTGTGGAACTAAGCATCAATAATGGTTAGTAAGCACTGGGATGAAGGTTAGAGCTAGTTAACATACAGGGAAAGGAGCTGATGTTAATAGTGACCAAAGTGTGGGAGGTCAGACAGGAGAGCATTGTAACTCATTTTAAAATTTCAGGCTGGCTTCATTGAACTCTTTCCCTGTGATTGGATCTTTTGTTCTACTGGAGACTATTCAGCATGGCGTAGTCTTTGTGAATGAAATCCCAGCCAAAGAAGCTCTAAGTTCATAAAGATTTGATGGTGACTATAATTAGCTTTGGTTCTTGAATTTGAGCAGAAATTCTTCCATCATCTTCAATTAACGAAGAACAATTTACATTGAATTTACTGCACAAAAGGGACATTTAGCCCAATGCTTCTAATACAAAGTTTATGCTCCACAGATCTCCATACAGCTGCCTTCTTGTCAGCAAATCCTTCAAAGATCAATTTATTATTGTTTGCATATTATTTATTGCACTTTCTATACAATGAATCTTATGAAGAAATAAAATTTAATTTCATAATTCACCATCTTCCATCATGTATTTTTCAAGATTTTCACTTCTTTCCTGTGCTCCAGTTATCAAAGTCAAAATAAAATTTATTATCAAAATATATGTTACCATACAGTATACTACCTTGAGACTCATTTCTTTGGAGGCATTTACAAGAAACTATAGAAGTACAATAGAATTTATGAAAAAGACTATATTTAAATAACAACTGACAACCAATCAATATACAAAAGAAGACAAATTATGCAAATAAAAATAGTACTGAGAACATGAGTTGTAAAATATTTTTGGAAGTGAGTCTGCAGCTTGTAGAAACAATTCAGAGTTGTGGTGAATGAAGTTATCCGTGCCATTTCAAGAGCCTGATTGGTGTCAAGTAATAGATGTTCCTGTACCCATTTTGTGGGACCTAAGGCCTCTATATCTCCTGTCTAAAGATAGTTATGAATCAGAACCAGAATCAGGTTTAATATCACTAGCATATGGTGTGAAATTTGATGCCTTGTGGCAGCAGTGCAATGCAATACATAATAATAAAAAACTATAAATTACAATATAATAAGAAGTATATACTTGAAAAAAATAATAGATTAAGTAGTGCAAAAAAAGAGGAAAAAATAGTGAGGGAGTGTTCATGGATTCATTGTCTATTCAGAAATCTGATGGCACAGGGGAAGAACCTGTTCCTGAAGTGTTGAGTGCGTGTCTTTAGACTCCTGTACCTCCTCCTTAATAGTAACAATGAGCCTGTATCATACTGAACAGGATTACACCTATCCTCCTTGATGACGTCGTCTCAGAGAGCCGATGCGGTTTCAGATTTAACAGATTGACAGTGGACGTGATCTTTGCTGTCAGGCAGATCCAGGAGAAGTTCCAGGAACAGAACAGGAATCTCTACATCCTCTTTGTGGACCTGACAAAGGCATTTGTTACCGTCGGTCGCACAGGCCTTTGCCGCCGCCCAAGGCTGGTCAGCATTATCAGGTCATTCCACGATGGTATGATGGCCAGGGTCAGGGAAAACAGCGGCACCTCTGACCCCTTCCTAGTAACTAACAGTGTCAAGCAGGGCTGGGTCCTCGCACCTACTCTGTTCAGCTTGCTGTTTGCCATGGTGCTGTTCTCTGCTCTCTCGCAAACTGATGCAGGAGTAACCATTCGCTACAGGACTGATGGATGCTTCCTTGATCTGTGACACCTCAAGGCCAAGACCAAAGTGCTGGAAGCAATAGTACGAGGCTTCCTCTTTGCAGATGACTGCGCTCTTGCAGCACACAGTGAAATGATCCTGCAGGGGTTTGCTGACTCCCTTGCTGCGGTAGCAAGAAAACTCAGCCTAACCATCAGCCTGCAAAAAGACAGAAGTTCTACTTCAGCCTGAATCCATACCAATCCTGCAGAACCAAGAACTGAGATTAAAGACACACTACACAACAATGTTGATGCCTTCTCCTTCCAGGGAAGCTGCCTCACCTCCTCCTGCAGTCTAGATCAAGAAGTCTCAAACAGACTTGCAGAAGCTGGAGCATCCTTTGGCAGGCTAAGGACACGTGTGGGGAGAATGTGGCATCCGGCTGAAGACCAAGATGGCAGTCTACAGAGCATTCGTCCTGACTTCTCTGCTGTATGGATGTGAAACTTGGAGCCCGTACTGCAGACACCTCAAGATGCTTGACCAGTTCCACTTGCGATGCCTTTACAAGAACATGGGCATCTTGTGGCAAGACAGAGTCAGACCACAGAAGTACTACGAAGGGCCAAGGACTCTGGCTCGGAGATACTAATCATGAAGTCTCAACTTCAATGGGTTGGATATGTGGTATGGATGGAAGACAACCACCTTACAAAGATGGTATTCCTTTTTGAGCTGGCAGCAGGAAGCAGGGAGGCCCCACAAAGCACTATAAACTGTGTGAAAGTGCCCTTGAAGGCATGCAATATCCCTTTGACTGTCTAGGAGGCCTTGGTCAAAGACCACAATGCCTGGCACCAGGCAGTCTACAACAGCATCAACACATTTGAAGACCTCAGCTGTAGGACATCGATCAAAAGTGCCAGAAACACAAGGAGACATGACCCAACCCTTCAATGGCCGTAACATGCCCGACCTATACTTCCCAATTCGGGTTTCGCTCTCATCAGAGGCGTTATTGTTCCTGAGGGATTTCCAAGAATACCAAGAAGAACAATGAGACAAGGCAAGTCCTGGATAAAGGGAGTCCTTAAAGAGGAATGGTGCCCTTTTGAGGCATCACCTTCTGAAGGTGTCCTCGATGCTGGATGCTGGGGACCATGATGGAGTTGCCTGAGATTATAACTTTCTACAGTTTTTTCCAATCCTGTGCAGTAGTCCTTCCATACCAGAGAGTGATGCAATCAGTTAGAATGCTCTCTGTGGTACATCTGCAGAAATTTGAGTGTCTTTGGTGACATACCAAGTCTCCTCAAACTCCTAATAAAATTTACCCTCTGTCATACCTCTCAAGTTGATTGACCTAATCTCAAATAATAATGAGGCAGCCTACAGAGAAGTCATCACCCTGACACAGTGGTGTCAAGAAAACAACCTCTCCCTCGATGTCGCAAAAACGAAGGAGGTGGTTGTGGACTACAGGAGGAATGGAGACAGTCTAGCCCATATTGACATCAATGGATCGTGGTTTGAGAGGATGAACAGCTTTATGTTCCTTGACATAAATATTACCAAGGATCTCGCATGGTCTGTACATACGTCTGTGTGGTGAAAAAAGGCACAACAGCACCTCTTACAATTGAAGAAGTTTGGTATGGCCCCCCCCCCCCCCCCAAATCCTAAGACCTTTCTTTATGGGCATAATTGAGAGCATCCTGACTGGCTGCACCACTGCCTGGTATGGG
The DNA here is from genome assembly GCF_048418815.1 of Hemitrygon akajei. Taxonomy (NCBI): domain Eukaryota; kingdom Metazoa; phylum Chordata; class Chondrichthyes; order Myliobatiformes; family Dasyatidae; genus Hemitrygon; species Hemitrygon akajei. Next base: position 140,045,736 of record NC_133126.1, read on the forward strand.
AACTGTACTTCCCTCAATTGCAGGACACTGCAGAGAGTGGTGCGGACAGCCCAGCATACCTGTAGATGTGAGCTTCCCACTATTCAGGACATTTCCAAAGACAGGTGTGTAAAAAGGGCCCAAAGGATCATTGAGGACCCTAGTTACCCCAACCACAAACTGTTCCAGCTGCTAACATCCAGGAAATGATACCATAGCATAAAAGCCAGGACCAATAGGCTCCGGGACAGCTTCTTCCTCCAGGCCATCAGACTGATTAATACATGCTGGCGCAACTGTATTTCTATGTTATGTTGACTGTCCTGTTGAATATAAAATTTATTATAAATTACTATGATTGTACATTTAGATGGAGACATAATGTAAAGATTTTTACTCCTCACATATATGAAGGATGTAAGTAATAAAAGTCAATTCAATTGAATAATTGCATCAATATGTTGGGCCCAGGGGAGGTTAACACCCATGAAACTCCTCACCCTATTCACAGTTTGATAGGGACTGGTGTGTGCTCCCTCGACTGTTCTTTCCTAAAGTCCACAATCAATTCCTTAGGCTTACTGACATTGAATGCATGGTTGTTGTTGCAACACCACTCAACCAGCTGATATATCTCACTCCTGTATGCCTCCTCATCACCATTTGAAATTCTGCCAACCCAAAAATTGTTGTGTCATTGGCAAATTTATAGATGGTATTTGAGCTGTGCTGAACCACACAGTCGTGGATGCAGAGAGAGTAGAACAGTGGACAAAGTACATATCCTTGAGGTGCACTAGTGTTGAGGTATTTCACAGGGATGAATTGAAGCCAAGGTCTTAGAGCTTAGTGATGAATTTTGAGATGATAAAGTTGAATGCTGAGCTGTAGCCTGTGGAACATCTTGAAAAATACATCTTCATTGTCCAGCTGTTCCAGAACTGAGTAAAGGGCCAATGAAGTGGCATTGCTACCACAATCTGCAGCTTGCTATCACCCAAACTTGACCCCTACAATTCGCCTACCGATAAAATCCATTGACAGACGACACTATAGCTGCAGCTCTACATACCGTTCTTACGCATCTGGAGAAGAAGGCTGCATATGTGAGAATGCTGTTCTTGGACTACAGTTCAGCATTCAACACCATAATTCTGTCTAGGCTTGACAAGAAGCTCAGAGACCTCGGCCTTCAACCTGCCTTGTGCAGCTGGATCCTGGACTTCCTGTCAGATCATCAGCAGGTGGTAAGAGTGGGCTCCCTCACCTTCACCCCTCTGTCTCTCAACACAGGAGCCCCTCAGGGCTGTGTACTAAGTCCCCTCCTTTACTCCCTGTATACCCATGACTATGTCACCAACCACAGCTCTAATCTCTAATCACTACACTGATTGACCTAATCTCAAACAATAACCAGGTGGCCTACAGGGAAGAAGTCATCTCTATGACACAGTGGTGTCAAGAAAAAGACCTCTTTCCCTCAATGTTGCAAAAACAAAGAAAGTGGTTGTGGATTACAGGAGGAGTGGAGATGGGCTAACTCTTGTTTACATCAATCGATCTGGGGTTGAGAGGGTAAACAGCTTTAAGGTCCTTGGCATCCATATCATCAAGCACCTCGTCACCGTGGACTTCCCATGATTCAGGACATTTACAAAGACAGGGTGTGTAAAAAGGGCCCGAGGGATCACTGGGGACCCGAGTCACCCCAACCACAAACTGTTCCAGCTGCTACCATCCAGGAAATGGTACCGCAGCATAACAGCCAGGACCAACAGGCATCAGGACAGCTTCTTCCACCAGGCCATCAGACTGATCAATTCATGCTGATGCAACTGTATTTCTATGTTATATTGACTATCCTGTTGTACATAATATTTATTTTAAATTACTATGATTGCACATTGCACATTTAGATGGAGACGTAATGTAAATATTTTTACTCCTCATGTATATGAAAGATGTAAGAAATAAAGTCAATTCAATTCATCTGCTTTTGACCTGTTGTGGCTATACAAACTGGAGAGGATTCAGGTCACTCCTCAGGGAGAAGTTGATATACTTCATGACCATAGTCTCAAAACACTTCATCCTAGTGGAGGTAAGAGCTACTGGATGATAGTCATTGAGGCAGGTTACTACATTCTTCTCGGACACTGGTATGATTGAAGCCTGCTTGAAGCAGGTAAGTACCTCAGAATGCTTAAGTGAGAGGTTGAAGATGTTCAGAAATACTCCATCCAGTTGATCAACACAAGGCTTCAGCACTCAGCCAGGTATACTGCGTGGGCCAGATGCTTTATACGGATTCACAGTCCTGCTCTCACATCAGCCTCAGGGATTGAGATCCCAAGGCTGTCGGGGTTTGTAAAGGTGCCTCCATTTTCTGTTGGTCAAAGTAAGCATGAAAGGCATTGAGTTCATCAGGGAGTGAAGCCTTGTTGTCATTTATGTTGCTTGTTTATTCTTTGTAGGAGGTGATGGCAGTTGTTACGCTTCCCTCTGTGATTCAAGTTTAGACCGGCAGATGGCTTTCCGAAGGTCTTACCTGAACCTCTTGTACAGTAGTACCATGCTCCTTTAATACAAACAAGGCAGTTTCACCATTGGAATTCAGTACAGTATGACTTTTCTTTGCAGTTAGAGACTACTGGAGTAGATCTTGTGTAAGCTTTGTTTTGATTGTAATACCCTTTTGGACATTGATAATGTAGGGTACTGCAAGCCTGGTTCACTGGTTCATTTACAAAACCAATGGCAGGGAAGCTGCATGGGCTTCGTTGTTCCACAAACCAGTCCCTCGTGCTGCAGTGTTGTCTGTCACAACCCCTCAGGGGAGGAGACACTGATAGGTGTATAAGCTGATGAGAGGCATTGATAGTGTGGATTTCCCAGGGCTGAAACAGTTGCCGCAAGAGGACACAGGTTTAAGGTGCTGAGGAGTAGGTACGGAGGAGATGTCATGCATAAGTTTTTTACTCAGAGAGTGGTGAGTGCTTGGAATGGGCTATCAGCAACGGTGGTGGAGGAGGATACGATAGGGTCTTTTAAGAGACTTTTGGATAGGTACATGGAGCTTAGAAAAATAGAGGACTATGGATAAACCTATTAATTTCTAAGGCAGGGACATGTTTGGCACAACTTTGTGGGCCGAAGGGTCTGTATTGTACTGTAGGTTTTCTATGTTTCTACTGTAATGTAGTGGTGCCCATACTGGTTTATATGTGCTGTAAGGGCCTTAAGCAGTGCCTGATTGTTGGTACAGTGTTTTAGTTTTTCACTTTGGCCTCAGAGGAACACTGTTTCCTTTGGTTGTATTCTTATGTATGGTTGAATGACAATGAAACTTGAACTTGCACTTGAATTACATGTAGAGTACTTAGCCTTAGAGCCTGTCTGAGCATTCAGTGGGATCTTGGCTGACGCTCACCAATGCAGTGTAACTGATTGTGTTCCATATCCTGTAATAACTTTTGTTGTCAAAAATCAATCACCCTCAGACTGAATTAATATTAGTTTTAAATTGAGGACTCCTAATTATTACTAATCTCCACATGGATAATACGTCTTTACTTCACTTATGAAAGGCCAGTCTCTAATTTTTAAGCAATGATCATGTTCTCCCTAACTATAGTTGTAATTTCTCTCCACCTACTCCCAACAACTGTAAAGACCTTTGACAACAATAATGAAATCACTCCTTAACTTTCTAAATTCCAGGAAACACATCCTAAAAATTAGACCCACGTATGCACATTTTATGTGCAAATTGCTTCTGTCAAGGGTGGCTTGCCTTGTTTCAGAGGTTGTGCTTCCTTGTATCTGACTTACTGGGAATTTGAATTATCACCTGCTGGTGTAGTTTGCAGGAACATGATTTTCATTTCCCCATCCTACTTTGTACATTTGACAACTTGGTCAATATACACAGATAAAAATTTAAAAAACAAACTGTAGTTGCTGGAAATGAAAACCAAAATGTTGGAAGGTTTGGCAGCATCTGTTAAAAGAGAAACAGAGTTAACATTTCAGATCATAAATCCTTCATTAGACTAGGGGACAAAACTGATTTTTTTTAAAAACACAGGATTTCCAACATTGGGAGAATCTCTTGTGTCATGGGCAATTTTAAGTTGTAGAGAAGGTACTGAGATGATGAAAGGGAACATCTTGATAACACAGGTATTCCAATTCACTGATATTCCATTTTTCCTATCCATCCCTCTTTGACTTCTGTGCAATTTAATATTACCTGTGTTGTCTCTCTAAATTCCAGGAAATATATCCCTAGAAAGTGGATGCAACTGGAGAGTTTTTATGTGCCAATAGCTCATAAAAAGGACTCGATCTGTTTTGAGCTGTTCCGACAGCTAAAATGTTAACTTTTTCCAGCAATATTGCTTGACCATCTGATTGTTTCCATTATGCTATGCTTTGATTGTCAACATGTCTGTAGATTGTTAAGAAGGCATATGGTGTAATGGTCTTCAGTAAACAGGGGATTGAGTTCAAGTGTCGCAGATCTATAAAGCTCTGGTTAGAACATACTTGGAAGTATTAAATTTAGTTCTGTTTGTTTCATTATAGGAAGGATGTGGAAGCTTTAGAGAGGGTGCAGAGGAGATTTACCAGGATGCTGTTGGATAGGAGAGCATGTCTCATGAGGATAGGTTGAGCGAGCTAGGGATACTCCCTTGGAGTGATGGATTAGAGGTAAATTCATAGAGGTGTACAAGATGATAAGAGGCATAGATTGAGTGGACAGCCAAAGACATTTTTTTTCCAGAGCATAAATGGCTAACATAATTTGGGCATAACTTTAAGTTGATTTGAGGAAAGTTCAGGGGGGATATCAGAGGTATGTTTCTTACACAGAGAATGGTGGGTGTGTGGACTGCACTGACAGGGGTGGTAGTAGAGCAAGATACATCGGGGACATGTAAGAAAGTCTTAATTAGGCATAGGGATGGTAGAAAAATGGAAGGCTATGTGGGAGGAAGTGTTAGATTGATCTTTGAGTATGTTAACATGTTGTGTCCCAAAGGTCCTGTATTGTGTTGTAATGTTCTATCTTCTATACTCAGTGACAACTTCATTGTCCGGGGCCTATCAGCAGCGGCAAATAAGCTCGACGAAGGAGTGCTTCTCTCAGGTCAGAGTCGGTGATTTAAAACGAGAGCTTCGCAGACGTTAGTCCATTGTGCAGAGCCTATCAGCGGTGACAACTGAGCTTGACAAACTAAATAATAGTACAGAAGGGATAAGCGGAGCAGCCATTGTCGAGGTGGCCATTGTTGCAAGTAGGCCAGTGGCGAGAGTAGAAACGAAAGGCTTTTGCTCATTCAGCAAAAGTGGGTTTCGGCGAGGTAAGTGGGTAAGTGAACTTCGTTTTTGGTTTTTCTTTGCATTTTGTTTTTAAGGAATAGCGAGCAAGTTGGTAGGGCTAGTATTTTGCTCTGGGTGTCGGATGTGGGAATCCTGGGAATCTTCCAGTTGACCCAGATGGCCGCACAGATGCAGCTCCTGAGAGACCCGTGTTAGGGATCCGGAGCTGCAGCTCAGTGACATACAGCTTATTAGGGAAAGTGACGAGGAAATAGAGAGGAGCTACAGGGAATTAGTCACCCTGAGGCTGCAGGAGTTAGATAAGTAGGTAACGGTCAGGGAAGCGAGGGAAAGAGCTCAGATTGTAGAAAGCACCCATGTGGCCATCCCCCTAGTAATCGTTATCTTGTTTTGGATGTGGTTTAGGAAGATGACCTGACAGAGGTTGACCACGGTGATCGGGTCTCTGGCACTGAGCCTGGTTCCGTGGTGCAGAAGGGAAAGAGGAAGATGAGAAATGTGGTAGTCATAAGAGATTCCATAGTGAGGGGAACAGACAGGAGGTTCTGTCAGCCTGATGGAGATACCCCATTGATGCGTTGTCTCCCAAGTGTCAGGGTATGGGATGTCTCGGATCGGGAGCAGAGTATTCTGAAGGGAGAGGGTGAACAGCCAGAAGTCTTGGTACACGTTGGTACCAATGACATAGGTAGAAAAGGGAGGGTATCCTGAAGAGAGAATTCAGGGAGTTAGGTAGGAAGCTGAAAGGCAGAACCTCTAAGGTAGTAACCTCAGGGTTGCTGCCTGTGCGGTGTACCTGGAGGCATGTGACAAGATAGGCCAAAGCCAGCATGGTTTCCTGAAAGTAAAATCCTGCCTGACCAACCTACAGCAATTCTTTGAGGAAATTACCAACAGGGTAGACAAAGGAGATGCAGTAGACGTGGTGTACTTGGATTTTCAGAAGGCCTTCGACAAGGTACTGCACATGAGGCTGCTTAGCAAAGATAAGAACCCATGGCATTAGAGGGGTGTTACTAGAATGGGGGGAGCATCGGCTGGTTGGCAGAGAACAGAGAGTGGGAATAAAGGGATTCTATTCTGTCTGGCTGCAATGTATGTCAATGATTTGGACTACTGTATTAATGGATTCAGGGCTAAATTTGCCGATGATACAAAGATAGGTGGAGGAGCGGGTAGTGTTGAGGAAACAGAGAGCCTGCAGAGAGACATGGATAGTTTAGGGGAATGGGCAAAGAAGTGGCAAATGAAATACAATGTTGGAAAGTGTATGGTCATGCAATTTGGTGGAAGAAATAAACTGGCAGACTATTATTTAGATGGGGAGAGAATTCAAAATGCAGAGATGCAAAGGGACTTGTGAGTCCTTGTGCAAGACACCCTAAAGATTAACCTCCAGGTTGAGTTGGTTGTGAAGAAGGCGAATGCAATGTTGGCATTCATTCCTAGAGGTATAGAATATAAGAGCAGGGATGTGATGCTGAGGCTCTATAAGGCACTCGTGAGACCACACTTGAAGTATAGTGTGCAGTTTTGGGCTCCTTATTTTAGAAAGGATATACTGACATTGGAGAGGGTTCAAAGAAGATTCACGAGAATGATTCCAGGAAATAAATGGTTACTGTATGAGGAACGACTGGCAGCTCTTGGGCTGTATTCCCTGTAATTCAGGAGAATGAGGGGGGATCTCATAGAAACGTTTCGAATGTTAAAAGGCCTGAGCAGATTAGATATGGCGAAGTTACGTCCCATGGTAGGGGATTCTAAGACAATAGGATATGACTTCAGGATTGAAGGATATCCTTTTAGAACTGAGATGCAGAGAAATTACTTCAGTCAGAGGATAGTAAATTGGATGAATTTGTTGCCACAAGCAGCTGTGGAGGCCAAGTTATTGGGTGTATTTAAGGCAGAGATAAATAGGTTCTTGATTAGCCAGGGCATCAAAGGGTATGGGGTGAAAGCAGGGGAGTGGGGATGACTGGAAGAATTGGATCAGCCCATGATTGAATGGCGGAGCAGACTCAATGGGCCAAAAGGCCTACTTCTGCTCCTATATCTTATGATCTTATGGTCTATGATCTAATTAAGTACCTCTCGTACCTATTAAGGTGATCCTACAATGTTTATTTGTGGGCTTCTCCTGCCATCACCCATCCTAGGTTCTGGAGGTGCAGTCTCAAGTGGGTTGCGTGGTCCATGGATGGCAGGATTGAGGCAGGACACATGGAACGTAGGTGTTATCCTGTGAGCGACAAAATGGCAAAAATGCCTAACTTCACAATTTTACTGAGGGTAAGCTTTTCTACATTTCCGAGTTGCTGACAATACAGTATCTGCTGTTTTCCTTAAATTTGGTCCCAATGATGCTTTGAATGTGAAGAGTTATGAGATAAAGCAGGTTTATCAACTTCCATTTGTCTCTGAGCTTATATCTGTCAGGAGATGTAGAGGAGGATTTACCAAAAAGCAGAACAACAGAGACAATTCAGCGCTGAACAATAACTTTCATAATAGACAGCTAAATAACAAGTCATGAGAGGCCACAAAACAAAAAAGATCAGGTACTAAATGTCACAGACAACAAGGTAACTGGAAGCTAGGAACAACTGATGGAGTGGCTGGCTCAATGGGTGAACAAGGGCTGTGGAAGAGAGCTGTGTTTAAGTATGCTGCAGGTGATGAGTAAGAAAGGAGTGGCAGGTGACTCATGTTAGTTGGGTGGATGCTGAGAGGTACCTCCTTATGCAGGCCTGACAGGACCTTCTCCTCTGCAGTTGGCAGCCGATGGCCCAGCATGATGCTGATGGGTCCGATGGATCTCCTCAATGAACAATGGATCTAAGATGAAACTGGATGGCACCCATGGTTTCTTCTCTGGGACCCATTCTTCCCAATTGACCAGGTAGTGCACACAACATCCTCAATGACATGAATCCATCAACCGAAGAGCCATATAAACGGGACCACCTTCCACCATCTTAGGTTCCGGAGCTGTGGTCTCAAGTGGCTGAATGGTCCATGGACAACAGGACTCAGACAGGATATTTGGAAGGCAGGTGTGATCCTCAGCAACGGCGACAGCTGGAGACAGTTGTTGATTGGTTTGATGTAATGGGTAATCTTGAAGGGACTAATGAACTGGGGTGGAAGCTAGCAGGAGTCCACGCGCAGGGACAGATCTTAGGTGGTCAGCCAGACACAGTCCCCAGGCCAGAGTAGTCTGGCTGGGTGCTGTCAGCTGTTGGCCTGGCTGCAGTAGGCACCCATAGCAGCTATGATGGCCCCCTGTGCTCTCCTCCAAACACTGCAGCAGTGGCAAACCAGGGCCTTGGCGGACAGGACCTCGACCATTGGCTTCTCTGCAGGGAACAACAGGTCTTAGAGTACATGAAGTACTTCAAAGGGTGACATACCCAAGGCAGAAGAGGTGGGTAAGTTCTAGGATAGTTTGGCCCAAAGGAAATACTTCCTCCATGTGGAAGGGTTAGAGGTGGTGAAGCATCGCTGAAACTTCTCAACTTCCTGATTGGTTCTTTCTGACTGACCATTGATCTGCAGATGATAACCAGAGGACAAACTCACTGCAGTTCAGAGAAGGAAGCAGAAGGCTTACCAGAAGCAGGAGAGGTATTATAGGCCCCAGTCCAACACAGTGTCCTGAAGGAAACCATGGAGGTGAACCACATGTTGGAGAACCAGGTCCGCTGTCTCAGTGGCTGCCAGAAATTTGGGGAAGGCAATGAAGTGAGCTGCCTAGGAGAACGGGTCCACCACCGTCATGATCACGATGGCCCCATCAAGATGTGGCAAACCCCTGATGAAATTCGTGGCGATGTGGGACCGTGGTCGTTGAGGGACCAACAAGAGTTGCAGGATCCCAGAGGACTGCTGGGTGAAGGAATTGGACTGCTTGTATGTGCCCGTGGCTGTGCACCCCGAGGTACTCCAATGGTACCAACCGACATATGTCTGCAATCATGGTGGGCCACCAGAACCAGTGTGATAAAAAAAATCCGGGGTCTATCATCCACCTAGATGGCTAGAAAGAGATGAGGAGTGGGCCCACTGGAGTACCTGAGAGTGCACAGCCGCAGACACGTACAAGCAGTTGTCATGTGTGTCAACTGGAGCAGCCTCGTGCTGTAGGGTTTGGTGGATCTCATTCACAAAATCCCAGATGATCAGAGCAAGGATGTGGGAAGATGGCAGAGGAAGGAGAATGCATGGTTACTGTAAAAAAAAAATGCAGGTGAGAAGCAAATAAATAAAATATTAACAAGCTAAGGGCAGGAATTAGAACAAAATTACAGAAGAAGCTAACAAAGTTTGCAATGGTGAGCTGAAAATCTATTTGGACAAAAGAACAGAGATGAAAAGCATCACAGTCTGTGCACGACATTAGCTAGTATCCTTTTTTAGTAACTTTCAGCTGTGTATCTTCTGGGTTAGTGAGGTTAAAATTGGCGCAAATTTACTCTTCCTTTTTTATCAATGTAATACTAACCTGATTTACCATCTTTTCCCTAATCTTCTGTGGTTATTTGCCAAAGCTTCTGAAATCTAGACATTGTATCTACATCATTTATCCTTCAATTATGCCTGCAGCTCTTCAATGCTCATCAGTTCTGTCAAGCATTATATCCCTGGAAATTCTTTTCTTGTTGCACTGTATTTTGTGAACCACACGATAAATTCTAATATAAAATCTGATTATGTCCTTTCTGTGCAGGTTGTGCAGTTTTTTCAATTGCTCCCAGATCTTTCATGCTTATGCATGAAGACAGCCAGATGTGCAGAGTGATGTCAAATACATCCCAGTGTATTTGTAGACAGAACTTATGCAGAACAAGTCATATGACAATTGACGCCTGCTTCTGCTTTAATTAAAAAATGCCAGGTTCCTTTCCAGTCCCTTGTGCATCTTGGTTTGATGTGTCTTTTAACTCTATGGAAGGATTTCTGGACTGCAGAGAGCTGTCATTTTATCATCCTTATTTAACTGAATCGTTTAATGAACGATTCCCAATTCCTTTCACCAATTGACTAGCCTGCAACTATCTGACTTAGTGCCGTGTTCTTTTATTTTAAGTAAGTCTGACATTGTCCCCCAGAGAACTGAAGAGGGCAATTATTCTTAATATATCTACTGGAGCCTCTACCACCTTTTTCCCCTCCATGCTTAGTCTTCATAGTCTAAGTTCTTCCCTCTTCACTGTAACATTTTATAAAATCTCTTAATTGTAGGAAAGCTTTCAAGATACAAGCTGAAATTGCAGGAAGATTTTCACATGTCATTGGTCTCGGTATCAAATATATAAATAATTCTAACAATGATGTGTGTGGAGTTTGATTTTTTTGTAAATCTTATGTATTGGAAATAATATTGGTTTATTTCACTATTTTGTTTACTACCACCACCAGCTCCACCACACCCCCCCCCCCCCCCCAGCACCACCCCGCCACACACACACTCATTACAATATGGCTATTTAGTAGACTGTAATTGGAGGGAGACCAAACATTGGGAAAGTAAACTATTAATCATTCTTTCAAAACAATGTCACTACTTTGGAATGGGGTCATTTATAGAATTCTTATTTGAACTCTTACTTAACCACTGTTTATAGTGTTTCTGCCAAGGTCTTGAGGCAACTCCTGGTTACTTTGAAAGTCTCTGCTGCTTTTGAGCATAAAATAAACTTTGAGGCAATGAACAGTGATTTTCTACACTTCGCTCCCAGGGATTCAGGAAAGAAAATAGCATTCTGAATGATTGTGGATTAATAAGACTACCATAACATCTGAAAAATAGTTCAAGGGGTGAGATGCATTCAGCTGCTGTCATCCTTTTCTTTCCTTTCAATAACATTAGAAATTTTTACCAAAGTCAAACAAGCTGACATGTATTGGTTGTTAAAAATCTTGAAAGAAAGAATACCTGCCACAGAGCCCTTCCTTTTACAAGCAACGTATTAAACATTTATGAGCACTTGGAAGATTGAAAGAGGATGTGTATATTTAAGTATCAATCTCCTTGTCACAAAGCTGAGCCAAGTACAATTGAATTCTTAATAAAGTTCATGCTTAATTTGCCAATAAATGTAATGCTTCAATCAAGCCGGTGCTTCTGGATTTCATTATAATATTGAACGTGAGTGGAACATTGGAATTCATACATGAATCAGAACTGTATCCAGATCAAGTGTGCATCATCAGCAAAGGAGCAGCTGAGATTGCCTATCCGCACACCATTGGTTTTCCCTATTGGAAATAATTGATCTTAAAACAAAGTAGTAAATCTAAAGATTGCCTATTTAGTGCTGGCCTGTTTGTTCAGCAAACTGTGCTGTTTTAATAAGCTTCCTTTAGAAAATACCACAGATCAATCAATTGCAAAACACTTTAAAAATTGGGAATTAAAACAAATAGAATTGTAACTGAGAAAAGCAGTGAAATCAACAAGGGAACCAAGTAAATTACTCAGGTAATATTATTAATGAACTTGTTATTTCTTACTGAAAAAGCAGCTATTTTAACCTAAGTTCCACTATACCAAGATTAGCCACGATTGTTATGTTTTACTTTCAGTGTTGTGTTATTGATACTTGTAAAGTATGATTATTTCAGAATGTGGGTTTCACGGTAGCATAGCGACCAGAAAAATGCTTTACAGTCGGGGTTCAATTTCCACCACTGTATGTTTGTACATTCTCCCTGTGACCACATAGGTTTCCTCCCACATTCCCAAGATATATGGATTAGTAAGGGTTAGCATGTTGTGGGCATGCTATGTTGTCACCAGAAGCGTGGCAACACTTACTGGTTGCCCCCGGCATATCCTCAGACTGCATTGACACAAATGACAATTTCACTGCATGTTTCAAAGTTTCGATGGACATGAAACAAATAAAGTTAATCTTTAATCTTTGCTGTCTATTATATTGCATGTGTTATCAATACCGTAAGCCCATAGGACATTAAGATATAGGAAAAGAATTAGACCATTTGGCCCATCGAATCTGCTCCACCATTTCATCATGGCTGATCCATTTTTCCTCTCAGTTGCAGTCCCCAGCCTTCTCCCCGTATCCCTTCACGCTCTGACCAATCAAGTATCTGCCAACCTCTGCCTTAAATATACATAAAGACTTGGCCTCCACAACTGCCTGTGGCAAAGAATTCCACAGATTCACCACTCTCTGGCTAAAGAAATTCCTCCTCATCTCTGTTCTAAAAGGATGTCCCTCTATTCTGAGGCTGTGTCCTCTGGTATTAGATTCTCCCACCATAGGAAACATCCTCTTCATATCCACTCTATCAAGACCTTTCACCATTAGATAGGCCTCAATTAGGTCACCCCTCATTCTTTTGAATTCCAGTGAATCCAAGCCCAGAGCCACCAAATGCAGTTCATATGATCCTGTTCAGCCATACAATACTTGAATAATTTTTGTGAACCTCCTTTTAACCCGCTCCAGTTTCAGCATATCCTTTCTAAGATAAGGAGCCCAAAACTACTCATAATACTCCAAGTAAGGCATCAGCAGTTCTTTATGAAGTCCTCATTTTTATATTCTCATCCTCTTGAAATGAATGCTAACATCGCATTTGCCTTCCTCACCACAGATCCAACTTGCAAGTTAACCTTTAGGGAATCCTGCACAAGGACTCCCAAGTCCCTTTCTGCCTCAGATATTTGTTTTTTGTAAAATTTCTCCATTTAGAAAATAATTAGTCTTTTCATTTCTTCTACCAAAGTCTCCCGACACTATATTGCATCTGCCGCTTCTTTATCCATTCTCCTATCTAAGTCCTTCTTTAGCCTCTCTACTTCCTCAAAACTACCTGCCCCTCCACTTATCTTTGCATCGTCTGTAAACTTTGCAATAAAGCCATCAATTCCATCATCCAAATCATTGACATATGACATAAAATGAATCGATCCCAACAGTAGACTCCTGTGGAACACCACTAGTCACTGGCAACCAACCAGAGAAGGCTCCCTTTGCCTCCTACCAATGAGCCACTGCTTTATCCATGCTAGAATCTTTCCTGTAATACCATCGGCTTGTAGCTTGATAAGTAGCCTCATCTGAAAATCTAAGTACAATCCAATATCAACTGATTCTCCTTTGTCTATCTTACTTGTTGGTTCTTCAAAGAATTCAAAGAGATTTTTCAGGTAAGATTTGCCCTTGAGGAAGCCAAGCTGACTACAGCCTATTTTATCATGTGCCTCCAAGTATGCTGAAAACACATCCTTAACTGATAAGGCTCTCTGGCCTATAATTTATTTTCATCTGCCTCTCTCCCTTCTTGAAGAGTGGCATTTGCAATTTTCTAATCTTCCAGAAACATGGTCGACCACGACCGACGGAGGCCACACACCTGCATATTGAAATTCCCCAAACCACTGTAACATGACCTTTTTGGTATGCATTTTCTATCTCCCATTGTACTTTGTAGACCACATCCTTATTAGTGTTTGGGTGACTATATATAACCCCCTTGCAGTTCCTTAGGTCTATTAACAGTGATTCAATGCCTTCCAACCCTATATCACCTCTTTCTAAAGATTTCAGTTCATTTTTTTACCAACAGAGCAAAGCGACCCCCTCTGCCTTTCAGTTTTTCCATTCAATACACTGTGTATCCTTGGACATTAATCTCCCAGCTATAGTCTTCTTTCAGCCATAATTCAGTGATGCCTACAACATTACACATGTCAATCTGTAACTGTGCTACAAGTTTATCTACCTTGTTCTGTATATTGCGCACATTCAAATATAACACCTTCAGTCTTGTATTCACCCTTTTCAACTCTTGTCCGCCTTTTACATTGCAACTCATCCTGTTGACTGCAAATTTGCCTTATCATCGCCTGTCCGTGCTAAGAGTCTCACTACACATTGCCTCTGTTTGTAAACCAACTACCTCATCTACAGCACTATCACACTGGTTCCCATCCCCCAGCTAAATTAGTTGAGACCCACCTGAACCAACCTGCTCTTGAGAGATTATAGAGTTTAAAAGAGCAGTATTCATGTCCTGAATGCCATGAGGATGTTCCAAATAAATAAATACAATGCCTTGGCGATGCATATATCCTGGTTCCACCACAAGCCTCCACTATTTTAGCTTTAAATTGGTGTGCTAGGAAATTCCATTGCAAAACCCTGCCTTTTTTCAGTATTCAACTATTAGGTTGTTTCTTCTCCACCACATTAGCCAACAGGGTGAAACATATAAACACCCATTTCCAGACATTAAATATTAATATAATTTGACTGGGAGTGAAACACCAATTTTACGATGTTCCATGCACTGGAAGGGGCCTCCATTACTGTGCACTCTTATGAAATTATGGTGTTTCCAAAGCACTACTGGACTGGGTACTTTAGCATACAAGTTCCTTCATAACTTTTTATCCATTGACATCCACTTTTATCACTGACATCAGCTCCCACACATCTCCTGGTCACCGTGGCCTGATGGAGGTGATTTCCAAATTTCCCTTTGAGCCTATCAGAAATGTTTTCCTCTTTCTCTGCTTCCAGAGCTACCACATAATGAGGCTGAGGCTGTGACCTGCTCCAGCTGCTCCTGTTCTGAATGCGATTTGCTTACTTTTATTGTTTGCACGATTTGTTTTCTTTTCTCTCTGCCTATTGGGTGTAGGATGGTTTTCGTTTGTATATGGGTTCATCTGGATCTTTTTATTTTGTGGCTGCCTAAAAAGAGACAAATCTCAAGGTTGTATAATGTATACATACTTAGTTAACAAATGTACTTGGAACTTTTAATGTTGTACATGCCTGGCCCAGTGCAGGCCAGATTAATTTCATGCCCATTCTCCCCTCCTTCCCAATTAAGGCTCAGAATAAACTACCAATTTATATATTCAATCTCAAATGCATGCAACTATAATATTTAGGGTGTATTGTTTTTCAATTAGCAAACTTAATGCAATCAGGCTTCTCAGTGTCAAATCATCTGATGGGTGAACTAATTAGCAAATACAACTTGGTAGTAGTTGTGAAATTTAATGAGTTGATGTTCTGTCCTCACGTGTAGCCATTTTAAGGAAAATAATAACTTTCTGTGAACTTCGGCTGCTAAAGGCAAGTATGTTTTTTATAATTCTTTTGTTGTAAGTAATTTTACAGAAAGTAACTTCAAAGTGATGCAAAATGAATCATTTTCATCTTTTTGGTTGTTCTTGCCACATCAAACTTTGGAACATTATATCTCAAAAGAGAGGTTTACATGCAAAGATACTAATCTAAATTATCTCTTTCACTTCTTTGAAGTTCCAAGAATGTGAAAAGTGTTAAGTGAAAAGGCTTACTGAAGATTAAACTATTCTGTCTATGATCTTGCTTCTGAATATGGTGGCTTGTCTAATGCTTAGAGGATAGAGATGGCACGAAATTAAGTGAAAAGATACCTTCCTGTTTATAAAATATCTCAATATGTGACATTGATGTGATATACTCCTTGTCATTAGGACGGTTTTATACAATCAAATATGTAAAACTTTGGTAATTTATGGACTAGTTATTAACATTTTGAAAATTGCTTTCTCATGACCAGTATTTTAATAATTTCTAGGTTACAGAAGCATTAATTATTTGATGAATTAAGTGCAGGTGGTTATCAGTTCCAGAAAATAGAGCAAATTGAGGAAATTCTACAGAAAATTTTATTTCCATATTTTTGCATTGCTACAAAGTTAATTCCCAGTACTTCTGAAAATTTTTTGAACCATTCATCAATATAAATTGATATACTTAACGCAGAACTGTAGAGTATTTCAAACTTGTGGAATATTCCTAAAGGACATTGGAAATACTTATCGTATTATATATTTAACTTCCACGTGACAGTTTAGAATAACATTTTGTATTGGTCTTAACGGTCAAGAGTAGATTTACTTAATCTCTTGAAATAAATTGAATTGCAGCTGGTAGCTTTAAGCAGACAATGGAACAGCAGCTATGATGCATTATTTTCTAATTCTAAAATTTGGTTCTATTGGTGTCAATGGAAGAGAATTACAGGAGCTGATTAATGTACTGCATACTGAGCTATCAACTGCGGGTAATATTGTCGTAACTTTTCTTCTTCTAATGCAGCCTCCTGCCAGCTTAAATCTGCTGAATGCTATAAGTGCTCTCCTGACCTATCAATGGTGTTGCTTTGAAATAAAAGGGTGCACATTTGGAACATATGCTAGGAACTAGTCACCACTGTGCGAATGCATCAAAAACTTCAATAACTTGTCTTTACCAGTGCTGCAAGCTCTCATTTCCTCAAATAAGGAAATGAGAGTTTGAAACACTAGTAAAGATGAGCAATTACGCTACATGTGCTGTCAATTTGCTGCCCTAAGTTAGGGGAACAAATTGATAGCAGAGGTAGCACAATACTCTCAGCTCCAGTGACCCAAGTTTGATTCTGCTTTCTGGTCTGATTTGTATGGCATTTGCATGGATTTTCCCATGGTGCTATAGATTCCTCTCAAACCCCAATGAAATGCTAATTTTAGATTAATTAACTTCTTTAACTTATCACTGGCACAAATAAGTAGCAAGAGAATTGAGGCAAAATGGTGTTAATGGGAGTGGCACTGAGATCAAAGTTCAGTTATTGGATAGTGAAGCAGGCATAAGGGCTGAAAGGACTACCTCTGAATTCTATTTCCTATTTCTTTGTGTAATGTATTGTACTTAAATTTATTTAAACAGTTATCTGGGTCTGCCTTTTTCTGCTTATTTGCATGATTTAATTAATACTTTAAAAAAAGATCAATCCTTTAGGATGCCATCATCCTATCTTGTAAAAAGATGTTATGCAGTTGAGCTATTCAAAGCAGTAATCAGATAGCTGAATAGGATAGCACATTGGAAAACTCCAGATCAATTCTAAATTTATGACATGACATTCCCAATGGACATCTGAGATCACAAAAGTGCTCCCATGAACTTCACTTAACTTGGTGTTCATTAAATTGCTCTTTATTCATGTCATCATTTTATAGTCGAGCTTGTAATTCAAGTAAAGTAATAGTTTGTTTCACATTTGCCTGTGCTATTTAAATCGTGTGAGATTTGCCACAGTTAGGTCCATGTTATTAGTGTAACTTTCCCCTAATCATTTTTATATCATCTAAAGAAATCTAATCAAATCAGTAGAGCTGTCCAACACTGAAGAATCCTGATCCTTGAAACTAAGTTTATACTCCATCAGAACCACAGCAAATTCCATGTCAGCTAAACCTGAAATTCATGCACTAAAACAGAGCATGTGACTGTGATTATTCTTTGTGGATTCAGAAATGTAAATAAAATCATTGATTTTCCTTGTCTCTAGATTTTTTTTTAATGTCAAGTCCAGCCTTAGACTGTTATTTTCTGATCAGTGCGCTGCCAGTTATACAGCATTTTGTCATGGGCTCAACTGCAGTAAGTCTTTTCATGTCTCTTAATGTGTGCCACTTGGTTTCATGTGTGTGTGTTGTTCTGTTTCCACTTGTTTGATCACTACAGCTTTGTGACCATTATAGAATAAATGGTTCTTTTAAAATTCCTTCAATAACTTTTCCATGGTACCTTCATGTAATAGATTTTAACAGTAAGTGTGCTGCTTTCCTGCAATAATCTCAAATCCCAAATACATATTGAAGTAAATTAAAAGAATGCCAAGGGTCACATATCTCTTTGATAAAGCAGCCTCCCTTAGACTTGGGTCATTTAACCTTTAACAATGAATGCTTTATCTACATTCCTTCTTGAACCATACTTAATGGAAAAATATGAATGAAGTCTTCACTTTTAGGGTTCAATTCAGTCTGTATTTTGATTGCTTCAAATGATAGCCAAAAAAAAAGCCCAGCTCTTACTTCATACTTGAACTAACTTTTAAATCTTGACGACCAGTCTCTGACAATTGAGCAATGTTTAATATCTGAGAACTGTTGCAGTAACTAATGTTTTAAACTAAATACAATTAGAGAAAATCTTCTGCAGACTGTTTTACAAATTTCTGACATGAGACAGTAAGTCATGAGATAATCAAGTGAAACATACGGTACCTATTGAAACAACAGCAGTGCTTTATCCTGAAGCAGACATTCTGAAATTTCTTTCATAAAGGACAGATTTTCTTTTAACATCATGCATTTTAAGTTGCACTTTAATGTCTGGTGCAGCGGTGAACAAACCGCTTTGAAGAGAACTCAAATCAGTTTCAGAACCTGAAAACATTTTGATCTTTTTACACTACGTCTACTTTCACAATAGCTCTCTAGCTGCAACAGTGAATTGCTTGATGCTTCATCAAAAGAGTGTAACATGGATCATTCTCCTTCTGATTTTTTCCCTTAAAAAGTGAGCTTTGAAGAAAAAGGGTGAGAAACTGGCCAACAACCTTTGTGCTGCATGCATGTCTTTAACATAGGTAAACTAAAGAACGAGATTGAAAGCAGTCATCTGACACCTTTCATGTTAGATTTTGTTACGCCTGTGCCCTAACTCTGAGGGGCCGAAGGGTACAAAGTAGCCACCTCCTTTTTGAGAATCGCAAGATCGCTATTAATTCAGGTCAGGAGACCCAGGAAATGAGAGAGAGATGCAGAATCCACAAGGGGTTTGGAATGTCCTGGCCCCTCAGCGATACAAAGCCACGGGAAACAGCCATTGTCTCTTGGAGACGGAATTGTGTATTGAGCACTGTGCTATTCATCGAAGCCCTCAAGGAATGAGCCACGTGGGCTGGTTGGGGGGGGGGGGGGGGGGGAATGGCATCATCCCAACCTGATTGACATCTGAGACCCCGTGAGTAAGGATAAAAGAAGGTCTGGGGAACAACCCCTTTAGACGCACCAGGAGAAACGCTAGAAATCCCGTGACAGCGTAATAGCGACAGCCGGTGGAAAGCCCACGTGCGTCCTTTTCCATTTGCCTCGGAATTGGTGGGACTGACCACGGAAGACAGCTTAGCTAAAAGGAAAAGGACACCGACGACATTTCGAAGGATTGACATCATAAAAAGGAAAATGGGCAAGTTCTAAACTCGGTCTCGCTCTCTCTCTCTCACCAAAAGCTGCAGCCTGAATGAACTGAAGTGACTTTTATATTTCCATCGGACAATACATTATCCCCTAGACAACGATAGAGCTATTTCTTATTGATTATTATTATACCCGCACTTTTAGATTTAGTATTGACGACGTATATTATCTGTATGTTTGCATTGATATTATTTTTGTGTATTTTTATCAATAAATACTGTTAAAAATAGTACCATCAGACTTCAACGGACCTCTCTATCTTTGCTGGTAAGTGACCCAGTTACGGGGTACATAACAATTTAAAATATTGGATAACCATGGCACAGAATGAGGCCATTTGGCCTGTAACACCTATGGTAGCTTTTTAGGAGAGCTATTGAATAAGTTCTAATTCCTCATACTTTTCACAAAGCACTTTAAACATCATAAACACAAGGGATTCTGCTAATGCCAGAAATCCTGAGTAACACATACAAAATGCTGGGGGATCTCAGCAGGTCAGACGACATTCATGAAAAGGAATAAACAGTTGATGTTTCAGGCCACGATCCTTCATCAGGACTGGAAGGGATAGGGAAAGAAGCCAGAATAAGAAGGAGGGGATGGGGGAGGGGAAGGAATGCAGGCAAGAAGGTGATAGATGGAGCCAGATGGGTGGGGGGTGGGGAGTAAAGTGACAAGCTAGGAGTTGATAGGTGGAAAAGGTATGGGGCTGAAGAAGAAGCAATTTGATAGGACAGTAGAAAGGGAATTAGGAGGGGCACCAGAGGGAGGTGGTAGGCAGGTCAGGTGAAGAGAAGAGGTGATAGGAGAGCCAGAGTGGAGTTTGGATGAAAAGGAGAGGGAAGAGGAAAAAATCACTTGAAAATAGAGAAATAGATATTCATGCCATCAGATTGGATACTACCCAAATGGAATATGAGGTCCTGCTCCTCCAACTTCATCATGGCAGTAGAGGATGCCCTGGACTGTCATGTCAGAATAGGACTGGGGATTAAAATTCTAGTGGTTGGCTACCCGGAAATCCTAGTTGATGCAGATGGAGTCGAGCAGGCCACCACGCTACATCGGGTCTCTCCAATGTGGAAGTGGTCACATCAGGAGCACCAGACGCAGTAGACAGCCCCAACAGATTTACAGGTGAAGTGTTGCCTCACCCGGAGCCCGGAATGGAGGTGAAGGAGGAGGATGAACAGGAAGCTGTAGGTCTTCTTTTGCTTGCAGGGGTAAGTGCCAGGAGGGAGAGTAGTGTGTGGGATTAATGGACAAGGGTATCATGGAGAGAGCAATTCTATCCATTTAAACCTGTCTTGTCAACTTTAAAACTCAGTTCATTCACTGTCAGAATGCCTTTTCATAAACTCCTTTAAAATTATAACATTTTGCTTCTTTTATTATTCCAACTAAACTTTTGTTGTATCACACTTCCTTGCATTAAATATTCATCCACCATCTGTCTGTCCATTCCATCTACTTCCCTTTCAAGTACAATTATGCCCTGATTATCACATTTCTGCATTTGTACCACTGGAAAGCTTTGAAATTGACACATCCTAACATAATGCCAAATCGACATATATCAAAAAGGCCAAATAAAAAGTCCCATACACTTTAGATTTACAAATACGCCCTTTAAATCCAATTTATTCACGTAGTAGTTTTGTTTCTTCATATTGGAAGCTGCTGTGAGAGAATAAAGTACCCCACCTGCAACAATGATACTTAGAAAGGTCGGCTCTGGATCGGTGATCACTAAACTATTGGATTTGACATAAAGACAAGGAAAGCAATCTCACATCCTTAATCAATGTGGCCTGCATGTTACTCTAGACCCTGCCATTGGGATCAACTCTTAATCATGTTGTGAAATCTGAGATGACTGACAATCACCTGCCTTCCAGCATTATCCTGTTCAATAAATAAAAGCATTCTGAGCCAGCTGTACACCTTCCTAAGTAAATGATTGTACAAATGGAGGGAGTATTAATTCTTGTGATATAAATTAGTCTTTAAAGATGCAAGAGGCTATCTTTTTTTCTTCATTTTCCTCCTTTCAGAGAAGTTGTTTTCATATCAGAGCTTGATAAACAAAGAAACACAATAGGGCCTGTTTTAATAAAACCAACACAAGACCATCAAGTACCCAATGTATGAAACAAAAAAATTAATTACACAAATAATAAACAGTAAACAAATAACATCAGCTGCAGAGTCCCCAAACTTGATTCCACAGCCACAGAGCCGCTAAGGTCAGTGAAGATGGTTCAGGAGCCCATGGCTGCAGGCCACAGCAGCAGAATCAGTTCAACACTGAAGCACCTTGAACAAATTGTGCAAATAGTAAAAAAGAAGTAAACAAAAACACAGGGAAAATGAACTACGGAGTCACTGAATGTGAGTCCACAACAGCAGAACACGTTCAGCGACAAGACAAGTGAAGCCTATTCATTAGCCACAAACAAGAGAAAATATTCAGATACTGGAAATCCAACCAACACACACAAGATGCCGAAGGAATTCAGCAGGCCAGGCAGCTTCTATTGAAAACAGAACAGTCGATATTTCAGGTCAAAATCCTTCTCCAGCACTGGAGAAAAAAAAGCTGAGGGGTAGATTTTAAAGGTGGAGAGGGGAGAGAGAACCATCAGGTGATAGGTGAAACCTGGAGGGGGAGGGATACAGTAAAGAGATGGGAAGTTAATTGGTGAGATGAGGTGAGAGAGGGAAAAGGGAATGGGAAATGGAGATGGGGGGCGGGGGTTATTACCGGAATTTTGAGAAATCGATGTTTATGCCATCAGTTCGGAGGCTACCTAAATGGAATATAAGGTGCTGTTCCTCCAACCTAAGTGTGGTCTCATCACAACAGTGGAGGAGGCCATGGATAGACATATCAGAATGGGAATGGGAAATGGAATTAAAACGGGTGGCCACTAGGAGATCCCACTTGTTCTGGTGGACAGAGCATAGATGCTCAGCGATGCGGTCTCCCAATCTACATTGGGTCTCACTGATATACAGGAGGCAACACCAGGAGCACCAAACACCGTAAATAACCCCAACAAACTCACAGGTGAAGAGTCACCTCACCTGGTAGGACTGTTTAGGGCCCTGGATGGTAGTAAGGGAGGAGGTGTAGGCATGTGGTGAACTACATATACTTGTCTGGACACGCCCCCCCCCCCCCCCCGCTGACTGCTCCTGTGGCTCCTCCCACTGACCGTGGCTCCTCCCACGGACCCCGGTATAAAGGCAATTGGAGCCTGAGCCCCGGCCTCAATCTCCAGGATGTAGTGTGGTGGATAAAAGCCTATATCTTGCCTCATGTCTCCGAGTTATTGATGGTGCATCAATATTATTGGCTGGAAGTTTTAAAACATGGAAAGCATTTTACGTCCGGAAAAACTGGACATTGATCCTCAAGACTCAGAAGCAGCTCTCGCCTTTGAACTCTGGCTTGCATGCTTCCAATCATACTTGGAGGAGGTTCGTGCGACTGAGCCCGCTATTATGCACAGAATCCTCCTTTCGAGGGTCACCCCGAAAGTTTACTCCCTTATCAGGGACCTGCCGACCTACCAAGGGGCACTGGACGCCCTCAAAAGACAGTACCTGCGGCCGGTGAACACCGTCAACGCAAGACATCGCTTAGCGACGCGGCGACAGCGACCCGGCGAGTCGAGCGGGCAGTTTCTCCGAGCCCTACAGACACTCGTGCAAACTAGCGACTGCAAAGGACTGACAGCGGAACAACATTCGGAGCTGCTGGTAAGAGACGTCTTCGTTACGGGGATCAGGTCAGTGTACTTGCGCCAGCGGCTGCTGGAAAATGCCGATCTTACCTTACGCTCGGCGATCGAAACGGCCGACACGCTGGAGGCTGCTCTGCATAACGCTGACGCTGTCCAGCCGCGCGATCCCCCGTCAGTTCTGTGGTCGCTGCAGACCCCGCCACCCGGATCCACCACCGCCGCTGCCAGTCACGAGTCCACGAACTCCCCGAAACAGACCACAGCTGCTGCCAGTCGCAAGTCCGCGCAGTGTTACTTCTGCGGACTCAAAAAGCACCCCCAAAAACGCTACCCGGCCCGAGAAGTGACCTGCTCCAGCTGCGGAAAGAAGGGCCATTTCGCCAAGGTCTGTAAGTCTGAACTATGAACGGGGTCGGGCAGCGCCGCGTGTGAGGCATGGGGGCAGCCATCTTGGTCGCCGCCATCTTGCCTGCCCGCCTCGTGCGAGGCATGGGGCGGCCATCTTTGTCGGTGCCACCTCGCCCCACCCCCGACCCACTGGTGCTTACCGGGCACCAAGACGGCGGTTCAACTCTGGCCTCCGTAACCCTCGACCAAAGCGCTCCACACCAGCTTGCAAGGTCAATGATGGACATCCTGGTAGAGGGGTACAGGACTAGCTGCCTGTTTGACACGGGCAGCACTGAGAGTTTTATTGACCCGGACACGGTGCAACGCTGCGGACTCGTGACACGGCCGGTAAGCCAGAGGGTTACCATGGCATCTGGGTCGCATTCCACAGACATCTGGGTGGGTTGTGTAGCGACATTGGTGGTGCAGGGCACAGAATATTGGAACTTTGCGCTACTGGTCATGCCTCAACTGTGCGCGCCTGTGCTATTGGGGCTGGACTTCCAGAGCCACCTAAACAGTGTGACTATGGCATATGACGGGCCCCACCCACCACTCACTGTCAGGAATCCTCAGTTTGGTGGGACTTCATCATATCCCCCGCTACTGACCACACACACACATCGACCCACACATCCCACCCAACACCATGCCGACAGCTGCGCTATTGACACCACTTGCAGCCTCTCCACCCTCAAGATCCCTCCCCCACCGCTGTTCGTCAACCTGACCCCTGACTGTAAACCTGTGGCAACTAAAAGCAGGAGGTACAGCGCAGGGGACAGGGCCTTCATTCAGTCGGAGGTGCAGCGGCTGCTCAGGGAGGGGATCATTGAGCCAAGCACAAGTCCTTGGAGGGCCCAGGTAGTTGTTGTTCGGACTGGGCAGAAAAATAGGATGGTTGTGGACTATAGCCAGACCATCAATAGGTTCATGCAGCTTGACGCGTACCCCCTACCCAGCATCGCGGATATGGTCAATCAGATAGCTCAGTACAAGGTGTACTCGACAATAGATCTGAAATCCGCTTATCACCAGCTCTCCATCCGCCCAGAGGACCGCCCCTACACCGCCTTCGAGGCGGGCGGCAGGCTCTATCACTTCCTGCGCAAATAGTGTCTCTGTCTTCCAGAGGGAAATGGACCGGATGGTGGACCAGTGCCAACTGAAGGCCACATTTCCCTATCTGGATAACATCACCATCTGTGGTCACAACTGGACGGATCACAACGCCAACCTCCAACGATTTTTCCAAGTGGCCAAAGCCCTGAACCTTACTTATAACCGGGACAAGTGTGTGTTCGGAACCACCTGACTTGCTATCCTTGGGTATGTCGTGGAGAATGGGGTCATTGGCCCTGATCCCGACCGTATGCGCCCCCTGTTAGAACTCCCTCTTCCCACCACCCTCAGAGCCCTCAGACGGTGCCTGGGCTTCTTTTCCTATTACACCCAATGGGTCCCCCATTACGCAGACAAGGCCCGCCCCCTGGTCAAGTCTACCACATTTCCCCTCTCTGCCGAGGCCCGCGCGGCCTTCAGCTGCATTAAAGGGGACATTGCCAAAGCAACGATGCATGCGGTGGATGAGACCATTCCCTTCTGAGTAGAGAGTGACACCTCCGATTTTGCGCTGGCTGCTACCCTCAATCAGGCAGGCAGGCCAGTAGCATTCTTTTCTCGTACCCTTCAAGGCCCTGAAATTCGGCACTCAGTGGTGGAGAAAGAAGCCCAGGCCATAGTGGAAGCTATTAGGCACTGGAGGCACTATCTTGCCGGCAAAAGGTTCACCTTGCTGACTGACCAGCGCTCAGTTGCGTTCATGTTCAGCAACCAACAGCGGGGCAAAATCAAAAATGATAAAATTTTGCGGTGGAGAATAGAACTCTCCACCTACAACTATGATATCCTGTATCGGCCTGGAAGGCTCAATGAGCCCCCTGATGCCCTATCCCGGGGAACGTGTGCCAGTGCACAGCTCGACCAGCTATACGCCCTCCATGCAGATCTTTGCCACCCAGGGGTCACCCGATTTTACCATTTCATGAAAGCCCGGAACCTGCCTTACTCCCTTGAGGACATCAGGACGATGACTAGGGACTGCCAAGTCTGCACTGAGTGCAAACCACACTTCTACCGTCCTGAAAAGGTGCAACTTATCAAGGCCACCCGCCCCTTTGAGCGACTGAGTGTTGACTTTAAGGGCCCCTTTCCCTCCACCGACCGCAATGTCTACTTTCTCAACATTATCGACAAGTACTCGCGGTTCCCCTTTGTCATCCCCTGCCCCAACACCACTGCCACGTCCATCATAAAAGCCCTGCTCCAGCTCTTCACTCTGTTCAGATATCCCTGCTATATCCACAGTGATAGAGGGTCCTCCTTTATGAGTGACGAGCTGCACAAGTACCTGCTAGCTAGGGGCATTGCTACTAGTAGGACTACGAGCTATAATCCCCGGGGTAATGGACAGGTGGAGAGGGAGAATGCCACAGTGTGGAAGGCCACACTTTTAGCCCTTAAGTAAAAAGGGTTGCCGGTCTCTCGATGGCAGGAGGTCCTCCCTGAGGCACTCCACTCCATCCGCTCCCTGTTGTGTACGTCCACCAATGCCACCCCTCATGAGCGCCTATTTTCTTTTCCCAGGAAGTCTGCCACTACCGGCTTGGCTGACATCCCCAGGGCCAGTGCTGCTCCGGAAACATGCGAGGAGCAATAAATACTCCTCGCTGGTCGAGAGGGTTCACCTTCTACATGTGAACCCCCGGTATGCTTACGTGGTCTTACCTGATGGGCGGGAGGACACGGTCTCCATCCGCAACCTGGCACCCGCAGGAGCAGCAGACCACTACCCCGAACACTCCACGGTAACTATGAACCCTGTACCTGAGGTGACACCGCGCACACCGAGCCCTGCACAGACTCCTCACTGCA
Source organism: Hemitrygon akajei (assembly GCF_048418815.1). Taxonomy (NCBI): domain Eukaryota; kingdom Metazoa; phylum Chordata; class Chondrichthyes; order Myliobatiformes; family Dasyatidae; genus Hemitrygon; species Hemitrygon akajei. The sequence continues at coordinate 140,072,211 of NC_133126.1, forward strand.
CTCCCATACCGGGCGCTTTGCACACGCATATACCAGGCGCCTCGCACACGCATGAGGGATCACTGACGCCTAGTGGGCTGACACCTCCAGTTAGGCCGGAACCAGCACAACCACCGTCTCCGGTGCAATCACCACCAGCACCTGTGCAATCACCACCGGTGCTACGTAGATCGCAGCGACAGATTCGACCACCTGATAGACTGAACCTGTAAATATACTTGTAAGAAACTTCGCCCCATGGGGACTCTCCTTTAAAACAAAGGGGGGGTGAATGTGGTGAACTACATATACCTGTCTGGACACGCCCCCCCCCCCCCCCCGCTGACTGCTCCTGTGGCTCCTCCCACTGACCGTGACTCCTCCCATGGACCCCGGTATAAAGGCGATTGGAGCCTGAGCCCTGGTCTCAGTCTCCAGGATGTAGTGTGGTGGTCAATTGCTGCTTGTTCTTTCTTCCAGCCAATAAAAGCGTATATCTCGCCTCACATCTCCGAGAGTTATTGATGGTGCATCAAGGGGCAGGTGTAGCACTTGTTCCACTTGCAAGGATAAATGCCAGGAGGGAGATCAGTAGGGAACGATGAATGGACAAGGAGGTCAAGCAGGAAGTGATCCCTGCTGAGACCAGAAAGTGGGGGAGAGGGAACTATGAGCTTGGTGGTGGGATCCCATTGAAGATGGCAGAAGTTTCAGAGAATTATGTGCTAGTTGCAGAGGCTGGTGGGGTGGTAGGTGAGGAGAAGAGGAACTCTATCCACGGTAGGGTGGCAGGAGGATGGGGTAAGAGTAGACGTGTATGAAATGGAAGAAATGCGGTTGAGGGCAGCTTTGATGGTGGAGGAAGGGAAACCCCTTTCTTTGAAAAAGTAGGGGCTTACGAAGGAGATCTGAATCAGGTTTATTATCGCTGGCATGTGTCATGAAATTTGTTTACTTAGCAGCAGCAGTTCAATGCGATACATAATATAGAAGAAGAAGAAATAAATAAAGAAAGAAAGAAATCTATCAGTCAATCAATCCAATACTGTAATAAGTAATTACAGTATACGTATATTGAATAGATTAAACAGAACAAAAAACAGAAATAATAAATATTTTAAAAAGTTAGGAATTGGATGGCAGAGGGGAAGAAGCTGTTCCTGAATCACTGAGTGTGTGCCTTCAGGCTTCTGTACTTCCTACCTGATGGTAACAGTGAAAAAAGGGAATGCCCTGGGTTCTGGAAGTTCTCCATTTTCAAAGAAATGAGCTATGTTGGCACCGGAATGTGTGATACCACTTCTGCAGACCATCCCCAACACATCCTTAGGTGTGTTGGTTGTAAACACAAACAACGCATTCCACTATGCTCAAAGTTAAAAGTAAAATTTATCATCAAAGTACATATATGTCACCATATGCAACCCTGAGATTCATTTTCTTTGCGCATACTCAGTAAATCCACGAACCATAATAACATGAACGAAAGACCGTACCCAACAGGGCAGACAAACAGTGTGCAAGTGACTACAAACTGTGAAATAATAATAATAAATAAATAGGCAATAAATATGGAGAATATGAGATGAATGGTCCTTGAAAGTGAATCCATTTGTTGTGGGAAGAGTTCAGTGATGGGGCAAGCGTCATCGAGTGAAGTTATCTCTGCTATTTCAAGATACTGATAGTTGAGACGTAATAACTGATCCTGAACTGGATGGTGTGTGCCCTAAGGCTTCTCTACCTTCTTCCTGATGGTAGCAGTAGGTAGAGAGCGTGACCTGGATGGTGGGGGTCCCTGATGACAGATACTGTTTTCCTGCGACAGTCCTCCATGTAGTTATGCTCAGTGGTGGGTAGGGCTTTACTCATGATAGACTGGGCTATATCCATTACTTTTTTGGAGAATTTTCAGTTCCTGGGCATTAGTGTTTCCATACCAGGTTGGGATGCAACCAGTCAATATAACAGAAAAAAACATAGAAAACCTACAGCACAATATAAGCCCTTCAACCCACAAAGTTGTGCCGAACGTGTCCCGACCCTAGAATCTCCAACATACATCTGTAGAAGTTTTAGATGTCATGCCAAATCTTCGCAAACTTCTAAGGAAGTAGAGATGCTGCCGTGCTTTCTTCGTAATTGCAATTGTGTGAAATGGTAACATGTAAATGTGATAAATAAATCCAAATCTGAACACTGCAAGCCGGTTCCTTCCTATATCGTTTCTTCAGCCATGTAGTCAACTGTGCTATCTTCCCATTTCTATAGACACTGGCACATGGTATAGGAAGAACAGGTTTCCCCCGCTCTCCGAAGGTAGAGCGTTCCTATGAGTTTGTAAGCCGGAATGTCATAAAGTGAAGAAGCAATTACCACTTATTTATATGGGAAAAATTTGTGAGCATTCGCAGACCCAAAAAATAACCTACCAAATCATTCCAAATAACACATAAAACCTCAAATAACAGTAACATAGAGTAAAAGCAGGAATTATATGATAAATACACAGCCCATATAAAGTAGAAATACATTTCTGCAGTCATTTCAGCCCTGTCCACTGTAGTGAAAATCTCACACAAGCACTCTCGGCAGCACTAGGGGCAGAAAGACTCGGCGCAAGCGCTCTCGGCAGAAGCACTTTCTCCAGTAACCTTTAAGCTATGAAGCTGCCAAATCGTACCAAATAACACATAAAAATACACAGCCTATATAAAGTAGAAATAATGCATGTATAGTGTAGTATCACTTACTAGAATCAGGGAGACAGCGAGCACACTGATGATGGTGTGTTAGGCTGAGTCGTCGGAGGTTGGGGTGATGGGAGACTGGGGTGTCATCTCATCGTCGTCTGTTTCCATCAGTGCAGGCAGGTCACCTTCTTCTATGTCTGCCTGCTTTGATGTCAAAGGTCGAGGTTCGTCGTCTGCTGTGGCTGATGTGGAAGGCTTGAAAAACAACAGTATGCTTGACTGCTTGGCCTCATGCTTTTTTCTATCATACAGTTCTTTGTAAGCACTCAAACCATCCTGCAAATATACCCTAAACCTACATACCCTTTCAAAATTAAAGTCATACTTCTCTGCAATCATTGCAGCGTTGTCAATCGCAGCAAAAATCTCACGTAGTTGCTTCACGTTCAGTTCCTGGACGACTTCACTTTTGAGTCATTTGCTACTGCATTCGGTTTCGATTGTTATCCTTTCCTCTTGCAATTGCATCAGCTCTTCATCTGTCAGTTCTTGGTCGTGGGATGCCAAAACGTCTTCAACATCATCTTCGTCAACTTCCACAAACCCTTAGTCAAACTCACTATGTCCTTACTTTGTTCACCACGACTGAAACACTTAATTATGTCTGGTTTTACACTAAGTGTAACACCCTTACGTGCTCTTTTAGGCTTTTTCAATACCTTAGAACTCATCTTGCTAACGGATGCACAAAATAAATCGACATAAAGCACAGATGCTCACAGGCACGTGTTTAAGCAATCCCGGCTAGAATGCGGTTCTGGGGGAGGAGCTTGGCTGCACGTGTGCTGCCTTTTAACGTAACAGTGAAAACACCTTCTGATAGCAAAAAACCGGTAACTAATGTAGGTCTTTCGTAACAGCAAAGTGTCGTAAAATGAACGTTCAAAAAATGGGGGACAACTGAATTCCGAAAGAATTCTGTTTCTTAATCTGGTGATCCCTTTTCTAACTCCTTAAAACCTTCTTGCAGGGCCTTATCCTTTTTCAACCTCATCCCCATATCAGAGGTAGATAAAGCTATAGGACAAAGGGTTAAGGGAGGGATGAAAAGAGACTTTGAGGGGATATGAGGGGAACATTTTTCACCCAGAGAGTGCTAAGTACCTGAAATGAAGTGCCTGAGTGAGTGTTTGAACAGGGTCTACTCTGGGGAAATACCTGAATCACTTAGGCAAACAAGACCATTGATTGGCCAATGGAGCTCATGTGAAGGGTGCACTTTGGCATGGATGAGTTGGCCCAAATGATTGCTTTTGCGTTATATGTTTCTACAATTCTAAAATCATTGGCACCAATGTAAAATATGACCTTTGACTATTCACCCACCTCATCCAAAATAAAGGTCCTTCCTGAAATTATTTTTACTAGGACAGAGGTGCCTGTTTATTCCCCGAACTGGGGAATTTTTGGATGCCTTTACCCTCGTTCCTGCACAGATATGCCACTGTGTAGCCTCCGAATGAACAGCCATGGAAAAGCTCTGTCCCTTCGGTACTCAGGAATACTGGTTAAGGGCAGGATGCTTCCCATTTTGATCTCAAACTCCAGGTGGGGACAAGCAGCACCTGACGTCTCTAGAATCCATCTCTCAAGAAAATTATGTCATGGATAACATATCAGCTGAATTAGTTTTATGCTCTTTCATTGTCTGAGATGAGGAAGAATTTCTGTTTACAGGGCAGTGCCTTGTTAGAATTTAGTATGTTAAAAGGATGCGAAAACCATGTCATTGCATATATTCAAGGCAGAGCTACATACTTAAAAATAAATAGGTAGAAGGTTCTGGGGATTGACCATAGAAGGGCTCTAACATCAGATCACCCAGGACATTATGTAATGGCAAGATTCTCCTCTCGTATCTAGCATTTCTGTGTAAAATATAAAGGGCAACAATTGAATTATCCTTTGATAAGTGAATTATTTCACAGCTGCTGATTTGATGTGAAACGAAAGGCTAAGCAGGAACTGTGTGTGGAGTTTTCAATCATAGCCAGGAACTGTTCACTTAACTCTTAATGTTTGGGCCCCCTGCCATTTCTATCTTTGCTTCAATATTAAGGTTGTGTGTCACAAGATGATATTAAGTGTCAGTTCAATGATGCAATTAGGACCCTGAAGCAGATTTGAGAGACAATTGATAGGAATTCATATAATCTGGCAAAAAGTATAGCAAGTATGTGTGATCAGGGATTATCTTGCTTCCACATCAAATTATCTCGATCTTGCACAGAATTGTGATGTCCATCAATGTTGTGGCTCAGACTTAGCTGTCTTTTTAGTGATGGTTTTGGAGATAGTGCAGGGAATTTGGGAGGCAGGGTGGAAATACTTCTCTACAAAAGGAGGTGAGAGATGTCCCTTCCCTATGCTAGCCTATGAGTCACCCTTGGTTAAGGTGTAGTACCTACTTACCAACACCACCCCACCCCATCCCAAATCAGGGTCACGTGAAGCCATGGGAGCAGGGACTGGATAGTCGTATGAGCAGCTGGGGATATCACAAGTCCTGGTTATGCAACCACTGATGCCAGGAAGAGTATTATTAATGGCTGCGGTCACCCGTCTTCTGTAGACACAGCCCAGAAATGGCAAACCATTTCTTTAGAAAATTTGTCAAGAACTATCATGGTCATGCAAAGATTCAGTGGTCAAACATCAATGATCTTGGAAGTCATGTTGTCAGTTGTTAAGGAAACCAACAATCCCCAGATTGGAGACTGGTACTGGGCTAGAATTTGTACAGGCAGCAAGTCCCAGATATGGTTGGCAGTCACAAGGGCCAGTTTCCCCCCACTTCACCAGTCTTGGAGGTCCATGCAAGACAGGAAATCGAGGCCCAAAGGTCAAACTTGGCAAAGTCCAACAGACGAAGCCTAAGGTTAAAGTCCAGAGGAATGGTGAGTCCAAAAGTAGAATCCTGAAGGTCAAAGATCGAAGATAGAGGCCCAAAGAAATCATGAGAGCCTGAAGGAGTCATGAAGGCTCAAATTGGATTTAAAGGTCTGTGCAAGTCCAGAAGTAGAGGCCCAAAAGTAAAGCCCATGATCGACAAGTCCTGGGGTGAAGTCTGAAGTTGAAGGCTTAATGCTGGTGTGTCTGAGAATCTGGGTATATGGAATGGAGGCCTGAAGGTGGCCTCTCCTGGGTTGGAGGTCTGTCTGTTGGTAAATGGGTGGGAAAAGATGTGGCTTTGTTGTTGTTTTCTAAATTTGTCTTTTTGTTGTCGCAGCTGCTTGTGTTATTCCATGGAACATTGTGAGCATGCTATGCTGGACTGTGTGGTCAGACTTACAGGCTGCCCCCAGCACCTCCTTGGATTGACTTGGATGTACTGGTTATTATTGCAAATAACACATTTCACTGCAGGTTTGAAAATACATTTGATAAATAAATCAGAATCCAAATCTTGACTGGATCCTTGACTTACACACTGGGAGACCACAGTGTCCATCGGTATTAACATCTCCTTCTTCTGACAACCAACTCAAGCACAGCCCAAGGATGCATGCTGAGCCACTGCCCTACTCTCTCTACCCTCATGACTGTGTGGCCAGGGACAGCTCAAGAACCATTTGTAAGTGTACCGATGACACCACTGTTGTTGACAGAATCTCAGAGGGACATGAAGAAATGTAAAAAGGTGAGATGGATCAGCTGGTTGAGAGGTGTTGCAATAATTTGGTACCCAACATCAGCAAGACCAAGGAATTCATTGTGAACATCAGGAAGGGGAAGTCAAGAGAACACACTCCAATCCTCGCCACGGCCAAGTGTGGAGGCCCCAACGCACAGAATCGGGAGAGGTTGTAGACATCTGTGGACTCATTCAAATCCATTACAGCAGAACCTTTTGCATTATCGAGGACACCTTCTTAAGGCAGTGCTTGAAAAAGGCAACATCCATTGTTTAGAACCCTCACATTCCTTCTTCTCATTACAACCATGATGAAGAAGATGCAGGAGCCTGAAGATGCATACTCAAAACAGTTTCTTCCTGCTGCCATCAGATTTCTGAGAGGTCCATGAACCCAAGAATACTACCTTACTATTCCTCTTTTGCACTATTTATTTATTTTACTTTTTATTTTAACTTATACCAAATAATTTATGTCCTGCATTGTACTTCTGCCACAAAACAACAAATTTCATGACATATGTTTGTGATAATAAACCTGTTTCTGATTCTGATTTTGATTCTTACAGCTTCCCCAGGGCCCACGGACATGGATTCCTGCTGCTCAGACAACACCTTTCAGTTCATTCCATTTGGTTTGGTCCAGATTTCAGAGTTATCTCATTTCAATTAAGGCCGAACATTAAATTGATTTCAAAAATACCATTTTGGTTGAAAAGTGCTTTGCGACATCCTGAAAGCAAGGTGAAACGAGATAATATATTGTCAGATATAATATTATGTGGCTCTGTATGAACGATTTTCATTGGAAAGAACCTCATTTTATACTTAAAGGAGGATATTCATTTCAGGAATATGGTTTACATTCAAAGTGGTCTTCTTAAATAGTTTCAGAAGAATTTGTTTGTAGTAAGTCTGCAGATATTACAATTTTTCAATGAGAAAGAAGTTGGTGGAGACCTGCACGGTCATATTTATAATCAGAGAAGATTAACAGTTGTGCTGCCTGCACCCAGAATCTATCTGTGCACCAATGCACTCTGGGAGGTGTACAGGCTTGCCCTGTTTCCCAATTTATCCATAAAATAAGACTTTAGTAATAACATGCAACTGATACCCATGTTTATCTTTTCACTATAGCTATGGGAGTGAAATTGATGCTAACTGTCAATTGCTTCAGTTAAGTGAAAGGATCCATATCTCCAAAGTGGCATGTTTCAGAAGAAAAATTATACGTGTGTTGAATATTCTCCACGTTGTGATTCAAATGTTGACCTTAAAGTTTTTTTTGCAGGTTTAAGTGACAATCCTATAGTGCTGTACTGGCTATGAAATATTTCAATTCCCTCTGATGTTTGACATTTATATTAACATTTGATAAAAAGCTAGTGGATAGTATTCAATATCTTTCATCATCGTGTGGGAAGGTAAGGGAGTGTATGATTTCAACAATTACTATAGTATATTGATTGTGTAGTACTTATTAATATTGTCTCTTTTGCTATTGTGAGCTCTTTAATACTTTCTCAGTATTTTGTAAGTGATTAAATTGCAAGCTAAGCAATACATTTGAGCTGATTCAGATTTTTATTGCTCACACTACTTGCAATACAATACCTTGGTTTGTTTTTTTGTGTTACCGAAGGCTCACCTCCAAAACACAGGAAAACAAGCAAAAAACATTCCACTGCAGTACTTAGTTGATTGGAAGGGTTTGACAAGCTTTACTTTCAGCTCTAATTTGTAGTGCTGATACCAATAGGATAAAGAGCACCCAAATCTGCAGTGTCTGAAGTTAAATGTGGCAACCATATCAGCAGATTTTAGTCTGAGGAACATAAAGTCTCTAAAAAGACGTAGTATAGAATATGGGTGAAAGTGATCTTTGCGCTGATTCCAAACAATTTTATGACACCAAAAGTTAAATTACTTCATCAACAGAGATGAGATAGTCATAAGTTAATCCAAGGCATGCTTTTTTTAAAAAAAACTCTACAATTAATTTCAAGGTTTAACATTCAGGGTTTATTGATGGTATCCAAACCACTTCACTCCAGACTTGTACTTAATGAAATCTATTACTGAATGGGTGCATGCAGCTGATGGTACTGGCTCGCAATATAGTATGTAAATCCAGATACTATTTGACACTGCTGAGATCATTGATGGAATATTACATGTTGTATTACTCCACACACTACATCATCGTGGTATATTGAGAGGTAACTTGGTTAATCCATATTGCATTTTAAGAGATATTAAATACTCTAGGGTTTTTGTAAAAAAAGACATAAACAAAAGTTGGAACATATACAGGGTTTCCCAAACTATTTTACTGTATGCCATGGAGCAATGTCATTAAGCAAGGGATCATGGACCCCAGGCTGGGAAACCCTGGTGAATTTTGTAGCACCATTCTTTTTGTGCAATGTGATGTAAATTTAATTTTATCTGGACTAGATCATGCTAGCAATCATTTCTAGGTGAAATTGTGAAAATGGGTGAAGCACTTTTAGTGTACACTGAATCATTTCTCTGCTTCATTAACCAATATAATGATGTCACAATCTGTACAACACCTGTTATTTATTTAATATTTCAGTAATATTTGAGTAACATTGTAATTGTTTGATACAGCATTCTTTGTAAATACTTCATTATGGGTCATAAGTAAAAGTACATGAATGGCATACATCATCACACCACTACGTCATATGCTCACACCTCGCTAAAAAGTAAAAACAAAACCGAGACATGCATCTGTTGAGCTCCCTTGATTGGAGATCTATCCACCATTTGCCTGCCACATACCCTGCAACAAAGTCTAACCGTTCCTCCATTTTGTTCCTACTCGCCTACAGGCAGAAATTGAAGCAGGAAGCGGCCATACTGGAAATTATCCACTGCTGGTCCAACCAATCAGACTCAATGTTGCAATACTGCTTTGAAAGCGTCACCTGGGAGGTATTTTGTGCTGAGAACATTTCCGAATACATGGAGGTGGTCACAACCTTCATTCGGAAGTGCATTAAAGACATTGTTCCTCAGAAATCAGTCTGGGTCTACACGAACCAGAAACCTTTGATAAATAGTTCAGTGTGTGTTGCTTTCAGCGCAAGGGATAAAGCCATTGCCTCTGGAGACCAACAGGAGCTCAAGAGATGCCACTATGATTTATGTAGAACCATCTAGGTGTCAAAACGGCAACACAGCGATAAAATCCTGTCACAACTGTGCGACAATGACACACACAGCCTATGGCAAGGAATGCACACCATTGCGGACTTCAAGAGGAAACGTAGCAGTGCGGCCAACATTGCTGTCTTCCTCCTGGACGAAATAAATGTGTTTTACGCTCAATTCAAAATTGATTGGACTGAGCCTCCAAGGAGAGCCACTGACGAGACCTGCAGCTTGGTCATCTCTGAGGCTGAGGTATGTAGATCATTGCAACGTTTTAAATAGCCGCAAGGCAGGATGACATCCCAGAGCAAATCCTCAAAGTGTGTGTTGAACAGCTGGCTGGTGTGTTTGCAGACATTTTTATCTCTCCCTCTCCCAGTGCGTAGTGCCCTCCTGTTTCAAATCATTCATCATTGTCCCTGTACCTAACAACATTGAGGTAGCATGCCTGAATGATTGCCCTGCTGCACTCACCTCAATTATAAGCAAATGCTTTGAGCGACTGGCTAAAGACTACATCTATAGCATACTACCATCTGTAGCAGACCACCTACAATTCGCCTACCGAAGGTCCTCAAGACCTTCTACATGGGCACCATTGAGAGCATACTCACTGGCTGTGTTACCACCTGGTATAGGAACTGCACAACCTTGTTCGCTGGGCACTGCAGAGAGAGGTACGGACAGCCCAGCACATCTGTGGATGTGAACTTCCCTCCATTGAGGACATTTACAGCAGCATGTGCAGAAAGAAAGCCTGGAAGATCATCGGGGACACGAGTCACCCCGACCATAAACTGTTTCAGCTGTTTCTGTCTGGTAAATGCTACCACAACATTAAAGCCAGGACCAACAGGCTATGGGATAGCTTCTTTCTACAAGCCATTAGACTTTTAAATTGACATCTCAGTACATTGCAACGGCATCATAATGCAAAGATTTTTACCCCCTCATGTGGTGGGATGGATACAAGATTTCAATAAATAAATTCTAAGCTGAATGAGGAAAGATACTGGATAATGTCATCACAATATTCAAGGATGGCAATGGCATATTAAGGGTAAAATAGTGTGATATGAAAATGCCACACCCATGTTACAAAGCCTGTCTGGTTCCTTACACAATCTGTGATAAAGTAGCTGGTGAGTTCGATCGCACGGAGGCTGAAGGAATTCTTTCCAAGGCTGAGTTGAGCCCTTGGGCAATGGCGGTGATCCCAGTAGCAAAGAAGAATGGGTCTGTCTGGATCTGCAGTGCTCGTAAGATCCCCAGCAGTGCAGTAATGAAAGTAGATCAATACACTCTGCCTAAAATAGAGATTATAATTGCAAACCTTTCTGGACGGAAACATTTCAGCAAAGTGGACTTAGCTGAGGCCTACCTGGAGATGGAGATGGAAGAAGAGTCCAAAGTTTTTCACACCAGCAATACCCACAAAGGGCTTTATTGTTATAATAGGCTTATTTTAGGAGTAGCATCTGCACGTGCACTCTGGCAGAAAGCTATGGACCAGATGCTGCAAGGCTGCCCAGGCACTCAGTGTTCCCTGGATGACATTATTACTGGTGAGCATGACAAGGAACATCTCCAAACACTCAAGGCAGTGTTAAAAAGATTAGAAGATTATAGGCATTTAGCATGACACAACAAGTGTGAACTCTTGACGCACAAGATTTACACATGTGCGGTGAAAGTTCAAGCAGTAGTGGATGCCTCAAGACCAAAGGACATGCCACTGTTGCAGTCATTTTAGGATTTTCCAGTTACTATATCAGGCTCCTGTGAAACTTGGCTACTGTGCTCCATCCTTTGAACTCATTACTACAGATTGGGAAGACATGGCAATGGACAAAGCGGTGTGGGATGGCTTTCTAAAAAACAAAGGAAATGCTGATGTCAGATACTGTTCTCAGGCATTGTGATCCACACTGTACAGTGAGGCTTGCTCTGACACTTCGCTTTATGGCAGTCATGTCACATGAGTGACAGAAATGAACATCTGATAGCCTTTGCATCAAGTTTCCTTACGCCTACAGAGATAAGTTATGCAGAGACTGGCAGAGAAGCCTTGAGTCTGGTTTGGGGTATAAAACATGTCAGCAAAGAAAGAGTTTACCCTCATTACTGATCATCAACCACTGGTGTCCATTTTCAATCCACAGAAGAGTGTTCTACCACTGTAGCAGCGGCATGAATACAGAGAGGGGCTCTGTTTCTTGGAGGACACAATTACAAGATCAAATTCAAGAGGATGACTAATCCTGGAAATGACGATAGATTGTCACTTTACCATTGGAAAAGGAATACGTGATAAATTTACAAAACAGAACACTCATCATGACATATTCTCCCTAATACAAATCGAGAGTCTCTCTATTATATCAGAGATGATCCAAAGGGAAATGAGAAAATACTACACACAATCTCCGGTCTACATGGCAACTCAAAATGGGTGGGAATGTGCAACAAAAATTGTAGTTTCCCCCATTTTTACCAGCACTGGGATGAACTTGCCCTTGATGGAGGTTGCCTTACGTGGGGATTGAAAGTTGTTGTACCATCCAAGCTGAGAGCTAAAGTGTTGGAGGAACTACATGCCAGTCACCGAAGTGTGGTCAAAATGAAAGTGTGTGCTCAAAGCTTTCTCTGGTGTCCTGGGATAGTTCATGCACTGTTCAGGATGCTGACACATCCAGAAGATGCTAAGGGCAGTGCATCACCATCTCGGGAAATGGCCTGCATTGTCCTGGCAGGGGGTTCATGTGGATTTTTCCAGATCATTCGTGGGCACAAATTTCTTGCTAGTAGTGGGTGTAGTTAAAAAATGGGCAGGAGTGTTCCCAATACTGCCTCACACACTGTTGATGTGTTGAGAAGCCTCTTGTCAAGGATTTAGTCTGAGACAATGAACCACAGTTTATTACAGAACAGCTTCTGTCATTCCTGAAAATGAAGACATATTATGTTGGCACCGTACCACCCAGCCACAAACGGCTTGGCAGAAAGGTTTGTCCAGAATCTAAAGAACTGCAAGCAATGTCAGCAGAACACACTACACCAACACTGAATCAGAAGCTCGTCAATTTCCTCCTTGCAAACTCCACAACAACAACTCACCTACTATTCTTTTCTGGGGTTGTCCCTTGCGTTCACACTTGGACCTCCTCAAACCCAATCTCAGAAGAGGTATTGAGAGCAAACAGCTAAGATAAATTGAGTGCTCTTCAAACAAGGGGGTTCAATGTTCGCTCCTGGACAAGCAGTCCTGACAAGGACTGCATAGTTGGTCAAAAGTGAATACTTGGAATGATTAATGACAGAATTGGACCACTCTCCTATACTGTCGAGATTGTGTCTGATGTCATCTGGGGATGGCACATTGATCAATTGAGGAGAACAGGGTCAATTGTAGAACCACTTCCTGCAGTCCCAAGGTCAACTCTTACAACCACCAGGGAGGAGGGCCCAGAGCCTGAGATTGTTTCACAGCCACAAGTCTCACCTGAGAAGCAGATTGATCCCCCTTGTTAGGAGACATAATATCCCACAAGAGTAAGAAATACTCCACACCGATTAAATCTTTAGCCTGAATGGAACAACTTAAAATTTAGTATGCTATATACATCTACATAGTAGTTGTATACTCTCTCTCTCTCTCTCTCTCTCTCTCTCTCTCTCTCTCTCTCTCTCTCTCTCTCTCTCTCTCTCTCTCTCTCTCTCTCTCTCTCTCTCTCTATATATATATATATATATATATATAAAAAGCTGGGAGACATTCTATCTTTAGTTGAAGATTATAGTTAAGCAGAGAGGAGTGTTGTGTATTTAATATTTCAGTAATATTTGAGTAGTATTTAAATATATTGTTTGATTAAACATTCATTGTTTAAATAATTCAATACCGGTTATATGTAAAACTTAGTAAATGACATACGTCATCACGCCACCATGTCATATGCTCACGCCTCACTAAAAAGCAAAAACGAAACTAAGACACAGATCTCTCCGGTTTCCTTGTATTTCTTTCAGTTAGTTTCATGTATTTTGGAGTCACAGAACATAATAACACCCGTTACTAATGAATCTAACATGAACTGGAGGTCTAAGCCTTATACAATGACTGAATATTCTCACCCAAACTTGGAGCATGCCAAACTTGGAGCATGCCAGATTCTGTTTGTTGTTTTGCTTGCAATCCACAGCGGCATTATTAACATTGGCCTATATGATGTGCAGCTGAAGAACTGACTTCAAAGTGATCAAAGAACTTGCAAAGCACCTAAATGAAAAAAAAGATTGCTGCAGAACTTAGCTGCTGGCTTTTTTGTTCAATTAACAGCAACATACTAATACAACTGGCAACACTTCATTACTGGGAGCATTTCTCTGAGCAGGATGGGCAGAGATCTTGGGGCAGGTGGCATGTGAGAGACTGCTTCAATAGCATCTTTAGAGGCACTGTCTCTTAGCCGTTTATACCTTGGTGGAATAGTGTATTCATGGCCCTTAGGATTTCCAAAGCTGTATTCATAGAGGTAAATTAAATTCAGCAGTAAGATCCACAACCTGGTGTGGTGTCTGGTCTTTGAATGACCATCAAGTGTTTGTTGTCACTCAACCTTTCTGCCGTAGGATCATCCAAGCAAGTTCAGCAAACTTCTGCCACGTTTTTCAATTTCCCCTGCGAAGGAGAGATAGTGAGTACTTGCCTTTTGAATGGTCTCAGTTCTGATGAAGGGCCTTAGAAGTGAAAGGTTAACTTTCACTCTATCTACAGACTCTGCTTAACACCGTAATTGTTTCCAGCATTTTCTTTTTATGTGTTTCACGTGTCCAGTGCTGACAGTCATTGTTTTCATTTTTATTTGAATGGCACCAAGTCAAGTCTATTGTAATTTAACTATAACAAGAAAATGTTTCTCCAAACCTGAATATAAAGCATAATAGTGCATATAACACCCGATAACTTATGAAGGTAAGGATAAAAATCTACAGATGAATCACACATAAATAACAAACTAAAGTGCATTAATATTAAATATTCTATGGTACAAAACAGATTAACCAGTGACACTTTGAATATGATGCAGCGGGGAGTTCAGAAGCCTAATGGCCTGGGGGAAGAAACTATTTCTCCTCATGACCATTCTTGTTTTTACGCATCGTAGTCTCCTGCCTGATGGTAAAAAGTCAAAGGGGATGCCGGATAGATGGGTGGGATCCTTAATAATACTAATGCCCTGCATATGTAGCATTCCTGATAAATGGTAGGGAGACCCCTATGATCATCTCAGCTGTTCTCACAATCCTTTGTAGTGACTTCTGGTCCGATGCTCGACTGCTCCCATACCAGATAGAGATGCAACTTGTCAGGTGGCTCTCAATGGTGCTCCTGTAAAACGCAGTTAAGAGTGGGGTGGGGGGGGGGGATGTTTTCCTTAATCTTCTTAGGAAGTGGAGGCACTGCTGTGCCTTCTTGTTCAGGGAGGTGATATTAAGGGCCCAGCTGAGGTCATCTGTGATGAGAACTCCCAGGAACTTGGTGCATTTAACTCTCTTTACAGAGGAGTCATCTATTCACAGAGGGAGATGGTTTGCCTGAACCTTCCTGAATTCCAGAATGATTTGCTTTGTCTTCTCCACGTTCAGGCTTAGGTTGTTATCTCACACCAGTCCCCAGCTGCTCGCCAACCACATCCCAAAACTGAATATAAAAAAATGCTGTGAAATAAGTACAGCAACATCAGACTGCTGAAAAGTTAACAGAACTATGAATGACAGAATACTATTGTAAGATGCATACATGTAAACCAGACTTATATTTTTCAAGATGTATAACGACTGAGTTTTTATCTGGGTTTGCTGCAAAAATATTTGTCCCTGTATGCTGATAAAATGGTGGCCTTTAAATATAATGGTTATCTTTGTAGATCTATTTGATCATAACAGTGCCATACCCAAGAAAAGCAAATAGTTAAAAAAAGTCTTAATTTGCCCCCAGACATTTTGATAAAATTGCATTTTGCAAAATTTGTTATTGCCAAGCATGCGACGAATAACCATATATCAATAATTATTTTGCCCTATGTTATTTTGCGATCTTAAATTGGAGTAGATATCTGTTTGCAATTTAATTGGATGGTGATAAGTACAAGTCTGGAATGTCAGCATTTGATGGGCAGTGATTTGACAGGTTCATCATAAAATGGCAAAGGAGGTGGCTCCAGGGAATGATGCAGATGGGATTATAACATGCTGAAGGTGGAAATCAAGACAGAGGAAAACAGAATAGAGACTGATTGTAACTGGTGACAGCTACTGTGTAAAAAAAAAATGCAAAGAATATATGTTTAAAAACACTTAAAATGGTGAGAGGCTCGAATATAAAGGAAAATCTTATCTCAGGATTAAATGATATCACATGAATTGATCAAAATTAAATCAAATGGAATTCAACATGTTATGTGGAAATGCTCTCATGCTACAGTAATATGGTGTTTGCAGCTTTTCTTTGCAGTATAAGCGCTAGTCTCCTAGAAAAGGCTCCTAGAGTGCTAAAGACAGATGTTTCAATCAAGTGAAAGTGAAGTGCTTGCACTTGACTGATGTTAGGCAGTAGCTCTCCACAGAGCATGCCTGCTTCCTGCTATTGATTTCTATTTCACTACTTTTATAGACTAATCAGGAATAACCTGCTGAGATTTATTGTGCTCATCACGCAATTGCACCGGTGACCACAGATTCCTGATAAAGATGCCTCTTAACAAATATAAGGAACATATTAAGGGCAATGACCTACATACTTCAACTCCCTTCCCCCAATGTCCTTTCTTCTGATTTATGCTGGAATGCATTCCTAGCCTTGTACCCCCTTCCAGCAGATAGTGCTAGCAGCTGTTTTTCATTTGAGGGGTTTCAAAGTGAGTTTTGCGAGTTTTTATCCTTGCCATTACCTTTAGGTATAGTTTCCAGCAGATACCTCTAGGTATAAGGCAAGGCCAGAGACCCTCTGCATATTCTCCTTCTTTTGCCAATAGCAGATTACAGCAAGAAAGACTAAGGCAAGTATTCCTACTGATATCTCTGCTCATTAGGCATGAGTATTAAACAGTAGCTCATACTGCTCTGTGTAATCTGAATGATTCTCAGAAGTCATAGAAAATTTGGAAATTGGCAGATCATTCAGCTCAGGGTCTATATGGACATGGAAAAGGAGTTTTACAGAAAAATCCCACTTTCTTAGAATGAGGCCCGTGATGTTACATGTTGCTTCAAGTACTTTTTAAGTGTGATCAGGGTCTCTGCCTCCACCACCCTGTCTGTTAATGAATTCCAGACTCCTGTCATGCTCTTGGTGAATACATTTCCTTACTTTGATAAATCCCTAAGCCATCTTTGGAAATTCCATTTAAAAATCATTTGTCTGTATGAAATAGAACCAATAAAATTATTGTCAATGTAATCTCAGATCACTTTTAGGATGGTAAAGGTTAAATAACAATAGAATTGTTCGCAAGATTTTACAGGAAGGCATAATTGTATAACACGTCATGGTGACACTAAAATTAACAGCCAATATACCTGACAAAATGAATATGGTAGTTACAATTTTTCCTATGATGTCTGGAAATGAATGTGATGATAATTAATATTGCTTCCAATATGCATCAAGTAAGACTTGCAGCAATAATTCAATCAATAAAAATAAAACAACTTTCTTTATTTGTTTTGAGGAATTAGCAGCCATGTTACCTCTGTAAAAGCTTTATGGAATCTGTACTTGGAAGGTATACACTTTTTGTAATGGAAATCAGATTCAGATACTTGGCCAAACTAATTATTATGAGAATGGCAGTAAAAGTTATTATTTATTGTAAGTTGACAATTCCTGTAGTACAGTCTGGCCCAACAACTCTGGCTGTTCTGACTGGAATGGGCTCTCCTATTCCTAACAGAGCCAATGATGCTGTATGGGTAAAGCCTATAAAGAAGACCCAAGCTCAGTAGAGCTGGTGAAATAGCTAAGATGTCTCAATTTCTGAACTGGATTGATCAATCTAGTACAAGACAGTTTTGAATCTGGTGATGAAAACAGCCTGGGCAGCAGGTACCTGATTTTTATTTGCTGTGTTAGACAAACAGGTGTTGAAATTGACCCAGGACTGGGGGTATGTAATAGCTGGTAGGTGGGCCTCAGAAAGAGATTTCAGATTTACTGCATTACTTCAGGAGCCAGACTGGGTGGTGGCAGTGATCACTTTGAAAATTAAATCAGGTCATAGTGCCATAGAACCATTGAGAAATACAGCACAGAAACAGGTCTTCTAGCTATCGAGTCCCTACCGACCATCAAACACCTTTTTTAAATCCTATACTAATCCATTTATTCTTCCCCCATTCATTGTGCTAACACTGTCTGGTTGTTCCAATCAAAACTGTTGGTAATCAATCTTTTGAACAGCAGCAAGTCAAGGACTTCCATGAATGTGATTTCAAAGAGAAGGCCAGGACTTACTAAATAACTGATAGTGACAACTCTGTCACTGCTTTATCACTAAAGCCCAGTATTACCCTCGGGAATTGTGTTTGGAACTAGCGCAGGATGACAGCACCGATTGATTTAAATGAGGATTATAAGAAGTGTTGCAGCAGTTAAATGGGATGGCAAGTTATTTTTTCTTTTAAATTTATTTCCTTTTGTTGCTTATTTTATTTTGCTTAAATTACTTTAACGTTTTTATGTTAATGATTACATCAGACCTCACGGCTGTTTTAATTTCCTCTGAACATCAGTGATAGTTAAAATAAAATATAATACATTAAAATAAAATATTCAAATTGCCAGGAAAGCTCCATACCTATTTGCAGGGACAGGGCTTCTTCACTACAATGCTGAAGGCTCCTAGCCACCTGCGACGTGCCACTGGAGTACTGAGTCATAAATACCCATGATGTACCTTTGCTATATCCAGTCAGGTAAGTTCCTGCCCAAGGAGACTCCAGGTAGGAGGACTAAGGTGAGTACAATCCAGCCCAAGATAATGCACTTAGCCAATGTTTTACCTAACCAGGTGATTACCTGGCTTTGTTTAGAGAGGGGATACGAAGAGTGATTGATAAATTCATGGTCTAAGGTAGAAGGAGTCAATTTTAGAAAACCTAGCACACTTATTTTCAAAATAGTCCCTTCCTACATTTATACATTCAGTCCAGCGGTCGTGGAGCATACAGATCTTGGACCTCCAGAAAGTGTCCACAGCAGGAGTAATTGATAAGTTTGTGGCCTAAGGTAGAAGGAGATGAGTTATACAGCTCTCGTTACATGCACGTGTAGGACCTTTGAGTGATTATGCAGAAAGTTTGAAGTTAATAATTCATCGGGGTGATTGATAAGTTTGTGGCCTAAGGTAGAGGGAGATGAGTTATTAACTTCAAACTTTCTGCATAATCACTCAAAGAGTTGAACTGGATGTGCATGTAACGAGAGCTGTATAACTCATCACCTTCTACCAGGCCATGAACTTATCAATCACCTCTGCTGTGGACACTTTCTGGAGGTCCAAGATCTGTATGCTCCACGACCGCTGGACTAAGTGTGTAAATGTAGGAGGGGACTATGTTGAAGAATAAATGTGCTAGGTTTTCTAAAATTGACTCCTTCTACCTTAGGCCACGAACTTATCAATCACCCCTCGTATATTAAAATGCAAAATGCAGCAGGATTATGCAGCACGATACTACTACTGCTACTGTGAAGTCTCTTTGAGGGATGTCTACCCTGAAGTTTAAATCTTCAGTCCTGATGAAGGGTCCCAGCCCAAAATGTCGATTGTTTACTCTTTTCCATAGATACTGCTTAGCCTGCTGAGCTCCTCCAGCATTTTGTGTGTGTTGCTTTGGATTTCAAGCATCTGCAAAATTTTCTTGTGTTTTTGATTATGTTGGACAGGCTAAATGAACTAGATTGCTTCACATAACAGGATAGTTATACAAGACCCAACTTCATTAATAATTTATTTATCAAATTAATTCATTGCTGCAGTAACTCAAGTCTACCTTTTAATTTGGCAAAGCTATCCTTTCGCTTGCTTACTTCAGAATGAAATCAATGATTAATTTTCTATGTGAGCACTATCTATCAATAGTAATCTCATCACTGCATGAAAATCTTTCTTTCTCATAAACCATTCCAGGACTGGCAGTAGAAAGTAATTGATCTAATTTAGTGTTTCTTCCTCTTATTGTTGGTCACTCTTTATTCTTGTATGAAGGCTCTTTGTTGAAATAACAACGTTGCACAGAAAAACAGTGATGTCATACTGCACAGGAAAGTAATGAATGACATCATCAATGTACATCTTAAAATACTAATAAAAATCAATGAAGTGTAGGGAGAAAATAATAGTATCACTATCCTCCTTAGGAAACTGACTGTGGCATATAATGATTTCAACAAGCATGTTGATTTTTATTAACATTGGCCTTTTGAAGAAACTGGACAATATTCTCCATTGTCAGCTAAAGTTGGCTTAGCTTTCTAGCAGGAAAGATCAAGCACTATTGTGAATTTTCTGTAGAAGTTTTAGCTTTAGTAAACTTGGATAAGAATACGTGAAATAAGACTAGAAATTCCTTTACACTGGAAGGTCTCCCAAAAATAATATTATGAAAGGGGCCACTGCTGTTTTCTTTAAGGCTGCAGGGCAAAATTTCCCAAGTGAGCATAAACACGAGAGATTCTACAGATGCTGGAGATCTTAAGCAACACACACAAAATGCTGGAAGAACTCAGCGAATCAGGGCTGATGAAGGATCTTGACCCGAAACATCGACTACTTATTAACCTCCATAGATGCTGCCTGACTTGCTGAGTTCCTCCAGCATTTTGTATGTGTTACAAGTGTGCGTGATGTACAATGTGCTTCTGTTGATGTATCACAGCTCTCCTGTGTGGCTTTATGCAGAAAATGTATGCTAGCTCAATTAGAAACTCCCAAAAATTAGAATCTATATAATGACAGATGCTCATAAAGTGATCATGTTAATAAAAGTTACTACTTTTTGAATCTTTTGGATTACAGGCATCACAGTCAAGGACACATTTATTTAAAAGAAAATTGTACTTAGGAAAGGGATGGCAACTGATCTTGAAATGCTACTGTCCTTCTGGAGCTGCCACTCCTGCAAGTCGATTGGGGAGGTAGTTTCAAGACAAGCAATTTCCATTTTGGGATGGTGAGTAATTTGGAATGGGAGCAGCAGGTGGTATTGATTTATGAAACATTTACCCCTATCTTCCTTGGTGGGACCTGTTGCAGGTTTGGATGATGTTATTTGAATATTGTAGGAGTGGCTTAAATTAATATGGCAGGGGGATAGGAACCAGTATAATAGAGCAGAGGTTGAGGCAGTGGGTTTACAAGTAGATGATGGATATTACATGATTGTAAGGAAGGACAAGCTAATGATTGGCTACAAGTGCAGACACAGCAAAGAGTTAAATAGTACTACAGAGGCAAAATTCAACAGGGCGTAGAATGCAGGATTGAAAGTGCTGTATTTAAATGTGCACAGCATTCGGAATAAGGTGGACAAACTCGTGGTGCAGTTTGAGATTGGTCGGTATGACATTGTGGGCAACACTAAGTCGTGGCTGAAAAAAGGCCATAGTTGGGAGCTTAACATCAAAGGGTGCACTTTGTATCGAAAAGACAGGCAGGAAGGCATAGGCGGTGGTGTGGCTCTGTTGATAATAGATCGAATAACATCTTTAGGAAGAGGTGACATAGGTCAGAGAATCTTTGTGGGTAGATTAAGAAACAGCAAGGGTTAAAAAACCATTATGGGAAACGTGTAGGCCCCGAAAATGGGGTTTTATATATAGGCCAGGATGTGGGGTTGAGATTACAAAGGGATCTGGAAAAGACATGTAATAAGGGTAATGACATAATTGTAATGGGAGACTTCAATATGTAAGGGATTGGGAAAATCAAGTTGGTATCGGATTGCAAGAGAGGGATTTTGTTGAATGCCTATGAGATGGCTTTTTAGAGCAGCTTGTGCTGCAGCCCACTCGGGGGAAGGCTATCTTAGTCTGAGTGTTGTGTAATAACCTAGATCTTATTAGGGAGCTTAACACAAAGGAACCCTTAGGAGGCAGTGTTTATAATATGATTGAATTCATACTGCAATTTGAGAGGGAGAAGCATAACTCAGATGCATCATTATTGCAATGGAATAAGTGGAATAACAGAGGCATGAGGGAGGAGCTTGACCAGGTGGATTAGTGGGGGATTCTGGTGGGGATGACGACAGAGTAGAGGTGGCTGGAGTTTCTGGAAGTAGTTCACAAGGCGCAGAATAGATACGTCCTACCCACAGAGGAAAAAGTTCCCAAATGGCAGGTGTAGGCAACCATGGCTGGTAAAGGAAGTTAAGGACCTCATAAAAGCCAAGGAAAGGGCATATAAAGTAGCAAAAGTGACTGGAAAGTTGAATGATTGGAAAGCTTTTAAAACCCAACAAAAGGCAAGTTAAAAAGCTATAAGAAGGGAAAAGATGAAATATGAGGGTGGACTAGCCAATAAAGCAGATACTGAAAGTTTTTTTTCAGTTATATAAAGGTTAAAAGGGAAGTGTGAATTGATATTGGGCCACTAGAAAATGATGCTGGTGAAGTAGTAATGAAATGCAGATGAACTTAATGAGTACTTTGTATCATTCTTCACTGTGGAAGACACTAGCAGTGTGCCAAATGTCCATGAGTGTCAGGGAGTAGGAGTGAGTTCCATTGCAATTACAATGGAAAAAGCGCTAAGCAAACTCAAAGGTCTTAAGGTAGACAAGTAACCTAGACCAGATGGACTACATCCCAGGTTGCTGAAGAGATAACAGATGCATTGGTCATGATCTTTCAAGAATCACTTGATTCTGGCATGGTCCTGGAGGACTGAAAGATTACAAATGTCACTCAACTCTTTAAGAAAGGAAGAAGGCAAAAGAAAGGAAATTATAAGCCAGTTAGCCTAACCTCAGTGGCTGGGAGAGTGTTGGAGTCTATTGTTAAGGATCAGATTTCAGGGCACTTGGAAACTAATGATAAAATAAGTCAAAGTCAGCATGGTTTCTGTCAAGGGAAATCTTGCCTAACAAATCTGTTAGAGTTCTTCGAGGAAGTAACAAGCAGGGTGGACAAAGGAGAGGCAGTGGATGTCATTTACTTAGATTTTCATAATGAGTTTGATAAGCAGCTAAACAAGATAAAATCCTATGGTACTACAGGAAAAATACTGGCATGGATAGCAGAATGGCTGTCAGGCAGGAGGCAGTGAGTGGGATTAAAAAGGGCCTTTTCTGGTTAGCTTCCAGTGACTAGTGGTGTTCCTCAGGGGTCAGTATTGGAACTGCTATTTTTTCACATTGTTTGGCAAGGATTTGGATAATGGAATTGATGGATTTATGCCAAGGTTTGTGGAAATGTATGATAATGTATTTTGGTAAAAGGAACAATAGTCCGGACTATTATCTAGATGTGGAGAAGACTTAAACATCAGAGGTGCAGAGGGACTTAGGAGTCCTCATGCAAGACTCCCAGAAGGCTAATTTACAGGTTGAGTCTGTGGTAAAGAAGGCAAATGCAAATTTGGCATTTATTTTAAGGGAAATAGAATATAAAAGCAAGGTGATAATGCTGAGTCTTTATAAGACACTAGTCAGGCCACACTTGGAACATTGTCAACAGTTCTGGGCCCCGTATCTCAGAAAGTATAAGTTGTCATTGGAGAGAGTCCAGAGGAGATTCACAAGGATGATTCCAGAATGAGTGGGTTAACATATGAGTAGTGTTTGGCTGCTTTGGGCCTGTACTCACTGAACTTAGAAGAATGCAGGGGGATCTTATTGAAACCTACCGAATGTTGAAAGGATTAGATAGGGTGGATGTGGATAGGATGTTTCCTATGGTGGAGGAGTAAATTGAGCAGTAAATTTTAGAACTGATGTAAAGGAGGAATTTTTTTAGCTAGAGAATAGTGAATCTGTGGAATACTCTGCTACAGACTGCAGTGGAGGCCATGTCTGTGGGTATATTTAAGGCAGAAGTTGATAATTTCCTGATCAGTCAGGGCATCAAAGGATACAACAAGAAGGCAGGTATATGGGGTTAGGTGGGATGGTAGAGCAGACTCGATGGGCTGAATGGCCTAATTCTGCTTCTATATCCTATTGTCTAATGCTCTTACTGTGGTGTACTTTGTAGATAACAATTGTGTAATTTTGCTGGAGGGAACCAATTTTAAGGTGATGAATATGTGCTAGTCAACTCGACTATCGTGTCCTGGAAGCTGCCGACCGTCCTGAATTTTTCATCATGCTTCTGACTTGTGCTTTGTAGATAATTAAAAGCCTTAGATGTGTGAGGAAATGAGTGGCTTTCTGAAGATACTTAGTCTCTGGCCAGCCCCTGTAGCTACTAGCATAGTCAGTTAGTCAGATTTTGGTCATTTGCATGGTCATTATTTTCTGATCGTCTGCTGTGTCATAGAACTTAGTGCTGGCTTCTTTATTGCTTGTGATATACAGTATATCA
Source organism: Hemitrygon akajei (assembly GCF_048418815.1). Lineage (NCBI taxonomy): Eukaryota > Metazoa > Chordata > Chondrichthyes > Myliobatiformes > Dasyatidae > Hemitrygon > Hemitrygon akajei. The sequence goes on from NC_133126.1 coordinate 140,096,347, forward strand.
GCAGTATATAGTGAGACATAGACCAACTGGATTGTTGGGCAGGGTGGAGGTAGATGGAATTTAATCCAGAAAAGAGTAAGATGATGTGCTTTGGGAAGTCAAATTCCAGTAGGACATTTAGACTGAACGGAAGGGACCTCAGGAACTCTGATGAACAGTATGATTTGGAATGCAAGTCAAGGAATTGTTTGGGGTGATATGGCAAATGACTGGGGTGATAGAGAAGGCATTTGCTATGTTTGCCTTCATAGGCTGAAGCATTGACCAAAGTGCTGGGAAATAAGTCTGCAGCTGTACAGAACAATAGTTGCCCTGCATTTGGAATAGTGTGTGTAGTTCAGGAATGATGTGGTAGCAATGGAAAGAGTGCAGAGGAGATTTGCCAGGATTTTGACTGAACTGGAGGAGCATTGATGAACAACAGGATTTGGACTGGAGGGCATCAGCTGTGAGGAGATACGGATGGGCTGAGCTTTTTACCACTTGAGCTTGTGAAGCTGAGAATTGGCCATGTAGAACTGTGAAACTGAAAAACGTTGTCTCATTTTTACTATGTACTGTACCGGCAGTTATGGTCGAAATGACAATAAAAGTGACTTGACTTGACTTGACTTGAAGGAAAACAGTTAGAATCAACATTCAGAGTTTTATTTTCCAAGGGCAGAGAGTCTGGAACTGGAGCCACAAGTTTAAAGTGAGAGGAGAGTAATTTAGTGGAGATCTGAGGGGTATATTTTTCATATGGATGGGGATGGTAAAGGCAGATATAATTACAAATTTTAATATGTATCTTGACAGGTACGTCGATAAGAAGAGTGTAGAAGGATATGGGCCTAAGGCAGACAAGTGGAATTAGCCTAGATAGGCATTACCATCAGCATGGATGAAGTGGGTTAACAGTGCTGGTTTCTTTGCTATAAATTATGATTCAGTAATCCAAAGTCAAGCTATTCCTGTTTGCATTTATAAGTTTTCATTGATTACAACCATGAAGGAAAATTTCACCCTTGTCTTTAGCTGGATAAGATGAATTAATTCTCACAGCCTGACTAAATGTAATGAGTAGAAGCAATTAACTTATCACGTCCACAGATTGTATTTTTAACAAAATTAGCTCCAGACATTAATTACTGCTCTCCAATTAAAGAATGTCTTTATTACTCAGTAAGTAAAGTACTGTAATCTGCTAGCAGTTCAATACTTCTGATTTTCTCCTGTAGACACCTGATTTAAGTATTTGCCGCCAAGATTGCATTCGTAAGGGAAAGTCAATGTTACAAATTTGGGCTTGGTATCTCCCTGGTTTTTGATACTACAGAATTTATACAATGACTGAAATTATGACAATTACATATACAATACGTCCCACAGGACATGTGTCAAATGTAGTATTTGTACACAAGATTTGCACGTACTTGAACTTGATAACTGCTGATAGATCACAGAACATAATTTTTCCATGCTATTTTATATCATAACTCCAGTGCTGCCTACTGATCATAGAAGGTTTCAACTGTACTCACTGATCCCGTGTGCTTTTAAAATTTAAACTCCTCAGTATCTGCAGTTGGAAGTGATCCTAGGCCCTTGGATTAGGAGTCTGCACCTCTACATTATCAGTGCGGGAGTGAAGAATGGTGGAAACAGCAGCATGGAGAGCTACAGGAGGGGTGTGAGACAGGTGGCAGAGAAGGTGTGCCGGGGCCGGGGATTTCAATGGTGCAGACACACCCAGCCCTTGGTTTATTGATCATTGCAGAATGTCTCGATGGTGCTTCCTTCTCTCTCCCTTCCACTTTTTCCAACCATGATTCCCCTCTCTCTATCCCCTTCTCACTCTCTGTTCACTATACGGACCCATATCAAAATCTGGTTTATCATCACTTACCATATGTTGGGATTTTTTTTTGGCAGCGGTACACTGCAATTACTACTGAATAAAATTACTACAGTACTATGCAGAAACCTTAGGCACCCTTATATATATATATGCCTTAGATTTTTTCACAGTACTGTATATATTGTTGATCAGTGTTAAGTGTTTGACCACTTACCATGAAAATACATTTGATTATCTCTCATCGTGGCTATCCCTTGAGGTCGAGGATGATGGTCTTCATTCCATTTCCACAGAGCGAAGACACCTGTGCATGTATTTGTTTAGCATGTAGTGTACTTGATGTTGCACTTGATTATCTCTAATCACAGTAGTGCAAAAAGACAGGAAAAAATACTGAGGTAGTGTTCAAAGGTTTATTGTCCATTCTGATGGCAGAGGGGAAGAAGCTGTTCCTGAAATGTTGAATGTGTGTTTTCAGGCTCATGTACCTCCTCCTTGATGATCACAATGAGAAGAGGGCATGTCCTTAATCATGGATGCTGCCTTTTTGAGTCATCACCTTTTGAAGGTGTCCTCAATAATTGGGAGTCCTATGCCCATGATGAAACTGACTGAGTTAACAAACTTTCTACAGCTTTTTCCAATCCACTGCAGTGTTCATTCCATACCAGACTGTGAAGCAACCGGTTAATATGCTTTCCACGGCACATCAGTAGAAATTTGCAAGTGTTTGTGGTGGCATACCAATTCTCCTCAAACTTCTAGTGAAATATAGCCACTGTCATGCCTTCTTTGTAATTGTATTGTTACAAACCCCGTAACTGGGTCACTTACCAGCAAAGATAGAGAGGTCCGCTGAAGTCTGATGGTACTATTTTTAAACGTTTTTATTTATAAAGGGGCACAAAAGTAAGGTTAATACAAACATTCAGATAATCTACGTCGGCAATACTCAATCTAAAGCGCGGGTACAGTAATAATCATCAATAAGAAGTGGCTCTATCGTTTTGTCTAGAGGTAAAAATATTGTCCGATGGAAATATAAAAGTCTCACCAGTTCATGCAGGCTTTAGCCTTTTGGGGACCGCTGGGTTTCACTTGTTGGAGAGAGAGAGAGAGATTTTTGGTGAGAAAAGAAACTTGCCCGATCTTTAGGACGCAAACCGTTGAATCGGGAAAGTGGGTTCCCCATTGTTAGTTCGAAGTCCTTTTCGGTGTTATCAGCCACCTGTTCCCCAGGCCAGGGGAAACGGACCACACGTGGCTTCCGAATAGCTTCCCGTTATCACGGGAGCAATGAGCGATGGTGTCTCCTTCTGGTGCGTCGCTAGGAGACTGCCCGCTGCAGCCCCTCTTTTATCTTGACTTGCAGGGTTGTAGATGTCAATCAGGGTGGGGTGATGCAATCCCCAGCCCACATTGCCCGAGGGTGTACACGTAGCCCTAAGAGCTGGCACGTAGTATAGGATCGCAATCCACAAAGGAGTCTCCAAGAAACAATGGCCAAATCCGTTGCTTTGTCCTGCTGAGGATTCTCTCTCATTTCCTGGGTCCAAGACCCGAATTAATAGCGATCTTGCGATTCTCAAGAAGGAGGGGGCTGGGATCATAACAGTATCAATATGTTGGACCCAGGACAGATCTTCAGAGATGATGACATTCTGGAGCTCGAAGCTACTCACTCTTTTCACTGCTGATCCCTCGAAGAGGACTGGTGTGTGCTCACTAGACTGCCTTTTCCTGAAGTCTACAATCAATTTCTTAGTCCTACTAATGTTGAGTGCAAAGTTGTTGCTCAACCAGCTGATCTATCTCACTCCTGTATGCCTCTTGGTCTCCATCTGAAATTCTGCCAACAATAGTTGTGTTGTCAGCAAATTTATTGCTGGCCTCACAAAAGGGCATAGAGAGGAGAGCTGCGAGCTAAGCACGCATCCTTGAGGTGTGCCAGTGTTTATTGCCAGCAAGGAGGAGATGTTATTTCCAGACTCTAGAGACTGTCCCCTCCCGGTGAGGTAGTCTAGAATACAGTTGCAGAGAGGGGTATAGAGGTCTAGGTTTTTAAGTTTATTGATTAGAACTGAGTGTATATGATTCCATGTCTTGGCCTTTAAACAAATTTAAGATGATGGAGAAAATATCCTTAAAATAAACAATGAGACAAATGAAATCTGTGTAGTATGGCAAAACTCAGTGAGAGTGGCACAAGTAATCATTCAGAAATGTTGGTGGAAGTAAATGAATTGGAGTCTGCTCCTTTCTATTAGCATTTTAGTCGGCTCCAGAAACAATTTAGTGGTTGCCTTTAAAATAGTTTCACAATAACATAATTTTGAGTTGGCACAATGACTGAGGTTTGAGGGTTGTCCCGTTTTCAGAACACTTTAAGCAATGGCTATGGTACACTCTCCTACACCACTTCAAATTCTGGATTTTCCATTGTTGTGTTTTACACAAGCTTACACTTCTATAAAGTTATTATTTAACTCTTGCTGTTTTTACAAGAAACATCAATACAGGGTTTGCAATTCACATAACTGTGGTAATCTATTGCCTTGTGATTTAGGCTATTAAATTACAAATGTTTGAAGCTTTTCTATTCTCCAAATTGGTTTCTTTCATTTGCCTCTGTAGTGGGTTTTGGTTCATATTTCTAAAAAACAAAGATGAACGGTTTTTAATATAAGAACATCTTGATAAATCATGTTTAAGTATCTTTTAAGTATTACTTACTGGACTGCTTTCTGTAGTTTCTGGGGCACAATTACTAAACATCCAGTTTCAAATTTAATCATGGGTCTGCTAGAACTAAAATTTATTTACCAAGAGTCCATGTGCCTAACTCTGTGGAAATATACCCAAAGTTTGCAAAGTGATGGTATTGGGTTTGTTAACTGCAAAGTTCTAAACTTCAATGAAGACCTTAAGCCCTATTAGACATAAATAGTCACTGGTACTCTTACTAAAGGGAGATTACACTGTAGTTACCCAATCTTCAAAGACTAGTTCATTCTCCTGTTTATTCTCCATAGTGAGTTTAGCTGCCAATACCCACTATTCAAACAGTGGGTCACCCTCCCTACAAAGGAAAAGATACTTCCAGCTAATAAAATCATTTAAAACACAGATCATTTATTTTCAGTGATACGTATTTAAATCTAAACAACTTGAAACACATTTAAAACTCACAGAGTATTTCCTTCTTAAACATTTCCAAATTACAAACAATTTCTAAAACATAAACCATTTCCTAAACATAAAGCACAAAGCATCTTTAAACATAAAGGACAAAGGATTTCCAAAACACAAGTGTGATTCCTATCAATTAAAAAGACATAAGTAAAGTAAAAAGACATGATACAAACAAACAAATTGTTCATCGCCGGAACTGAAGCTGGAGGAATGGATTTTAGTTCACTCCATGTTTCTTGATGTTCTTTAACCTATTCCTAATAAACCTGAACTGATCTTTACACTTATACCATTTTTCTCCAACTTGAGGAACTTTTGAAGCATATTTGTGATATCCTTCTATCACAAATGGACTAAAAGCTTTTTTTTGGAGACAGTAACTTCAGCATAATTTTCACAGTTCACAATTAATGCTGAAAGGCTAACTTCTTGGTATATTAACCTTCCATCTATAATCATATTTGATATACTGATATTTGATACAAATTTGATATCAGTATTTGATATACATGTATATACTGATATGCATGTCTGTTTTAAACAACACAAAAAAACAACCCATTGTCTTATATTGCATCTCAAGCAGTAATAAAGCAAGTGTAGTGAGCTAGCATATCCTTCCAGATGAGTGACTTCAAAGCTGTTCTATAGAGAGTGTTTTTTTAAAGTTAAGGTGATTACTGCTTGCCATTTACATTTTAAGAACTGAAAACGGACTCTCATTTATGACCAGAAAGTACAGAAACTGTTAGTTGGAGGTTTATTTACAACTGTTTTTGATCTTACAAGTGGCAGCTGCTGTAGTTAAGAAAGTAAGCTTTAGCAAGCTTTAGCAATTATGAGGTCACTTGCTCCGGACAGTGAATATCCATCACACACTCCTTTGCTAAGTAAAGATTTCTAACCCATCTCCTTCTACCAATAACAGCTTTGAGAACGAGACTCCTCTTGGAAACAGACTATCATTTCACCATCCGTTCCAGTAGGTCACCAGTGTTAGAAAAAGCTCTCTTCATTCTGATGCTCAAAGAACTCATTGAGTACTTCCCAATCTAAGAGTTTCTGTATGATTTTCTATATAGGGTATTCACTTCTTCAATTCAGCTACACACATTTGCACACCTCAAGGGAATGTTACCAATATAATTTTCCATAAACACATCTCAATGGCACATTAATGTCTATATTATGTCCATATTAGCCCATCATTATGAACTTCTTCCCCACAAGCGGTTCCTCCATTTAATGGCTTTGGTTTTTACTGATACACTCTCCTCAAAAATCGTTGAGACTAACAATGTTATGATCATTTGTTCCTAAATGCTCAACAACTTCCGTACTCACAATTCTATCCTGATCATTACAGGATATGAAATCTTGACAGGCCACCCCTCTTGTTGGTGCATTAACACACCGGGTCAAAAAAAAATCATTCGATAACTCAAAGAGCAAACACGAAGAAATCTGCAGATGCTGGAAATTCAAACAACACACACAAAATGCTGGTGGAACACAGCAGGCCAGGCAGCATCTATAGGGAGAAGCACTGTCGACGTTTCGGGCCGAGACCCTTCGTCAGCAGTAACTGAAAGGAAAGATAGTAAGAGATTTGAAAGTAGTGGGGGGAGGGGGAAATGCGAAATGATAGGAGAAGACCGGAGGGGGTGGGATGAAGCTAAGAGCTGGAAAGGTGATTGGCGAAAGTGATACTGAGCTGGAGAAGGGAAAGGATCATGGGACGGGAGGCCTCAGGAGAAAGAAAGGTGGGGGGGGGGGGGGAGCACCAGAGGGAGATGGAGAACAGGCAGAGTGATGGGCAGACAGAGAGAGAGAAAAACAAACAACTAAATATGTTAGGGATGGGGTAAGAAGGGGAGGAGGGGCATTAACGGAGGTTAGCGAAGTAAATGTTCATGCCATCAGGTTGGAGGCTACCCAGCTGATATATAAGGTGTTGTTCCTCCAACCTGAGTGTGGCTTCATTTTGACAGTAGAGGAGGCCATGGATAGACATACCAGAATGGGAATGGGACGTGGAATTAAAATGTGTGTCCCAGTGTGGTCTTTTATATATTGGTGAGACCCTACGCAGACTGGGAGACCGTTTCGCTGAACACCTACGCTCGGTCCACCACAGAAAGCAGGATCTCCCAGTGGCCACACATTTACCCCTAGGTTTGAAGGAGCCTAGTTCTGTTCCTATTTACACACACACACACACACACACACACACACACACACACACACACACACACACACACACACACACACACACACACACACACACACACACACACACACACACACACACACACACACACACACACACACACTTGCTAACCTGTTCAATATATTTGCATTTATATTACTGTATCGTTTAGTTACTGATAAACACTATTAGTTTATAGCAATACCAGGCTCCACTGTGTTTTCCATTTCTGCTGTTTCTTTAACCCGGTCACGGGTTACATGACAAGTAGGAAAGTAAACTTCTGCCCCAAAATTGGATTGAACTTATAATTGATGTACTAAAATATTGTCATGTTTATGAACTTGACTCCCCATAAAAAAATGACAAGACTGGAAAAAATTCAGTGTGGAATGAGATTAAGGTGGTTTACAACACTAAAGCAGTATATGTACAATTCTTGATGGGATTTTTCTCAGTGTACTATGCATACAGTACTTTGTTGTGTATCTGTCAAGGAAGTAGATCATTATTTAAAGATACATTCATGATAACAGCACACTATAGTTGCTATGAATAAACTGCAGGTGGGAGTGAAAGAATTGGAATTACCAGACTCACTAAAATGGGCCTATAGTTCCTGGTTAACCAGATAAATTCAATGAGTGGATCGAGTGCTATTGCATTGCAAGGTGCAGCAAGAAGAACCAGCCATGAGGTAGTTATCATAAACTTCTCCTTGACTGACAATTCCCAAGCAATTTGGCAACGCTGTAAGCAGTTTCATGTCCTCAAACCATGTGTCAAAATATTTGCACATCACAGTTTATATTCGCACGTTAGAAGACCTGAAAGTATAATGTTGTTTTTGGAAGGATGACAACATTTATGCAAGCTACCATTCACCAGGAAGTACAAAGATGCTTTAGGAAGTCTCTTATATTAATGGAATAAGAATTGATTCACTGATGTGTTAGAATCAACGTGGACCCGGAAAGCAGAATATAAAGATCTTTCTTGTCTTCTGACCTACAATGGCTAAATATTGACATACTGGGATTATGGCAATATTGGAGTAGGGAGAGGATTACTTGGCTTGTATAGGACACAATGATCTTGTATGTTCCTCAGGAGTGTATATCAGTATCTACTATATCCGTACCTCTATCTATTTTAGCCTGTGTGGAAATGCTTCCTTCCTCACCTGGCTGGTAGATGAGCTTATGGATGCAGAGTGGGAATATCCCCCTGAAAGTTACCATCTTTCTGTTCCCAAAGCCCTGGGATGACAAATTTCTATGCAGGTTGTCTTTAGTATCAATTGCCCTCTTTGGTTTGCAAGCTGTACAACATACACCATCTCACAGTGAAACATTACTCATGCCAGAAATTCCAGTAACAGAGATGCCATTTCCTTCTTACTGAAGTGCAGAAGATTCAGTCATTTATTTCAGCGCACAGAGCTGGTGGATCCCTTTCATGCTGTGATGAATAGTGTACTGGGGGTCAAGGTAAGGGCCTGCACTTGCTGTTTGCAATGATCCTGTGGTGAGGAAGTTGAGAATTAACCTGACTTTGGTGTCCATGAAAAGATCAATCCAGCAACAGAAGCCTGTTTGAGGATCCTCCTGGAAGACACAACGTTTCAGTAATGTCAGCCTTGGAAATCCGGATCTTATGAATACATTGCAGTCTCACTGTAGATACGCTAATCTTGGGCTCAAAGATAGGTATGGGAGAAGTGGATTTGTATTCGTGGGACATTGGCATCACTATTGGGGAGGAAAGAAATTCTACTGAGGGATTGGGCTCCATCTGAACCATGCTGGGACCAGGATCCTGGTGAATCAAAAGAAAGAATTTGTAGAGGACCTATGAGATGGCTTTTTAGAGCAGCTTGTAGTAAAGCCCAAAAGGCAATCCTGGATTTGATTTGGAAGATTAAGGTAAAGAAACAACAAGGAGGCATTGATTGTAGTATGATAGAATTCACCCTGCAGTTTGAGAGAGAGAAGCTAAAATCAGGAGTGTTGGTATCAGTTGAGTGAAGGTAATTGAAGAAGCATAAGAGAAGAACTAGCCAAAATTGATTGGATGGGGTCACTAGCAGGGATGATGATAGAATAGCAATGGCTAGAGTTTCTGAAAATAATTTGGAGATGTAGGATTGGTTTATCTCAAGTAATTAGAATTATTTTAAAGGGAGAATCAGGAAAAAGTGGGAGACAAGGGAAATCAAAAACAAGATAAAAGCAAAAGAGATGGCACATAATATAACAAAAATTAATAGGAATCTGGTGGATTGAGAAACTTTTCAAAACCAACAAAAACAATTTTAGAAGTACTAAGAGAGAAAATATGAAATATGAAGGTAGTGAGTCAATAATATAAAAGGGAATACTAAAAGTTTTTTTCAGATACATAAAGAGTAAAAGGAGGCTAGAGTAGACAGCAGAAAATGATGCCATAAAATTACACTCGAAAGGTGGTAATGGGGGACAAAGAAATGGCAGATGAACTGAATAAATATTTTGTATCAGTATTCAATACGGAGACAACATGCCAGAAATTTGAGAATGTAGCTGCTATTACTAAGGAGAAAGTGCTTGAAATGTTGAAGAATCTGAAGATTGACTACACCCTTGGGTTCTGAAGGAAGCAGCTGAAGAGACTGTGGAGGCATTATTAATGACCTTTCAGAAATCACTAGATACTGAAATGTTTTCAGAGGTCTGAGAAATCACAAATGACACTCCACTTTTTAAGAAGGGAGGGAGGCAAAAGATAGGAAATTATAGGCCAGTTAGTCTGACTTCAGTGGTTGGCACAATGTTAGAATCCATTATTAAGGCTGACGTTTCAGGCTACTTGGAGGCACATTATAAAACAGGTCAAAGTCAACATGGTTTACTTAAGGGGAGATTTTTGCCTGACAAACCTGTTGGAATTCTTTTAAGCACTAACAGGTAGGATAGAAAAAGAAGAGTCAACGGATGTTGTTTAATTGCATATCTAAAAGACCTTTGACAAGGTGTTGCACATGAGGCTGCTAAACAAGATAGGAGACCATATATTAAAGGAAGAATGAAAAGAATATTGTTGAATGGAAGAATGCAAAGAGTCAGTATAAAGGGAACCTTTTCTGGTTGTATGCCACTGATTAGTGGTTCTCTACCGAGATCGGTGTTGGGTCCTCTACTTTTCATGTTATAGATTAATGAGCTGGATGATTGAATTGCTGGCTTTGTGGCCACATTTGTGGACCATACAAAGATAATTGGAGGGGCAGTTCATGTTGAGGAAGCAGGGAGTGAACAGATTAGGATAATGGGAAAAGAAATAGCTGATGGAATACAGCGTAGGGAAGTGTATAGCCATGCACTTTGGTAGAAAAAAATAAAGGCATAGAATATTTTCTAAATGGGGAGCAATTCAGAAATCTGAAGTGCAAAAGAACTGGGAAATCCTCATCCAGGATTCCCTAAAGGTTAACTTGAAGGTAATCAAATGTAATTTTAGTCTTCATTTTGAGAGGACTGGAATATAAAAGCAATGATCTAATGTTAATCCTTTATAAGGCCTTGCTTAGACTACATTTGGAGTATAGTGAGCAATTTTGAGGTCCTTATCTATGGAAGCATAAGCTGGCATTGGAAAGAATCCAGAGAAAGTTTACAAGAATGATCCCCCTAGTAAAAGGTTCATGTTTGGGGAGTGTTCAATGGCTCTGGGCCTGTACTCACTGGAGTTTAGAAGCATGAGGGATGATCTCATTGAAACCTACTAAATATCGAAAGGCCTGTACAGAGTGGACATGGAGAGGATATTTTCAATATTGGGAGATGCTAGGATCAAAGGGCTCAGCCATAAAATGAAAGGATGTCCCTTTTAGAACAGAGATGAGGAGGAATTTCTTTAGCCAGATGGTAATGAATCTGCGAAATTCATTGCCACAGATTGCCTGTGGGGGCCAAGTCATTGGGTATATTTAAAGTGGAGGTTGATGGGTTCTTGATTATGAGAAGACCGGAGAATGTGGTCGTGTGGGAAAATAAATCAGCCTAAATCAGGCAGTCCCAATGTGTTGAATGGCCTAATTCTGCTCCTGTGTCTTATGGTTTCATTGTCATATAGTATTTGTCTTCTACCCAAAATTCATTGTAGCCTATCATGTAATAATTATGCCTTGAATGACAGGTGTCACCAGTAGAGGTATTACTGAGGCACATTTGGAATGAGTAACTTAGAAGGTAATTGCTGGATTAAACTCTCCCAATTGGTTTAAGCAATGCTTTTGCAAATTGGAAGGTGCTTCCAATTGTTCTGAAACTGCCCATTAATGTCTCCTGATATCAACAGAACACTTTTTAACTAGCATAAAGGAACAAACCTTCTCTGCTGAGGCTTTCCATGATAATCAATGTAGAAAACTCCTTGCACTCCTATCAGTGTGGGTGGATACAGGAATTCCATGAATAATGTCACCAATAGCTTTTCATCCAATGCTGAATAAGGTCCTGCACACTAATGTAAATCACACATAGAAGTGCCTGGTCAAATTTCACAAATGGCACAATTTTACTTGAAATGAACACAAGTGCAATTTATCCTGAGAAAAAAACTGAATGCTCCACAATAAAATTTCTCACATTTGCTGCATTGCTTAACAATGGCACCTTTGTGTAGTATTTGACTTCAGGGAAAATAGTTTGAAGCCAAATTTAGAGTAGGACTCCACAGACCTTGAGTCCAATCCAAACCCCATGTTTGTAAGGTAAACGGTTGGATGAATATGATGGCGTTGTACAAAACAATGAAATGATAAAACAGATGAGAAAATCATCTTCAATAAACCACATTCATATAGCTATTGCAGAAATTATCCACTGCTGTACCATTGAAAACAGAAGTTTGTTTTGCAACACATGATACATCAATTTTCCATTCAATTCATTGTATCTTTTCCATTTTTTATTGCAATTCTCAAATTGAAATCCTTATCCATCTTTTGATTTACTGTAATTCATTTACTGACAAATAATTTTGCCAATCAACTTTCGAGCTCTTAGCTTCATCCCTCCCCTTCCTGTCTTCTCCTACCATTTCGAATCTCCCCCTCCCCCTCCCACTTTCAAATTTCATACTATCTCTTCTTTCAGTCAGTCCTGACGAAGGGTCTCGGCCCGAAATGTTGACTGTACTTCTTTCTACAGATGCTGCCTGACCTGCTGCGTTCCATCAGCATTTTGTGTGTGTTGCTTGAATTTCCAGCATCTGCAGATTTTCTCGTGTTTACTGATAAATAATGATTACTTTGACAACTGCAGTATATAATTACACAATATTTGCAGTCGATGGAAAGTCTTGCAGAACGTGAACAGCTTTAGCCTGTCTATAAAAGTTTACAGCGAGTTTGTTTCCTGTTCTGTACAGCTCTGACATGAACATCCATCAGGCTGAATGCTGCCAATATTTCAGAGCTAAGAATCATTTCCCTTTGCAGGATTCACATAAACAATTGATGGGCTCAACTGTGAAGAACCAATTGATCTGTATTTTCTTTTTTGCACAATGCTCTTTGTGTTTTTATATAAACATGATATATCACCTTTTATTTGTTTCTTGGAATGCAGACCAAAATAATCAGGCATGTTAATTACAGCCAGTAGCTCAGTCCTGAGGAAAGAGAAAGATGGGAAGATGGGAAGATAGGGGAGTTTATCTGGTGCTTAATCTGGTAGAACCATATTTCAAATTCTGAAACGTGCCTGCATTATGTCTTGCATGCATATAGTAATACTAAAATTCTGGTTTCTTTCTGTTCTCACCTTGCTCGGCAGTAGCTCTATATTCATTATTTCCCTGAATTCTTAAACTGGATGATATATTGATTTAAATCTCCTAACTGACTTTTATTGGTACATATTGAAGTATATCTGGTAGATATTGAATACATAATAGCTCATACAGGCTTCTAAGTATTGCTAAAGCTAATAGCCCAGATCTTACTGTTATAAAGATGGTGAGACTGCCAACTTTTGGAGTTTAAAGCTGACATTTCTGGACTACAAGTAGTGGATGCGGCCCAGTCAATCACAAGTAAAGCCCTCCCTGCCACCGAGCACATCTACATGGAGCACTGTTGCAAGAAAGCAGCATCCATTATCAGGGACATCCATCACACAGGTCCTGCTCTCTTCTCACTGCTGTCATCAGAAAGAGGTAGAGGAGGCTCAGGACTCACACCACCGGGTTCAGGAATTGTTATTTCCCCTTAACCATCAAGTTTTTGAACCAGAGGGGATAACTTCACTCAACTTCACTTGCCCCATCACTGAGCTGTTCCCACACCCAATGGGCTCACGTTCAAGGACACTTCATCTCATGTTATTGCTTATTTATTTATGATTATTATTATTTTCACTTATATTTGCAGAGTTTGTTGTGTCTTGCACATTGGTTGTTTGTCCATCCTTTCGGGTGTGATTCCATCCTGGATCTACTGTGTATACCTGCAAGAATATGAATCTCAGGGTTGTATGTGGTGACATATCAGATTTAGATTCAGTTTATTGTCATTTAGAAACCACAAATGCAATGCAGTTAAAAAATGAGACAACATTCCTCCGGAACGATATCACAAAAGCATATGACAAAACAGACTACACTAGAAAATCCACATAATGTTTGGCAATCCCCAATCCAGAGTGCGGAGAGGCTGCTGCATATTAATATCACGCTACCGTCTTAGCACGTTCCCCGGAAAGGAGCTTTTACATATGAACTTTTATAATAAATTTACATTTAACTTTGAACTTTTCAACATGCTGAGAATGTGCTGAAAACAGGAACAACTTCTTCAATGCTTTCATGGGGAGGTGCAGTGGCTATCTAGGGTATGGCAGGTTTGGCATGTGCCCTGGGCGCCACTTGAAGGGGGGCACCACTGAGCAGTTTCTATTAAAGTCAGACAAGTCATCCTTGGATAATGAAAAAAGAATTTTATTCAGATGTATGATCTGTCTTTGATTATCTTGGGTGAGAAGCACTAGGATGGCCTTATTTCAGAGCATTGTGTAAGACCGTGAAATATTTCTTCACCAAGAAGAAGGAAAGTGGAGCTGAAGGACGGAAGAGACAAAAGTTGGAGGCGGAGGAAGCCAAGAAGTCGAGCAAGTTCTTCATGCCCTTCTTTGAAAAGCCCGGAACAAGTAGTTCGACACGTTCCATAGAGTCGCCTGCACCTGCTACAAGTTTGTTAGAATCCGAAGGTGGATCAAGTACAAATGCGTCACAAGCTGAGGAGGAAGTCAAGGCAGATAAATCCGAGTATGATGAGATTGAGAGTGAATATGCCACAGAGAACGTGGACATGACAGGAGGGGAAGACGATGGTGGTGGTGGTGATGTTGAGTGTATTGACAAGATTTTACCTGACGAGATTGAACCTGATGACACTGAACCTAGTGAACTGGATGGTGTCAAAGAGCCTTGAATTATCATACCAAAAGTGATTGAACAGCATGACATTGGACTTCTGAAGTTCGACAAGGATACTGGAAAAGCAATTCTGCCTGATGTGGTGAGAACAGAAATAATAAAGCTGGGTTCGAAGTATTTCCAGAACAGTGAGGGGCCTTTCCTACCAACAAATAACCACTCAATGAACAAAACTTGGTTCAAGATGAAATTGGGAAATGGTTGTGATGAGGAAGTGACTCGCTCATGGCTGGTCTATTCCCATTCTAAAAAGTCTGCATTTTGTATCTGCTGTCTTCTCTATTCCCAGTCAGACCATCAATCCTCATTGGAGCAGGAAAGTGGATTCAACCAGTGAAAAGCACCTGAAAGGATTAGTGTTCATGAAAATGCCAAGAATCATCAGGAATGCTTCACACAGTGAAAAGAAATTTAGCTGGAAACAGAGGAGCTATTGACAAGGTATTTTAGTCTCCAGTTGAAAAGGAAAAGCAGAAGTGGCGTGATATCTTGATGAGAATCCTTCACTGCATAAAATTGCTTGCAACTCAGAACCTGGCTTTGCGAGGACACGGGGAGTCACTTCAGCTAAGCGATGACTTTAATGTGGGAAATTTCCTTGGCTTACTGAAACTACTGGCCATCTTTGACCCTGTCATAAAAGAACACCTCACTCATTTGCAAAGTCATCCTGGATCCACATCTAATTTTTCACCGGGTGTCCAAAACGAATTCATCCACATGATGGCATCCACTGTTCACCAGAGTTTACTGAGAAGCGTTTGTAAAGCCAAGTACTATGGTCTCATGTTCGACTCGATTCCTGATCAGGCACACTGTGAGCAGATGTCAGAAGTAGTGAAGTATGTGGAAGTTGATTTTGAGAGGAAAACAGTCCATGTTAGAGTCCTTCCTTGGTTTTATCCAGATAAACCAGAAGGATGCTGAGAGCTTGGTTGAAGGCATCTTGAAACAGCTAGAGAAGGACAAAATGGAGCCACAAGATTGTTGGTCATAGTGCTATGACAACACTGCTGTGATGGCTGGTCACAGAAGTGGTGTTCATCAAAGAATAAGTGAGAAAAACAACCAGGTAGTGTTTGTGAATTACGACAATCACTCACTTAACTTGCTGGGTGTACATGCACCCAAGCAGGATACAATGATGGTCACGTTTTTTTGGAACCATCGAAACTCTCTATGTGTTTTTCTCTTGTTCAACACAGTGCTGGGAAAAACTCAAAAAACACCGTGACTGTGGTTGTTAAGTTGGCGTCTGAAACCAGGTGGAGTGCAAGGACAGAAGCAGTGAACCTCATCAATAAGCACCTTGAGGAGATACTTCAAGTTCTCCAGGACATGATAAACAATGAAAACGAGACCAGTGAAACAAGAAGTGATGCAAGGCAGCTGTACAACCCAATGTTGAGTTACGATTTTCTGATTTTGCTAGGATTTTGGAACAAAGTACTCAATCGCATTGACCATATTCAAAAGAGGCTGCAGGATCCTAGCATGAACATCCACAATGCTGCCCTGGATTTGAAAGCCCTCCGAGATCATTTTTATGATGAAAGAGAATTGTTGGTCGGTGAGTCACTCAAAGAAGGAGTTGGTCTCTGTCAAGAATGGAATTGTTGAAGTTGAAAGTCATCAGAGACGAAAGAAATGAATGGCTGATGAGAACTTGAGAGACGCTGGGTTAATAGCTAAGGAGGAAATGGAAAAAGTCATGAAGGGAACACTTGACTGTCTTCACAGAGAAATGGATGAAAGGTTCACTCGTTTGCAGAACACTGACGCCAAGTTTGGGTTCCTTCTCGATGTTGAGGGACTGTGTTACAGTGCTGATAGTAACAACCTGAAGAAGAAGTGCGAAAATTTGGGCGAATTATACAGCTCTGATGTTGACGGACAGCAGCTATATGAAGAAATTTTGGATTGCAGAATGTTGCTATCAAGACAGATCAACGTGAAAATATCAAAACCTAAAGAGATTCTTGAATTTATTGTTCAGTATGGAGATGACAGTGCCTTCCCCAATCTTTGCATTGCTATTCAGATAATACTAACCATCGCAGTTTCTATTGCCAGCTGTGAGAGATCATTCAGCAAGTTAAAACTAATACTTTCGTATTTGAGAGCCTCCATGGGTCAAGGCAGACTCTATGATCTTGTTCTGCTGTGTGTAGAAAGAGAAGAAACTGAAAAAACTGACTTTGATCACATCATAGGCCAATTTGCATCAGTGAAAGCAAGGAAGGTGCAGTTATAATTTTCATGTAGTGCCATAATTTGTTAATTAAAAGATTAACAAGCTTGACTTGTATTTTTGAGCTGATATTATAGTAAGCTTATCTAAATGATGTGTGTCAGATGTTTGGACAGGGGCGCAATTTCAGTGCTTGCCATAGGCGCTATTTTCTGTAGATACGCCCCTGGGGAGGTGCTACCTAATATGAAACTCATAACCTCCACCCTCATCGGATTCTCTTGCTATGGCACTCTAAGTGGCCAGAATCTGTGTTGAAAGCCCATGAACTGTATATCAGAACCACACATGCTGATTGGCCTGGAAGCTTATTCTCTTGAAACTGGCTGGGTAATATGAGAACCCAGTTAAGAATCCATGCAGGGGATTTTATGCACTCGCATTAGCCTGGAATTGATGACTCTTATCTGCTCCTGTTATGATTAGGATATTTACCTGTGATTTTCTGACAAATATTTGTAGATGCATAAGCTTAAGAAATTACAACAAAGGATGTAGTAATCAACAACTCATGGCAATAGGATACATAAAGAGGTTAATTAAATTGAAAACCACGTGAGTGCCTTTTTCCACCAGTTATCATTCATTTTGGTTCAATCAAACCAATTTGATGATTGGCACATATAAATTATATCCATCACAATTCTGTGTGTTGAAGCAACAACTGGAATGCCATCAACTGCACAGCAACACATTTCTAAATGCCACGTGATTCACTTTCAATGAAAAATGTAATGAAAAGGAAAATCAGAGTTGAGCAAAAACAAGAATTTCTTATCCTTCTGTGTACCTTGTCTGTCTGCAATGATAAACCATTGTCTTCCTCAAAAGCATGGCCTTGAATGAAAAGCCCCACAAAAACATGTTTTTATAGTCAACTTCAACATTACGGATGTGGACCCCTTCCCAGACTCTTCATCCTCCTGGTGGGGCCTCAAATCTCTTTTACCCCCAACAGAACTCTTTACAATCTTTATCCAGACTGGACAAGGAAATTCATTAAACAGCAGGTGTGAAAAAAACTCTTATTAGAAATACATTCAGGCCTCTGAACAGTTACCAGGAGGTGGGGTAAAAATTACAACTGGAGACAGCATATTGTTATGCCGTTAGCCCCCTCCTTTGTGAAAATCGCAAGAACCCTAGTTAAGGGGGGGTCAACTGACCCAAAAAGAGAGAGAGACCATGTTCTCCCAAGAAGCAGAATGAAGGTGACCTTGACTATTGTCTCATGGAGACCACGTGAAAAGCCCTCGGGCAAAGTGGGCTGGTTGAGAGAGAGATCGCATTACCTGCAACTTGATTGACACCTGCGATCCCGTGAAGAAGTATAAAGGCGGGTCTGAGGGGGGAAAACCCTCAGACGCACCCAGGAGACACGATATCGATTCCCGTGGGAGCGGGACGCCATTTTGAAGGAAGCCACGTGCGTTAGATTCCGAATTTGAATCTGTGGCTAAAACCAACGAAAGACTGCTTTTAAATAACAACGGGGAAGTCTGCTCCCCTGATTCCAAGGATTTGCTCTGCCAAGACAACGGGCAAGTGTTCATCTTTTCTAAATCATCTCTTTCTCTCTACAACGTAAAAACCCCGGCGGGTTCCCAGAAAGGAAAAGCCTGCAAACTTCTGAGTGACTCTTTATACTTCCGTTGGACTCAGTATTACCCCCTAGACAACTGTAGAGCTTATTTCTAATTGATTATGGTTACACCGGTGTTTTAGATTGAGATTTGACGACGTGTATGATCTGAATGTTTTGTATTAACCATACGTTTGTGCCCTTGTTGAATAAAACGTTTGAAAATAGTAGCATCCGACTCAGCTGATCCATCTATCTTTGCTGGTAAGTTACCTGGTTACGGGGTTTTCGTAACAATATAAAAAGGGCATATAACTGGCAAGTAAAAAGGGCAATCACATGATAGTCATGGAGGATTTCAATATGCAGGTAGATTGGAGAAGTCAGGTTCAAAGTTCAAAGTAAATTTTATTATCTAAGTACAAACTGTATATGTCACTAAGATCCATTTTCCTGCGGGCATACTGATGCACCATCAATAACTCACGCTGAGACTTAGGAAGTGAGATATCGGCTTTTATTGACTGAAGAACAACACTACATCCTGGGAAAATGAGGGAGAGCAGCAGGCCACAGTCGCCTTTATACAGGGGTCTGTGGGAGGAGCCACAGGGGCAGTCAGCAGGGTCTGTGGGAGGAGCCACAGGAGCAGTCAGACAGGTATATCTAGTTCACCACATTCACCCCCCCTTTGTTTAAAAAAAAATCCCCAAGCATATTTACAGGTTAAGTCTATCAGGTGGTCGAATCGTTCGCTGCGATCTATGTAGCTCCGGCTGCAATTGCACAGGAGCCGGAGGTGATGACGGCACAGGTGCCGGAGGTGGTGATTGCTCCGGAGGCGGAGAGTGGGTTGGTTCTGTCCCAACAGGAGGTGTCAGGGATCCCTCGCGTGTGAGCGAGGTCCCTGGAATAGACGCGTACGGGATGCCCGGTACATGAGCGTCGTGAGGAGTCTGTGTGGGGCACGGTGCGTGCGGAGTCACCTCGGGTACAGGGTGCATAGTTACCGTGGAATGCTCGGGGTAGTGGTCTGCTGCTCCGGCGGGCGCCAGGTCGCGGACAGAGACCGTGTCCTCCCGCCCATCAGGCAAGACCACGTAGGCATACTGGGGATTAGCATGCAGGAGGTGAACCTTCTCGACCAGCGGTGAGTACTTATTACTCCTCGCATGTTTACGTAGCAGCACTGGCCCTGGGGACGTCAGCCAAACTGGCAGGGTGGTCCCAGTGACAGACTTCCTGGGAAAAGAGAATAAGCGTTCGTGAGGGGTGGCATTAGTGGACGTACACAACAGGGAGCGGATAGAGTGGAGTGCCTCAGGGAGGACCTCCTGCCATCGGGAGACCGGCAACCCTTTTGACTTAAGGGCTAAAAGTATGGCCTTCCACACTGTGGCATTCTCCCTCTCCACCTGGCCATTCCCCCGGGGATTATAACTCGTGGTGCGACTAGTAGCAATGCCCCTAGCAAGCAGGAACCGGCGCAACTCGTCACTCATAAAGGAGGACCCTCTATCACTGTGGATATAGCAGGGATATCCGAACAGAGTGAAGAGCTGGCGCAGGGCCTTTATGACGGACGTGGTAGTAGTGTCGGGGCAGGGAATGGCAAAGGGGAATCGCGAGTACTCGTCAATAATACTGAGAAAGTAGACATTGCGGTCGGTGGAGGGAAGGGGGCCCTTAAAGTCAATACTCAGTCGCTCAAAAGGGCGGGTGGCCTTGACAAGCTGCGCAGTGTCAGGACGGTAGAAGTGCGGTTTGCACTCAGCGCAGATCTGGCAGACCCTGGTCATCGTCCTGATGTCCTCCAGGGAGTACGGCAGGTTCCGGGCTTTAATGAAATGATAAAACCGGGTGACCCCCGGGTGGCAAAGTTGGGCATGAAGGGCATACAGCTGGTCGAGCTGGGCACTAGCACACGGTCCCCGGGATAGGGCATCAGAGGGTTCATTGAGCCTGCCAGGCCGGTATAGGATATCGTAATTGTAGGTGGAGAGTTCTATTCTCCATCGCAAAATTTTATCATTTTTGATTTTGCCCCGCTGTTGGTTGCTGAACATGAACGCAACCGAGCGCTGGTCGGTCAGCAAGGTGAACCTTCTGCCGGCGAGATAGTGCCTCCAGTGCCTAATAGCTTCCACTATGGCTTGGGCTTCTTTCTCCACCGCGGAGTGCCGAAGTTCAGAGCCTTGAAGGGTACGAGAAAAAAACGCCACTGGCCTGCCTTCCTGATTGAGGGTAGCAGCCAGCGCGACGTCAGAGGCGTCACTCTCTACTTGGAAAGGAATGGTCTCGTCTACCGCATGCATCGTTGCTTTGGCAATGTCCCCTTTAATGCAGCTGAAGGCCGCGCGGGCCTCAGCAGAGAGGGGAAAGGTGGTAGACTTGACCAGGGGGCGGGCCTTGTCTGCATAATGGGGAACCCATTGGGCGTAATAGGAAAAAAAACCCAGGCACCGCCGGAGGGCCTTGAGAGTAGTGGGAAGGGGGAGTTCTAACAGGGGGCGCATACGGTCGGGGTCAGGGCCAATGACCCCGTTCTCCACGACATACCCAAGGATAGCGAGTCGTGTGGTTCTGAACACACACTTGTCCTTGTTATAAGTGAGGTTCAAAGCATCGGCCACTTGGAAAAAGCGTTGGAGGTTGGCGTCATGATCCGACCAGTCGCGACCACAGATGGTGATGTTATCTAGATAGGGAAATGTGGCCGTCAGTTTGTACTGGTCCACCATCCGGTCCATCTCCCTCTGGAAGACTGAGACCCCATTTGTGACACCAAATGGGACGCGCAGAAAGTGATAGAGCCTGCCACCCGCCTCGAAGGCGGTGTAGGGGCGGTCCTCTGGGCGGATGGGGAGCTGGTGACGCCGGCAAAGATGGCCGCTCACATCCGGGCATGCAAGATGGTGAGTCGGGGGTGGGGCCTGGTGACGCCGGCAAAGATGGTTGTCCACATCCGGTCATGCAAAATGGCGGCCCCCAGGTCTCAGACCTGCGCTGCTCGACCCCGGGCGCGGTTTAGACTTACATACCTTGGCGAAATGGCCCTTCTTCCCACAGCTGGAACAAGTCGCTTCGCGAGCCGGGCAGCTGTTTCTGGGATGTTTCGGAAGCCCACAAAAGTAACAGAGTTTTATACCTGGCGAATTCGAGGGGTTCGAGATACCGCGACTGACAGCGGCGTTGGCGAATTCGCTCGGAACCGGGGAATCACGCGGCTGGACCTCTTCGGCGTACAGCTGCGCAGCCTCTATCGTATCGGCCGTCTCTATCGCGGAGCGTAAGGTAAGATCAGCTTTTTCCAGCAGCCGCTGGCGTATACACACTGACTGGACCCCAGTCACAAAAGCGTCTCGGACCAAGAGTTCCGTATGCTGTTCCGCTGTGAGCGCTTGGCAGTCACAAGTCCGCGCGAGTGCCTGTAGATCTCGGAGAAATTCAGCAGTCGACTCCGTAGGCCGCTGTTTTCGTGTTGCCAAGCGGTGCCGTGCATAAACTGGATTTACTGGCCGCAGGTACTGTCTTTTGAGGGCGGCAAGCGCCTCCTCGTAGGTGGATATGTCCCTGATGAACGAATAAACTTTTGGGGCGACCCTCGAGAGGAGAAGTCTGAGCCGAACAGCCGAGTCGGTGGCACGAACCTCCTCTAAGTACGATTGGAAGCACACCAGCCAGTGTTCAAAGGCAAGAGCTGCTCCAGGGTCTTGGGGGTCCAAGTCCAGGCGTTCTGGGCGTAAAACAGTTTCCATGTTGTAACTTTCAGTCAATAAAATTGATGCACCATCAATAACTCACGCTGAGACTTAGGAAGTGAGATATCGGCTTTTATTGACTGAAGAACAACACTACATCCTGGGAAAATGAGGGAGAGCAGCAGGCCACAGTCGCCTTTATACAGGGGTCTGTGGGAGGAGCCACAGGAGCAGTCAGACAGGTATATCTAGTTCACCACACATACTCAGCAAATCTACAGAATAGTAACAATAAAAGGATCAATGAAGGATCCGCTAAAGTGCAGAAGACAACAAACTGGGGAAGTGCAAATGTAAATTGATAGCAGTAAATAATAAGAACATGAGATAACAAGATAAAGAGTCATTAAGGTGAGGTCATTGATTGTGTGAACATCTCAATAGATGGGCAAGTGCATGTAGTTACCCTCTTTGTTCAAAAGCCTGTTGATTGTGAGGTAGTAACTGTTCTTGAATCTTGGGGTGCAAGTCCTGACACACATATCGTTTCATGTAGATGTGCTCAATGGTCAGAAGGGCTTTACCCATGATGTACTGGGCTGAAACAATTATCTTTTGTGGGATTTTCCATTCACAGACATTGATGTTTCTATACCAGTCAATCAGTACACTCCCCGCTACACTGGTTACCAAGTGAAGCAATTTGTAGAATGCCTATAAGATGGATTTCTGGTCAGCTTATGGTTGAGCCCATATGGGAAAAGGCAACTCTGGATTGGGTGTTGTACAATGAACCAGATTAAATCTGGAGATAGAAAATGTGTGTCAGAAGGGCAATGTCATGATAATCGTTGGGGATTTTAACATGAAAGTGGATTGGGAAAGCCAGGCCAGTACTGGACCTCAAGAGAGAGAATTTGTAGAATGTCTAAGGGATGGCTTTTTAGAACACCTTGTTGCTGAGCCCACTAGGGGATCAGCTATACTTGATTGGGTGTTGTGCAATGATCTGGAGGTGATAAGAGAGCTTAAGATGAAGGAACACTTAGGAAACAGTGATCACAATATGACTAAGTTTCACTTTGATATTTGAGAAAGAGAAGCTAAATTCTAATGCATCAGTATTTCAGTGCAATAAAGGAAATTACATTGGCAATAGAGGGGAACTGGCCAAAGTTGACTGGAAAAGGACACTAGCAGGAAGGACAGCAGAGCAGCAATGGCTGGAGTTTCTGCAAAAAATGAAGGAAGTGCAAGACATATATATTCCAAATAAGAAGAAATTTTCGAATGGAAGAAGGACACTACCGTGGCTGACAAATGAAGTCAGAGCCAAAGTAAAAGCGAAAGAGAGGGCACACAAGGAAGCCAAAGCTAATGGAAAGACAGAGGATTGGGAAGCTTTTAAAAACTTACAGAAGAAAACTAATAAGCTCATTAGGAAGTAAAAGATGAATTATGAAAGGAAGCTGGCAACTAATATCAAAGAAAATACTAAAAGCATTTTAAAGTGTATAAAGGGTAAAAGAGAGATGAGGGTAGATATAGAACCAATAGAAAATGACACTGGAGATATTGTAATGAGAGATGCAGAGATGGCAGAGGAACAGAATGCATACTTTGCATCAGTCTTCACACTGGAAGACATCTGAACTATACCGGATATTCAAGAGTGTCAAGGAAGTGAAGTATGTGCAGTGTAAATTAGGACAGAGAAGGTGCTCAGGAAGCTTAATGGTTTGAATGGGGATAAATCTCCTGGACCTGATGGAATGCACCCTTTGGTTCTGAAGGAAGTAGCTGGAGAGATTGCGGAGGCATTACAATGAACTTTCAAGAATCCATAGATTCTGGCATTGTACTGGTTGAGTGGAAAATTGCAAATGTAACTCCACTATTTAAGAAGGGTGGGAGGCATCAGAAAGGAAACTATAGATCTGTTAGCTTGACATCAGTGGTTGGGAAGTTGTTGGAATCGATTGTTAGGGATGAGATTATGGAGTACCTGGAGGCACGTGACAAGATAGGCCAAAGCCAGCATGGTTTCCTGAAAGGAAAATCCTGCCTGACAAACCTACTGCAATTTTTTGAGGAAATTACAAGCAGGGTAGACAAAGGAGATGCAGTAGATGTGTTGTACTTGGATTTTCAAAAGGCCTTTGACAAGGTACTGCACATGTGGCTGTTTAGCAAGATAAGAGCCCATGGAATTACAGGGAAGTTACTAACATGGGTGGAGCATTGGCTGATGGGCAGAAAACAGAGAATGGGAATAAAGGGATCCTATTCTGACTGGCTGCCGGTTACCAGTGGAGTTCCACAGGGGTCGTTGTTGGGACTGTTGCTTTTTGCAATGTATGTCAATGATTTGGATGATGGGATTAATGGATTTGTGGCTAAATTTTCCAATGATACAAAGGTAGGAGGAGGAGTGGGTAATATTGAGCAACAGAGAGCCTGCAGAGAGACTTAGATAGGTTAGGGGAATGGGTAAAGAAGTGGTGAATAAAGCACAATGTTAGAAAGTGTACGGTCATGCACTTTGGTGGAAGAAATAAGCGGGCAGACTATTATTTAGATGGGGAGAGAATTCAAAATGCAGAGATGCAAAGGGACTTGGGAGTCCTTGTGCAGGATACCCAAAAGGTTAACCTCCAGGTTGAGTTGGTGGTGCAGAAGGTGAAATCAATGTTAGCATTCATTTCTAGAGGTATAGAATATAAGAACAGGGCTGTGATGTTAAGGGTCTATAAGGCACTTGTGAGACCACACTTGGAGTATTGTGTGCAGTTTTGGGCTCCTTATTTTAGAAAGGATATACTGACATTGGAGAGGGTTCAGAGAGATTCACGAGAATGATACCAGGAATGAAAGGGTTAATGTATGATAAACGTCTGGCAGCTCTTGGGCTGTATTCCCTGGAGTTCAGGAGAATGAGGGGGGGATCTCATAGAAACATTCTGAATGTTAAAAGGCGTGAACGGATTAGATATGGCAAAGCTGTTTCCCATGGTAGGGGAGTCTAGGACAAGAGGGCACAACTTCAGGATTGAAGGACATCCATTTATAACAGATGTGGAGAAATTAATTTAGTCATAAGGTGGTAAATGTGTAAAATTTGTTGCCACGAGCAGCTATGGAGGCCAAGTCATTGGATACATTTAAGGCAGAGATAGATAGGTTCTTGATTAGCCAGGGCATCAAAGGGTATGGGGAGAAGGCAGGGGAGTTGGGATGACTGGAAGAATTGGATCAGCCGATAAATGAATGGCGGAGCAGACTTGATGGGCCGCATGGCCTACTTCTGCTCCTGTATCTTATGGCCTTATGGTTTTATTAAATCAACGAGCATAAGGTAAAGACAGTGATCATAAAATGATATAAAGTTGATTGGAAGAGGACAGTAGCAGGTATGATGTCAGAACAGCAATGGCTGTAGTTTCTGGGATTAATTCAAAAGGTTCACGATAGATTCATCACAAAGAAGAAAAAGTATTCTAAAAGAAGGATGAGACTGACAAGGGAAATGAAAGACAGCTTAAAAGCAAAAGAGATGGCATTTAATATAGCAACAAAAATAAGGTAATGTTAGAGGAATATTAGAAGATTTAAAAACTAACAGAAGGCTACTAAAAAAGAAAACAGGAGAGAAATGGTAAAGTATGAGAGTAAGCTAGACAATCAGATACCAAAAGATTTTTCAGATATGTATGGAGTAAAATAGAGGAGAGTGGATATCTGACAGCTGGAGAATGACACTGGAGAGTTGTAATGGGGGGGGGGGGAATTAGGAAATGGTGGATGAACCTAATAAATACTTTGCCTCAGTCTTCACTGTGAACGACACTAGAGTTTTCAAAAACTTTGCGAGTTTCATGGGGCAGAAGTAAGTTTAGTTGATACTATTGAGGAGAAGATGCTTAGGAAGCTGAAAAGTCTGAAGGTGGATAAGTCACATGAAGAAGACCAACTGTACCCCAAATTTTTTTTGAGAGGTTGTTGAAGAGATTACGGAGGCAGTAGTAGTGATCTTTCAAGAATCACTAACTTTGGGAAGGGTTCCAGACATCTGGAAAGTGGCAAATGTCACTTCACTATTAAGAAGGGATGGAGAGAAAAGACAGGGAATTAAAGGGCAGTTAGACTGACATCAGTGGTTGGTAAGATGTTGGATTCCATTATAAGAATGAAGTTTTGGGTACTTGGTGTTTCATAATAAAATAGGCCAATGTTTGCATGGTTTCCTTATGAGGTAATCTTCCCTGACAAATCTGTTGGAATTCTTTGGGGAAATAACAGGCAAGATAGACAAAATCAGTGGATGGTGTTTAATGGATTTTCAGAAGACCTTTGACAAGGTGCCATGCATGAGGCTGCTATACAAGATAAACATCCATGGTATTTCAGGAAAGATGCTAGTATGGATAGAATATTAGCTGACTGGCAGGAGGCAAAGTGTGGGAATAAAGGGGTCCTTTCTGGGTTTGCTGGTTGCCTGCCGGTAATTAGTGGTATTGAGCGATTATATGTCAATGATCTGTATAATGGAAATGACGCCTTTGTGGCCTGGTTTGTAGATGATGCAAAGACAGATGGATGGGCAGGTAGTGTTGAGGAAGCAGAGAGGCTGCAAAAGGATTTAGCCCGATTAGGAGAATGGGCACAGAAGTAGCAGATGGAACACCAGTGTCTGGAAGTGTACGGTCATGCAATTGGCAGAAGGAATAAAGCAGAGACTACGCAAAACGCACAACACGCTGGAGGAACTCAGCAGGCCGGGCAGCATCTGTGGAAGCGAACAGTCAATGTTTCAGGCCAAGACCCTTCATCAGGATGTCAGGAAGCAGAGACTATGTTCTAAACAAGGAGAACATTCAGAATTCAAAGGTGCAAAAGGACTTAAGAGCCCTCATTTAAAATTCCCTAAAGGTTAACTTACATGTTAGGAGTCAGGAGTAAAGAAAGGAAATCCAGCAATAGCATTCATTTTAAGTGGATGAGAATATAAACGCAGGGATGTAATGCTGAGGATTTATAAGACATTGGTCAGATTGCACTTAGAGTACTGTGAGCAGTTTTTGGCCTCTCATCAAAGAAAAGATGTGCTAGCATAGGAGGGGTTGCAAACGAGGTTTATAAGAATGATCCTGAGAATGAAAATGTTTAATGTATGAGGAGTATTTGATGGCTCTGTACCTGTACCTGTACCTGTACTTACTGAAGTTTGGAAGAAAGAGGGAGGATCTCACTGAAACTTATTGAATTCTGAAAATCTTTGGTGGAGTGGACGTGTAGAGAAATGTTCATGTAATGGGGGAGTCTAGGACAAGAGGTTACAGTCTCAGAATGCAAGGGTATCCCTTTATAATAGAGATAAGGAGGGATTTCTTCAAACGCAGTGTGATGAATCTGTGCAATTCTTTTCACAGGCAGCTGTGGAGGCCAAGTCATTGGGTGTATTTAAAGCAGAGGTTGGTGGGTTCTTGAATAGTAACTGTGTCAAAGGGCATGGAGAGAAAGTAGGAGAGTGGGATTGAGATAGATAATTATACCCATGATGGATTGGGGGGAATAAGACTCTATGGGCTAATTGGCCTAATTTTGCTCCTACATCCTATGGTCTTATGGACTTGCATTCTGTGATCTATAGTAGTAAAATTCACAAAGAAAAGGCCTTCACTATCGTGCAAAATTTTTTGGTCCTCATGCTGCAGGGTTTTGCAATGACTGAATCTTGAATAAAACAATCATTCATGCACTTTTCAATTTAATGCACCATTATTTCCTGTCAGTCATTATAGTTTAATTAGCTATTTATTTTTCTATCTATTTCTTCTCTTCTAAGTAGTTTGTGAGTATGTCTATTTACATAGTCTTTTGTGTATATAGAGTTCTCTTAGACACATTCACTGAGGCGTATTCTTCTTGTGGTATTTAGATTAAGAGCGTCAGCAGCCTTCAGACATGCTGCGGTACTCCTAGAGCTCCTGTGTGCAAAATTCTATGTAAATGCCCCCAAAATGGGGAATACTGTTCGTGCATTTTTGCCTTGAATATTAAGGTGACACATAACAATTGTATTTAATTATGGAAAACATTTTCTACTATATCATGACTTTAGCAAGAGTGCAATAAATAGAAGTTGGCAAATTTATAGAACTAAATCTGCAGAAATTTCCAGCAAAGCAGGCAGCATTTGCCATCTAAAGAACGGAATTGTAAACTTCATTTTTCTTTCCATGTGCTGCCAGACATTTTTTGTTTTAATTTCAAATTTCTAACATCTGCAGATTATTGTTCCTGCAGAATAGGCTGCTGATTTGCAATGACATGTCTTACCACTTTACACACAGACATGCTTCCCGCTATTGTGTTTACAGAAAAGAAATATCTTTATTAATATCCATAAACAAGATGGTAGCAGCAGAGACCTTTTCTGCAACGTAAAGGGGAAATATAACAATGTGACTACTAATAGCATGAGAGAGTATTCCTTCTGGGATAAGAAATCTCAGCTACTTGGAATCCAAGCATAACACACATCTCAGAGCCTCTGTTGTAAATACGTGTACAAAAATTAGGATTTCCCTTATAACTCAATAGCTCTGAGTCAAAGTGGCAGGATGTTACATTTCACAGAAAAAAACTAATTTTAAAAGTCTTTTGAGGACTGTAAGTTCCACAACTAAGAAAATTTCTTCACTAAGTAATTACATGTTGAAATGAATAATAACATTGGTATGGAAATACCTTAACTCCAAAGCCACCACAAATTTCTGTATTCTTTGTTACCTCCCAAAACGTCTAACACCAGAACGAGAAAATTCAGACTCTTTTTCTCTTTAATTACTCAGATTATAGTTACACCAAATTTAGTGTGCATGCTTACCATTAAGTCCTGTCATGTGTGATTGGAAACATGGCTTATTGAAAGTCAAGAGCCTCTGATCATAGCTGACTATAGTCATTATAGAGAATAGAGGTGTTAGGGAAATGAATGAAGATACTTCCAAATATATACAGTTGTGAAATTGTTATTAGCATTACGGAAAACTGTTCGTGAGTTTTATTATTCAATTATTTTTCATCTACATTTTGATGATTTTGTTTTAATTATATATTATTTTGATTTTTTTTCCCATTCAAAATTATTTCATCCAATTGTTCAATTCTACTTATTGACTGATAGACCATAAGTAAATTGCTGTCACAAGACAAACCTGCACATTTTATTTAAACAAAACTGCCTCTTTTTTTCAGAATTAATATGCATAATAACATTTCCAGACGACTGTAGCATTGAAATTAAATAAGTGATACCAAAGATCTATTAGAAAGATAGCCCTCTCTAACAATTTAAAACACAAGAATAGCAACGAAAGTCTATTTATACAATTCCAAAATTTTGAAAAAGTAAGGGTGAACTGATAAATTGTGCATAAAATAAAAATGATTATCTCCTTTCTTTTAAGGAAGACCTATATTCGGTGATAAATGTCTGTACCTTTGGTTTGACACCAGAGTAACTTTCTGCATTTGTGTATCTGAATTTGCCATTTAAAGAACTGATGGGTTCAGCTTAACTAATAGTCACTACAAAATAACCATCAACTACACCAGACACTCTGGCATTAACTGCTGCTGTTTTTGCTCACTGTAATGACATTACTCATTTAATAATAGCTGCAAACACATGAATGTAACTGCCGTGACAAGAAACCAATTGTATACATGAAAATGTTGGGAAGTCATGATGCAAGGATTTGTCATTTACAAAAATCAGAATGAAGCCTCAGCAAATGGGGTCAAATTAAAATGTTTTACAACAAGGATCAGTTAACTGGTATTTTTTAAAGTACATCGAGTTGCTTATTCACAGATCAACAATAATCATGTTCTTTTATTATTTATCTTTACTTAAATCTCCCCTTCTTAAATATTTTCTTCTTTCCTCATTATGTTTCCCATATATCAGTCTACCAAAGAAAAAGTGAGTATCAATAGACAATAGGCAATAGGTGCAGGAGTAGGCCATTCAGCCCTTCGAGCCAGCACCACCATTCAATGTGATCATGGCTGATCATCCACAATCAGTAGCCCGTTCCTGCCTTCTCCCCATATCCCTTGACTTCGCTAGCTTTAAGAGCTCTATCTAACTCTTCCTTGAAAGCATCCGGGGAATTAGCCTCCACTGCCTTCCGAGGCAGAGCATTCCATAGATCCACAACTCTCTGGGTGAAAGAGTTTTTCCTGAACTCTGTTCTAAATGGCCTACCCCTTTTTCTTAAACTGTGGCCTCTGGTTCTGGACTCCCCCAACATCAGGAACATGTTTCCTGCCTCTAGCGTATCCAATCCCTTAATAATCTTATATGTTTCAATCAGATCCCCTCTCATCCTTCTAAATTCCAGTGTATACAAGCCCAGTCGCTCCAATCTTTCAACATATGACAGTCCCACCATCCCAGGCATCAACCTTGTGAATCTACGCTGCACTCCTTCAATAGCAAGAATGTCCTTCCTCAAATTTGGAGAACAGAACTGAACACAATACTCCAGGTGGGGTCCCACCAGGGCCCTGTACAACTGCAGAAGGACCTCTTCACTCCTATACTCAACTCCCCTTGTTATGAAGGCCAACATGCCATTAGCTTTCTTCATTGCCTGCTGTACCTGCATGCTTATTTTCAGTGACTGATGAACAAGGACACCTAGATCTCATTGTACTTCCCCTTTTCCTAGCTTGACACCATTCAGATAGTAATCTGCCTTCCTGTTCTTGCTACCAAAATAGATAACCTCACATTTATCCACATTAAACTGCATCTGCCATGCATCTGCCCACTCACTCAACCTGTCCAAGTCACCCTGCATTCTCCTAACATCCTCCTCATATTTCACACTGCCACCCAGCTTTGTGTCATCTGCAAATTTGCTAATGTTGCTTTTAATCCCTTCATCCAAATCATTAATGTATAATGTAAATAGCTGCGGTCCCAGCACCGAACATTGCGGTATTCCACTAGTCACTGCCTGCCATTCTGAAAAGGACCCGTTAATCCCTACTCTTTGTTTCCTGTCTGCCAACCAATTTTCTATCCATTTTAGTACCCTAACCCCAATACCATGTGCTCTAATTTTGCCTACTAATCTTCTATATAGGACCTTATCAAAGGCTTTCTGGAAGTCCAGGTACAGTACATCCACTGGTTCTCCCTTGTCTATTTTCATAGATACATCCTCAAAAAATTCCAGAAGATTAGTTGAGCAAGAATTCCCCTTTGTAAATCCACGCTGACTCGGACTGATCCTGTTACTGCTATCCAAATGTGCCGCTATTTCATCTTTTATAATTGACTCCAGCATCTTCCCCACCACTGACGTCAGGCTAACTGGTCTATAATTCCGTTTTCTCTCTCCCTCCTTTCTTAAAAAGTGGGATAACATTAGCTACCCTCCAATCCTCAGGAACTGATCCTGAATCTATAGAACATTGGAAAATGATTACCAATGCTTCCAAGATTTCTAGAGCCACTCCTTAAGTACCCTGGGATGCAGACCATCAGGCTCTGGGGATTTATCAACCTTCAGTCTCATCAGTCTACCCAACACCATTTTCTGCATAATGTGAATTTCCTTCTGTTCCTCGGTTCACGAGGTCCTCTGGCCACTATTACATCTGAGAGATTGTCTGTGTCTTCCCTAGTGAAGAAAGATCCAAGTACCTGTTCAACTCGCCTGCCATTTCCTTGTTCCCGATAATAAATTCACCCATTTCTGCCTTCAAGGGCCCAACTTTGGTCTTAACTAATTTTTTCTTCTTCACATACCTAAAGAAGCTTGTACTATCCTCCTTTATATTTTTGGCTAGCTTACCTTTGTAACTCATCTTTTCTCCCTGTATTACCATTTTAGTTATCTTCTGTTGCTCTTTAAAAGTTTCCCAATCCTCTGGCTTCCCGCTCATCGTTGCTATGTTATACTTCTTCTCTTTTATTTTTATATTGTCCTTGACTTCCCTTGTCAGCCACAGTCACCCCCTACTCCCTTTAGAATCTTTCTTCCTCTTTGGAATGAACTGATCCTGTACCTTCTGTATTATTCCCAGAAATACCTGCCGTTGTTGTTCTACTGTCATCCCTTCTATGGTATCCTTCCATTTAACTTTGGCTAGTTCCTTCCTCATGGCTCCATAGTCCACTTCGTTCAACTGTAATACTGACACTTCTGATTTTCCCTTCACCCTCTCTAATTGTAGATTAAAACTTATCATATTATGGTCACTACCTCCTAATGGCTCCTTTACCTCGAATTCCCTTATCAAATCTGGTCCATTACACAACACTAGATCCACAATTGCCTTCTCCCTGGAAGGCTATTTATTATCTAAGTACAGAACTTAGATAATAAATGTAACGTGAACGTTGAACACAATCCAACTGAAATCAATTTACTAAATTTTACATTTGGGTGTTAAAATTAAGCACCCACTGCTCTGTACTAATTGGTTATTGGACCTCCTTCAAAAACCATGGGCTGCAAACATCTTTGAAATATACTGGGATCATGAAAAGTTAAGAAATTGATCGTGCCTCCATGCCTTCTCTACCATTTCATAAGATTGTGGCTAGCCTTTTAGTTCTGCATTACTTTCCAATATCCAAAAATCTACCAATCTTTTTTTCTTTACAAAGTCAGGCAGCATCTGAATCTCCATAGCCCTCTTGGGTAGAGGTACTCAAGGAGTCACCACCCTCTAGATAAGGAAATTTGTCATCTCGAATGGGCAGCCTGTTATTTTGATACCGGCTCTTGGTTCCAGACCCAGCAACTAGGGGAAATATCATCCCAATATCTGCCAGTCAGCCTCATAGACATTTTGCTAATTTACCTAATTGGATTACTTTGCTGTCATCTAAATTTAAGAGATATAGAACCAAACTGCCTAACTTCTTTTCACACAATCAACCACAATGCTGATGAACTTTCATGACATTACTTGTATCTTTCCTTACATTGAGAAAGCAGACTTGTGCAGAATTGTCTACATGTTTTCTTGCCACTTTTATTCAGATCTTGTTATTATTTTCTGAGTCCATTGTTGCCACTTTCTTAATATAGATTTCAACATTTCACTATTGCTGGTATCAGGCTAACTGGTTTATTGTTTCTATTTTTCTCTTTCCCTCCTTTCTTTAATAGTGGACTTATATTACCTGCTCTTCCTATCTGTGAGAATGGATCCTAGGATCTGCTCTTGCTAAAACAATACTATCTTTTTTATTTACATTAATATTTTTGAAATACTCATGTGCTCCAGATGTTTCGGCCCCCACACTTTTCAAACTGTTTCTGTGCCTTCTTCAGTGAAAACATGCAATATATATATATGTATAATTTCTTTGTCAGTTCACTATCCCTCAAAACAATCCTTCTGTCCCAGTCTATCAGAGATCAATATTAACATTCTAATTTTCTATTTCATTTTAACGTCTAAGGAAGTACTTATTACATGATTTTAACAATCCTCACTAGGTTGCTCTACTAGCTTTTCTTCCTTTGCTGGAGTCTGAATTATTTTTCTATTATTCAGCTTTAGTTTCTCTTTGGCAATAGTTCAAGCCTTTTGCTTTCATTTGATTCTTTCTTTAGCTTCGCCTGCTGGCTAATGGACCACATTTGGGGGATTTTCTTGCCTTGAAGGGACATGTATGATTTGCAAATTACATATTCATTCCTTGAAAGTTAGTCATTCCAACTACCTACTTCCTAATACCGTCAGATTTTGCATTATTCATATCTTGACCCTGATTTCAGATTCAAATAAATCACTATCAATCTTTATATAAAATTCTGTCCTATAATAAATACAGTTTTTTAAAAGAGAATAACTGCTATTAACTATGCCATATTACACAATGCAACGGCTAAAATAACCTCCTTTCTAGAGCAGGGTGTTGAGGTACATATCTCTTTTTAATTTCATAATTTTATCTTCTATGCTACGATTATTCATTTGATTTGTCCAGTCAATGATTTTAATGTTACACTTTTTAATATATACATCTAAATTCCTGATTTACAGCAAACATTATATTCACGTTATTGTTTGAGAGCCTATAAAGAAATCCAAGAAATATTTACTATCCCTTCTGTTTCATAGCTTTAAAAAAGATAATTACATCAGGTTTTAGTAGCTATGATCCTTTACCTTTGCTATCTATCCATTTTTTCTTTAATCAGGGCTCCCCACCTCCTTTTCTATTTTGCCTTTCTCTTCCAATCAAGAATATCCTAGAATATGTTATTCTCAACCTGGGTCATTTAGCTGTCACACAATTAAACTGTTCCAATTGTGAACTTAGTTCACCTATCTAGTTATGAACACCAATTATATTCAGATGAGGAGCCTTCAGTTTTGGTTTTGTAACACGTTTACATGTTGTGACCCTAATGCAGGAATAACCTCATTTTGTACGCTGCTCCTTCCTGACAGACTCTCCTTATTATTTTCCATTTTGCTAACCTACACTATCACTTTGTACTTGACATTAAAATGTCAAAAATAACCTCCATCAGAAATTCATCTTGTCACGTAAAGCCCCAAGACCAATCTTCCTATTCAATCCACTTGACCCAGCCCATTTCATCTGCAGCCTCCTCTTTCCCTTATACTTCTGCCAGTGGCTCATGAACAGAAGCCTGTCTCTGAGTCTCAGTGTCAAACAATGGACCTGAATAATGCCATGAAAATTGTTATTTAAGTGAAAGTAAGACTAAAACACTGCTGATGCTGGAATCCAGAACAAAAAGAACACTGGACGAATACAGTGGTGACAACGATTTAGTTCAATGTTTCATGTCAAGTTTCTGAGAAGGAGCAGGAAAGATTGCTAGCATGTTGCTGTTGAATGGGAGGGATGAAAAAAAGGGAGAAGAAAACTAAATGACCCACATCCAGGCCCTCTCCTCACACATAGACTCATCTGTCCACCTAGTTTTCTTCTCCTTTTGTCCACCCCTCCATCTCCTCTTCTCCCCCTCCTCTCAGCTTGTTCCATTGAACCATCGTCCCTCCTCAGTTTGTTCTACCAAACTATGTTTGAGCCTCTCCTCCACCTGGTTCCATTCTATAACCACTCCAGGGTGGTTATCTGCGATTTGCTTCCAGTTCCTCGTGCTGGTGAGGGCAGGAACAGGGAGATATGGGATCTCAATGCGTGGCTGAGGAGCTGATGCAGCAAGCAGGGTTTTAGATTCTTAGACCACTGGGATCTGTTTTGGGGTAAGCATGAATTGTACAAAGGAGTCGGGTTGTACCTTAACAGGCGGAGGACCAGCATTCTGGCAGGCAGGTTTGCCACTGCTACACAAATGTGTTTAAACTAATAAGTGGGGGGGGGGGGGGAGGAGACAAAGTGGAAATATAAGGATGGAGTTAAAGGGAAAGAGAGAATAAGAAAACTTAAGAGAGACAACAGAATTAAAGGGGCAGAAAGCTCAGGAAGGGATCGGAGAGTATGGCCAAATGCAATAGGAATCGATGTGAAAGGTGAGGGGAGTAATGGATTAAAAGTATTATATATGAATGCATGAAGTATAAGAAATAAAGTGGATGAGCTTGAGGCTCAGTTGGAAATTGGCAAGTATGATGTTGTAGAAATAACAGAGACATGGCTGCAAGAGGACCAGGGTATACATACTCAAGGGTATACATCCTATCGAAAGGACAGACAGGTGGGCAGAGGGAGTGGGGTGGCTCTGTTGGTGAGGAATGAAATTCAGTCCCTTGTCAGGGCAATATAGAACTTTGAGATTTGCCTTCTCCAGCCACGAAACAACAAAAAACATCAACCCGTTCATGCGCAAAAGGAAACAAATTGCCCGAATGGCTAGAACATCAAACTCCAAACCCCTCCACCCCATACATTGTTAAACAATAATTTTCAGACTGCTTATAAATACTCTTCTTTGTGCAGTTGAACACTTCTGTGAGACCAAAAGAGTTTAAATTCCACTCATGGAGGGTGACTTCATTATTATTGAAGAAATATAAATGTAATAGCTAGCTTCAGAATATTATGCAATTAAATTGTTGCTCTGATTCACTAATTATACTATAGGTGGTAATGTAGAACATTAGGATTGCTGTTGCTTAAATTATTTATACACTTACCTGGAGGCAACTATTCCAGTAATGACCATGAGATTAGGAAGTCACAAAGCTGAATATTTTCGATATAATGTGCATGGAAATTTAGAACAATGAAGGACAATTTATATTCATGAATTACAATATGGCACTTGAATTCCATGGTGCTACAGATTTCTGAAGATGACTATTATGAGCAGTTAATATGACTGAAGCTCCTGAGGGGTTTATTTTTGTTTCTTGATATTTGAGAAATTACATAAATTCATGGAAGAGGTGTTCATGATTTGAAAATATGCTTAAGATACCTGCTCCCTAACACCACTTGACAGCTAACTCTGCAAAAATAGCATTTCATGCTTATCCTTCTTATGATTTCCATGAGGTGGTGACATTCATGATTTAATTGGTCATTAAACTGCAATGAAGTTGAATACAATAACTCAGAGCATTAAGTACGTATTGTAAAGATACTTGTTAATAATTTCTAATCAAATATTTGCTCAGGAAGTAAGTGACTTAAAGGGTTCACTCTCAATACTTCAGTGTGAAAATTGATTGAGGTGATTGTTTTTCAGACTAATCTTTATATTTGTAGAAAGAATCCTTAATTTTCCTTTGACCCTAAATTTCCCCCATTCCTTAACTTTTTCTCTGAGTCTGTTTAGACATTGAATTCACACATTCTGACTTATCCACGTTGTCAGTCAGTCTAATGTTTATTTTTTAGTTATTAGCTCTCATTGGTTATGGAGATAAATATTGTCCCAGATGCCATGTGTTGTCATTAGCTCATACTTTCAGCAACTTCGTGGGCACAAAAATGTTAAACCACTATTGTGCACAAGCAAGGCTAACTGACAGGGTATGCTGTGAGATGGCCCGTGATGTTTAATCATTCCTAACTAATTCTCTGTTTTCTATGAGCAATTCTGTTAGCTTCTAATTGAATTCAGATGTCAAATTTTGGATATTGTGAGTAATCACCAGTGCATAATCAGTCAAAATATTTCTCTTTTGAATCTGTTTCCCATGATTAGTCATTGAATACTCTTGTCTTCAGCTTTTCCTCCTTACATTCTAGACCAGTCTGAGTAACTGAGAATGGATTCCAAATGCATTAAGGTAGATTGGTTGTGTTCACAGAGCTGTCAGAAAGGCCAATCCCAGCTGAAGGAGGGCAAAGGATATAGACAGCCAATTACTTCAGAGTTTACACTGAAAAGACCTGGAGTATGGAATAGATTAAAATCCCACATTAATCACTGCTTCATAGATAAAACCTACATAGTTAATTACAGCCACATTTCTGCATTGACAGCACAGTATTTCTAATAAGATGAATAAATTGTTATTTTTCCCATTCCACTCGATTAGTCAGAAAACACTGAACTTGCAACTCTTACAGGAAAGTGCATCAAGGTTCCCCATGATATTTTTATTCTACATTATGTGATGAACACCATCAAATCATAGTTTGTTTCTAATCCTTGCTCCCCATGTGGTGCTTGTACTGACAGTGTTTGATAACCTAAGTCTGATCAAGTGTCTGATAACTTGCACCATGCAGAAAGTTACTGGAGAAAGGAATCACAACTGAAATGTGCATTTAATAGTTTTCATGCTTTCAGTTACATGAGCCAGATTATCCTGTTAGTTGGCCAGCATTTTGTCAAGATTTGCCAGCTAAAGGAAGCATGCAGAGTCATTGCTAAATCTGTGTCGGACCTAATAGTGTTGAGTTGTGAGTTCAGATGCACTGCATGTCTAACCTTTTGCTTTTAACCCAGTGATATCAAATGATCCAGCATGGACCTATTCCATTGCAGAGGGTTGATCATCGGAATGATTTACAGTTCATTTATGTGATGTGACTTTTTCCCTTATTTTAATTAATCTTAATGTTTTAAATTAATTTTTTCAACATGTTTCAAGTAAAATTATTACATTTTATCTCCATTTAATTAGATGAATTGTTTGAATAGAAAGTTATGAAAGATTAGAAATAGTTAAAAGAACCGTTCGCAATATAAGCCAACAGGGTACTGTGATGAAACAGCCGCAAATTCCACTACCTGAAGTCTATCCTCCCCTTATAGACTACTTTGCTTTGTGGGATATCTATGGCCTGCGGTTTGACTACTTTCCTGAGAGCACGAGGGATTAGTTTGACAATAGGGAATGTGCTGGGGTGGACCCTGGGCGATGCATTCTCATTAGGCAGTTGGCAGCTTTCTTTTACCAACTGCATCTTCCATCTTTGTCAAACATATTCACCATGGACTCTCCACTGAAGGTGATTATAGTTATTCATGGGTTATCACCAGTCTCGCCGATTAAAGCGCTGAGGAAGATTGAAATCACCTAGGTGAGTGCGGAATGTGAGCAAGGGCTTGGCACCATCTACCAGCCTCTTGCTTTTGGATGATATCTCTCCCCTTCAATGCTGTTGGAAGATGGTGCTGAAACAAGGTTTAATCAACATAGTTGTGGATTCGACTCTGTAGTTCATGTTATAATGTGCTTCTGGTTCCTGATCTCTCCTTTTTTGTTGCGATTTTGGGTGATTTTGAATTGGGGGTGCAGATAACAAACACTGAACTGAACTGAATATCCCTGAATACCCCTGGATTCTTTCAATTTTCTGTTTTATATTCTGTGTTTCTCGCTCATTCTTGTTGTTGCTGTTTGTGCAATTTGTTTACTTTTCTGCGTTTGGAGGGATTGATGTTTTTTCTTTGAAAGGGTTCCATGATTTTGCTTTATTTCATGGCTGTCCATGGGGAAGACAAACCTCAGGGTTGTATACTGCAAGCATACTTTGAAGTGTACTTTGAATCTTTGAATTACAATAAACTGCTTAATAAACTATTGCGCAGAATATACAACACACACTTTGGCTCATATTGTCTGTAACGGCAAAATGGTTCATCTCTCTCTGCCCTGTGCCTCTTCATGTATGTATCTTTCAAAATGCTTCTTAAATATTGCTACTGTTTTATCACAATTGTGTTCATCAATATCATATATTGAATTAATTTTCAACAGCCATAACTTAGAAAACTTATTAAATCTGTTAAAAATTAAACATTACCATTTAAAATTTGAACATGTTTGAAACAGTAAAAAGACAAGCACATGCTAAAATGTTAAACTTTCAAAATAGTTCAACTGAAGAATGAATGTAACTTATTTGTAATTTGCCTCACTTCCTGGAAGAGCCTAAAGTTGTTTCAGGTTCAGTTTTTAAAAAAAATTATCACATGTACATAAAAACACACAGTAAAATGTATGATTTGTGTTAATAGTCAACATAACCTGGGGGTAGCCGCAAGTATGGCCACGCAGTCTGGCACCAACATAACATGCCCACAACACTTGGCAGAACAACACAGAATAGAGCACAAGAAACAACAAAACATCAACAGCAAAGCAAGTCCTATTCCTTCCTCCCAAACCATTATATACAGTCCTCCAACACCAGAACAGATTGTCTTCTGTCTTCAGCTTCAATCCTCCAGTAGACTCATAGTTTTGCAGACATTAGGCTTCATTGTTGCTCAGAACATTGCACTGTGTCCAAGTACAGGGCAGGAGGTCAGATGTGCTATGGTCTGTCTTCTGCCTTGCAGTGTGCTGATGACTGAGCTGTGGAAAAGACTTTCTGGTAGCTTTCCTCTGAACTGCCAGTGAAAGTTTTTGTCATTTGGACTGTTCAGTTAATTAAATAATATCCGGAGAAGCAGGAGGAATGTATTTAGGAGGGGCTGATAAGATAATGGAGCACACAGAAAATGGTAGAGAAGATGGACAAAATATTTTCTTCTGTTAGACAAGACTTAGCACATAGGATTGGGGATGTCATGCGGAAATTGTATTGATGTACATACAGTTCTAGTCATTAACTTAGAGGAAAGATACAATGGTACCATTTACCAATACATGTGTTGCCTGGGTCAGAGAGGTTTAATTAAGAAGGAATGTTGGCTAGACTGGTATTACCATCTAGGGATGAAAAAGATAATTGTGAAATTTAAACTGAAATATTAAGACTAAAGTCTAGACTAGTGAAGAGGGGAGGTTAAGACCTTGAAAGAATTGATTTCAAATGACCAGTAGTAGGGTTAGATAGATATGGACAATATATGATTTTGCCTAGAGTGATAGGAATGTGGAATTCTTAGTCAGAAGGCCTGTGAAGAGATTGGCCAAGGCTGGAAAATTTGATTGTTGGGAATAGGCCTGTTTCAATTGGTATGGGCATATGGACTAAATGGCTTCCTTCACCTTATATTTCTAGAATTCTATGTTAAATTATATTTTTGTTATTTTTTTAGCCACTAGTTGAAAAGAATATTTTTTTAAGATCATAATTTCTTTTCTCTTCAGGGATAATCAATTTGGTGTCATTTTTAAGAATTATAGCTCCTTTGATGGAATTCTGTAAGGTATTTTATATTGCACAAGTCCCATGAGAGAGAAGTGCCCTCGAAGTAATTCACTGTGATTGATTACCTTGGAAATGTTGGCATAATTGCTGAATCAGAAAACGTATCAGCAAATTATGAAGCACATTGTTTTATAAACAGCAAATTAGAAACAAAAGCTGTGTTGTCTAAATTCAAAGGATAGTATGTAAACTGACAATCCCTAACCCAGTGATGGGTTTCCCCTGAGTGCTTTGGTTTCTCCCAAATTCAGAATTATTGATGGATTAATTGCCTACTCTAAATTACTTTCTAATATAGGTTAATAAGAGAATAAATTGCTGGACTACAGGGAAATACACAGAGGGTTTTGGGACTCAAAAGATTCTTTTGCATGGATCTAAGTGCCAAATGTCCTCTTTTGGTGTCCATAAGACTATAAGATCGTAGGATATAGGAGCAGAATTTGGTCAATCGATTCTGCTCTGCCATTTCATCATGGCTGATCCAATTTTCCTCTCAGTCCCAATCTCCTGCCTTCTCACCATATCCCTTCATGCCCTCACC
Source organism: Hemitrygon akajei (assembly GCF_048418815.1). NCBI lineage: Eukaryota > Metazoa > Chordata > Chondrichthyes > Myliobatiformes > Dasyatidae > Hemitrygon > Hemitrygon akajei. The sequence continues at coordinate 140,137,746 of NC_133126.1, forward strand.
AATCAAGAATTTATCAACCTCTGCCTTAATTATATGTATAGGTTTGGCCTCCACAGCTGCCTGTAGCAAGGAATTTCATAGATTCATGCCACTTCACCTCTTTTCTAAAAGGACACCCCTTTATTCTGAGGCTCTGCCCTCTGGTCCTAGAATCTTCCACCAGAGGAAACATCCTCTCCACATCTACTCTATTAAGGCCTTTCAACATTTGCTAGGTTTCAATTAGGTCACCCTTCATTCTTCTGAATTTTAGTGGATACAGGCCCAGACCCATTAAACACTCTTCATATGATAAGCAATCCAATCCTGGAATTATTTTCATGAACCTCCATGTCATAAGTAAGTAAGTCATTACTCTTCTTTGAAAACAATCTTAAAGGGAGGTTAGGGCATCTGTTGGTTTTATTTCCATAGAATGGGATTTTCTAAAATATGGCTTGTCTCTTCTTTTTCAATAAAGTGCTATCTGACTTTGGTGCACAGCAATCTTGTCTTTAATCTGACTTGACTGCTAAATTCAGAATATGGTGGATTGGAAGTGCATGAGGACTTCCTACTGGATGTACTTCATCTACCATATTAATGAAGGCAAATTTTATTTTGTCTTGGCATAGCTGTAAACAGCCATTATGCACATTTGTTTTGCAAATTAGGAGAGAAACACATGTATGAGGCTGTCGTATCAAGACTGGCTAGCATTGGGTCTACTGATGGAAAGGTCTTAGCAATACTAGGTTTGGGAGCTGCCAGAAAGTCCATAAAATATAGTTAGCTGAATGTAGAACTCAAGAGTGAGTGCTTCACCTGGCTACAGACAGAGAGACAGACATACTTTATTGATCCCGAGGGAAATTGGGTTTCATTACAGCCGCATCAACCAAGAATAGTGAAGAAATACAGCAATATAAAACCATAAATAATTAAATAATAATAAGCTAATATGTTCTTCGCATGCCTATAATAGATGAACAATCCTATTGTAAGGAGTTTCTTCTTTTATGTTACTGCTAAGGCTAATAAAATGGCTTCTTTGTTATGTTAAAAATAAAAATGCTTCTTTGGTATGTTAACTTGTGAGACAGTGCTTTCTCTTGCAGTTTGTTTGGGTTATAATTACTGATAACGAGAATTGTATTCATTTGTTAAACAATTGCAATAGCTGTTATTCTTTCTTGTGGGGCGGCGTGAGGGGGTTAGAGGGAGAAGACGCGATGTTGTAAGCTGGGCAATGGAATGGACCCTGAGCGGGGATCCAAGGCCCAGGGGTTTTGGAGAGGGGAGGAGACGAGGACAGATTCGTATGGTGCGTCTGGTCAATCACTGTGGTTGGTCCCAGGCAGCGGGTTGAGGAGGTCGGAGGGGATCGAATAGTGGAAAGAAGACGTTGGTAACTGAGCTCCAACGGTTCTGCAGGAAGTGGTTTGGACTTTGATAAGTTTGGCGCCTTTTACTTTTCCTTTTATATTGTATCTCTATTAAGTACATAGTTCCAGTAAGATCTATAAAGTATAATCATTTAATCGCATATGGTGTACTGTCTCTTATTTGGCATGGTGGGGACATCACACAGCATCTACACAACCTGATTACCCAGTTTGGTGGGGCCGAAGGCTGCTCTCCCTAGACGGAAGCGAGCTGAGTGAGCCTGAGGCTTACCATGGGGCTACACTATCAAAAGTAATCCTTCAGCTTCTAAAAGGTGTCCATGGCTTTAAGTGGACGTGCCATTGAAGGGGGCTGATTGAAATTTCTTACAGGGGGAAACTCCATGAAAAGACAAAGAGTCTATCTTCTAATTAGCCAAGAATTTGCAAATTGTGACATGCAGGTAGATAACATCAATTTAGTTGAGATCATATTCAACCTGAAACGTGACACCAAGTTTCAAAATTCTTGAACAGCTATATGGGAACCACAAAAACTCTGACAATTGTCAGCAGAATATAATAAAAGTTGATGTATTCATGCACTTCATTTACTTGGAGACAATTTACTCATCATTATTAATGTAGAAATGTTTTATCTGTAAAACAATTTGTTTGTAAGAAATGATCTACAAAATATCTAAAGTAGCATCTCAGTTTTCTTTCTTGTACCTTCATTGTATTCACACAAGTAATGTATATTGCAGTTCCTTTGACATTTCCTGACTAGTTGGAAGTTTGGTTTGTGTAAATCACAGTAACTTTTTTTTCCACTAATTTTATGATCAACAGAACTAAGAACAAATTAGCTGTAATTTAGCCTGATATGGAAAATAAAATATAAAAAATATGTTTCAATTCTTTTAAGCGCAACTTCTTATTGTATCAGAATTTTTATTTTTGGGAGTAATTTTTCAATGTCACCCTTTTCTTCCAAAATATCAGCTTCTTTCTCCATTCCGTAATACCCCTTTTGGATATGGAAGAATATGGAATGTGTAAAGGCTCTTAGTGCATTGTATCCACAGCTCTTTGTAATATGTCACTGCCAAAAGGTTCTCCTGAACATATTTAAATACTCTGCTGAAGGGAAATAACCACAGGAAAAAATGTTCAAGGAGAGCTGAAATTTCATCTTTGTCCTCCAAGTTATTGAGTCAAAGTTCTAGGGTTGTAATCCAGGAATAGAATCTACTTTACTGATCTTCTTTACATGCATTCCAAAAATGTTGCCGGCCACACCACATGAACTATTTGATTGCTTATATTAAAAAAATTTAATTCCATCCTAAATCAGCTCCTTTCTTAGTTGCTAAAGCAACAAAAAAAAAGTCTAAAGTAGTTATTGTCCTGAAGAAGAAAAACAATTCTCTTTTAGTTTGTAATTTGCCAGCTGCAATCTTTTACTCTAATTTTCCTGACAGAGTCTCACCCGGACCCGATTTGATTGCGCAATGTGTGAGACTAAAACTAAAGGTCATGGGTTAAGGGTGAAAGGTGAAATATTTACAGGGAACATGAGGGGAAATTTCTTCACTCAGAGGATGGTGAGAGTGTGGAATGAGCTGCCAGCAAAAGCTGTAGATGTGGGTTCACTTTCAACATTTACTACAAGATTATGAGAGGCATAGGTAGGGTGGATAGTCAATACCCGTTTCCCAGGGCACCAATAGCAAACACCAGAGGGCATGGGTACAAAGAAAAGGGAGGGAAGTTTAGTGGAGACATTAGGGGTAAGTTTTTTACACAGAGGGTGCTGATTGCCTGGAATGACTTGCCAGGGATGGTGGTGGAGGCTAAAACATTAGGGGTATTTAAGAGCCTCTTGGACAGGCACATGGATGAAAGAAAAATGGAGGGTTATGGGGTAGTGTGGGTTTAGTACTTTTTTTTAGGATTATATGGGTCGGCACAACGTGGAGGGCTGAAGGGCCTGTACTGTGCTGTAGTGTTCTATGGTTCTATTTAATATAAATTTGGATAGATACATGGATGGGAAAGGTATAGAGAGCTATGGTCTGGGTGCAGGTCGATGGGACTAGGCAGATTAGTAGTTTCTGTGCTGTGGTGTTCTATGACTCTATGACTTATATTTATATCACCTCAAACTCAAGTCATCTTTCATTAGTAATGCTAATATGTTGCACTAATTCGTCTTTTCAGCATTTCAATATCTTGATCATGTGTGTCTGCCAGTCTGAATGTTTCCTTTTCTAATGAAAATGCTTTCAGTTTTGTGAATCTGTCATTTTACAATTTAATAACTTGATATATTCAAGGGATTTTCAGGTTTTATTGATTAATTGGCAGGTAACTGACCTCTTCTTGAAACTGCATTGAAGACTGGTGAAGAAAAGTAGACATAACAAACGGTCAGCTAACTGATCTTTCAAGTCCATTGAACCTCCTTCCATGATCTGGATAAATTTATTTCTCAAATCGACTGTATTTGGACATTATGAATTCAATCATTCATGCAAACACATAAACTGCTTAGACATATCACTGATAATCAAAAGAATGGGTATCAAATAGTTTTACTGAGTGCCCGGCAACTACTTAGTCTTAATAGCGTCCAAATCAACTGGCAGCTGTGGTTACACCAAGATAATGCTTGGTTGGTGTCTGAAAGGAAGATGTATGGGTTCTGCAAATATTTGAAGTGTGTCTTTATGGCAGTTCACCTGCCCATTGCTGCTGTTATTACCTGAGATTCAATTTCCAATGTATTATTCCATCTGGCTTTGTCAAAAGGACAGCAATCATTGTTCGTCATTCATCACCTGATATATCTCATACTTGTGTTTTTCCTTTATTTAGTATCTATAATCTGCTAGCAAACATCTACTCACTACAATTTTGCAATTAAGTATGGAGTTTGGTGCCTTTTTACAGACTGGTTTACAGTCAAACAGTTTTTCTCTTTCTCCTTTTGGTACCAGTCAAGCACAGTGCATTTGATAGACGTGAGAAATTCCACACATGTTGGAAATCCAAAGTAACACACACAAAATGCTGGAGGAACTCAGCAGGTCAGGCAGCATCTATGGAAATGAAAAATAGTTGACATTTCAATCTGATACCCTTCTTCAGGACTGGAAAGGAAGAGGGAAGATGCCAGAATGAAAGATGAGGGAGGGGAAGGGGTCTATCTAGAAGGTGATAGGTGAAGCCAGTCGGGTAGCACAGATAAAGGGCTGGAGAGGAAAGTGGACCAGAGGAGAAAGGGAAGGAGGAGGGGACCCAGTGGAAGGTGTAAGGCAGATGAGAAGAGGGAAGAAGATATTTTGTCTGTCTGAAAATGAGAATTGTACAAATTATTTGCAAAACTACTGCTTCTTCTGAGAATGTCCGTCACATTTGATGATGACTTATTTTTGTTCTAGCTCTTTACAAATCTAGTGTAAGGACATCAGCCTCCGTTAATTTGGTGTTTCCTCTCCACAAATGTTTCACGCACCACATCTAAAAAAAACATATCCTTCTGTAAATATTAAAGATCAAAACTAATCAGTATTCCAGGTGTAGCCTTACGAAAGACCAACATTAAGACCATTGCATTTATATTAGTCTAGGCCAATATTCTCATTCATGCTGCTTGCATGATGCCAAGCTAATCTCTTTGACCACCACCCTTCATTAGTTTCACAACACTTAAATAGCCTCTCTTTCTCTTCACTTTACCAAACCTGAAAGGCAAAAATATACTGGCTAAGGCTAAGAAATATGATCGTGCAGGACTGGTTATTTCAATGCTGTATTTTTAAAATGCACTTTGGATGATGTAAGGCATTAATGCTTAGAACTGAGTCAAGAGCTGGGGAAGGATAAGGGGAGACTTATTGGAGGGCGGAGGATAAAAATTATGTCTGGGACAATATGAATCAATTTTTCCAACCAATGCTCCAAAGGAAAAGCAAATTTTAGCAATGTCCCTCAGCATTCTGATTGAGTTTCCAGAGTGACACATTGACTGAGATTTGTTTGTTATCATGTCCCACACTGTCTCTATATATTTTTTCATTCCTTTGCACTACATAATTGAATATCTAGGCTGTCACGTTATGCCTCATTCAGCTTTGTAGCTTTGACTGAAGCGACCTTTATTTCTTGTTTGCAATCAACTATTACATGGAATTTTATCTTCCATTGCATCTATCAGTGTTTCAGCAGCTTCATTCTGAAAATGTGCAGTCATTTGCAGTAGTGCAAAATGGGTTTTGTGAACCACACGTCTCTGTACTATGTATGGAATTCATTCTGACCAACACTGTTTTTATGTCTTTTACATTCTATGATCTAGAAAATATGCTTCGAACTTACATTAAATCAGTGTAGTAAATCACATCCAAATGCTATTTCTAAAAATAGTTTTCTCTTCTAATTTATTATGTGTATGCACCACAAAACTTCACAGTTATGTTTTTAATTCTAGGTTCATCCCATAAAGACAAAGCTCATTGTATTTCTATCTGCAAAAACAAGGTAATCATATAACACTAGTAACAGAATACTGATTCTTAAAGATGTAATGTTACTCTTCAGATGTAGAATAATCTTCAAAATGAAGATCTGAAGTCCATAGAAATTGTAGTTTATGTAAGTTGAGCATTCAAAAATATAGCTTTGGTTTTCTTTTCCTTCGTCTATATGTGATATTGCTGTTTATTACGCATAACTATACAAAACCAATGTTAGAATGGAGAAAGTTTAATTAAAATCCCAGGGATATGAATTACAATGTTGTACTATATTAACCATTTGGTATGCCTTCTCTAATTTTTTTCACTTTCAGCAGTTTGATTGATCTGGATTAACATAAATGCATATAGGGAAACATGCCAACGTATAAATTGACTGCATCTGTTTGACTGCAATGTTAACAATTGTCAGGATGTCATGCCTATTAGTGTGGTTCCTGATTTTCATTGGCGGCTGGGTTATTCAATTCTCTGCACATAAAGACCATTCTGCTGAAAGCATTCCATAAAATATTACCAGCAAATATTTTTTTTCTGGAGCTGTCTCCTATGAAGTGTAACTTTGAGTGATTTTGCTGGTAATAGGTTGAATAAAAAATTAAAATATAGGGAATATATTAATCAGATCTATATATTTGTCTGCTAAATGTTGTACTGCTGATGCAGAGATTAAGGCACTTTAGAATCCACTGTAAATTGCATAATAGTAATTTAATTCATTCTCATCACATTTCCAGAATCATGGTCTAAATTGTGGCACCATATGAGCCTAATAACAAAATCTAAAAAAGAACTGTGCAATATGAATGATCCTGCACCAATGCAATACCTGCAAATGTCCATTTTAAGACCATCACATCTTTTTTTATTTTATAAAGAAGATGATTGAAAACTATTGTCTTGGGATGCAGACAAACTATGAAACCAAATTTGTACAGAGCATGAATGTTGATACTTTCATCTGTGATAATTTTGAAACATATTTAAAGTACATTTCTTTTAGCTGATTTGACTGCACAGGGACTGAAGTTGCACTGGAATAAATGAGAAAATATTGGAAACATTGAAAACATTGAGCATGTCAGGCAGTATCTGTACAATGAGAAGTTTTGTTAGATTCGGAACCATTAAGTCTAATTCACTTTCCACAAATACTGCCTGACATGCTTCCAGCATTTTCTGCTCTTAACTTCAGATTTCTGGTATCTGCTGTAATTTTGATATTTTTGATGGATAAAGTTTTTATTAGGGTACCTTGTGATTTTGATGTGCTATTAGAACTAAACTATATGGACTTTGATCTGACTGAACTCAACTGAACCTACAGCTGGATGTATCAATCTTTGAAAAGTCACTGTGATCAATCAGTAACGTTAAAGATGGCATTAACCATTTTCAAGCCTTCTGTACAATAATAATGGTTGCTGCTATTGACTAGTAGTGTTCGATGTTGGATCTGCTACTTTTCACATTTCATGTTAATGAACTGGATGATTTTCTGGTAAAGTTTCTGAACAATACAAAGATAAGTGGAAGGACATGCAGTGTTGAGGAAGCAAGGTGTCTGCAGAAAGAATTGTCATATCGATACAGGGTTACCGGCAGGATTCTTGTAGCATGGAGAAACAGAGGGATCATGGGATCCATGTTCACAGATCCCTCAAAGTTACCACGCAAATATATAGGTTTGTTAAGAAGGCGTATACTGTGTTGACCATCATTAGCTGAGCGATAGAGTTTATGAGCCTTGAGGAAATGCGGCAGCTCTATGAAACCCTGGTTAGACCACACATAGAGTATTGTGTTCTGTTCTGGTCGCCTCATTATGGGAAGGATGTAGCTTAAGAGAGGGTGCAGAGGAGATTTATCAGGATGCTGCCTGGATTAGAAAGCAGGACTTGTGCAGATAGGTTGAGTGAGCCAGGACTTTTCTCTTTGGAGCAAGGAAGATAAGAGTTGAGTTGATAGAGGTGAACAAAATGATAAGAGGCATAGATTGAGTCAATAGTCAGAGACTTTTTTTCCCTCAGGGCAGTAATTGCTAATACCTGGGGCCATAACTTTTAGGTAATTAGAGGAAAGTATAGGGTGGATGTCAGAGTTAAATTTTTTACAGAGTGGTGGGTGCATGGAACATTCTGCCAGGGGTGGTGGTAGAGACAAATACATTAGGGACGTTTAAGAAGCTCTTAAATAGGCACATGGATGATATAAAAATGAAGGGCCGTGTAGGATGGAAGAGTTAAATTGATCTTAGAGTAGGTTAGAGTGGTGAATAGGCTCATCACTGAAGCCCTGTTTGCTGATGACTGTGCCCTCATGGCCCACCAGGAGAACCGCCTGCAGACGATTGTCGACAAGTTCTCCGCAGTTCAGCCTTGGTAAGACAGAAGTTCTACAACTTGCACCAGTCACCTTCCTCAGCCATGCATCACCATCGACAGCACTGTCCTGAAGAATGTAGAGAGCTTCAAGTGTCTAGGAAGCACCATCTCCAGTGACGGATCCCTTGACAAAGGGATCATAGCAAGGATCCAGAAAGCCAGTCAGGCACTCGGGAAACTCCGTGTCGAAGTTCTGGAGTACAAGGACATTCAGCTTTCAACCAGGCTCAAGGTGTACAAGGCTGTGGTCCTCACCTCTCCCCTGTACGGCTGCAAAACCTGGACCCTGTACCACAGGCACATCAAACAGCTGGAGCAGTTTCACATGTGCTCTCTGCGGTCGATCATGAGGATTCGATGGCAGGACCTAATCACCAACCAGGAAGTCCTTGACAGAGCCAACAGCACAAGCATTGAGGCAAGGATCCTCCAGGCCCAGCTACGCTGGACTGGCCATGTAATCCGCATGGGTGAAACAAGAATCCCCGGGCAGCTGCTCTACGGTGAGCTTGAGCATGGCAGTCGCAATCAGGGCCGCCCCAAAAAAAGATTCAAAGATTCAAAGACAATTTGAAATTGTACATCAAATGGGCAGACCTCCAGCCTCGACAACTTGAGGAGTCCGCAGCCGACAGGGCTGCATGGCGCGCCCTGACCAGTAAAGCTGCATCTGACCTTGACGATGACCGAAATCAGCACCTTGCAGCAGCACGAGATTGACGCCACAAAGCTGTGTATGCACCTGTTCCAACATCCGCCATTCTATGTCCAACCTGCAACCACATGTGTGCTTCTGCCTTCAGTCTCGGAAGCCACACGCGTATCCACAGATGACTGCACAATATTTAGTCTTCCTCAGACCCCGAGAGACAACCACCATGGAGTAGGTTAAAAGGTCAGAACAACATCATGGGCAATAGGCCTATATTGTGCTTTTGTGTTCTATGCTCTAGATTAGGAGAATGGACAAAAAAGTGGCAGATAGAGTACAGCATAGTTCGGAAGTATATGGCCATACATCTTGGTAGAAAGAATAAAGACAAAGACCATTTTCTAAGTGGTGAGTAAATTTAGAAATCAGAGGTGCAAAGGGACTTTGGAGTCCTAGTGCAGGACTTGCTAAAGGTTAACTTGCACGATGAATTGGTATTAGGAAGGTAAATGTAATGTTAGCATTCATTTTGAGAGGACTAGAATATAAATGCATGGATGTGATACTGAGTCTTTATAATGTGTTGGTCAGACTACATTTGGAGTATTGTGAGCAGTTCTAGTCCCCATATCTAAGAAAGGATGTGGAGAGGGTCCGGAGGAGGTTGGTGAGAATGATCCTGGGGATAAGGCAGGAGAATGGAGTTGAGAGGGGAAAGTAAATCAGACATGATCAAATGGTGGAGAAGATTAGATGGGCCAAATATCCTAATTCTGCTCCTAATTCTTATTGTCTTACAGAACACTTTCCCAAGAAATTGTTACTGTGATCTCAACTTTGATGTTCCTTAATTGTCCCACCCATGGGTTTATATCTTGAGAAGGAATCGTTGATGGCAATATAGGGACTTTTTAGTTCTCTCTGCATTGTATTGTTTTAAAGGAATTCAGTGGTTTCGTGCTATCCAGTGTCATTTGTGGCTCAGAGCATAAGGCAGAATGAGCTCCAAAATGGGGAGAGTGCAGTTTTAAAACTTCTTTGGATCTCATGAATCTGACAAACAGAGGTTTTGTAACATGATCTGTACGTGTGAGGTGCCATGGGTTATGACATTAGTTTTGTCCCACACAAAGGTTCTGTTGTAAAAAGACCACTGATGATTTAATTTCTGAGATGTGTCACCCATTCGAAGTATGTACTGCTAAGCTGCAGGCCAGCAAGTAAAGAGAGATCAGTGCACTATCAAACCAGTTCCCCATTTTGAATATGCCCTGGATGCATGCCAGAATGCAATTTCACATATCAAATTTTAGCTTACCCACTTGCATTTGGATTCCAGTATTCCACCATTTTGTTACACTCAAATTTGTGAAATATTGCTCGTGTTTAGAGAAATGAAAAATAGATAATTCCGGTTCAAGGTTAAAATCTGTTTTGATAGTTTATATGGAGTTAAGCAAATTCACTGTAAACTTCTGCATTTCAAACTTTATTTGAAACATTTGTAATTTTCTTTTCAATGATGTACTTGCTTCAACTCTGTAAGTTTAATATTTCAAATGAATTGTTTTCAAAGTGTACTAGAGCAAGATCATGTCCTTTTTACATTTTGTGTTTACATACCACATATCAATTAGAGCTCATGTTCAAGCTCACTTGAAATAGTTCAGTCAAATTAAAGTACATTTATAACTGTTAACAGGAGCCAGCATTTTCAATCATGAATCTTGGAAAAGCTTGATTATTCATGTGGTGACTTATACTTCATTACCGTTCAGGCATTTGAATTTTGCATTCTGACCAAATGTTTAAATCCAGAAACTCCTCTATGTGCAAAGAAGCAGGTACTGTATTTGAAGAGAATGCAGGTAGACTCTCAGAGGTTAATGATTTATGACAGAGGTATGTGCTGGTCTGTTCCATCCTGTAAACCACTTTTCTAGTAACTGGAGTTAAATACCTGTTACTCAGAAATTCCAGAGCACACTAATGATATTAAAAGGGTGATGAATATTAGGTGTATTTACATTATAAAGTGAAAGATGAAGCCAAAATTTCTCCTTGAATTGTGACTGACAGTTCCCCCACAACTGATAACACCAAAAGCAGACTTATTAACATAGAACATGGGACATAGAAATTTATAGCACATTACATGTCCTTCGGCCCACAATGTTGTGCCAACCATGTAACTTACTCTAGAAACTGCCTAGAAATTCCCTAGCGCACTGCCCTCTGTTTTTCTAAGCTCCATGTACTTATTGATAGTTAATTTTCTTCTGGGATTTTCATTTTGTATACAGTGGTCAGTCTGATTCAAAAAGTAATTTGTTGTTTGTGACATATTTGGAGACTTGCAATGTTACTAACTCAATTCCATTTCTTTAGCTTTCAACTTCATTTAAAATGTTACATTGATTAATATTCTTAATTAAAAATTTGATCATACAATTTGGGATAGGTTTCTTTTGTTTTCCCAATAAGCTAATTTCACAAAATTATTTTCAATGCTTCAGTAAACACTGTGGGTAGAGAGTATTGCTAACAAACAGGAGAAAATCTGCAGATGCTGGAAATCCGAGCAGCAGACATAAAATGCTGGAGAAACTCAGTAGGCCAGGCAACATCTAGGAAAAGAATACGGCCTGAAACGTCAACTGTATTCTTTTCCAGAGATGCTGCCTGGCCTGCTGAGTTCCTCCAGCATTTTGTGTGTGTTGCAGAGATATTGCTATAGCCAGCACTATGTTTATGTGCACATTTTCTATTCCCACAATCTATTGTACTCTTGGTTTCTATATACGAGGGGTGATTGATAAGTTCATGGCCTAAGGGAGAAGGAGTCAATTTTAGAAAACCTAGCACATTTATTTTTCAACATAGTCCCCTCTACATTTACATACTTAGTCCAGCGGTCGTGGAGCATACGGATCCCTTCTTTGTAGAAGTTGGCGTCTTGGACCTCCAGAAGTGGTCGACGGCAGGGTGATTGATAAGTTTGTGGCCTAAGGTATAAGAAGATGAGTTATACAGCTCTCGTTACATGCACATGCAACTCAACTCTTTGAGTGATTATGCAGAAAGTTTGAAGTTAATAACTCATCCCCTTCTACTTTAGGCCACAAACTTATCAATCAGTCCTGCTGTGGACCACTTCTGGAGGTCCAAGATGCCGACTTCTACAAAGAAGAGATCCGTATGATCCACGACCGCTGGACTAAGTGTGTAACTGTAGGAGGGGACTATATTGAAAAATAAATGTGCTAGGTTTTCTAAAACTGACTCCTTCTACCTTAGGTCACGAACTTATCAATCACCCCTCGTATAATGATAGGTAGAACTTTTATTAGCATAGAGATGGAATTGAAACAGTTAACGTTTTCTCTTACAACGCTTACTTGAAAGAATACGTGAGACATAGGAAATGAACCCAAGAAGTTCAAAACTCATTCCATTCATACTAACAAAATCAAAATCAGCAAATAGCTGGAGGCAGGTCAACCTGTAAAAATATGTGCTTTGGATTTGGTGAAACCAATCACTTACGTGGCTAAGAGATGTCATGAGGGACCTTTGCTGTAAAGTGCAAAACTGTTAGCTATTTATTTAAGTTTGGTTTAACTCAAGAGTGATGACAGGATTAGTCAGCATAAATGCTTTGCTGTACATTGACCTGTTGCAAAGTACCCATTGATAGTCATAGTATTTGGAGCCATGTCTATATAGTTTGATGTTGACTTTAGTCTGCTGCAGCAGTGAAATAATTCTTTCCATTTGCTCTGAGGATGCAAGATCAATAGCTAGGCGCTTCTATTCTCCAAAATACTTGGTGCCAAAGTAGGAAGATCTCCTGTGGCAAGAATTTAATTTTGGAATACTTCCCTGTTTGGTTAGTTATATGCATTCTTTAGCTGCTCCTGAACCTGAACCCGTTATTTAAATTTCTAGTCTTCTTTTCATTGTTCCTCCACTTACTATCAGAGGAACACACAACTATTTATTTCAGCCAACACTGCCCACCCACCACAACTGAGGAAATGTGGGCCCTCTCTATATTCATACTCCAAACCTCGATTGTTCATCAGCCACCCTATTCTATTGCTAAGCAAGACTTCATTTCAAAAATCAAAATTACTATGACTGCTAGAATTCTGAAATAATAATCGAAATTGCTGGAAAGCTTCAGCAGGTCAGTCTCTCTCCCAATTCTGACAAAGCATCTTCAACCTGGACCACTAATCATTCTTCTCTTTGCACTCCTTGACCTGTGGAGCATTTCCAGCATTTTCTGTTTTTATTATAGACTTTGGCTTCCTTTGGATGAGCCTGCAACTATGTAATGTCGAGACTGCAGATGCTGGAAACTGGAGCAAAATAAACTGCTGGAAGAAATCAGGCAAAGAGAATGTTCTGAGTCAAGATCTTGCATTAGGGTATTGACCCTAAACATTGACCGTCCCTTAGTGAGCAGGGATGTTGCTGATCCACTGGGTTCTTCCGATATCAACCCAACCTTACACTCAATGTCAGCAAAACAAAAGAGCTGGTTGTGGACTTCAGGAAGAGTGATGGAACCATGCTCCTGTTTACATCTACATTACTGAGGTTGAAGGGTTGAAAGCTTAAAGCTGCCAGGAGTGTACATTACCAATAGCCTCTCATGTTCTAACCTTGGTTCCTCAGTAAAGCAGACAATGTATTCAAAGACCCCCACCCACCCTGGATGTTTTCTGTTCTTCTCCTTCTCATCAGGCAGAAGATACAAAATCCTGAAAGTACCTAGCTTCTGGCTCAAGGACCCCTTCTATCGCACAGTTATAAGACTATTGAATGTTTCCCTAATACAATAAGATGGACTGTTAACCTCATAATCTATCTCATTATGTCCCTTCTGTGACTGTAACACTTTATTCTGCATTCTGTTTTTCCTTTGTACTACCTCAATGCATTGTTGCCGTGAAAAGATCTGTATGGATGGCATCTGACAGTAATAAGCCAATTTACCAGGTTATTTTTAACTAAATTGAGTGGTTTTCTTAACAGTCTGCAAAGCACTCATCAAGCAACCATCATTGCAAATACAATCCCAATTGTCCCTTCTTCCAGTTTACTGACCATATCAGCAAAGCACATGCGATGAGCGCATCAACCCGTCCGCCTTTGCTTCATCCATTAGATTATCAATTTACAGCATGTTCTCTCCATTGTGCCCACTCACATTAACAAGGCACATCATCTGTGATCAGATCATTGACGTAAGCACATTGACGGGCAGGCTTTGACAGAAGTTTGACCTGAAGGTGATGATATGCCTTTCAGTGGTTATTAGCCGTTTACACATCAGGGTTTGGCAAACTTAAATTCTGGCAAGGTTGGCAATGGAATACAAACTTTAATTATGGATCAAATACAAGGTTAGCAGTGTGTCATTTAAAGGAAAATTATGTTGGTACCAAGCAAATGGATTAATTGCTCATGAAAGCATAGTAGGGATCCTTGGTAACATTACTTCCTTTGCTGCTGAAGAAACAAAAGGCCTGCTGCAGGAAGCACTACAAAGAAGGATGACCTTGTAGGGGACCAAAAGATACTTTCTGGTAAAAAGACGTATGTATTTAGTAAAAGGAAAGTTTTTGCATGCTTTGAGCCTGTCTAAAAAAAGATATATTAGGCAGTATGTATGATATGAAACACAAAGGAGGGTCTGCTTTTCATTTCTGTTTGCACCAATATGTTAAACAACGGCTGGAAAAAAACTCAGATGTTACCTCTAAGAAATTCTGCTTAATTATATAACATGACCACTATCTTTCTTTTGTGTACACACTAAGGAGAAAATGGTGGCCAATTTAAATAAAACAAAGATCATAAAATGCTCAGAATAAGAAATCTTGAATTAGTACACATCGAAAAGCTAAAATATAGAACAAGTAGTAATAAAATGAGGTAAAAGTTCAGGTGCAAAGCACAACGAACTGAAAGGTTATTTTCTGAATTACATTTAATTTGACTCTATTCACTAAAACTGTCACGATAACCTTATCATGCTGCAATATAGTGTGAAGAACAAGGCCTTTACATAGAATTTGACAGGGATTAATAATAGATTTGGGTGGATGTATGTCATATGAAAAGTGTCTTATGGTTGAAAAGTGATAGAAATAAAAGTTATCAAGACAATAAATGTACATTAAATTTAAAATTATGTAGATTGGAAAAATCCTTTAGTAATACAACAAATACTGAAAATATAGGACCCAAGAATCCTTGGAAAAGATTTCCTTGTATGCCAATGTAACTTCATTCTAATAGTTTAGGTCAGTACATGGAACACAATAGATTGAAGTTAAGTTAATAGAAATCTATTTTGTAAAAAGTATTTGTTATCTTTTTATCCTTATTTTCATTTTGATTATTTTATTCTTGCATCACTCTAGGCTGTTAAACGTAACAGCTATTTAATGACTTTTCTCTCATTTTTTGTGTTATTTTACTGTTTCTTTGTAGTCCATTTCTGCCCACCCCCACACTCAACACCACTCCACCTCTGTTGTGACAATGTTGAGCACAAAGTGTTTTGGCTTGCCTTACCTTTACCAGCAATCAGACAAAGACGGAACTCAGAGTAGTCAAGCATCAAGCTGTGAACTGTTAATAATTTTGAAGTTTCGTGTGAAGTGAAAATCAATATTTTCTCTTGGGAACTAGCCCATGGCTATCCTGTCTTTCATTAGAATTGTGCACAGACACTACATCCTGACTGCAGCATTTCAGTCTGGAATTGGTTTTGTTTACAATAAATTAAAAATGCTATTTTGGGGAAATTTGAATTTCATAGCAGAATAGCTCAACCTTTTATCATCATGTGCAGTTTCATCCATTCAACTTGCCCTAATATTGATGCAAATTCATTTTATTTTCTAAATCTTTCACTCATGTCTAATTCATATGAACTTTTGCTCGCACAAGCTGAATGAAAACAAATTTTAACAAAGGCACACTTTCATTCAGCAATTTTTTTTAAAAGACACATTAGAATTTTCCAATGTGTTCAGTTGCCATTGTGGAATCTGCTCTTCAGAAAGGCCTTGAACTAGGTTATTACTTCAGATAGCAGAGGTGCACAGCTCTCTTTGGTTAGAAGGAAAACACAGCCCAGACACTTGTCACAAGAAAATATATTCTTCCAGGCATTTCTGCTCTGAATCCTAGCAACTAAATAACCTAATAATATTCAAGAAATTGGACCCCCTCGTATAGATTTTATAATGTGAAAATTGTGAATTAATGAGTTTTTCCATATGTTAGATTGTGCTAGTCATTCTTTCTGGGTTTCTGTTCATCCCTTGGGGAAATTAATCCAGACATTTAGGCACGCTGCTATTTGCCCAGCATTAGTTGCTCAGCAAATGATGACAAAGTTAACACTGTATACATTTCCTCCACTGCCTGCAGAAACTGGAGATCTGGGGACAACCTGCAAATTCTACTGTTCATTCACAAAAGTGCAAGGAACATATTGTGCAGGGTTTGGGAATGGGATGGTAATTATAGGCTTTACATTACTATATATCTTATCTTATTATTGAAATGTTTCCTTCTTCAGAGATTACAGGCCTTTACTTTAGATCATTCGTGTCTTGAGTACATTGGTGATTGGTCCCTTGACCGGTTTCTAGAGGCTCAGCCACTCAGGGCACTTAAGCCACTTGGAGGTGGGATTTGGAATAGAAAGGATCCCTGCTTAAAAAGAACACTGATAACCATTTTATTTTCCCTCACCTCCATTGCAATCTTTGCTGTCACTACATTGTGGCTGCTATGGAGACAGGTCTTTAAAGGTAGCCTCACTTCCCAGCCATCAACAAGATGAGATGTGGCAGTTGTGAGATCCTGGCAAAAGCTCCACAGGTCCCATTTCATTGTGATAAGAGGCATAGCATGATTTTACCTGTATTTTGGACAACTTCGCCTCTTCTCATGGAATCCTGAGTGGGCAATCAGTTGAAAAAAGATTGGAAGAAATATAGTTCTAAAGAGAGCTTTTGAAATTGAATATGAAAAATGAAAATGATTTCTCACTATTGAAAGGAGCTTGATGTATGCAGAGCTACTGTGAGTTGTATTGAGTAATAGCATAGTGTTGACAGGGGTTGAACTGGTGTAGTTCAGCGCAGAAACTATAAATCAGGAAGTGTTGCATGCTGTCTTTGACATTAGATTTATGTGGAGCTAGGCTTCTAATTGCACATTGGCAAATTCTCTAAATTTTAGTTTTGATTACTTTGAATGCTTCAAGTGCAGATGATTTGGAGATTTGATCAGTAACTTCACAGGCTGCAATTTATTTTATTATTGCTCCATTACAACTCAAAAATAATAAATCCCCACTCCTTTTTTATCTAAAATTGAAATCAGAGCCTTTCAACAAATTTTAAGCTTTAAGACAACCTCATGTATTATATTTTTCAAGCCAATCTGGACTCGACATAATGTAGTGCAATACAATGTCCAGATTCTCATCATTTTTGCCATTAGTATTGGTGTGTCAGAGAGCTTTAGCAGTATAAATTCCACCATATCTGTTCATTCCACTCTACAGTGCTTTGTCTGTCACCATTGTGTAGGTTTACTGATTACAGATGAAGATGAGTGCGCTATCCTATCTTTGTCAATGGTTGACTGGAATTTAAAAAATTTACTTCCAAAGCATTAATGGTTTTTGTACTGTGTTCTTTTGGAAAGAAATAGATTTGAAGATTTACTGTGCACAATTCATGCAACAGCAACATGATTATGTTGGATTATGGCAGATTACTTAGAGGTTTAAATCTTTTTCACAGCACTGTGGTTAATATATTTATTGAAAATTTATTTGAACGGCATCTTCATACAGTCATTAACAGGCTTTAGATTTGTGGGTTAACAACTGTTAAAATACAACACCAGAAAAAAAACTTAACTGAAACAGGGAAAAAAACAATGGATTCTAATAAAATAAATTAGGATTCAGTCTTCCAGATTGCACTTGCAAAACTCATTTGCATTAAAGTTCACATTTCTACTTCAGCACTGGAAGTTTGTAAGATACAAAATAACATAAATGGTGCAAAAGACAATTACCCACTCAGTGGCCACTTTATTAGATACACCTGTACAACTGCTCAATGTAAATACCTAATCATGTGGCAGCAGGTCAATGGATGAAAGCAAGCAGATATGATCAGAAGGTTCAGTTGTTGTTCAGACCAAACATCAGAATAGGGAAGAAATGTGATCTAAATGGCATTGCTGTAAAATGATCGTTGGTGCCAAACAGGGTGGAGTATTTCAGAAACTGCTGATCTCCTGGGATTTTCTCACAGAACAGACTCTAGAGTTTACAGAGAATGGTACAAAAATACATCCCGTGAGCAGCAGTAACTGGGTAATTAGTGGGCGAAAATGCCTTGTTAACCAGAAAGGTCAGAGGAGAAGAGAATGGCCAGATTAGTTGAACCACCAGTCCTAATTGTTCTTGAAATGTTAAAGGTATGGTGCTGCTTTCACCCATTGTGATCTGTGTGGTACTTACAGTGCTATAGAATTAAAGTTCTGATTTTTAAAAAATATATGAAATACCAAAGTCAGGAAAATAAGTAACTTGGAGAAGAAGCTGAATGGGGATATATTCGAGGGCAGACTAAGGAGATTGCTCTATTTGAGTAACACACACAAAATGCTGGTAGAATGTAGCAGGCCAGACAGCATCTATAGGGAGAAGCGCTGTCAACGTTTCGGGGTCCTAATGAAGGGTCTCGGCCCAAAACGTCGACAGCACTTCTCCCTATAGATGCTGCCTGGCCTGCAGCGTTCCACCAGCATTTTGTGTGTGTTGCTTGAATTTCCAGCATCTGCAGATTTCCTCGTGTTTACTCTATTAAGTCTTGGCTTCTAATTAGTCTGTAAATGTCATGTCACAACTGTAAGGAAATGGCCATCTCCAATGAGAAAGAGAGCTGAACATCCTTAAGCTGCTGCACACTGTGATGAGGATCTCCTCATTACAGTGATATTTGTGGGCGAAATATTGATCCTCAACAACCACAACCAACTTCTTATGTATGAGAAACAATTTCATCTTATGCAATTCCCTGTGATTCCTATTGTCCCTGATTTTACCAGAATTTCCTGATGCTGAAGTGAAAAGATTGATAGCCAGGATAGTTAGCTCTAGAATTCCATTTTTGTCCTTGTTTAGAACAAAATTATAATGTTGCCTGCAGCTTAGAGGTCCTTTAGAAACTATCGCTTGCTAGGACAGTCTGCAACTCCTTCCAGCACTTTGTTAGTGATTGAGAATAATTTGTTGGGATCAATTTGTTTTGCATTCTATAGAGCTGAATAAAGCTAGATGGTACTGTGATAACTGTATTAGACCAGGCTGGCTAATGGTCCATCTATTCCTGGGACATTTCTCCAGCATCACAGCCAGGATTCGTTGTCTTTGCAACTTACAATATATTAAGCCATTTCTTGATCTCATGAGCAGTGAATCAAGATTACTAAAACCTAATTACTCTCATATGTGTAGCATGGTAGCATAGTAGATAATATAATGCTTTACAGCACCGCTGATTAAGGTTCAATTCCCATCACTGTCTGTAAGGAGTTTGTATGTTCTCCCCATGGCCATGTGGGTTTCCTTGAGGTGGTCCTATTTATTCCCATATTCCCCACCTCCCTTCACACGTCTTCAGACAGTGTTGGTCATTGACAAACAACACATTTCACTGTATGTCCCAATGCAATGTACATTTGATAAATAAAGGTAATCTCATTTAATCTTTAATGGAGTCTTTAGGAGCACTGTGCTCTCCTTAACAATGTCTAGGATGCTAGTGAGTCCTCCTTTGCTTTTGTTGTAAGCTGTCACACCAATCACGATTGCAAAATTGCAGAACTACTAATCTGCTGAAAGTAGGATTGCTTTGTTCTGTCTATAGCATTACCACTTTTACATCTTGGCAGAAGCGGAGCTTCACTACATCACACCTCATTTTTTTTAAAGCTTGCATAGATTAGCGACAAAGCAACATTCAGCTGTGATACGAATATGGTTTTACTGGGCCAGAACAACATGTAATATGAACTTGTTTGTCTTCTCTGAATGAAGGGGTAAGATTTTATACTTGGGCAGTTTTCAAAAATGAAGAAAGTAGATTTCTTCTGAAAAATAATTTTGTGGATATTTGAGCTTGCATTAAAAAATATTTACTCATAATATGGATTTTATATCATGCACCAGCAAGTGAATACTGAAAAGAGGCTTCCTTTTGGCAGGTATAAGACTGCGTCGGTGGAGTTAGGCTGGCCTCAGGAATCCATCCAAAAGCACTCCTCTACATTAAGCATACTTTGCTTAATTTCCAGCCAAATAAAATAACTGATCGGAAACCTATGTTATTGGTTCACTGCTATGGTGTTTATTAAGATGAAACTTTTAATCAGCTGAAAAATTATTGTGTTTTGTAATACTTAACATAATTGCATGTTAGTAATATAGTATTACCACTTTACAGAACTGAATAGCACTAGATTTTATTATTTTGATAGCAGAGTTATACTAGAATTGAAGTGGCTGTGTATTTACAAAATAATGTATAGTTACACTGTTATTAATGCTACAGTGGTACAATGAAAATTGAGAACCGAGAATCAATTCAATTTAATTTCACATCTATTTGTGTATCTGATACATATATGAAGAGATTACAAAGGGAGTCCCCATGCAGATTTTGTTCTAAACTCTTCATTTTCTGAAGCTATTGACTCAAATTTAAGTTACAATTTTGCAAACTTTGCAAATATACCTGATCTTTCCAGATGAGCCTTGACACAGAGACTCCTTTACTGATCGGTATCATCTTAAGACCACCAGGGAGTAAATATCATTAAACAGACAGTCGAGGTATGAACATCAGTTGGCAATCCACCTGCATTCAAGCACAGAACTGTTCACCCCAGAGTTTCCATACATGGACATTCAGCAAGAAATAACTGAACTGTGATCAGAAAGGAAAACTTATACAAAAATGTCCCTGGGCCATCATGACAAAGGCCAACATTGTTTCATCATTACAACTGAAGTAAGGTCAGTAAGTTTATAGGTTCAGTCTACAACGCCCCACTTTAAGCTTAAAAATATTCTTCTTACTTTCTTAGTAACTTGCATCAGTTTACTTGCTGCAACTCTTTTTTGTCGAAGCAATAAGTATTAAGATGTAAGATGTGCTTTGGTTCCACTCTCAAGCCATCAATGTCCAAAAAATCTGTGGGTGCAGCATTTCTTTCATGGTGAAGTTCAAAGTAAATTTAATATATATTAGCTAGGGATTCATTTTCTTGCAAGTATTGACATGAAAAAATACAATAGAATTTTATGATAGGGTAGACTGTATTATAAGGATAGACTTGAACACTAAACTTGATTTTTTCCTTAATTTCATACAGTTTAATTTACATGTGCGCTAATTATAAGTTAAATAAAATTTTCTTGGGCTTCCAGTCAGATAAAGGTCTTGACTTTAATCAACATTTCGATGATAAACTTCGCTGTCTTCATGAAGGATGATGCCTAGACACGTCTAGCTTGGTGGTATATCCCTCCTAATTGGTTAATCCTCATCCAATCAGGTTTCCACTGTCCCACGTAGTTTACAATCAAATTCCAGTTCTTACATAGAGCAAGACTTTCATCTTTGTTAAAATTCTTTTCCTCTACTTTTATTTCAATTGCTATCTTCACCAGGTGGTCCCAAAACCCATGATGCAGCACAGTAGTTTTGAGCCGTAGAAGATAATCCTATGGCCATTGCAAAAGCAATGTTCTGCTGCCACCGATTTCTCCAGGTAACCTAAATGTATCCACCTCCTATGCTCTTTGATATAGGTTTCCACCATGAACCCTGTCTCGCCGATATATGCTACTCCGCATTCAAAGGAATCTTGTAAATGTCAGCCGAACTGAGTACCGGGTTATCTTTGACACACACAAACTGTGATTGGAACTTCCTTATGGGTTTGTGGGTGGTATTAATCCAGTATGTTTTCAGGATCCTGGCAATCCTTCCAGAAATTGTGGAAATAAAGAGAAGACAAACAATAGTGATGGGTTCTTCCTCATTTGTTGTTTCCTGGTTTTTCTGTTGGCCCTTTTAAGGGCCCAATTGACTTCCTTCACCTTGTAGCCATTCTGTAGGAACATCATACATAATCATCTTATTTCTTCATAGAGACTCTCCAGGTCCAAAATAGTTAATGTATGGTTAATCAAAGTAGAAAGATCCACTCTACTTTGGGAGGTATGACGGTGGCTGCTATTGTCGAGGTGTATATCCGTGTAAGTAGGCTTCCGATAGATGTCATGCCTGAAGCTACCATTTCATTTCCACCGTATTAGAATATCCAGTAATGGGGAGCAACCATTCTTCTCCATCTGCATTGTAAATTGAATGGTTGGATGTATGCTGTTCAGAAGGTCATGGAATTGTTGGAGTCTATAAGGTCACACTACGAAGCTGTCAACGTATCTGAAGAAGTGTTTGGGCATAATGGTGATGAACTCAGAGCCCTCCATGTAGAAATTAGTAATAGCCAGCAACAAGGGTGATTCCATGACCACTCTGTCCATTTGTTTATAGTAATTCCCCTTATGAAGGAAGTACGTTGATGTACAGGTGTGTTCAGAAAGGTCAATGGTACCCTTAACAATTTAATAGGTACCTATCAAACCTTGACCATAGGAGGACCAAGCTGTCCTTAATTGGAACTCTCGTGAACAGTGAAACCACATTGAAACTGACCATTATGTCCTCCAGGGTCAACTGGATGTTGGTTATCATTTTTAGGAAGTCTTTCTACATTGACTAACTGCAGAAACTATTTTGGACCTGGAGTCTCCACAAAGAATTAAGACAATTACACAAGACATTCCTACAGAATGGCTACAAGGTGAAGGAAATCCATTGGGCCATTAAAAGGGCTGACAGAAAAACAAGGAAACCAAACGAACAGGAACCGATTGCTACTGCTTGCATTCCCTATATTTCCACAGTTTCTGGAAAGATAGCCAGGATCCTGAAGAAATATCAGATTAATACAATCCACAAACCCATGAGGACACTCAAATCACAGCTTATGCAGGTCAAAGGTGAGCTGAAACTCAGGTTGGTTGGCATTTACAGGATTCCCTGTGAATGTGGACCAGTGTATAGGTGTACAGTGGAAATTTGCATCGAGGAGCAGAGGAGGTGTTTCTGTTTGGGTTACCCGGAGAAATTGCATTCACAATGGCCATAGAATTGACTTCAATGGCACAAAACTACTGTGCCATGCCATTGAGTTTTTGGACCATATGGTGAAGAAAGTCATTGAAATAAAAATAGAAGAACAGAATTTTAACGAAGACAAAGGTCACACACTAAGTAAGAACTGGAATTCGATTGTAAACAAGATGAAACAGTGGAAACATGATTGGATGAGGACTTACCAACTGGATGGATGGACAACGGGGGGTTTTATTCACCACTGGACCAGACATGCCTAAGCATCATTCCAGATGCGAATGGCAGAGTTTTTCAATGAAATGTTGGTTAAAATCGATACTTGTACCCGGCTGGAAGCCCAAGAAGAGTTTATTTGTCATATACACTTGGTAAGCTCCAGATCCTTTTTCTAATAATAAGCATTTACCCTCTATTTTATTAATTTCCCTTCAGTAATGCCCTTAGAAATGTTTTAGACAGTGTTTTAAGTCTCCATTGGTATAGGTTCTCTGCTAGCAAGTGATCTATGACAAGTAGGCAAAATCTAATTTTCCATTGATGACAAATTTCTAGAGGTTGTTCTGTTGGCATAAAGATTATCTATTAATGTTCTTCCTTTCAATATTCTCGTATGATATGTTTTTCAAAAATGTGACCTCTATTAGAGTAACTATACGAACTTGGGACTCCTTAAGGTTGTTATAGCTGGGCAGTGGTAATGCCGCAAGCTCCCACGACCTATTAAATGCTCCCAATGGTGTGCGTCTTGAACAGTCTGACAACTAAGTCCAACTCCTGGCCTTCACCTATGGCTTAGCTTCTAAGCCTGGCAGAACCATTTCTACTGACTGGAGAAAGGGCAAAGCCGGGCTACTGCTGCCTTAAAACCAGTCACTTTGGGCAGATGGGGCTCATCAGCCGTGGTTGGCAGCTCATCTAGGAGAAGGAAAATTCTGATCTCAGACCTCTGCTGCCTTGCTATACCCACTCGTGGAGAAGGTTTCGGGAGTAAACCCTGAGGGAAAAATACAGAGCTAGAGTCCTCAATGCTGACAGGCAATTCCTGGTACCAAACTGTACTGGTCTCTGCTGTTCCTTTGCACGAGGAGAGAGAGCTTGTTACTTGGCCAACAGCTTGCACTCCATATCGTACTGCCCAGGCTTGCTTATATAGACAGCTAGGATGCACCATCCATGGTCAACTCTGACTGACGGTGGTCTCACTCACTCACTCCCTGAACTAGGCAGCCTAAGATGAAGCAGCATTTGAGCCTGATCGATCCTACACTTTTTCACACATGTTATATGTGTTCCAAGATGGAATACAGTTCAATAAAAGCAAACATTTGATTCTGAAGGAATTGTCATATCTCACACATTAATTTAATAGAGTCAATAAATCCTGAATTTAACACATTTTGTGAATGATAAATTGCATAGGTAATAATTGTTTCAAATATTGAAATTCATATTTGTCCTCCTTACCCTTGAGATAATTTTACTGCTTCCAATTTTCTATTACATAATATATCACGAAAACAATTTCCTGTGACACTTGTGCAAAAATTGTGATGTGCTTGTTAAAACTACTTAGAGGTTTCAGTTTTTTAATCCTCACAGCTCATCTGTAGCTTCTATGAACCTCACATGAACTCATTGTGCATCTTTCTTACTTGCTGTTTTGATACAGAGTAGCATAGATATTATAATTAATTTTAAATCATGGAAAATCAAGCATTGAGAAATGCACTGGATGCCAATATCTCTTTTTCCTCAGCCGGAATGTTATCTAGGTCGTGCTTTAGTTTCTAGCATCTGCAGAATATCTCTGGTTTCTATTGTGTTGCAGATTCAATGGTCTGAAAACGTCCTTACATCATATATTTTTCATGAAAAGCAGATGAATATTAAAGTAAATGAATATAGTCTGGTCTGCAATAATGTCCTCAGGAATTCTTTTTTTTTTGTAATTTATTTTTTTATTGAAGTTCATCAAACAAACTTTTCCATAAGATGTATTTCAGACATTGTACATATATATCATATAATCATATATATCACAAAATCTCCACAAAGTATTTATCTGGGGTATACACTTATAGAAAAGAGTGGAAAGAAAAAACAAGCAAAAGAAAAGAACTATGCACAAGTAGGGAGTGATCTTTTTTTTACAACAGATTCATTGATTTGTGAGAATAAAATCAGGCCGATGGGGCACTATGTAGTTAAACCATTTTTCCCAGTATGAATCAAATTGTTCCAGCTTATGATTAACAGATGCCGTTATCTTCTCCATTTTGTAAATGTCCATTGTAATTTCCACCCATGTATTTAAAGTTGGGCTCTCATGTGATAACCAGGTGTTCGTTAGTCTTTTTTTTTTAAATGGGTTCTTGTTCTGTGGCTGCCTGTAAGGAGACAAATCTCAAGGTTGTATAATTTATACATACTTTAATAATAAATTTGAACTTTCAAGTGACAGACCCCCAATGTATAAAACTATCTTTTTTAAGAGGTGTGACACCAGCCAGAGGAGAATTTCCACATGAACTTCAGTTTTGCCAGGACTGTCTTCATTTCTGGGGCAATGAGTGAAGCCTCAATAATATTGAACCAAGAAAACAAAAGTGATGTCAAGCTACTGCATCACTGGTAGTATCTACAGGAGGGGCAGACTCAAGAAGGGAACATCAATCATCAAAGTTTATTTATTGAGAGATACAGCAAGACACAAGCCCTTCTGGCCCAGCAATCTGTGTACCATCCAGCAGCCCACCTACCTAACCACAGTTAACTACAGGTTATAATCACAGCGCAATTTACAATGACCAATTAACCTACTAACAGGTACATCTTTGGAATGTGGGAGGAAAGCAGAGCACCCGGAGGAAACCCACCCACTCACAGGAAGGACATATTAACGCCTTACAGACAGATTGGAATTGAACTTTGATGCCCCAATCTGTTGTTGCATCGCTACCATGGCACCCCACCAGCTTTACAGAGCTACCATTGGGCAGAATGTACAGAAGCCTGAGGTCCCATGCCACCATGTTGAAGAACAGCAATCATTCAGTTCTTGAAACAACTGGCAATCACTGCTATTTAGCAATACCATGACCACCTTGATCAGTTTGTGTTAAAATAGACTTTTTAAAATTACGTTCTAATTATGTTCTTTCTTGCTAAAATATGTTATAATTTATAATGGGGTATGTCCAGTGCTCCTGATGTGCACTCCTCTACATTGATGAGACCCGTTGTAATTTGGGGAACCATTCTGTCAAGCACCTCCACTCTATCTGCCTAAAGTGGAGCTTCCTGATGGCCTAAGATATTAATTCCCATTTTGACATGTCAGTCCATGGCCTCCTCACATGCCAAGATAAGACCACTCTCAGAGTAGAGGAGCAACATGATATATTCCTTCTGGTCAACCTGATGGCATAAATATCGATTTCTCCTTCAGGTAAAAAAAAATTAATCATGGCTGATCCATTTTCACTCTCACCCTAATCCCTGCTTTCTCCTTGTATCCATCCATACCCTGACTAATCAACCTCTACCTTAAGTATACCCAAAGGCTTAGCCTCCACAGCTGCCTGTGGCAATGAATTCCACAGATTCGCCAAATGATCAACTAGCAAAAGTAGCACTGAGGTGGACCCCCACAGGGAAAGCGAAGTAGGGGCAGGCCCAAAATGATGTGGCAAAGGTCTGTGGAAGCAGAACTGAAAGAAGTAGGCATGAACTGGGTTACGGCGAGCAGCAGAGCGAAAGACCGGCAGAAATGGAAGACCCTTATGGAGGCTCCATGTGCCACCTAAACACTAAGAGTTCAGATGACGACAAGTGAAAGAAATTCCTCCTCACCTCCATTCTGGAAAGATGTCCCTCTATTCTGAGGCTTTGTCCTCTGGTTTTAGACTTCCCCACCATAGGAAACATCTTCTCCACACCTGCTCTATTGAGACTTTTTGACTTTGATAGGTTTAAATGAGGTCACCTCTCATTCTTCTGAATTCCAGTGAGTAAAGGCCCAGAGCTATCGAATGCTCCTCATATGAGAAGCCTTCCAATCCCAGAATCCTTTCTGTGAACCTCCTTTGAACCTTCTCCAATGTTAGCACAACCTTTCTTAGATAAAGCTGCTCACAATAGTCGAAGTGCAGTCTCAACAGTGCCTTATAAGTCCTCAAAATTACATCCTTGTTTTTATATACTGGTCCCATTTGCCTTCGACACCAGCAGCTCAACCTTTAGGGAATCCTGCACGAGGACTCCCAAGTTTCTTTGCACCCCAGTTTTTTGGATTTTCTCTCCTTTTAAAAAATAGTCCACCCTTTTACTTCCTCCACCTAAGTGCATGACCATACACTTCCAGATACTGTATTCCTTCTGCCATTTCTTTGCCCATTCTCCTAGTCTGACTAAGTCCTTTAGCAGCCTCTGTTTCCTCAAAACTACCTGCCCCTACACCTATCTTTGTATCATCCACAAATTTTAAAGGTCTTTTTCATTTCACACTTTAACAAAAATTATTAGGAATGAGTATGAATCACATATGTCTTTCTGGTATAACTTGGATGTGCCATTTCCTCAAAAAAATTGTCTGTCAGGCAAAAATAACAGCGAGGTTAACTATGATTTATAAGCATGTTTTTGTATTTTCTGTCTTGTTCTTAATAACAAGTTTGATTTATTTATCTTCTCACCATTGTACCTTCATCAGGTTATTATACAATACTATTGCTTTTGCCTAGAATTAATTCATAAATGAGGCACTCTTATGATAACATTTGTGATTATAATGAGCTCTTTTCCTGGGCGTGCAAATCCTGCCATTTGTCTTTTTGTTCAAGGGTTTGACAATTTAGTATTACGTTGAACTTAATTTACTGAAATGTGCTTCAAAGCCACATGAAGAAGAAGGCCCTAGATTCAATATGCAACCAGACTGAGTCAATAGATTCGGCTTCCACATTCTAGGATTAGAGAGGGGTGGAGATTCAATGAAGTTTATGCTCTCAATTGCCCAATAAGCAAATCGGCAGATAAATTTGAATGCGTGGATATTGGAAAGTTTGGGCTCAGAGACATGTGCATGAAGTTGGCCATGATCTAAAGGACACACAGCAGCCTATGAAACAGAAGAGAAATCCAATCATGTTATCAATCCTATTCTGCTATTAAGGTCTTCTGAAGCATCACTACTCCAAGAAACAGGAACAAAACCGGACACAGATAATTTTGTGTAACTAATTCAAGATGATATATCCACACTTATGAATGTATCCAATGTTGTCATGTGTCCACTATTCTGATCATGAATTTAAAGCTACCCACTCCAATGTAAATGCATGATTTATAATCTTTGAATTACAGTGCTTCAAAAGTAAAATGCAAAAGTTCCCGGGAGCCTTATAATGTATCTGTTTACACTGTTGCTTAAAATTAATTGAGTAAAGAATTCAGTAAAATTAATTATGTAAAGAGGTAAAAAAAGATGTGCTTAATGTTGCAGAATATTCCTTAGTGGGCTGTTTTCTATGCAGCTGAAGGTAGTATGAATGCTAATTAAGTAACTGAACTCTGAAGATTCTCTTTAAATTAATTTTCCTTTTCCTTCCAACTGACTCTATTTATATCACTTCCTAGAGGCAGTGCTCGTGCTGAAAACAGTACCAAGAGAATCTATAACCTTGCTCTACTATGCTCAAACACCCTTTTTTTTAGATGAAATCCTAGAAAATATGTGTCAGTGGGCTAGTTGATTGATCAGATCCTCATCTGCCATGGATTCTAGGCAGTGAGTCCCAAAGAGATGATTAGCACCAGGAATTCTACGCAATTTCTCCACTCAGCAATTTAGAGACATAAATACCAGCTTCAATGGCTCTTAACTGAGACAGAAGCAATTGGAATTTAGTGCAGAGCTACGGGTGAGTCTGAGATCTTAGTATCCAGCCGTGGGTTAGAAATCCTACAAATCGAATATACAGTGTTAATTAGGTCTTCATGCAATAACATTTCTGTTTGTCTCTTATGTGAATGGAATTCAAAAAAGTCAATCTGGGTTTTATTACCTTGACCTTATAATTCATTATTTTATATCAGGGAGTGATGTTAATCTATGGAGTAGCCCAGGCATAGAGTGGCATACAGCTCTGGTCTGGAAATGTCTTCTGAAATGTCTTCATTTGTGAATGCATAGTCTGCTGGTGGATTGGACAAATTACCCAGAGGCAATTCTTCACATCAACTATGCTTTGGCAAACCTTGGTGCGCTTGCCTAGGTAGCTCGCAACCGATGGTATCCAACTTTAGCAATGAGTTTTATATATGTACCTGTTGCGACTGACTAAAACTGAACCACACAGAAGCTGCAAATGGGAAATATTAAAGTCTTTATTCACGTTGAGAACCTCCAGGAGTGAGAGAGTCCATGAGGATCCAAGAGAATCTCTTCAACACAAAAATAACATTGAACA
Organism: Hemitrygon akajei; assembly: GCF_048418815.1. Taxonomy (NCBI): domain Eukaryota; kingdom Metazoa; phylum Chordata; class Chondrichthyes; order Myliobatiformes; family Dasyatidae; genus Hemitrygon; species Hemitrygon akajei. The sequence goes on from NC_133126.1 coordinate 140,167,484, forward strand.
ATTAACTACAATTTCAATTGCTATGATCACCAATTTAACTTTAGAATTTGGAATGTAGCCCAGTTACATATTTACAATGATAGCATACCCAACTGCCAAAACCCCATAGAATATTTATTACTGGTGGCTGTTCCAAATACTAGATATCTAACAAAGACCCCTTTAGTTCCATGAAGATACAACTAATCAGAAGGTTAAGAGACAAAATGAACCTGTTCTGATCTATACATTAAATGACAAGGATACACATTTAGTAATGTGCTAATAGAAGGAACATTCATCTATTTTGTTTTCCTGTGTAGTTTCAATGGGACAGATTAAGTCCCACATCCAATAATGGGTTTCACTAACCACAAAGTTGTTAAAATTGTGTACAAGCTTTATTTCCTGAAGACTGTTTCTTATTTTAGTCAATCCATAATTATGCTATCTATAATTTATAACTCCAGAATGATCCTAACAGGATACAAATGGCCCCCTTCTGTGGCAGTCATTTGGTCTCCATCCCACATTTCTAAAGACTTCCCAACACTTTCCTGAATTAATACTGCCTATCCCCAGCATCTTAAAATCTAGAATTGTAGTGCACAGCACAGGCCCTTCAGCCCACAATGTTGTGTCAACCCTTTAACTACTCCAAGATCAATCTAACCCTACCCTCCCACATAGCTCTCCATTTTTCTTTCGCAATCACAAATCTTCCTTATAATCAGCACAGCTCAAACAAACCATCTGACATCAGTCTCTGCCATTCCCAAAGCAATGACAAATCATTCCCAATGGCCACAATTCTGATTCTTCAGACAGCTGCTGCAACCCAGAATCAGTGACTTGTTTCTTTTTGATTGTTCAGAGTCTGTTCTATTGCAAATAACACTTTGGGCCTTGTGCACAATGTTATATTGAACAGTGAGCTCTCAAGGAAAGCATGCATTGGCTTACCATGCACTGCACATTTAAACTTGTCTTTCCTAGTCCTGGTAAGTCTCTTGTTCAAAGTGGCATCAATAGAGGAAAGCACATATTCTTTCTGTAAGGTATGAAAACCTATTTAAAACCAAAGAAGAAACTATACACTGGAATCATGTGCACACTACATATGTCACACTATGCTGAGACATATTTCCTAAACTGCAACTCCCAATCACACTAGTCTCAAATCTATATCAGTTCACAGTTTGTCCACAGTTGTCCTATGTTCTGTTCCAAATCTGCCTTCTCCTTTGACATCCACTTCCTGCAGTTTCGCTCCGCACATGCCACAGCTGGTCAATCAGCTAACACCTCCAACTTCAGACTATTTGATATAGCTCCTCTTCCACATGCACCACCCTTCCCTCCAAAACTGCTGCAGTCATCCTGTGCTAAAACAACCTCCATCAGCCCATCTGTCCTCTCTCATTATCACTCCATCTTCAAGGCTTATGCTTGAGGTGTGAATGATGCTGGGTGTATATTTTGTCTGCCATTTTTCTCTTAGTGTTTGCAATTGCAAAGCAATATTTGTGCAATGTATAAAAGTCATTAAATCACATTTGTACCAAGGCTATGAAATAAAAGTAGTATTTGTGCCTTCATTAATGTTTACACATGATGTCTAAAAAAATCTTAGCTTTTTGCCCATAACTGTGAAATGTGTGGAGGTAGCATGGGGACTGGGCAGAGCAAAAATGATAGACTTTGACAATGAACACGTGCAATATCCACAATATGTCCAGAAAAGTATTTAAATATTTATCAAAATCACCTGGATAAAAGCAAAAACCTAAACGGAGTTTGTTTGCTGTATGCTTTTTTAAAAGAAATGAGAAGAATTCCATTTAAATTTAACATACGATGTTAATTGGGTCTTTATATAATTGTAAGTGTAAGTATAATTATAAATGTAATTTTAAAACTATGTCAGAAAAAGAGAGGCGCAGAAGTATGAAGAAGACAGAAAATTGTGGAGGGAGGGCAGTGAGAGGGGGCTAGGGACTACGCAAAATATCAGATGCTGAATTAAATATGTCCATGAAAGTAAGTACATTACTATTTATCATTGTAAAAATGTTATTTCTGTTGGGTCTTGATGAAATCTAATGCTGAAAAAACATTTTCATTAAACAGGGCTGACTAATCATGATGTATATACATGTTTATATGTAAGCTAATTACATTAATTGCCTTATTCCTTTTTTAAACTTTCCAATTAAGGACATCTCTGGTAATTATGTAATCATTCCATGGTAAGGAGCCATAGTTCTAAATTTGGTTTTCCACTTAATACTGCACTCTGAAGTGACAGTTTGCAAATGTGCCTGGGCTGCTGCACAGCTCCGAGCAGTCTGTAATAGAAGAGAATTAAAAATAGAAAATGCTAGCAGCATCACTTCGGAACATCATTTTGTGTGTTTGCACAGATTGTCTTCTTTTGCACTTTGGCTGTTTGTCAGTCTTTCTTTGTGGGGACTTTTTCTGTTGTATTTCTATGCTCTACTGTGAACGTCTGCAAGAAAATAAATCACAAGGTAGTATATGTGACATATGCATACTTTGATAATATATTTGCACCTTGACATTCAGAGGGTCAGTCAGAGAAACAGATTTAATATTTCAAATCAAAGGCCCTTCATCAGTTTCCGATCCTGACCAACAATCTTCAATCTGAAACTTAACAGTGTTTCTCTTTCCATAGGTCACGCCTGACCTGTTGAGTGTCTTACAGCATTTTTTTTTAATTTAGTATTTGCAGCATCTGCATTGTTTTGTTTTTCAGTAAACATTACATTGAGGAACACAGATTCTCCTGCAGATTGCTATTTATGTATTTAGAGATACTACACGGAACAGGGCCTTCTGGCCCACAACTCACCAATGTAACACTAGCCTACTCTCAGGACAATTTACAATGATCAATAACCCACAAATCCGTACATCTTTGGACTATGGGAGGAAACTGGATCACCCAGATGGTCATGGTGTGGTGATATGACTTGTAAGAATCTGATTGCAGAGAATGCTGAGCATGCGCAGGAATGACAGAAACATCAAGAACATGGTGTTGGAAGCACGTTGTGGTTGTTGTTAAATAAAAGTTCTATTTCTTCCAGAATATGTTTCTTTATTAGCAACCCACGGTATGTATGAATATAAGGAACACAACATGGTGTTAGAAGTCAGTCTGGAAGAATAATACATTTCCTAACACAGGAAAATCGAAGATAATTTTCTGAAAAAAGGGTTCAAACCGTTTTTGTTTTGCTAATAGTTTTACAAATGAAAGGTCTGCAGCCTCCACCAGCACTTCAGTTGTCTGGGAACATAGCTGAGAACTGGAAAAAATTTAAGCAACGTTTTGAATTGTATTTATCGGCAATCGAAGTGGATTGAAAACCGGAAAAAATGAAAGCTGCGCTTAATTGCCTGCGTAATAGGTGACGACGCAATTGAGATATATAATCATTTTATTTTTGAAGTTAAAATCGATAATGGACAAATTTGAAGCATTTTTAATACTGAAGCATAAAGTGACGTTCAAGCAGCACAGAGTTTTTACATGTACGCAGAGAGCTGGTGAAGCTATTGATCAATATGTTACTAAGTTGAGACATTGGAGTAAAACATGCGAGTTTGGAGAACTGACAGACTCTCTTATTAAAGACAGAATTGTTTGTGGCATTCTGGATAATGGTCTGAGAGAAAGACTGTTAAGAGAACAAGACTTAGACTTGGAAAAAGCTTTGATGCTCTGTAAAGCTTCGGAAACTGCGATGTCACAGGACAATGAACTTTACATGGAGAACTGCAACATAGACACTGTGAGGAAACACAAACATATTAGAAAAAATAATAAAACAACAACAAAACCAACAGCAAGATGTCATCTGAGAGAAAAAAGCTATGTGATCACTCTGGGTGGCAGCATCAGCCAAAATAGTGTCCAGCATACGGGAACATGTGCAATGACTGCAGTAAGAGTAATCATTTTTCACGCTGCTGCAGAAGTAGAAAGAAAATAAAACAAGTAAATGCAGTGCTTGAAAATGAACGTGAGGAGTTTTACATAGATGTGCTTTGTGAAAACAAACAAAGTACAAATGACTGGACTATTCCATTGCGAGTGAACCAAAACAATATTCTGTTTAAACATGATACTGGAGCACAAGTAACTGTTCTTGCAGAATCTGAGTTTAATGCATTAAAGCCAAGACCAAAGTTACATAAGACAAATATAAAAGTAACTGGGTGTTCAGGTGCAGACATTCCAGTTAAAGGAACATGTATGGCAAAAGTATCGCTCAAAAATATTGTGCACACGCTTTTATTTGTGGTGGTGCCAAGGACCAAGGAATGTACAGTCAATACTGGGCTTATCTGCCTGTGAGAGACTGAATTTGGTGAAAAGAGACTTAGTCCTGGACAGTGAAACAGAGACAGAATATAGTGACTTGATGAAAGAGTATGAGGACTTGTTCAAAGGGCTTGGTTGTCTTCTAAGAGAGCACACGATTAAATTTGACAACCTGTAGTACATCCATGTAGAAAAGTGCCTTTAGCATTACATCATCAACTGAAAACAGCTTGACAGAATGGAACAGCTAGGAGTCATAGAAAAAATTGATGAACCAACTGAATGGGTCAATTCGCTTGTTATTGTTGATAACAACGCTACAATTTAGAAGATTGAGGGGAGATCTTATTGAAACATATAAAATTCTAAAGGGATTTGACAGGCTAGATACAGGAAGATTGTTTCCGATGTTGGGGGAGTCCAGAACGAGGGGTCACAGTTTAAGGATAAAGGGGAAGCCTTTTAGGACCGAGATGAGGAAAAACTTCTTCACACGGAGAGTGGTGAATCTGTGGAATTCTCTGCCACAGGAAACAGTTGAGACCAGTTCATTGGCTATATTTAAGAGGGAGTTAGATATGGCCTTTGTGACTAAAGGGATTAGGGGGTATGGAGAGAAAGCAGGTACAGGGTTCTGAGATGGATGATCAGCCATGATCATACTGAATGGCAGTGCGGGCTTGAAGGGCCGAATGGCCTACTCCTGCACCTATTTTCTATGTTTCTATAAGAAAAATGGAAAACTGAGGATTTGCTTAGATGCAAAAGACTTGAATCAAGCCATTAAAAGAATGCATTTTAATGTCACAGTTTGCTAATGCAAAGTATTTTAGTAAATTAGATGCATCCTCTGAATTCTGGCAACTTAAACTAGATGAACAGAGTTCAAAGTTGTGTACCTTTAACACTCCTTTTGCCAGATATTGTTTTCTTCGGCTTCCGTTCAGAATTACATCAGCTCCTGAAGTGTACCATAAAACCATTCACATGCTGCATGAACACATTGAGGGCATAGATACTTCCATGGGTGATATTATTGTTTGGGGATCATCTAAACAAGAGCATGACTCCAGACTCAGACAAGGCAAACTTGAAGTTGAATAAAGAAAAATGTCAGCTAGGAGTGACTGAACTTACCTTTGTGGGTGATATCATCAGCAATGAGGGTGTACGTCCTGATCCATTGAAGGTTTCTGCTATTGAGAACATGCCAAGACCACAATGTAAAAAGGATGTTCAAAGGTTCATGGGAATGGTCAATTACATGGGAAAATTCATACCCAATCTTTCAGAACAGCTTGCTCCATTGAGGCAGCTAACAGAAAAGGAAAACAAATGGAGCTGGAAACATGAACAGAAGGCATGGCAAAATCTCAAGAAAGTGCTCACTAAAGAACCCGTGTTGAAATTCTATGATGCTGAGAGACAGATCAAAATCTCATGTGATGCATCTCAAGCAAGTTTAGGGGATGTATTACTCCAAAAACATGATCAGCAATGGCTACCAGTGGCATATGCATCTTGAGCATCATCTGATCCAGAAACAAGGTATACCCAAATTGAAAAAGAATTGCTCAGCATTATGTTTGCTTGCGAGAGATTTCATCAGTTTGTGTCAGGGCAATCTATTGATGCTGAAACTGATCATAAGGCTCTGATTGCATTGTTTCACAAACCTTTAAGCGACTGTCCTTTGCGAATTTAGCGAATGATGATCAAATTGCAAAGATATGCATTGAATGTGTCATACACACCTGGAAAATTCATGTACACAGCTGACACATTTTCCAGAGCTGTGGATCCAACGACAAAAGACAGTCACAGGGACGCTATTGATATTCAGGCATTTGTTAATATGATCATAGAGACTGTACCTGTTGCTCCCGAAAAGTTGGAACTGCTGCGTCTTGAGACAGAGAAGGACAGATTTCCCGGTCAGGTAATACAAGTGATGATGGATGGATGGCAGATAATAAGCGTGACTGTACCTCAGAAGTACAAGAATATTGGAACCACAATCAGAACTTTCTGTTGTGGATGGGATATTGTACAAAGGTAGCAGAATTGTGATTCCTGAAAGTCTCCGAAAAGAAATGCTTGGGAGAATTCATAAAGGCCACCTAGGTATGAAAAATGCAAAAGAAGGGTGCAGGAAGTGATGCTTTGGCCCAGAATGAATCAAGAAATTGCAGAATTGGTGTCTTCTTGTCAAATATGCCTTAAGTACCAACCTAGCAACCCTAAGGAGCCACTGCATCCACATCCTAGTCCTCAGAGACCTTATCAGAAGGTAGGTGTTGATCTGTTTGTAACTGACAACAAATATTATCTATTAATAACAGATTACTACTCATTGTATCCTGAAGTGTGTGGTTTGAGCAGAAAAACTGCAGAGAATGTAATTACATGAATGAAATCAGTTTTTTCCAGATGTGGTGTACCTGATGAAGTTTTCGCAGACAATGGTCCACAATTCAATGGTGAATGTATGAGATATTTTGCTTATGAATGGGGCTTTGTTCATACAACATCTAGTCCATTTTCACCTCACTCCAATGAATTAGTTGAGAAGTCGGTAGGAATTATCAATAAACAGATACACAAAGCAAAAGACAGTGGAGGTGATTTTTATAAAGCTTTGTTAGCCTATCACAGTACTCCACTTGAATGCGGATTTCACCTGCTCAGCTCTTGATCAGACGCCGCTTGAGATCCAATCTGCCAATAGGTGAGAACCTTCTGATTACAGAGAGAGCTGAACAAGTGAAAAGATGGAAAGATGAATGCAAAGCAAAGCAGAAAATATACTTTGACAGATGTCCTCGTCCATTACCTGAACTGCAGCAAGGAGATGAAGTAAGGATACAAGAGAAAATGAGCATATGGATACAGAAAGTTACAACACTTGAAGAAATACAACCCAGATCATACATGGTCCAAACAGAAGGGGCAGTGTTAAGAATAAATCGCAAAGACCTCAAGGAAGAGCCAACTTCAGAGTTTCAATTTAATGATGCAGACCAGATAAAACATGGAAATAACAACAAAATACAAGAACTGTGTGAATCACTTAGAAGGTCTACTTGTGTTCATAAAACCCCCAGAGAGACAGATGGAGACATGTTAAATTATGCATTTGTTCTGGTCAATGTTGCTAATTGTTTTTCTTTTTAAGGAAAGAAAGATGTGGTGATATGATGTGTAAGAACTTGATTAGGAGAGAGTTCTGAGCATGCGCAGGAATGATAGAAAGATCGAGAACATGGTGTTGTAAGCACGTTGTGGTTGATGATAAATAAAAGTTCTATTTCTTCCAGATTATGGTTCTTTATTAGTTACCCACGGTATATATGAATATAAAGACTACAACAATTGGGATTTTGCATCCTTGGTTTTCAAAGGAAGGACCTTTTATTGAGAAACATCAGATTTTGCATCTGACAAATTTTATATAATACACCAAGGATGCTGATAATGCGTTATTGAGAGCACGTGGACTCTAGCATGCCCATCCTGATGTTTCTCAATAAAAGGTCCTTCCTTTGAAAACCAAGGACTGTTACTTCCATCAATTTTCCCAGAATCTATTGTTACCAAGACTTATTTTCCTTCTTGGCACTAAGCTCAGTATCCTCTTTTATAGTACTTGAACACCCTAAATATCTCCCTACTGTCAATGTTCCATGGCCTTGAATTCAACTGGATCTCTAATCTGCCCCACTTAGTTTCAGGTCAGGTTGTGATTCAAAAAATGTCTTAGGATGGAGTTGGCTGTGTTTCAAATGGATTTTGTCTTATATTGTATCTAAGCAGATTTCTCCATAGAATTTCTTATCCTAACCACAATACTTTCACCTTGCCAATACCCTGGAATGTTACTAGAGCCAGACAAAAACTAATGCATAAATTGTACAGTTAATAATTGGGATACCTTTGAATGGGTTTGAAATCTAGTCACGGTTATAATTTCAGAAATGCATTACTCAAATTGCAGAGAAAGGGTCACATCAAGGCAAGGAAATCAATGAGGGATAAATATTGGGTAGCGTACTGCCTAAACATACTTTACTTTGTCATTTGTTTTCTAGGAATTTCTTATATTCTCTTGAGACTGCAAAAGACTCTCAGTCAAAAATCAAACAAAGCTACAAAATTCCCTAGGTGTTACATCCATGCAAGAAAATAAATTGTACTGAAATCTATGGAGTGTGGTTTGATCTGTTTAATTCAGGGTCAATTACAGAGCTAATTTTGACAATTATGCACTTCTAAAGTAACAGCCTAACTTTGCAAACCTTCAATCTCCCAAGTGCTTATCTTCCTTTATTATACCTTGAGCCTTATAGGATGCTAGAGTTAAAAATCAAACATGTAAGGCACATGCCATAATCAAAGTAATTAGTGTTTTCAATGAACACAATCTCAGAATCTAAACCTAAATTATCATTTAAAAATATCAACCTGCCATAGCATGTCAGTGGTAATGTAGTTGAATACTCTATATAGCATAGAATAGTACTCCTATTTTCAGAAATAAATTAATTCTGTCTTCAGAATGGTAACATCACAGAGAATCTGGTAGTCTCTCTCTTCTCTTCAGTTGTCTATCGGAATCCGATGACAACATCCACTCCTTTAACGGTGAGATCTTTGATGACTGTACAGTCCTATCCTGGACCCACAAGCTCTATTGCAGGTGGGACATGTATATGTGGTAGTGATGGCAACCATGACTGCATTTCTCCTGGCTCTCTTCTGTTGTCTTCTGGTTGTTCTATCCATCTCCAGAATACGAACCCCATCCCTACACAGCTGTTGCCAAGTGTTACGGTCAGCAGCAACATCCTCCAGGTCCTAGGGTCTGATCTTGCACTTCCTTAAAGCATTCTTCATCTGATCCTTATAGCGCTCCTTCAGCCCTCCAACTGAGCGTCGACCATGATGTAGCTGGCCGTATAACACTCTGCGGGGTAGCTGACATGGGGGCATCCTTATCACGTGCCCCAGCCACTGCAGCTGCGCTGGGTGATCATGGCCTCAATACTTCTGCAGTTGGGTTTTACAAGTATTTCAGTGTGAGGCACCCGCTCATGCCAGGTAATTCCCAGGATGCGCTGAAGGCAGCTTCTGTGGAAGTGCTCCAAGGACTTGATGTGATGGCTGTGGGTTACCCAAGCTTCACAGCCATAAAGGAGGGTGGTGACACCGAACGCTTGATATACAGCGACCTTTGTGGACGAAGGCTCCTGTTCTGAAAGACTCTATGCCGAAGTCTCCCAAAGGCAGTTATCGTTGTCAATGCCACTATGCTCAGAGATAAAGCTCCCCAGATATTTGAAAGATGGTACTACTGACAGCTTTTCATCACTAACAGTGAAGGCAGGTAGAGTTGGTGGGACACTGGTACTCCATTGGCAAATTACATCTGTCCTGGTGCTATTGACAGTCAGCCCCATCCTACTGTACGCTCTCACTGCCACAGCAAGGACAATCTGAAGATCCTCTGGAGTATGGGCCACAAGAGCACAGTCATCTGCATACTGCAGCTCCAGGACCCGCTCGCTACGGAGTTTGGTGGTTGCATGGAGCCTCTTGAGGTCAAAGAGGTTGCTATCTAATCTGACGTCCACTGCCACACCGCTGCTATCCTCAATCTCGTTGTGGAGAAGCTTGGTAACACACAAGAGGAAGATGTTAAAGAGCACTGGCACTAGCACACACCCCTGCCTCACCCCTGTGCGTACAAGGAAGGGCTCCGACTCTTTTCCTCCTATGGTCACCCATCCCGTCGTGGAACCGGTGGAGGATGTTAACGAGTTTATTGGGACAGCCAAACCTGAGGAGGACATCCCATAAGAGCTCTCTTTGCACAGTGTCGAATGCTTTGGAGAGATCGACAAAGGCCATAAACAGATTCTGATGTTGCTCCTGGCACTTTGCCTGAAGCTGCCAGGCTGTGAAGATCACGTCAATCGTGCTCCTGTTCTTCCTAAATCCACGCTGCGATTCAGGCAGCATTGACTCGGTGATGTTGCTGATGAACCTCTGACCAGGACCTTTCCAGCACCGGAAAGGAGTGATATGCCCCTATTATTGCTGCAGGTAGCCTTGTCACCCTTGTTCTTATAAATGGCAATGATATTTGCATTTCTCCATTGCTGTGGGATGTTCTCGTCAGTCCAGGCCTTGGTGATGTACTGGTAGAGGGTGTGCATACACATGTACCCTCCATTCTTCAGTAACTCCGCAGGGATATTGTCCGTGCCAGGGGACTTGTTGTTCTTAAGGGAATAGACAGCTGATAGAACCTCCTGGAATGGTTGGTGGTAGACTGAGGTCATGGATAGGAGGAAGCTCAGGCAGTTCGTCCAGGATGGTGGGGTCTGCGTCCCCCGCTTGCAGAATCTGGTAGTACACTTAATACAAATAACAAAACATAATTGGAATACTGGCAATACACACAAAATGCTGGAGGAGCTCAGCAGCCCAGGCAGCATCTATGGAAAAATGTACAGTGGATGATTTGCGCCAAGACCCATTGGCAGGACTGGAGAAAAAAAAGCTGAGGAGTAAAGTTTAAAGGTGGGGGAGGGGAGGGAGAAACACAAGGTGGTGGGTGAAACCTGGAGGGGGAGGGGTGAAGTAAAGAGCTGGGAAGTTGATTGATGAAAGAGATGCAGGGCTGGAGAACAGGGAGTCTGATAGGAGAGGATGGAAAGCCATGGAATAAAGAAAAGGGGGGAGGAGCAGCAGAGGGAGGTGATCAGCGGGCAAGGAAATAAGGTGAGAAAAGGAAAAGGGGGTGGGAAATGCTGAAGGAAGAGCTGGGAATTACCAGAAGTTTGAGGAATCAATGTTCATGTTGAAGGTTACCCAGACAGAACATAAGGTGTTGTTTCTCCAACCTGAGTGGGGCTTCAATGCGACAATAGAGGATGCCATAGATTGTCATATTGGAATGGGAATGGGAAGTGGAATTAAAATGGTGGCTGCTGGGAGATCCCTGCAGTTCAGCATTCAACACCAGAATTCCCTCCAGGCTCGACAGGAAGCTCAGAGTCCTTGGGCTTGATCCTGCCTTGTACAGCTGGATCCTGGATATCCTGTCAGATCGCCGACAGGTGGTAAGAGTGGGGTCCCTCACCTCCACCCCTCTGACTCTCAGCACAGGAGCCCCTCAGGGTTGTGTACTAAGTCCCCTCCTTTACTCTCTGTATACCCATGACTGTGTCACCACCCACAGCTCTAACCTGCTAATTAAATTTACATTGCTTGGCCTAATCTCAAACAATAACGAGGTGGCCTACAGGGAAGAAGTCATCTCTCTGACACAGTGGTGTCCAGAAAACAACTTCTCCCTCAATGTCGCAAAAACAAATGAGCTGGTTGTAGATTACAGGAGGACTGGAGACAGGCTAACCCCTATTGACATCTGAGGTTGAAAGGGTAAACAGCTTTAAGTTCCTCAGCATCCACATCACCGAGGACCTCATGTGGTCTGTACACACCAGCTGTGTGGTGAAAAAGGCACAACAGCACCTCTTTCACCTCAGACGGTTGAGGAAGTTTGGTATGGGCCTCTAAATCGTAAGAACTTTCTACAGAGGCACAATTGAGAGCATCCTGACTGGCTGCATCACTTCCTGGTATGGGAACTGTACCTCCCTTAATCGCAGAATTCTACAGAGAGTGGTGCAGACAACCCAGCGCATCTGTAGTTGTGAACTTCCCATGACTTAGGACATTTACAAGGACAGGTGTGTAAAAATGGCCTGAAGAATCACTAGGGACCTGAGTCACCCCAACCACTATCTATTCCAGTTGCTACCATCAGGAAATGGTACTGCAGCATAAAAGCCAGGACCAACAGGCTCCAGGACAGCTTCTTCCACCAGGCCATCAGACTGATGAACTCACACTGATTTGAGTGTATTCTATGTTACATTGACTGTTATATTTATTATAAATTACTATGATTGCACATTGCACATGTAGACAGAGACGTACAGTACGGTAAAGATTTTTACTCGTATGTGAAGGATGTAAAAAATAAAGTCAAATCAATTCAATTCAATTCTTCTGGCAGACTGAGTGTAGTTGCATGGTGAAATGGTCTCCCAATCTACTGATATACAGACAGGATACACTGGGAGCACTGAACACAGTAGATGACCCCAACAGACTCACAGGTGAAGTGTCGCCTCACCTGGAAGGACTGTTTGGGGCCGTGAATGGTAGTGAGGGAGGTGTAGAGGTAGGTGTAGCATTGTTCCAATGGCAAGGGTAAGTGCCAGGAGGGAGATCAGTGGGGAGGGACAAATGGACAAGCGAGTCGCATACAGATCCCTGTGGAAAGTTGAATGAGGGCAGAGGGAAAGATGTGATTGGTGGGGGAATCCCATGGGAGTGTTTCTCTCTCCCCTCCCCCACATATTACAACTACTCCTCATCCTTTTTTCTGCAGTCTCGGGTCTCGGCCCGAAACATCGATTGTGCTTTATTCCATAGATGTTGCCTGGTCTTCTGACTCCCTCCAGCATTTTGTGGGTGTTGCTTGGATTTCCAGCATCTACAGATTTTCTCTTGTTTGCTGGCAAAGTTGCAAAAATCACATCTATTTTATCATTACCTTAGAATTGTTAATTTAATGTGCATAAATCTGATGACAGGCAAAATAAAATGAGTTCTTATCCACACCTAATTCTGCTACAAAAGCACTAAATTTTGTAAATGAAATAAGGAAAGCAGGGAAAAAGGCAAAGACAGTTTGGAACTCTTGATCATTTCTATAACGTACCAGATAAGTAAATATTCTTAGCAGGATGAATCGCTGCGGAAATCCAGGCATCCATGGAAACAATATCCGTGACCAATGAGTCTCTGTATGACTGAATTTATTGAAGCTGAAATGCAAAGTCACAATTGTTTAGTCCTAAATATTTAAGCCATTAAGGTCAAAGCGTTAGCTTTCAAGAATTCTGACCATAGAGTTGTCTGTATTTTGCTACTATGACAATCCATAACAGTTATACACCCAGTCAGTAAATTTAGTTTAGTAAAGGTTTCTATTTTGCTGCTTAAGCATTGTGCTAAGTGATAAAAAAAAATCTATGTCCTTCATGCTGTGTGTTGTGGCACAGCATATGGATGTGCAGATTGTGTGTGTGTGTGTGTGTGTGTGTGTGTGTGTGCGTGCGTGTGCGTGTGTGTGCGTGCGTGCGTGCGTGCATGTGCGTGTGTGTGTGTGCGTGTGTGTGTGTGTGTGTGTGCGTGTGTGTGTGCGCGCGCGCTGTCTGTATGCAGCAGATCCTGTGTTGGATGTCCTTTGTCATTGGACTAATGCTTCACTCTCTCACGAATGTGCAGAAGAGCAGTGCCACAGCCAGCTAATGTGAAATCCTGTTTTCATTCATGTCATCATTTTTATTGATGTCCTGGTCTCTGCTTTTAAAATGCAGTAATCCAGGGAACAAAAGCTTCCATTAAAATTATCGAGGAGTGAAAGACACCTATGATTGAATAAACCTGCCATGGTCAATGTATACCAGCACACACAAATACAAGGATACAGAGGCAGAGTCTCAGAGACCAAGTTAATGGTCCAATGACACAGAATCTGAGGCTACTGGGCACCAAAACTTTGCTGCAAAAACACCTGACAGCTGCTTGGAGTACGTGCAGCCACTTAGTACTGAAATACAGGTACTGTACACTTGTCCTTGTCCTCCTCTTCTATCCCTTCTCTCAGGACATCTCTCCAGGGTCCCTTCTGCTTTTCTCTTCTTTGTTCTGCCCTTCTCCCCTTAAGATTCCCCTCAGTCTCCATTACATCATTCACCCTCTGACTTCCCATCCTGATCCTTTAGTTTTGTTCTTCAGCCACTCTCCTGTTGTTGGCTGCTTACCCTTTCCTGAGTGAAATAGGTGGTCTCACCTTATTATTAATAATCACCCTTTAGACAATGTCACTAAAAACTGAGCACTTGGCATTAGAAATACGAGGGGTGATTGATAAGTTCGTAGTCTAAGGTAGAAGGAGTCCATTTTAGAAAACCTAGCACATTTATTTTTCAACATAGTCCCCTCCTACATTTACACACTTAGTCCAGCGGTCGTGGAGCATACGGATCTTGAACGTCCAGAAAGTGTCCACAGCAGGGGTGATTGATAAGTTCATGGCCTGGTAGAAGGCGATGAATTATACAGCTCTCGTTACATGTACATGCAGATCAATTCTTTGAGTGATTATGCAGAAAAATTTGAAGTTAATAACTCATCTCCTTCTACCTTAGGCCACAAACTTATCAATCACCCCGATGAATTATTAACTTCAAACTTTCTGCATAATCACTCAAAGAGTTGACCTGGGGACACTTTCTGGAGGTCCAAGATCCTTATGCTCCACGACCGCTGGACTAAGTGTGTAAATGTAGGAGGGGACTACGTTAAAAAATAAATGCACTAGGTTTTCTAAAATTGACTCCTATCTTCAGCCACAAATTTATCAATCACCCCCACCCCCCCACCCCCCCGTATATAGGATGAATGTTAAGCTATGCAAGGTAATGTTGAAAAGACTGGGTTTATGGTCATTGAAGTTTAAGAGACAGAATCAAGTTTATTTTCACTGTTTTATATAACATGTTTTTTGTAGCAGCAGTGCAGTGCAAGAAATAAATTTACTATAAATTATGAAATAAATAAAGTCCAAATAATGGGAAAATAAGCTAGTCATCGGTTCACGGATAGCAACAAAACAAAGAAAGCCACCATCTCTCGCACAATAAAAGAACTGCAACATGATCATCAACGCCCCCGCCCCCAAGTCCCCCTTCCCCACTCAAAATGCAACAAGAATATCGGCCCTTAACTTCCTCTCTGCTTGCATATAAAAAAAAACAAAAATGTAACAAGAACATCGATCCCCAGCCCCCCCCACCTTGCATGAAATGCAGCAATAAAATTGACCCCCGAAACCACCTCCCCCCCGCACAAAACAAAATTGGCCCCCTGAATATGAGGATATAGAAAGAACGTAAACATTGAGACATTCCCAACACTGCATGGGAAATTACGTACCTTTGCAAGGTAGATTAACATCATTATGAAATAGGGAAATGTGCTGCCCAGTAGGAGCCCCTTTGTAATCAACTCATTCACAAGATAAGTTTGACATGAAGTTGATTGAGAGATAATTAACGGCGGTGTCCTGAGGTTCTCGGGTAACACCACTGAATGCCCACCGAGAGTCCAAAGAAGAGGTATTAGAGTAGCAACAAATCTGAAAGTGGCACTTGTAATAATAGAGTTTCCAGCACAGGGTAAAGTTCCTGGCTTGTGCCTGCAGTTTTCTGCCTTCCACTGGGTTTCTGCAATGAGAGTATTTCCACTGATCCTTACCTAACAGTGTGCTGAATGAAAGAATAGAAAATCCTGGAGGAAACTAAATCTTGTTGGAAATCTGAACTTTGAAATGCACTTCTAAAAACTGAGAAATATGTGTATGGCCACCTGAATGCAAGTACATTTCAACATCAGATAATAGATTGTTGACGTCGTTCTTTTGCCTTTGAATAAGACTTAAGCCATCACTTCTAACAAAGAAGTAGTTCTTGAATAGGAGGGTGAGAACCTGGGTTGTTTTCATTCCTTAAAGTAGGGTGTGAGCTTACAAATGACTGAGCTAGTTAACTGAGCCAGACTGAAAATACATTCTGAAATGATGTTTTCATTGTAAACAAAGTTGTCGAACAGCATTAGCTATACAGGTTCACATAAAAATAAAATTTAAAATAATATCTGTTTTAAATCTTTATTAAATTTTCAATAAGATAGGCTAATGGAAGGTTAAAATGAAGGTGAGAGAATGGAATGGAAAGCTAGGTGTGGTATTTTGAATTACACCACAAATGCTTCTCATTCTATGACTAATTGACAAAGGCAATGTAAAATGAGCTGTGCTGGGTTTAGCATCAGAATGCAAACTCCACAAATTGTGAGGGTGACAGAGTATTCAGGAGTAAATTGATTTATTGTACAATTAATTGAACACTAGATTTGAGAATGCCACCTTAAGCTCTACTTTGCATTTAAACCCTGACCCAACCCAGTCCAACATACAAATTACTCTGTCCAAAGAATTCCCAAGTTACACCAGGTAATTTCAAGGTTCATTAGATTTAGCAACTTGATGTACATTCTCATCTATAATTTTCAGTGCAGAATCTTTCAAAGGTTATCAAAATAACTTTGAAAATAGGTAGCTTCTAAAATTTGCCATCAGCATTTTTTAACATCTTAGATGCCTTCTCAGTTAACAAAACCTGTACAGTTATTGATAATATTTGTTTTACTTTTTTGAGCATTGTCACAAAACAGAGCTCCAGAAAACTATTACAGACTATGAGAGATGTTTCTTCATGCATGGGATTTCATGTTAAGAACTTTGAGGCCTGTTTAGAAATACCATAAATTTGCAGGCTTCACATCGCCTAGAATTCCTAAACCATTGAAAGTAAAACAATAGATATTTGAGAATGATTAAAAATTGTAATTCAATTAAGTTTTTAGATGGTATCATATTCAATAAAAACAGAACTGTTTGAACACTTCATGAACATCATCTGAACCCTGGGATTACATTACACTACTGTGAATTTACTTCTGCCTTTTATTATTGTTTATAATATTTCATTTTAATTTCAATATTTTTCTACTTCAGTCAGAGTTTCAATGTAGTTGAAAAATTCAGTTTTCATTAATCATATGACAAAATGGTTTTGCTGTAGTTACTGGTCATTTCTTGAGGAGTATAGTTCCTCTATAGTTCAATTTAATTATCTATTAAAATGTGCAGATTTTCCTGAAAACAATTGGTAACTTCCAGCAGCATTATCTTCCATTTGTGTTTGCATGATCAGACATTAAGGTAACTGATCTTTCATTTGATTTACTGCCTCCAAACTCTTTTACAGATGCAGTTAATGCTCATCCCAGTACAGGAATAAGTTAGCCTCACCACAACGATCACCTTCTTCCCCACAGTTGTACTTTAGGAAAGTTCTCAGCAAACTTATAGGAGCAGGAGACAATATCACATATGATGCGGGCAATGGAAAGAAAATGTGTGATCAGCAGACTAACGGAATAAGCTTGAGGAAATAGGGCGAGACTCACGCGTAGAAGTTGAATTTGCAGAAAACAGGATGGGAAAGGAAGCTAAGAAAAGATGTGAGTTTTGGTCTACCTCAGGTAGGGAAAGGTGGGAAGGGAATAGGGACAGATATATAGTTAAAGTTTCATAAAGTGGGCTGGGGAAAACATAAAGGAGGTTGTGACAAACCAAACATTAATAATTTTAGTGCTACTTCTAATTGCAGTATAGTTATGGGAGAACACTTCAGGAATGTTGAATAAAGCAAGAATAATGATTCCATAGTTATCTTTATCAAATGATACAAAAATAGTGATCAGCAGATGTGTGCTAAGCCCAATAGTATTTTGTGTGTAATTATGAACTGGAAGGAGCTAAACAAGTTGTCTGCAATATCTCTGCAATTCTACATTCATCAGACTTAACAGTGGAGATGAAATCTGCTCAAAGGGATGACTAAGGTGAGAGTGATGGTTTTATTAACCAGCACATCTAAGAGCTGGGATTTGGTTGATTAGTTACAGAACTGTTTCATCAAATGGAGGACCAAAGGTTAAAAAGCTGAAATTTTGAAAGTGCAGTTGAAGCAAAGTGGAATAGAGTATTTCCTCCTGGGATGGGCACAGAAAGAAGCAGGATTAGGAGACTGCAGAGAATTGAATGTGGACAGCAATTCAAGGAAGTGCTGAGAGATGCCCTGTTAGTCACTCTCACCATCTAGGACATGCTCTCTTCTCATCACTACCATCATGGAGGAGGGACAGAAGCCTGAAGACCAACACTTAAACACTTTAGGAACCTTTTCTTCCCCGCTGCCATTTTATTTCTGAATGTTCTGTGAACCCACAAATACTACCTCATTATTGCTCATCTGCATAATTTACTTATTTTACCTTTTATTGTAACTTACATTAGGTTTTTCATGTCTTATACTACGTTGCTGCCACAGATAAATCTCACACCATATGTCAGTGATAATAAACCTGATTTTGTTCTGACAATGCTAAGAGTGAGGCCACATGGAATAACAAGGGCGGAGAGGTAAGTGTGAGTGTACAAGGTCCATTTGGTTAAAGAATGATGGGAGTGCAATGAACTCAGAAACCAAAGTCAAAACAAGAAGTGAAGATGAAAAGTCGTCTGTATAGAGATTGAGAAGGGAAAACAGTGGAGCCATCTCAATGAGAATTTTATTTTTGTATTTGGGTGGTGGAATAAGAGCATTTTAATTGAGATGAAGGAACAGAGATGCAACAACATAATGTGAAGTAGTGTGAAGGAGAGGGAAGTGCCACAGTGGGGTCATGAACTTAGAACAAAAGTCTGCAGAAGTAATACTATCAATACTTTATGTCGAAGTAGGAACTTAAGGTTAGGGCCATACTGGAATCTTACAGTTTGCAACTGAAAATTTCAGAGCTCTGAAGCGAATCTCTTTTTTTAAATTATTTAGAGATACAGTTTGTAACAGCCCTTCCAGCCCAATGAGCCAAACCACGCAGTAACCCACCTATTTAACCCTAGCCTAAGCACAGGACAATTTACAATATCTAATTAACCTTCCAACCAGTATGTCTTTGGAATGTAGAAGGAAACCAGAGCACCTGGAGGAAACCCACGCACTCAGTGGGAGAACGTACCAATTCCTTACAGACAGCATCGGAATTGAACTCTGATCACTGACACCCGATCTGCAATAACATCATGCTAACCCCTATGCTACTCTGGGCCCATTTATTCCCTCAATAAGGGGAATTAGGATTTATCAAATTTCCAGGGAAACTGCAACTTAATACAACACCTGTTTATTGTTCTATGCCTACAGGAATCAAACAAAAAATAATCATCAGTTGATGCACATATTGATACTAATACAGAAAATTAAATCTCCTTTGATTTGACAGAATTCAAATGTAACTGCACTATTTTTAATTAAAGTACTCAATTATGTACATCGTTCAATCTTTTCCTCAAATTCCCATGAGTATTATTTAAGTACTGCAGTTTGATTAGGTATAAAATCAAGTGATTTATGAACAGAATTGATTAGTAAATCAGATTGTGAAGCTCTCCAATCTATCCATACAAATTAGGCTAAATTTGTTGTCACAGGGACAGCCAACATAGTGGCTTAACAAGAGTCTTACACGTGTATCGTGAGTACCTTTGAACACAATTTAGCATATCAGATGGTCCCCGTAGGATGAATTTACTCTCCATGCTGACTTAATTTTTCGATCAACATATCTAACTCTCTCCTGAACCAAGTTAAATAATATAGCTGCAATATGTTTGTCTCATTCTCTAACCAAAATTAAAATAAAAAGTGATACTCAAAGCCCTTTTCCGTAAATTATCATTACAGATTAAAATCTAAATGAATTAACTTTGCATTTCCATTTGTACAAATATCTACTTAAACATTGGTGATCTTACTATCACAATCAATGTACTCTTAAGTCCTTAACCATTTTAAATTTGAATTTTTTCAGAAATGCAGCATTTGTGCTGTATATTGATCATTTCTTTTGATGAACATGGCTTAGTTTATTCCAATGCATTTAATGACCACTTCTGACCAGAAATGCATGGACATGATGCATGTGACAACTCCAAGCTCCAATACCCCAAGCTGTAATAACATTGTGCTAACCACTATGCTACCATGGTGCCCCACAATGTTGTCTTGCAAGAGGGGGGAAAGTATGTTGATAAGTAGTAATGTGTTTGGATGTTCTATCTACCATGGTTCAGTAGCCTGAGAAGGATGAGTTATGAGATATAGAAATGAATCTAAGCTATGGTAAATCTATATGTGTCCAATGGGCCACTGGATTTTTAGTTTTGACTGTTTGTGGGTGAACGATGGAATGTATTGCACTGGGAAATGTGGGCAGCTAATGGCAGATTTGGTGAGATATAGGATTTGATGATCTGTTCATCATCAAATAATCTTGACCAGGCATGGTGGACAGTGGAACCTGAAGCCTTGTTCATGAACTGACTTGCTCGCCTTTTGAAAGCTCATTTTGACAGGTGATCTTTGCCATTTCTTTATGTATTTGATGAACATAGGTATTACGTAGGTTTACATGCATTTAAGTAACTTAAGCAACTTTAAAAAGAAATCAACTAACAAGCTTATTAAGCTGTATTTGAAAATTCATATCAAATAAAAGGTAAAGACCAAAACAATCACTTCCACCTACTGTTTCCTCCAAGTCAGTGATCCCATTCAAATAAATGGAGGCATTCAAGCAATGTCAAGTAAAGCTCCGTGGCCAGATGTGAAGCATATCCAATTCCTCAACTCAGTGCGTAAAGAACTGAACCCGGCCTCCATGCTGATTTCAAGAGTAAAGTGGATATCAGATGAGTTCATAGCTGAACTTCAGCATGTTCCATGTTCTGAGTTGTGAGCCACAGATTCTGCAGGGAAATGATGCATTCCTATTAATGCAATTCATCCCTTGGGTTAACATATGTACTGCCTTCTGTAGTCTGGTTACATTCCTGCTTAACTGATAACAATTCATCCTGTTGTGTAGCACAGCTAGTCAGTGTTAATTCTTGTTCTTAATGTGATCATCCCACCTTGATTAAAATATCTAGTTGACTAATTTTTAATTTGATAAATGGATAATTATAAAATCCACTGCTTAAAAAATATGTGCTGATTCAATGATCCAGGCGAGAAAGTTGCTGAGCAAGATCCAGGTTTTACATCAACAGAACAATAAGCCCGACAAGCTTATGAATATCATTATTTCAGTTTTAGCATTATGCAGAAGCCATCACAAAATGCTACAGTCACAAAGCCTTTATAGTGGCTCTACTCAAAGTCAGTGTCCTGTCATCAGGTATGGAATTAGAATCATAAACTCATAGAAGAGTATTGCACAGAAACAGGCCCTTCAGTCCATCTAGTCTGTGCTGAAACATTAATCTGCCTAGTCCCGCTGATGTGCGCCCAGACCATAACTCTCCATGCCCCTCTCATCCAAGAACTTGTCAAAATTTCTCTTCTGTTGAAATCCACCCCACATGTTTCACTTGTACTATCAGATCATTCCACACTTTCACCATCCTCTGGGTGAAGAAGCTCCCCCTCATTTTCCCCTTAAACATTTATCCTTTCATCCTTAATCCATCGCCTGTTGTTGTATCAACACGTACAAACAAGCTGGAGGAACTCAGCAGGTCGGGCAGCATCCGTGGAAACGAGCAGTCAACGTTTCGGGCCGAGACCCTTCGTCAGGACTTGGCCCGAAACGTTGACTGCTCGTTTCCACGGATGCTGCCCGACCTGCTGAGTTCCTCCAGCGTGTTTGTACGTGTTGATCTGACCCCAGCACCTGCAGTGTACTTTGTGTTTACCTGTTGTGGTAGTCTCACTTACCCTCAATGGGTAAAGCCCACTTAAATTACCCCTCATAATTTTGTATACTTCTATTAAATCTCTCAGTCTATTATGTTCTGGGGAAAAAAGTCCTGACCTATTCAATCTTACCCTATAACTGAGGTTCTCAAGTCCTGGCAACATCCTTGTAGATTTTCTCTGCACTCTTCCAACCTTATTTACATCTTTCCTGTAGGTAGGTGACCAAAACTGCACACAATACCCCAAATTAGGCCTCACCAATGTCTTATGCAGATTCAATGTAGCATCCCAACTCATGTACTCAGTTGATTGATTTATGAAGGCCAATATGTCAAAAGCTTTTTCCACAACCCTTTCTACCTGCGATGTCACCTTCCAAAGAATTATGGACCTGCATTCTGTATTCTCAGATCCCCCCTCAGTACCCTGTCTCTCATTATGCACAGCTTGCCTTCATCAACTTTCCTGGTAACTTCCTGGAAAAACTCTATAGGGATTTTTTAGACACGACTTATCATACACAAAGCTATGCTAACTATGCCTCATCATTCCCTGTCTATTCAAATACTTACATATCTTAGAATACCTTCTATTAACTTTGCCACTAGTATGTCAGCCTATAATTTCCAGCCTTATTCTTAAAGACTTTCTTAAACAACTGAACTATATTAGCTATCCTCCAATCCTCAGGCTCCTCACCCATGGTTAAGGATGTTTTAAATCTCTCTGCTGGGGCCCCTACAATTTCTACACTGGCATCCCACAGCATCTGAGGAAACGCCTTGTCAGGCCCTGGTGATTTATCCACCCTAATTTTCCTCAAGACAGTAAACATCTCCTCCTCTATAATCTGTATAGGGTCCATGACATCGCTGCTGAATTTCCTCACTCTTTGTCCTTCTCCCGAGTAAATACAGATGCCAGAAATCCATTTAAGTTCTCCATCATCTCTTTCGGCTCCATGCATTGATTACCACTCCGATCTCCCAGAGCACCAAGGTTGTCCCTTGCTATTCTTTTGCTCCTAATATATCTGTAGAAAACCTTAGGATTCTCTTCACCTTGTCTGCTAGTACAACTTCTTGCTTTCTTTTAGCCTTCTTGATTTCTTTCTTATGTGTTCTCTTGCATTTCTTATACTCAATAAGCACCTCGTTTCTTCTCACCTACCTATACTTCTGACCCAGGGCCTCAATATCTCTCAAAAACTAAGGTTCCATAAACATGTTAAACTAGCCTTTTATTCTGACAGGAACGTACAAATTCTATACCAGCAAAATTTCATTTTTGAAGGCCTCCCACTTACCAGGTACAGTTTTGCCAGAAAACAACCTATCACAATCTACACTTAGCAGATCCTGTCTGATACCATCAAAATTGCCCTTTCTCCAATTTAGAATCTTAGCCCGAGGACCAGATCTATCCTTTTCCATAAGTACCTTGAAACTAATAAAATTATGATCTCCAGATGCAAGCTGTTCCCTTACATATGCTTCTGTCATTTACCACATCTCATTCCCTGATAGGAGATTAGGTATTGCACCCTCCCTCCAGTTGGGATTTAAACGCGCTATTTAAGGCATAAGCAAGATTTTGAAATGTCTCCTGTTCTTAAGAAGTCTAATTTGGGAGAGGAGAGGTGGAAGAAAGGAAATGATTGCTCAAAACAGGAGGACAAATGGCAAATGTGCCGATGTGGCTGTAATATTAGGAGTGGCCTTCATTGTTTACCACAATTCAGGAGTTAGATCTGACCCCATTTATTCAGTCCAAAGTAGAAATACAGAAGCTGCTGTCCGGACCATTCAGTGAGACTGCTCTTGCAGATGTTATTGATAAACTTGGGAATTGACTCACTTGTGTGGTGTGAATTTCACTTATTTACCCCTGCTGAGCAGCTTTTCTGGACCTTAACCATTGGTATTTTTCACGGATTTGGAATCTCACTCCACAAGATGTTAATTATAATGCTAATTTTTAAGTTCCACTTTATAGTTGCTGTTTTGGACACTGTTTATCACAAATGAATCCTTTGGTGTTAATGTTTGAAGATCCTCATTATCCATTCACCTGTACACAATTGCCATAGATCCCAAGGAAACACAAAAAAGGAGAGCAAATATCTGCAGCTCGTTTTATCACTGCTTCACAGGTGTTCTTATAAAGAGTGATTGCAAAAATAGTAAAATAATTTGTCAGCAGTTGGCATTCATAAATTCTCCCATCCTCACTATTTCAAGACTACATATGTGGTTATGGGCAGGCTTTGAGGAGTTAGGGAGACAGTTAGTCACTGCAAGATTCCTAGACTCTGGCTTTCTCTTTTCTTCATGTTGTGACATGGCTACCCCAGTTCAGTTCTGGTCAACAGTAACCTGCAGAATACTGATAGTAGGGGAATCAGTAATAGTAATGGCATTGAACATCAAAGCTGGATTTCCTTTTGTTGGACAATCATCATTGACTGGAACTTGTGTGGCATAATTTTACTTGGCACCTCTCAACACAAGACTAGATATTGTCCAGGTCTTGCTGCAGTTGGGCGTGGTCGCTTCAACATTGGAGACATTGTGATTCAACATCATGCAATCAACAGCAAGCATTCCTGCCTCTAACTTACAATTGAAGATGGTCTTTGATGAAGCAGCTCAAGATATTAGGCCTAGGGCACTATTCGGAGGCATACCTGCAGAAATGTCCTTAGCTGAGATGACTGACCTCCACCCACCACATTTTCCTTTGTGTTACATATAATTCCAACCAGTAAAGGGTGTTTTCCCTATTTTTATTGACTCCAATTTAGCTAGGGCACCTTAATGCCATACTTGATCATGTGCTACCTTGATGGTAATGGCAAATGCTCTTATTTCACCTCTGAATTTCAGATCTTATATCCTTGTTTGGACCAAGGACAAGGTCAGGAGCTGAGTAATTTTGTCAGAATTCAAGCTGAACAGACCATCACTTTGTTGATGATCAAGATTAATGGGAAGGTACTAGAGTGGGTTGGATTTGCCTACTTGTGGACAGGACGTTCTTGGGATATTTTTATCATCGTCAGATACTGCCGATGCCAGTGTTGTATTGTGCTAGAGCAGCTTAGCCAAAGGCACAGTAAGTTCTCTGGAATGTTGTTAGGCCCCATAAATATTTTTTCTTCATTTTACCATTTATTGTAATCTATTTAGAAAGCTGAAGGATTGTATTTTTGCAGTTTTGTGGGTAAACAAGCTTTGATCTTTCAATGTCTATTTAGTCTACCTCAAATTCTGCAAATGACAGTAATTCATTGACCGTTAAATTGACAAGGTACCACACAGTAGGCTTATTCAGAAAGTCAGAAGGCATGGGATCCAGGGAAGTTTGGCCAGGTGGATTCAGAATTGGCTTGCCTGCAGAAAGCAGAGGGTCATGGTGGAGGGAGTACATTCGAATTGGAGGGTTGTGACTAGTGGTGTCCCACAAGGATCAGTTCTGGGACCTCTACTTTTCATGATTTGTATTAACGACCTGGATGGGGGGTAGGATGGTGGGTTGGCAAGTTTGCAGACAACACAAAAGTTGGTGGTGTTGTGAATCGTGTTGAGGATTGTCAAAGATTGCACAGAGACATTGATAGGTTGCAGAAGTGGGCTGAGAAGTGGCAGATGGAGTTCAACCCAGAGAAGTGTGAGGTGGTACACTTTGGAAGGACAAACTCCAAGGCAGAGTACAAAGTAAATGGCAAGATACTTGGGAGCGTGGAGGAGCAGAGAGATCTGGGAGTACATGCCCACAGATCCCTGAAAGTTGCCTCACAGGTAGAAAGGGTAGTTAAGAAAACTTGTGGAGTGTTAGCTTTCATAAGTCGAGAGATAGAGTTTAAGAGTCATGGAGTAATGATGCAGCTCTATAAAACTCTGGTTAGGCCACACCTGAAGTATTGTGTCCAGTTCTGGTTGCCTCGCTATAGGAAGGATGTGGAAGCATTGGAAAGGGTACAGAGGAGTTTTACCAGGATCCTGCCTGTTTTAGAGAGTATGAATTATGATCAGAGATTAAGGGAGCAAGGGCTTTACTCTCTGGAGAGAAGGAGGATGAGAGGAGACATGGTAGAGGTATACAAGATATTAAGAGGAATAGATAGAGAGGACAGCCAGTGCCTCTTCCCCAGGGCACCACTGCTCAATACAAGAGGACATGGCTTTAAGGTAAGGGGTGGAAAATTCAAGGGGGATATTAGAGGAAGGTTTTTCACTCAGAGTGGTTGGTGCGTGGAATGCACTGCCTGAGTCAGTGGTGGAGGGAGATACACTAGTGAAATTTAAGAGACTACTAGACAGCTATATGGAGGAAATTAAGGTGGGGGGTTATATTGGAGGCAGGGTTTAAGGGTTGGCACAACATTGTGGGCTGAAGGGCCTGTACTGTGTCATATTGTTCTTTGTTCTATGTTCTATGTTCTAAATTGTCTTCTCCCTGTTTTCCTAATGATCTTTCCCTTGCTTTCCAAATGTTCTATTACAGTATTTCATATTATACTTAATTGTACACTTAATTACATAAAATTGTCCGCACAGTGCCACAAATTGATCCATATATGCTGAATGGCAGCTTTTGAGCACTATATCACATTGTCAGTATCTGACAAAATTTCAGATGCTCCATGTGCCAATTAACATCTCACTAAGATTTTTTTTATATGGACAAGTTTCAACAAATAGCTCCAGTCAGCATGATATCAAAGTTGAATCTAATCTAGCTTTCAGCTGACATCTACATGAAAATGCATACGATTTATAGCTGGGGTCATTGAGTCCAATCAGGCACAGGAAACTGATTGATTTTCCTTTCCTGTCCTAGGGGTAATCAGAGCTTTTTAACTGAATGTCAGACAATAACATTGTAAATATTTTGTTTGCACTCTACTTTCAAATTATCCTTATTGCACACCCCAATTCATCTAGCCAGGACGTTCAAAGTCTACTTTGCGATTATTAAAAGTCCAGACATCTACAGTGGTTGCTACATAACTTTATCCTTACTCAATAATGCCTTACTAATATAGTCCTACAAACCTTTATTTAGATCATATTATTTTTAATTTAATAATAAATGTCATAATAATGCCATAATAAAACTGGTACTCATTTGTTGTCCCTAATTACCCCTTTAGAAGGTATTGGTGAGCATCTGGCTTGTCAGCCGAATGAAGGCACAACTGTTCTGTCCAAGGAAGAGTTCCATTGTTTTGACCAGTGACGATGAAGAAATAATGATAAATTTTCAAGTCAGCACAGTTCATGACTCAATGGGGCACGTACAGATGGAGGGTTACCTATTTGCATGCTGCCCTTGTCTTCTCAATAACAGGTTTGAAAATGATAAGAAAAGAAATTATGAATTATTGCAGTTTATCTTTTGGAAGGAACACAGTATACTATCAAAGGAGGCTTAAAATGCTTAAGGTAGTTGAGAGAATGTAAACCACAGTAGTTGCTTTGTCCTGGATTTCTAAGTTTATGTTTTTTTTAAAGCTGCACTAATCCAGGCCAAGAGGGGATGTTCCATCACACTTCTGACTTATGCATTGTGGATGTTGGAAAGTCTTTGGAAGGCCTTGTGGTGAGTTATTTGTCACAGAATAGCCTGCCTCTGATCTTCTGTTTTTTCCCAGTAGTTGCTCCCGTTTTTTAAATAGCTTGGAAAAAAGCAGGATGTCGATTAGATAGTCTGTGGTAATGACATTTAATATCAGGGTTTGATATGATATTGATGAGCGTCACCTGTAAACTGTGTAATTTAAATGTTAATTGACACCTTTCAACCCAAATGACAATACTTATATCTTTGAAAAGCAAACACGAGGAAATCTGCAGATGCTGGAAATTCAAGCAACACACACAAAATGCTGGTGGAACGCAGCAGGCCAGCTAGCATTTATAGGGAGAAGGACTGTCGACGTTTCGGGCCGAGACCCTTTGTCAGGACTGGCGAAGAGTCTCGGTCCAAAACGTCAACAGTGCTTCTCCCTATAGATGCTGCCTGGCCTGCTGTGTTCCACCAGCATTTTGTGTGTGATACCTATATCTTTCTGCATGTGGGCCAACATTGCTTATTTTTGCACTGCCTGATCAGTTTGTGAGTGGAACTGAACACTGTACAATTATCAAGAAAATCCTCTCATATGGCTTTTTGACAGAAGGAAAATTGTCAATGGAAAGACTAAGTATGGTTGGTCCAAGGAAGTTCTGCAATAAATATGTGGAACTGATTTGTCCAATAAAACTTTATCACCTTTAACCACAGTTCAGTCCTCTGAGGGTAGCTGTTGTACAGTCAAACCAAAATACAAGCCATTTTTTTCCCTTCAGTGAGCTATGGTGAGAGGGAAAGGTTCCAAGCTCCAATGATTGGTGAAGATTGACAGCATCTGTCTGGTGACTTCCTACTCTTTGCTCAAGGAGAAAACTAGATATGTATATGTGAAGACATGAGTGCCCTCAATGAATACATGAACACTTGGAAGTTCTACAATGTAGGTTCTGCTGGAGTCTCAGGGTAAACATATAAAACTTCATACATTTCTGCAAGGTTACTTCTCATTTTTCAAAATTTTAGAGAATCCTGGTCTACTCCAGCTCCCCTCAGCTGACAGACATGGTGAGGTTTTGCTCCACTTTGCAAAATGTCCACTCTTAGGTGAGGAGAGAAAAATTATACTTGATATTCCAGCATAGTCTTACCAAGAATTGTTTTAATTGTAGAGGTATATCTTACCCTCAAGTTCTCTTGAATTAATAGCCAACATATTGTTCACCTGCCAAATATTAGCCTTCAGCAAAAGACCCCTAAGTCCCTTTGCACATCTCACAGCATTTGAAAAAAAACACTCATTGTATCTAATTTAGTCCAGAAGTCAGTAAAAATCATTACTTCTCTCTACAATGCCAAGAGATCATTCTAAGACCAATAGTATTTGCAATTTATTTCCAGCTTCTGCAGAATCTCTTCTATTTGTTTGTGTGTATTGCATAAAGATACAAAAATATACTTCATCTTTTATACTGAGAACGTCTTAGGTTCCAAGATGACTGAGAAGGCCTGTACGGTACCCACAGGTGGGGCAGGAGTCATTGACGAAGCAGGCGGGTAGCTTGGGTGGTGATGCGGTTCATTTCTGCTGAGCTCTCTCTGCTTGCAATGCTTGCATTCAGGGTTCTCAATTCCCACTCAAATCCTTCTTCTCAATTTTGTTATGAGGCAGAGATTCCCAATAGTCAGTGAGGGATGCTGCATGTTTTCTAGAAGACTTTAAATCTTTTCCTCTGCCCAGCTGGTAATGTTTTCTTCTGACAGAAGTCAGAATAAAATAACTTCCTGGAATGGAGTCCATGCTCAGGGACAGGTGCAGAGCCACAAAGTCATCCAACATGGTAACAGGGCCCTTGGCCAATTGAGTCCACAGTGACCATCAGGCACCTGTTTACACCAATCTCACTTTATTCTCACCAATTCTCCCAGAATGCATCATGCACCTACACCAGAGAGAACTTACAATGGCCAATTCAGTTATAAATTTGCCTTTGAAAGGGAGCCAAAACCTGTTTGCTCACTAGGAAAATGTGCAAACTCCACACAAAGAATTGAACCAAGAGCATTGGAGCTGTAATGTAGCAGCTCTTGTGTCTATGAGGCATAGAGTCCTAGAGCACAGACACAGGATCCAGCTGGCTACCAAGCTGCCATTCTTATTCAGTACAGATTGGCTTAAGGCTTTGAGACTATGAAACTCAGATTGTTTGGATTAGAGTGTCGAAGGCTGAGGGGAAACCTGATGAGAGTTTACAAAATTGAGATAGTGTAGACAGTCAATCTTCTTCGCAAGCTGAAAATGTCAAATAGTCGGGGTCATACCTTTAAAGTGGCAGGGGTAAAACTTCAAAAGAGATGTGTGGGTGCTTTTTTTAACAGTGGAGTAGGTGTTTGGAATGTGCTACCGGGGATGGCAGTGGAAGCAGGCATTATATGGCTATTTAAGAAACAGACACATAAATATGAAGGAACAGTGGGATATAAATCATGTGAGGGCAGATAGCTTCAGTTTAATCTGCATCATGTTTGACACAGACATTGTGGACTGACAGGCCAGCTCCTGTGCTGTAGTGTTACGTTCTATATTCTACAATTAACCTAAATCATTTCTGTTATCCTATCAATGTCACTTCAGAGAAATGAGGAAGAATAGCCCTTTATTATATATAAAATCAGCCATTGATGTCATTGACAAGCAAAGTGAAATTACATTCAATTAAAACAAAATGACATACTGATCATGACTTTAAAAATTAGTCTATAATTACAAACAAAAATGAAGCAAATTTTGATAAATATCTGCAAAAGCTTTAAATTAATCCAGCAATGAAAGTCACTAATACTCTTTATTTATACTTACTAATCTTTAGATTCACACTGCGTGCCTTTCAGTGGGAAGCATGTGCAGATGAGTATTGAAATTCATAATGTATATTTAAGTTGTTCTGAAGCATGTAGAGAGATCAAGTATTTGTTATCTGTTACCTTAAGAAAAAAAAATGTGATGAATAATAACAGTTTTATGCTTTATAGTTGTGGCTGGCAGTTTAAGAACATATGGAAAAAATTACCATTGTGTACAACCAGTTAACCAGAGGGACATAGCCTTCAAAACATCCTTTCTGATCTATAGTAAATGATAAATGAATTTTCCATCAGATACTGAATGTGAATCCATGGAGTGAAATCTCTCTATAATGATCACTAAGGGAGCTTTAACATATTCAGGGCATAATTAATAATTAGCTATTTGGCAATCAGTGCCATGACGAAGAATGAGTATCCATTTCATTTGGATGCCTCCTGAGGCTGAGCAAGCCCACTTAGCAAGAAACAAGACCACCACAATGCACAAATACTTTTAATAATGCATTTGATCTGCTTGGGAGTTACAATTTAAACATTTCAACATCTAATTCATGGAATTTTTTTCTCTCCTTCCGTTCCTCTCCCCACCTCCATCACTCCCAAATGCACCTTCACCAATTCTCTCTCTCTTTGCATTTTTCCCAAACCTCTCATTTTCTTATTTTCTGAATGTTACCATCCTTATGGTCTCGTAACTCTCAGCTTTCCTCCTCAATGCCATTTTTCCTCATATTGTTGAAAGCACCATATGACCTCTATTGCCCTACACTGTCCCTGTTCTCACTCAATTACTCTTTCCTACTCTCCAATTCTTCTCCTTACCCTCTTTGCCATTTATTCCAATTCCTCCTTGTCCCTCTGATCTCTTGCTTTTCCCATTCTGACACACCCTGCTCCACTCCACGATTTCTTCTCTTCTCATTGCTGCACTCTCTCAACTCCTCACATTCCCTTCCTCACTCTACAGCAATTCCCAACCCCACTGTTCATTATTATCTCCCACTTCCCAGCTTTCCTT
The DNA here is from genome assembly GCF_048418815.1 of Hemitrygon akajei. Classification (NCBI taxonomy): domain Eukaryota; kingdom Metazoa; phylum Chordata; class Chondrichthyes; order Myliobatiformes; family Dasyatidae; genus Hemitrygon; species Hemitrygon akajei. The sequence continues at coordinate 140,198,811 of NC_133126.1, forward strand.
TGCTCCCTGTATTCTCTCTTGTTACTTATCTCCCCGTTCCCCTCAAATCACTAATCTTTCAAAATTTATCTATCTCCACTTTGAATACTCCAAAATTATTTATCCTCCACAAGCCTTTGGGGTACAAAATTCCAGAGATTCATCATCTTTATCGTGAATAAGTTCCTACACACCTCAGTTTTTATGTGATCATTCTTTATTCTTCTAGCTACATTTCCTAATCTACAATTCTCCTAACATTAAGACATTTCAAATCTACCCTGTCATGCCCTAAGGACATTAAGTGTTTCAATAAGATGATTCCTCATTCTTCTAAGTTCAAAAGAATATTGATCTAATGTCTTTAACTGTTTGTGAAGGTACAAATGGGTTTCAATTTTATTGAGAGCAATGAGCAATGAGCTTATTAATTTGGTTTGCTGCAAAAACAGCTGTAGTGTTTAAATAAATGCTATTGGGACTGAAATATTGTCACAAGGGGACGTGGAGACAGGACCCAATTGCAGGCCACAGGCACTGAAGTACTAGAGGCAGGACAGGAACAACTAAAGGATAGAACAAGATGGGGAGACCATGGCATGTAACAGTGATCCTGGGGTTCAGAGAGAGTTCATGGCGAAGGCAGGACCCTGGCTAGGCTGGAGGATGGGTCTTTGGGACAAGGAATGCTGGAAGGTTAGCTCCCTGGGCAGGCCACATAACTTCTGGGCAGGGCCCGGCCTCCCAGGCAGGAACACAGGGGCCTGGGCACCTGGGCAGGATGTGGGGCACAACACGTCTTTAGCGAGGGGTAGGAAAGGGTCAGAGTCCCCCACCATGCAACGGCAGTCCGGCCTGCTTACCCAATAGAGGCAAGGGATCGGAAGGGAGCTTGGTCCAGGGTGACTACGAGAACGGACTTACAGAACTAGATGATTAATGGTGGTCAAAATGGGATAGACAGGCGAACAGCACGAACAAGGCGAACCAGACAGAACAGCAGGACCAGTGCATCCAAGACAAACAGAGGAACAAGTGCTACACCTGCCCTTACACTTCCTCCCTCACCACCATTCAGGGCCCCAGACAGTCCTTCCAGGTGAGGCGACACTTCACCTGTGAGTCAGCTGGTGTGGTATACTGCGTCTGGTCCTCTCAGTGTGGCCTTTTATATATTGGTGAGACCCAACGCAGACTGGGAGACCGTTTTGCTGAACACCTACACTCGGTCCGCCAGAAAAAGCAGGATCTCCCAGTGGCCACACATTTTAATTCCACATCCTATTCCCATTCTGATATGTCTATCCATGGCCTCCTCTACTGTCAAAATGAATCCAAACTCAGGTTGGAGAAACAGCACCTTATATACCAGCTGGGTAGCCTCCAACTTGATGGCATGAACATTGACTTCTCTAACTTCCATTAATGCCCCTCCTCCCCTTCTTACCCCATCCCTGACATATTTAGTTGTCTGCCTGTTCTCCATCTCCCTCTGGTGCTTCCCCACCCCTCTTTCTCCCAAGGCCTCCCGTCCCATGATCCTTTGCTTTCTCCAGCTCTGTATCACTTTCGCCAATCACCTTTCCAGCTCTTAGCTTCATCCCACCCCCTCCGGTCTTCTCCTATCATTTTGCATTTCCCCCTCTCCCTGCTACTTTCAAATCTCTTACTATCTTTCCTTTCAGTTAGTCCTGACAAAGGGTCTCGGTGGGGTGGGGTGGGGTGGGATTAACCCCCCTCCCCCAACTAGACTCAGTCCCAGAGCCCCTTATATACACCTGCCAGCCAATAGGTCTCAGGTGCGCCTCCGTAAGCCAAGATGATCCTATTTGGGCTTAAAGGTGAAAGGAGGGACGGCTACAAGACCCGGAGTCCGGAGTCCGCCGACCGGATCAAGACCCGGAATGCGGGCTCCAGACCAGACCATAACAAATATATCTTCGGTAGCCACATTATTCAGTATATACTGGATGTACTTTCTCAATTGGCCATTGAGTGTACATTTGTGTCTTCTGCTGCTGTAGCCTATCTGCTTCAAGGTTCAACGTGTTGTGCATTTAGAGGTGCTCTTCTGCACACCATTGTTGCAACACATGATTATTTAAGTTATTGTTGCTGTTTACAGCTTGAACCAGTCTGGCTATTCTCCTCTGACCCCTCTCATTAACAAAACATTTTCACCCACAGAACTGCTACTCACTGAATGTTTTTTTTGTTTTGTTGCTTGTGCTATTCTCTGCAAACTCTAGAGACAGTTGACCATGAAAATCCCAGGAGATCAGTAGTTTCTAAGATACTCAAACCATTTCCTCATCTGACATCAACAATTACTCCACAGTTAATGCCACTTTGATCACATTTCTTCTCCATTTCTGATGTTTGGCCTGAACACCAACTGAACCTCTTCACCATGTCTGCATGCATAGAGTTGCTGCCACATGATTGACTGATTAGATATTTGCGTTAATGAATAGGTGTAGAGGTTTACCTAATAAAGTGGCCACTGAGTGTATATTGTTCTTTTAAACACTGTTTTCATCATGGGAAATTCCCTTTGTAGGTTTATAATTCTTCAGGCCTATTTCATTCTGATATACACTATTTAATACATATTAGGGAAGTCCGGTTCACTGAGGATGTTTGAAGTCAGTCTCTTCACTCTAATAACCACTTTCATTGGCACATATTTCAACATTAACATCTAACTGGCATATAAACATTCTATTACTTAATGGAAAAACAATACTAACTTAATCGTTAATTTCTGTGGCTGATTATTTCTTCAGTTTTCCAAACTCAGTTTGGAAATGATGACTAATGAAAACTGTCATTGGAATAAATATAATATTTATAACAGTGAATAGATCAAAATAGCCACCACATATTTATTATAAACATTTGATCGATTAGTTCTGTACATTTGTTTGGTATATTTCTCTTGTGCAACTGGATCCTCAATTTCTTCACTTGACAACCAACACAAGCCAGTTTGGATTGGTAACAATTTCTCCACATTCTCCATCAGCACAGGTGCACCACAAGGCTGTCTGCTTAGACCCCTGCTCTAAGCTCCTATTCCGTATTTAAGCTTGCTGGTGACACTGCTGTTATTGGCCAAATCAAAGGTGGTGAGTAATCAGAATATAGGAGGGAGATTCAAAATCTGGCTGAATAGTGCCAGAACAACAAACGCTCACTCAAGATTAGCAAAACTAAATTGCTGAATATAGAATACAGGAGGAAACTAGAGGTCCATGAGCCAGTCATCAGGGGATTAGAGGTGAAGAGGGTCAGTAACTTTAATTTCCTCAGTATTATCATTTCAGAGGCATTGTCCTGAGTCCAGGACAAAAGGGCTATTACAAAGAAAGCACAGCAGAGCCTCTACTTTATTAGACATTTGTGAAGATTTAACATGTCATCAACAACTTTGATAGATTTCTGTTGATACACAGTGGAGAGTATACTGACCGGTTGCATCATGCCCTCGTATGGAAAAACCAATGCCCTTGAACCAAAAAGCCTACAAAAAAGCCCAGTCCATCACAGTTAAAGCCCTTCCCACCATCCATCATCATTCAGGCCATGTTCACTTCTTGCTGCTGCTATCAAGAAGGAGGTACAGGATCCTCAGGCCTAACACCTCCAGGTTCAACCATCAGGCTCCTGAACCTGAGTGGATAACTTCACAGAACTGATTCCACAACCTATGGACTCACTTTCAAGGACTCTACAACTCATGTTCTCAATAACAATTATTTATTTATTTATTTATTTATTTATTTATTTATTTTCATTATTTTTGTTTCCTTTTTTGCATTTGCACAATTTGTTATCTTTTGTACATTGGTTGTTTGCTCATTTTTGTTTGTGTGCAGTTTTTCTGTTGTGTTTCTTTGTATTTACAGTGAATTCCCACAAGAAAATGAATATATGTATGTACTCCTAATAAACTTATTTTGAACATTGAAGTTTGAACTTTAAAATGAAGTAATTTTTGTTTAGGATTTAATTCCTTTGTCTATATTTAAATATTCAAATCAGTTGCATTATATTTCTTGCACTGCCAGTTTTCATTTATGGTTTCTTCTCTGCTTGCTTTTTAACCTTTCTTTGGGATAAAGGGGGTAAAATGGTGATGTGAAAGATAAAAAGGGTACTGAAAGACAAAATTAAAATTCGCAAATGACTGAAAATGCACAAGTTACTGTCCAGTTTAAAGGAAAGTAAGTGCACACTAAATGGACAGAAATTACTTAAGCTATAGCCTTTTCCACAGAATTGAAGGAGCCAAAGCTAAAACCTTCATTTTAAGCAATGCTAACAAGGTTATTGTGTACTTCCTGTTTTAATTTCAATTTTTCAGCATCTTTAGTTGTTTTATTGAAAGGCAAGGAGACAATGTCTGAAAATAGACATCAGGTTAACAATTGCAAAGGAATGTGGAATTGCTTTAAGGAGGGAAAGCAAAGTTGACATTTGGTTAAGCTGGTTAAGTGAAGCTGGAATTATTCGGACAGAGTGAAGGAAAAAGGCTGACATTGACTTGGACAGCAAAATGTAATTCAACCTCAGGTAAAAGAGCCAGCAAAACTTTATGTCAGTTTCTCAAGGGAAAAAGAAATAAAGAACCCATTTATAAAATTCCTTGACATGTCTGCAGGATATCTCAAAAGTCCCTTAACAAGCAATGGGTCACTTTTGAAACTCAGTCACCATCATAGAAAACGTAGTAAAAGACAGTCCATACCTTTAGCATGAATATATAATTTACAATATATTGGTGTATACAAAGACTAAATGGATTAAAGACAAAATAATGTTGTCCTGTGCTCCTAAGTATGAAATGGCATCAGTCAACTTATATTCTTTATTTTACATTCATTCTTTGCGACCAAAATAACAAGTGAATCAGCACTGGAGAAAGCTTTTGTTCATTTATTCTAACTTCATTTGTTGATAGTGCTCACAATCAAAAAGATAACTGCATTCCTGCAGGCAAATGGGGAGTATTCCATCATTCACATGACATGAGAGTTAACAATTCCTTACCCAATGCTATAGCAGTTGATGGTGCTCTAGAACTGTAGCCATTGTCTAATCCCATCAGGATTTGTAAATTAGTAAACTGAACGTTAAAGTGACTGGAAAGAACAGTATGATGGTTCATGTGTCCAAATGTACATCAAAAGTTTAAGATCCATTTCTTTAGATATGTACATCATGAAGTAGCAGGCCATAATGAGACTAAGCAAACCTGTAACCAATGATCCAGTGTAAAAATATCCAAGCATGCTGTCGTCAACTATCAGCATAGTGATCCCAGCATGTGAGTTTCATTCACAAGTGCTCTATTCAGTTCATTCCATGGAAGAGGAAGAAGCAGTTAACTGTGCTTTGTGTAGTGATGGCAATAACCATGGCTATGTTTAGGTTACTGTATCAGAAACATTGTCACCAGCCATCCCTTAAGCTTATCCATGACAACGGTACCTAACCAATACTTTTGGAAATTTAACTATTGTATCCTTTTCATTAAAAAAGTGATGAATTTATCTCAGATGAGCATTGCTCTTTCAGCTCATCCAATCATCAGTAAAGACACTGAAGAATCATTACTAACAACACTGAACATAAGCGACCTCATTTTACACATTCAGCTTGTTTTTACCAGTACAGAATGATGTAATTTTAGTGATACCAGAATACAGCTGAACACATTTCCTTCAATCACCATTCCGACTCTGACAAGGTCATTAACCTATTTATGATACTGAATCTCAGAAAAGAGACACATTCCTATCTCTCTTTTCCATGACAGCCTTCAGCTTCTATCAACAGCAAGCTTCCACTCCCAGTGAAAGGGACACAGTACCTCTTATAACTTCAGCGTGCCTCATGTTAAGAAAAGTTTGGCTCCTATATATTCCATTTTCTATATTTCAGTCAACTCTAGGTAACATCCAAGGTCCCTCTTAATTAACAGTTGAAACTACTCACTGTGTGGCTTCATCATGTCAGCTCAAAATAAACAATCAAGAATAAATGTGCCTTTGAATATTTAACATGCTAAAGCCACACTCTTCCCACTCATCCCTTCCATCCATTTTTTTCCCACATTTCCCCCTCCACATCTTTATATACTACATAAAAACCCAATCATCCCTACATTCCAAAACACCCCACTAGCCCACATGCTATTACTCAGCCCAGATTACAACACTTCCACCCTACATTTCACACATTCCGCACTTCCCACCCCTGACTCCTCCATCCAACATCTTCAATCCCACATCTAATTCCAAATACATGCTTCCAATTTGTCAAAATGTTAAAACTGGCTCTTAAATTGCCATTCAAATGCTGAACACTGCTGAAAAAAGAATGTGCTGTTCAGCAGATGTTGTGTCTGCTGAAGTGTACACAGTTGGAATCTAGTTTTAAGATTTTCCCATCATTATTCCAACCTCACAACAAGTTAAAATCTGTCATGTGAACTGTATTCTCTGCACTTCATTAAAATTCTAGTAAATCAGATCCTCCTGGGGTTCAGTTATTAAGTTCATTGAGATAAGGAAGTTCCCAGGTATGATCTATGGTCTGTAATGAAGTTGCTGATCTCAGCCAGAGAGCATGTCACAAATTTAAGATGTTTAAATGTTAGATGTTTACTTGGATTTAGTATCTGCTCTCTTTTGCCTGCAAAACCTCCCTTTGCACTTATTCCAATTGATTTATATTATAATATCCAATATTATTTGAATGTGATCACATGAGACATAATCAATGAAAAGTTCTCTTAGATAATCAACGTAATATAGTTCATCATGTGTCCCTAGGTTTTTGTAATCTTTTGAATGCTGAAATGATTCAATATGGTTTTGAAGCATTTTGGATTAACTTGTGTGTTCAGCAATAACAACTTGATCCCAATGTGAGCAGTACTGGAGCAGATGGTGCCAGGAAGAAGATTTTTCTAATCTAGTCCAAGATGTGGATATAAAACCTAGCCAGAATTTATTTTTTAACATCTGTGCCCCATACTTGAACTGGCACAGGCTAAAGGGTGAAAGATAGGAGGGGAATTTGAAGTCTGAAGTGTTTGCTATTTTTGTTCTTCTGGGTGACATGTTGTGGGTGCAGTGAAAGAAGCCTTGTTGATTTGTAGACAATGTGCCAGTAAAAGAGGGGAATGTCTAAGCTGGAGGAAACAAGTCTGGATGGAATTGAGCTTTGTGAGTGTAAATCTTGTATTCATATAGCCTAATGAAGGCTGTAGCACACAGAATCTCTTATAGGAGATTATCATTATTTTGCATCTTTGTGGCACAGATGTTATTTGACACATAGTTGAATGTTTTCAGGTATGAGCTGCTTCACTTTCGGAGAAGATGCAAATGAAATTGTACATTGTTCAAGTATCAGAACATGTGATGGAATGAATGTCACTGATAAGGATGGTTGGACCTCAGACGCTTCACTGAGGAACTCCTACAGCAATATCTTCAAGGTGGAATAATGACAAGCCACTGAAACTGTCTCTTTTATCTAAGGTATGAATTCAGCCACAGGAGTGTTTCTCTCCTCCCATTGACTTCAGTTTTACCCAGGGCCTTTGATGCCATATACAGACATTATCACCATGTTTCCATAATACAGCTATGGTCCACATTTGGGCCAAAGTTATATTGAGGTTGAGAATGGAGTTATTGTAGCTAAACTTCTTGATGAACAGCTTATTGAAGAGTAATGTCACATGGTAGCATGTTTAATGAGAATTTCCATCACGTTGCAGATAATTGAATGCAGATTGATTGGCAGTCGTTAATTGGACTCTGCAGAAAAACCTGGTGACTATTTCTGGAGCACAAAACAACAGTATTACAGTAAGAATGTTGCCTGCTCTATCTCACGATCTCAACTATTTCTTGGTATCATGTGGAGTGAATCAAATTAGCTGAAGACTGGGATTTCACAGGAAGAAGCCAAGATAGATCACCCATTTTCCATTTCATATGCTGCAATCTGCTGTCATTGAAGATAGGAATGTTCTTATAACCTTCTCCTGTTAGATCTTTAATTATTCCCCGTTGCCCAAGGCTGTTTTTGATTGAACCAGAACTATGATGTGACCCATTGTTTGGGAAGGCACTTATCTCAGTATAGGTTATGTTGTTCCTGCTACTCAACACACATATTATCATTTGTTACAGCCTAACCAGTTGGCACCTCACTTTTATGTATGCATGGTTCTGTTCCCAGAGAGTTAGCACTCCTTATTAAACCAGGGCTAACTCCCTATCTTAGTTGTAATGGTAGAGCAAGAGGAATGCCAGGAGATATACACTGTGGTGAAATACAGTGCTTTTTAACAACATAATTTTGATTAATAATTTTTAAGAAAATTACATACAAGAATAAACCATTCAATATTTTTTCATTCTTTACGCTCATAGTCAATGTCTTTCATGCTCTTCTATTGGAGGGTGAAGAATTTGTGGAATTTGTTACCACAGGCAGCTGTGGAGGCCAGCTGGTTGGGTGTATTTAAGGCCGAGATCACTATTTTGATTGGACACGGCACCAAAGGTTATGGGAAGAAGGTCGGGGAATGGGATTGAGGAGGCGGAGAAAAGGATCAGCCATGATTGAATGGTGGAGCAGACTCAATGGGCCAAGTGGCCTAGCTCTGCTCCTCTCTTTTACGGTCCTATGGTCTTATTGAATTCATATGCATCAATAGCACTGCTGCCACTCATGTGAGACTCTGGGTGCTATACTGCTACAATAATAATGGAGGGGGGTTCATCCCCTTACCAAGCCCCTCGCTGTCTTGTAGGAGAAGAACCCGACACTGTGGTCCTTCCCCACCAAGCCCTTGCGGTGGCTGCACCAAGTTTCAGAGCATACTCTTACAGGTTGGAATGTGCCAGTCAGCATTATACCTCCATGGACATGTCGACGTGCTGGCAAACCAACAAGTTTTGGACTGACCAAAGCGTGTCTTTCAACAAGTTGATGATTTGCCAACAGCATGTAGATCAGAGAGTCCTCTGTCATGTAACTGCTCAGGATGAACCCTTTCATCTTTCTCCACACACTCTTTGCAAGCCCACAGTCCACAAAGAAGTGAGCTACAGTCATCCCTTGGGCAGTGCACTGTGGGGGTGATGCTCCATGCATGCAGGAAGGATCTGTCTGGAAGAGCCCCTCTCACCACCACGCAGGCAAGGGCCTGGTGCCTGTTACTGAAGCCTGGCAATGAGGCAATATGCAAGATGCTCTGAACAGTCCTTTGAGTCCTTGCCTACAGTGTCTGCTGGATGTTCTGTGCTGACCACTGCCTGATGGACTTGTGGTCAAAAGTGTTGGTCCAGAAGAACTTTTCCATGAGGAACTGGGACATTGTGTGACTATGGGGCCAGACTCATCCTTCATACAGTTAGAACTTCAGCACATAATGGTACTTGGTGTCCACATATTTAAGTCCCATGCACAGCCTGATGCAGCCACACACAATGCTGTACTGCTCCTCCTGATGGTCTACAGCAGGGACAGGTTGCAGCTTTAATCAGCTACATGTGTTTTGGATCTATCCCAGTTAGTACAATGGTAACCACCACCTAATACAATGAAGTTTATTCTCAGTAGGAAGCGCACACTTTTACCAATTGAACATTGTAACTGCTTTAATTAGAATGTGTATTTTTTCCTATTTGAACATTTCAATTATTTTTTTCAAATTTGTGAGGAAATAATTTGCTTTTGGGAAATAATTATTGGAAGCAACTGTTCATATTTTGAATTTAAAAGTCATATACTCTCCGGATACAGTGTTTCTGTCTAAAACATCAACATTTCCTTTCCTCCTAAAGATTCTGCTTTACTCACTGAGTTCCTCCAGCAGATAGTTGTTTATGTTTTTCCCTGTTTTATTCATTTTTTTCCTCTCGGTCTTAACGTAAAGATGAAAATACATTTAAATTTCTACTTTTCTGTTCCCAATCTCGTGTGCATACCAACCCATCCAGATTCTGGCAGAGATTCCAAGATTGAAAGTTTAATCTTCATGCTTCGGAGTAAAGCTTTGTGCTTGGGGAAGAAAAGTTTGGAATCCCAATTAAGTTGATATCATGGTGCAGAGTGAATTTCATTCCACCTGGCAGTACTCCCCTCTGTTTCACCACATTTAGTGGAAGAAAGGAGCAGCCTACTATTTCAGCAGCAGTCAACCTCACCTCCAGAGAGAATGAATAATTCTGAAATATATACACTGCACATAGAATTCAGGTATTTCAAGCTATTAAATTTCCTGCAAACCAGAAGCAAACTGTTGGAAATCTGAACTTTGACAGTGAATGTTGGAAATGCTTAGCAGAGCAGGCAGCATCTATGGAGAGAGAATATAAAAGCAGATTTAATTATCTTTCAACAGAACTGATCTAATATCTAAAAATCATGATTTCAATGTTAAGCATGAGGACTGTAACTTGTCAAAAGATGAGATGCTATTCCTTGATTGTTTATTGATAGACGTTTATTGTGGACTTCCGGAAGGGTAAGACGAAGGAACACATACCAATCCTCACAGAGGGATTGGACGTGGAGAGAGTGAGCAGCTTCAAGTTCCTGGGTGTCAAGATCTCTGAGGATCTAACCTGCTCCCAACATATCAATGTAGTTATAAAGAAGGCAAGACAGCAATATACTTCATTAGGAGTTTGAAGAGATTTGGCATGTCAACAATTACCTCACTCCTGAACGCTCATTTCTCCACTCCCTCCGCACTAATCCTAACCTCACCATCAAACCCACAAACAAGGTAGGGATTGTAGTAGTCTGGCGAACTGACTTCTACCTTGCTGAGGCCCAGCGCCACCTCTCAGACACCTCACTTTACTTACCCTTCAAACAGGACCCCACTAAGCAACACTAGGTTGTTGTCTCCCACACCGTCACCAACCATATTGAATCTGGGGATCTCTCAACCACCGGCAGCAACATCATAGTTCCCACACCCTGCACTTCCCGGTTCTACCTCCTACCGAAAATCTACAAACTACTTGTCCGGTTAGACCCACTGTTTCAGCTTGTTCCTGCCCCACTGAACTCATATCGGCATACCTCGACTCTGTTTTATCCCCCGGTTCAATTCCTTCCTACCTACATCCGTGACACTTCACACGCTCTTGATCTTTTCTGGGATTTCAGGTTCCCTGGTCCCCATCATTTTATTTTCACCCTGGGTGTCCAATCCCTATACACCTCCATCCCCCAGGAAAGCCTCAAAGCTTTCCGTTTCTATCTGGACACCAGACCCAATCACTTCCCCTCCACCACCACTCTCCTCCGCCTAACGGAACTTGTCTTCATTCTAAATAATTTCTCATTTGGCTCCTCCCACTTCTTTCAATCAAAAAGAGATAGCCATGGCCACTCACATGGGCCCCAGCTATGCTTGCCTGTTTGTCAGCACATGGAACAATCTATGTTCCAAGCCTACACTGGTAACCGTCCTGCACTTTTCCTACGCTACATCAATGACTCCATTTGTGCTGCTTCCTACACCCATGCTGAACTTGTCGATTTCATCCACTTTGCCTCCAACTTCCACCCTGCCCTCAAATTCACCTGGTCCATTTCTGACACTTCTCTTCCCTTTCTCAATCTCACTGTCTCTATCTCTGGAGAAAGTTTATCCACTGAGAAGCCAATAGACTCTCACAGCTAATTGAACCATACCTCATCCCACCCTGCTGCTTGTAAAAACACCACCCCTTCTCTCAATTCCTCTGTCTCCATTGCATCTGCTCTCAGGATGAGGCTTTCATTCTAGAACAAAGGAGATGTCCTCCTTTTACAAAGAACAGGCTTCCCTTCCTCCACCATCAACACTGCCCTCAACTGCATCTCCTCCAGTTCACGCACATCTGCTCTTATCCCATCCTCCCATCACCTTACCAGGGATAAGGTTCCTCTTGTCCTCACCTACCACCTCACCAGCCTCCACGTCCAGCACATGATTCTCCGAAACTTCCGCCACCTCAAACAGGATCCCACCACCAAACACATCTTTCTCTCATACCGCACCCCCCCCCCCCCCACACACACACTTTCTGCTTTCCATAGGGATCGCTCCTTATTGGTTTCCCTTATCCATTCGTCCTTCCCCATTGCTCTCCCTCCTGGCACTTATCCTTGCAAGCAGAACAAGTGCTACACCTGCCGCTACACCTTCTCCCTCACCACCATTCAGGGCCCCAAACAGTCCTTCCAAGTGAGGCGGCACTTCACCTGTGAGTCAGTTGGGTGTCCAGTGCTCCTGGTGTGGCCTCCTGTATATCGGTGAGACCTGACGTAGATTGGTAGACTGCTCCTCCGGGCCTCTACGCTCTGTCCGCCAGATCAAGTGGGATCTCCCAGTGGCCACCCGTTTTAATTCCACTTCCCATTCCCATTACGATATGTCCATCCATGGCCTCCTCCACTGTCGGGACAGGCCACACTTAGGTTGGAGGAACAACAGCTTATATTCCATTTGGGTAGCCTCCAACCTGTTGGCCTGAACATCAATTTCTCAAACCTCCAGTAATGCCTTCACCCCCCACTTCACCATTTCCCATCCCCTTTTCCCTCTCTCATGTTATCTCCTTGCCCGCCCATCGCCTCCCTCTGGTGCTCCTCACCACACCCCCCCCCCCACCCACTTCTTCTTTCTTCCTTGGCCTCATTACTTTATCCCTCCCCCTCCAAGTTTCACCTATCACCTGCTGTTTCTCCCTCCCCTCTCTCCACCTTTCAAATCTACTCCTGAGGTTTTTTTCTCCAGTCCTGCTGAAAGGATTGCGCCCGAAATGTCAACTGTGTGTTTTCCATAGATGCTGCCTGGCCTGCTGAGTTTCTCCAGCATTTTGTATGTGTTGCTCAGATTTTCTCTGTTTATAGGTCTAGGTCTTTCTGGATCTCTATGGCATGCTCTCAAATCTTTCTCGGGATGAAGAATGCATTTCACATTCCACTGTCTTCAATGAAGCTGCCACTGCTCTCGAACGATCTCCAGTTTCATGCTTTTTCTTGCTCTTATCACAATGATTTGTAGCAGGACTTTCAAATTATGACTCATCAAACCAATTGTGCGGTGTAACTGGCATTCAATTACTCTAGGCTTTTTTTTAGCAGAAGAATAAATACTGACTTGTTCAGTTCCTCAAGTATTTCCCAGCTTAGTAGAGGTTTTCTGCAGTGGAGACCTCAACCTGATTTCCTTTTCTAGAATGTAAAGGTTTCACATTACTACTTTCAATATTTAACATTGAATTCAATTATTTGAGATAGCCAGCCTTTCCAGGTTGACGTATGTCATACTTCCAGCATTTTCTTTTAACACTGGATTCCCTGTATCCATAATTTTTTTTAAATCTCACATGTTCAGCAATGCTTTAAATTCTGTTTCACTCTGTATTCATTCAGCTCTTTCTATTACAACACTTCCAGATAGATATGTAGAAACTGTCAAGCCATCACCATTCTCAGCCAGATAGCACCTCCACTATCACCTTATTTCAATCTCTCTTAGTTTCCACCCTATCACCGATGTTCGCTTCAGTCACTCCATACGAGCCCTGTTCTGTTAGCTAAAACATATTTGAATTCTGGCTTTTCCCTTTCTAATGACATGTCATTGCCCTGAAATCAAGCTCTAATCCAACCACGTCTTCATCAAAAAGGCATCTTCCCTGATTTAAAATAGAATGACCAAGAACACTAGAAGTCATATATTTAGGACTCTGGAAAAGTTTTTTTTTCCTATTTAGCTCAGAGTTAATCTACAACCAGAGCAACCCAGCATCCATCATTATTTTGAGCAGAATATGAGAAAAGTTTTAATACAATAATCAGCAAAAAAAAACTTTTTAAGAAACTGCGTGCTGGGAGTAATTTGTCATGTCAGCACTAGGCACTGCAACTAATTTGTCACATATGTATCCTGGGAGTAATTCATAATGTAAGCATTGTATCCTGGGAGTAGTATAAACTGCAACCTGGGAACACTACCATGAAAGTAAAGGAGGAGGAAACTACCTTGGAAGAAATCTACTCTTTATTTGGCTGTGAATGAAACCCAGTCTCACAGAAACACAACCTGACTAAAAGCTAGCCTGGGTGAGTTAGGCCCATGGATGACCTTCCACTGAGTGTATTTTAATCTAGATGGTTTTCTCCTGGAAATATTTTAAGCTGGAAGGATCTTACCCTTGAAGCACTTCAATCCAAAAAGATATTCCCCTGGGAAGACTTTATCCTACTGAGTTTTCTACAGGATTGAGGTAATTTGTTTAATTAAATTATTTGAAGTAGAAAAATTAAGATTATGGGACATGGAAACTGTGTAGAACAGTACAGGTGCTTCAACTCATGATGTTGTGCCAACCTATATAAATCTACTCCATGATCAATACTTCCCTCCCTTCCCTCCTACATAGCCCATAATCCTCCATTTTTCTTATATCCCTGCGCCTTTCTTAGAGTCTTTTAAATGTTCGCATTGAATCAACGTCTACCACCCCACTCAGCAGTGCATTCCAGTCACCTGCTACTCACTGTGTAAAAACTCCACTATCTCCCGTAAACTTTCCTCCACTCATCTTAAATCAATATCTACTTGTATTGGTTATTGCCATCCTGGGAAAAGGGCTCTGCCTATCCACTCCACCTATGGCTCTCATCTTATACACCTCTGTCAAGTCACTTGACATTCTCAGTCACCTCAAGGCCCTCAACCTTTCCCTTATATGACATGTTCTGTATTCTAGGCTGCATCCTGGTTAATCTCCTCTGCACTGTCTCTAATGTTTTCACATACTTCCTATAACAAGGCAACCAGAAGTGAACACAATACCAATAAATTTTGTCTCAACAGAGTTTTATAAAGCTTCAACAATACCTCACAGCTCTTGAACTCAGTCTGCTGATTAACAAAGGCCAGCACACCATACCCCTTCTTAAACACCCACTTGTGCTGCAACTTTGAGGGATCGATGGACTGAATTATAAATTCCGCTTGTTCTTCCATGCTGCTAAGAATCTTGCCATTAATCTTGTATTCTGTCTTCAAGTTTGATCTTTCAAAATCTATTGTTACGGATTCAGCAACAATAAATATATGAGTGAGGCAGGGGTTTTTATAACAAATAAAACATTTATTAAACACTGAAAAACAAACCCCCAAAAGTAAACAAATCACTAACATAACCGGAAATCAGCTGCTATGCGGCAGCTTAAACAGTTCTTAAAGCAATGAAGCTTAAACAGTTTGTAAAGCGA
Source organism: Hemitrygon akajei (assembly GCF_048418815.1). Classification (NCBI taxonomy): domain Eukaryota; kingdom Metazoa; phylum Chordata; class Chondrichthyes; order Myliobatiformes; family Dasyatidae; genus Hemitrygon; species Hemitrygon akajei. Next base: position 140,214,114 of record NC_133126.1, read on the forward strand.
TGTTGCAAAAACAGTTCTTCAAAGTAGTATTGCAAAAGTTCAAAATGCTTACAGTCCATTTAAGGGAGAGACTTTTTAAGACAATTTAAATTCTCTTTCATGTCGTGTTGCTGCGGTTCCCAGTGGAACTACTTTTCCCACGAAGAATTTACGGAGATGGAAAATGAAACAGCTTAAAGGCACTGACTTTTCCTTTACAAAACTGTTCCCAATCCTTTCTGCTATTCACAGGGATTAACACGGGGACAGTCAACGAATTCCTTCTGAATGAGGATCAAACAAGGTCGAACCTGTTTCACCGTCGAAATCGACTTTCCTCGATCTTTTAACTCCTGAACTCCGATCTTCACATTCCACTGATTTTTAACTAGTAGTATTATAAAGAAACCGCTGGCAATGACCTTTTAAACTTTAGGCATTAAATAAAACTCCATCTTTCAACTAAACTGCGTCATAACATTAAATCACGCAGTGGCATGAAGTCAACATGGCAAATCCAGCCACGAACTGCCCCTCCTCACAGGGAGGGGTCCTCCTTTTACACCCTGTAAAAAAAACCTATCACATGACCTCTACTGGCAGGAAAATGACGTCACTCCACCATCACAAGACCATTACCTCAAGTCCAGTATAGCTTCAACACCAGTCACGTGACAGGGGTACGTAACACTATCATGTCATACTTTTCCAGATTGAACTCCATCTGCCACCTCTCTGCCCAGCACTGTATCCAGTCTATATCCCACTGTAAATTGGCATAAACTTCTGCACAGTTCACAACACCAGCAACTTTTGTGTCAACTGCAATTATGGGTAATTGTACAACAAATTCCATTTTTTAAAACATCAAAGATACTGTGAAATATCTACAGTAAATATACAGTAGCTACATTTACTTTTGATTAAACTGCTATTATTAAACTTACTTTAACTAAGGAAAAAGCAATAATTAACAAAAGGGAGACAGAATATGATCAGCTGTTTGTGTTTCAGGCCAGAATTTGTCTTCAGCTTCTCTGCCCATTTCTTAGCCATCAAATAGGTTGATAAGTTCAAAGTAAATCTATTATCTAAGTACACATACGTTGCCATATACTTCCTTGAGTTTGTTTTTCTTGCAGGCATTTACAAGACATTCAATAGAATCCATGGAAAACCATATGTAACCCCCTCACTGGGCTCATATACAAACTCTGCTTTAGCTAACTCAGCTAACAGCCACGTGCCTCCTCGGTGAGAAGGCTAACTTTCATAAACAGGTAAGTCTAGGGTCAGTATGGTTTGGGCTTCAACCAAACAGAAATGTCGTGATGTTCCGATTAAAGAAACCTCAAACTGAGCAAAAGCTGTGTTAATACTGCCCATACACAATTATTGATCAGCAAGAAATAACAGATCGTACACCACATAAAATTATAAAGTAAGTATACTTACCCAATTTCAGCTTTATCAGAAAGTTAATAGGGAAAAGAGAAGAAAAAGAAAAGCCCATTACAGTTAAATCAGTCCAATGTGCACACAACCATTGAGTTTCATATTAGAGTATTTGAGGGTATACCTCTCACACACGTGCTGGATCCATGGTCTACATGAAAACTCCCTTTATTTTCCAAACTTTCCTTGAGGTCCATCTCAAATACCCTGGCTCACCCTTAGGAATATTGGCCCTTCCTCCTTGGGAACATTCAGCTGCACAAAGCACTTCTTGTAATGGGGACTCCCATTCCAATGGCATTCTGAGGCATCTTCCCCTCTGTCCTGCTCCGTAGCTCCCACCAAAAGACCCCAAACCAGACTACTGTACATCAGGAAACTCTTCACCACAGTTCTTTCTCACAGCCCACAATCCTGATCGGCTGACTCACATTCCTAAGTTGGACAGCATGGGTCCTTATCTTAGCCGAAGCCAAAACACACTTCCCAGCATGGCACACTGCTTTTATAGAAAACTTCTAATATAAGCTACCCTACAGCCTAGCAGTGGAAATCTTAACCAGGGCATTATACACATATAAACACAGTCTGACAATCAACCGAGATGCAAAAGGAAATGAACTATGCAAATAAAAAATAATGCTGACAACACAAGTTGTAAAGGAGTCCTTGAAAGTGAGTCCATTTGTCCTAGAATCAATTTGGAATTGTGAAGTTATCCACACCAGTTCAAGAGCCTGATTGTGGTACCCTTGCAGTGCACCTGTGCTAATTGGTGAGTGTGGAGGAGATGTTGTTGCCAATCTTCTGGACCAATTGGGCCTGTCAGTGAGGAAACTTGACATATTCATCTCCATTGTCCAGGTGTTCAGAGCTGATGGAATTATATCTGCCGTTGACCTGTTGTCACCAAAGGCAAATAGGATCCACTACTCAGGCTGAAGGCAATATGCTTTATGACCAATCTCTTGATGCACTTCATCACAGTGGAGGTAAGTGTTAGTGGATAATAGTCACTGAGACAGCTTACCATGTTCATCTTGGGCTCTAACACAATTGAAGCCAGCTTGAAGAGGGTGGATATCTCAGAGTGCTAAAGCAAGTGGTTGAAGATGTCTGTAGACACTCCAGCCAGTTGATTAGCCCAGGTCTTCAGTTCTCGTCCAGGCACGCCATCTGGGCCAGATGCTTTCTATGCATTTACTCTCCTGATTGGACGCAGAGACTGAAATCACTGGGTCATTGGCAGCTATGGGGGCTTATGGAAGTACCTTCAGTTCTGTCGATTCATATTTGTAATGTGATGTGATGCATGGCAATTTATGTTGCTGTCTCACAGCTCCAAAGACCCAGATTCAACCCTCAGGCTCTCTCTCTGTACAGTCTGTGCCCCTTCCCCACGATCCCATACATTTCTTCTGACTTCCTTCCAAATCCCAAAAATGTGCTGGTGAGTTCACTCTCATTTAAATATCGCCTCTTGGTGTGAAAAAAAGTGGCAAAAAATCAGAGGTATTGATGGGTATTCAAGAAAGAATAAAGTGCAGTAGTGAAAAGAAATAAGATGTGGGGAGCAGGACAGATAGAATTGCTCTGTCGAGCATATACTTAATGAAATGAACAGCTTCTGTCTCTGTTATAATTGATAACATTTTATTTGATATGCTACAGAAATCATGGTTTGGTTTATACAATTATCGGTGAAATGCAATTTACCATTGACTTGATGGAACATGTTCAGGGAGGTTCAGTTCCTCTGTCCCCATGTCTGGTATTATTTCTCCGAGATGTTTGGTATTGGGCAGCCTTTATATCATCAAGCAGACTTAACAGATTATCACATTGAAGAATTCTCATAAATTATTTTATTAACTTTTTTTAAAAACTTACTGAGTACAACGTTAAGAAATGCACAAACATGTATGTCTGAGATTGAATCAGAATCAGGTTTAGCATCAATGACGTATGTCATACAATATATATATAAAATTAAACAAAGCGCAAAAGGAAAGCAAAAATAATGAGGTTGGATCATTGTCCATTCAGAAATCTGATGGTGGAGGGGAAGATGCTGTTCCTAAAATGTTGAGTGTGTGTCTTCAGGCTCCTGTCCCTCTTTTCTGACGGTAGTAACAAGAAAAAAGCAAACACGTGGGTGATGGGGGTTCTTAGTGATGGATGTTGCATTTTTGAAGCATTCTTTTTCAAAGTTGCTGGGGAGGCTAGTGCCCGTAATGGAGCTTGCTGAGTTTGCAGCCTTCTACAGTTTTTTCCCAATCGTATGCAAGTGACGAGATACACAGGCGAGGATGGTTAGGATCAAAATGCTGGAGTATCCAAGACCAGAATCAAAGCACGATACAAGACTGAAATGAAGATAGGGTTCTAAACCAGACACTAGATGAGAATTCAAAATAGAGCTGATGATTTAGCACTGAACTTCAGTGCTCTTTAAATATTAAATCTTTGCGCCAATTAGCAGGGCAGCCTGCAGCTTTAAAGGAGCCGTGCTAACTATCCATATTCTGGAGCGTTAGAGCATCTAAACCCCAGAAGATGGTGTGGTTGAGTTGGGATGTGTCTTAACAGGATTCCCATCCCTAAGGCTGACTCCTGATAGCCCTGGCAGCTCAGAGAGACGATAATGGTAGCTATGGATGAGACCTGGATCCAAGATGTTTTTTTTTTCAGGAACCCAGAACCATTCCTCAGGTCCAAATCCTGCCCAGTCTACAAAAAACTGTCGAAGACCCTGAACAGTTTATGAACAGTTCCCTGAACAACCTGAACAATTCCAAAATTCTTTTCTTCTACCAAAGTGCATGACCATACATTTCTCTACACTGTAATTCATCTGCCATATTTTTCCCATCCTCCTAATCTGTCTAAGTCCTTCAGCAGTCTTTCTGCTTCCCCAGAACTATCCGCTTCTCCATATATCTTCATATTGTCAGCAAACTTTTCAACAAAGCAATCAGTTCCATCATCCAAATCATTGACATATAAAATAAAAAGAATCATTCCCAACACAGACCCCTGTGGAACACCACTAGTTACTGGTAACAAGTCAGAAAAGCACCCCTTAATTCCCACTCTTTGCCTTCTTCCAATCAGCCACAACTTTATCCATGCTAGAATCTTTCCAGTAATACCATGGGCTCATAGCTTATTAAGCAGCTTCATGTGTGGCTCCTTGTCGGAGGCCTTTTGAAAATCAAGTACACTACATCAACCAATTCTCTTTTGTCCAGCCTGCTTGTTACTTCTTCAAAGAATTCCGACAAATTTGTCAGGCATGGTTTCCACTTGGGGAAACCATACTGACTATGGCCTATTTTATCCTATGCCTCCAAGTACCCTGTGACCTCATCCTTAATAATCATCCCAACCACTGAAGTCAGGCTAACTGGCCTATAATTTCCTTTCTTCTGCCTTTCTCTCTTCTTGAAGAGTGGAGCGACATTTGCAATTTTCTAGTCTTCCATGAATCTCGTGATTCTTGAAAGATCATTAATACTGCCTCCACGATCTTTTCAGCCACCTCATTCAGAACTCTGGTGTGTATAATATCTGTTACAGGTGACGTATCTACTTTCCGACTTTTCAGTTTCCAAAGAACCTTCTCTCTAGTTATGATAATTTCATACCCTTCATGCCCCCTGACACCACCATACCACTAGTGTCTTCCACAGTGAGGACTGATGCAAAATGCTTATCCAGTTCATCCATTATTTTGATGTCCCCCAATACTACCTCTCCAGCATCATTTTCCAGCAATCCAATATCTACTCTCACCTCTCTTTTACGTTTTATCTATCTGAAGGAACATTTGGTATCCTCTTTAATATTATTAGCTAGTTTATATTCATATTTTTTCTTTACTTTCTTAATGATTTCTAGTTGCCTTCTGTTGGTTTTTAAAATCTTCCCAATCATCTAACTTTCTACTAATTTTTGCTCTGTTATCTGCCCTTTCTTTGGCTTCTATATTGGCTTTGACTTCTCTTGTTAGCCATGGTTGTGTCATCTTACCTTTAGAATACTTCTTCCTCTTTGGGATGTATATATTGTATTCTGTGCCTTCCGAATTGCTTCAGAAATTCCAGACATTGCTGCCCTGCCATCATCCCTGCCAGTGTTCTTTTCCAATCAATTCTGGGCATCTCTTCTGTCATTCATCTGTCATTCCCTTTACTCTACTGTAATACTGATACACCTGACTTTAACTTCTCCTTCTCAAAATTCAGGGTGAATTCAATCATATTATGATCACTTTTCCCTAAGGGATCTTTTATATTAAGCTCTCTAATTTATTCTGGTTCATTACACAACACCCAGTCCAGAATAGCTGATACTCTAGGGGGTTCAACTAGAAGCTGCTCTAGAAAGCTATCTTGCATGCACTCTAGAAATTCCCCTGATGTAATCCAGCATCAACCTTGTTTTTCCAATCTACCTGCATGTTGAAGTTGCCCATGACTATATTAACATTGCTCTTTTGGCATGTATTTTCTTTCTCCCATTGTAATTTGCATGCCATGATCCCCTCCAAGCTGATTGCCGAACTTTGCCAGCTTGGTATCAGCTCATCGTACTGCAATTGGACCTTGGACTTTCTGACTAACAGACCCCAATCTGTTAAGTTAGACAACCTCTCCTCCTCCACTCTCACCCTGAACACAGGCGTGCCTCAAGGCTGCGTGCTGAGCACTCTGCTGTACTCCGTTTTCACCAATGACTGTGTTCCTGTACATAGTTCTAACTCCATAATCAAGTTCGCAGATGACACCACGGTGGTTGGCCTGATCAGAGGGGATGACAAGATGGCCTACAGGGATGAGGTCCAGCACCTGGCCACGTGGTGTGCTGACAACAACCTGGCCCTTAACACCCAGAAGACCAAGGAGATCATTGTGGACTTCACGCATGCCAGGAGCCACACTCACGTCCCCATCTACATCAATGGAGCTGTAGTGGAGCGTGTATCAAGCTTCAAATTCCTTGGTGTCCACATATCCGATGATCTCACCTGGTCCCTGAACTCCTCCATCCTGATCAAAAAGGCGCAAAACCGCCTTTATTTCCTGCGGAGCATCAAGAAAGCTCACTTCTGTCTCAGGATACGGACAGACTTTTACTGCTGTACCATTGAGAGCATACTCACCAACTACATCTCAGTGTGGTATGGCAATTGTCCCGTATTGGACTGCAAAGCACTCCGGTGGGTGGTGAAAACTGCTTAGTGGATTATCAGCGCCCAATTGCCCACCATTGAGAACATTTACCATAAACGCTGCCTGGGCAGGGTGAAAAGCATTATCAAGGGTGCATCTCACCCTAACCTTGGACTTTTTACTCTCCTCCCATCCAGTAGGTGCTACAGGACCCTCTGCTCCCGCACCAGCAGGCACAGGAAGAGTTTCTTCCCTGAGGCTGTGACCCTGCTGAACCTCACATCACAGCGCTAAGCAGTATTGCACCCATATTGTACTGTCTCAGTACTTTTAGATTTGTGTGCTGTAGCACTTACTTTTTATTTGCAGTTATTTTGTGAATAACACTATTCTTTTGCACTTCTGGTTAGATGCTAATTGCATTTCATTGGTTTTGTATCTGTACTCAGTTGAATCTAATCTAATCTAATATCTTTACTACTGTTTGGGGGTCTGTGCACATTACCCATCAGGGTCTTTTTACCTTAGCTCTATCCACAATGATTCAACACCTTCCAATGCTATGTCGCCTCTTCCTGATGATTTGATTTCATTTTATACCAACAGGACAACACCGCCCCCTCTGCGTTCCTGCCTGTCCTTTCAATACAATGTGTATCCTTGGACATTAAGCTCCCAGCTATCATCTTTCAGCCATGATTCAGTGATGCCAACAACATTATAACCGTCAATTTTCAACTGTGCTGCAAGTTCATCTACTTTATTCCATATACTGTGCACATTCAGATACAACACCTTCAACCCTGTATTCACCATTTTCGATTTTGTCTGCCTTTTACATTGCAACTCATGCTGTTGGTGGCAATTTTGCCCTATCAACGGGCTCTTCTCACTACACATTACCTTTGTTTGTAAACCAGCTACCTCATCTTCAGCTCTATTATCTGCATTTCCTACCATACTTCTTGCATTTAGATATAGGCATCTCTGATGCGAGCAATGTGCTCCTACATGGTCTTCAAGAAAATTAGGATGTCATCCATATACATGAAGGTGTACTTATGGAAAGCATCACAGAGCTGGTCATTTATAAAGGCCTGGAAAACTGCAGGCACATTTGCAAGGCTGAAGGGCATGACTGGGTACTCAGTGCCCTGTCAGTGTGTTGATTTCAGTCCTCCTTTATGGGACCAGATTGTACGCACTCCAAAAGTCAAGCTTCGAAAATACTCTCGCCCCTTGGAGAGTCTCCAAGACTGTGTTCAGGAGTAGAAGAGAGTAGTGATTCTTGACCATTATGTGATTCAGCCCTCTAGAATCAATGCATGGCCACAAGCTCCCATCCTTTTTCTGTACAAAGCAGAAGCCAGCACCAGCTGGAGCGGTGGAGGGCCGAATGAATCGCAGGCAAGAGCCTTTCTTTATATACTCTTCCATGGTGCTTCTTTCTGGGCCTGAGAGCACGTATAATTGACCCATGGAGGACAAGTACCAGGCAGTAGATCTATAGCACCGTCATAGAGTCAGTGCAGGGAAGAGTCGAGACCTTTCATTGCTGAAGCCCTCTTCCAAATCTTCAAAGATGGAATGAATTCCAGCAGCTTGGATGCTGCAATTACAGTAACTCCAGAACTTCCTCCGAGAATGACTCCTAAGGTTCCTTATGTAGTGTCTCCTTCATAGATTCATAAGCGTCTTTAGTGAAAACAGAGGCAAAATCAGTGTCCAAATTTTCATCTGTGTACTCAGTCATCAGCAGTGAGGTGGGGCAAATGGATCCTGTGTTTCTGAAACTAGGCTCCAAGTGCCTCCATTTTGGAGCCTTCCCCTTAGATGGAACCTGGCAACTGGAGCCCTTTGGCTCAGCTGTTAGAGTTCCAGACCGCTTGGACACCTCCTTGGCTTGCTCCTGAACTAGAGATCCTCGCTCGCTAGTTCCAGCGCACTCCTGACTGGACAGGGTCAGGACTTGCACTGGCCCTCTGGTTGGAGCCAGCTTGTCTGCCCTTGAAGGCAGGACTGGGTTTCTTGAAGGCTCCAGGTTACCCCAAACAGAAGTCTTTCCCTTGTTGGCTGCTGGTCTTGGGAGTGTCTGGGGGTTGGAACACTAAGCTGAACATACCTTCTTGCAGCAACTGGACCATGCAATGATCCTCCCTTCCTTCTAGTTCATGGAAGGATTGTGCTGGGCCATTCAAGGCTGCCTGAGGATCAGGGGTATGCGAGGAGACCCACTGATATTAGAAAATAATGTCCTCCGCATCATCCTCTACCCTCTTCTGCAAGACCAATATCTGCTACCTGATCCGACCAGAATCAAGCAGACGACCCTACCAGGACAGTTACAGTCATGGGCATTGATGCACCATCAATAACTCACGCTGAGACTTAGGAAGTGAGATATCGGCTTTTATTGACTGGAAGAACAAACAACACTACATCCTGGGAAAATGAGGGAGAGCAGCAGACCACAGTCGCCTTTATACAGGGGTCTGTGGGAGGAGCCACAGGAGCAGTCAGCAGGGTCTGTGGGAGGAGCCACAGGAGCAGTCAGACAGGTATATCTAGTTCACCACATTCACCCCCCCTTTGTTTAAAAAAAAATCCCCAAGTATATTTACAGGTTAAGTCTATCAGGTGGTCGAATCGTTCGCTGCGATCTACGTAGCTCCGGCTGCAATTGCACAGGAGCCGGAGGTGGTGATGGCACAGGTGCCGGAGGTGGTGTTTGCACCGGAGGCGGAGAGTGGGTTGGTTCTGTCCCAACTGGAGGTGTCAGGGATCCCTCGCGTGTGAGCGAGGTCCCTGGAATAGACGCGTACGAGATGCCCGGTACATGAGCGTCGTGAGGAGTCTGGGTGTGGCACGGTGTGTGCGGTGTCACCTCGGGTACAGAGTTCATAGTTACCATGGAATGCTCGGGATAGTGGTCTGCTGTTCCGGCGGGCGCCAGGTCGCGGACAGAGACCGTGTCCTCCCGCCCATCAGGCAAGACCACGTAGGCATACTGGGGATTAGCATGCAGGAGGTGAACCCTCTCGACCAGCGGTGAGTACTTATTACTCCTCGCATGTTTACGTAGCAGCACTGGCCCCGGGGACGTCAGCCAAACTGGTAGGGTGGTCCCAGTGACAGACTTCCTGGGAAAAGAGAATAGGCGTTCGTGAGGGGTGGCATTAGTGGACGTACACAACAGGGAGCGGATAGAGTGGAGTGCCTCAGGGAGGACCTCCTGCCATCGGGAGACCGGCAACCCTTTTGACTTAAGGGCTAAAAGTGTGGCCTTCCACACTGTGGCATTCTCCCTCTCCACCTGTCCATTCCCCCGGGGATTGTAACTCGTGGTTCGACTAGTAGCAATGCCCCTAGCTAGCAGGAACCGGCGCAACTCGTCACTCATAAAGGAGGACCCTCTATCACTGTGGATATAGCAGGGATATCCGAACAGAGTGAAGAGCTGGCGCAGGGCTTTTATGACGGACGTGGTAGTAGTGTCGGGGCAGGGAACGGCAAAGGGGAATCGCGAGTACTCGTCAATAATACTGAGAAAATAGACATTGCGGTCGGTGGAGGGAAGGGGGCCCTTAAAGTCAACACTCAGTCGCTCAAAAGGGCGGGTGGCCTTGACAAGCTGCACAGTGTCAGGACGGTAGAAGTGCGGTTTGCACTCAGCGCAGATCTGGCAGACCCTGGTCATCGTCCTGATGTCCTCCAGGGAGTACGGCAGGTTCCGGGCTTTAATGAAATGGTAAAATCGGGTGACCCCCGGATGGCAAAGTTGGGCATGAAGGGCATACAGCTGGTCGAGCTGGGCACTAGCACACGTTCCCCGGGATAGGGCACCAGAGGGTTCATTGAGCCTGCCAGGCCGGTACAGGATATCATAATTGTAGGTGGAGAGTTCTATTCTCCATCGCAAAATTTTATCATTTTTGATTTTGCCCCGCTGTTGGTTGCTGAACATGAACGCAACCGAGCGCTGGTCGGTCAGCAAGGTGAACTTTTTGCCGGCGAGATAGTGCCTCCAGTGCCTAATAGCTTCCACTATGGCCTGGGCTTCTTTCTCCACCGCGGAGTGCCAAAGTTCAGAGCCTTGAAGGGTACGAGAAAAAAACGCCACTGGTCTGCCTTCCTGATTGAGGGTAGCAGCCAGCGCGACGTCAGAGGCGTCACTCTCTACTTGGAAGGGAATGGTCTCGTCCACCGCATGCATCGTTGCTTTGGCAATGTCCCCTTTAATGCAGCTGAAGGCCGCGCGGGCCTCGGCAGAGAGGGGAAAGGTGGTAGACCGGACCAGGGGGCGGGCCTTGTCTGCGTAATGGGGGACCCATTGGGCGTAATAGGAAAAAAAACCCAGGCACCGCCGGAGGGCCTTGAGAGTGGTGGGAAGAGGGAGTTCTAACAGGGGGCGCATACGGTCGGGGTCAGGGCCAATGACCCCGTTCTCCACGACATACCCAAGGATAGCGAGTCGTGTGGTTCTGAACACACACTTGTCCTTGTTATAAGTCAGGTTCAAAGCATCGGCCACTTGGAAAAATCGTTGGAGGTTGGCGTCATGATCCGACCAGTCGCGACCACAGATGGTGATGTTATCTAGATAGGGAAATGTGGCCTTCAGTTTGTACTGGTCCACCATCCGGTCCATCTCCCTCTGGAAGACTGAGACCCCATTTGTGACACCAAATGGGACGCGCAGAAAGTGATAGAGCCTGCCACCCGCCTCGAAGGCAGTGTAGGGGCGGTCCTCCGGGCGGATGGGGAGCTGGTGATAAGCGGATTTCAGATCAATTGTCGAGTACACCTTGTACTGAGCTATCTGGTTGACCATATCCACGATGCGGGGTAGGGGGTACGCGTCAAGCTGCGTGAATCTATTGATGGTCTGGCTATAGTCCACAACCATCCTATTTTTCTGCCCAGTCCAAACAACGACCACCTGGGACCGCCATGGGCTTGTGCTCGGCTCAATGATCCCCTCCCCGAGCAGCTGCTGCACCTCTGAATGAATAAAGGCCCTGTCCCCCGCGCTGTACCTCCTGCTTTTAGTTGCCACCGGTTTACAGTCGGGGGTCAGGTTGGTGAACAGCGATGGGGGAGGGATCTTGAGGGTGGAGAGGCTGCAAGTAGTGTCAGCAGCACAGCTATCGGCATGGTGCTGGGCGGGATGTGTAGTTCGGTGTGTATGTGCGTGTGGTAACGGAGTATATGGCGAAGTCCCACCAAACTGAGGATTCCTGACAGTGAGTGGTGGGAGGGGCCCGTCATATGCCATAGTCACACTTTTGAGATGGCTCTGGAAGTCCAGCCCCAACAGCACAGGTGCGCACAGTCGAGGCATGACCAGAAACGCAAAGTTCCGATATTCTATGCCCTGCACCACCAATGTCGCTACACAACCCACCCGGATGTCTGTGGAATGCGACCCAGAAGCCAAGGTGATCTTCTGACGTGCCGGCCGTGTCACGAGTCCACAGCGTTTCACTGTGGCCGGGTCAATAAAACTCTCAGTGCTGCCCGTGTCAAACAGGCAGCTAGTCCTGTGCCCCTCCACCAGGATATCCATCATCGACCTTGCGAGCTGGTGTGGAGCGCTTTGATCAAGGGTCACGGAAGCCAGCGTTGAACGGGGCGAGTCGGGGCCGGGGCCTGGTGACGCCAGCAAAGATGGCCACTCACATCCGGGCATGCAAGATGGCGGCTCCCAGGTCGCACACGGGTAGGTAGGGGCGGGGCATGGTGACGCCGGCAAAGATGGTTGTCCACATCCGGGCATGCAAAATGGCGGCCCCCACGTCTCAGACGCAGCGCTGCTCGACCCCGGGCGCGGTTTAGATTTACAGACCTTGGCGAAATGGCCCTTCTTCCCGCAACTGGATCAAGTCGCTTTGCGAGCCGGACAGCTGTTTCTGGGATGTTTCTGAAGCCCACAAAAGTAACAGAGTTTTATACTCGGCGAATTCGAGGAGTTCGTGATACCGCGACTGGCAGCGGCATTGGCGAATTCGCTCGGAACCGGGGAATCGCGCGGCTGGACCGCTTCGGCGTACAGCTGCGCAGCCTCTAACGTATCGGCCGTCTCTATCGCGGAGCGTAAGGTAAGATCAGCTTTTTCCAGCAGCCGCTGGCGCAAATACACTGACCTGACCCCAGTCACAAAAGCGTCTCGGACCAAGAGTTCCGTATGCTGTTCTGCTGTGAGCGCTTGGCAGTCACAAGTCCGCACGAGTGCCTGTAGAGCTCAGAGAAATTCAGCAGTCGACTCCGTAGGCCGCTGTTTTCGTGTTGCCAAGCGGTGCCGGGCATAAACTGCGTTTACCGGCCGCAGGTACTGTCGTTTGAGGGCGGCAAGCGCCTCCTCGTAGGTGGAGAGGTCCCTGATGAATGAATAAACTTTTGGGGCGACCCTCGAGAGGAGAAGTCTGAGCCGAACAGCTGAGTCGGTGGCACGAACCTCCTCCAAGTACGATTGGAAGCACACAAGCCAGTGTTCAAAGGCAAGAGCTGCTTCAGGGTCTTGGGGGTCCAAATCTAAGCGTTCTGGGCGTAAAACGGTTTCCATGTTGTAACTTCCAGTCAATAAAATTGATGCACCATCAATAACTCACGCTGAGACTTAGGAAGTGAGATATCGGCTTTTATTGACTGGAAGAACAAACAACACTACATCCTGGGAAAATGAGGGAGAGCAGCAGACCACAGTCGCCTTTATACAGGGGTCTGTGGGAGGAGCCACAGGAGCAGTCAGACAGGTATATCTAGTTCACCACAGGCATACTCTTGCAGTGGCATGTTAAGAGATGGGCAGTCCCCAAGTCCAGGAAACTTCCAGCAGCCCCAGAGTCCAAAAAAACATTCACCTCTCGTTGGTTCCTACTGCAGGAGGTCTCAGCCCTCAACATGACACCAAAATCCGTGAGGTTGGGAGTAGTGGCTGCTACCATCACAGTCCTTCTGACACCAGACAGTCTTAACAGTTCTCCCGATGGCTGAAGCTTCCAACATTCAGCCCTTGGGTGACCCCACAGTAATAGCAGCAACCTGGTCTCCGCGCCAGAACCTCTAATCAGCAGAGGTCCTTATGTTACCAATTTGCATGGGCTTGACAGGATCCTAAGCAGGAGAACGGGCTGGCCTTTGTTCGAGGTCGGGGCGTGGAACTGCAGTGCATTGAGGCCTGACTTGCACTAGCTTTCTTTGACCTCTTGAAGCAGTCCCACTCTCACTCCACCAGGAGATTATCAAGGCAGCTAGACTGATCAATCAGAGCCTCCAAGTCCTCTACCAGTTCTCCCAAGGCAAGGGCATCCTTTAGTTTGCCTCGGAGTCCATGCTGGTACAAAGTGACCAAGGCCACGCTGTTTCAGCCACTCTCTTGGGCCAAAGTCCGAAACTCAATGGCGTAATTGGCTGCTGACCAACTGCCCGGATGCACGTTCATCAGACGGTCTAAGGCTCGGTTAGCTCCAGTGGGGTGATGGAACACCCTTCTCATGGCGGCCATGAATTCCTCCAAATCCGTGCAAATCTCTGACCTTCACTCCCAATGCTTGGTGCGACAGGCCAGGGATTCCCTGTGTTACGTATCAGCAGCAATAGATCACAAACTGAGTCAGGTTTTGATGTTAAAACCACTATCATTATCAATATCTACTCAAAAATATAGAAAATTAAACAAAATAAACAGAAGATAACAATTTTATGTGTGTGAGGCTCAGGAACGGTCCTTAACGCCTTAAGATGGCAAACCAGAAAGGTCCAGTAATCCACGGAATAAGTGAGGGAAGGGATTGGTAAATCCATGTTAAAATGTAGAGAAGAGGTGATCACGAAGAATTCCACAGGTTCCATGGTGGGAAAATGAAATTACAGTCTCCGAAGATCTCATTCGTCGAGTTTTTCCGAAATCCACGTAGAAATATCCCAAAGGTGACAGTCATGGAATATCCCTTCACACAAGTGGTTACCACATAGCACACCCGAATCCAGGTAAGGGTTAACAAAAAGCAGTTGCTGTAGGATACTCCAACAAAATGCACATATGGATCATACGAAGTGACAGTCACACATCCAATATGCACTGTGAGCCAGCTTTGGGCATAGGAAAGTATCAGGCTTTACCCACTTTTTTTCTGCAAGCCCCTGCTGATATCTCTCTCTCTCTCCCCCTCTCATTTCAATATATAATGGATTTTCAAATATAAGAAAAATAGAGGACTATGGGTAAGTCGAGGTAGTTCTAAGGTAAAGTAAGGACATGTTTGGCACAGCTTTGTGGGCTGAAGGGCCTGTATTGTGCTGTAGGCTTTTCTATTCTATTCTAAGTATTTTAAATTTATTAATGTTCCTTATGCTTTGCTTTCATTTTATGTGTATTTTCCAATCTAAATTTAGTATGCAAAATTCATAAAATATTTACCAAATTATTTCTCCTTTCTGGTTAGCAATCACTGAGTATTATTTAAAATGATGGCTATTCATCCTGTTTGACATTACCCTGCACCATATACATCATCCATTGTTAGAAATGGGGAAACCTATGCCTCAAACGTAGGTTCTTTGTTTATAAACAGCTCTTTTAGTTCAGTGGCGACTGCTGTCACTTTTCTGCTGCTAACGATAGTGTAACAGTCAGCGCAACATCATTACAGCTCAGATGTCAGAGTTTAATCCCGGCACCTGTACGTCCTCCTCATGAAATGCGAGGATTTTCTGCGGGTGCTCTGGTTTTGTCACTCGCAGTCCAAAGATGTACTGGGTAGGTTAGCTGGTCATCTGTCCTGTAATTAGATCAGGGTTAAATCAGGGTTGTCGGGGGTTGTTGGACAACGTGGCTTGAAGGTCTGCATGGACCTGTTCTGCACTATGACTCTAAATAAATAAATACAGCACATTTCAGTTGAATTAATACAGAGGTAAAGTTTGCCACAAATGCCAGCGACACCATTGCTTTTCTCCTGTGAGTGTAGATGTGTAACACTGTGTAACAACTCACCCAAAAAAACGATATTGCTGTGGAACTGATCTCTAAGCTCAGGAGTGGGATGAGAGCCCACAGCTTTCAAAAGTAGAGATAAGATAGCTGCAACTGAGCCCTGGCTGCCATGCGTGGTGTGTACCTCTGCTAGGTGTATAAAAGGACCCTGGAAAATATTAGGACTTACCTGTCTTCAAAGGGGATCACAGGTGATCCTAGGACTCTACATAGTGGAGTTTACTATGCCTTTCTCGTGAGTGACTTCTATCTTCAAATATCAACAAGCATTTCACTTCTGTGATTTTGATTCAAATTCTGGTCCCAAAGATAAAACAGCCTGAGAAAAGCTGCCATCCGCAACCTCATTAGTGGTTTCTTGGTGTTGAAAATTCCTCCCTCTCACTTCTTTGGAGTGGCAATGTTCTCTCTGAACTCTCAAGCATGCAAGGGTTGATTTGAATTCCTTAATGCGCCATGGTATTGCCAAATAACAAGTGTTCCCTGTATTAGATATTTCATTATGACTCCCATCTGCCTCCTTGTGTGAACTATCCATTCCCATATTTGTCTGGGTCTGTGATAGTGACTTAAGTTTACCTCCAGGTCATGTCATTTTATCAGATGGTTTATAATTTTTACCAGACGTTACAGTTCTGAACAAGAATTGATTCCTCAGTGATCCATTGCTGTGGACTCTTTTATCCTGACACTTTTTGCAGGATTGGTTAATCAAATTTCCTAAGTGTGGATTCTGTGCATTTTTTTCCCTGGTTTTATTTAATTCAAAATAATAATTTCATGAAGCTGGAGTTACTCAAATTAACTGCAAAGCTAGCTTGATTTTTTTTGGTATTAATAGTAGAAATATTGGAGGTATTTTATCTACAGCCATGTTAGCTTATAGAAAGGTATCTGTTCTCTGCCTAAGGCCTGTGATGTGTTTGTTTAATGCTCACTTGTATCCGATACAACATTAGACAGAACTTTGCCATTTCATAGACAAAGGAAACGCTTAATGCAGACACATCTACAAAGATTAATGATGCAATTTGCATTTTTCTGTAAGAAGACTAGGGACAGGACTTTGCCTAGGGGTAACATGGCTTTGATGGACATGAGCCCTGACCTCCGCTGGCCTTCACTGAACAGCCAAGTAAAACCATGGGCAGAAATATATTTTGAAGACTATTATAATGCTGGGGGGATGAGACAGGGGGTGGAGGGGAAGAATAACCCTGACTTTATTCTGATGATCTTGGTTTTCATAGTAAATCTGAGTGAGGGGACTCGGAAAATGAATAGTGCAGTGTATTGTAGAGCAGACCATCACTGCTGTGTTTGTAATCTATCCAAGCATGAAAATGCAAGGCCAGTGATCTGAGAAAAATACTGCAAGGTGAATTATTCAGTCTGCAAACTCCTGTCTTTTATCAATAATGATGCCACACTAAACCAATGCCTCTAGTTGCAATTAAGAAAATATGTGTGTGCTTTGAAAGCTTGAACAATGTGTGTAGTAGAAACAAATGAGGTAAGACGGAATCACTCTGCAAGGAGTTTGAGCACTCACCGGGATCTACCATAGCTAGCAATAAAATACCACTTCCAGTAATTACCAGTGCTTCACACCATTCACACAATAAGCACCACTTTAATTGAAAAGCAACAGCTGATGAACCCATCAGTTATTCATGGCTGAACTCATTTAAATAAGTCACATTAGTAAAATGCTTTTATTTTTCTGTTGCTCAACATGCATTTATGTCAGACTGGAAATGAAAGAGATATTATGAGAACCCATGGGTATAGTTTGTATTCCACAGATGGACTGACCTCTAACTCATGAGTGATAACTTTGAGTGAATCATGGTGAATGTCAAGAATAGAAACCAAATCATATCCTGTAGTTCCTCATGATATTTTCTGTTTATACCATATGTTAGCAGTTAAGGCACAACTATTTTGACAAAGTTCCGTCCTTGGTTTTCTGTTTTTTATTAAAATTTCAGTTCATGCTATCTGAAAAAATATATACCTATTATTTAGTATGTGTAGACTACAAGGAATCTTAATAAATCTACTAATAAAATATGCAGTTTAAAAGAATGCAACTAACACTTTCTAGTTAGTTTAAATAAAACTACAGTTAAAGAACAAATGACATCATGAAAAGCTCATACATGTTTGAAATTTAAAATCGTTAATGCTATCAAATTGCTGGGCTTAAGTTTTCCACAACTTGTTTTATGGCTGAGAAACTCTATTTTATGCTCCTGGTAGCACTTAGACAACATCAGAACAATGGAGTGTATTTTGCGGGGTTCTCTGATACCTCCTTATTGAAGTTTCAATCCTCTGCCAAAGTTCAAATGAGTGAAAAGAAGAATGTCTCTGGAAATATAATCCTTAAATGTTCCTGATCAGAAATGTGAACAAATGAGAGATTACTTACTTTACAAGAATTTTAAAACAGACTTGCCTGGATATTCAACTCCATAGTATTGTTTTTGACAAGTGGAATTTTTCCTTTTTTTAAAAAAAAAGTAGGTGTCCCCTCAGTTTACAAATGCCCATCTTTTCTACAGCCTTTACATACAGGCAGGCATTTGGGAGACAGGCAGAATAGATTTGCCAGCTACTGTGGGCTGCAGGCATCTTCAGCCTGTAGGGAACATGGTTCACAGCCATATTTCTAACTTGTGAAGTGTTCGGATTGCAAACAATTCACAGAAACATCACCCTGATGTAACCTGGTCATGATCTGTACTTCAATGTACACTTGAAAATCCGTCACCTGCAGTGGTGGGTAGGAATATAACATGTATACCCTTTAACTGGCAGACATGATGGGTGAATGGTGTTGTAATTATTCTATGATTCTATAATTGAAAATTAACTTTTTTCCCCCCAGATGATCTCTCCAGAAGTCTGACTGGAGGTTTCCAAACATGAGTCGCCATGCTCTTCAGTATAATTTAAACCTTAGGACATATGAGATGTGTCATTCCCCATGCAACCTTGCATTACGAGTATTACCTAATATCATAGCACTTTGGAACATGACCAGACCATATGGTCCTTTGAGCACGTTTTGCCATTCATCATGATCCTGATTGATCTACCTCAGCTCCCTTCTCCTAACTCCCTGAATATCCAGTCTCTATTTACAGTGAACTCGATGACTGAATCTCCACAACCCTCTCGGGTAAAGAATTCCAAAGTTCATTACACTCAGAATGAAGAATTGTCTCCTCATCCTGGCCCTATATACCCCACTCCTTATTTTGAAATTATAACCCCTGGTTCCAGGCAGAGGCAACAGCTTTCCCACTTACCAATATGAGCTTTGAAAGTTTCATGACTATCACCTACCAGACAAAAAAAATAGAAATTTCATCCTTTCAATGTCTCCTCATAAGGCAAACACACCATCCTTAGAACTAGCCTCTTGAAATTTTCATCATTATCTCTAAAGCATTTATTTCATTTAATAGATAAAAAGTACAACATTGCTCACAATATCCACAATACAGACTCACTGAAGCCATATACAGTATGTATGTAGTAAGATAATTATCTTCCTGTATTTAAATTCTCTATTAATGGAGGTTTACATTTCATTCCAGTGCTGAGGAACCAGTGCCACTTTACCTGCTGAAAGTCCATTGTTTAGCATTCCTGTGGCATGGTGTGCCTCCCAGGACTGTGATGGTCCTCCAGCAAGAAAGGTAATATTTAACTTGCATACCATCCCAACATATGCACTGCATAGACCCTCAAACTTTTTACCTCCTATGATCCCACTGGAGGATTTTATGAAAATCTGCAGATGCTGGAAATCCAAGCAACACACACAAATTGCTGGAGGAACTCAGCAGGCCAGGCAGCATCTATGAAAAAGAGTGAACAGTCGACCTTACAGGCTGAAACCCTTGATTAATCCTAATGAAAGGTCTCGGCCCAAAACATTGACTGTTTACTTTTTCTTGCAGGCATTCGCAGTAAATACAAAAAAACACAATAGAATCAATGAAAGACCATTTGCAACAAGATGGACCAACAACTGGTGTGAAAAAGACAACAAACTAAATACAAAAAAATACATAAGCAATTGAGAAGAAGAGATGCAGAGACTTTGAAAGTGAGTCCATTGGTTGTGGGAATAGTTCAATGTTGAGGTAAGTGAAGATATCCCCTCTGGTTCAATGGTTCAATCCACAAACACTGCCAATCAAACCTGGCCTAAGAACCTAGACTTCTGCACCTTCCTCCAACAGCAAAGAGTGAGAGGGATAGGGAGACCTGTCAACAGCAGGCAGACGGCTCTGAACATCCATTTGCCTTCCATTCTCATCCTCAGATTTCAATTAGGAAGAATAATCTTAGGATAAGAAAAAAACAATTCTGATCACCTGCCTGTACTTCTACTCCCTGAGTAGAGGCAGAGTTTGAAGACCACAGCACCAGTAGTGAGGACCAAGAAGGTATGGACCATACAGGCACAGAAGCACTTAGAAAACTGCCTTGAACTGGAGGTCTTGACTATATTCAGGGTTCATCTTCCAGTCTGGATGAGTATGCCGCAGTTGTCACCAACTTCATTAAAACTTGTGTGGATGTGTGTGTGCCTACAAAAACTTACTGTCAGTTTCCCAAGCCAATAGCTATGGTTGAACTAAGAGGTTCGTAGTCTGCTGAGGGCTAGATCTTCAGCATTTAAGTCTGGCAACCCAGGTCTGTATGAAAAAAAAAGGTGTGACTTGCAGAGGGCTATTTCAGGAGACCTAAGAAACAATTTTGAGAGAGGTTAGAGGAGTCATCGGATGCACTTCAATTCTGGCAGGGTTTGCAGGCCACTATTTCCTACAAAGAAAAACCGAACATCATGAATGATAGTGATGGTTCATTTCCAGATGAGCTCAACATCTTTCATTGCTCACTTTGAAAGGGAGAATGAAACTACATCTATGAGGATCCCTGCGGAATGCAGTGACCCTGTGATCTCTGTCTCGGAAACTGTCATCAGGCTGTCTTTCAGGTGGGTGAACCCTCTCAAGGTAGCAGGCCCTGATGGAGTATATGGCAAGGCTCTGAAAACTTGTATTCAAAGACATTTTCAATCATTGTTGCGGTCCGACATTCCCATCTGTTTCAATAGGGCAACAATTATACCGGTGCTGAGGAAGAGCAGTGTAAGCTGCCTTAACAACTATCAACCAGTAGCTCTCACATCCGTGATGATGAAATGCTTTGTGAGGTTGGTCATGGCCAGAATCAGCTCCTGTCTCAGTAAGGACCTTAAGTCTGGAATTTGCCTTTCGCCACAAAGTTCTATGGAAGACATACTCTCAAAAGCTCTCCATACTACCTTGAATCCCCTTGACAAGTCAATATCTATGTCAGGATGCTGTTCATTGTCTATAGCTCAACATATAACACCATCATTCCTACAGTCCTGATCAAAAGGTGACTGAACCTGACCCTCTGTACCTCCTTCTGCAACTGGTTCCTCAACTCCCTAACTGGAAGACCACAACCTGTGCAGATCAGAAGTAACCTCCCCAATGCTCTACTCTCTCTATACCCATGACTGTGTGGCTAGGCACATCTCAAATACCATCTATAAATTTGCTAACAACACAACCATTGTTGGCAGAATTTCAGATGGCTTTGAGAGGGCGTACAGGAGCGAAATGTAATAGCTAGATGAGTGGTGTCATAGTGACAACCTTGCACTCAAATTTAGGAAGACCAAAGAGCTGATTGTGGACTTCAGAAAGGGTAGAATGAGGGAACACAAACCAATCATATAACCATATAACAATTACAGCACAGAAACAGGCCATCTCGGCCCTTCTAGTCCGTGCCAAATGCTTACTCCCACCTAGTCCCACCTACCTGCACTCAGCTCATCACCCTCCATTCATTTCCTGTCCATATACCTATCCAATTTTCCTTTAAATGAGAAAATCGAACCTGCCTCTACCATTTCTACTGGAAGCTCGTTCCACACAGATAGCACTCTCTGAGTAAAGAAGTTCCCCCTCGTGTTACCCCTAAACTTTTGCCCCTTAACTCTCAACTCATGTCCTCTTGTTTGAATCTCCCCTACTCTCAATGGAAAAAGCCTAACAACATCAACTCTATCTATCCCCCTCATAATTTTAAATACCTCTATCAAGTCCCCCCTCAACCTTCTACGCTCCAAAGAATAAAGACCCAACTTGTTCAACCTTTCTCTGTAACTTAGGTGATGAAACCCAGGTAACATTCTAGTAAATCTCCTCTGTACTCTCTATTTTGTTGACATCTTTCCTCATAAAGGGATCTGAAGTGAAGAGAGTGAGCAACTTCATGTTCCTGGATGTTGATATCTCTGAGGAACACAACATATTGATACAACTATGGAAAAGGCAAGGTAGTGGCTATATTTCATCGGGAGTTTGAGGAGATTTGGTTTTGTCACCTAAAACACTCGGAAACCTTTGCAGATGTACTGTGGAGAGCATTCTGACTGGCTGCATCACTGTCTGGTTGAGGTGGGTGGGGTAGGTGGAGGAGTAGGCTACTGCACAGGATCAAATTAAGTTGCAGTAAGTTGTAAAATTAGTCAGCTCCATCATGGGACTAGCTTTGTAGTATCCAGGACAACTTCAAGGAGCAAACATGAGGAAATCTGCAGATGCTGGAAATTCAAGCAACACACACAAAATGCTGGTGGAATGCAGCAGGCCAGGCAGCATCTACAGGGTGAAGCACTGTCGATGTTTCGGGCCAAGACCCTCGGCCTGAAATGTCGACAGTGCATCTCCCTATAGATGCTGCCTGGCCTGCTGCGTTCCACCAGCATTTTGTATGTGTAACTTCAAGGAGCAGTGTGTTAGGAAGGTGGTGTCCATTATTAAGGACACTCAACACCCAGCACATGCTCTCTTCTCATTGTTACCATCACGGAAGCAGTACAGAAGCCTGAAGGCACATACTCAGCAATTCAGGAACCGCTTCTTCCCCCAGCCTTCCAGTTACGAAATGGACATTGAACCTATGAACACTACCTCATTACTTTTTTAAAATTTATTTCTGTTTTTGCTCTACTTATTTTAACTTAACTATTTAATATACATATGTACATAATTCATTGTTTTCTATATTTATCATGTATTGCATTGTACTGCTGCCGCAAAGTTAACACATTTCACGCCCTATAGTATGCCAGTGATATTAAACCTGATTCTGAAATTTGGGTTGTCAGGGGGAACTCCTTCACTCAAAGCCAATGTAGATCAATAAGGTGATAGGTCAAAACAACTTAGCACAAATTAGTAAACAGTCAAAGAATTTTGGTTGATCACAATCTACAGAGGGCAGAGGCTTGTCCGGGTTAGAAATAATAATAAAATCATACACAAACTTACATTACTGTTAGATAGTGGGAGCCATCTGTGCTCAGGATCAAAACTAACACTATACTTAACAATGTTCATAAATTGGTTTATTATCTGAGGTACAGTAAAAAAAACTTTTGTTTGCTCTTTGCTCATGGCATTGTCAGCTTTACAGAGTATAAAGGTCACCGTGCCTGTGCATAATGTTAAATCTTCAATTTAAAGTTTATTAGAATGTCCAAGAAATTGCAGACTGAAGTCCCTTCCCACACTCAATAGATCATGTTTGCTCATAGGATATTTTATTTAATTCTTGACATATTTTTAGTTAATGCAGGTCCAAATGTTTGCAAATCTACAACATTCAATAAACGTTGTTCCCTGATCCTCTTTCAGTACCTGACAAATATATATGTCACCTCAGCTGACATTCAGTGTGATATTCAAGATGTGTTGCATTCTCAAGGCCACATTTTTCAGACAAAATATGAAATGGAGCCCATTTATGTTTCTTTGGGAAACCCCAAAAAAGACAGATGCTACTTGATTTAGAATAACACACACAAAATCCTGGAGGAATTGTTGAGGTCAGGCAGCATCTATAGAGTGAATTGGAGTGATTTTATTGCTCACATGAAACAAACTTCCTCCTTGGATAACAGCACCAAATATGATTATCTGATCAATTATCATTCTTCACATCAAGGCATGAATATGTAACTCCAGTGCAGAACACCCAGTGGATATGGAAGGTCCGGTGTAAATAAGGATTCTTCCTTTCTGAAACAACATTGATACTCTATTAAAATGCAGCTTCCAGTCATACAAAACCATAAGCGAGTATACATATACTAAGGTATTTTGCAGAGGAAGAAGCATATTGACAAAGGTGTGGGAAAGGAATCCTTGGTCAAAGGAGCGGATTTAAAGAAAGGTTTCAATGCAGGCGATAGAGAGGTGAAGAACTTTAAGGAAGGGATTCCAGTTGGTCAGCAGAGGAGTATTGTAAGGGTTGGCACAAAGAAGTGAGAACGCAGAGTAGCCAGAACTAGAAAGTTTCAAAGTTTTGTAAATAAGGACAGTGAATGGCAGAGAGTTGTGGGATTAGAAGTTACAAATTAGATAAACTATGAAGTAAGATGTGAATATGTTATGGCCAACAGTTTACTAATGAAAGGGCAATTGGTCAGGTACATGGATAAAATATGTTTAGAAGGATATGGACCTAATGAAGGCAAATGAGACTAATTTAGTTGGCTTGAACAATTTGTGCTGAAGAGCCTGTTTCCATGCTGTATCACTCTATGAAGATGCTCACATTAGCCCATCTGAGGTTGTAAAGGCGATCAGGAGAATTGTAGATACTGATGGCTGATGTCTCTGGGTAACCCGATGAGGAGACAGGGCTTGCAATGGAAAGGAAACAGGACTGAAAGCCTGACCAAGAGTAACATAGGTACTGAGGTTCCAAACAACTGGGTGCAGCTGGGGACCAGGAAGGTTAATAGAATCAATGATAATGTTTACAAAATAGGTGTAAAAGGTTAAATGAACTAATTCCTTCAGAGCTTAATGCAGCTGATTAAAGACTGCATTTTGAGAAATTAGTCTGACAAATTTCCTAGTTAATGTTTTGAACTGTCTTCTTGACCTATATCCAATATCATTTATTACCCCCTTCCTGTCTTTACCTTTCCCTTTATTTATTTATGTACTTCAACATAATTATTTTACCATAGGTACAGGATGGATTGGTTTGAATTTATCCCACAATGTGAATGGTAAAAAGTTGCAGAAAAGATGTAAAAAGAAGCTTTGTTGGTGGTGTGATAAAATAAACAGTGCCTATACCCCTTCTACAGTTGGAAAGCTTTCCTTGGTCTCAATAACTGGAAGTAAATGCAATACTTTGTCTGAACAAGAACACTCACTAATTTTATTAAACAATCTGCTGATTAGTATCCTGTTACTTTAGTTACCTTATTATGATATTGATTGCTCAACACTAGTTGAATATTAAAATCATTAAAGTTCCCTTGCCTATTTTACCTTCAATTTTAAGTTTAATCAATGTACGTTCTTTATTTTTTTTAAATATATGGACTAAAATTTGTAAATGTCTACTTTAAGTCCAACCATAGTTTAGCTCAGATATATTGCCCAGTTCATTCTGCAAATACAAAGCTACTTCCTTTCCATCTGATCTGGTATCGTCAATAACTGTGACCATTTTATACTTGGTGTCTGAGGTCAGTGAAGAAATTGGAAGACCAGAGTCAAATAAATGCAAGAATATTGGCCATAGATTGTATTCATCACCTATTACTTGCTTTTACTAATGGAACCAAATATGCAGAGGTGAGTGCTAGCATTTACCGCCAGCAAACAAATGTTATTTTCATTCTTTCAAGTTTGATGTATAAATAAGGTGTTATAGCTCCTAATATTTAGTACTACAACACTCACATGATATTTCCTTCAACCTTGTAAGTGGAGGATTATTGTTTTTCTACCCTTCATCCATATGGTGGACCATTGTTCTTTCACCATTTAAATAGGAGATCCACCTGAAATAATTGTCACCAAACTTTTAAAATATTATAAACACAAGAGGTTTTGCAGATGCTGGAAATCTTGAGCAACATACACACTACAATGTTGGAGAAATCAGCAAGTTAGGCAGCATCTATGGAAGCAAATGAACAGTCAACAATACGAGCCCAAACATCAGAGGCCTATGTCCTAATCTCACACATATAAAGTCAATGATGCATTTCATAGATAGGATTGGACACTCAGTAATTAATCTCCAGGACCTGTATGGAATGGGATAATCTAAAAAAGTCTACCATGACTCTTGCAATATGTATTTTGATAAGAATAATTGTTCCATTGTTATTCACCTGGCAGGAACTGGCTGCATCACATCCTGGTACGGAAACACCAATGTCCTTGAACAGACAATCCTACAAAATGTAGTGGGTATGGCCTAGTCCATCACAGGTAAAGCCCTCCCCACTATTGAGCACATCTACAAGATGTAATGTCACAGGAAAGTAAAATCCATCATCAGGACCTCCCCCCCACCACCCAGGTCATGGTCTCTTCTCACTGCTACCATCAGGAAGGAGGTACAGGAGCCTCAGGACTCTCACTACCAGGTTCAGGAGCAGTTATTACCCCTCAACCATCAGACTATTGAACCAAAAAGGATAACTTCACTCAACTTCAATTGTCTCATCACTGAACTGTTCCCACAACCTAGGGACTCACTTTCAAGGATTCTTCATCTCATGTTCTCAGTATTTATTCCTTATTTATGATTATTATTTCTTTTGTCTTTCATTTTGCATTTGCACATTTTGTTGTCTTTTATACATTGGTTGTCCACCTTATTTGTGCATTTTTTTCATGGATTCTATTATGGATGTATTGAGTATACCAGTAAGAAAA
Organism: Hemitrygon akajei; assembly: GCF_048418815.1. Lineage (NCBI taxonomy): Eukaryota > Metazoa > Chordata > Chondrichthyes > Myliobatiformes > Dasyatidae > Hemitrygon > Hemitrygon akajei. The sequence continues at coordinate 140,240,537 of NC_133126.1, forward strand.
TTGATCTCAGGGTTGAATATGGTGACATATATGTATTGGTAATAACTTCACCTAGAACTTCGAACTTTGAACTCAAACTGAGCTAGCAGAATGGTCAACGTCACAATTTAGTTGGTTCCAGTATTGTCAGGCACTGAAAAATTAAATTTAGCCATGGTTGACTGGAGCCATATGAAAAACAAACAAAGCCAAATGAGTAACAAAGTATAGAAATAAGAAACCATAGCACATTTTAGAAATTAAGAACACCAGGTTTAAAAAAAACAAATGATTTTACAGTTCTTACTCTTCATTTTATGCCTCAACTCTATTCAGTATGACATTACCCATGTTTAATTCATTTGTCTTCCTTTTTTATTTGGCTAAATATCTATGTATTGCTAGAATAGTGACCCTTTCCAATTGTGTCTCTTCTTTGGTTCATTGATTTAAGTACAGCTGTTCCCTAAAGATTCTCCATTATTTATGTAATGATCGAGCATTACTTAAAACAGCTACAGGGAACAGCAGTCAACTGTGTAGGACACCTGAGCAAGACTGAGCAGAGCCCTGACTTTTCATCAGGAGTACGAGCATAATGGAATCTTGGAGAAATTATGGCCTCTCCCTTGAGCAAGATAAAGAAACCATCATTACTGCAGGACATTGGAATGTTCAGAATCAATTTCAATGGCTAATTATCTTTGTCTGGTGGAATAAGTGATTATCCATCTGTTTAGGAAATTATTGACCACAAGAGATCATCTTTATTCATTAACGTTAGCAGGGTTCACCATCCTGATAGCATGAATTTGCAAAACAATACCAGCCAAATGCAGATTCAATTCCATACTCGCGGAAGCTAAATTGACTTTAAAGCAGGGTTCATGACTTGAGCAATAAAATTTTAAAACTGCTTCCAACAAAATTGTAACAGATGACAGAGTCGCAGTGCAAAACATAGATTAGTGACATCAAAGGGTTTTATCATGTGTGGAGATATAATGAGGTAAAGAAAAATGTGAATGAACTCATTAAGAGGGGCTCGAGACTAGGACTCAATGGAGCATAGAGTTGAACTGTTGCCACTCGTTGAGGAATGGCTTTTCAATGTGGAAGAACAAAGCAATCATCCATTTGAACTTTAAAAAACTCAACAAGGAGAAATAGCTGTTGTAACTAAACATGTTTCATTATGTCATTATGATAGAAGGGGGAAAGTAATCACTCACCGACATTATAACATTTTAAACAAAATACATAATACAACGATGATAGTTGCACAGATATCAACAATTCACCTTTCCTGTATTTCAATGGTAACTAATGCTAAAAGATCCTGGTTACCTTTCATATTTAAAGGAACATTGTTTTCATGAAGACAGTGCGTGCAAGTCTTCTATTTTTTGCAGGGAGGGAAGAAAAGAAAAAGAAGACATTGTAATGTTTAACACAAGGATACCATGGAAGTCAATGGTATGTTTGGCCAGATTCATGTAATTCCATTACAATAAACATTCACTTTTCCACAAAAGTCAACACAACTTTAACATTATCTTGCAGAATTTCTTAGGTGCAAAGTATTGCAATTGTTTGTTATTTAGTTACATAGATGCATGAAATGCTGGAACTATTTTGATGTAAAATGGAGAGGTGTCTGCTGTTACTATTGCTGAGAAAGAAAGGTTGCTAAATGGAAGACTGTAATTTGTAGCAAATTAATTTAAGAGACTCTTAATGAAAATGGGATGTATTTGGAGATGGCACTGTACATTCCAGAGTTTAATATTAGTTTATTGTTATAGATAGCTTATACATTTACCGATAATATTTACTCATGATGGTTGGACTTGCTGTGTTGTCTAGAAGACATTTCATAACTCATCTAAGAGGTTTCTTCAGTTCTGATCTATTGTGGGTAGTTTTTTTGTCTTATAAACTCTGTTTAAAGGTATAGCAATCACATGAGGGTCATTATGAGTCATAGAGGTGATGAGAGGGTCACTAGTCTTTGTATGAATGGAGGTGTGAACTGTTGTGGAGATCTTGAGGTAGAAATGTTAGGACTGCATTGTAAGTAGCTGGTAGGTGGTGTCGTACCACATCCCCTCTGTTCAGGCATGGGTTATCCAGTTTGGCAAAGATGGAACCCCTCTTTCAAACCCCACCTCACCTCCCTGTCCAAAATGTGCACATTGTAAAAAAAATTCAAAGGAGTGTCCCTTGTCCTTTAAGTGTGGATATACAGCGGAGTCCTGACCTGAGGTTAGTGAAGTGGTTGTTCTGTCTTGTCGATATACAGATCTGTGCTGTTCTCATTGCATTGCATTGGATAGCATACAGAATATTGCTCTGTTTATGTTTGGGTGTAGAATCCTTGGCATTGACAAATTTCTGTCTGAGTGTGTTTGTTGTTTTGAAACACAAAGGGATTTGGTGTTTGTTGAAAATCCTTCTGAGTTTCTCTGAAACTACAGCTACATATGGGATGACTATGTCTTTTCCATCTGCTTTGCTCCTTACCTCTGTCTGTTGGGCTGATGTCCCTGCTGGTTTTTGTTGCTGTCTTGATGAAGAGCCAGTCAGGGTAGCTGCAAGATTTCAAGCCTTCTCTCAAATACTTGCACTCCTTGTCTTTAGCTGTAATGTTGGTGAGCACAATCTCAGAGTGGTAATGTAGTGTTCTGATAACCCTAACTTAGGTTCTAATAGGTGCTTCGAGTCAAACTATAAGTATTGATCTGTGCTGGTCACCATGGATCAGAACTGAAGAAGCCTCTCGAATGAATGGCGAAACATCTTCTAGACAACACAGCAAGACCAGTTGACTTGATTTACTACTGTGTGATCTACAATGACCTGGATGATTGCAAACCTTCATCGACGTCATGTTGGAAGGATGACATTACTACCTCAATGATCAGGGGACAACTACATTCAACCTCACTTGCCCCATCATTGAAACATTCTCACAACCAATGATCTCACTTTCAAGAACTTTTTATCTCATTATCTCATGGTCTCATTATTTATTGCTATTTGTTTATATTTACATTTACAGTTTTTTGTCCTCTGCACTCAGGTCAATCATTCATTGATCCTGTTATAGCTACTATTCTATCGATTTTCTGAGTATGCCCACAGGAAAATGAATCTCAGGGGTTGATATGGTGACATAATGTACTTTGATACAACACTTAGTTTGAACTTTGATGAGTTAGTGGAGTGGCAGTCCATAACAACATGTTTCAGAGTAGTTAATATGCTGGGAGCTCCAACTTGCATTTTAATTTTTCACTGATACTTTCAATAACATTTGCATTCTGAATAGTTGGATAAGAAAGTGTTCGAAGAATGTTCTGAACTCATATGCTGCATGAAGAAAGAAAGCAGGCTTGATTGCTGGAAGTTGTGTGTGAATTAGGTATATGGAAGATAAACCTCAGTCTGAACTGAGTTGGATTTTTAAAATATGGTCGTAAATGAAGAACTGTAATTGATCACATTACTCTATCGAGTAAAGAGAAAATGAACCAGTTTTCTTTTTCCTAATTGGTCTTCAATATTTTGTCTTAAGAAAATACATGTGCTTGCACAAATCAGCAGAGCAGTACCTGAGAGACATGAATAATTCAAATTGGGGAATAAATTGGTTGGATTATTTTGCTTCACAGAAGTAACATGAACAACATTTTAAACACAAGAGATTTTGCAGATGCTGGAAATCCAGAGCAACATGCACAAACTGCTGGAGGAGTCAGCAGATCAAGCAGCATCTATGGAAATGAATAAGCAGTCGATGTTTTGGGCCAAGACCCTTCATCAGGCCTTCTTCGTTGCTGCTGCTGTTGTGAGGTCCGGGTCTCTGCTGAGAAGAACAGGCCCCCAGTCCTCGGGGTTGCGGTGGTGGGGGTGTTGTAGTGCGCTCAGCAGAGGATGGTGTTCAGAGATGCTGTGCCCGAGGGGATGGTCGGAGGCTCGGAGGTTTGACGGACTTGGAGTCTGCTGTGGTCAGGTCGCTTTCACTGTGTGCTGCGTCTGCGAGGCTGGGTCCGACGGAGTTTTCATTGTGTGCTGCGTCGGTGAGGCTGAGTCCGGCGGCGCCTTGGAAGTCCATAGCGGGGGTATTCCCTTCTGCCGCCTGCATGGGATGACGAGTCTATCGGGACCCTGAGGACTTGTGGAAACTGTGTGGTGGTTTCTTTCAAACTTATAGTCTTTTAACATCTTTGGACTATTTTTATTGTGCCCATGGTCTGTTTTTTTAAAATCAATTATGGTGTTGTCTGCACTGTTGTAACTATATGTTAACTATAACTTTATGTAACTATGTGGTTTGTGTAGGTCTTGTAGCTTTAGTTTTTGGTTTGTTGGGTGGTAGAGTTGGTCTCTTGACTTGGTGTGTCTGGGTAGTCTTGTTTTGTCTGGTGGCTTTGGAGCTCCTTTCTGGGGAATGCGCTAAGATGGTAGCACGGTATTAATATGCAGCAGCCTCTCCGGACTCTGGATTTGGGGATTACCAAACGTTATATGGATTTTCTGGTGTAGTCTGTTTTGTCGTGTGCTTTTGTGATATAATTCTGGAGGAACGTTGTCTCATTTTTTAAACTGCATTGCATTTGTGGTTTCTAAATGACAATAAACTGAAACTGAACTGAACTGAAAAGGAAGAGAGAAGATGTCAGAACAAAATGGTTGGGGGGAGGAGAAGGAGCTTTGCTAGAAGGTGATTAAGTGAAGCCAGGAGGGTGGGAAAGGTGGAGGGCTGGAGTGGAAGGAATATGATAGGTGAGGACAGAGGACCAAGGGAGAAAGGGAAGAAGGAGGGGCACCAGATGGTAGTAGGCAGCTGATGAGAAGAGATAAGATGCCAGAGTGGGGAATAGAAGGAAGGATTAAGAAAAAGAGAGATAAAAGGCAAAAATAAATTACCAGAAGGAGAAATTGATATTCATGCCATCAGGTTGGAGTCTACCAAGAGGGTGTTGCTCCTCCACCCTGAGAGTAGCCTCATCTGGGAATAGGAATTAAAATGTTTGGTGGAAGTGCACACCAAAGTGGTCCCCAATTTATGCTGGGTTTCGCCAATGTTGAGTAAGTCACACTGGGAGCAACAGATACAATAGACACTTCACCTGGAATTATTGTTTCGGGTCTGGAATGGAGGTAAGGGAGGAGGTGAATGGGCAAGTGTAGCATTTCTGTTGCTTGCAGGGATATGTGCCAGCAGGAAGATTAGCGTGGAAGAAAGAATGACCAAAGGAATCGTGAAGGGATTTCTGCAGAAAGTGGAGAGTGGAGGGGAGGTGAAGACGTGTTTGGTGGTAGGATTCTGTTGAAGATGGAGGAGTGTCGTGGAGAATGTGTTGGATGCAGAGGTTCATGAGGTGCTAGCTGAGAACAAAAGGAGATCTAGCCCTGCTAAAATCTGTTAATATACAACATTAGGTTTTTTTTTAATGGTAATGCCTCAGAGAACTTAAAGTTAGATAAACTTGTAAGAAGTTATAAACTGTTAAAACTGCATAGAGTAATTGATCATTACAGCACAGAAAAATACCCTTCGCCCTCTTCAGTCTGTGCCAAAGTATTATTCAGTTTAGTCCCATGGACCTGCACCTATGACCTTAGCTCTCCATACCCCTCAGAAAGAATTAATCTATCTTACATCACTGTAACTATAACTTGTTAAGGAATCTGTACTGAAATCACGTATTCTTATTTTGAAAACCCAATTCTCCAATTTAAACCACTTTGAGGATGAACTCTGTGGATGACACTATGATCCTATTCTCCCAAAGGAAGAGCTGTGATCAAGGAAACATTAATTAGGGATGGGAATAGCTAGACAGAGATCCTATCTTCTAATCTATGTTTCCTGCCGCAATGTTGTACTAACCTATACATTTACTTTTGGCACAGTGACTCGTCCTTGAAATAATGGCAAGTTATATGATTGACTACAATTAATAGAAACCTTTTTCCGTGAAGAGATAATGAACCTCAAAGCTCAGTGCTTTACATTTCTATATGCAATGTGAATTGCTAACCAACCATTAAAATGTGCCAGCTTAATTTGAGTTAGCTTTTTAAAAATGTCATGGTTATACGTTGAATGTTACATTTGAAGCAAAAAAAAATGATTAAACAACAAAACCAAAAACAGAAGAATTCAACCAACAAAAGAGCAGTCAACAACCATTACATTGAGAAATGTGTCCTTTCAAAAGTTATTGAGCAGTATGTACCCCATTAAAATTATAATCTTCAGATACTATACATAAAGTGCCTAAGAAAATATTCACCCGCCCCCAGAAGATTCCATGCTTCATTGTTTTACAACATTGAATCAATGGATTTAATTTGGCTTTTTTGCTACTGATCAACAGAAAAAGACTCTTTCGTATCAAAGTGAAAACTGATCTCTACAAAGTGATCTAAATTATTCAGTGTTTTATATTTGGAATTAATTTAGATCATTTTAGAGAGATTTGTTTTCACTTTGACACAAAGGCGTGTTTTTTTTTTTGTTGATCTAATTCAAATATATAAAACTGGGGGCTTGACATGGTCAAGCTGATGGGTCAGAAACTATCAACCATGGACTCAGGATAAGCAGTTTGCCACTTGGAATTGAAAAGAGAAATTGAAATGATGGGTTGTAAATCCATGCTTTTAAATTTTACTGGCTATGGTCAAGAAGTTAGTGAATCAAGAAAGGTAAAGGTTGAACGGGAAAATGGATCGAAGTAGATAACCAATCATTACCCCTGTAGACAAAAGGGGTAAAATTAGTTTAATCCAATTTCAGTTTCTTATGTAAACAAAATACAACTTTTGTGTTGATATATTCCTTGTCTAATCTGTCTCCTGTATTTTTGTCACTAATTTTCACTTTAATTCTCTTTCTTTCATTCCTTTCCAAGTTGTTGATTCCTTCCTAGTCTATGGATCTATTAGTGTCAAGTGCATTTATTTTCTGTCACGATATGAATGATATTAATGAGTTAAAGCTAACTGTCTCTAGAGAGGTGGAAAATAGCATCATCTCAATAAAGATACATGTGGTTAAAACAATGGCAAAAAAAACATTAACCATTTAATCTAAGGCAAATTCACAAAACTTGAGTAATTTTAATTTATAAATTTATTTCATTGTAACTTAAACATATATCAGAAGCATTACATTATAATATTAACAAGTATTAAAAATATGCACTGAGGTGCAGCTTGTGTTTTTCTTTAATATTAAATGCTGTATCGGTTAGATTTGTGAATTAACGAGAAAGATTTTCATTTTGACAAGTTACCGAGCTTTTCAGCATTGAAATAGAAATTCAGACTAGTGGTGAGTCGGTTAAATTTACTGGTCATTGTAAGGTCACGTGACAAATACAAATACTCATTTGAGTTCAAATGCAGTAACTGATGAATTAGCAAAGGACAGAGCCAAAACCAATTAACATGTGGCAGTGCTTAATACTGTTCATGACATTTTCTTTTCAACTGAACAATACTGAAAAGTAGTAAAGCTATTTTGCATTAATATTATTTGATCTAGGCTGACCTTTAAAAATCACCACGTCACAGACGTGGTGTTATGAACATTTTTTGAATCCTTCATTCGAGTTTTTGACTAGTTGAAATGACAAGTGAAAGTAGACAAATAATACTCCCTTGTCTCAGCCATGTCATGTATCTTTACACGTTGCCATGTTCATTAACTAACACTTAGGGATAGTCTCCAGACCTTCGGGCTTCAAAAATAAACACTTGGAACAATAGCTGACACTTCACTAATATATCAATTCAATTAGTGTATATTTTAATGAAAAATCAATGATCAATTCAATGAAAACATGATACAATATTTTAATAGGTTGTCAGTATGGTGGTAGATTTCTCTGAGAATTGATTTGAATAGCATTGGCATAGAGTGATTAATATTCAGTTAAATTTAACATGAGAGAAAGTCAAGATGCAGTGATTCAATAAGAATACTGAAGTAATACTGGAGATTGTGAGAATTCTGGGTGCACAGTCGAAAGCATCTTGATTGATCTCAACTGTAATCATCAAAAGGGTGGATAAGCTTGGAAAATAAATGAAGGAAGTCATTGATATGAAGTAGGAACATAGTGAGGGAGAGGTCAGAGCCTTAAGTTAATGGATGAGGTGTCAAAGGATGAATTATCGACTGCAACACAGATAAAGCATTGAGAGGGAAACTAGATAGCCATACAATTGCATAGTGATGGGTGGTTTAAAAAAAAAATGAACAGGAGCAGCACATAATATGCTGAAGGACAGTGTACTAGTTATGTGGAGCAAGGACAATACAAATTCCAGCGGAACAGCCACATCAAATGTTACACCAACTGTCATTTATTAGCCAACATTTTAAAGCTAGTAGAGAATGTAATAATTTTATAAACTAGAGCTGTTTGATAGCTAGGGCAGTTGTTAGAGGAATAAAAGTAATTAGCTTGCCTTGAGATTGGATGGAGGATCATGAAATTTCCAACAAGATGGAGATATGAGAAAAGAAAATAATTTCCTTTTCTTTCTAAGTGAACACACTCAAATTAAATATAGGGATAGAGATAGCTGATTGAGACTTATTAAATATTACAGTATTGAGACAGTAAGTTGAATTTTTAAGCAAATCACTTTAGAATCACTATAAAGTACTAGCTACACAAAAATGAGCTAATTTTGCCCATCTGCACTCATCCTATTTGGCCACATTATTCTCTAACCTTCCTTCCTTCAAGTGCCTGTTTGGATCTCTTAAATATATTGTTAGTATCTGATTCCATCACTTCCTCTGGCAGCACGTAGCAGGTATCTACCATTCCCTATTTGACTTCAAGATGCATCATTTCACAGTTGACAGGATTAAGTTCCATCTGCAAATGTTCCACCCAACTTTACACTTGATCTATTTCCTGCTGTAGCCATGAACAATATTCTACCATCAACATTGCCAACTTTTGTGTCATCCATAAACTTACTAATCATCTCCTGCAACTTTGATTTTAATGGTTAAGGATTGGGATTTGTGATGATGGAAATGATAGTGGAATAACAGGTGATCACTTAAATTTTGCTCTAAAGTTGACAGTAACTTCAGGAGATTCACCGATCTAGAAATCCCAAAGTTTATACCAACGATGGAGGCTTTCTGACATGAACATAAAGTATTTATAACTCACCTTGCTATAAGTTACCCTGTAAAGATTAGTAATCATTCACCTGAGTTTTCACAGACTGTTCTATTAAAATAATCAAGCAAGTGTCCCTGTATTATCTCAGAATTATAAAATTCCTGATAATTTGTATCATTATAGCTGAGTAGTTAGCCTAACTTCTAATTCCCTAGTTTGATATCAAGTTGAGTTCAGCAACCAAGTTCAGCTTGGAGGAGGATTGCCATCAAAAACTTCTGGATTTCAGTATTTAAGCAGTAAGGCATATAAATCCTGGAGGCACTTCCAATTTCCAGAGTAATGATGGTGAGCATTGGTACAAGCACTAATTGCACAAAATCTAGACTAATTCTTTTGAAATTGAGTATATTATGAGATTTTTTCTTCTCTTTGTTTCTAATATGGAAGTTGAAAAACAGAATGAAAAGCATTGTGAGATATTGTAATTAAATGAAGGTGAAGATTCTATAAGGAATAGATCACTGGATAATTAGAAAAGCCAGCACAACCTTTTTTAATTGTTCCAATCAAAACTATCCTAAACTACCCTCTTGTAAAACTTATTTATTTCTTATATGATTATAGATTTGTTAACAAAAGTAACATTAGCAAATTTGCTGATGACACAAAGCTGGGTGGCAGTGTGAAATGTCAGGAGGATGTTATGAGAATGCAGGGTGACTTGGACAGGTTGGGTGAGTGGGCAAATATATGGCAGATGCAGTTTAATGTGGATAAATGTGAGGTTATCCACTTTGGTGGCAAGAACAGGAAGGCAGATTACTATCTAAATGGAGTCAAGTTAGGAAAAGGGGAAGTACAACGAGATCTAGGTGTTCCTGTACATCAGTCAATGAAAGCAAGCATGCAGGTACAGCAGGCAGTGAAGAAAGCTAATGGCATGCTGGCTTTTATAACAAGAGGAATTGAGTATAGGAGTAAAGAGGTCCTTCTGCGGTTGTACAGGGCCCTGGTGAGACCCCACCTGGAGTATTGTGTGCAGTTTTGGTCTCCAAATTTGAGGAAGGACATTCTTGCTATTGAGAGAGTGCAGCGTAGGTTCAGAAGGTTAATTCCCGGAATGGCGAGACTGTCATATGTTGAAAGATTGGAGCGACTGGGCTTGTATACACTGGAATTTAGAAGGATGAGAGGGGATCTGATTGAGACATATAAGATTATTAAGGGATTGGACACATTGAAGGCAGGAAGCATGTTCCCGTTGATGGGTGAGTCCATAACTAGAGGCCACAGTTTAAGAATAAGGGGTAGGCCATTTAGAACAGAGATGCGGAAAAACTTTTTCACCCAGAGAGTGGTGGATATGTGGAATGCTCTGCCCCAGAAGGCAGTGGAGGCCAAGTCTCTGGATGCATTCAAGAGAGAGTTAGATAGAGCTCTTATAGATAGCAGGGTCAAGGGATATGGGGAGAGGGCAGGAACGGGGTACTGATTGTGTATGATCAGCCATAATCACAGTGAATGGCGGTGATGGCTAGAAGGGCCGAATGGCCTACTCCTGCACCTACTGTCTATTGTCTATTACCCTAATTATTCTATGGTGAGGCTACTTCTTTCGTATTTTGGTCTTGCTCTTTTCCGAAGAATAATTGCCTCACATAGACACTAAGATTAATTGCTTCAAACTTCACTCCTAAAAAGTTAATATTTTAAACAAAAATATCTTAAATCTTAACAAATAAAATTCATAAAAATATGTAAATTAAAATTTAAGATATGAAAGCACTGTGCATTCAATGCTTTAAGATAAAATGCGCAATAGAATCATTAACATATTGAAATATCCCTCTTGATTGTACATTTAAGATAGTTTCATACACAGTATATGAAAAATGTCAATTCGTTACAAATTTCACGGTGCACATCTACTTCATGCACATAACTGAGAGATTCTGAAGCTAACTTCAATAAGGATAGATACCCTTCAAGATTGACAATAATGGTTGCTTCGATCCCAAATAATTCAAAGTTTTTCTCAAGGGATTTCCATAGGCACTCACATCATCCCAAGCTATGGCTGCCTTTTTGTTGACTACGTGCAACAGTCCATGTTGCAAAACTTCCCCAGTAATGCTCCTCAACCCTTCATCCGTTACATTGACTATTGCATTGCTGCTGCTTCATGCACCCAGGCTGAGCTCATCAATCTCATCATGATGACAGAATATAGTATCAATGGTACGACTCTTGGAAGTGTGGAGGATCAGAAGAATCTTGGGGTCCGACTCCATAGGACGCTCAAAGCAGCTGCGCAGGTTGACTCTGTGGTTAAGAAGGCATATGGTGTATTGGCCTTCATCAATCATAGAATTGAATTTAGGAGCCAAGCAGTAATGTTGCAGCTATATAGGACTCTGGTCAGACCCCTCTTGGAGTACTGTGCTCAGTTCTGGTCGCCTCACTACAGGAAGGATGTGGAAGCCATTGAAAGGGTGCAGAGGAGATTTACAAGGATGTTGCCTGGATTGGGGAGCATGCCTTATGAGAATAGGTTGAGTGAACTCGGCCTTTTCTCCTTGGAGCGACAGAGGATGAGAGGTGACCTGATAGAGGTGTACAAGATGATGAGAGGCATTGATCGTGTGGATATTCAGAGGCTTTCTCCCAGGGCTGAACTGGTTGCCACAAGAGGACACAGGTTTAAAGTGCTGGGGAGCAGGTACAGAGGAGATGTCAGGGGTAAGTTTTTTTTTATCAGAGGGTGGTGAGTGCATGGAATGGGCTGCCAGCAACGGTGGTGTAGGTGGATATGACAGGGTCTTTTAAGAGGTTTTTAGATATACCTTTTCCCACCTTGTCTCCTGTAAAAATGCTGTTCCCTTGTCTCAGTTCCTTCATCTCCACCGCATCTGTTCCCAGGATGAGGCTTTCCTTTCCAGGACATCAGAGATGTCCTTCTTCAAAGAACAGGGTTTCCCTTCCCCCACCATTGATGCTGCCCTCACCCACATCTCTTTAATTTTACAGATATCCCTATCTTTCCTCTGCCTTAAGAGTAATAAACTTCCTCTTGCCCTCACCTACCAGTCCATGAGCTTCCACACCAAACACATCATACTCTGCAATGTCCACCACCTCCAAAGGGGTCCTACCACCAAACACTTTTCCACCCTGCCAACTCTCCACTTTCTGCAGGGAGTGCTCCCTCTGTTATACCCTTGTACATTCATTGTTTCAACTAATCTCCCTCCCGGCACATATCCTGGCGTAAATCCTATTGTGGATAAGTGGCCAATGTGCTACTCCTGCCCATTCACCTCCAAACAGGGCCCCAAAACAATCCTTCCATGTGAGGAAACACTTCACTTGTTAATCTGCTGGTCCTATGTATCCAGTGCTCCCAATGCGGCCTCCTCTACGTTCACGAGACACATTCTAAATTGGGGAACCACTTCGTCGAGCACTTCTGTTCCATTCGCCTAAAGCAGAACTGCCCGGTGGCCAAACATTTTAATTCCCATCACATTTCTGTTTCAATATGTCTGTCCATGGTCTCCTCTTGTGCTGCAATGAAACCACCCTTAGGATGGAGGAGCAACACCTTATATTCCGTCTGGGTAGCCTCTAACCTGATGACGTGAATAAGCATTTTTTCTTCCGATAAAAAAGCTTTTCCCTCCCCGAAACTACTTCTTTTTCTCATTTTGCCTCTTACCTCTTCTCACCGGCCTATCACCTCCCCCAGGTCCTCTCTTCCTTCCCTTTCTCATATGGTTCCCTCTCCTATCAGATTCCTTCTTCTCCAGCCCTTTAGCTTTCCCACCCACCTGGCCTCATCTACCACCTTCTAGTTATTATCATTTCCCTCCCCTCACCTTCTTATTCTGGCATCTTTGTCCGTTCCTCTCCAGTCCCAATGAAAGGTCTCGGCATGAAATGCCAACAATTTGTTCATTTCCATTCATGCTGCCCAACGTGCTGAGTTCATCCAGCATTTTGTGTAGGTAACTCAAAGTTTTGTATCGGTGATGTGATAACCTCCACACTCTAGGAAACTTTGGTTTAAATCCTATTGTGGATAAGTACAAACCTAAACTGGCTTTAAACAGAGAGCTGAGTGAAATGTGACTATTAAACATCAACTTTGCTTTTCTTGATGTTTGGATATATTTAATGATAGCCTTGTAATAAATAATAAGTGATAAATGTAGGATTATTTGTGTACCAGAATCACATTTAATATCACTGGCATATGTGGGGGATATGTTAAATTTGAAACAGCAGTACAATGCAATACATAATAATAGAGAAAAAACCTGAATTACAGTAAGTACATATATATGAATAGTTAAAATAAATTAGTGCAAGAAAAAAAATAAAAGTGAATGAATGATTTTTTCTCTTTTTCAGTCAGTACACATAACAAAAGCATCATTTTCTACGATGATTTCATAAGACAAAATTAAATAATAAAAATCTTCAAAACAGACCTAAAGGGTGTAGGCTGAAGCTACAGCTTATTACGCCTACCCCTCTTACTTATACAAAAGCATATTTGGCATCAGTCATCATATCAAAACAAAAAATGTCATAATCTTTTAAACACAAAATCCATTTCCAAGTATCATTTATTTACATTGCTCCCATTCATTTTAAATCATGTATTTTATATTTGTTCATTAAACCATTTTTAAATAATCTTTTAAACTTGTTAAGTGTGGTGCATGTTTTTAAATTCTCTCTACAACTGTTCCATAGATTCACCCTTTTGACTGAAATAGTGATTTTTTACGTTTGTGTTTATCCTTTGTTTTTGAAATATACATGTTCCTCTCAAATCAAGTTGACTTTCATTTTAAACAATCTTTGGATACTGTGATAACTGTCCATTTTTAACTTTGTACATAATTTGTATTATTTTAAAATCTATGAAATCTCTGCATTTTAAAGTGTTTAGTTGAATAAATAATGGATCAGTTGGCTCATAATAACCTGTCTTATTTACAATTCGTATAACTTCCTTTTGGAGTAGAAAAATTGAGTTTGTATTTGTTTTGTATGCATTTCCCCATATCTCTACATAGTAAGTCATACACGGGACTGTAAGTGAACCGAACAATGTATACAAAGATTCCTGGTTTAAAGAAATCTTGCACATTGTACAGATTTGCAATAGATTTTGATATTTTTGCTTTGACATAATTTATATGTGGTTTCCAGCTTAATTGATTATCTATTACCACTGCTAAAAACTTTGCTTCAGATACCTTATCAATTTCAACATCATTTATTCTAAGTTTACTGTATGAGTTTGGTACACGGTTTCCAAATATTATGAATTTAGTTTTACTTATATTCAGTGATAATTTGTTAGTATCAAACCCTTTCTTTATTATTTTTAGTTCTTTCTCCACTGTATCCAAAAGTTGTTTCAGATATTCCCCACGACAAAATATAGTTGTGTCATCAGCAACTAGTACATATTTTAATGTCTGAGAAACCATACATATACTGTTTATATACAAAATGAACAATAATGGACCAAGCACTGAAATAAAAAAGTAGTGAGGTAGTGTTCATGGGTTCAATGTCCATTTAGAAATCAGATGGCAGAGCGGAAGAAGCTGTTCCTGAACCATTGAGTGTGTGCAGCACCTTGTCAGAGGCTTTCTGAAAATCCAAGTAAACAACATTCGTTGACTCTCCTTTGTCTATCCTGCCTGATAGTTCCTCAAAGAATTCCAAGGGAATTGTCAGACTGATATCTACTTTCAGCTTAAGGAAAACATGCTGACTTTCCCTAATTTATCATGTCCCTTCAAGCCACTGAAACCTCATCCTTAGTATTAGACTCCAATTTTTTCCCAACCGCTGAAGTCAGGCAAACTGGCCTATAATTTCCTTTCTTCTGCCTCACTTACTTCTAAAAGAGTGGAATTTTTGCAATTTTCCAGTCCTCCAGAAACATTTCAGAATCTAGTGATTCTTGAAAACTCATTACTATTGCCTCCTTAATCTCTTCAGCTACTTCTTTCAGAACACTAGGGTATAGTTGATCTGGTCTAGGATGACTTACCTACCTTAGACCTTTCAGCTTACCAAGCACCTTCTCCTTCATAATAGCAATGACTTTCACTTCTGCCGCAAGATACTCAAGTTTCTGGCATACTACCTGTGCCTTCCACAGAAAAGACTAGTGTAAAATATTTATTAAGTTTCTTTACCATTTCTTTGTCCCAATTACTACCTCTCCAGCTTCATTTTCAAGTAGTCTGATGTCCATCCTCACCTCTCTTTTACCCTTTATATAGCTGAAAAGCAAAACTATTGGCATCCTCTTTTATATTATTGGCTAGCTTAGCTTCATATTTCAAATTTTCTCTCCTTATGATTGCCTTCTGTTGGTTTTTAAAAGCTTCTCAGCCCTCTAACTTCCCTCTATTTTTCCTCTATTATATACCCTCTCTTTTGCATTTATGCTCTCTTTGAATTCCCTTGTTAGCCACAATTGCTTCAACCTCCCTTTCGAATATTTCTTTATCTTTGGGATGTATCTGCCCTGCATCTTCCGAATTGTTCCCTGTTGTGTTCCATTCCAGTGAACTTTAGCCAGCTCCCCGCTCTTGCCTCTGTAATTCCCTTTACTCCTCTGTAATTCTGATTCTAGGAGCCATGCACCTACATTCAATCTGTGTTGTATTTTGTGTTGTGCATTTATTATGGTTATTATGATAGTTAGTCAGTAGGCTGAAGTATGAGAGAAGCAAAGAGTTTAGTTATGTATTCGTGCCTTGTCTTTAGGGTTATTCTAGCTTTGGTAGAGCTAGAATGGCCCATGGGAGATAACGTTTCTGCTGACTGCTTAAGATTGCTTAACTACATGTAAAATCACAACCTTACAACTTCACAACTTTAGTTTCAATATAATTATGGAGAAGGATAGGACTGGACCCAGGGTTGAGATTTTTTCATCGGAGAAAGGCTAACTTTGAGGAGATGCAGAAGGATTTAGGAGGAGTAGATTGGGACAATTTATTTTATGGGAAGGATGTAATAGAGAAATGGAGGTCATTTAAAGGTGAAATTTTGAGGGGACAGAATCTTTATGTTCCAGTTAGGTTGAAAGGAAAGGTTAAAAGTTTGAGAGCACCATGGTTTTCAAGGGATATTGGAAACTTGGTTAGGAAAAAGAGAGATATCTACAATAAATATAGGCAGCATGGAGTAAATGAGGTGCTCAAGGAATATAAAGAATGTAAGAAGAATCTTAAGAAAGAAATTAGAAAAGCTAAAAGAAGATACGAGGTTGCTTTGGCAAGTAAGGTGAAAATAAATCCGAAGGGTTTCTACAGTTATATTAATAGCAAAAGGATAGCGAGGGATAAAATTGGTCCCTTAGAGAATCAGAGTGGACAGCTATGTGTGGAGCCGAAAGAGATGGGGGAGATTTTGAACAATTTCTTTTCTTCAGTGTTCACTAAGGAGAAGGATATTGAATTGTGTAAGGTAAGGGAAACAAGTAGAGAAGTTATGGAAACTATGACGATTAGAGAGGAGGAAGTACTGGCATTTTTAAGGAATATAAAAGTGGATAAATCTCCGGATCCTGACAGGATATTCCCTTGAGGGAAGTTAGTGTAGAAATAGCAGGGGCTCGGACAGAAATATTTCAAATGTCATTAGAAACGGGGATGGTGCTGGAGGATTGGCGTATTGCTCATGTGGTTCCATTGTTTAAAAAGGGTTCTAAGAGTAAACCTAGCAATTATAGGCCTGTCAGTTTGACGTCAGTGGTGGGTAAATTAATGGAAAGTATTCCTAGAGATGGTATATATAATTATCTGGATAGACAGGGTCTGATTAGAAACAGTCAACATGGATTTGTGCATGGAAGGTCATGTTTGACAAATCTTATTGAATTTTTTGAAGTGGTTATGAGGAAAGTTGACGAGAGTAAAGCAGCGGATGTTGTCTATATGGACTTCAGTAAGGCCTTTGACAAGGTTCTACATGGAAGGTTAGTTAGGAAGGTTCAATCGTTAGGTATTAATATTGAAGTAGTAAAATGGATTCAACAGTGGCTGGATGGGAGATGCCAGAGAGTAGTGGTGGATAACTGTTTGTCAGGTTGGAGGCTGCTGACTAATGGTGTGCCTCAGGGATCTGTACTGGGTCCAATGTTGTTTGTCATATACAATAATGATCTGGATGATGGGGTGGTAAATTGGATTAGTAAGTATGCAGATGATACTAAGGTAGGTGGCGTTGTGGATAATGAAGTAGGTTTTCAAAGCTTGCAGAGAGATTTAGGCCAGTTAGGAGAGTGGGCTGAACGATGGCAGATGGAGTTTAATGCTGATAAGTGTGAGGTGCTACATTTTGGTAGGAATAATCCAAATAGGACATACATGGTAAATGGTAGGGCATTGAAGAATGCAGTATAACAGAGTGATCTAGGAATAATGGTGCATAGTTCCCTGAAGGTTGAATCTCATGTGGATAGGGTGGTGAAGAAAGCTTTTGGTATGCTGGCCTTTATAAATCAGAGCATTGAGTATAGGAGTTGGGATGTAATGTTAAAATTGTACAGGGCAGTGGTAAGGCCGAATTTGGAGTATTGTGTACAGTTCTGGTCACCAAATTATAGGAAAGATGTCAACAAAATAGAGAGAGTACAGAGGAGATTTACTAGAATGTTACCCGGGTTTCAGCACCTAAGTTACAGGGAAAGGTTGGACAAGTTAGGTCGTTATTCTTTGGAGTGTAGAAGGTTGAGGGGGGACTTGATAGAGGTATTTAAAATTATGAGAGGGATAGATAAAGTTCACGTGGATAGGCTTTTTCCATTGAGTGTAGGGGAGATTCAAACAAGAGGACATGAGTTGAGAGTTGGGGCAAAAGTTTAAGGGTACACGAGGGGGATTTTCTTTACTCAGAGAGTGGTAGCTGTGTGGAACGAGCTTCCAGTAGAAGTGGTAGAGGCAGGTTCGGTATTGTCATTTAAAGTAAAATTGGATAGGTATATGGACAGGAAAGGAATGGAGGGTTATGGGCTGAGTGCGGGTCAGTGGGACTAGGTGAGAGTAAACGTTCGGCACGGACTAGAAGGGCCGAGCTGGCCTGTTTCCTTGCTGTAATTGTTATATACATTGGAAATATTTTTGAATGCATTTAAAAACTCTTGGTTTAAGTATATTCAATATGCTAAGACTGTTAATTTTGTTATATTGCTAGTTAAGTTTCATTAGTTTTTATTCCTCCAAGATTGTTTGTTTTGCTAGTTTCCTAATAAAAGATTGAACATATTTTTTGACTTCGGAACTTTATTATTGGATTGAATAGCGCATCATGCAGGATCAACCCCTCCCTCCAACCATTCTTAGTCTCTAAGCAGTTTTGATTTGTTAGAGTAGCTGCTACACTGATAGATCTGACTTTATCTTCTCCCTTTCAAACTGCAGGATGAATTCTAGTATGCTATGCTCCCTAATCAAATCTGGGTTATTACATGGCACCCAATCCAGCTCAACCATAAGCTGCTCCAAAAAAAACATCTCATACGCATTCTACAAATTCCATCTCTTAGGATCCAGCACCAACATCATTTTCCCAAACTACCTGCACATTGAAATCCACAATACCTATCATAACACTGCCCTTATTACATACCTTTCCATCTCCCATTGTAATTTATATCCCACATCTTGACTACTTTTCAGAGGTCTGCTTGTAACTCCCATCAGCTTGTTTTTTTTACTCTTACAGTTTCTTAACACTAACTGCAAGGATTCTACACCTTCTGATCCATTGTCATCTCTTTCTAAGGATTAGATTTCATTTTTTAATCAAGAGAGCCACCCCCCCCCCCCCCCCCCCAATATGCTTACCTGCCTGTCCTTTTGATACAAGGTGTATCCTTGGATGTTAAACTCAGAACTATAATCTTCTTTCAGCCACGACTAAGTGACGCCCACGATATCAGACCTCCCAATCTCTAATGGTGCTATATGATCATCCATCTTATTCCATAGACTGCATGCATTAAGATATAACAGCATTCATCCTGCATCCATCACTCTTTTTGATTTTGCTTCCAAGCTCTACTTCAAATTATCACACTGACTGGCTTTCATCCCAGTCTCATGACACAATGCATAGGGCTAAGCCCATCCTCAGCACTATCATTCCGGTTCCAAACCCCCTACCAAATTTGTTTAATCCCTCCATAATAGCTCACAATGATATTGATACTCCTCGGGTTTGGTCTAACCTGTTCTTTTTATACAGGTCATACCTTCCCTAGAAGAGATCCCAATGATCCAGAAATCTGAAACCCTGCCCCCTACACCACTTCCTCAGCCACTCATTCATCTGTACTACCATCCTATCCTGCCCTGACTAGCACAGGGTACTGTGAGTAATCCAGAGATTAATACATTGAAGTTCCTATTCTTCAGCCGCTTCCCTATCTCCCTTTCTCACTGCTCAGTACCGTTTATTCTTTCTGCCTATGCTATTGGTGCCAATGTGCACCATGACCTCTGGCTGCTCACCCTCCCTCTTGAGAATATTTTGCAACCACTCCGAGACATCCTGGACCCTAGAACCCAGGAGGCAACACATTATCCTGGCCTCTCCACAGAATCTGTTGTCTGTCCCCCTTACTATCAAGTCTCCTATCACTATCGCTTAGCCTAATTTTACCTTTCCCTGCTGAGCCTCAGGGCCAGCCACAGTGCCACTGGTCTGCCTGCTGCTGCACCCTGATGTGTTATCCCCCTCAGCAGTAATCAAAAATGTGTCTTTGTTGCGAAGGGGAATGGCCACAGGGGATCCCTGTACTAATTGCTTATCTCCTTGCTTCTCCTAGAGTTCACCTATCTACTATCTGAAGCCTGCACTTTGGATGTGACGAACTCAGTAAAAAGTCTCATCTATGAGATATTCAGCGCCTCTGATGATCCTCAGTACATCCAGCTCCAGTTTCTTGACCTTGTCAGTGCATTTGAATGCACTTCCTGCAGATGTAGACATCAGAGAAATTGTCGGTACCCTGAAACCCAACATCTCACAGGAGAAGTATTCCACTGCCTGAACTACCATCCTGCCTACACTTGTTATAATTCTACCTTCCCAAGCTTAAGTTCTAGCCCGTGAATGTTCTTGCCCAAAACTGTTGAGCCAAAATATGATCACTCTAACACTGTCCACTCACACAATTGCTGCTCCAACAATGGCCACTCCGCTAACTTCTTTTTATTGGCCTCCACTCTGCGCCTAAGAGATTATTGTGATTGCAGCCTGTCAAAAAGTTCCAAAAGGCCCTGAGCTCTCTTTAAGACTTGCTCTTCCTCACCAAGGAACAACTTCGCAGGATGATTCCTGTCTGCCGAGCAGCAGCTCTGTGGGCAAAACTGCCTTGTTAATGAGAGAAGTCAGAGGAGAATGTCCAGAGTGGTTCAAGCTGACAGTAACACAATTAACCACATGGTACAACATTTGCGTACAGAAAAGCATCTCTGAATGCACAACACTTTGAAATTTGAACTGGATTAGCCGAGGAAGACTATGAACATACACTCAGTAGCCACTTTATCAGGAGGTACCACAAAGTGATCACTGAATGTAATATTTTCTAGTCATAATCTTGACAATCATTGGCAGAATGTGTCCATGGTATAAGGATTAAATAAAATGGACTTTAACTCCGAAGAAAATTATGTCTCTTGTACAGATTGGAGGTGTAAGATTCCATAAGTTCTCACTCTTCAACAATATTGATGAAAGACTGGAATGCTCTGAAAATTCTTGCATGTTAAATGATACGTGCTTCTGAGTCCTGCTCTCATTTTCTCTATTGACTATCCAGTTGCATTCCCCGTTATTCTGCTGCCCCAAGCCCATAAACTCAGAAGTATCTTAAGTATCTATTTTGAATTTATGAATAACTGTCTATCATTAGGGGAGCTTTTTCACGATTAATTTTATTTTAAGAAATTCTTTTCTTTTCTCAGTAACGTTCATGATGAATTTCTAAGGAAAAATTCAGTATCACATTTACCATTAACTATTTCCATTTTCTCGGAATGCTAAATACCTGCACGACAATCACCCATGTGTCTTTACTACTTTTATAACCAACTTTAGCAATTTTGTGTCTTGAATACTCTCCTATAAATCTATACTTCAATTTTGAAACACAGTGTTTGTATACAGCAGTATTTATACATCTCCTAGCCAGAAAGATGTTAAAACTTTTAATTTTCAAGGTATCACTGCCACATGTTTTACATATTTTACCCCCATTTTAAGACCATTCATGAAAAGGTTGGTTTGTAAATGAATGTCAATGCTAGAAGGTGTCCATGTTAGTTTTTGCACTTCTCTACTTTTTAGTGCATTTTAATGGAAGTAATTACATCCAACATGAGAAAAAAATATTAACTCAGATTAAATTCTCACACAACAGTTAGCTAACAATACTATAGCTTCAGAAGGTACAGAATAAGATCCAACAGTCTATTGAGCCCAGACCAGACTGACCATCAAGCACCCATTTACACTATTCCTATACTAATCCTGTTCTTCCACATACTCATCAACTCTCCCAGCTTCTACCACTCACCAACACACAAAGGCTAATTTTCAGAGTCCAAATAACCTATCAACCTACACACACAAAATGCTGGTGGGACGCAGCAGGCCAGGCAGCGGGATCTCCCAGTGGCCACACATTTCAATTCCACATCCCATTCTGATATGTCTATCCATGGCCTCCTCTACTGTCAAGATGAAGCCACACTCAGGTTGGAGGAAGAACACCTTATATTCCAGCTAGCTAGCCTCCAACCTGATGGCATGAACATTGATTTCTCAAACTTCCGTTAATGCCCCTCTTCCCCTTCTTACCCCATCCCTTATTTATTATTTTTTTTCTCCTTTTTTTCCCTCTCTTTTTTCTCTCTCTGCCCCTCTCACAATCACTCTTTGCCTGCTCGCCATCTCCCTCTGGTGCTCCACTCCCCCTTCCTTTCTCCCTAGGCCTCCCATCCCACGATCCCTTCCCTTCTCCAGCTGTGTATCCCTTTTGCCAATCACCTTTCCAGCTCTTAGCTTCATCCCTCCCCCTTCTGTCTTCTCCTATGATTTTGGATCTCCCCCTCCCGCTCTCAAATCTCTTACTATCTCTTCTTTCAGTTAGTCCTGCCGAAGTGTCTCGGCACGAAACGTCGACTGTACTTCTCCCTATAGATGCTGCCTGGCCTGCTGCGTTCCACCAGCATTTTGTGTGTGTTGCTTGAATTTCCAGCATCTGCAGATTTCCTACATGTCTTTGGGGTGGAGCAGCTGGGGATAAAGCCTTGCAAAAGCTCTAAAGGAGTAGCGCAATGCAGTCACAGGATTGAGGTAGGTACTTTTGCCAGAGCTCTTTCTGATTTACATAATTACTTGCAAGATGCTGCTGGTGAGACATGGTGACATGTTGCAGGCAGCAAACAAGACTGCTAACTTTTCCACAAAATATACTTCTTTCTGAACTATGATCACTGCAACTTTCAGTCTGTAATTTCCCTTTGGGAGCTGTGCTTTTGAACCATCTGCACGACCTAGTCTTTTTGCAGTATCCTGAAAGATATAGTGAACTAGATTTTCAAGAATGCATGTATGGCCACGGCAGCCATGCTGGAGTGGGCATGGGGCTGGACTGAAACTTTGTGCCGGAATGGCGTGGCAGGGCCCAGGTTCGCAAACAAAAAGCAAACCAATGTCTAGCCAATTTAAGCAGCGAGCCAAAATAAGAATGTTGTGTCGAGGCCAGAGGCAAAGTGTGAACCAGTGAACTCTGAGACTTTCCTTGCCTCAGTTCTGAACTGACTCTCCAGCTGTGGCCTATAGCCATCAGGCTCCTGGACCAACTGCAATGCTGAACTGGATCCATGGCTGTGGACTCACTTTTGGGGACTGTGCGTATTATTTACTTACCTTTTGACAACTTGTTCATTTTTTTTGCATATCGGATGTTTGGCAGTCTTTGTGGTGTGGGGTTCTTAGTTGATTCTATTGTATTTCTTTTTGTTGCTGTCTGTAAGAAGATGAATGCCCAAAGTTTGCATATGGCATACATACTTTGATGATAAATGTACTTTGAACTTTGATCCCCTTTGGAACCAGATACCTCAATTAAGGTTCCCACCATATTTTAACATTGTGGTGTATTAATGCCAACAGTTTCTTCAACGGACTCTTGGAATTTGGAACAAAAGTAATCTGCCTCTCAATTAAAAACAATTGCATTGTTACTGCTTTCTTAATTGTTCATTGAATCTGAATTGAAAACCATGAAAATTTCTTGATAGGAATCTTGAGGAGAAACAATCATCTTCTTAGTCAGGAGGACTTGTTTCACTAATCTGTGGGTTATGAAGCAATGTAGATGAGCAGGCTCTGCCACAAGTGGAGCAGAAATGTTTGATTGCACAGCCATCAACATTATCGAGACCTTTACTGTTCACACATTCAAAAACTTATCCTACTCAAGTTCAAGAATGGAGGAGAATGAATTAAGGGTAAAAGGACAGACAGTGGCTGCTGGAAGAAGCTCCTTAAGGAGCTCTTCAGCTGAGATTCCATTCTTACTGCAAGAGCCCTTGATTTCTTCCCACAGCACACAAAATGACCCAGCCCAATGAGTTAGAAATGTTTTAGATCAAATAAAAAGGATAAAGAGATGACAGCAAACTGCATCCCTGGTGAATTTGTAAAATCTGCTGGAAAGAAATTTAGGAGTCAAATTTGCCACCTCAAATCCCATATATAATGGTCAAACAAAGATAATCTAAAACAATTAGAAGAAAATCAGAGATGAAAGAACTACATTATTTTGTGTCATAATTGAAGTCCTTTGGATCAGCATAAGCCTCTAGACCAGAGGTACCGCATGTTTTTCACTCTCACCATGAATGCTGAAGAATTTAAACTCAAGTAATCATATAAATCTAAAAAATAACAATCTTGGTTACAATGACCATGAAACTATAGGAATATTGTTAAAAATCCATCTGGTTCATTGACATCCTTCTGGGAAGGAAGTCTGCTGTCTTGCTTTACGTGCAGCTTCTGATCCATCACAGTGAGGGTCCGGAACTACACACCTGCTTCTTCAATTCAGCCTGAGAAGTCAGGACAATGATTGCTGGCATTGTCAGTGACTTCTATATCTTATGAATAAAACAAAGTTGTGTTTATTAAAACACAGCAAATTAATGTATTTTGCAATGCATCACTTGAAAGCACTGTGGAAGTTGATTTAACTATAACTTTTGAAAGGAAACTAAATAATACAAACTGGAATAGCAGGTCACTGAGAAAAGCACATGGAAATGAGGCTATATCTGTAAGCGTCTGTAACTGGCCAACTGAAGTTCTTTGAAAGATATTAATAAATAATTGCCTACAAGGTCCTCTTCTAACGGTATTGAAACAATCAAGTTGGGTTGCTTGGTCTCTTTTGCAGGCACTGATGTTCATGTTACCAGATAGTTTGTTCACAGCCATTAATTGAAAGTGACTTATTTCCTTCTTTGAGATGTATGCATCATTGATTGCCTATCCCCGATTGCTGGTGAAGATGATAATGAACCACTTCCATGAAATGTTGCTGCCTTTCTGGTGAAGGTTCTCCTACAATGTAATTGGGCATTGATGAAGGAACAACCCTATTTTTTCAGGTCTGGAAGGGATCCTGGAGTTGCTACTGTTTCCTTCTGCCACTTGTCTTTGTCCTTCTTGGTAATAGACTGTAATTCTGCGAGATACTATTGGATTAGTTTGAGTGTGTAATTGTAATACATCTTCCATATAGAGCACACTTTATTCACAGTGGATAAATTGTGGAAGAAATTAATGTTTTCGGTGCTAAGTGAATCAAGAAAATTATTCTGATGATACCAAACTTCTTGAGTGTTGTTGGAATTGTATTCATCCACGCAAGTGGAAATTGTTCTTTCCTGATCCCGACCTGCCTGCAAGATAATCAAAAGCTTTGGGGTTCCACGAGTTAGGACACTTGATGCCAGCCATCCATCTCCTGTTCTAGTGGTGATAATATTTATCCAGCAGGTGCAGTTAAATTGGCAGCTGGCAAGATTATGGCAAAGATACTGCTCAGCCGGCTCAAGATCATCTCAGAAGATGAGCTTCCTGAAAGGCTTTAGGGCTGGAAGAGCAACCACTGACATGATTTTCACTTTGAGGCAACTCCAGGAGAAGGGGGTAGAACAGCAACAACCATTGTACATTGTCTTTGTTGATTTCTCACAAGCATTTGATAAGGTGGACAGATAAACACTCTGGGAAGTGCTCAAAACTTAATGGCTGTCCAGATAGACTGATTACGATGATCAAGTTGTTTCATGAGAACATGCCTGGCAAAGTATCTATCAGAGGAGATATCAATGAAGCCTTCACCATCAACCACGGGGTAAAATAGGGATGCGTTCTTGCTCCAACTTTGTTCATACTATATCTTGCTGCAGTTTTGGAAATAATGGACCATAATTTGGACAAAGGTGTGCACATCAGGACACGCTCAGATGGAAAATTATTCAACCAGTCAAGACTCAAAGCCTCAACCAAATCAAGAGAGATATGTGTCAGAGAGCTTCTGTACGCAGACAACTCAGCCCTGGTTGCTACCGATGTTAATATGATTCAAGAAATTGTAGAGCGCTTCTCGTTTGCTGCCACTCTTTTTGGCCTAAGAATCAATGTCTTCAAACCGAACTTCTGTACTAGCCTCCTCCTCCGTGTAGTCCCAGTGAGACCCAGCCACCAGTCATATCGGTCAATGGGGTAGCGCTGAAAAGTTCTGACTCTTTCTCATACTTAGGAAGTGCTGTGACCACACCAACTCATCAGATCCGGAAGTTGGGAGAATTCAATCAGCTACAAAAGTCTTTGGAGCTTTGCAGAAGCGACTTTGGTCTTGCCACGACATTAAAATGGCAACCAAGGTTAAAATGTATGACACAGCTGTTTTACCATCTCTGCTTTATTCAACTGAAACGATGACATTGTATCGGAAGCACATCAATAAATTGACCAAGACACAACTCAGACATTTACGCCAAATATTACACATCAAGTGGCAAGAGAGGATACCAGATTTGGAGGTGCTCAAACGTACTGGGACAGTCAGCGCAGAATCACTCATCACAGCTTCTCAGCTGCGTTGGACTGGTCATGTCACAAGAATGAACAATGATCATTTACCCAAAGCTTTTTTCTATGGTGAGGTACTTGAAGGAAAGAGGAAGCATGGTAGTCAGAAGCTGCGCTACGAAGATGTGCTCAAGCGCCATAGGAAGAACACTAACATGAATGTCAACACCTGGGAGAAAGATGCTTTGGACAGAAGAAGTTGGCACTGCATTGTCAAGAAGCAAATCCCAGCTATCAAGGAGAAAAGGCAGAAGAAATATGAAGCAGGTCATGAACGCAGACATTCGGTGCTAGACCAGTCAAGTCACAAATGCAACCGATGTGGGAGACAGTGCCGATCCAATGCTGGTCTTGCGGCCCATAAACATGCTTGCAGAGACTAAACTCTCAGCACAGTCAACATCGAAATCGATGGACAGCCAAAGAAGAAGATATTTATCTGGCTGGTGCAGTTAAGTTTTGATCATTGGTGACTCTCGCAGGATATGATAGTGGACTAACTCCATTGAATAGCAAAAGTAGTTGGTGTGGCTCTTGTTCATAATGCTCAATGCCTTATACTTACCTTAGCTATGTGTTGTATTGGTCTTGTTGCATGCAAACATCAACTACTTCATTTGCTGAGTTTTCAGTCAAAATACCTCCAAGCTTAACAAATTCAGAATTACAAGATCTAATAGAGACCTAGACAAATCAAATAGTGATACTCAAACCATTAAGTCTAATAGTAGTAACCTGAGATAGATAACATAATTATAAATAAGGAAGACCACCAGTCTATTTTACTTCACTTTTGAGATCAATCCTGTGTCCCAAAACCTTCCCATTGCTAAATCTTAGGGAACTTTCACCACTCTGGAATGTGTTCTGCTCAAACTGAATGGCATGTAGCTGGCTGCCAGCAGATGTACAATAACTCATTCCCCATAATAACCATTAAATACATGTTTATTTAATGTGTCCCTCAGCAAGCAGTCAGATTTAAATTCCTATATCCATTCCTGTGCTAAACTGCTGGAAACACTTGCCCTGATGAAGTCTTGTTGTTAAAGGTGAGGCTGGAGATAAGCAAACATGGGAATATGAAATTTCGGTTTGAGAGCATTCCAAGGGTTCAATGCAACAACTACTTCTATTAACCGTCCATCAAATACTTAAAATGCAGATAATGAGATCCAATTCATGACACCTTGGCTATGTGAGGAATGGTTTCACTGGTATGCTAGGCATGTTAGAATTCCTTCTCAGTAACCAGTGCCTGTCACCGAAGGATACTGTATTTCTGTGATACGGCTTTATAAAGTTAATGCCTCAGTTCCATGACACTCCCTTGTAGCTCCTTTCATGTTTCTGGACTACAGCCGATAGCTGATGTCTGTTATATCCATAAGGTACATAAACAGACATCGGTTGTTTTCTGATTCTCAAATTCATTACAGACCGGAGATTGTGTTGTTGAGATTAAAGAATTCAATTAAAAGATAGAGAACTGTCCTCTAGTGCTTCCACTTATTAAGCAATCTGGTCAGAACCTCCACAGTGCAGTGAAGCACAACTTGTATACAATTTAAAGATAATTATGCTTTGAATGTAGGTCATCCTGCCTTTCAGGAAGAAACAAAGGGGTAACATTTAAGAGCTTGTGAATGGATTAATACTGGAGCTAACAATACTCTGTGTGGACCAGTTTACTGTCCTCTTTGTTAATGCTAAATATTCCAAGCACTTAAGAAAAAGTCAACTGCATTCTGCACTACCCATCAAGCTGAGATGGAAATAAGTCACAGGGGCCAAACCCTCATACTCCTTACATTACTATTAGGAACGTTGTGGCCACAAGGACTACAATGGCTCAGAAAGGCACATCCTAACAACCTTACCAAATGATAACCCAACCTAAGCCAACAAGTCTTCAACATCCAACGCTCTTCTCAACTACTAATTTCCCTTTCGAAGCATTTAACAAATCCTTCTGATAATTCACAAAAAATGCTGTAGGAACTCAACAGGTCAGGCAACGTCTATGGAAAAGAGTAAACAGTCAACATTTTGGGCCAAGACCCTTCATCAGGACTGGAAAGAAAGAGGAGAAGTAAGAATAAGAAGGTGGGGGAGGGAAGGAAGAAGTACAAGATGGTAGGTGATTGGTGAAACCAGGAGAGGAGGACAGTGTGAAGTAAAGAGCTGGGAAGTTGATTGGTGAAAGAGATAAAGACCTGGAGAAGGAGGAATCTGATAGTTGAGCATAGTCTGCTTACTTATTTCAATAGATGCTGCCTGGCCTACTGATAATTATTCATCATCCCACCTATAGATTGCTGCAAACATAATAAAACATACTATGGAAAATAGTGCTCTGAGCAGAGTAAAGTTTTAACTTCAGATTGGGTTTGAGAAACTTTTGTCTGAACCTAGTATCTTAAACTTAACTGAAGCAAATGGTATGATGGTATTACAGTACCAGCAACCCAAGTTCAATTTCCTCTGCTGTCCATAAGGAGTTTGCATGCTCTCTCCTAAGAATGTAGGTTTCCTCTAGGTGCTTCAGTTTCCTTCCACATTCTAAAGACGTATGGTTTAGTAGGTTAATTGGTCACATGGATGTAATTGATTGGTGCAAGCTTACTGGGCTGGAAGAACCTGTTACTGCGCTATATCTCTTTTTTAAAAAAAGGACAAAGTTGGCTTAAGCGGTCTGAGAAAATAGATTAAGGGGTAAAGTAGCAGTACAACAGTGGCAGGTGTTTGAGGCATTTATTAAATCTCATTAAAGGTACACTCCAGTTGAAAGGACAGTCTTTAAAAGAAGGATGAATCTTCCATGGCCAACTAAAGAAGTTAAATGTGGTATTAAACTGAAAGAAATGGCATACAATGCTATTGACCAGAACACAATAATTTTTTTAAAAAAGCAAAGGATGTCTGTATATTAAGAGAGAGGAGATAGAATTTGAGAGTACACCAGCACATAATGTAAAAACTTATTGTTAGAACTTCTATACATTTAGAGAAATCTAGTCGTTTGTTTGTCCCTTAAGGGATGAAAAAGAATAATTAATAATGGGAAATAGAGAAACTGCAATATTTTGCATCCATTTTTGTGGTAGAAGATTAAATGCATTTCAATAGTAATAAATAATCACATGTGTATATGGACGAACTTAAAACAATGTCTACAACTGCAAATGAAACATTGGAGATGATGCTTGCGTGCTCAGAAATAGCTGCAGAGATGGTGGTTGTATTGGTTGTAATCTACCAAAGTTTCATGGATGAATGGAGAAATCCACAAAGACTAAAAATCCACACATCTAACACCCACTAGAGAGAGAGAAAAAGTAACAAATTTTTAGCCAGTTATCCCAAGTTCATTATTCCAAAATTGCTGGAATCTTTTGTTAAGGATGTAATAAGATATGTAATAGTATCAAGCTGACCTAACATGACTTTATGAAAGAAAAACTGTCAGATAGGATGTAGGGAACCAGTAGATTTCTGAAGGCATTCAATAAGGTGCCACATAAGAAGTTACTACACAAGACAAGAATGCAAATGGTTGTGGGTAACATGTTGTCATAGATAGGCGACTGACAAACTAACAGAAAATAAAGTGTCAGAGTAAATGAGTCACTTTACAAAGCATCAGCAAATCTGTATTTGATCTCTCCATATGTGGAGGATGCAGATTTGAAGAAGTGCTAATGAATTCTGCTTCACCTGGAGAGATTCTGGCAAGTTTTATCACCAGAGCAAATATGACAAATATGGGAAGGAGGAACAAGCAGAAAGGAACGAATCCTTACAGGAGGCAGAGTCGGAGGAATTTGAGACAAGATAGCACTGGAAATCTGGGAGTTTGTAATTTATGTTAGTATTCAGCCTATCCTCTGGGGTAGAGATGGAAAGATCCAGAAAGACAAGAGAAGAAATCAAGGGCTTTCTGCATAGGTAGACTCCAAGAGTAAGTGGGCAGTGCTGATGAATGGGACACAGTCTCAGTGCTGTTCCACTTGTCCTGTACCGAACCTTTGGAATTGAAATTGGGTAATCATTATTCAGCTTTACCTCTCAGATAATCTTTCTCAGGCATAAAGGCAGTTATAAAGATCTGTTGTAAACTTGGTGTAACTGAAAGGTTCAGTGAGGTCCAAAAGTCATTGCATTATATAATGAAGAGACTTCGTGACAAAGATCATGTATTCCCTTGTTGTTTTCATCAGGGAATATGTAAGTGATCCAAAGGATGATCAAAATCTCATGGAAATATTATACAAAAATAAATGCTACTTCGTGAAGTATTGCTTTTTGTAAGGATGATATTGTTAAAGAAAACATAATTCTTTCCCATTTTTTTTCTCCATTGAACATTGCATGTTTTTCTCCATCAATCCAGGAGATAAAAAAGGAATGGGGACAAAGAAATACAATTTGACTTAATCTAGGTAACGTTAAAGTAGAAAGGATGCAGAAACAACAAATTTAAATAAATAAATTTAATGTGGACTTTTTATCATCATCAATAGTGCCACACAGACTCAAACAGCTGCCACTCAAATAGTTTCTTCAGATGATGCTCTGTGTTCTCTACATTATTTTGAACAAGCTTACGTATGTAATATGACTACAATAAGGAGCAAAGTTAGGAAACATTTTTCCATCAGGTATGCTCCAGCATCTGATCCTGGTTGGTTAATTTTCTCCCTATACCCCATTCTCTTGACTTCTCCCTGTAACATTTGACACACTTACTAATCAAAACCTATCACCCCTTGCTTTAAATACACTCAATGAATTCCATTTATTTATCTCCCTCTAGTTTAATAAATTCCTCCTCATCTGTGTTCTAAAGTGATGTCCTTCTATTCTGAATCTGTAGCCTCTGGTCTTTGACTCTGCCACTAATGGAAACAACCTCTCTATGTCCTCTCCTTCTACTCCTTTCAATATTCAAGAAGTTTCAATGAGATCCTCCCTCATTCCTTTAAACCTAAATGAGTACAGGCCCAGTACTATTAAATATTCCTCATATGTTACCCCCTTCATTCCTGAGGTCATTCTCGTGAGCCTCCTCTGGACCCTCTCCAATGTCAGCACATCATTTCTTAGATACAGACCCCTACAGTGTTCACAATACACCAAATGTGATCTGACCAATGTCTTATAAAGCCTCAGCATTACGTCTTTGTTTTTGTATTCTAGTCCTCAAAAATGAATGCCGACATTGCATTTGCCTTCCTCACTGTGGACCCGACCTGCAATTTAATCCTTAGGGAATCCTTCAGTGAGTCTCCTAAATCCCTTTGTACGTCCAATTTCTGAGTTTTCTCCCCATTTAGAAAATAGTCTACTCCTTTATTCCTTCTACTAAATCACATGTCCATACACTTGCCTAAACTGTATTCCATCTGCCACTTCTTTGACCATTCTTCTAAGCTATCCAGGTCATTTTGTGGACTCCCTGCTTCTTCAATCCTACTTTTCCCCCTACTTATCTTTGTATTGTCCACAAACCTGGCCAGAAAGCCATTAACTCCATCATTAACATGAAGAGCAGAGCAGAGGATAATGGCATCTAACGGCAACTTCTTAATTTGCATCTTCGGAAGCAGCTCTATTTCTACCCTTATTATCTCTTTTTTTCCCCTTTTAAGGTTCTTTTGAAGACCCTGACCTGGAGTTACACACTGACTTTGATTCTTTGCAGGAATGGGACCCGTTCTCAGGGCCTCACGACCAGCCACTTGTTGATACACCAAGGATGTGGCCTGGAGGACTAGCACACCTTCAGGGTGCCAGATTTTCATGGCTCTGGAGGCGGCGGGTTCGAGGTCAGTGCCGCTTGATGTGTCATGCGAGTACTCGGAAGATCAAAAACAGCGTGCTGGCTGTGTGCCCAGAGACCAGAGTTCTTTGGGCACAGAGCTCGGAAAAAGCAACACAACAGACTTTTAACACCATAAATCAGCAAGTTGTTTTCTTATCTCTCCGCTTTCACTGTGAAATGGAGACAACTCTTTTTACCTTAATAGGGAGATGTGGTATATGGCCTGTGGTATGTCAAATTACCAGATGGATGAGTAGTCTTTGGGATACTGCTAGTCTGTATTTTTATTGATGCTTTGCTGCACGCTTGAGTGCTCGGTGGAGGATACAGATGCTTTTTTGTTGGTGGGGGAGGGGGTCGTCGCTTTGCTGCTGCTTATATGTGGGAGGGGGAGCAGGGGATGCTTTGGGGTTTTAACATTTAACTGCCATTCATTCTTTGGGGCACTCCTCTGTTTTTATGAATGGTTGTGAAGAAAAAGAATTTCAGGATGTATATTGTATACGTTACTCTGACATTAAATGTACCTTTTGAAACATATAACGTGAAAAGTAGCAGACCCAATACCAACCCCTGCAGAACACCATTAGTCACTGCCAACCAAATGAAAAGGCTTCATTTATTCACACTCTTTGCCTGCTACCAGTCAACTAATCTTCTCTCCATGCTAGAAACTTTCCTGTAATACCATAGGCTCTTATCTCATTTAGCGACCTCATGAGTGACACTTTGTCAAAGCCCTTCTGAAAATCCAAATAACATCTACTGACTCTCCTTTGTCTATCCTACCTGTTGTTTCCTCAAAAATTCCAACAGGTTTGTCAGTCAAGATTTTCTCTTAAGGAAGCCATGCTGACTTTGGCCTATGTTATCATGTGCCTCCAAGTACCCCAATACCTCATCCTTAATTCCTGACTCTATCACCTTGCCAATCACTGAAATCAAGCTAACTGGCCTATGATTTCATATCTTTTGCCTTCCTTCCTTCTTAAAGAGTGGAGTGACTTTTGCAGTTTCCCCTTCCTCTGAAACCATTCCAGAATCTAGTGGTTCTTGAAAGATCACTGTTAATGCCTCCACAGTCTCTTTAGCTAGACATTGTTTAAGTAAACATTGGAACATTAAAAAAAAGATATCTGAATCTCCATAGTTATCTCTTCTTTTTCCTGGATTCAGTGGGCGTAACGCAAAACTCACAATTTGGTTTTAGCATGATCCTGAACCATGAATGAACTATTCTCAAATAGTGAGCAGACCGAACAGCATTTCATAGTCTGCCTCATGCTGCAATTGCAGGTATCAGGTATTGTGGAAAGACCCCACTTCAACTTGGCTGAAGTCAAATTGAAAATAAAATTTATTATCAAATTATGTGTATGTATACTACCTTGAGATGAATTATTTTGCAAGCATTTACAGGAAAATAACAAAACACAAAAGAATTTATGAAAAACATACATAAACAAAGACTGACAAACAACAAACAGGCAAAAAAGACAAAATGTGCAAATAAAAAATAATACTGAAAACATGAGTTGTAAAGAGTCCTTGAAAGTGAGTCTGTAGGTTATGGAATCAGTTCAGAGTTAGAGTGAGTGAAGATATCCATGCCATTTCAGTAGTCTGATGGTTGTAGGCTGATTACGATTCTGAACCAGGTGATGTGGTAGCTGAGGCTCTTGTCCTTCCTCCCTGATGGAAGTAGTGAGTAAAGAGCTGAATGGAGAAAGTCCTTAATGGTGGCTGCTGTTTTCTTGTGCCAGCGTACCATGTAAATATGCTCATTGGTGGGATGAGCTTTACCTATGATGCACTCGGCTGTATCTACATTTTATGTAGACTTTTCCATTCCTGGTCACTCATGTTTTCATACCATGCTGGGAGACAATTGATTGGGATACTCTCCACTGTGCATCTATAGAAATCGGTCAAAATTTTTGGTGATATGCCAATTCTGTACTAACTTCTAAGCAAGTAGGGGGACTACTTCTAAGCAAGTAGCGTATAAGGGCCATCCTTCATTGTGATGGCCCTTATACGCTGGTCCCAGGAACTTACTGATCCTCTCCACCTCCATTCCCTGAATGAGGACTGGCTCATGGACCTCCAGCTTCTTCCTCTTGTAGCTAATAATCAACAGCTTAGTTTTGCTGATGTTGAGTAAGAGGTTGTTGTTGTGGCACCGTACAGCCCATCCAGATGATCCATTCCTCATCTGCTCTTGGAGAAAGCTATTCATAAAGACTAATAAGCACAGAAGATGCTAGAAATCTGAAATAAAAGCAGCAAATGCTAGAAAATACTCAAGAGGTTTGGCGGTATCTGTGAAAAGTCAACAGTTAAAATTTCAGGTCAGGGACTCTATCAGATGATCGTCAAGCTGGTCAGGTTTCTATTGCAGCCAGCAGTGGTGCTGCTGAGGTCATTTAGCACTGGATCAATTTATTTTGCTTGGGAGGAGCATTTTCTCTCTGTATCAGCACACAGGGCACTGGAATAATGAGGGGCAAGTACAGGGGTTCTGACTGTGAGTGATAATGTAACCATTCCAGCTGCTGTACAGCATTTCCTTCACATCCACAGCTGAGGAGAGTGGCCTGTGATTTGTCTGGCTTTGTTTTGCAGTTTTACTTTAGTTTGCAGGACAATAGCTAATCTCACTGAGCAGTGCCACTGCTATAGTATCCCCAGTTATCATCATATCATTGGTATAGGTCAAACTGCATGTTTGGATAGATGAGTTGGCCAATTGTCTGAATGTTACAGAGCAAGGATGCTAGCCTGCTTCCTCACAAGCATCAGAGGTTGTGCTTTTTTGCCAAGTTCCACATTAAACGTTGGCAAGTGGTTCGATCTTAAAAAAAAATCAAAGATTGACAGTGTTGTATGCTGTTGAGGGATTTACAAATCAACATCAATAATTAGGCAGTTTTTATGGTGAAGCAACATAATGCATTTGATTTATTTATTGGTTAGGTGGTTATGGTTACTTGTGATGAAACTACTCAGAGATGGCAAACCAACAGCACATGTGCCCGAGATGGCTGTGCAAAACTGTGGTTGACTCACAGCATGCAGTGCTGCCCTTCTAATCTTCAAACCCCATCCATAATGAAAAGATGCATAATGATTATTTTTAAGTTTAAGTTCAAGTTTATTGTCATTGAACCTTATACATGTGTACCACCAGGCAAAACAACATTCTTCTAAA
This sequence comes from Hemitrygon akajei, assembly GCF_048418815.1. NCBI lineage: Eukaryota > Metazoa > Chordata > Chondrichthyes > Myliobatiformes > Dasyatidae > Hemitrygon > Hemitrygon akajei. The sequence goes on from NC_133126.1 coordinate 140,275,941, forward strand.
CCAAGGTACACAAAAAAGTGTATATAACATCAATACACAACACATAACGTAATATTACCTAAACAAATTAACAAATAATAATATGCATTTATGACACAAAACATAGAAAGATAGAAAACCTACAGCACAATACAGGCCCTTCGGCTCACAATGCTATGCCAAACATGTACTTATTTAGAAATTACCTAGGGTTACCCTTAGCCCTCTATTTTTCTAATCTCCATGTACCTATCCAGGAGTCTCATAAGACCCTTTGTATCTGCCTCCACCACCATTGCTAACAGCCCATTCCGCGCACCCACCACTCTGCGTTAAAAAACCTTACCCTTCAGATCTACTCTGTAGCTACTTTCAAGCACCTTAAAAGTGCGCCCTCTCGTGTTAGCCATTTCAGCCCTGGGAAAAAGCCTCTGACTATCCACACAATCAATACCTTTTATCATCTTAGACAGAGGTTGAAATATAAACAGTATAATGCTACTGGTGCTTCATAGGTGAAGAGGCGGATGGTGGCAGGGAATTCAGTAATCTCACAGCCTGGGGGAAGAAGCTGTTTCCCATTTTAACAGTCCTTGTCCTAATGCTACGGTACCTCCAGCCTGATGGTAGAGGATTAAACAGATTGTTGAATGGATGGGAGGGATCATTGACAATATACTCTGCGCTCCTGATAAATATCTTGGATGGGTGGAAGAGAGACCCCAATAATCCTCTCACCAGTCCTAGCAATTCTTTGTAAGGACTTGCAGTCAATTGCCTTGCAATTTCCATACCAGACGGTGATTCAGCTTGGTGTTGAGGAACCAGCTAAGATCGCCCATTATGTGCACTCCCAGAAACATGGTGCTCCCAGCTCTCTCCATGGAGGAGCCGTTTATGTGCAGTGAGGAGTGGGCAGCCTACACCTTCCTAAAGTCCACAATCATCTCTTTGGTCTTGTCCACATTGAGACTCAAGTTGTTGTGCTCACACCATTCTACCAGCCACTCTACCCCCTCTCTGTATGCCATCTCATTGTCATTGTTGATAAGGCCAGCCACTGTTGTGTCATCAGTAAACTTAATGACTGAAATTGAAATGGATCTCGTAGTGTAGTCATGCGTTAGCAGCATGGAGAGCAACTGCTTTTTTCACTGCCAATTGAACCAGAGAATGGTGTTTGGCAACCTGGAGTGGTAAGATTTGTTCACAGGAAATGGCTCACATGGCTTGGTGTCTGATAGAGAGTTGTGAGAACATGTGATGTGGGATGATATGTTTTAAAATCCTCGCAGACCTGATGCATATATCAGTATACGGATAGTAAATGGTTGCCATTGGTTTCGCTCTGCTTCTATTGTTTATTCTGTCATTTGTGCTATTCAGTGATAATGATGGTAAATACTGTATGTAGTTTAGCACATCCATGAATATTCATGTGAGTCATTATTTTCAATGATGAACTTGGTCAAGACTAATTATAATAGACTTACCGATGAAACTAGTGCTACATGTATAGCTCTCAAAACAACCAAATACTATCAGACATAAAGTTTTTGTCATCGTATATACTCCCCATGAGCATGTGGCTTTCCTCCGTATGTTCCAGTTTCCTCCCACACTCCTATTACGTGTGGGTTAGTTGGTCACATGGCTGTCATTGGACGGTGCAGGCCTTTTAGACCCACAGGACCTTTTACTGTGCTGTATTGTTAAATTTTTTAAAAAATCTCTGTTCAAAATTACAGCGGATTTTTTTTAGAAGATGATCTCTAATTTGGACACATGCTCACAAAAATATTTGCATCCTGACAGAGGTAGAAATAATGAATTCAATTTATGTATTTGGGAAGACTTATGATTTATTTAAGATCACTACCTTTTCAAAAAATATGTTCATACAAATCTGTAGACCCTAAACAGAGAATTTTTAGTTCTGTTTAGTATTACAATTTTCAACTGATTTAAATGTTCCAAAAATTTTTGTTAGGGAACATATTTAGTAAAGTAAAATTTTATTTACTTCCTTCTGTTGTAGATTTTAGTATAGCAATAGAATCATAGAGCATGACAGCACAGAAACAGACCTTCGACCTATCAAGTCCATGCAGACCTGTTTTTCTGCCTAGTCCCATTAACCACACCCATAACATAGCACCATAACCCTCTATATCCCTTTTATTCATGTACCTATTCAAACTTCTTGCAAATATTGCAATTGAACCCGCATTCACCACTTCCGCTGTCAGCTATTCCACAGCCACACCACCTTCTACGTGAAGGACACCCCCCCCCCCCCCCCCCCACCTTCAGGTTGTGCTTAAATAGCTCACCATTCACCTTAATCCTATGACCTCCAGTTCTAGTCTCAATTGAAAATGTTTGCAGGTGTTTACATTATCTATACCCTCATAAGTTTGTATACATCTGTAAGACCTCTCCTCAATCTCATCTGCTCCAGGGCTTGACACAGCTTAAATGCCATCTAGTAATTTGCTAATGTTGTTGTTGGCAAGGAGGTGTGCAGGAGTGAGATAGATCATCTGGTTGAGTGGTATCAGAACAAAAGCCTCACACTCAGTGTTAGCAATAACAAGGAATTGAAAGTGGACCTAAGGAAGGGGAAGTAAGGGGAACACACACCAGTCCTCACCAAAGGATCAGTGGTGGAAAGGGTAAGTAGCTTTAAGGTCCTGAGGAATAGCATTTTAGTGTATCTATTCTGGGTGCAACACATGGATGCAATCATAAAGAAGACAAACCAGTGGCTGTACTATATTAGGAGTTTGAGATATGGGATGTCATCAAAAATCCTTGCAAACTTCTATAGATATTCAGTGGACCAGAGCCTGGTTTGGAGGCTCCAATGCATAGGATCACAAGAACCTGCAGAGGGTTATAGACTTATCCAGTTTCATCGCAGACACAACTGCTTTTTCAAGAGGTGGTGCCTCATGGAGGCAAAATCCATCACTGAGGACCCTCATCATCCAGAATCATCCTCTTAGCATTATAATAATTAGGGAGGACCTATGGAAGCCTGAAGACCCACATTCAATGTTTAAGAACAGTTTCTTCCCCTCCACCATCAGGTTTCTGAATGGTCCATTAATATATCAACACTACCTCATTATTCACCTTTTGTATTATTTAACTGTTTTTTGTAATTTATAGTGATTTTTATGTCTTGCACTATACGGCTGAACTTTGCCATGGATGGCCCCAAGTCTGGCTGTGGAAGGAGGGTTGGGCATGTGGCTAACATCCCCATCCTGTAAAAACCCAGAGTCACAGAAGCTCCAAAGACTTCATCCCTGGGAGAGGAAAGATCTTCAAAGATGGGTACACCAGGGAACAACAGGCTCAGGACAGAGGACACTGGAAAGCTGCTCTTGGCAGCCTTTGTTCCAGTAAGGGTAATGGGTTTTTGAAGAAGAAGAAAACTGTTCTGCTGCTGCAAAACAATAGATGTCATGACATATTGTTTGTCAGTGATACTAAGCCTGATTCCAATTCTGATTCTGATCATGGCTGAAATTCAACATAAGATGATGACTTTCTTTTTGGAGATACAGGAGATATTGACAATTCTCCATTTGTAGTCTTCCTGCAGTGTGGTGTGAACTATCAACTTGTATTTAAGATGTTCTCATATTGATATTAGTAATATACATTTAGTACTAGATATTTACACCTAGTAACAATGAGAAGTGTGACATACTGCATGTCCGTGTTAGAATGTAACTTTGAGGTGATTATGTTCCCATGACATTGCTGTTCAAATTTCTCATTCTCAAAGTCTCATCAGCTGACAAAATAACATTAGTGAGTTGCTACAGATCATTCTGTATTTATTATATACGCTACAACCAACACAAATGCATGATCGAATCAAGAGGTATTTGGTTCAGACACGGGCAATATTCAGCTGCCCTACAATATGTGCAGAACATTAAATTTCTTACACTGTGGGGTTGCATCCATTGAGTAGGTGGTGAGTGTTGTAACATATTCTTGGTTTGCCCATTATAGGAATTAATAAACCTGGAGAGTTAAAACTTGTATTTCAGAAGGCTAAATTCCTGTCCTACTCTTCTAGTAATTGTGTTGCTATGGCTAATCGAGTTTAAGTTCTCTTCAGTAACTTTTCATTAGGTTGATATTATCATCTTATACATGTGTTTAATATTCTCATTATACTTGTATGTCAACATCATTAACAAAATAATGAGAGCCTTAAATTGTGATTATACTCCCTCCTTGCAAATCTCACTGCTTTATCACAGTTCTCAGAATATCCTGAAGCAATCCTCATTCAATAAATTACTTCGAAGTACACAGACAACTATTTTGGCAGAAGTACAATCTTACAAATGGCAGCAAACAAAATGAATGATTTTTAGCTGTGAGGCTTGATGGAAGAATATTGGCCAGTCAACCAGGACTTGAAATCATGCCATGAAATCTGTCACAACCGGCAGAACAGGCAGAGAGATTAATATCTTTGCACCCAACAATACACGCGCTTCTGTCTGCACTAAGCTATCGCTATCATGCATAGCTTTGGGGATGAACTCAAATATACTACCATTTCTCTTAGGGCTCAAAATGATATTATATAAACCACTTTCATGTGGTAAGTTTGGGAATGAGAAAACACCGTGCCTGAAGGGAATTCTGTTTATGACTCTCTGACTAGCTATAACATTTTGATTAATAGCCAGCTGTACTGTTATCTGTGCCATTAGTACACCGAATAGAACAGAAAGTTACAGATGATGGCATCATTCTGAGAAAATAAACCAGGCTTTGCTGCAGAAAATATGAACATCACATCATGTTTTCATATCAGCATTGGGTAGCTCTGATGCCAAAGGAGCAACATAATGATAATTCATCATAAATGGTGTGGAATGCATTTCCAGTCAGGTTTTAGAATGCCATGCAAAGTAGTTTCTAAGTTACATTAGTCCACTGTTTACATCTTGACTCACTGTCCATTAATCAATTCAACTTTAGAGACTGAATAGATTACAAAGTTGCACTCAAAGAATCTTATTGTCAACCTGGTGTTTGCTCTGGAATTTGCTTGACTATATATATGAAAGCTGAATGAGGATCTTGTATCCGAAATGCAAAGATCATATAATAGAAATAATATCCACATTTATTGAAGCAATCCACACAAAATGCAGGAGGATCTCAGCAGGCCAGGCAGCATCTACGGAAAAGAGTACAGTCGATGTTTCGGGACGAGACCCTTCGGCCGAACTGGAGCATTAGCGGCGAACCAATCAATTCAAAGAGAGAGAGCTTCGCACAGATTGGGGAGAGAAGTTTAAAAAAGAAGCATCTCACGGGACTCGGCGGATTAGCAGCAGACCAATCTATTCGTAGAGAGAGAGATTTTCGCACAGGTCGGGGAGAAAAATTTAATAAAGGAGCATTTCCCGGGGCTCGGCGCATTAGCAGCGGACCAAATGATTTGAAGAGAGAGAGAGCTTCGCACAGGTCAGGGAGCAGAGTTTTAAAAAGGAGCAGTTCACAGGGCTCAGCATGTTAGAATAGTGGGTATGTCTATGAGGCCAGTTTTCTGTTCTAGGTGTCAGATGTGGGATGTTCGGGAGACTTCCAGCCTCCCTGATGGCCACATCTGCACCAGGTGCATCGAGCGACAGCTCCTTAGAGACTGAGTTTGGGAAATGGAGCTGCAGATCGATGACCTTCGGCTTGTTAGGAAGCGTGAGGAGGTGATGGACCAGAGTTATAGACAGGTAGTCACCCTGGGGCCACTGGAGACAGATAAGTGGGTGGCTTTCAGGAGAGGGAAGGGAGGGCATCAGGTAGTGGAGAGCACCCCCGGGGACAACCTACCTGGGGGAAGCAACAGTGGCACTGAGTCTGGCCCTGTGGCTCAGAAGGGTAGGAAATGGAAGAGGAGGGTGGCAGTAACAGGGGATTCTATTGTTAGGGGGACAGACAAGTGATTCTGTGGACACAGGAAAGAAACGCGATGGTAGCTTGCCTCCCAGGTGCCAGGGTTCATGAAGTCTCTGAACACGTCGACAATATCTGGAAATTGGAGGGTGAGCAGCCAGTGGTCATGGTACATACTGGTAACAATGACATAGGTAGGAAAAGGGTGGGGTGGTCCTGAAAGCAGAATACAGGGAGTTAGGAAAGAAGCAGAGAAGCAGGACCTCAAAGGTAGTAATCTCGGGATTGCTAACTGTGCCATGCAACAGTGACTATAGGAATAGAATGAGGTGGAGGATAAATGTGTGGCTGAAGGACTGGAGCAGGGGGCAGAGATTCAGATTTTTGGATCATTGGGACCTTCTCTGGGGCAGGTGTGACCTGTACAAAAAGGACGGGTTGCACTTGAATCGGAGGGGAACCAATATCCTGGCAGGGTGTTTTGCTGTTGGGGAGGGTTCAAACTAGATTTACAGGGGGGTGGGAACCGAAGTGAAGAGGCAGAGGATGGGGAGGTTGGAGCACAAGCAGAGACAGCTTGTAGGGAGTTTGTGAGGAAGGATAGGCAGATGTGAGAGCAAAGATGCACATAGCCTGATGGTCTGAGATGTGTCTATTTTAATGCAAGGAGTATCGTAAACAAGGAGGATGAACTTAGATCATGGATCAATGCATGAAACTGTGAGGTTGTGGCCATCACAGAGACTTGGATGTCTCAGGAGCAGGAATGGCTGCCTGGTGTGCCAGGCTCCAGATGTTTCAAAAAGAACAGAGAGGGAGGCAAAAGAGGTGGGGACATGGCATAGGTAATTATGGATAGTGTCACAGCTGCAGAAAAAGAGGAAGTCATGGAGTGATTGTCTACTGAGTCAGTGTGGGTGGAAGTCAGAAACAGGAAAGGAGCAATAACTCTACTGGGTGTTATTTATAGACCCCCCCAATAGTAACAAGTATATTGAGGAGCAGATAGGGAGGCAGATTCTGGAACAGTGCAATAATAATGGGTTGTTTTGTTGGGAGATTTGAGCTTTCCTAATATTGGTTGGCATCTCCTTAGCACAAGGGGTTTAGATGGGGTGGAGTTTGTTAGGTATGTTCAGGAAGGTTTCCTGACGCAATATGTAGATAATGTCACGTCTCTTGGTGGCAGAGCATTTTGGAGGTAGTGACCACTACTCTATCTCCTTCACCATAGCGCTGGAGAGGGATAGGAGCAGACAATTTAATTGGGGTAGGGGAAAATATGATGCTATTAAGCAGGAACTTGGGACCATAAATTGGGAGCAGATTTTCTCAGAGAAATTCATGGTAGAAATGTTGCAAATGTTCAGGGAACCTTTGCATGGAGTTCTGCATAGGTATGTTCCATTTAGACCGGATAAGGATGGTAGAGCTAAAGAATCATGATGTACAAAGTATGTAGAAAATCTAGCTAAGAAGAAAAGAAAAGCTTATGAAAGGTTCAAGAAACTAAGTAAAGTTAGAGCTCTAGAAAATTACAAGGTTGCTAGGAAGGAGCTTAAGAATGGAATTAGGAGGGCCAGAAGGGGCCATGAGAAGGCCTTGCAGAGCAGGATTAAGGAAAACCCCAAGGCATTCTACAACTATGTGAAAAGCAAGAGGATGAGCCGTGTGAGAATAGGACCAATCAGGTGCGATAGTGGAAATGTCTGCATGGAGTCAGAGGGGGTCGTGGAGGTACTTAATAATAACTTGGCTTCAGTATCCTCCAGGGAAAAAGACCTTGGCAATTGTCGGGATGACTTACAGTGCACTGAAATGTTTGAACATATAACATTAAGAAAGAGGATGTGCTGGAGTTTCTGAAAAGCATTAAGTTAGACAAGTCACCGGGACCAAATGAGATATACCCCAGGCTACTATGGGAGTCGAGGGAGGAGAATGCTGAGACTTTTACAATGATCTTTGAGTCATCAATAGGGCTGGCAGAAGTACCAGAGCATCGGAGCGTTGCAAATGTTATTCTGTTGTTCAAGAAAGGGAGCAGAGATAACCCAGGAAATTATAGACCAGTGAGTCTGACTTCAGTGGTAGGCAAGTTGTTGGAGGAGATCCTGAGAGGCAGGATTTATGAGCATTTGGAGAGACATAATCTGTCCCTTTAAAGGGATCGGCAGCATGACTTTGTCAAGGGCAGGTTGTGCCTTATGAGCCCGATTGAATTCTTTGAGGAAGTAACAAAACACATCGATGAAGGTAATGTATGTAGTGTACATGAATTTCAGTAAGGCATTTGATAAGGTTCCCCATGCAAGGGTCCTTCAGAAAGTAAGGAGGCATGGGGAGTCAAGGAGACTTTGCTTTCTGGATCCAGAATTGGCTTGCCCACAAAAGGCAAAGGATTGTTGTAGATGGTTTGTATTCTGCATGAATGTCGATGACCAGACGTGTTTCACAGGGATCTGTTCTGGGACTTCTCTTTTTTGTGATTTTTATAAATGACCTGGATGAAGAAGTAGAAGGGTGGGTTAGTAAGTTTGCTGATGACACAAAGGTTGGGGTGTTGTGGATAGTCTGGAGGGTTGTCAGAGGTTGTAGCAGGGCATCAGTAGGATGCAGAACTGGGCTGAGAAATGGTAGATGGACTTCAACCCAGATAAGTATGAAGTGGTTCAATTTGGTAGGTTCAATTGGAAGACAGACTATGATATAAATGGTAAGACTCTTGGCAGCGTGGAGGATCAATGAGATCTTGGGGTCCGTGTCAATAGGACACTCAAAGCTGCTGCACAGGTTGACAATGTTGTTAAGAAAGTGTTGGCATTCATCAACCATGGGATTGAGTTCAAGAGCCATGAGATAATGTTACAACTATATAAGACCTTGGTCAGACCCAAATTGGAGTATTGTGTTCAGTTCTGATCACCTCACTACAGGAAGGGTGTGGATACGGTAGAAAGAGTGCAGAGAAGATTTTCAGGGATGTTGCCTGGATTGAAGGACGTACCTAATGAGAATAGGTTGAGTGAACTTGACTTTTTCTCCTTGGAGTGACGGAGGTTGAGAGGTGACCTGATAGAGGTATATAAGATGATGAGAGGCATTGATCATATGGATAGTCAGAGGCTTTTTCCCAGGACTGAAATGGAAAACACGAGGGATCATAGTTTTAAGGTGCTTGGAAATAGGTACCAAGGGGATGTCAGGAGTACGCTTTTCACACGGAGAGTGGTGGGTGCATGGAATGCACTGCCGGTGGTGGTGGTGGAAGCAGATACCTACAACAGGATCTTTTAAGAGCCTCAGAGAGGTGCATGGAGCTTCAAAAAACAGAGGGCTATGTGCTAGGGAAATTCTAGGCAGTCTCAGGAGTAGGTTTCATGGTCGGCACAACATTGTGGGCCGAAGGGCCTGGAATGTGCTATAAGTTTCTATGTTCTATGTTAGGTAAAAAAAAATGAGGAGTCAGTGTTAGAAGGTGGAGGGGGAGGGGAGGAAGAAACACAAGGTGATAGGTGAAACTGGGAGGGAATTTGGGCGAAGTAAAGAGTTGGGAAGTAGGTATCCCTGGAAGAAATTTTGCAGTGCAGTAATCCAATCACAAACAAAAGAAAATCCGCAGATTCTGGAAATCCAAGCAACACACACAAAATGCTGGAGAAACTCAGCAGACCAGGCAGCATCTATGGAAAAGAGTACAGTCAACATTTCAGGCTGAGACTCTTCAGCAGGACTGGAGAAAAAATATGAGGAATCAGTTTATTGATTTTATTTTCCCTCATAAAGTGTTATCTTTTTATCCCCTCCGAGGCCCTTCTGAAAATGCTTCTTCCCTGAATAGGAGCAAGTAACCAAAACTTCAGTCAAGGGTGTTATAAGGAGAGACTAGGTGCTAGGTAAACTGCAGAATTAGTCTGGTGAAGATTCAGTATCTTTGTTTTCCATGAAGCTTACTTCATCTCATAATTCCTCAACCCTACATAAAATGCAAGCACACATATCATTTGCTTCCTATACCCTCCATTCAATCATCTTCTACCAATCCTGATAGATGATTATCAACAATTTTTTTTATTCTTCCTCAGATTCATGTCCACTAAATGTTACATTGGCTGAACATATTTTATCACAGCCATTCATTGGTGCACTGTTTTTCCCATTGCAGAAAACACCACAAAACTCAGGAGGAGAGGGAGAGAACTGGAGCAGTAGATAATGTCAGTACCTCCATTTGAACTTTGTCGTTTTGTATGTTGCCCCCGAGCCATCAGTCTGTGGTTTTGTATTGTCATGTGCTCCTGTTCTACTCCAGCCCCTGTATCACTGAGTACTCTGTCTCTCACCTGTTTCTCATTATTACCTGTATTGCTGCCACCTGTGCCTCATTGTTCTCCACCTATCATCTGCCTCTCTGTTTATTGCTCAGTGTATTTCAGTCCTGTGTTTTCACTTGTTTGTTGCCAGATTGTGCTAGTGAATTTTCCTGAGCCTTTCTAGCATTCAAATCAGTACTCTGTCCATCTGAATATTGACTCTGCCTGTTTCTGGTGTTTGGATTTCTCTGGATGTTTTGATCTCTGCCTGAACTTTGACACTGACTTTGGTTGCACCTCAGGTTTGTACTCTGTCAGAATATCAACTCTGCCTGTTTCCCAATTCTGTTTGGTTTTTTTTTCCTGGTTTTTCTGGATGTTTTGATCTCTGCTTGAACTTCAACGCTGAGTTTGTTTGCACCTTGTGATTTGTTATTCAATTATGATCACTGTATGCACTGTACTGGGTGTGTGATTGGATCCCTGCTCTAGCATCCCGACAGTACAATCTGGCCAGAATAGATCCAGCAGACCCCTGTTGCCTGAGAGCTGCCCTAGAACAGGGGGTGATGCTGGAGAGACATCAGAACCAGCTGGACTCCATGTTCAGGGTAGTGGAGTTGCTTTCTGCCAATATAGCTGATCTTCTGGAACCAGTCACTCCAGCTGCCCCAGAGCACCCATCAACAGTCTGGGGCTGCATCTTCTTCCCTGCCCTCTGCGTCTTCACATGCCCATCCTGTCCAAGAGCCCTACCTTCCTCCTCCAGAAAAGTACTCAGGTGAGCCCAGTACCTGCCACTCTCTTCTTTCCCAGTGCACCCTCATTTTTAAATTGCAACCAACAACATTTCTGACTGATTGAGCCAAGGTAACTTACATCATCATCCAACTGTCTGGTCTGGTGAGAGAATGGGAACAGCCATCTGGGAGGCAGGCTCACCTTTCTGCATCAGTTTTCAGCTATTTTCTGAGGAGATGAGAGAAGTGTTTGATCACTCCAAACATGGGAGAGAGGCTGCCTGTGAAATGCTGCATATGCACCAGGGGTACAGATCTGTGTCAGATTACAACATAGTTCTGGATCCTAGCCACATCCAGCAGCTGGAACTCGGAAGCACGGTACAACATCTTCCTGAATAGCCTCTCCAAAGACATCAAAGATGTGTTGGTCACCCAGGACGTTCCTGCCTCCTTTGAAGACCTGGTGGATTTGGCCATCCGCATTGATGTTCGTCTTCAGCAGTGCTGCAGAGTGAGGGGTTCCAGAGGGTTTCTGGGGGCACTGGGTGAGTTTTCCAAGCTCCTCATCAGTCTACATTGCCCTGCCATTTGCCTCCATCTACAATTCCTTTTCCAGAGCTGAGGCTATGAAGGTTGACTGTACCCACCTGATGCCAGCTGAAAGACAAAGGAGAATCAGCATCAGTTCCTGTCTGTACTGTGGCTAACCAGACCACTTCATCGCCATCTGCCCAGTACAAGCCAAGTGCTCACCAGTAGGATGAGGAGTACTGGTGAGCGTGACCCCTGTCCGGCCCTCCTCAACGCCATTCACTCTCATACCTGCTTCTCTGGAGTGGGGCATCCAACGACAAGCAGTCTCCATCTTGATCGATTCTAGTGCCGAGGGGTGTTTTATCGATTCCGGCTTGGCTGCCCAGTAGGGATTACCCACATCTGCTCTCCCGTCACCATTAATGGCCAATGCCTTGAACTGTCAGAGACTGGCTAACATCACCCATGTCATGACCCCAGTGAGTCTATTTATCTGGCAGCCATCATGAACAGTTAACCCTTTATGTTATTGACTCTTCTCAAGCTCCCATTGTCCTGGACCATCCCTGGTTAGTCAGACACAACCCCCACGCTGACTGGTTCAGAAGCAAGACTGTAGGCTGGAGCCCATTCTGTCACCACCACTGCCTCTTCTATGCTCGGATCCCCTTGTTTCCAAACCCAGACCCCCCCCCCCCCCCCCCGCAGGAATATCTGCACCTTAGTGCCATCCCTCCTGAATACATCGACCTCAAGGCTGTGTTCAGCAAGTCCCAGGCCACTGCCCTGCTGCCTCATCATCCATATGATTGCACCATTGACCTCTTGCCGGCCACATCTCCCCCAAGGGACCACCTGTATTCCCTGTCCATACCTGAAACAGAAGCCATGAATAAGTATATTCAAGAGTCCCTGGCTGCAGGCATCATCCGGCCATCTTCCTCCCCTGCTGGTGCCAGTTTTTTTCTTCCTTAAAGAAAGACTGCTCCTTGCATCCATGCATTGATTAATGGGGACTGAGTGAAGTCACAGTTAAGAACCGTTGCCCTCTTCTGCTCATGACCTTGACATTTGAACTACTACAAGGAGCCTCAGTTTTCACCAAGCTTGATCTCCGTAACAGCTACCATCTTGTCCACATCTGCAAAGGGGACGAGTGGAAGACGGCCTTCAACACTACCTCAGACTATTACAAGTATCTGGTCATGCCATTTGGTCTCACCAATACCCCCGCAGTCTTCCAAGCCCTGGTAAATGACGTTCTCAGGGACATGCTGAACCAATTTGTTTTTGTGTATCTGGACGACATTTTGATTTTTTTTTTTAAGTCCCTTGCTGAACACACAGGTCAAGTCCAGTGTTCTCCAGCGCCTTCTGGAGAACCAGCTCTTTGTGAAGGCTGAGAAATGTGAGTTTCATCGCAGTACAGTCTCCTTTCTGGGGTATGTAATTTCAGGTGGTTCCATTCAGATGGACCAACAGAAGGTCAAGATGGTGGTCAAATGGCCCCCAACCTTTGACTCATCGGGAGTTGCAATGCTTCTTGGGCTTCGCTAACTTCTATTGCCGCTTCATCAGAAACTACAGTACACCGGCTGCACCACTCACTGCTCTTACCTCATCGGCTGTCAAGTTCTCCTGGTGTCCTGCTGCTGAAAAAGCATTCTCTGACCTGAAAGAATGTTTCACCTCTGCCCCCATCCTGATTCAACCCGACAACGACCAGCAGTTCATTGTGGAGGTGGATGCATCTGACATTGGTGTAGGAGCTGTTCTCCCTCAGCGCTCGGCCAAGGATGGGAAGGTACACCCCTGTGCCGCCTTCTCTCATCACCTCACTCCCATGGAGCGGAATTACGATGTTGGAAACTGGGAGCTGCTGGCTGTGAAGCTAGCTCTGGAGGAGTGGAGGGATAGGCTGGAGGGAGCCAAGGTGCTATTTTTAGTCTGGATTGATCACAAGAAACTGGAATATATCTGTACTGCCAAGCATCTCAACTCCTGTCAAGCTTGTTGGTCCCTGCTTTTCTCAAGATTCAATTTTACTCTGTCCTTCCGCCCCAGTTCTAAGAATGGAAAACCTGATGCTCTCTCCTGAATATTTCCCTTGAGACCCCTAAGGTCCTTGATGTCATCCTCCCTGCTCATTCTCTCGTGGGTGCAGCACAATGGGACATTGAAGCCATGGTGCAAGCTGCTCAGAGTGAAGCAGCCCCCTAGTCAATGCTCTACTAACAGTGTTTATGTTCCCAGTTCTGTCTGCACACAGGTATTGCAGTGAGGTCATTCTTCCTGGTTATCCTGTAACCCTGGAACCAAGCATAAGCAGTTGGAAGTTCTGGTGGCCCTCGATGGGAGATGACATCCGCAACTTTGTCTCAGCCTGCTCGGACTGTGCTCAAGTCAAGGACTCTAACTGGTCACCTGCTGGTCTGTTACAACCCCTGTCTATCCCCAAGAGACCCTGGTCCCACATTGCCCTGGATTTTGTCACCAATCTTCCTCCATCAGTACCATTCTCACAGTAGTTGATTGTTTCTCCAAGTCTGTACACTTCATTCCTTTACCTAAACTCCCCTCAGCCAAAGAAACAGCCAAATTACTAGTACTGCATGTTTTCAAATTACATGGTTTACCTGTAGATGTTGTGACAGACAGGTTCCCTCATTTCACATCTAGCTTTTGGAGGGCTTTCTGTAATCTTCTGGGGGCCTCTGAGTGTGTCTTCAGAATTCCACCCACAGACCAATGGCCAGACCAAGTGGGCCAACCAACAGCTGGAGACAATATTCCAAGAACCCCTCCGTGTGGAGTCAGCAGCTACCCTGGGCCAAGTATGCCATAAACCATCCTCATCCACCAGTCTGTCCCCTTTCGAGTGCTGCCTTGGCTACCAAACTCCACTGTTTCCTGCCCAGGAGGAGAAGGTTGGTGTTCCATCTGCCGAAGCATCAATCTGCCGTTGTCAGCAGATGTGGTGGCGCACTTGCTCTGTCCTTCTCCATGCCTCTGCTAGGATCAAGCGTCATGTTGACCAATATTGCTCCAAGGCCCCACATTACCGCCAGGGGCAGTGTGTGTGGCTTTCAACCCGAGACCTACCCGTTAAGGTGGATTTTTGCAAGCTCACCCCTCGCTTCATCAGCCCCTTTCCCATTGTTAAAGTCATCAGCCCTACTGCCACCCGTCTCAAGCTCCCCTCCACTCTCTGCCACATTCATCTCACCTTCCATGTGTCCCGCATCAAGCCTTTCATGAGCCACCCCCGTGTCCTGTCCCCAACCCCCCTCCCCCACAGCTCATCGATGGGTCAAATTCCTTCATGATGCATCGACTGCTGGACGTTCATCACTAGGACCATGGCCTCCTGTACCTTGTGGATTGGGAGGGCTATGGTCCAGAGAGATACTGGGTCCCCATCCGTAACATCCTGGACTCCATTCTCATCAGGGACTTTCATTGCCAGCACCCAGTTCTACCTGCCATGACACCAGGAGGCTTCCATGGAGGGGTATATTGTTAGTATCTCCAGTTGAACTCTGACTTTGTGTTTACTTTTTTCCCCCTAGCTGTCAGTCTATGGTTTTGTATTGCCACATGCTCCTGTCCCTGCTCCTGTTCTACTCCGGCCCCTGTATTACTGAGTACTCTGTCTCTCACCTGCTTCTCATTATTACCTGTATTGCTGCCACCTGTGCCTCATTGTGCTCCACCTATCATCTGCCTCTCTGTTTATTGCTCAGTGTATCAGTCCTATGTTTTCACCTGTTTGTTGCCAGATTGTGCCAGTGAATTTTCCTGAGCCTTTCCATCCGAATATCAACTCTGTCTGTTTCCTGATTCAGGTTTTTTGGGTTTCTCTGGATGTTTTGATCTCTGCTTGAACTTTGACACTGACTTTTATTTTTGCACCTTGGGATTTTTTAACTCAATTAATATCACTGTGTGCACAGTACTGGACTTGCGATGGATCTCTGCTCCAGTGCTCTGACAGATAATTGCAGGTGAGGATGTACTGGAGTTCTAATTCAGAGCTCCTTGTCAGCAGAAGTGGAGAGATTGTGATCTCCCTGCCAGCTCTGTACTAGGGTAAACACAATGTCACCATAAGCAATCTAATTCTCAGTGATGCTGGCTAGATTTCAACAGTAAAACAAGATTATTTTCTTGAAGATGTACCATTCATATCTTGCTAGTACTGTTATTTTCCTTTCTATGAAAAATTTCAGATGTACAAAAGCAATGGAAGGATCTCAAGTGGTAAGTCACTGAGAATGTGTTTATCATGGCAGTTGTGTTTAAGGTGCAATGGTGTGGCTCTTATTTCTTGAAGGCAAGGCAGTGTATTTTGTAAGGCATTTGACATGGGAGGTTGGTCTAGAAACATAGAAAGTAGGTGCAGGAGTAGGCCATTCGGCCCTTTGAGCCTGCACCGCCATTCAGTATGATCATGGCTGATCATCCAACTCAGAACCCTGTACCTGCTTTCTCTCCATACCCCCTGATCCCTTTAGCCACAAGGGCCACATCTAATTTCCTCTTAAATATAGCCAATGAACTGGCCTCAACTGTTTCCTGTGGCAGAAAATTCCACAGATTCACCACTCTCTGTGTGAAGAAGTTTTTCCTCATCTCGGTCCTAAAAGGCTTCCCCTTTATCGTTAAACTGTGACCCCTCGTTCTGGACTTCCCCAACATTGGAAACAAAGGTTCTGACATTTGGCATTCACGATAAGGTAGTAAATTGGATTAGATATTTTCCTTGTGGGAGAAGCTAGAGAGTGATAGTAGATAGTTGCCGCTCTGACAGGAGACCTGGGATTAGTGGTGTGCCACAGGGATTAGTGCTAGGTCCATTATTGTTCGTCATCTACATCAATGGTCCAGAGGATAATGTGGTTAACTGGATCAGCTAATCTGTAGCTTACACCAGGATTGGGGATGTAGTGGACAGCAAGGAAGGTTACTGTGCCTTGCAGCCAGATCTGGACCAGCTGGGAAGATGGACTGAGAAATGGCAGATGGAATTTAATGCAAAGTGTAGAACCAACTAGGTGAATGGTAGGGCACTGAGGAGTGTGGTAGAACTAAGATCTGAGAAAACAGGTCCATCATTCATTGAAAGTGGGTCACAAGTAGATAGGGTCATTAAGAAATCATTTGGCACATTAGCCCTCAGATGATACTATTGAGTACAGGAGTTGGGATGTAATGTTAAAGTTGTATAAGACATTGGTGAGACCTACTTTGGAGTATTGTGTGTGGTTTTGGTCACCTACCTACCAGAAGGATGTAAATAAGTTTGAAAGAGTACAGAGAAGATTGTTAAGGATGTTGCTAGGTCTGGAGCACCTGGGTTATAGGGAAAGGTTCAATAGGTTAGCACTTTATTCCTTGGAATGTAGTAGACTGAGAGGAGATTTGTTAGGGGTATACAAGATTGAGGGGTATAGATAGGGTAAATGTAAGTAGGCTTTTTTCTACTGAGATTGGGTGGGACTACAACCATGAGTTAAGGGTGAAAGTTGAAAAGTTTAAGGGGAGCATGAGAGGAAACTTCTTCACTCAAAGGGTTGAGAGTGTGGAATGAGCCGCTAGCACAAATGGTGCATGCAAGCTCAATTTCAACACTTAAGAGAAGTTTCAGTACATAGATGGTAGGGGCATGAAGAGCACTGGTCCCAGTGCAGGTCGATGGTATTAGACAGTTTAAATGGTTCAACATGGACTAGATGGGCCAAAGGGCCTGTTTCAGTGCTGTACTTTTCTATGGCTTCCTTGGTGGTTGTTAATTCGGGGAGTAACAACATACAATGTTGGCAAAGCAGTGCAATGAGTCTGTATCAAAGCAAGCAGGCCTCTCCAATCTCTCAGCTGGACATAAATTCCTTTTCCAAGAATCCAGAACAACCAGCCCTTCCATGCTTAGTCTTCACTGGCAATCATTGCAAAGTTGCCGCCTTCTGTGAATATAGTTGCAAATTCTATGGATATACCAGCTAGTTGAGTGGTGTCACAGCAACAACTTTGTACTCACCATCAGTAAGACAAAAGAGCTGATTGTGGACTTCAGAAAGGGTAAGTAAGAGGGAACACAAACCAATCCTCATAGAGGGATCAGAAGTGGAAAGAGTGAAATATGAGGATCTAACCTGGTCCCAACATATCAATGCAGCTATAAAGAAGGCAAGATAGTGGCTATATTTTATTAGGAGTTTGAGGAGATTTTATTTGCTGCTTAAAACACTTTAAAACTTCTACAGGTGTACCCTGGAGAATGTTCTGCATCACTGTCTGGTATGAAGATGGGGTGTCTACTGCACAGGATCGAAACAAGCTACAGAAAGCTATAAAATCAGTCAGCTCTATCATAGGTGCTAGCCTCTGTGGTATTCAAGACCTCTTCACGGAGCGGTTCCTCTGAAGGGACTCCTATCACCAAGGAAATGCCCTTTTCTTATTGTTACTGTCAGGAAGGAGGTACAGAAGCCTAAAGGCACACACTCAGTGATTCAGGAACAGCTTTTTCCCCTCTGCCATCTGATTTCTAAATGGACATTGAACCCATGAACACTACCTCACTTTTTTATTATTTTTGTTTTTGCACTATTTTTAATTTAATTATTTAATATATATATTTGCCATTATTTATTTTTTCTCTATATTTATCATGTATTGTACTGCTGTCACTAAGTTAACCAATTCCATAAGTATGCCAATGATGTTAAACCTGACTCTGAATCTGAACATCAAATGAGCTGACACAGTCCTTGGCCACAGCCTTAGACTTTAGCTGTCAACATTAAGAACAGGCATATTTGTTTTAGAGTATATTATAGGTTTGCTCCAAGCTATTTTCCAGTACGATTAAAGTGCAGTTGTCTCATGGAGAGGTAGAGGTGCAATCTCACTCAGCTTGCTCTGCTTTCCCATCCATCATACAATCGTCAGTCAGACCCTGCTTTGTATGTAGTATGAGGTAAATCACATGGGCTGTGACTGTCATTTCAAAAAGCAGTGTGCTGATGTTCAGCTGACCCTACGTCAGCAAGTTGTAGAGACTACATGGATGTGCAAACTGACCTGTACCACATATCTATTGCTCCTGTCCACTGCTGGATTCCATTTGGAGTCCAATAATAGAACCTGTCCTGCCCTGCATTAAATGGAAAGCACAAACTTTCTCATTTACTTCAAAGGGAATTTTAAGCCTGGTAATCAGGATACAAAATATGAGTTGATTTGTGTTACTTAATTTATTTTGTGTCTTACATTATCAATGATTTGACATGTTTTGTATTGCCTTCTGTTAATTTTTTTATATAATTTACAATTTTAATAATTCTAAATATCTTGGAATAGAAATGATAATTTAAAACTGTTGCAATTACCTCTAAACTTTAACAAATGACTGTGCTCTTCCCCACTTCTAACTCCCTACCAGAGACAGCTAGAGCATACTGGGGTGAGACACAGGAACACTGCCACCTGAGACTTGCTGCTGAGACTCAGCCTCACCTGGCTGGGCATTTCCACGCCGTGACAGATCAGTTTGAGTCTGCATCAAGTGCAGGCTGGCAGAGTTCACAACAGTGGGGTAAGTCAAAATGCATTTGGCCCATTTTTACTGTGGAATGTTACTATATTAATGTGGCTTCATTTAATAGATTCTTATGAAACCAACTCCACAAAATAAATCAATAGTTAAACTAATTTCAGGATAAATGATTTAACATCTTCAGTTGATATCTGTCTTTAAATATATTATGATACACATACATAGTAGAACATAAATAGCATTTTCCTGACTGAGTATATCTTAACAGAAAGGGAATAGTTAAATTCTACTATGCCCAGAACATCAGAAAATCAAAGAATGATTTAATAGCTCTTCCTCACTCTAAAATTTAGTATAATTGGTGCTTTAGTCACTATGCAATAATTCATCATGACTCTTGATTTTTCTCCCTACATCTCCTGAATGCACAAAACATGGCTTCAAAAATGTTGGCAGTCCTCCAATATTTACCCACATTGTCATTATTCATTTACTAGCCTTGATGCTGGAAGTCAACAGACTTTCAGCTACAAATTACATCTACGTGGTGCCTTTGAAATGTAGAGAATGTTTCAAAGGAAAAGTAGTGACATAGCACTTCTGCAAAGGTCAGCTTCATAAGGAGTCTTGATAAATAAAGTAGGACAAGAGGTAACTTGATGGAGAGTTTTGAAAGAGAATTTTGCAGGCTGCAGTGTTTAGAGATTTGATAGTCATCTCCAGAAGCACTTTTGGCTTCCTCTTTCATTTGCAGCATGATATCAGTCCTTATAATCATACCATCTTCATTTCATCAACTTTATTTCCCCATGCCCTATAGCTTCCATTATTTGGCAAGAAATGATTAATCCCTTAAATAAGTCAGGTAGCTTGTTACCATATCCAAAGAGGAATGGAGAATGCAAGGACAGGACCTTGGGGTACTCCGGAGTTGACTATTTTGGCACAGGAGAAGGAGACTGCTCAAGCTGTGCTGGTGGTTTTGAGGTAAGTTGGAATGGAAATGCATGCAGACTATTCTAGTGAGGTAATCACAAAAGACAGACTGAGAAAGTTTAAAAGCATTGATCACATGAGATCAAGAAGGCATGGTATTTCAAGATCAGAGTCGAAGCATGATGGTGTCTACAGAAAAATTGGAAATGGAAGGAGATTTGAATGGTGAATTTGAACTTGGATCTTTATTATTAAGTGGCTTTAATGCAGAGCATTAAATTGTTTTTAAATAATTTAAATGAAATCCACAGCTTTAAACTTAAGCACATCCAACAAGTATTACTGGATAATGATCTCATGAAGGAGGTATCAACCTTGTAAATCCACTTTGCAGGATCTAAATTGTGAAGCACATAATCCAATAGACGTTAGACAGTGCTAAATGATCCCACAACCACTAAGTCAAAGCAGAGCTCAATAACACACCAGGTTTTAAACAAAAAGCAGTATAGATAATCAAAAAGAGATGATGAAAGAAGCTCTATGTACATCCATCAGTATTTAGTCACCAATAACATTTGCACTGGCTTCCTGCCTAAACAACACCAAAATGACTCCACTCCAATATCTCATTGCAGCCTGAAACTAGTGATGAATGTCAAGACAGGGAGATGGGAGTAGTTGCTCCTCTGACAGTGATTGGAACATTAGCAAAATTGAAATAACTTGGGTTTGAAAGAAAAATCTAACTGTGGCTGGACTCTAAACAATTACTAAATAAAATAATTGTTTTCAGAGGCTATTCATCCCAACTCCATTAAAATCTCAGTTTGAAAGGTCTAGTGCACCTATCATGATCTATCCCATCAATCTTTTTCTCTCTGCAATATTGTCTGGAGTGAGGCAATTTATTAAAGATTCCACAGTGCACAAATCCTTTTGCCACTTCTTTGAAAAAGAAGTGATCAAGAGCATTCCAGATCAGCGATAGGACAATACCCAGGCTTGGGTAGATGAGTGACCTATTCCATAAACACCAGAGATTCTGTAGATACTGGAAATCCAGAGTCTGTCTCTCTCACTCACACACACCCCCCCCCCCCCCATCCACCCACCCACCCACCAAACTCAACAAGTCGAGCAGTATCTATGACGAGGAGTAAACAGTCAATGTTGTGTGCCAAGGCCCTTCATCAGGTAAATATTCCTCTCCAAATCACACGTCATCTTGACTTGGACAAAATTAAGTTCCCAACTGAACACCATTCTGGAGGCAACACTGCTACAATGTAGAGTTCAAAAAGATCTATTTTCAAAGGCAATAAAGATAGCCATCTCTCACATCGCATAAAGATGAGTTTTTAAAAAATGGTGTTTTTCTTTCCCTGGCTGGTGACAATGGTAGGCAATTATAACCTGCCAATTTCTGTTCTGAGTATGATCATGTAACACAAAACATACCAAAGAACTAATTCAGGGACTTTTTGATCAGCAGGGCATTAAACCATTAGAAACCAGCTAATTCACTATAGAAAATATGAACTTTGGAAAATGAAACAAAAGAAGAATTGCTTGTGAAACATCTACTAAATTGGAGGGGATAACTGGTTCAGTTTCTTCAGCTGGCAAGAATCCATTCTAAATTATTACTGAAAATGTGACTAGTAAAGTGGTTTTGTTAAAATGATGATATAATATTGGCAACATGCCAGCAAGACATTGTGAATTTGCACTAAAGCATAGCTGTACAGCAGTTGTGCATGGGATAGTGATATCCACAGTAATTCCATCCTCCCACTCATTAAGCCATGCCCAATTAGAACATTGCATTGTTAGGGGAGTCTTCATCCTGAGAGTCAAACATGTCCTTTAGATTGCAGCTTCTCAGCATAAAGCCAGGAATTTTGAACCGTGGCAGATTTGCAAGGATAAAAGCACAGAAGCCCTGTTGGATGGTGGCATCAGGTAAAGACTGAGGTGGCAGCGCTTATTTCATGATGAATTCATTGTGGTGGATAGACATAGCAGCTCTGTCTCAGTCTTGCTCCTCTGACCTGGGTGATCAAGTATCATCCATTCTATCTACTGAGGGATTTTTCTGCTGTCATCCTGGAAGCAGTATACATTCCACCCCTGGCAGATGTCAGCCTGGCACTGAAGGAGCTGAGCAGTGGGATTGGCAGTCCCAAGACAGTGTAGCCTGATGCCTTCCCCAGTATTGTGGTGTCTTCAAACAGGCCAGCTTGAAGATGCCTCTGACAATCAACCACCACCAGTGATGAGGACTGAGAAGGTATGGTCAAGGAAGACCGAAGAGCACTTGCAGGGCTGCTTTGAATTGGTGGACTGGATCACGTTCAGGGGTTTATCTTCAGATCTGAATGAATATGTTATGGCCACCACTAATTTTATGAAGACCTGCATGGACGTGTGTGTGCGCCTTCAAGAACATACAGAATCCTCCCACTCCAGAAGCTCTGAAATGAAACGAGGTGTACAGTCTGCTGCAGAATTGGAGACTGGTCATCCATAAACTATAACAAGTTCAGGTACAGCCTACAGAAGGCAATTATGAAAGTGAAAATGGAATTCCATGTGAAGTTAGACACTATTAGATATACAACAGCAGTGGCAGAGTTTACATGCCATTACTTCCTATACGGCAAAACCTGACTGGGTAAATGACAGTGATGCTTCACATTTTGATGAGCTCAGTGCTTTTTATGCATGTTTTGGAAGAGGGAATAACAGTACACCTGTGTGAATCCCCACACCATCTGGCAAATTTTAGATTTCCATCGTGGAGACTGATGTTAAATCGTCCTTCAAGAGGGTGAACTTTCACAAGACGTCAAGTCCCAATGGTATATCTGGCAGGATACTGAAAATCTGTGCAGACTGACTTCTCAACTTCTACTACAGAAGAGTGAAGACACTCACTAGATGTTTTCATCTAGAGAGGAAGCTTCTTCCTCTCTGCCATCAGATTTCCAAACGGTGAATGAACACACTCTCATTATTCCTCTTTTGCAGTATTCATTTATTTTTGTAACTTATGGTAATTTGTCTTGTCCTCAACTCTGTATGCCCCACAACATTTTCTTCCTCATTTCTTTCTTATTATTGCACAGAAGGAGAATATTTGGACTATTGAGTCCAGGCCAGCTCCCAGCAGAGCAATTTCATCAGTCTCAATTCCCTTCATTTCCTGAAGCACTACAAATTATTTCTCTCACATGGCCAAAAATTTTCCATTGTTTCTTTTTGCCACTTAACTCCATGAGGAGTAATTAACAATAACCAACAAGGAGTAATTTATAACAGCATGCCTTTGGCAGAGTGGCATTCAACAGTGATCTATTGTATGTGATAGCTACAAGAATGTAAAAGTGCACCACAGACAATACCCAAGAATAGGATTGAAACTGGGTTCCTAAATCTGTGAGACAAACTCCTCACAGATTCTCTTTTACTAACTGCTCACTAAATGCTGTAGCTTCTCTTTGAACGCAGCAATTAAATCTATTTCCTCCATCTGTTCAGACAGTGATTCACACATAATGACTAATACTTATATGAAAAATTCTTCCATTATGTCATACCTGGTTCTTCTGTCCCAGACCCATTAATTCCGTGCCTTCTTGTCATGAAACTTCCAACAATGGAAATGGGTTTTCTAATGTATATGAGTTTTGTTCAGACAGTTCACAGTTTTGAATACTTCGATCAAATCAGCTCTCAAACTTTGTTTATCTAACAAGTACACTACAACTTATCAAGTCTTCAATTCCAACCAAAGTTGTATTTCATTGAGCTTGTACATAACATTGATTTTAGGTTCTAAATTTCTAATTATAAACCTTAAGCTGCTCTCTACTTTCTTTATCTTCCTAATTTCTTTCTCCACTGGTCCTATCATGCTTAAAGACTGGTGCACCTATGTTCCCTGTGCATTCTCATTGAATTTTCAGTCTTCCTCCCTTCCACCACACTTCAGGCAGTTTGCAATTTGAGACATCCAAAATGAAGAAAACAGAAGACTTGGTTGTGGTGAGAAAGATGAAAAAAAAGGTGTGCTTAAAAATCGAAACAGAATTTGGGACAGGGATAGTGGAAAAACAAAAGAAAGCTGAGCATGAAAATAAATGCTCAACATCAATTCCTTAGGTCGCTTTGGCAACCGTAATCTTAATAAAAATCCTTGCTACAGCTCTGCCCCTTTCCTTTTCTAGTCCTGATAAAAATTCTCAGCTGGAAACACTGACTGTTCCCTTCTTGATTGCTGCCTGATTTGCTGAGTTCCTCCAGCATTTTGCGTTTGTTGCACAATCTCCTTGGCATTTAGAGCAGGATGGTGCATGTCTTCTCTTCTGGTTAAGTTATCCATATTCAATTGTATGCCACCTCCTTTGAGAGAGGGGTTAAGTGTCATTGAGCATCATGCAAATTGTTAATGCAATTTGTTTCTCATGGTTGAATAGTTGGCAGGGTGTAGAGGCTATAAGAATAGGGGTATGAGACATATGACAGTGCTAAACGTTTGCAGGTGCAGTGAAGCATATGAATGTTTGATAGCAGTCCAATTAAGAGAGATTTTTGCAAATTGAGTGGCAAGGCAATGATGAATTAAGCATCAGCCTGGTATGAAGAATGAATGGGTTGAGTTTTGTCTCCTTAGAACAAAGGAAAGCTGTTTTGATTGAAATATTAAATTTTGCAAGATTCTGAATAAAATAAACAAAAAAGGTTGGGAAAAAGATTCCAAGGGGTATATCTCATAGACACAAGCACTATTTTGAAAAGCATCCGAATTGAATTGACTTTATTTCTTACTTCCTTCACATACACGAGGAGTAAAAATCTGTTACATCTCCATCTAAATGTGCCATGTGCAATCATAGTAATTTATAATAATTCATAATAAATAAAGCAGTCAATGTAATATAGAGTACACTCAAATCAGTGTGAGTTCATCAGTCTGATGGCCTGGTGGAAGAAGCTGTCCCAGAGCCTGTTGGTCATGACTTTTATGCTGCGGTACCATTTCCCAGATGGTAGCAGCTGGAATAAATTGTGGGTAGGATGACTTGCATCCCCAGTGATCCTATGGGCCCTTTTTACACACCTGCCCTTGTAAATGTCCTAAATCATGGTAAGTTCACAACTACAGATGTGCTGGGCTGTCTGCACCACTCTCTGCAAAGTCCTGTGAATAAGGAAAGTACAGTTCCCATACCAGGCAGTGATGCAGCCAGTCAGGATGCTCTCAATTGTTCCCCTGTAAAAAGTTCTTAGGATTTGGGGGTCCATACCAAACTTACTCAACCGTCTAAGATGAAAGAGGTGCTGTTGTGCCTTTTTCACCACACAGCTGGTGTGCACAGACCATGTGAAGTCCTCGATGATGTGGATGCCGAGGAACTTGAAGCTGTTTACCCTCTTAACCCCTGATCCACTGATGTCAATAGGGGCCAGCCTGTCTCCGTTTGTCCTGTAATCTACTACCAGCTTCTTTGTTTTTGTGACATTGAGGGAGAGGTTGTTTTCTTGAAACCAGTGTGTCAGAGAGATGACTTCTTCCCTGTAGGCCACCTCATTATTGTTTGAGATAAGGCCAATCAGTGTAGATTGGAGCTGTGGGTGGTGATACAATCAGGGTATACAGGGTATAGTAAAGGAGGGGACTCAGTACGCAGCCCTGAGGGGCTCCTGTATTGAGATTCAGAGGGTTAGACTAAACAGTAAGAAACTTTTATTCATTGTGTCTAATACCAGATAGCATAGTCTCAAGATGAAGAGTAAAAGTTTTGGAGGGAATCCGAACGATATATCTTTTCATTAGCGTGGTTGGAATCGGCAATGTATTGCCTGAGAAGGAGATGAAGAGACTGAATTTCACATAATCTGGATGAGTATTTGAATTTCCAAGGCATTTTAAACTATAGAGCAGGTGCTGGTAACTGAGATAGGTGAAGGACATATTCCTAAACTGTATGACTCTATGGTTCTATTGCTCGAGCTTTTGGCAAGCTATGACATTTGAAGGTTCATTCTCTAACCCCTGTGGTCATTAAACTTTTATGAAATCACATCCAGGCCTATTTAACAGTGCTTTCTGTAGTCAAAACACAATGAGTGTGGTGAGCTTCTTACAACCGTACGAATGCAAGATGCGTCACCTTCTTCCCCCATCTCCAACAAGATCACTGACACAGAACCTGGCTTCATATCCTATTCCACAGACCTCTATTATTTTCCCTTTTCCAATTAGCATCAGTTGTGGAATGCCACCCAGTACCTGCTTTGGCCAGAATGCATTTTTCCTCGAGTAGGCCAGCTTTAGTTAGTACCCTTGGTGTGTTATTCATCTGCACTGGCTGTTTACTAAAATCACTATAATTAGTTAGCACCATGGAGTGATCATGCTACAAGTATTCAATTAAATGCACACAGAGTGATTTGAAAGTTTGATTTTTGTAAGTTCGCTGCATTTTGCAGGTCTGCTTTGTATTCCTCCAGAAGCCCGTGAACTTGGTAGGTGTGTTTTCCTGCTTAAGTCCTAATACTTAAATTTAAGATTACAAGGAAAGATTTAATACCCAGGCTGTGAACCAACTTGTCTTTCCTAAGTTGATGCCAGACAGCCCATTTGCTATCTTAATTAGCTTCAGTTCTGAAGAGCAAGATAGTTGTTTATGGGTGAACTATGGCATGTTCTGTGCTTGCTTACAGTAAGGGCAAATGCAGAAATTCAAGTCTGTCAGTTTATGGACAGACATACAGGCACTCATTGAGGGGCAAGCATGTGCATGTGCATATAACCTCAAATTACAGTGTTGTTTTGGATGGTTCTTGCCAGAGAGATGCTGCGCTTCTCCATGCTTCAACTTTTTTTGTGTGCTGCATTTCCAGCACACGAATAGAAGTCCAGACCAACTGTAAATGTGTGAATATGTATAAAACATACAGTACATGCACATGCAATCCATAAAGCACAAGGCTCAAACATTGTTTCATCAGATCATTTTTCACGATAAGTAAAATTAGGGCAAAACCTCGATAATACGATAGAGATCTTAAATAACAGACTTGAAAATCCTCAGCTGAAATTTGAGGTCAGATATCAAGAATTCAACTGAAGTGTATCAGCTCGAATAATCAAATAAAGATCAAACACAAAAAGCATAAGTGGCTCCTTCAAAAGCTTTAAAAAATATCCTTTTGTTTTTGAGCAGTTAATATTTGCTCAAGCATTCCTAGGCTGGGACAAGCTGTAACAGTTACATCCACTTCAATGATTTCTTCACGTGTAGATAAATATAGAGGTGGACACGCTGACACAGACACTGTGACCTCCCAGGAACTTGCCTCGAAATGTGGAATGACAGATGAATTGCTTTTGATCTTAAGGCAAAGAAGTGAAATTATTTGCTATTTGGAGAGACTTTGACAGAGTTGCAGATAAAAAATGTTGGAAATATACATTAACTATAAGAAGTATTCAGCCCCCCTTGGATGTTTTCATGTTTTATTGTTTTACAACATTGAATCACTCTGGATTCTATTTGGCTTTTTTTTTGATACAGATTAATAGAAAAAGATTTTTTCATGTCAAAGTGAAAATAGATCTCTACAAAGTAATCTAAATTAATTACATATATAAAACAAAACAGTTGATTGCATAATTACTCACCTCCAAGTCAGTATTTAGTAGATGCACCTTTGGCAGCAATTACAGCCTTGAGTCTGTGTGGGATATGTCGCTATCAGCTTTGTACATCTGGACACTGCAATTTTTCCCCATTCTTCTTTAGAAAACTGCTCAAGTTCTGTCAGATTCCATGGGGATCATGAGTGAACAGCACTTCTCAAGTCCAGCCACAAATTCTCAATTGGATTGTGATCTGAAATCTAACTTGGTCCCTCCAGGACATTAACTTTGTTGTTCTTAAGTCATTTCTGTGTACAAACGTTTGTAGCATTGGCATTACACTTGGGGTCATTGTCTTGCTGCTAAACAAATCTTCTCCCAACTTGCAGTTCTCTTGCAGACTGCATCAGGTTTTCCTCCAGGATTCCCCTGCATTTTGCTGCATTCATTTTACCCTCTACCTTCACAAGCCTTCCAGAGGCTGCTGCAGTGAAGCATCCAAACAGTATGATGCAAACACTACCAAGTTTCACAGTCGGGATGGCATGTTTTTGATGATGTGCGGTGATGGCTTATACCAAACATAGTGCTTAGTCTCCTGGCCAAAAAGCTTAATTTTGCTTTCATCAGACTTTAGAACCTTCTTCCATCTGACTCCAGAGTCTCCCATATGCCTTCTGGCAAACTGGCCAAGGTTTCATGTGAGTTTTTTCCAACAGTGGCTTTCTCTTTGCCACTCTCCCATAAAGCTGAGACAGGCGAAGTACCCAGGCAACAGTTGTTGTATGTGCAGTCTTTCACATCTCAGCCACTGAAGCTTGTAACTCCAGAGTTGTTATAGGTCTCTTGGTGGCCTCCCTCACTAGTTCCCTTCTTGCATGGTCATTCAGTTTTTGAGGATTGCCTGCTCTAGGCATATTTACAGCTGTGCTATATTCAGATTCAGAATCAGAATCAGGTTTATTATCACCGGCATGTGACGTGAAATTTGTTAACTAAGCAGCAGCAGTTCAATGCAATACATAATCTAACAGAGAGAAAAAAATAACAATAATAAATAAAATAAAATTTAAAAAATAATAAATAAACAAGTAAACAAATTACGTTCTTTCCATTTCTTGACAATTGACTTAACTGTACTCCAAGGGATATTCAGTGACTTGGAAATTTTCTTCTATCCATCTCCTGTCTTGTGCTTTTCAATAACCACTTTGCAGAGTTGCTTGGCATGTTCTTCTGTCTTCATGGTGCAGCTTTTGCCAGGATACTGACTCACCAGCAGTTGGACCTTCCAGATAACAGGCATATTTTTATTACAATCGATTGAAACATCTTGACTGCACATGATGATCTCCATTTAACTAATTAAGTGACTTCTAAAACTGATTGGCTACACCAGTGATGATTTGGTGTGTCATATTAAAGGGAGTGAAGGCTTATGCTATCAATTATTTTGTGTTATATATTTGTAATTAATTTAGAACACTTTGTAGAAATCTGTTTTCATTTTGACACAAAAGAGTATTTTTCTGTTGATCAGTGTTTTAAAAAAAGCCAAATTAAATCCACTAGATTCAATGTTGTAAAACAATAAAACATGAAAACTGCTGGGGGGTGGGGGGGGCAGGGGTGAATACTTTTTTGGGCACTGTATAATCCAGGATTTCATAATTGTACTGAGCAAACTTAACCAGATGTTAGCAAGTTATTAAATTTAGACAGCAGTGCAGAACATAGTGATTGGCTTGTCACTACTGGACAGTCCATGAGGGCATTGACCTCCACATTGTGGAGTGAGAGATGGCACTGAGCTGTGGTTTCTGATGAGGTTGAGGTTGCTTATTTAATTAATTTTTTAGGTTCATAAGTAGGAATGGTCTGCAAGACAGAGAGGGAAGTTAGGGCTCATGTTAGGGTTGAGAGAGAGTCATGTATGGGAGTTAGGCCAGAGTTTAGACCAGCAAAGTGTACATAGGATGAAGAACATCTGTGGTCAGATGTCAGGCCCACAGACCATTAAGGACAATGGCTGGAGGACATTCCTCCAAGCCACCACCCCGCCCAAGGTCAGTGAGGCTTTGGCAAGTTCCAGGATTAGAGTACCATGCATGAGGGCTGCTGATCCTCTAGCTATGTAAATAAGCAAGACCAGAGTTCAAAGCCTAGTGCTCAGGGTCCTGGACATCAGAGAACCCAAAGTTCAAGATCTGGAGTTCAGGGTCCTTATTCAATGTCCTCTTAGAGTCCAGGGGTCGATATTAAAGATTGAGCTCCAAAGGTTAGTCAAACTGTGCATACAGAAGTCAAGACCCAATGGCTGGAGTTCTAAAACCATAATAAACAGGAGCAAAATTAAGTCATTCCGCCCATCGAGTCTGTTCAACCATTCCTTCATGGTTGATTTTTATCCCTCAAAACTCCATTCTCCTGCCTTCTCCCTGTAATGTGCTTAATAATCAAAAAAAACTATCAGCCTTCACTTTAAATAGAACCAGTGACTTAGCCTCCACAGCTGTCTGTGGCAATGAATTCCACAGATTCAATGCTCTCTGGCTAAAGGAAGTCTTCATATCTCTGTTCTAAAGGGATATCCTTCTATACTGAGGTTGTGCTCTCTAGTCCTAGTCTACCACTAGAGGAAGCATCCTCTCCGCATCCGTTCTATATTTGATGGGCATCAATGATTTTACCTCTCATTCTCCTAATCTACTGCGAGTACAGGCCTAGAGACATCAAATGTTCCTTATCCATTAACCTTGTTATTCCTAGAATCATTCTCATGATCTTTTTTTGACCCTCTCCAATGCTAATGCATAAAGGGCCCAAAACTGCTCACAATTCGCCAGGTACAGTCTGGCCAATGCTTTATAAAGCCTCAGTGTTATGACCTTGATTTTATATTACAGTCCTCTCAAAATGAATGTTAACATTGCATGGATCCTTACCACAGACTCAAACTACAAGTTAACCTTTAGAGAATCCTGCACGAAGACCCTCAAGTCCCTTTGCACCTCTGATTTCTGAATTTGCTCCCCATTTAGAAAGTAGTCTACACCTTTATTCCTTCTACTGAAGTGCATTACCATACACTGCAGACTCCCTACTTCCTCAACACTACCTGCCCTCTACCTATCATCAACTCATTTGCAAACCTGGCCACAAAACCATCAATTCTATTATCCAAATTATTGACAAACACTGTGAAAAGAAGCAGTACCAGCACTGCCTCTGCAGAACACCACTAATCACTGGCAGCCAAGTAGAAAAGGTCTGTTTTTTTGCCACTATTTGCCTCTTGCCAGTCAGCCAATCTTCTATCTATGCCAGTACCTTTCCTGTAATACCATAGGCTCATTTCTTGTTTATCAGCACCTTGTCAAAGGCCTTCTGAAAATCTAAATAAACAAAATCCACTCACTCTCCTTTGCCTATCTGGCCTGTAACTTCCAAAAGGAATTCCAATGTATTTGTCAGACAAGATTTTCTCTAAAGGAAACCATGCTGACTTTATCATATTTTATCATGTGGCTCCAAGTACCTCGAAGCCTGATCCTAAATAATGGACTCCAACGTCTTACAACCACAGACATCATACTAACTGGCCTATAATTTCCTGTCTTTTGCCTCACTCACATTTTAAAGTATAGAGTGATATTTACAATTTTCCAGTCCTCAGGAACCATTCCAGAACCTAGTGATTCTTCAAAGATCACTACGAAAGCCTCCACTATCTCCTCATCTACCTCTTTCAGAACCCTGAGGTGTCATCCATTTTGTCCAGGTGATTTATCTACCTTCAGACCTTTCAGTTTCCCAAGCACCTTCTCCTTAGTAATAGAAAATACACTCACCACTGCTCCCTGACATTCTCAAATATCTGGCATACTATTGGTACCTTCCATAATGAAGACTCCAGGTGCTCCAATTTCCTCCCACAGTCCAAAGATGTACTGGTTGGTAGGTTAATTAGCCATTGTAAATTGCCCTGTGGTTAGGCTAGGATTAAATCGGGGGATTGTTGGGCAGCGTGGCTCGAAGGGTCAGAAGGGCCTATTTGCACTATACCTCAATAAATAAATAATAATAAAATACTTATTAAGTTAATCCACCATTTTTGTCCCTCATTTTTATCTCTAGCATCATTTTCCTACAGTCTGATATCCACTCTCACCTCTTTTATCTTTCTATATCTGAAATACATACCTTCACATTTCATCTTTTCTTTGTTTACTTAGATGCCTTCTGTTGGTTTTTAGAAAGCTTCCTAATCCTCTAGCTTCCCTCTAATTTTTGTAATATGCCTGCTCTTATTTTTGACTTCCCTTGTCAACCATGGTTGTCTCATCTTCCCTTTAAAATATTTCTCCTTTGGGAAGAATCTATTCTATGCCTTCTGAATTGTTCCCAGAAACTCCAGCCATTGCTGTTCTGTCATCATCCCTGGTAGTGTCCCCTTCCAATCAACTTTGGCCAGTTTCTCTCCCAAGCCTCCGTAATTCCCTTTACTCCACAGTAATACTTTATTTTCTCCTCCTCAAACTGCATGGTAAATTCGATCATATTATGATCACTGCCTTAAGATAAGGGTTCCTTTACCTTAAGCTCTCTCATAGAATCTGATTCACTGCACAACATCCAATCTGAAATTGGCTTTTACCTAGTGGGCTCAATCACAACTTGCTCAAAATGCTTCAAGATAGCAGCGTGACGCAGTCTGCAGTGGCCTCTCCAGAGTTGATATCTGTTATTTGTCAAGCGGGCCGTGCACAATCCTAATCTGATGAAAAACGGACGTGGGAGCATGGAGGAACATCTGGAAATCTCCAGGAAGGCCTTCTTCGTTGCTGCTGCTGCTGTGAAGTCCAGGTCTCTGCTGAGAAGAACAGGCCCCCAGTCCTCGGGGTCACATTGCCAGTGGCTGGTGGCGGGGGCATCTTAATACTCTCGGCAGAGGATGGTGCTTGGAGAAGCTGTGCCCGAGGGGATGGTCGGAGGCTCGGAGGTTCGATGGACTCGGAGTCCCCTGCGGTCGGGGCGCTTTCACTGTGTGCTGCGTCTGTGAGGCTGAATCCAACGGTGCCGTGGAAGTCCATAACGGGGGTATTCCCTTCTGCCGCCGGCGTGGGATGACGAGTCTATCGGGACCCTGAGGACTTGAGAAAACTGTGTGGTGGTTTCTTTTGAACTTTTGGTCTTTTAACATCTTTGGACTATTTTTACCGTGCCCATGGTCTTTTTTTAATCAAATTATGGTATTGTTTGCACTGTTGTAACTATGTGGTTTTTGTGCAGGTCTTGTAGCTTTAGTTTTTGGTCTTGTTTGTCTAGTGGGTTTGCAGCTCCTTTCCGGGGAATGCGCTAAGATGGTAGCGCAATATTAATACGCAGCAGCCTCTCCAGACTCTGGATTGGGGATTGCCAAACATTATGTGGATTTTCTGGTGTAGTCTAGTTTGTCATGTGCTTTGTTGATATTATTCTGGAGGAACATTTGTCTCATTTTTTAACTGCATTGCATTTGTGGTTTTTAAATGACAATAAACTGAATCTGAATCTGAAAGTAGCCATCTTGAGGGCATTTTACAGTTTCCTCCTCTTGGAATCCATCATCAACCTGATTTTGCCTATCTACCTGCATATTGAAGCTCAAAGATTCAAAGGTTGATTTATTATCAAAGTATACAACTTTGAACAACTTCTTCTCTGCGTAGCCATTAAACCAAGAGAAAAAAAATCATCAACCCCCAAATACCCCCTCCCCACACAAAAAAGTGAACAAAAACAGAACAGGCACATTGATTCTCAAACCCCTCCCCACACAAAAAGAAACAAGAAAGATCAGGCAAAAAACACGGAATATAAAAAAACTAAAGACTAAAAAAAAGTCTAAAGTCCAAGTTCATATTCAAAATGCTGAAAACCTGGGTAGCATTCTTCAGACACAGTGGTAGGCTCTCCCCACTCCTGTAGCAGAGCGATCAAAATATCTGCAACTGGTATTCACCTTCCACACTTACCTCGATGTTTCAATTTCCCTCGTCACTTTAATCAGTGCACAATGAAAGCTTTAATCGGTGAAATGGAGTCGAACATCATTCATTCCCCGTCCCACAGCCTGCCCACCACGAGGTTCACCCTCTGAATCCTGGAATCCTCTCGGAGACTGCTGAAGCACCCAAACGACCTCCAAACGTTCACATTCACCTCGATGTTTCAATCTCCCTCATCGCTTTAATCGGCGCACAATGGAAGCTTTAATCGGTGAAATGGAGTCGAACATCACTCACACCTGTATACTATGAGGTTCGTGCACACTGCCTCTGCCTTCTGGAATCCCAGGCAGAAGTACAATGCAAGAATATATAAAGGAAACCCTTGCTATTGGACTCATTCAGCCCTCCACCTCACCAGCTGGCACAGGTTTCTTCTTTGTAAAAAAAAAGGATGGGGGCATGCAACCATGTTTTGATTATAGAGGATTAAACTGCATTATAGTCAAGAATCATTCCCCCTTGCCATTCATGAATACTGCCTTTGAGATTCTCCAAAGGGCAAGAGTATTCTCTAAGTTAGACCTGTGGTGTGTGCACAATCTGTTCTGTTTAAGGGAAGGAAAGAGTGAAAAACTGCATTCAATACACCAGCGGGGCACTATGAGTACGTGGGTGATGCCCTTCAGCCTTGTGAACGCCCCAGCATTTTTTCAGGTTTTATGAACAATGAATACTGTCCATGAGTATGTCTTTGTCTACTTGGATGATATCCTAATCTTCTCGAAGTCCATGGAGGAGCATGTCATTCATGTCAGAGACATTTTAAAGACTATGGTCTTTCTGTCGTTGACTGTTTCATTTTCGGGTTTTCACCATCTCCCAGGGCAGTCTCAAGGTGGACCCCATGAAAACCCAGGCAGTCAGAGATTGGCCACACCCATCCAGGGCCAAACAAGTCCAATGATTCCTGGGGTTTGCTGTCTTTTACCGGAAGTTCATCAGGAACTTCAGCTCTGTGACAGCTCCGCCGATGGCTCTAACTAAGAGAACCATGGACCCCTTTGTCTGGACTACCAATGTGGAGGTTGCTTTTACAGAGCTTAAAAAACTGTTCACATCAGGTCCCATTTTGGTTTCACCTAACTTAGACCTTCCCTTCATCGTGGAGGTGGACACCTCGGATATCAGAGTGAGTGCAACATTATCAACGGTCACCTTCAGACAATAAGCTGCACCCGTGTGCATTCCTCTCCAGGTGGCTATGCCCAGCAGAGGGCAACTATGACATTGGGAATCAGGAGCTATTAGCAGATAAGTTGGCATTGGAAGAATGGTGAAAGGAGCTTGAGGGGCCAAGAACCCTTTTATTGTCTGGACAAATCGCAAGAACCTGGCTTATATTCAGGAGGCCAAGAGACTGAATTCCAGGCCCAGGTGGTCTCTTTTCCTCAACCATTTTAACTTTGTCCTGTCCTATCAACCGAGGTCAAAGAATTGAAAACCAGATGCCTTGTCTCATCAGTTCAACAAATCTGAGGAGATGAGCAACTTACCACCACTTTTCCCCCAAACAAAGGTGATAGAGCCAATCAGTTGGGGAACTGATGAGCTTGTTCACAATGCCCAGGCACAAGGGGAGATGCCCCAAGGATGGTCCTCCATGTTGACTGTTTTTCCGAAGCTCCATCAGTTCACATGTATTCCAGTGGGGACATTCAGCGAGAATGAGCACCCACCCAGAGATTGCAGGACCCTTGAGTTCATCAAGAAAAGGTATTGGTGACCTCAAATGGCATAAGAAGTTTGGCAATACATGCTGGCATGCGAGGTGTGCACTCAGAACAAGGAGCCCCATACCCAACTTCAAGAGCTCTTCCAACCTGTACCTTTTCCAGACAGAACATAGGCACACATCTCCATGGACTTTGTCATGGATCTTCCTCCTTCCAGGGGGAAGACCATCGCCATGGTAATTGTTGATCGATTTTCAAAAGCCTGCAGATTCATTGCCTTGGACCAACTACCATCTGCGGCAGAGACAACTGAAATTGTCCTGGATCAGGTCTTCAGACTCCAGAGTTTTCCGATGGACGTAGTCACAGATCGCGGTTCACAATTCACATCACATTTCTGGAGAGTGTTTGGCAAGCTGATTGGGGAAATAGTGAGTCTTTCCTCTGGATTTCACCCACAGTCCAACAGCCACATAGAGCAGGTGAACCAAGAGTTGGAACATACCCTAAGGTGCCTGGCCTCAAAGACTGGATGAGTGGAATGATCATTCCATGTAGGCAGTGGTCACCCTCAACACTTTATGGCATTTGGTTCATGGGATATCCCCTTTTGAATGTCAATTTGGGTATTTCGTGACACTCTTCCTTGAGCAGGAGACCAAGGTTGCGGTTGCTGCACTGAAAATCTCATTTGACACTGCAAAGAGAAATTGACTAGGGCAAGAGAGATTTTGTTAGACTTTACCCAGAAAGCTGAAATAAAGGCTAATTGCAAGAGACAACAGGGATCAGTTTTGCAGCCTGGGCAACACAGCTGGCTATTGACTCAGGATTTGCCTGTCCAGGTGGTGTCTAGGAAATTGGAGCCCAAGTTCATTGGACCCATCAAGGTTCTCAGGAAAGTAAATCTGGTGGTTGACACCTTGCAGCTACCCAAGACCCTCAAGATCAATCCCACTTTCCACATTTGCATATTTAAACCTGTGAACACCAGTCCTTTAGCTCCACCACCATCAGTCCCACCATCACCTAGGTTTGTTGATGGGAAACAGGTCTTCACTGTGAGAAAAAAAAAATTGGATTCACAAGGTGTTTGGCAGTTCCACATGGACTGGGAGGGATTTGGACCCGAGTAATGGTGCTGTGTTCCTGAAAGGGACATCTTGGATCTGGCTGTCATCCATGACTACCATCATTGCCTCTCCAAGCAGCCAGATCAGTCAGGAGTCAGCTGTAGGGGAGAGGTCCTGTTATGGCATGCACCCAACCTTGTCAGCTCCTGGAGGTTAGACTTTCTAACTCTCTTTAAGTGTTCAGGACTGTCACGCTTATTGACAATCACGTTTTGGGCACCAAGAATTGAGTATTTAAAGAGCACCCAAAGGGAGCCTCAATGCTTAATCGTAAGCCTAACTAGAGATATCATCTGGCACTTAGTTTTTGCTCAGGTCTCGTTCCAGCTTTATATTGTGTCTTGATTCCAGCCTCAGATATTCCAGCACTTGGGTCCAAACCATCTTCATCAAGGTCTCTTGTCACACAACCAACACAACCTAAGGATGTGCTGGGGCAACCTGCAGGTGTTGGCCCTAGCACCAACATAGCATGCCCACAAAGCTCGTCAGAACACCAAAGAACACAACAATACTAAACACCATAATCAACAAAGCAACAATAGGAAAAACAAGTCTCTTTCCTCCCTCCCACCCACCCATCCATTCAAATACCCTGACCTCCATCCCCAGGACAAGCTACCTTCCGTCTTCAACTTGCAATGAGTTTGCAGATTCGTAGACAGACAATGGACTTGTAGACTCAAGTCTGGTGAGATGTGGGAACTCTGGGAAGCCTCCAGTCCCTCTGATAATTCCATCCGCACAATGCATAGAGCTGTGCTTCCTTACAAACTGTGCTATGGAACTGGAGCTGCAGCTGGAGCTTCAGATCATACGGGAAAATGAGGAGATAATAGGTAGGAGCTACAGGGAGGTAGTCACCCCTAAGCTGCGGGAGGCAAGTAGCTGGGTGACTGTCAGAAAAGGGAAAGGGAATAGGAAGACAGAGGAGCAGACCAGGCATTCTGTCGATTTGAAACAGGCATCCAGATGGAATGCTGCCTCCCAGGTGCCAAGGTCAGGGACATCTTGGATTGGGTCCACAATATTCACAATGGGAAGGGTGAACACGATCCAGAAGTTGTGGTACATATTGATACCAGTGACAAAGGTAGGAAAAGGGATGAGGTGCCAAAGAGAGAATATAGGGAAGTAGGTCAAAAGCTGAAAAGCAGGACCTCAGGGATAGTAATTTCTAGATTGCTACCTATGTCACTCGCCAGTGAGGGCAATAATAGGATGGTTTGGCAGATGAGTGTGTGGCTGAAGAGTCGCTGCAGGGGGCAGAGTTTCAGATTTCTGGATCATTGTGATACCTTCCATTGAAGGTATGACCTTCACAAAAAGGATGGTTTACACCTGAACTTGAGGGGGACCAATATCTTTGTGAGCAGGTTTGCTCGAGTTGTTGAGAGGTTAAACTAATTTAGCAGGTGGGTGCAGTGTGTAGTGAGTTTGAAGAAGGACCGACAGCTGATAGGGCAAAATCGCACTCAGTCAGATGGGTTGCATTGTGTCTTTAAACTAAATAATAGGTTCAACAGTTCAACCGTTTGGAAAAGAGACGATAAAGTGAAAGGAAAGCAAAGGGCAGCAGAGATTACAAAAGTCTCCAGAATAAATAGAAATTAAAAAAATTTTGAACAGGATAGGAATTTAATTCCTGTAACATGGGGAAAATAGAAAAGGGTGATAAAGGACTTGAGATGTTATACTTGAATGCATACAGTATACGGAATAAGGTAGATGATCTCATAGTGCAATCAGAAATTGGCAAGTATGATGTGGGCATCACTCAGACATGGCTGAAAGAAGATCATAATTCAAAGCTTGACATCAAAGAATACAAAGGACAGGCAGGTAGGTAGAGAGGGTGCGGTGGCTCTGTTGCTAAATCAAATCCTTAGAAAGAGATTACATATGATCAGAAGATAGAGAATCCTTGTGGGTAGAGTTAAGAAACAGTAAGAGTGAAAAGACCTTGGATGTGATTCTGGACCACATGGAGAACAAGTACCAAACAGAAATTCAATAGCACATTCATGGGGCGGTGTGGTGGAAGAATCGAGACTTTTCCCTTGCTGAAGTACTTTTCCAAGTCCTCATACATAGAAGGATCTTCGACTGGCCTGGGTGTTATGAGTTCTTCTGAAACCTCCTTCTAGGACAACTCTTGAGGCTTAATGGGTGGCAGAGTGGTTCAATCAACCTCCGACTCTCCTCCCTTGGCTCACCAGGCTTCAGCATATCCTTTCGGGACAGCGACAAGGTGTTACAGATGGTCCTTGCGCCCCTGGGAACAGGCTCCAAGACTCTGCTTATAGGAGTCCTCCCTTTGGTCCATACCTTACACTGACATTTGTCCTCTTACAATCCGTTAGTCTCGGGGTTATGCTGTGACAGCTAACGGTACTCAAGGATCAG
The DNA here is from genome assembly GCF_048418815.1 of Hemitrygon akajei. NCBI lineage: Eukaryota > Metazoa > Chordata > Chondrichthyes > Myliobatiformes > Dasyatidae > Hemitrygon > Hemitrygon akajei. The sequence continues at coordinate 140,314,857 of NC_133126.1, forward strand.
GGATATGAGTGGAGAGTCAATGATGTAGAAACTAATTTCTTCCACATGATCCCCTATCCTCATCTGCAAAAACACAGTCTGTTGCTGGATCTGCCCGGAACCTAGTGGACGGCTGTCCAAGACAGTTGCGGACATGGACTGGCTCAACTCTCACAGTGGTATGTTGAGGCAACAGGCGGTTCCCAAGTCCATAAAACTACCCGATGCCCCAGAGTCCACGAAAGCCTTCACCTGCCTCAAGTTCTTACCTCAGGTGAATTCCACCTTCTGCACAAAAGCAGAATCCGTGGGATTGGGAGTAGTGGCTCCTACCATCACAGTTGTCCCAACACTGAATGGGCTTTGCAGTACTCCAGGCAGTTATGGCTTCGGACATTCGGCCCGCAGGTGACCTGCCTCCCTGCAGTAAAAGCAGCAGCCTTGATTCCAGTGCCAGGACCTCTCAATGGCAGCCTCCTGTCACCGATCTGCATGGGCTTGACGGAGACCCGAGTAAGAGATGGCTAGTCATGGTCCGAGATTGGGGGGTGGAGTTGGAACCATAATGGATTAAAGCTGGGCTTGCAGTAGCCCTTTGGCCTCATAATGTAATCCCTCTGTCAGACTATTTTTAAGGCAGATGGACTGATCAATGAGGACCTCTAAGTCCCCTGTTGGCTCTTCCAATGTGAGGGCATCCTTTAATTCATCCCGGAGTCCGTGACAGTACAGAGTATCCAAGGCTTTCCCATTCCAAAGCTCTCTTGCACAGAAGTTTAGAACTCGATAGTGTAGTTGGCCATTGACCAACTTCCCTGAGGCGGCTTCATCAGAATGTCCGAGGCTCTGTTTGTGCCGGTGGGATGATAAAATACTTCTCTCACAGTGGCCATGAATTCTTCCAAATCTGCGCAAGTCTCCACCCCTCGTTCCTAATTGATGGTGGCCCAGGCGAGAGCCATCCCAGTCAGGATGGAGATCAAGAAGGCCACTTTTTTTTTGCACTCCAAAAGGAACTGGGACAGCTGGAGTTCTAACACTAATGAGCATTGAGTGAGGAAGATGTGGCAAGAACACGTCTCTGTCGAATCTCTTCAGGGTTGGAAGATGTACTGGTTCCACAGAGCGACCAACAGCTTCACCCAAGTGACTCGGGCATCCTCCTTGTGATAGCTGGGATACGGCGGCCTGGAGATTATGTATCTCCAGGTTCTGTCTGGCAATCCTCTCACTCTGGCTGGCCACAGTGGCTGAGAGACTCTGATACCCCTCTGGATTCATGTTGGCTCAATCATACTGTGACGAGAAACCTTGATGAGGATGGTTTGGACACAGTTGCTGGAGTATCTGAGGCTGGACCTGGTATAAAGTCAGAATGAGAACTGAGCGAAAACCAAATGCTAGATGATATCTCAAGTTTTGCTCACAATCGAGCACTGAGGCTTCGTTCAGGTGCTCTTTAAATATTCAGTTCTTGGTGCCAAAGACATAACGCCAATTGGCAGGATGGTCCTGGACCCTTAAAGCGGCTGCACCAGCTAATCATACTCCGGAGAGTTAGAGCGTCTAACCGCCAGAAACGGGCACAGTTGGGCACAAGTCATAACAGGTTGTTAACATAAACAACACATTTCACCGTACATTCTGATATACATTTGATAAGTAAAATGAATTTGAGACTGAATCAGAAGTTAAAAAAAAACTAATTTTGAGGCACTTATTATTATTGGAAATATTCGTATATCCATCATACAATTGTAGCTATTTCAAATCCAACAAAGAAAGCTAACTTTTAAAGTATCGAGTTAAAGGGATTTTATCCTTCCTTAAATGCAGTTGCTTTGAAATTGGTTTGTCCTGTAAACACATTTGCCCAATTTGAAGGTCTATGACTGAAAAATTCAGAAACATATGGGGGCCAAGTTGTTGTACTTTTGAGAACACCTTGCGTTAGAAATGATTTTCCATTACCTGGTTTGTAAGTCTGAAGCGTGCAAGGAAAGCCAGATAACTCCACGCATGGGGTTGAAGTTCACTAGACAGAGAGTCAGAGTGAGTGTCATTGAGGGAAGTTCATGGATCAGTGGCAATGCATTGGTAGAGGTTAAAGTTGGTTTCCAAAGGTCATTGGGTTATGTGTGTTAGATGCTGGGAGGAATGGGAGGAGTTGTGGATTGTGCTTCTCTGAGAGTCAGGATGGGAAGAGGTGGAAGATGTAGACTTGCTTTGGTACTTGATGATTATGATAACTCTTTGGAGTTGTGACCAGCATCAGCGAAAATTGGTAGTTAATAGTGAAAAAAATTGATTGTTCGGAAAGTCCCATTGGGTTAGATTCAGTGGGATTTGCATATCAGTGGGTGTAAGGGATGCAGGTTCAGTAAAGGAGAAAAGTGCACAAAGAATGGGAAGAGGATACTGTGAGCTGCCTTAATGACTGTCGCCCAGTAGCACTCACATCGACAGTGATGAAATGCTTTGTGAGGTTAGTCAGGACTAGACTGAACCCCTGCCTCAGCAATGCCCTGGACCCATTGCAATTTGCCTATCACCACAACAGGTCAACGGCAGATGCAATCTCCATGGCTCTTCACACCGCTTTAAACCACCTAGACAATACAAACACCTACGTCAGGATGTTCTTCATCGACTATAGCTCAGCATTTAATACCATCGTTCCCACAATCCTAATTGAGAAGTTGCAGAAACTGGGCCTCTATACCTCCCTCTGCAACTGGATCTTTGATGTCCTAACCGGAAGACCACAGTCTGTGCGGATTGGTGATAACATCTCCTTCTCGCTGACGATCAACACTGTGCGCAACTCAAGGGTGTGTGCTTAGCCCACTGCTCTATGCCTGTGTGACTAGGCATAGCTCAAACACCATCTATAAATTTGCTGATGATACAACCATAGTTGGTAGAATCTCAGGTGGTGACAAGAGGGCGTACAGAAGTGAGATATGCCAACTAGTAGAGTGGTGCCACAGCAACAACCTGGCATTCAACATCAGTAAGACAAAAGAGCTGATTGTGGACTTCAGGAAGGGTAAGACAAAGGAAGACATACTAATCCTCATAGAGGGATCAGAAGTGGAGAGAGTGAGCAGTTTATAGTTCCTAGGTGTCAAGATCGCTGAGAATCTAACCTGATCCCAATATATTGATGCAGTTATAAAGAAGGCAAGACATCTTCTATACTTTATTATGAATTTGAAGAGATTTGGCATGTCAACAAATATACTCAAAGACTTCTATAGATGTGGAGAGCATTCTGACAGGCTGCATCACTGTCTGGTATGGGGGGTGGGGGGTAACTGCACAGGACCAAAAGAAGCTGCAGAGGGTTATAAATCTAGTCGGCTCCATCTTGGGTACTAGCCTATAAAGTACCCAGGACATCTTCAGGGAGCGGTGTCTCAAAAAGGCAGCATCCATTATTAAGGACCCCTCCAGCATTCAGGGCATGCCCTTTTTTCATTGTTACCATCAAATAGGATGTACAGAAGCCTGAAGGCACACACTCAGCAACTCAGGAACAGCTTCTTCTCCTCTGCCATCCGATTCCTAAATGGACATTGAACCCTTGGACACTACCTCACATTTTTTAAATATACAGTATTTCTATTTTTGCACATTTTTTAATCTATTCAATACATATACTGTAATTGATCTACTTATTTCTCTCTTCTATATTATCATGTATTGCATTGAACTACTGCTGCTAAGTTAACAAATTTCACGTCACATGCCGGTGATAATAAACCTGATTCTGATTCTGGAACTTGGAACATCGGCACCAGAAGCAGATCTCCACAGAAAGTGTAGAATCAACCTCTTGTAAGTATTATGAAAACATGCTTCTGGTGTCTACCCCATGGACTGTTTGTATTACTCATGTGTTGGAAAGTGTGCAGTGGCATCCATTTGGTGGTTGCTTTCCAAGGAATGCCACCATTTGCCTGGAATCTCAATGCATCGGAACCAGGATCTACTCATACCAAGGCCTCAATTTTCAGCAGTGTTTCTTGCTTCATAGGAGCTACTTTCCTGAACCTCGAACTAAACAGATTCTACTTGCCCAGGCTCTGTTGTTATAAATCATCCGAGACCCTCTTCATTAGATTTACGCACACTGTATTGCTTCAAGAATTGATTGATTGGGAAGTAATGAGGCAGCATGTGGGGCAGACACAGACTGATGGCAAAACTGCAAATAATACAATAAGATACATTCCCACCCTCCCTCCACATCTTACTGAGCCTCCTCACATGATTCCTGCTAGTCAAAGACTACATGTTGATATAATGTACAGATTTTTCATGTAAAATCACTGAGGTCAATTTTTTTGTTTTTCCACTTTTCTTCTTCCTTGACTGCACTGATTCATACAGTTCTGGAAATTCAGTTTAAGCTTGCTTTACTTCATTTATCCATGAATGTTCTGAGAAGTATTTGCCCAAACTACTGAACAGCAGGAGTGATTACATCCCATCGTCAGTCAACATTTCCTTTTCTGTGCTTTCCAAGGGGATAACTGGGTTTGTAATGTGTCAGGAACACTACTGCCTGTCCCCACCCTCCTCTCCACCACACTACTATTATTTCCTGAGAAGTGCCAAGGTCAATTATACAGCTTCTTCTATTACTAAAACCAAAATAAGCCAATCCAAATTTCATGTACCTCATACTGGATTTGTCTTTGGTTTGGAGGCACTGGAGTTGTTACCAGCTGAGCCACTTTTAAACTATCAGTCTTGAGAGTCTGTAACATTTCTCTTAATGCCTCGGACATTCAGGTCTAATTACCCTGTTTTCCACAAAGGCATCTTTCAACACACCCCACTCAACCCATTCCCACACACTGCAAGCATCAACATATCTGAAATCTTTAACTGGTTCCACAGGGTTTTCAAAACAAAAGCCTTTAATCCACATTTTGCATATAATACAGATTCTATCATGTACATCTTGGATCTTATATAATAGGATCTTATATTTAATTGGCTATTGTTGTCAGGGGCCTCCCACACAAAACTGGAGCAAAGGCCTTCACTTCACATTGATTTAACCTATCATTTTTAAGTATTAAAGAATTTCCAAACCATTGACTCGTGCAGCATATTAATTGCCTTGTGAAAGCAATGCCTTTGAAACGTTTGAGTACAAGCTTTTCAAAGATTAGTTCTTGCAAGAGACATTCAAGTCTCAGCTGGTGAAGTACTTCAGCTGAATTGTACACCATGCTGCTACTTGGAGTGATTAGAAACCAACTTCTTTTAGAATTTGACATCTGGTTCACATTACCTTGTGTGTGCAAGATTGTGCTGAATGATTGTTCTAATCACTTTACACAACATACCATCCTTAGCAGGATTGAGTCTCAAGCTGGTTTGTCATGTGCTAATATCATCATGGTTTACCCTCAGTGATACGCAATTTGCCTTTCAAGTGAAAGGCTACAGTCAGCAGTGCTGATGAGTACCTTAAAAATATAAAAGCAGTTTTTAACTGAAGTAATATCTATCTCAGTAATGCTGCCTTTAAATTTCTTCGAAAAAGGTTCCAATATAAACTTCTGACATGTTGCCAAAATTCTTTTTTGTTACCTCCATGCTTGAATATTCAGTTCCAAAAATAATAAACTTACAGTACAATGGTGGGGAACACAGGTTTTCATGTAGGAATGAGGGATTTGGCAAGGATTTGATGAATGGGTGGAGGAGAGTGATATATTTTGAAACAGAATTTTCCCCCAAAGGAATAATTGACAAAACTGCCCCTTTTTCCCATACACTAAGTGGGAAAAGGGTTCAAAAAGCAAACAACTGATACATTCCCACTGCTGCCTGCCTTCTCTGCTTCATTCCATTTAGCGTTACACTTTTGATGTCATTCTGAACTCATTTTAACTTTTTTTTGCCATCTTTTCCAAGTGCCAATGTTACACAATGTTCAGCAGATTACATAACATCACCTTCTGTCATATCTCTTATTCTAAACCTTGCTAATCTCCTTGGCTGTGATTGGAAATTTATTACTGCCAAAAAAACAATCTTCTGACTTTAACTTGAACTCATTTCCAGTTTCTCAAGGCAGGATACGGTTAGTGTTACTTTACATCAGCTGCTCTGAACTATTTTAAACACACACACAATCAGATTTCTACCTGTAGGGACATTAATGATCTCAAGAACAACTTATTTTACTGTTGATCATTCTAAAATAGATTGGACAATTTTCAGCTACACAGAACTTCATATTTACAACTAGAGGAACAGACTGGCAATTGAATTAAACTTGATGACATTCCTTTTCATTTTGAAGTGATACTGGTTATTGGAATAAATAAATTCAGTTCCATTTCTCGACCCTTATCCTTCGCTGAACTTGCACACAATGGCATATTTGACAATAATAATGTCAGATTTTTCCGCCAATGGACAAACTCTGCAAAGTGGCTAAATAACAAGAGTAACACACACAAAATGCTGGAGGGTGTCAGCAGATCAGGCAGCATCTGTAGAAAGGAACAAAGCAGGGACATTTCAGACTGAGACCTTTCATCAGGACAAAATATCACAGCAAAATATGTGATTCATTATTTTTCTTTCTTGTGCTAGCATTGGCATAGGACTTAGTTCCACAGAACTCCCTCCCATCATTATTTCCTCCTAAGATTCTGATTTTCATAAGTAACTCCCAGTTCGAAGGAATGTCACATTAAGACTAGTACTTAAGCACTCATATTATTCACATGTGTGTAATTCCAACAAAGTCATGAGTTAGCGATGATAAGTAGGAACCCTATTTGATTTTCACCTCCAGATTGAGCGTTATAATTGTCATAGAGTCAAGGTATCGTAGATCACTACAGCACAGCAAAAGGCCCTTTTGGCCCTTCAGGTCAGTGCTGAACCTTTAATCTAACTAGTCCCATCAACCTGCACCCAGGCGCAAGCCTTCCATTCCTCTCCCATCCAAGTACCTATCCAAATTTCTCTTAAATGTTGAAATCAAACCCGGCATCTACCATTTGCGCTAGCAACTTGTTCCACACTCTCGCCACCCTCTGAACGTAGAGGTTCCCCCTCATATTCCCCTTAAACATTTTATCTTTCACTCTTAACCCATTACCTCTAGTTGTAGTTTCACCCAAACTCAGTGGAAAAAGGCCTACTTGCATTTTACCCCATCTATACCCCTAACAATTTTGTACACTGTACCTCTATCAAATCTACCTTCAACCTTTCATGTTCCAAGGAAAAAGTTGTAATCTATTCCACCTTTCCCTATAACTCAGATTCTCAAGTCCCAGCAACATCTTTGTAAATTTTCCCTGCACTCTTCCAATCTTACTTACATCTTTCCTTTATTAAGTAGGTGACCAAAACGGGACACAATACTCAAAATTAGTCTTATACAATTTCAACAAAACTTCCCAATTGCTATACTCAATATATTGATTTATGAAGGTCGATGTACTAAAAAAAAACTTCCTTTAGGACTCTATCTGTGTATACTTACAAGGAATTATAGGTCTGTATTCCCTGATCCTTCTACTCTATAGCACTCCTCAGTGGCATACCACTCACAGTGTAAAACCTTCCATGGTTGGTCCTCCCAAAGTGCAACACGTCATACCTGCCTGCATTATGTTCCACCTGCCATTTTTCAGCCCGTTCTTCAGACTGGTCCCGGTCACGCTGCAAGGTTTGATAGTCTTCCTTGGTGTTCACTATACCCCCAATCTTGGTGTCATCCTCAAATTTTCTGTCCATTTTACCACATTATCATCCAGATCATTGATATAGATGAGAAACAACAATAGACCCAGCACTGATCCCTGCAACACTCCACTAGTCACGAGACTTCAGTCAATAAGGCAACCATTTACATCCACTCTCTCGCTTCTCCCACAATGCCAATGTCTAATCCAATTTACTAACCTCATATTGAATGCCAAGCAACTGAACGTTCTTGACCCATCTCCTGTGGGGGACTTTGTCAAAGACATTGCTAAAGTCCACATAGGCAACATCCACTGCCTGGCCTTCATCAATTTTCCAGGCAACTTACTTGAAAGATTTTTTACAATTGGTTAGACATGACCTACCAGGCACAAAGCCATGTTGACTATCTGTGATCTGTCTGGGGTCCATGATCTCTCTGCTGCATTATCTTGTATATATAGGCTCTGTGTCCATCTCCTGAGTAAGTACACATGCAAGAGATTGGTTTAAGATCTCTCCCATCTCTTTTGGCTCCACGCGTAGAATATCACTCTATAGTATTCAGAAGATCAGTTTTGTCCCTGGCTATCCTTTTCTTCTTAATATATCTGTAGAAGCCCATAATTCTCCTTCACCTTGTCTGCTTGAGCAACCTCATGTCTTTTAGCCCTCCTCATTTCCTTCTTAAGTGTTCCTTTACATTTCTTATACTCCTCAAGTACCTCATTTGTTCTTCCCTGCCTATACCTGCTACGCAACTACTTCTTTTTCTTGATCAGGAAGTCAATATCTCTTGAAAATTAAGGTTTCCTTATTTGATTAACCTTGCCTTTTATTCTGACAGGAACATACAAGTCCCGTACTTTCAAAACATCACTTTTGAAGGCCTCCCACTTATGAAATATACCTTTGCCAGAAAACAAACTATGCCAATTCACATTTGCTAGATCCTTTCTGATACCATAAACCATGGCTTTTCTCCAATTTAAAATCTCAACCTGAGGACCAGACCTATCCTTTTGCATAATTGCCTTGGAGATAATGACATCATGATCACTTGATGCAAAATTCTTTGACTACACGAACTTCTGTCTCTTGCCCAATCTTATTCCCTAATACGAGATCTAGTATCTCTAGTTGAGACTTCTATGTTCTGAAAAAGGAAACATTCCTGTATACATTTGATAAACTCTATCCCATCCAGCCCTCTTGCAGTATAGGAGTCCCAGTCAAATCACCTACTATCACAACCTGATGTTTCTTGCAACAGTCTGCAATCTCTCGACAAATTTGTTCCTCTCAATCCTGCAGACTGTTGGATGGTCTATAATATAATCCCATTAATGTGGTCAAGCCTTTCTTATTCCTCAGCTTTTCCCATAAATCCTCAGTAGACAAGCTCACTAGTCTGTGCAGACTGAGCACTTTCATGACATTTTCCTTGACTCGTAATGCCACCCCTCCCCATTTAATCCCTCCCACTCTATCACGTCCAAAACAACAATACCCTGGAATATTGAGCTGCTGAGATGTTTGACTGGTAGGGAATAGGGAGCAAGTTGGTCAACATTAAAGAGAATGTATGTGGCTTTAGTAAGATCTGTGTTGGATTATGGAAGTGTAGCATATGGATCAGCAGCTAGGTCTCTTATAAGGAAACTGGATGTGATTCAGGCTCAGGCTTTGAGAGTGTGCAGTGGGGCTTTTAAAACATCACCAGTATCAGCCCTGCAGGTAGAAATGGGAATAATGCCTTTGGAATTAAGAAGGATGCGATTGATGGCAAACTACTGGGTTAATTTGCAGGGACACAATGATTCTCACCCTGCTAAAGGAGTGTTGCAGGAGTCCTGGGAAAATGGGAGGTTTCAGAGGGAAAACTTTAGTCGGGTAGGGAATGATATTGCTAGATCATGTGGAGTGTTTGATCTAAGGATAAGTCCTTCAGTAGTTTATCCGGTTGTAGCTCCATGGAAGCTGGTATGGCCTGACGTAGACTGGCATTTGTTAGAGGTAAAAAGGAAAGGAAAGTATAAAACTGATTTGGTAAGTGCATTTAACTGTCATGTGATGGAAAAGTATAGTGATTATACTCAGGTCTATACAGATGGTGCTAAGGAACCTGAGACAGGAGTGACAGGGTTTGGGGTGGCTATACCAGCAAAAGCAATTGCAATCAGCAGAAGAACGTCTGATAAGTTAGCGGTGTATACAGTGGAGATGATGGCAGTGTTGGTTACGTTGCGTTGGGTGGAGAAAACTAAACTAGTCAAAGCGTTGATATGCTCAGATTCATCTTCAGTACTAGCAAGTTTAAGGTCTTCTCACTCAAACAGCCGGCAAGATGTACTTCATGAAGTCCTTCAATCAGTCACAAGAGTTGCAAATCAGGGAGGTCAGGTTAAATTTCTATGGGTTCCAGCTCATGTAGGGGTGAAAGGCAATGAAAGGGTGGATGAGTTGGCAAAGAGGGCAATAAAGAAAGAAAATATAGAAATACACATTAGTATCAGTAAAGCAGAGGTTAAGTGTGTAATCTGGGAAAAAAATAACCAAATGTGGCAAGAAAGATGGGACAGGGAGGGGAAAGGGAGGCATTTATATCAAATACAAAAATGTGTTGCAGGTACTAGGGTAGGAAGTAGATACAGAAGAGAGGAAATTGTGTGGACTAGGTTAAGGCTGGGGCACTGTGCACTAAGCCAAACATTGAAATTGATAGGGAAACACCAGACAGGATTGTGTGCGGAATGTCAGGAAGAGGAGTCAGTAGAACATGTAGTTCTGAGTTGCAGGAAGTATGGGATACAGAGAGAGATGATGAGAATTAATCTAAGGGAATTGTGGGTGCAGGAATTCACATTAAAAGGGTTGCTGGGCATGGGTGAGAGAACACAGGTCAGGGTATTTTTAGCTTTCTTAAGGGGTACAGGGTTTTTTTATAGGATATGATGGATAAACAGAAATAGGGTACTAGGATGGGGAGGATAAAGTGTAGGTTACGGTATGTGTATGTGTGCGATTGGGTGAAGGGATTTAGAATGTGAGTCCATCGCATACTCCGGAACAGAAGGAGGCGGTAATGCACCATTAAGCTGGGTGCCAAAGTCTTACTAATGGCTATAATATCATCATTCCATGTACTGGTCTATGTCCTGAGCTCATCCACTTTCCTACAATACTCCTTGCACTGAAATATACACAGCTCAGGATATTAGTCCCCACTATGCTCGATCTTATGATTCCTGACTTGGTATGTAGGCTTAACAACATCTTTCTCCAGAACCACTCCACTATCTGTGCCGGCACTCTGGTTCCCATCCCCCTGCAACTATAGTTTAAACACCACCACAACCCCGCCCCCCCCCCACCCCTTCTGCAGCATTAGCAAACCTTCCCGTTCAGCTCATTTAGAAAATCCTGATCTTGGATTATTTCCATCTGTGTCGGTTAAAGTTTCCAGGTTCTAATTGTCAATTAATTGTTTGCTATTTAAGAAATCTGCAAGCATTTTCACATTTGAGGTTCATATTATGTGTAAAGGGTCACAAAAAAAGGCCTGTCAATGTTAAATACATACCACTTTCTGAAAGAGATTCTTTTTAAAACAATCAGGAATATTACATTTACAAAGTTTATAATGTTTAAAGAACTATTTAGTTCCAGTTCTCATTACTGATGTCAGTTTTTATGAATAAAATAATTGAAATTATTTAAAGAAAGTTATAATTTATCATGATGTTGAGTGACCACACAATTTGGCACTATTGTTTCCATATACCCTATCTCTAACAACTTAAAGGAAAAGTCACTGGACTGTCATATAACTTGTTTCTTCCCTTTAATTCCTTAATAATATAAGGAGGATTACTTAAAAGGCAGCCTGTTTTCTTAAGATTAAGAGAATAGGATTTTTTCTTTCATTGAGATCAAAGATTCGATACTTAAAGAAGGTAAAGATTTTTTTAAACTAAGCATGAGCTAGGATTAATGGGAGAGCTTTAGAGCACAGGATATTTTTTGTTGTAAATCTGCCAATGCAGGAGCTGGATTTAATCAGTTGAGCAGGAATCTTAGGGTTAGGTCGGTATGATCAGAATCATTGTGCCATTAGCGTAGTAGATGTATAAATAAGCCTGACTGAGCTGGTTTCAAAACTTCCTGGAAATTCCCAGCACAATTGCAGTGTAAGAGAGAATGCATGTCATTTCCTCTCCAGGATGCATTATTGTAATTGAGCAGTCGTTGCAGTATTTACACCATTTTGGTCTGGGAGAGAGGATGGGGATTATACAGTAGTTAAAAACCACTGATCTGTGAAAGAGGTCATTGCCTAGCCTAGTCAGAATAGATACCTCTGATCTGTGAAAGAGGTCCATGCCTAGCTTAGTCGGAATAGATATCTATATCTTGCCCTCGGGGGTACTGAACAATTGTTTGACTTATCAGTAACAGTTTACAGCAGTCACACAAGATAACATCTTAACCAGCAATTTAGCAGAGTAAGAAAAGGAACTAATGAACTAATTATCTTCCTTCAGTCTTTCAATCAGATGTCAATTGATAGGGAATTGATGTCATTACAAGGGGCTTCTAAATACAGATCAGAACTGTTTCACATATAGTACCCTATCATCCCCAAAAGTAAACAAGCTTCTACAATAATTTAGGGCATATGATGATTATATAATCACATTTGATTTATTAGAATTCTAGTAACTTAAAGGTATTGCATCAAGAACATGCTTAAAGGTAAAGATAATTCCTTTACAAGTGAGGCATAAAACCATCAACAGCAATTTTAGTCTCCAAAAGAAGAATACAAAATGTATGAACTTAAACAAATATAGTGACAGATATTAATGTTTACAGAAAGAAGGGAAATTATGATAGCATCTTGTATTTATATTATCTTCTATTTTTATTCTAATCTTCACTGATGCCTGGATCACATCTTAAGCTGCAAACTTGTGAATTTCATGCTGTGCCCTGAATACTTTGTAGACAGACTTTTCATTATGCCTGAATTATTTTCTGCGCTCCAGCCCTCCTGAAACTGCAATCTATAAATCATGGTTCTGCACTTTCCACATGACAAGCAGTCCAGCTGCTAATAGAGTACATTTAATGAAAAAAACCTTCAATTCATGTTAATGCCATATCTTTAGATAAATCTGAAGAAATACACTCCTTTATTCTACTTTTTACCATAAAGGTATATGGGATCTTTGGGAAACACTTAAAATATTAATATTATACTTAAAATAGTACAGAAATATTATCTACATCAGACATTATTGTGGCAAAAATATACATTGTTTTTGTACCATAATAACTTGGATTACCACATTTTTAAGGTAGAAGTTGGTCAGAGAGAAGTGCATGTTGAGCCAAATACACAGTAATTCTTAATGAGTTTACGAAGTGGCGCAAGCATTTGAAGGAGCAGTGGAAATCAAATCCCTGAGAACAAGGCCTCAGCGGTTGAACATATAGATAGATAGATACTTTATTCATCCCCATGGGGAAATTCAACATTTTTTTCCAATGTCCCATACACTTGTTGTAGCAAAAACTCATTACATACAATACTTAACTCAGTAATAATATGATATGCATCTAAATCACTAACTCAAAAAGCATTAATAATAGCTTTTAAAAAAAAATATTCTTAAGTCCTGGCAGTTGAATTGTAAAGCCTAATGGCATTGGGGAGTATTGACCTCTTCATCCTGTCTGAGGAGCATTGCATTGACAGTAACCTGTCGCTGAAACTGCTTCTCTGTCTCTGGATGGTGCTATGTAGAGGATGTTCAGGGTTTTCCATAATTGACCGTAGCCTACTCAGCGCCCTTCGCTCAGCTACCGATGTTAAACTCTCCAGTACTTTGCCCACGACAGAGCCCGCCTTCCTTATCAGCTTATTAAGACGTGAGGCGTCCTTCTTCTTAATGCTTCCTCCCCAACACGCCACCACAAAGAAGAGGGCGCTCTCAACAACTGACCTATAGAACATCTTCAGCATCTCACTGCAGACATTGAATGACGCCAACTTTCTAAGGAAGTACAGTCGACTCTGTGCCTTCCTGCACAAGGCATCTGTGTTGGCAGTCCAGTCTAGCTTCTCGTCCAACTGTACTCCCAGATACTTGTAGGTCTTAACCTGCTCCACACATTCTCCATTAATGATCACTGGCTCCATATGAGGCCTAGATCTCCTAAAGTCCACCACCATCTCCTTGGTCTTGGTGACATTGAGACGCAGGTAGTTTGAGTTGCACCATATCACAAAGTCCTGTATCAGTTTCCTATACTCCTCCTCCTGTCCATTCCTGACACACCCCACTATGGCCGTGTCATCAGCGAACTTCTGCACATGGCAGGACTCCGAGTTATATTGGAAGTCTGATGTGTACAGGGTGAACAGGACCGGAGAGAGTACGGTTCCCTGTGGCGCTCCTGTGCTGCTGACCACCGTGTCAGACCTACAGTCTCCCAACCGCACATACTGAGGTCTATCTGTCAAGTAGTCCACTATCCAATCCACCATGTGAGAGTCTACTCCCATCTCCGTTAGTTTGTGCTTTAAGATCTTAGGCTGGATGGTGTTAAAGGCACTAGAGAAGTCAAGGAATGTAATCCTCACAGCACAACTGACCCCATCTAGGTGAGAGAGTGATTTGTGCAGCAAATACGTGATAGCATCCTCCACTCCCACCTTCTCCTTATACGCAAACTGAAGTGGATCCCGGGCGTGCCTGGTTTGTGGCCTCAGATTCTGTATTATCAGCCGCTCCATGGTCTTCATCACGTGCGACGTCAAGGCAACAGGTCTGAAGTCATTCAACTCCTTTGGTTGTGGTTTCTTCGGTACCGGGACAATACAGGATGTTTTCCACTGTCTGGGTACTCTTCTCTGATCTAGACTCATGTTGAAGATGCGCTGTAGTGGTTCTCCCAGTTCAGTCGCACAGGCCCTCAGTAATCGTGGGGAAACTCCATCCGGTCCAGCCGCCTTGCTGGTACAGATCTTCCTCAGTTGACCTTCCACCTGTGCAGCCGTAAACCTGGGCGTGGGCCAGATCTCCTGTGAGTGGCTATTTTCCTGTGAGGGAAGTAAGCCTGGTGTGGAGTTCTGCAGTGAGGGTGAGATTGTGCTATCGAACCTATTGAATATATAGCTGCCAGTACTGGGGGCCAGGCTGAGAGTTATACAGAAGGCCAGTTTATAAGGCTGTGGGGGTGGAAAGAACTGGAGTGGTAAGAAATGTAAGGCCATTAAAGGATTTATCCTTGTGAGGGAGAATGTGGAACCTAATCAATTAATTAATTTAACTCATGGCAAAGAAGGAAGACCTTCAAACTATTGTGTACACACCAGCCAAAAAAGAACCACTACATATCAAGATTAGCCTAGCTCCTTGTCCATAGGGTAGAGCACATCAAATGATCAACTGTCTCCTCCACCACCTTTCTGCAAGGTTTCAGGCTCTCTGGCTGAAATTTACCTCAGTTCTCCTCTAATCCTTTTGCTGTAAATTTAGGCCATGTGGTTATATAATTAAATAATCCGTATCAGGTTTAACGTCACTGGCATGTATCATGAAATGTGTTGTTTTGTGGCAGCAGTACAGTGCAATACATAATTTACTAACTATAAAACACAAATAAGAAATATATATATATATATATACACATATATAATTAAATTTAAAAAATAGTGTGGTACTATTCATGAGTTCATTGTCTATTCAGAAATCTGATGGCAGAGGGAAAGAAGCTGTTAAAATGTTGAGCGTGTGTCTTCAGGTTCCTGCACTTCCTCCCTGATAGTAGCAATGAGAAGAGGGATGTCCTGGGATGCCCTAATGATAAATGCCGCCTTCTTGAGGCATCACTTTTTGAAGGTATCCTCAATGCTGAGGATTCTACTGCCGATGATGTTTACATATTTCTACAGCTTTACCTGATGCTGGGCAATGGCTCCTTCAATCCAAATGGTGAGGCAACTAGTTAGAATGCTCTCCTGTAAAAATTTGAGAGAGTCTTTGGTGACATTCCAAATCTCCTCAAACTCCTAATGAAATATAGCCACTGTTGTGCCTTCTTTGTAATTGCATCAATCTGCTGGGCCCAGGATAGATCCTCGGAGATGTGCACACCTAAGGACTTGAAACTGCTCACTCTTTCCACTGCTGATCCCTCAATGAGGACTGGCATGTGTTCCTAAAGTCCACAACCAATTCCTTGGTCTTACTGAAACTGAGTGCCAGGTTGTTGTTTCAACACCACTCAGCCAGTTGATCTATCTCACTCCTGTATGCCTCCTCATCCCCATTATGAAATTCTGCCAACAATAATTATGTCATCAGCAAAGTTATAGGTAGCATTTGAACTGTGCCTAGCCACTTAGTAATGGGTGTAGAGAGAGCAGATCAGTGGGCTAAGCATGCATCTTGAGATATGCCAATGTTGATGGTCAGCGAGGAATGTTTGTACTTTTCTTAACTTGGTCTTTCTTAAATTCTCAAAACTTTACATGCTTCAGTCAAATTTCCTTCACACTCACACTCAGAACATTATAACCAAGCATTTCCAACCATGCCAACAGTCTCATAAATCTTTTTGTGTCTGTGTAATTTTGGATAGTTTTACATCCTTCTTCCTTTGTGGTGGTTCTGGAGGTTAGTTGGCATCCGTCTGCCCCGAAGGACAATGGATCATCATCATCATCACAAGCCTGGGTGGAAGGTATGGAGATCCTGAGATGGGATGTCAAGATCCCATTCTTGGCCTCACCAGTGTAGTCCAAAGGAAAGCTTATGAAGCAATACATTAGGCACCAGTTTGGCTGCAGGAGCTGCCAGAAGGATGTTCAGTGACATCCAGCCGCTTTCGGGGCTCCAGTCCAGATTTCCTGTCTAGGTTTACTCCCATAGCCTTTGTCTCTCCTGAGGTTGCCCACAAGGCATTGTGGCTATTTACCCATAGCTGCAGATCTGGTTCATGAGCAAAATTGCGTGTCCATATGCCAGTAGACCTGTGTGCTACATGTGTAAGGACCAGGCCTCCTCCCACATCCTCTATAGTTAAACCTGAGTCCGAAAGGAGTTCAGTTTCCATGTGTCACCAGCGAGGTGGGACAACATGAGGCTTGCTGTTGGACAGGCTACATACTGACAGGAAGAAACTTAAACATTCTGCTCTCCTTTTTTGCGAGACTCCTGGCCAGGAGTGGAAGCTGAAAGTGAGAGCGACTAGCACTACCCACTACACTACCACACTAGATGTGTCACAACAACCATTTTGACACTTATGTGGTAACCATAACTATATTCACCACTTCAGCAGTGATCTGCCTCATGTTTTACTCTATCTACCATCTTTATCATCTGTCAGAAACGAACCACGTTCCCGAATAATGGCTTCAAGACAAATTCAAGGAAACAAAGTTTATTAACAGTTCTGCAGAGCTGGGCTCCCTCAGACAAGGGAACCCTGAACCTTACAGGGCAGCAGGTTTTATCCTTCTTCCTTACCCCTCCCCTCCCTGACTCGGGAGGTACATAGTCTTATCCCATTCCATATTTGGAGTTGTTTTTTTACACGTTTCTGTAAAACAATAGTCCATATCTCAGGACTTCAATGATTCCACAAACAGTTAATTTTATCAAGGCTTCTGCATTCATAATTAGATCACACTTGTTTACAGACTTTAACCCGGACATAATTAAATCACAGTTGTCCCTAAACATAATTAAATCATACTTGTCCCTAGACTTTAACCCGGACCTGTCAGAAACGCACATCTTAATTTTGAATCTTACAATAAATACCACCCTTTTTCTTTTTAAGATGTGCATTTCAGCTAGCATTTCTCTCACTCCCAGGGGGCCCACCACCCTTCCTCCGCCCCCCCCCTTGAGGGTCAACTTTCTTCTTTAATAGCATAATCTTTAGCTCATTCGTCCCATGTTGGGATATCGCTACGGCCTGGAGCTGGGATACGTTACGCCTGACCAGTGCCTGTATACAAGGAATCAAGCACGGCAGGATCAAGAGAATCATTAGACCCCCGCCTGCTACAAGGAGAGCGGTGCGCCACCAGCTCCCCCCTAGTAGCCCGTCTAGCCAACTCATGTTCCCCAGGGATCTCCAGGTTTGTACTGGCACGTGGGCCAGTTTCCGAATTTTGTCGGATATTTTTAACACGGCCTTTCCACTGTCGTCTATCTTAAGGCAACAGTTTGTAAGATTGAACTTCCCACATACCCCGCCTTCAGAGGCCAATAGGTAATCCACAGCCAGCCTGTTCTGGTATATTGCTGTTCGTATCTGGCTCTGCTGTTTTGCCAACAGCTCCAATGCCAGTGCCGTTTGATTGGTTATCACTTCCACCACCGCCTGCAGTCTAATAATTCGGTTTAACATGTAGACAGGAGTGCGATACCCCCACGACCCATCCTGGGCCCAGGTTGCTGGCCCATAGTATTCAATGATGCGAGCCGGTGGCCACTCATCACCCCACTCGCCCACCTTTATCTCCCGTGTTTCTCTCCTTAATGAATCAAACAGCTTAATTCCCAGCTTCCGGTCACCCTCCTGAGGCAGGAGGAAGAACTCCGGTCTTATGAGACCCAGGAAGCAAACACCCGCCCAGTCCCACGGTAGTTTGGTATACGCCTGATTACCGCAGATCCAGAATAACCCCTCTGGGGCAAATCCTCCTTTCTTTGCTTCCTTCCATACTTCCCTGACCCTGGGGACCCCTTCGTACGGATTCGTTCCGCTGCACTTCCAGAATTTAGAGCCGTTTCCTACGGCCTCGCAACTGCCATTCGGTTCTCTGGTTATGTACCATGCTGGCTCCTCTGGCCACCAGGTAACATTACCTTCCCTCTTTGCTAATTTAATGCTTCGGCAGGGACTTTCTCCCACCTTTACTTTCCCCTTTCTTTCAACACATACTTGTCCCTCCGGGTAATTGGTCAATTTCCACCTTTGCTTCTTCCGGTCTGGGACATTTGTCCAATTGTGCGCAAGCAATTCCCACACACTCAAGCTCTCACCCCTCCACGGCCACTGTTCACTCATGTGCGGTCCTCCACAGACCCAACAACCACTCACATTTAGGCTCGTGGCAATCCGAGTCGCTAAGTCTATAAAGAGGTTCTCTTTAACATCGGGGAGGACTATATCTCTCTCTATCTCCTGATATATAGACGGGTCCGTGGAGACCACTGCCGCCTTCTTAACCAGTGTAGATGGGATGTCCCACTGCCCTCCCTTGTTTATACACAACCACCGGTCTTTCCTGGGACAGCTGAGACTTCTCATGGTCCCCCCCTGTCCCATGTATCCTTTATTATAGACTTGGTAATAAGGTTTACTATTCTCCCAACATGTTTCTCTCTTGCTTAGATCATAGCATCGATCATTCACATGCGAGTGGGACACAAATGATCCTGGGAACACCCTCTGCCCCACTCGTACCACGGTTCTGCACTTGTCACATTTCCCTTCAATTTCCCCGACATATAGAATCAAATATATTACAGTCAATAATGTTACAGTCCACATAGAGTTCATTTTTGCTGCCTTTTCAGCCTCACCACCAACGGTTCTTCACTGGGAACACAGGTCCACTCAGTGCGGCTTTCGGGCTTCACCGGTCCTTTTACCCTGGATGCGTGTGTCCACCCTTTTTCTTTTGTCCGTACAGCCGCCTCTGTTGTTAGCAGGACCTGGAAAGGGCCTTCCCACTGTGGCTGTAACTTCTCCGGCTTCCAGGTCCTTACCAGAACCCAATCTCCAGGCACGATCTGATGTAAAGCAAAGTCGAGCGGCGGAGTCTGGGCCAAGAGACCCTTTTTCCGTAGTTCTGCAAAGGAACGAGATAGTGCCAGTAAATAGTCCCTTACAAAGATATCACCCCCTTGTAGCGTGGGGTACCCTTCCACCTTATTCCAATACGGGAGTCCGAACAACATCTCATACGGGGATATTCCTATGTCCTTGCGGGGCGCTGTTCGTATTCTTAAAAGGGCAATAGGGAGACACTTAGTCCATGGTAGTTTGGTTTCTAACATCAACTTGGTCAGTTGTGCCTTTAGGGTGCTGTTCATTCTTTCTACTCGTCCCGAACTCTGGGGATGCCACGGGGTATGGTATTTCCATTGGATACTCAGTGCATCACAAATTAACTGGTGCGTCCTGGAGGCAAAGTGTGTCCCTCTGTCCGAGTCTATGGACCCCATGATCCCATATCTGGGGATTATGTTCTCAAGTAGTATTCGGGCTACCGTAGGCGCATCAGCTTTGGTAGTCGGATATGCTTCCACGCAGTGGGTAAAGTGATCCACTATTACTAACAGGTACTTCCATCTCTGCACTGGGGGTAGCTCGGTAAAGTTGATTTGGACTCTATGGAACGGTCTCATGGCCAGTGGCTGGCCACCTTTTGGAGTAGATCGCATCACTTTCTTGTTTATCCGCTGGCATGTCGGACATCCAGTTACCTCTTGCTGGGCCAGTGTGTATATTCCTTTGCATACATAGTCCCTCAGAATTGTATCACACATGGCCTGTACTCCCCAGTGGGTTTGATGGTGCAACTGTTGGAGGATGTTGCGGGTTACTTCCTTATTTAGTACCTGTCTCCCATCAGGGACCGTCCATTCACCATCAGTGTCTTTTCGGGCTCCTAGTTGGTTCATACTATCAATCTCCATTTGAGTAAACACAGGTTGTTTAGTAAGTCCTTCCCTCACTGGTATCAAGGTCAGGAGCTGTATCGGTTCTTCAACTGCTGCTCGTTTGGCCTCCCCGTCTGCTAGACGGTTCCCCACCGCTTCAGGTGTTGATCCTTTTTGGTGTCCGGGTACATGTACTACTGCAATCTCAGTTGGTAAGGCCAGGGCTTCCAGTGTCATACTTATCATTTGTTCATGTGCCAGTCCCTTTCCCCTGGCCGTTATCAGTCCTCTTTCTTTCCATATCTTCCCAAATGTATGTACTATCCCATAGGCGTATTTGGAGTCAGTGTATACAGTTCCGACTCTCTTTACCAATATTATCAGAGCCCTTTGGAGTGCGTATAACTCACAGGACTGAGCCGACCATGAAGGTTGTGTCACACCCTTGGGGACCTAATTTCAAGTTTACCAGGGTTCCTGCCGATGATTTTTCCCCAAGGGGTGGAACCCCCGACCTCCCTAGTCTTCATCTTCCATCATGGCATACGAGCGCACTTCCCGTCGGTATCTGGGGCACTCGCGCCTGAAGTGTCCCTCTTCGTTGCAGTGAAAACATCTTAAAGCCTTCCTTAGCCCTCCTCCTTGCTCCTGGCTACTACCTCGATCCAACCATGGTCCCTGTCTCTCTCTACTATCTGCGGTTACTTGTCGCACTGTCTGGACCATTATCCTTGCCGTCTTCTTTTGTTTCTCTTCGTCCCTTCTGACAAAGACCTTCTGAGCCTCACGGAGTAATTCACTCAAGGGCTTGCTGTTCCAATCTTCCATTTTCTCCAGCTTTTTCCTAATGTCCGGCCAGGCTTTGGACACAAGCTCTACTTGAATTAGTTGTTGTCCCACCTCTGTCTCTGGGTCTACTCCTGTGTATTGTTGCATATTTTTCCGAATCCTATCCAGGAAATCTGATGGGGTTTCATCGGGGTTCTGGTGACTTCCAAAGGCCTTAGTGAAGTTGTATCCCTTTTATCATGTATTCGCGTACATATCACATATTCCTCCTTCCGTCCTCCGATTGCTTATCCCATCGTGGGTCTACTAATGGGAATTTTTGTTCACCTGGTCCATCCTGGGGCTTCTCCCTTTCCCAGACTGCTATTGCAGCTTGTCTTATCATTTGCCTTTCTTGTGCGGAGAATAGGGTCCCCATTATTGAGTACATTTCATCCCAGGTGTAGGTATTTGGTCCCAGGAATTGGTCCAATTGTTCCGCAAGGCCCAAAGGATCTTCTAACAGATTTTTCATCTCTTTCTTAAAGGTCCAAACCTCTGTGCTCGTCAGGGGAACATTTACGTAACCTGTTCCCCCTTCTGCCCCTCCCATTGGGACTTCTCGGAGGGGACACATTTTTGTTTCTTCGCCCTCTTTCTTCATCTCTTGGTTTTCTTTCCTTTTCCTCAAGGTCATCGATTTGCGGAGCGGTAGGGGGCACATATGGGGGCGGCAGGTGCTCGAGCACCTCCCATGTATTCTTTTTCTGTCCCCCTTCATTTATCGTTTTCAATTTATAACTATTTGTCGTTGGTAACCAGCATAGAGCATAATCACTTTCTTCGGGTTTGACGTTAGGTTTTGAATTCACGTACAGATTAAGGGCTTGTTGTACCCAATCCTCGCTAGACCCGAACTTAGGCCACCACACAGCCGACCCTTGGATCAGTTGGCGGGACCACAATTCACAGTACTGTATCATTTTTTTTCTTTGACTTCCCTTTTCGCCTCCCATAATCCCAATTTTCTAACATCCGTCCCAACGGACTATCAGGGGGTACCCCGGGGTATTTTTCATCATTGGCGCCTGGATTTCCTTTACCCTTTTCTCTCTTAGACCCCTTATTTCCCATCTCGAGGACTTGCCCGGTTCCTATCCACCCGCAGGCTACCCCGTGATTCCGCACTCCTTGCGCACCACGTCACTGCAGGAATTTAATTTGAATGTGACCCACCTAGCTCGATCACTCCTGTCCAATTCCGGAACCTATATTTCCGCGATCGCCCAGGAATCCACACGCAGGCTACCCCGTGGTTCCACAATTCTCGTGCACTACGTCTCTGCAGGATTCATTCACCTGCAGGGTAACCCTGTAGTTCCACAATTCTCGTGTACCACGTCACTGCAGGATCTCTTACCTGGGTCCTGTGCACAGAAATTACTCGATCGCTCACTGTCTCAACTGCCTCGACAACCCCTCTTTGTTTCCTTGAGTCCGCCGGATATCACTCGCTCAAGCCGCGTGGGGCGACGAGCAAGGAATCAGGGACTGCCGAACTCGGCAGGGTGCACCTTCTCCGATGTCCTTCCTTGCCCCCCTCACGGCCGGAGTGTGGATCCCGGACGAGCGCCCCAAGTTGTCAGAAACGAGCCACGTTCCCGAATAATGGCTTCAAGACAAATTCAAGGAAACAAAGTTTATTAACAGTTCTGCAGAGCTGGGCTCCCTCAGACAAGGGAACCCTGAACCTTACAGGGCAGCAGGTTTTATCCTTCTTCCTTACCACCCCTCCTCCCTGACTCGGGAGGTACATAGTCTTATCCCATTCCATATTTGGAGTTGTTTTTTTACACGTTTCTGTAAAACAATAGTCCATATCTCAGGACTTCAATGATTCCACAAACAGTTAATTTTATCAAGGCTTCTGCATTCATAATTAGATCACACTTGTTTACAGACTTTAACCCCAACATAATTAAATCACAGTTGTCCCTAGACTTTAACCCGGACCTGTCAGAAACGCACATCTTAATTTTGAATCTTACAATATCATCCTATCTCCATGCCCTGCTTCCTTTGAAAATCAGTGGACATGCACCCAAAACCCTTCTGTTCTATTTATCATCTCAGTGACCTCTCAGCTCATTGCCCATTCCATTTCCTTGCCTGGTCTCCATGAAACCACTACTTCTATAGATTAAACCTATGTTCTACTTGTTCAACTCTCGCCAATCCATGTATACCTTTAATTTGTGAAGTAGGAACTGTTGCAATGAGGGAGTGAAATTTTGATAGCAGCATTCTCGATGGGGGAACACAGTAGATGCTCCTCAGGTGAAATTTTGAATAGCTGTGTCTTGCTGTGTCACTTCCACAGATGAGTGTTTCTTCAATGGGTGGGCTGCAGCAGTAGCAGGGTGGAAAACATAATGGAGGAAGAAATATTTATGGAAACAGGAATGTAAGATGCAAACATCATTCAGGTTTGAATATGATGCTGAAATAGTGAGCGATTAGATTCACCTGAAACTGAAACAGTGCCACAGCAGTAAGGAAAGGTTTCTATAGTTGCTGCCTGACCTGTTGAGTTCCTCCAACATTTTGTTTTTGTTGCATCTCCTGATAAAGAAAGATTGCTTTTATCTTCTCAAAGTGTAATTTATGATCATTGCAGAACATCACACATCAGATTTTGATCTTTTGTCTGACATTACAGGGTGAACACAGAGGTCTATGGGGTGATGGAGTGGTAGTGTTGAGTGTCATCAACATACACATGAACGCTAACCCATTTCCTGGCATAGTGCAACTTTCGGGAATCATCTAGCTGAGAGATAGTTTTAGCTCTGTCAGCTGCATTTTCAGATGAGCCATGAAGAGCTCAATTCCTACTTTAGAAACTTCACAAAAGTCTCAGCTGTCACTTCAGTTCAGTAGATCTGGAAGATCCAGCTGTATTAACTGTCCTCTGGCCAATAGATGATTTTGTCACTAACATGATGTACTTTGTGGAGTTTGTTAAGCTGGCATGAGGGGAGAGGGGAAAAAAGAGTGAAGAAAGAAATGGAATTAGGAGTAGTTAGGCGTATAGGAGCAGTTTGGTACATACCTGGCGATGAGTTTGGCTTGGTCAGCAAAGGGAGGAGAACAGCAGAGGTGGCCAAATGATGATTTCAGTCCTAACAACAAAGCTATCCATATGCATATTGTGGAAAAAGAAAGCAGAAGAGCTGAGAAAGAAGGGTTTAGGATCTTGATACTATTGAAGTAAGAAAGTCATGGGATTTTGATCCTAGAATAATGGACAGTTAGGCTGAACTGAAGTGATAGCTGAGACTTTTGTGAAGTTTCTGACTTATTAATTCATTGGATCTTGTGATGTATTACAGAAATTTTTAAAAATCACCAGGTACATTTACTTAGCACATCAAGGAAGGAGGCTATTCAGCCCATTAGGTCCATGCCAGTTCCTAGCAGAAAAGTGCCAACAATCCCACTCCCTTCATTTTCTCTCTGACTTAATCTCAATTTCCCTTACCATGTATACTTATAGTAAGATTCATTTTAAAGTAGCCACTAACCCATCAACTATCTGAGGAAAGTGGAGGAAATACACGTGGCCACAAGGAGAATGTGCAAACTCCACACAGACAGACCTGGGGTCAGGATTAAATCCCTGTTTTGGATCTGTGAGTCCATGGAGCAATTCATCTTCATTATCCACACAAGTTGTTGCCGTTGGACTCAGAGATGATAATCTTGATGTGGGACAGTCTAACATTTTAACCTTCTTCCAGCCTTTTTCTTCCTTATCCCTTAAATTCAAGAAAACAATGGGTAAAATTTATTTCTTATCAACATTGATCTATCAGCAGAAAGCAACTCCATACAGTTCTTTTTTCTGAATGAGCACTTTTCTAGTGCATATTTTGCTGAAGATTTTTGTGCATAAAATAACTGATTTGCATGTAACTTTATTTATAACAAGGACTTTTATCATTACAGATAGTTACATTAAAATGGAAACCAAATGAATCCTGTTCTTGGGACTGAGCCAACTAAGATGTTCTTGAGATTGAACCATCTTCAAATTTACTTCACAATGTCGAGTAATATGCAAATGAAAATCCTGTGTGAATATTTTCAGAACTATCTAATCTTCAATCAAATGAAATGTTACTGTGGAAAACATATAAGCTCTTACAAATGATTACAGATAATGATTAGCTTGCTTAAAGGTCACCTACACCAATTTGCCATAAAGCATTTGTAGTGAAATCCCCGAGGCTGCTTTCTCAATCTATGCTACCTGTCCTTTCCACACTCTGGCACTATTTATCACTCATTACATAATTAATCTCACAGATTACAGGAGGACTTAATCACTGATTGGAGTCGGTTCCTATAATTGAAGTTCTAAGGAATGAGAAGCTGATTCTTTTTGTACCCAATGAGAATATCAGTCTTTCTTTGTCTGAGAGCTTAGATGGATTGATATACGAAAACCCTTCAGATATTACCTGTGATTTATTCAGTGATGCACTGTAGAACAGGCCTTTCTGGCATTTCAAGTCACACCATCGACTGAATTAACCCTAGTTTAATCAGAGGACGATTTACAATGACCAATTAGCCTGCTAACCAGTACGTCTTTGGACTGTAAGAGGCAATCGGAGCACCCAGAGGAAATCAATGCGCACATAGGAAGGAATGTACTAACTTGCTTACAGAGGACACTAGAATTGAATTCCAAACTCCAACACCCCAAGTGGTAATAGTATCGCACTAACTGCTACACTACCATGGTGCCCCAATTGTTTCCATCTCCCATGCCAAGGGTAAGAATGTACTTGTTAAGTAATGCTTGCTAAGATAGATTGAATTAATGTTGCTTTACGGTTAAGGCAACTATATGATTTTCAATTTTGTGGACCCATGCCTTCTGTGGTGCAGAATTTCCCACTGAAGGACAAAATGACTGAACCTCAACAAAGATTTAATGGGAAAATGACCTACAATGCACACTGAGCGGCTAGAACGTATGATTAAAAGAAACATCTATTTGTTCACAGAATGTATACAAAGGGAAATTATTGTCATGCTGATATAATGTAAATGAGATGACTCTCTCTCACCTCTCTCTCTCTTGCTCTCGCTCTCTCTCTCTCTCTCCCTCTCTCTGTTTCTTTCTCTCTCTTTTCATCTTCAGAGTTGAGAGGCAAAAAAGGTGCACACAAAGAGAGATTAGCGGTCCGAAGGTGTTGGATTAAAGGTAGACACAGTGGAATGCCTGTACAGAATTTGGGGGTGGAACAGTCCATGGGAAGTCCATGGTCCCTTCTTATCAATGTGTTTTTTTTAAAACATGTTTTGTTGATAGTGGTTCATATTTAACAAAACTGTTCAAATCAAAGTAAACCAACTTCATTTTTGACTATTAGCTCAGCATAATGCAACTTGTGCACAAATACAGTATACAATAATATAATCCCAAGTTTTAACATATGAAAACACATGAAAACAGATATGTTGCAGTGGAAAGTTAATAGATGTGCAACTAAAAAGATACGTAATTCTCCACAATATGAAAATAAAGGAAAATTCAGACTATCATTAACTCTCAACTTCAATGTCTTCCAGCAAGAACCAATTTTGTTTGCATTAATTGACAAGTTATTTCCATGCATGCACAACTATGTGATTAAATGTTACCATGAAAGGGTCAATAACCCTACTGACCTACCAGAAGCCCAAATAGGTGGTCAATTAAAATTGGCCAGCAGATGGACTTGTTGATAGACCAGACCATTAAAGCTGTCCCCTTTTAATCTAATATGTCCTTTTGGGTAAGTAGCAAAAATATGTTTAAAGTTAGTGGAATCATTCAATAAGTATATAATCAATGCACAATTATTTCTTAAAGATTCAGCTCTACCTTTTATTGGTGATCCATGAGAAAATTGATGTATACTCTCAACGTTCCTCAACCATTATCCCTCTCCCCAACCCTTCCAATCACAAGGTCTTTCTTGAAGCTCTTGTCCACCATTGAGGTTGTCTTACTGAAGCAAGACTAGAATTTCATTCCACTCTCTTGGCTAATTTTAGGCTGGCAGCAGATTGTTAATTGCAGCTAACAAAGATGTTAAATTCACTTGACTAAAGTCACACAAAAAAAATGCTGCAAGGTCAAGGGTTATTGTACTGAGTATTCACCTCAGCCCGTCTACCCACCTGATACCAATTTCCATTTAAAATTGACCCTGACATCTCTGAATGCAAACCTCTGGACCCATATTAGCATGGATTGTTTTTCAATTCCACAAAGTATCAAAGTATTATTTGGCTGTGTTCATTGCAAAGCATTGAATTTAGCAATAGTGTATGTTGTGGTTCAGCACTAAACTACTATGTTTCAATCACATTTTGAAATAGGAGGGAAAATAACTTTTTTTTAAAACAAGGACACAGTGGTGCAGCTAGTAGAGTTGCTGCCTCACTACTCCAGGTGATAAGATTCAATACCTGCTTGGAGATTTCCATGTTCTCCCTCTGACTGGGTTTCCTTCGGATGCTCCTGTTTCTTCCCACACCAAGATCTTCAGAGTGGTGGGTTAAATGGCCACTATAAAATATGAGTATGTAAGTAATAGAGTCAAGCAGGAGTTGCTGAGAATATGGGGAGAATAAAGAAAATGAGTCTATGTAAATGGATGGTAGTGTGAGCTTGGTGCACTGAAGGGCTTGTTTGGGTAATGTTTCTCTCTAAGAACCTATGAAAAAACTTATGTCTTCACAAGATGTGAAAATAATTCTGTTGAAGATTTGTCCAAAACTGCTCCTGTGCTAATAATCTGGTTGAAATCCTTTGGATTAATACACAGTTGATAAGATAAATAGATCTATGCTCACAATCAAAGCTTGTCATGTAGTGTTAAGAGGTTAATGTTGTTATAATACGCAAATGCTGGATCAGCTGTAACTCTAAAGAGCTGAGTAATAAGAATCCAGCATTAGAAGAACATTATGCTGTCAGAAAATAAATAACTTATCCATATTTAAATGAACTTTCTTGCTCAGGTCATAAGCCTCCAAAACTAAATCATTCCCCTAATGTACAATTTTACATTGTCATTTTTAAATTATTTTGCACACTAATGAGTTTCTTCAAATCATTATATTAGCAGGATGATATTTAAAACTATATCCTGTCAACTGAACACAAAATTTTAAAAATACACCAATTGTTAATTACTGCGAAAAAATGATAAGACTTTCAATATTATTACAGAACAGACTTTTTCCTCTTTCTTAGGTTAAAATGCTGCATTTTAGGAAAGCAGACTCGAATAATGTTACAGGTTTTTAAATTGCGGTTATTGCAGAGACCTAAGTATTTATTCCAGAATTAAAATTGAGGTGTGAATTTAGCAGTTCAAAGTAAGCTTTCAAAAACACTTACAAATATATTTATTTTAAAAAAATGTCTAGAACCCATTGAAAATCCAATGAATGAAAAAGTAGCCCATGGGAATGCACTTCCAAATGATTATTGTTTTAACTAGAAAAGAATTTATGCATTTCATTTGTGACTCAGATCACATCTTCTTGTTGCTTTATAATTTCATGCCCACCTAGAGAAGGTAGTCATTATCCACTGTAGAGTCTGCCCCAAGAAAATAAGGTCCATGGCATGATGGATCTCAAACTTAGTGCTAAAAACTAATCAGGCTAAATTGAATGAAACCAGAAAATGTTCCTGAGGTTTACAATATTTGTTTAATCTGTGCAAGCAGCACACAAAATTAACACGGCATGAACAGCACACAAAATTCATTTTTATTGTATTGATTTTAGAACCCAGTCAGTGCACAACACATCATTACAGGCCAATCTCTTGAGCACCAATTCAAGCAGGTTTTCTGTAGTTAAAGGTCACAATCAATCTTAAAGAAAAATTTGCAGTGGGTGATGGAAGATGTTCTAAAGAGGCCATGGACAATGTGGCCCATTCTGGGAGACATAGCCTCATAATTTTCCGAAGCTGCACTAGAAACTTCAATAAAGAGCTGCAAAAGAGGACGGATTTCCTTCACCTGAAGGGATGAAAATAAAAACAATTCAAAAATGTGTTGTATAGGTACTGGGGGAGCTGGGGGAAGCAGTTCTGGGATTGAAAACATGCAGTCAGGCCCAGAGAGTTTAAATGCAATGCCACAGAAATGTCACCTCCACAGTTAAGATCAATGAATAATCTTCAAGTGATACATCATACCCGGTACTTGCCTCATGCGGTGCTTAACGCACTGCACACTCATCAATCACCATCAACAGTTTCTAACAGTCAAGACTTGATCCTGAATTTCATATCCTCTGCCTCTCCCCTGACCTTATTGTTGTAAGCCTCAAATCTAATCCTCAGAGCTTGAAAGCAGTAACAACTATTCAATGCCACGTTATACAAACAGAGCATTTACTTGTACCACTTTATCCCTAGGGAAGAAAATATTCCCCACTTCCACACTTAGAGTATTATATTCAGTTCTGGACCCCTCATTATAGGAAGGGTGTAGAAGCTTTAGAAAAGGCGCAGAGGAAATTTACTAGGCTGATGCTTGGACTAGAGAGCATGTCTTATGAGGACAGTTTAAGCGCGCTAAAGCTTATCTCCTTGAAGTGACAGAGGTGTATAAAATGCTTAGAAGCATATACTCAATGGCTACTTTGTTAGGAACCTTCTGTACCTAAGGAAGAGGCAACTGAGTGTATGTTCATGATATTCTGCTGCTGTAGCCCATCTACTTCAAGCTTCAGTGTGTTGTACGTTCAGAGATGCTCACTCCGCTGTTGTAACACTAGATTACTTGAGTTACTGTCAACTTCCTAGCAGCTTGAGCTTGCCCAGCCATTCTCCTCTGAACTCTTTTGTTAACAAGGCACTTTCACCCACAGATCTGCCACTCACTGGATGTTTTTCTTGCATTATTCTGAGATACTCAAACCAACCCACCTGGCACCAACCATCATTCCATGATCTTAGATCACTTAGATCACATTTCTTCCACACTCTGATGTTTGACCTAAACAACTGAGCCCCTTGATTATGTCTACATGCTTTAATGCATTGAGCTGCTGCCACATGATTTTCTATTAAATATTTCCATTAATGAGCAGGTGTACAGATGTACCTAGTAAAGTGGCCACAAAAGGTAGATAAAGTGGACAGCCAGAGACGTTTTCTTAGGGAGGAAATGGCTAATACAAAGCTGCATAAGGTGATTGACAAAAAAGTATAGGAGATGATGTCAGAGGTAGATTTTTTAATAGAAAGTGTGCTGGATAAATGGAATGTGATGCCAGGTGTGGTAATGGAGGCAGATACTTCAGGGACATTTATGAGACACTTAGATAGGCACATAGATGAAAGAAAAGTTGTGGGCTATGTCAGAGGGGAGAGCTAGATTGAACTTGGAATAGACTAAAAGGTTGCCACAATACTATGGCACTGCACTGTGCTGTACTGTTCTATGTTCTATAATCTGATGGAATCCAACATTTATGTTGGGCCAAAACCCACAAAATCTGCAAGAGATCCACAAGTTTCTTATGATTGGGAGGTTTGCGTACCACAATGACCCGAAGAACAATGCTGGCTGGAGTCAGGGCCTTGTGCTTTAGCTTTTGGTAAAGTCACCCATGCCAGACAGATCAAAGGGTAGAGGTCAGACAAAAAGAGGTCCACCAGTCCTCCAGGTTCGAGGATTTATCTCAGGGCTAACAAGCCTGACTGGTTAAACA
Source organism: Hemitrygon akajei (assembly GCF_048418815.1). Classification (NCBI taxonomy): domain Eukaryota; kingdom Metazoa; phylum Chordata; class Chondrichthyes; order Myliobatiformes; family Dasyatidae; genus Hemitrygon; species Hemitrygon akajei. The sequence goes on from NC_133126.1 coordinate 140,345,834, forward strand.
AAACTGTTATGCAAACAGCAATGAAGATCCCTTCTGCATCCGGGTGTGACGGTAATCCTGAATCTCCACTTGGGAGTTGCATGGCTGACTGTAGTGAAAACTGAGAGGAAGCTACTGCACAATGAAGGAAGCCCTGAACACCCCTGATAAGGACAGACAGAGATGCAGGAACTTCATTGCTGCTCTGAGTGTCAGTGGCATGACAGGCAGTAAGTAAGTAAGAAACCACAAAAACTCCCAGCATTCTCATATCCAATGGTCTCGATCACCACTCTTCTTCGATGACCCTCACCTCTCCAGACCCTTCCCTAAAAGTCACTGAATCACCAAGACGAAGTAAATCCCCCAGATTCTGATTTTCCATTCACTACATTGAATGGAAATTTAGAAACGTGCACCCTGCCCCCACCTCTCCAATTTGCATCCACCAGCCTCAATAAGGCTGCTGACTACCAGCCCTTTCCCTCCAACATCCAATCTGCTCTCAGTCCTGGATGGCATAGTTTCCTTTCTGCCTTCTGTCACATATGAAATAGGAAGTTTAATGTTGATTCTATAATACCTGAGACAGCACACAAATAAGCAGCAGAAATGCCACAACAAAATTAGTGGAGGCTGCTTTCAGAATTAGCAGATAATGAATGCATTAAGGACTGCTATAATTTCTATGCCATTACTTTTTCATGAATAATTTGCTGCTCAGTATTCTCTGTTGTAATACATCAGTGACTTCGGATCCTGTGCAAACTCTCAGAAATATGAATATATAGGGATGAGATTGGTTAATCTAGTCATAGAGTTAGCATGACAAAGGAAAAGTGAAAGCATCTCTTTGGAGTTTATTCTATCTTTATTGATAGTCAGACATTATTTTGCACAGAATTTTTACATAGTGTGTAACGCTTTGTGAAAGGTCTGTATACATTAAAAATAGTGAAAAGATGTCTGCTAAAAGAGATGAGACTCTCTACCAGTGGATGGTTAAGTTTTCTGAAATAGATGAATTTAAGCTTTTTGGGCCACTGTTATGTTTGATCTTTAACAAAGACAAACTTGAGTGAGTAAAAACACTAGAACTATTTCATTTACAGTTTTAAACAGTGGATTCAGCTCGACCACATTGTGCTTGAGACCTTCAGTCCACCGAGAGAGAGAGAGAGAGAGAGAGAGAGAGAGAGAGAGAGAGAGAGAGAGAGAGAGAGAGAGAGAGAGAGAGAGAGAGAGAGAGAGAGAGTGTGTGATGTTCACCAATGTCATTTCCAGTTCTGGCTGAATCACCCAAATCACATACTGGGAACTGAAGTTCTTTATTATGTACATAACCCTGCAATACACAATAATACTTTCTAACAAAGATATTTACATTAACCAACTGCAATAAGCAAATAGTCTCTTATCCACTCAACTACTCTCAATCTGTCTCTGTGGTGTCTTAATGATTCCTTTTGGAGTGCTATTTGCCTTTTGAGAACTCTGAAATCTACGTGCTCCTTTTTTTCACCTCCTTCTGCCAAGATCCTATTTGTTCGCCTCTGTTCTTTTTCTTATTGTGTGACCACAATTCACTCCACATGCCTCATACTGGAGCCCTGGACTATATCCATGTGATCAGTGAGTCTTTGCAGAAGTTCCAACTGATTCCATCTCAATTGACAGAGCTCCTTCTGTTGGCTGTGAATCATAGATAGCAGCTCCTCCTATGGGTTTATGTTAAGCTGTTGCTGTTGTTCTGTCATTTGAGTCAGTGTGGTCTCTCTATCTTGCTTTTTATTTTTCCTCTTCAACTTTGGAGAGGATCGTGGAGATATTCTTGATTTCCAGTCTTTAACTGGAAGTCGATGAGAGACAGATTTTGAAGCAAAGCTGCATGATGTGTAAGCAATACTGGCTATTTCCTCATCATGATCACTCTGCCTAGCACTGGCATCCTGACTGTCATACTGGTGTGGCTGGTACAGATGAGTATGGAAGGTGGGGTTCTTGTGCTTCTTTTGCATAAGAATCTCTCATGGATGCTGTTACGAGTTTCTTGAGATACATCAGCTAAGCTTCCGAGTCCTCCTTCAAAGACACCTTCATACTCCTTATTGAGTGTTGCCTGGTCACCTTTGGTCTGTGAAGCCACTACAAAATCTCCTTCCACCAGATTGAGCCTTTCGCATGCAGTCAGACCTAATATTGGCTGTATTTACTTTTCAGAAATCAATTGCTGTCCTTTGTGCTTGAAGGTCACTACAGTCCCCTTTTACTGGAACATTCTTTCCAGGATAGCCTGTCACTTTTAACTTCACTGAGTAAATCTTGCTCTTTACTTTGAGAGTCTTGTAATCATCCATGGATAATAGATTCACCTGGGCTCCTGTGTCAAGCTTGAATGGAATTACTGTCTATTCATAGTCACTGGAGGAATTCATTCTGTTTTATCAGCGCCAGCAGTCTGTAGAGAATATACCAAAGACTTCCTCCATTTCCTCAGCAACCATGCGCACCTTTCTCTTGGAGCATTGCTGCACTTTGTGAAGTGATTCCTCTTACCTCACTAATTGCAGGACTTTCCGTGAGTAGGACACTTCTTCAGTATGTGCCTACCTCCGCATTTGTTGCATTTACTGTTTGAGCCTATCTCTTTGGTTTGTGGTTTATATGTGAAGTGTCTTGTGCTCTGCCCCCACTTTCACAGCATGCACAGCACTGTTGTTTCTGGTCCGTGTAGCTCTTTAGCTTGTGCTCATGTACTCTCTGATGGCCTACACATAGTCACAGACTTTCTAGCATTAACTCTTGTTTACAGAACAGGCTTTTTCTGAGCCCATTATCAGGGATTCCACAGACTATTCTATCTTTAACTAGTGAGTCACTCAGATCTCCAAGCTCACAAGGATTATTCTGTGTGAAAAGTTCAGCTAAGCATTGGTCAAATTGAACACCTTGTTTCTGGTCACAGGGAAATAAGTAGTACCTTTTAAACATGACTTATTTTTACCTGGGACAAAATACTCCTCAAATTTTGTCAGAAGAGTGTCCAATTTAAAGTCAATCTCATCATTTTGAAAGCTGCTGTAGATGTCCAAAGCACCTTCGCCAATTACGTGTAGAAAGACAGACATTCTCAAATTTCCCTCCGTAACTCCAGCTCTACTCGCCACTAAATATAAATCGAATCACTGTTTGAAGCATTTCCAATTATCACTTAGATAGCCGGTAAACTGCATAGGTTATCATAATAGAATTTTTTGGGCTTCTCTCACCTCAATTTCTTGGTGAACTTCGAGACAGCGTGTTCTTTTGCCAGCAACTTCTCTCCATTGGAACCTAGCATCTCTTTCCTAGTTGCTTGTGACATTAATTTATTCTGGCCTCACGCCGGCTTCTGACACCATGTTATGTTTGTTCTTTAATAAAGACCAACTTTCCTGAGTAAAATTGCCAGAACTATTTTGTTTACAGGTTTACAGAATGGCTTCAGCTCAACTGCACTTTAATCAGGACCTTCAGCCTGCCAAGAGCGTGTGTGTGTGGCCCATTCACCAATGCCACTTCCAGTTCCGCTGGATTGCTCACATTGCACATTGGGAACTGAAGAACTTTATTATGTACAGACATAATAACACAGCCACAATCCAGAATCTCACAAATGGGGCAGATGAGAATTTAAAATAGACACCCTGGTGGATTTTGGTACCTGGAACTGAAGTGAAGTAAAGCTGGGCAGTGAATTTTTTGCTTCTAAGTTTAATAAATTAAACACAAGATTACTTGATGCTGATGTTTGTGAAGTGTTCCTGCTCCCTGTACTAACATCCAAGCTTAACGAGTGCAGAATTTTCCCCAAAGGAACTGACAAGCACCTGAACAATACAAGCTCAGATTTTCGAGAATGATTGAGTGCAGACAGCTTAGATTGAACTACTTTGCAGCAAGGGGGAAATTAAGGAATGCATTTCTCTAAGTATATCTGAGGCAGATAGCATGGGAACTTATATTGTCTTCTAAAGGAGTAGACAATTAAGAATATCAATATTAGGGAATGGCTAAATAAATTCTTTTTTAAAAACTGTTTTTTTAATAGCCATATAAAAAGGAAAGACCTCTGCTTGCAATTGGTCTATAAGCAGATGATTCAAATTGACACTACATTCAGGAAATGAATGAGATCCAAGGAAATAACTTGGTCAAAATGACTTCATCAAGCTCATTCCAACCTTAACATGAATCCACAGAATGAGCCTATAATTAAAAACATTCATTCTTTTGCAGATAAAAAAATAATGTAAATACTAGTGGAAATCTGTTGAAAATTTAGTGCAATTTGCAAATAACTATATCAAAGAACTCTTGATGATTGTAGAGGAAACATGCAGCATTTTTTTTGTCATTTCCTTAACTAAAAGTTCTTCATACCAAATGGCTGAAAAAATACTCATTACATGGTTTATGTTGACATTATGAACCACCATAAATTAGCTCTTTTTTTACTGAATTGTAAGTTATTTTCAAATGCTTGGACAGTATGCCCCTTTTGTGCACTGAACAGCATGGTGACATACCAGAGCAAATGTTTCTGCCAATTAGTATGTGATTGCAGCTGTGTCATTGCAGGAAAGTTAGCACAGTTAAGGACAAACCAAGAGTGGCCATAATCTCTTATCTCTCAACCACTAGTTAAATAGCAATCATAGTGGTGATCTAACACATTGCTGCAGATAACTTAAAAGGAGAAATTACAAAGGGCCATATTTGATCCATGTGTCAAAAAGTACACTGATCTAGGAGACCCAACAAATGTTACACATTTGTCCACCGTCAGCCTCTCCGTCCCTTCACCCCACCCCATCATAAGAATAAAAACATGCCTGTGGAACTGCTTTCTATTAGGAATATTTTGGCCACAGCTCGCAGGGGAGTGGTTGTAATTGGGAATGCCCTGGTTCCTCTGGGCAGTGAAAACAGGAAGATCAGGACTTAAAGTTTGGAGAATAGTAACATGAGAGTTAGATCCAGAGATTAGTGGGTGTACAGAAAGTGGAGAATGGATTTCAATTAGCTGTGGATGTGGAATGGATTTGAGTGAGGTCTAAGTAAAAGTGTTAAAGGTAATCTTCTTGATGAAGGGTATATGGTGATGCACTTGATTAAGGTTGATCCATTCAAATTAGTAAAATCAGCTGGCTTTTAAAAACCTGCTCCTGCATGAGTGTCACATGGCATATATTCACAGCCTCTGGATATATATATGTACGTGGCAAGTAAAATCAATAGATGTTTTGCACTCATCTCATGTTGTTCTGTAGGGAGCCTCTATGCCTAAGCAGGGATGCATAGAAGACCCAGAAATGATCAAATGTTTGTTCTAAGACAGAGGTTCCCAACCTTTTTTGTGCCACGGACCCCTCCCATTAACTGAAGGGTCCATGGACCCCAGGTTGGGAACTACTGTTCTAAGAGATTTGTGTAGTATATATCAGATAATTTTTTATTAGAGTTTTGATTAAATTTCCTTGAATAAAGTGCAAAAATAATTACACTACCTAAAAACTTCTAAAAATTAGAACAAGTTAACAGATATTTTCTTTAAGAATTTTTATTGGGTTCTTAATACACAATTACAATTTAAGGATACATCACAAAACTAAATTATTAGAATTCTTGATTCATTAAAACAAAATAGAATATTATATTTCATGTGCCATTCAGAAAGGTTCATTAATGGATTATTCTAATATAATTTATGTGTCCTAATTAAGTGAAGAATAAGTTTTCTCTTTGCTATCATCCACATTTGCAATACTTATAAAAACCTGACTGATATAATTGATATATTAGAGCTGCATATTATTTGGTTATGCTAAGTAGATTCAATTTTACATATGTTAACCTCAGGGTAATTGGAAAATAAATGCTCATTTCTGAAAAGTGGTCTGTATTTACAAATTTATGCAATGCTAGCTTAGTGTTGAACATTATGCTGTAAAGTATTATAAATAATGTATTCAGTACACTGTATGAGACATCTTTCATGATTGTCAAAAAAGTTCTGTTCAAACAGAATTATCCTGGTGTAATAGCAGTTTCCTTTGTTACCACCAAATAATAGTTATTATTAACAAGCCAGTTATTAAAGCATTTGAAAGAATGCAACTGTTAATGTGTAAAGTTGTGTATCTTTGAATATGTTCCATTAAAATGCAAAAACGTTGAAATTTCCAGACATCCTTCCTTCTAATTCACCATATTTAATTAAGACAGCATTTAAAATAAACCCTAAAGACCAATTCTAATTACAGTTGTACCTGCTCCAGGAAACCAGGCTTCCATCCACACTCTGGGTGTTGGGTGTTCCGATTAGTTCCACACCTCAAAGACATGCAGCTTGGTAGAGTGATTGGCTAGTGTAAATGACTGCTCAGTGGAGGTTCATAGCAAAAAAAAATCAAATGAGAATTGATGGGCATGTGTGAGAGAGGGAAATAATGAGAGGGGAAAGGCACTAATGGGATTACTTACCTAGGATGACCATTTTAAGTACAAGGTAAAGAGGTTTTCCTTTACCTTGTCACTACACTCACGCTGCTGGTACACTAATTCCAATGAAACCCTCACCAACTGATGTAATATCAGTCTCACAGTCTGTTAATCCTCACTAGAAACATTTGGACAGATTGTAAGCCAAGAGAACATAGGTGTCACTGATTGGTATGACCAGAGAGAAGCCATCCAATCTGTCTGAAAGGGTTTAAGTAGTGACAAGAACAGCAAAGAGAAAGGAAAGGAAACAATAATGGAGATGTGAAATACAGAATATAGCCATTGTAAGCTGCATTCTTATTATTCTAATGAAATTTCATTGGCCTGAACTATTAGCTCTGTTTCTCTTAGAATAAATGCTGTCTGACCTACTGAGCTTTTTCAACATTTCCTGTGTTTATTATTTCCTGCAGGCAATAGAACAAAGAATTCCCGTCACAACTGCATAAGGAAACATTGATACTTTCCTGGTTCGGCAACCTTGCACAGTAACCAAATCTGATACATCTGAGGGAATTTTCCTAAAGATCCCTGTTGTCAACTAATTTCTGAGTATATTCTACTCTCAGCCATGGCCTTTATGTTATTGTAAAAGAGTTATCCTTTGGCTCAGGTGACACACAGAAAAAAACTTACTGGCAGCAAACAAAACCACCAACTACTTTATTAATTACACTTTTTCTGAAAAATGGCCACTACCTGTCACTTCCCTTTTGGAGTTGAGATTTTGAGTCGCCTGTATGACTCGGCATTTTTGTAGTGTAAACTGAAGTCTCAAAGGTACAGGATGGTTGCAGTTTGGTGTATACAGATCAAATCAATGTGCCGGGACCCAGGTCCGAGAGTAAGGAACAAGCAAGTTAATGGTCATTGCTGCAGCGGACGTAGCTGATTCAAAGTGGTGGATCCAAGGTGAGGCAAGGCAGCAGAGCCCATGCCTGAGAGTGAGAAACAAGCTGATGTTTGATTGATTTAAGTGTTGAGTATGGGTCAAATTGAGTCAGTGGTGCCTAGGCCTGAAAGTGTATTGAAGCAGCAAGACCTGGGTCTGAGCTGAGGTCTCGCTGGTTTAAGCACCAGGCCACAGTGGAAAGGTTAGGGTGTCAGGGTCAGTGACAAGGGATGGGCCAGTGTTCAGCTCGCTGCTCGGCAAGTTTTACTCACCTCTATGCCGAGCCGAGGCCTGCAACTAATGAGCTCCTGGAATGGCTGTGACTGGCTTCATGGCTTTTCTGAATGATATTTACTTACTTTTTAGTATTTGCAGGATTAGTGTTTTTTTGCACATTGGGTGCTTAACAGTGTTCTTTCTCAATGGGTTCTTTTGGGTTTCTTTGTTTTTGTGACTGCCTGTAAGGAGATCAATCTCAAGGTTGTATAAAGTATACATATTTGATAATAAATGCACTTTGAACATTGAACTTTGAATAATGATTCACCTGGTTAATTTGGCAGAAGATTCACCCTGTGATTTAAGTTAGGTCTGCCTCTGATTCCATTAATCTTATCTTGTGGAAATATTGCTTCTACACTTCTCCTGATTTGACGATAAGTGAATATTATATCCATTGTACGTCTGGATTCCACACTGCATATCTGGGAGCATCTTTGCAATCACATGGGGTGGGTGGTTGAGAAAGCTTCAATCTATGAAGGTCTGGAAGAAGCAACTGTGAATTTGTGACAAGTTCTTCATCATCATGTACCAGAACTCCAAAAAGATCTTTTTCTGAGGCATTGTTGTTTTTTGTTTATGACATAAACGTTTCTAATTCTCATTGATGAGGGGTGGTAAAGTGAACAAAATACTTTGCTGTGGGATTAGATGGAAGGAGACACTCAAAATAGAATCGCAGTTGATGAGTTCCTCAAAGTGTACCTTCCTTGTGGAAGCCAACCGCCTCTCTGCTGTTAATAAATTCTCCTCTCAGTCGAGTAGGCCCTTGGAAGTTCAGACAGTGCTAAAGAATTCATGCATATCGTGGTTATCAATAAACTGCTGTATTTATTCCAGCCACTATTCGTTCATTGGATCCCAGATGTTCTTCTGGACTTTGACCTTCAGGTGGCTCTTGGGTTGTTTCTTTTCCCTTGAGCCACGATGCAGTTTCCAATCTACGCACACTCCGTTTTTCTAGTAGATTAACTCCTAGATCTTTTGATCACTCTCATTCTGTCCCAGAATTTTCCTGTGTAAAGTCTCATCACAGGTGTTAATTATGGTAAACATCTGGGCAGTCCAGATACTGTGGATGATCTGCGGTTATTAACTGGGAGTTGGACAATAGTTCGCAAGTTATCCTTGTGGAGTCATTTAAGAATCTGAACATTGATTTTCTTGCGGCAATGGTTTCATTTCTACTATTGTCGGGGCTAGGCTAATGGAGATAATAGAGCAAATTACAGAATGGTTGGTCTACCATACATTGCTGCATGGTTGGGGGAGAGGTGGTACGAAGATCTCTCACGTGGACCATGTCCTAATCTAACAGTTTGCAGTGAACAAATTGGGGTTGTTACAATGAGGCTATGAGGCCCTGTGCTGCCCTCTTTGAGGAAACAGGATGATTGTTGCAACAAGACTGTAACGTAAGCATTCGATCAGAAGAGTGTTTCCAATAAATTTAACCCTCCTTGTTAGAGTGAAACGGAGGGCCTAGAGGAAGACATGTATCAAAGGGAAAGTCTGAGTTGTTAGAGCAATTAATGGATGGCAGTGAAGGCTACTACAAAAGATGAACGTCCTCTTCCGTTTTCTCTCTGGAAGACTGTGTGCCAAACATCTTTCTCTTTGATGCTAGAATATCTTACCCAGAGAGGCGATGTCATTCCCAAAATATCCAAGTCATAGGGCTATGACAGCTCAAGTTCAATTTTAATGTCATTTCACTGTGTGTGTGTGTGTGTGTGTGTGTGTGTGTGTGTGTGTGTGTGTGTGTGTGTGTGTGTGTGTGTGTGTGTATAGAACCAAATGAAACCACATTCCTCCAAAACATTGTGCACCCACACAACATATATCGAACACAGCATATAAACCAAAATATTATATTGTAAGTAAGTTAACAAAATATAATTCAAATGCATGTAGTAAAGTACAGCACAGGTAAACAGTAAAACAGCTTGCTGTCCTAGTGACGAGATCTTGGTGGCGGCTGGATAGTCATTAGTCTAACAGTCTGACAGAAGAAGCTGATAACCAGCCTGGCAATCCTAGTCCTGATGCTTCTGTACCTCCTTCCTGACAGTAGTGGGTCAGAGAGATTGTGGATGGGTGGCAGGGATTGTCAGCAATGCGTTGGGCCGTTCATCTGCAATTCTGGTAAATGTCACAAATAGGAGGGAGGAAGACCCTAGTGAAACTCTCGGTTGTTTTTACTGTCATTCTGTAGGGTCTTCGGTCCAGTACCTTGCAGCCTCTATACCACACAATGATGCAGCTAGACGGGACGTGCTCAATGGTCTTGCTGTAGGAAATTGTTAGAATGGGGCAGAGAGCCTTTGCACACCTCAATCTCTTCAGAAAGTGTCGATGCAGCTGTGCCTTCTTGACTAGTGAGGAGGTGTTGTGGAGCCAGCTTAGATCATCTGAAATGTGCACACCAAGGAACTGTGTGGTCTTCACTCTCTCCATGGCAGAGCTTTTGATGTACAATAGAGAGTGGTTGACCTGGTCCTTTCTGAAGCCACAATTGTCTGTTCTGTCTTGTTCACAATAAGACTTGGGTTGTTATTCTCGCACTACTTTACATGCCTCAATACACCCTCTCTGTATTCTGACTCCTCATCGTTGCTGATGAGGCCAGAGAGATTTTCAGGTTGTTCACTGTTGATAATGTTCTTGAAGTTCTGATAGTCCAGGTCCCAAACCACACTAAGGACTTGATATGGTCTATGGATACACAAGAGACTGCAGATGCTGGAATCTGGAGCTCCCCCGTCATCATTTTCATTCCTCTCTGCATTCCTTCCATCTGTCCACTACACACACACAAAACGCAAGATTCTTCACCTCACCATTTGGTTCTACTTCCTACTGGCATTTCATCTCTCCCCTGACAAGGTGCCACACACGAGGCTGCTTAGCAAGATAAGAGCCCATGGAATTACAGAGGAGTTACTAGCATGGGTGGAGCATTGGCTGGTCGGCAGAAAACAGAGTGGGAATAAAGGGATCCTATTCTGGCTGGCTGCCAGTAACCAGTGGGGTTCCACAGGGGTCGGTGTTGGGGCCGCCGCTTTTTTTGATGTATGTCAATGATTTGGACTACGGTATTAATAGATTTGTGGCTAAATTTGCCGATGATAGGTGGAGGAGTGAGTAGTGTTGAGGAAACAGAAAGGCTGCAGAGAAACTAGGGGACAAGATAGTTTAGAGGAATGGGCAAAGAAGTGGTAAATTAAATACAATGTTGTAAAGTGTATGGTCATGCACTTTGGTGGAAGAAATAGATGGGCAGACTATTATTTAGATGGGGAGAGAATTCAAAATGCAGAGATGCAAATAGACTTGGGAGTCCTTGTGCAGGATACTCTAAAGGTTAACCTCCAGGTTGAGTCATTGGTGAAGAACGCGAATGCAATGTTAGCATTCATTTCTAGATGTATAGAATATAAGAACAGGGGTGGGATGTTGAGGCTTCATAAGACACCCGTGAGACCACACTTGGAGTATTGTGTGCAGTTTTGGGCTCCTTATTTTAGAAAGGATATATTGACATTGAAGAGGGTTCAGAGAAGATTCATGAGAATGATTCTAGGAATGAGAGGGTTATCGTATGAGGAACGTCTGGCAGCTCTAGGGCTGTATTCCCTGGAGTTCAGGAGAATGGGGGGGGAGGGGGTGGATCGCATAGAAACATTCTGAATGTTAAAAGACCTGAACAGATTAGATATAGCAAAGTTATTTCCCATGGTGGGGGAGACTAGGACAAGAGGGCATGACTTCAGGATTGAAGAATGTCCATTTAGAAGAGAGATGCAGAGAAATTACTTTAGTCAGAGGGTAGTAAATCTGTAGAACTTGTTTTCACAAGCAGCTGTGGAGGCCAAGTCATTAGGTGCATTTACAGCAGAGATAAATAGGTTCTTGCCTAGTCAGGGCATCAAAGGGTATGGGGAGAAGGCAGGGGAGTGGGGATGACTGGAAGAATTGGATCAGCCATGATTGAATAGCAGAGCAGACTAAATGGGCCAAATGGCCTACTACTGCTCCTATATCTTATGGTATTTTAGTCTAATGATTCCCAATCTCACCTCCTTTACTTATCAAAGTTCAGCTCTGGTAACCCTTTGTGTTACTGCATTTCTCTGATGTCTCTAGCCTTCACACTCCCTCTCACCACTTTCCTCCATCTGCCTCTCCATACATATACATCTTTTCCCTATCTTTGTTAGCCTCGATATATCATTCACTTTCCACAATTTACCAACTCCACCCCGTCCCCTTCCCTACCTGCTACAATGTATTACCTTACACCCCTCCTCAGTCCACCAATCACCTTGAACTCCTTTCCCACCACTCCCTTCCCCTTATACCCACCAGCTTGCCTCTCCTCTGGTTGAGGCAGGTACAATAACAACATTTAAAAGACATTTGAACAATTACATAGATAGGAAATGTTTAGACGGATGTAGGCCAGTTATGAAGAAATGGTACTAGCTCAGGAGGCTGGAATGGATAAGTTGAGCTAAAAGGCCACATTCCATCCTTATAGATTTTCAACTCCATGTCAAAGTGAGGTAATGATCCAGTGGCATGAAGCTCCAACATGAGGAGAGAACAGCCTCTCAATATCGACAAGTAGATGCCCTTGCCAATAGCCTGTTCCTAACATCATCTCCACTAACCTTGACATTTTTCCTTTTGCTCTTGGTCCTTCCTATCTCTGCTTTAGTGTCCACTACTCTGTAATCTCACCTCAGATTGACTTGCTCACTCCCCCACATGCTTTATTGAACCCAGCCACTTTTGCCCTCCTTCCTTGCTTGCACCAAGCACCATCGCCCTCCCACCTGCCATCAGGTTTTCTCCTGTCCCCTGCTCTCCCGATCACTCCCCCTATCACAAGGCTTCTCTTTAACCTACTGCTCTCTCTGACCACAGAGTGATGTTCTCCTGGCAGGGGTTCGGACCTGTGCAAGGTGACTAATGTTGATGGTCTCAAGTCAATTGGCAGACACTATGGCGAGCCCCAAAAATGTGGCTATGAAAAGAGGGGGAAAGAGAAGGCGTCTTGAAATTGGAGTCCTCTCCCTCTCAGTGCCCTGCTCCTTCAATCACTCCCCTCCCTCTTTGACTCTTCCTCTATTTTTTTCCTTTCAGCACCCTAGGTCTTTCAATCATCCCAGCCTCTTCAGATGACAGCGGCCACATCTGGGCTCCTTGCACCTTTCTCTGTAAGACCTCAAGGGAAAGCTCCCCACCCTGTGTTAGCAAATCATTGTTGCCCTGATCTCAGATCATCAACATACTGGTTGTGAGTTCAAAGACCACAATGGTTATCCCTAAACACATATGTGCCTGGTCCCTTTAAACCCACAGGGCATCGGTTTCCCACACTCCCTTTAAATTTTCAGGCCTCTGGCTCCCATGCTCACAAAATCCCTAAACTCCACTCGTGGCCGTGGCATTTTTGTTTTGTTTTCCATCTCAAGTGCAGTGGTAACACTGAGGAATTTGAGGTCAACAAGGCAACAGCTGGTTAAGTGTTGACCTGTATCTAACTGTGTCTCACCCCAATCTCAGAATAGAGCAGTTTCCTGCTGCAGCATTTAGCTGTTTCTACAGCTCACGCTCTATATCTTCCTGAGTATGGACTGTTGAATCAATGCCAATCTGAGGCAGTTCCATGATCTCCATTACTAACAGCATGACTGAGGCCCTGATTTTCAGAATGTTTGATCTTCTAAGTGCCTGGTTTTCTGCACCTTCTAATGTTCCTACAGAGTGTCATGAGGGTTTGTAGATCTCCAAGAGATTTGTAGATAGCAAGAGCTTTTTCACTGATGTTCAGCTGTTTTCTTCCTTAGGGGAAAGTGATAAACTCAGTGCTGGAGATTTGCAACTAACTATCACTCCATTTACACAACATCCTGCAGTGCAGATGGTGAAGTGGGTGATGCACATGCCAGTGAAAGCGAGACTGTACTGACAAATTGCTAATTCTGCTTTAGCCAGTGAACACAATATAACGTCTTGTGCTTCCCCCAATTGTTCTGCAAATTGAAAGGCCAAAAGATTTTTAAAGGGAATGTTCCTATCCTCATAAGTGTATTGTCGACCACAACTAATTCTCTCCATTAGTTGACACCTGCTCTTCAAGCAATAAATGCTGACCTCAGGTTCAGGCCGTGTAGGAAAGTATCAGTTCTCGGACTCCCAATTTTCTGACCAGCTAGGAGGAATCACTGGGAGGTCTGGTAAGTGTCTTCTAATGACTCCTATCCTAATAATGGTGGAGGTGGTCTCCTTGGCATTTTGATTGAAACAACAGAAACATTGCTGAATTCTGTCAATTCCAATCATGAGTTATAAATTGCCACCCATGTCCATTTTATTTTGGTAACTGAATTAAAATGTTGGTAGATCAGGGGAGATTCTCTTCTTCCTTGTCCAACCTCTATATCCCTGATGGTACTTTTCACATTTTTTTCTGATGGTAGCAACAGGTCAAAGTTCAAAGTGTAAAAAGACAACAAATGGCACAAATACAAAAAAATGACAAAAAGAAAAATAATAAATAAATAAGCAATAAATATCGAGAACGTAAGATGAAGAGTCCTTGAATCTAAGTCATAGGATCAGTTCAGTTTTGGGGCGAGTAAAGTTGAATGAAGTTATCCCCTCTGGTTCAAAAGAACTTAAGAACCTAAGAAATAAGAGCAGGACTAAGCCATCTGGCCCATCAAACCTGTCTTCCATTCAATAACATCATGACTGATCTGGCCATGGACTCATCTTCCCTCACCTGCCTTTTCCCCATAACCTTTAATTCCCCTACTATGCAAAAATCTATCCAACCTTGTCATAAATATATGTACTGAGGTAGCATCCACTTTAGAGAATTCCACATATTCACCATTCTCTGGGGAAAAACAGTTCCTCCTCATCTCCATCCTAAATTTATTCTCCCAAATCTTGAGGTTAAGTCCCTTAGTTCTAGTCTCACCTACCAGTGGAAACAACTTTCCTGCCTCTATCTTATCTATCTCTTCCATAACTTTGTACTGTTATGACCTCAGCCCCCTCCTTTGGGAGAATCGCAAGAGAGAGAGAGCCTTACGGTCTGGAATGTGGATTGGCCACTCAGCAAGACAAAGCCTTGGACACAGCCATTGTTTTGGGAGGCACCTTTTGTGGAATAAGGACGTGGGCTACGTGCAGAAGACCTTCAGGGCCATGTGAGATAGGGAATGGGGGAAAGATCGCCTCACCCCCCCCCCCCGATTGACATCTACAACCCTGCCAGTCCAGATAAAAAGGTGGGCTACCGAGGCGGGGCCTCAGACGCACCAAGGAGACACACGAAGAAGACACAGTGGTGCTTCCCGTCGGAGCGGGACGCCATTCTGAAGGAAACCACGTGCGTTAGACTCCGGATCGGGAGTCTGTGGATGGAATCACGGACAATCGCTTTTAACTAACAACCGGGAAGCCTGCTCTTCTGATTCCACGGCGGTGCTCCATAGGGACCCGGGCAGGTGAAGCTGTTTAATGACATCTCTCTCTCTCTCTTTCTAACAAAAGTGCACCAACGCGACACCGCAACCAACGGCGGCTGGTGGAACTGCAGTAATCGCAAAAAGACTTTTAAATATCCAGTAAACAATATATATCTACATTACCCCTAGACAACTGTAGAGCTTATTTCTGATTGATTATTACTATACCTGTGCTTTAGATTGAGTTGTGACGACGTATATGATCTGAATGTTTTGTATTAACCATACGTTTGTGCCCCTTTATAAATAAAAACGTTTGAAAATAGTAGCATCAGGCTTCGGTACATCCATCTATCTTTGCTGGAAAACTACCCAGTTACTGGGGAATGAAACAGTACATTTCTACAAGATCTCCTCTCATTCTTCTGTATTCCAGCGAGTACAATCACAGGTTACTCAATCTCTCCTCATAGTCTAACCCTCTCACCCCTGAGATCAACCTGGTGAACCTCCTCTGCATTGCCTCCAAAGCTGATATATCCTTCTTCAAGTAAGGTGATCCGAACTGCATGCAGTGCTCCAGGTGTGGCTTCACCCTCTACAGTTGCAGCATAACCTCCTTCAATCCCTCTAGCAATGAAAACAAACATTCAATTTGCATTCTTGATAGCCTGCTGCACCTGCAAACCAACCATTTGCAATTTATGCACAAACACTCCCAAGTCCTTCTGCAATCTTTTACCATTTAAATAATAATCTGATCTTCCATTTTCCCTTCCAAAGTGGATGACCTCGCATTTACCAACATTGTACTCCGTCAGCCAGACCCTTGCACACTCACTTAACCTATCTATATCCCTCTGCAGACTGTCCATATCCTCTACACAATTTGCTTTTCCACTCAATTTAGTGTTATCAGTAAACTTAGATACACTATACTCGATCCTCTCTTCCAGATCATTAATTTATATTGTGAACAGTTGCGGGCCCAGTACCGACCCCTGTGGTACACCGTCCACCACTGATTGCCAACCAGAGAAATGCCCATGTATCCCAACTCTCTGCTTTCTATTGGTTAACTAATTCTCTATCCATGTTAACACATCACTCCCAACTTTATGCATCCTTTTCTTATGGGTAAGTCTCTTATGTGGCACATTATCAAACACCTTCTGGAAAATCAAAGTTAATAACATCCATTTGTTCCCCTCTATCTTTAATTCAATTTCCCCTCTAATTTAATTATTTATGGTTTTATATTGCTATATTTCTTCACTATTCTTGGTGCAGCTGTAATGAAACCCAATTTCCCTCGGGATCAATAAAGTATGTCTGTCTGTCTGTCTGTCTGTCTGTCTGTCTATCCACTACACTCATTATATCCTCAAAGAACTCCATTAAGTTTGTGAAAAAGGACCTGCCTTTGCTGAATCATTACTGCATCTGCTTGATGGATCCATTTCTTTCCAGATGCCTTGCGATTTCTTATTTAATGATAGCTCCAAGCATTTTCCAAACTACAGATGCTAAACTAACAGGCCTATAGTTACCTGCCTTTTATCTATATCCTTTTTTGAACAATACTCCATATGGATGTGCTCAATGGTGAGGAGGTCTGGTGACCATGATGGTCTGGACCATCTCCAGCACGTTTTGTAAGATTTTCCATTCAAGGGTAATGGTGTTTCCATACCAAGCCATGATGCAACCAGTCAATATGGTCTCCACCATCTATATATATTTATATATGGTCTCCATCTATAGAAGTTTGTCAAAATTTTTGATGCCATACTAAATAATCACAAACATATAAGGAAGTAGATGTGCTGCGTACTTTCTTCATAATTTCACTTACATGCCGAACCCAAGGTAGGACCTCTGAAATGATAACACTGAGGAATTTAAAGTTGTTGACCCTCTCCACCACCAATCCCTCAATGAAGACTGTTTGATGGACCTACTGTTTTCTTCTCTTGAAGTCAATTATCTATGATGGGTTGCACCAATATACAGGAGGCCACACCGGAAGCACTGGATGCAGTAGATGAACCCAACAGACTAGCAGGTGAAGTGTCTGTCACCTAGAAGGACTGTTTTGGGCCTTGAATGGTACTGAGGTTGGAGGTGTTGGGGCATATGTGGCCCTTGTTCCGCTTGCAAGGAGACCTGGCATAGACTGGGAGACTGCTTCGCCGAGCACCTTCACAACATATGCCACAAAAAGCAGGGTCTCCTGGTAGCCACCCATTTCGATTCTACTTCCCATTCCCATTCCAGCATGTCAGTCAATGTCCTCCTCTACTACCGCAATGAGGCCACACTCAGGATGGAGGAGATAAACCACCTGGGTAGCCTCCAATAACTGCCCCCTCCCCACCTCCTCTCCTTCACCATTCCCCATTCCTCTTATCTCCTTACCAGCCTATCACCTCCCTACAGTGTTCCTCCCCCTTCCCTTTTTTCCATGGTTCTTCTGTCCTCTCCTATCAGATTCCCCCTTCTCCCACCCTAACCTTTTTTCAGCAATCAACTTCCCAGCTCTTTACTTCTCCTCCCCCTTCCCAGTTCCACCTATCACCTGTCACCTTGTACTCCTTCCTCCCCTCGTCCCATCTTCTCTTTTTGACTTTTTTCCTTCATTTTCAGTCCCGAAGAAGAGTCTTACCCCAAAACAGCGACTGTTTACACTTTTCCATAGATGCCGCCTGGCCTGCTGAGTTCCATGGGCATTCTGTGTGTGTTTCTTTGGATTTCCGGCACCTGCAGATTTTCTTGTGTTTGTGTCACCTATGTCACTTGGTTTCACTTTGTAAGAGGTATCTAGATTCAAGTCCTGCCATAGCTGTCAAGCATCCTTCAGTGATTCAAGTTTGGTCCAGAATTGCCACTTTGCACGAGAGATGGCTTTCCAGGTTGTCTTGTATTTTACTTGGTCACCAAACCTAAATGCTTCTGATCTAACCCTCTGCAGATTGTGCATCTTATGGTTCATCAAGGCTTTTGATTGGGGAAGACTCTGAAAGATTTTGTGGGGACACACTCGTCCGTGTTGCATTCATTCAGATCCTTTGATGAATCCTTGAACACAGCCCAATCCTCTGATTCAAAGCAATCCCATAGCCCTTACTGTGCCTCTCACAACCACCTCTTTGTTGTCCTTATCTCTAGAGCCTTGCTCATTACCCTTGCCTGTATGCTGGTAGGAGAAGGACAGCCAAGTGATCAGATTTCACAAAATGTTTTCTGGGTATGTATTCAGTAGGCATTTCTTATTGTAGTATAGTAGTGGACTAGTGTGTTGCAACCCCTGGTTCTGTAGGTTATATGCTGATGGGATCTCTTTAAGCAAGCCTGATTGACTATGATTGGGATGCGTTGTTTATTGTTTGATTATGGCAATTCAGCGTCTCGAGTGCCTGATTGACATTGGATTTTGGCAGTATGTAAACTGCGATCAGGATCATGAAAGAGAGCTCACTTGGTAAGTAGAATGGTCGGCACTTAATCGTCAGATATTCCACATTGGGAGGACAAGTATGCAACAAGCTGCCTGATCACTGCAAAGGGTTTATCATGAAACACAGACTCCACCTTTTTCCTTCTCCAGATCTTGGGTATCAAAAAGCCTTTGGGTCTTACCTATGTATCCAGTATGTCTGGAGTGAGCCACGTCTCCATGAAACACAGAACGTGGCAACTCCTCATTTCCCTCCGACACAGCAATCTTGCCCTTAAGTCTTCAATCTTGTACTCTAGCAACTGTACATTTATTAACAAGATGCTGGATAGAAGAACTTTCATTGCTTGGCATTTCAGTCTGGCTTGGAGACCTCCCCTCCTCTCGCTCTTCCAGCCATGGCAAAATACTTTTATTCTCTTAAAGGTGCCATACCTGTATGCTTGAGAGTTAAATCCACTGACACAAATGTAGGTCCTTTACAGTCAGAAACAGGTGAATTGATCATAGGGAACAAAGACATGGCAGACCAATTGAATAACTACTTTGGTTCTGTCTTCACTAAGGAGGACATAAATAATCTTCCGGAAATAGTAAGGGACCGAGGGTCTAGTGAGATGGAGGAACTGAGGGAAATACATGTTAGTAGGGAAGTGGTGTTCAGTAAATTGAAGGGATTAAAGGCAAATAAATCCCCAGGGCCAGATGGTCTGCATCCCAGAGTGCTTAAGGAAGTAGCCCAAGAAATAGTGGATGCATTAGTGATAATTTTTCAAAACTCCTTAGATTCTGGATTAGTTCCTGAGGATTGGAGGGTGGCTAATGTAACCCCACTTTTTAAAAAAAGGAGGGAGGGAGAAACTGGGGAATTATAGACCGATTAGTCTGACATCAGTGGTGGGGAAAATGCTAGAGTCGGTTATGTGATAACAGCACATTTGGAAAGAGGTGAAATCATCGGACAAAGTCAGCATGGATTTGTGAAAGGAAAATCATGTCTGATGAATCTTATAGAATTTTTTGAAGATGTAACTAGTAGAGTGGATAGGGGAGAGCCAGTGGATGTGGTATATTTAGATTTTCAAAAGGCTTTTGACAAGGTCCCACACAGGAGATTAGTGTGCAAACTTAAAGCACACGGTATTGGGGGTATGGTATTGATGTGGATAGAGAATTGGTTGACAGACAGGAAGCAAAGAGTGGGAGTAAATGGGACCTTTTCAGAATGGCAGGCAGTGACTAGTGGGGTACTGCAAGGCTCAGTGCTGGGACCCCAGTTGTTTACAATATATATTAATGATTTAGACGAGGGAATTAAATGCAGCATCTCCAAGTTTGCGGATGACACGAAGCTGGGTGGCGGTGTTAGCTGTGAGGAGGATGCTAAGAGGATGCAGGGAGACTTGGATAGGTTAGGTGAGTGGGCAAATTCATGGCAGATGCAATTTAATGTGGATAAATGTGAGGTTATCCACTTTGGTTGTAAGAACAGGAAAACAGATTATTATCTGAACGGTGGCCGATTAGAAAAAGGGGAGGTGCAACGAGACCTGGGTGTCATTGTACACCAGTCATTGAAGGTGGGCGTGCAGGTACAGCAGGCAGTGAAAAAGGCAAATGGTATGGTGGCATTCATAGCAAAAGGATTTGAGTACAGGAGCAGGGAGGTTCTACTGCAGTTGTACAAGGCCTTGGTGAGACCGCACCTAGAGTATTGTGTGCAGTTTTGGTCCCCTAATCTGAGGAAAGCCATTCTTGCCATAGAGGGAGTACAAAGAAGGTTCACCAGATTGAGGTTATACTTACTGGAATTTAGAAGATTGAGAGGGGATCTTATTGAAGCGTATAAAATTCTAAAGGGATTGGACAGGCTAGATGCAGGAAGAATGTTTCTGATGTTGGGGAGGTCCAGAACGAGGTGTCACAGTTTAAGGATAAAGGGGAAGCCTTTTAGGACCGAGATGAGGAAAAACTTCTTCACACAGAGAGTGGTGAATCTGTGGAATTCTCTGCCACAGGAAACAGTTGAGGCCAGTTCATTGGCTATATTTAAGTTAGATATGGCCCTTGTGGCTAAAGGGATCAGGGGTATGGAGAGAAAGCAGGTACAGGGTTTTGAGTTGGATGATCAGCCATGATCATACTGAGTGGTGGTGCAGGCTCAAAGGGCCGAATGGCCTACTCCTGCACCTATAGAAGATCATGGAATCATTAGTTCATTGAGACGGTTCAAAATTCTGATAAAGTTAACATTAGCCATTTAAATTTACTTTCTACCTATTTTGTGTAAATCATTAGTACTGGTCAACTTACCAAGCAAATGAGAATTACACTATAAAAACTACAAGTCAGTATATAAATTCTAACCAAGCGTACTGAAAAATTTTATAATATGACTGAGCTCCCTGAATAATCTTGTTTTGATAAACAACACCATGCTCACTGTGCCATTTAACAACACTAGACCACCATTTCCACCCTCTGATATTATTGAATATTCTCCATTCCAAAAGGCTGGCATTACCAGAACCCTAACAAATCAACATCAATATGTGGGTGGCAGAGAG
Source organism: Hemitrygon akajei (assembly GCF_048418815.1). Lineage (NCBI taxonomy): Eukaryota > Metazoa > Chordata > Chondrichthyes > Myliobatiformes > Dasyatidae > Hemitrygon > Hemitrygon akajei. The sequence continues at coordinate 140,367,044 of NC_133126.1, forward strand.
GCATTGATCCATGTTGAATCCTGACTTCTGGTGCTGTCCTTGTGGAGCTTACAAGTTATCCCTTTGATTCCAGGAGCTCTGATTTCCTCTAACATCCCGAAGGCATACATGCAATTCCAAGTACTGTAAGTACTCTGGTCTCGACTTCCATTATTTAGTTCTGTAGAAGTGATACAGTACAGAAATATGCCCTTTAGCCTACCAGGTTCACATCAACCACCAATTTATGTTAATCCTTCACTGATCCAATTTTAAAAAAAATTCTCACATTATAATCAAGACCCCCATCCAAAGGTGCTACCATTCCCTTCACACAAAGGGCAATCCACTTGTCTTTGGAGCGTGTGAGGAAACCCATACTGTCACATGAAGAATAAGCAAGTTCCACACAGATTGAAAACCCACAGTCAAGTTTGAACCCAGGTATCTGTGTCACAGGCAGTTGAACCCTGACCCAAAGATGTCAACCAATCCTTTGTCTTCACTGCTACTATTTGATTCTGTGAGTTCCTCCAGCAGTTTTGTTCTTGCTCCAGTCTCCATGTTCTGCAGTATCCTGTGCCTCACTTCTGCTAGTGGTGTCACTGTACCACCCATTTGTTTAAGGATGTGTCTTTCAATCTTTTCATTTCCATTTGTAAACTTTTAAGTTCTTGATTTGTTTATGCCAACTTTCAATCTAATTGCCCTGTGCATCAGCAAAGCCATTAACTAATACATGTATATTCATCCACTCTGAGGTAATATTATTGAATTCATATTTGTGTATGAGACAGCATAGTGTGAATAATTCTCCCTAATAGTCAAATATTAATCTCACTGCCACACAACTGATGAATGATTTAACTCCCTCATGAAAGACCAGATGTATAGTTAAATATTCACCTTCCTCTCAGACTCAGTGGCAGATTATTACTGCAGAAATTTCTCATAAATGATCCTCAGCATCACCTTAATGAGTAAATTTCTACCATATTTTTTGCTAATGTGTAATACATGTGTAGAAGATAGTAAATCCACTGAGAGAATCAGAAACAGTAAATTTCTTATATTTTATCAATGTTGAGCCAAGTTTTACTGAAAACTAATTTGGTAAAAGTAATTGAAGCAAGTATGGTTTGGGAATCATGGGAAGGCTCGATAAAATTTATCACTGTGCTAATACTCTTTTTTTTGAAATTGATATGTGAGGTTACTCGCGGCATAGAGATGTGGCTGTCTGTGCCATTCGGATTTGCTGGAAGAGCTGACATCAGCTTTATTTACAGAATCTTTTAATTCTTTTCCCTAAAGCCTGCTATTAATGTTGGCAAGCACCCTCTGCAATATTATAAGGTATGAAAGCTGCATAGAATTGAGCTGAGACATGTAAATTAATCTAACTATATTGCTTTCTGAAAACAAAATATTAGCCCCAGCTGGATTCAGAGTGTGAAAAGAATAAAAATGCTGTTGATCTCTTGTAATACAACATCAAGTAAAGATTCAATTAAAAAAAAATATATATATATACTTTATTTCTTAATTCAGGTGCACTCATGTTTGACATAATTGCAAATTGCATGCTGAATCTTAACTTTACCCCTTAATATCAATCATAATTCTGTAAAATGCTGCTAATCCAAGGCAATACTGGATAAAGCCTACCTAATAAAATTCTAGATGTGCTTAGAAGAAATTAGTCTTGGTGTAGTACGATAAACTTTGTAAGTATTCCAAGGGTGAATGCTGGGACCACTTTCTCTCTTTGCATGTTTTAATGGTTTGAACTTGCTTGTAGGAAAACAATCCCTAAAGTTGCCACAGGTGCAATAGTGGGAGAATTGACAGACAGCAAAAAGGTGATTTGAAAAAGATAGAAGGTGGAGATAGTTTAATGGAACAGGCAACAAGTGGTAGAGGTAATTTAATACAGATAAATGTGAGGCTAAAGAAAGAATGTCACTGTGCTCAAGGAAAGGGCACAGAAGGATATCAATGGGCAGCTAGCACCTTGGGATTTTAGTCCAGATTATTTTCTTTGTAGAGAAATTGGTGGTTCAAAGAACTTCAAAAGGAGCTATTATTTCCATAGTATTTTTTTCAGAAGACTGTATTCAGGAAAACTGCATGCAATAGGTAAGGTAGCTAGTTGAGATTCCCGTTCAGTTTAGATAGATAGATAGATAGATAGAGATAGATAGATACTTTATTCATCCCCATGGGGAAATTCAACTTTTTTTTTCCAATGTCCCATACACTTGTTGTAGCACAACTAATTACATACAATACTTAGCTCAGTAAAAAAATATGATATGCATCTAAATCACTATTTCAAAAAGCATTAATAATAGCTTTTAAAAAGTTCTTAAGTCCTGGCGGTAGAATTGTAAAGCCTAATGGCATTGGGGAGTATTGACCTCTTCATCCTGTCTGAGGAGCATTGCATCGATAGTAACCTGTCGCTGAAACTGCTTCTCTGTCTCTGGATGGTGCTATGTAGAGGATGTTCAGAGTTATCCATAATTGACCGTAGCCTACTCAGCGTCCTTCGCTCAGCTACCGATGTTAAACTCTCCAGTACTTTGCCCACGACAGAGCCCGCCTTCCTTACCAGCTTATTAAGACGTGAGGCGTCCCTCTTCTTAGCTAGATATATTCATTTATATGAGGCTGTATTTTTTAATCATCTGAATTGCAAAATATTAATGTTTCTTATCAGTGATAATGCACTTTTGTGTTCTCTGTAGCTCTAAGATTCTCCAGATGCCCTTCCAGCTATTTCACATCCCACATTAAACACATCTACTCCTAGGGGAGTTGGGCAGCAACCAGTCGACAAGAAGGTTTAGATAGAAAGAGCTAACCCTTCAATCAGGTACACAATCAAGATTTCAATGGCAGAGCTTCGGGGCAGTTTCTCTGAGTTGAGCTGTGAGCAATCAACGAGAGGGATTTATTAGAATGGGCAAATAAAAATAACACAAGTGCAAGCGGAGTGGCAATTCTTTTGAGTGTGCAGATTTAAAGTGGCTTTGGCTCATCAAGCTTGGGCCAGATAAATAATCTGGTAAGTGTCTTTCTTTTTGTTCTTATTTGTTCATTCCAAGTCCGTTAAGGTATAGTAGTACTGTACAGTGACAATGGTTCCAAGGCAGTGTTTTGTACTGTGTGTGGGATGTTGCAAGTCTGGGAAACCTCCAGTCTCCCAGATAAACACATCTGCACCAGCTGCACCAAACTGCAGCTCCTGGGAGAATTTATTAAGGAACTAGAGACGCAGTTTGATGACCTTTGACTTATATGGGAGACTGAGGAGGTGATAGACAGGAGCAACAGGGAGATAGTCACCCCTAGCTTGCAGAATATAGGTAACTTGGTGACTGTCAAGAAAAGCAGGGGACATGCACATTCCATTGTCTCTCTAGCCATCCTATCAATAGTAAGTATACATCTTTAGATACTGTTGAGGGGGACAACTTACCGGGTGGGGGGGTGGAATCCACAGTGACCAGGTTTCTGGGACTGAGTCTGGTACTGTGGCTCAGAAGAGCAGAGAGGTAAAGAGAAAAACAATGCTGATTGGGGATTTCATAGTCAGAGGAAAAGAGTCAAGATTCTGTTGGCTGGATAGGGATACCCGGAAGGTGTGTTGCCTTCCTGGTGCTAGGGTCAGGGATGACTTGGATCAGGTCCATGGCATTCTCAAAGTCAAGGGTGAGCAGCCAGAACACTGGTGTTTATTGACAACAGTGACATAGGTAGACAAGGTGAGGAGGTCCTGAAGAGAGATTTTAGGGATCTAGGTAGAAAGCTGAAAAACAGGACGTCAAAGGTAGTAATCTCTGGATTGCTGACAGTGCCAGGTGCCAGTGAGGGTAAGAACAGGAAGATTTGGCAGGTGAATGCATGGCTGAAAAATTGGTGTATGGGGCAAGGTTCAGATTTATCAATCATGGGGATCTCATCTGGGGGAGGTACACCCTGTACAGAAGGGATGGGTAACACCTGAACCTGAGGAGGTCCATAATCTTCATGGGCAGGTTTGCTAGAGTTGTTCAGGAGGAATTATACTAATTTGGCAGGGGTATGGGAATGGGAGTGATAGTGCTGAGTATGACATAGTTGCTTTACAAACTAAGTTAATGTGTAGTGGGACTCCTAGCAAGGAGAGGCTGATGATAGGGCAAAATTGCAGTCAACAGGATGAGTTGCAACATAAAAGGTGGATAAAATTGAAAAAGGTGAATACAGGACTGAAGGTGTTATACTTGATTGTGCACAGTATACAGAATAAGGTAGATGAACGTAGTACAGTTACAGATTGGCAGATATGATTTTGTATGCATCATTGAATCATGGCTGAAAGAAGATTATAGCTGGCAGCTTAACTTCCAAGGATACATATTATATCAAAAGTACAGGGAGGTAGGCAGAGGGGGTGGCATGGCTCTGCTGGGAAAAAAAATGAAATCAAATCATTAGAAAGAAGTGAGATAGAGTCAGAAGTGTTAAATCATTGTGGGTAAAGCTCAGCAACTGCGAGGATGAAAAAGACCCTGAAAGGAGTTACATACAGACCCCCAAACAGTTGTAAGGATGTGGTCTCCAAATTGCAATGGAAGGTAGGAAATGCATGCCAAAAGGACAATGCTACAATAGTAATGGGGGATTTCAATGTGCATGTAGATTTGGGAAATCAGGTTGGTGCTGGATTCCAAGAGAGGCAATTTCTAGAATGCCTACAAGACAGCTTTTTAGAACAGTCTGTGGTTGAGCCCACTAAGGGATCAGCTATTTTGGATTGGGTGTTGTGCGATAAACCAGAATTGAATTGAGAGCTTAAGGTAAAGGAACCATAAGGGGAAAATGAATTCACCCTGAAATTTGAGAAGAAGAAGCTAAAATCAGAAGTATCAGTATTACAGTGGAGTAAAGGGAATTACAGAGGCCTGAGAGAGGAGTTGGCCAGAATTGATTGGAAAAGAACACTGGCAAGGATGATGGCAGAGCAACAATACTGGAATTTCTGGAAGCAACTTGGAAGGGACAGCATATGTACATCCCAAAGAGGAATAAGTATTTTAAAGGCAGGATGACACAACAATGACTATCAAGAGAAGTCAAAGCCAAGATAAGAGCCAAAGAGAGGGCATACACTAGAGCAAAAATTACTGGGAAGTTGGAGGATTGGGAGCTTTTAAAAACCAACAGAAGGCTACTAAAAAAAAAGATATTAAGCAAAAAAAGATTAAAGAGGATACTAAATTTTCTTCAGATACTTAAAGTGTAAAAGAGATGTGAGAATGGATATCGGACCACAGGAAAACAATGTTGGAGAGATAGAAGTGAGGGACAGACTAATTAAGTATTTTGCATAAGTCTTCACTGCTGAAGAGACTAGCAGTATGGTGAAAGTTTCAGTGAGTCAGGGGTCAACAGTGTGAGAAATTGTCATTAAATGGAAGTTTTTTGGAAAACCAAAAGGTCTAAAGGTAGATAAGTCACCTGGACAGGAATGTGTACATCCTAGGGTTCCAAAAGAGATTGCGGAGGCATTAGTAATGATCTTTAAAGAACCACTAGATTCTGCAATGATTACAGTAGCCTGCAAAATTGAAAATGTCACTCCACTCTTCAAGAAGGGAGATAGGCAGAAGATAGGCAATTATAGACCAATCAGCCTGAACTCAGTGGTTGAGAAGGTATTGGAGTTGATTGTTAAGGATGTGGTTTTGGAGTACTTGGAGGCACATGATAATATAAGCCATAGTCAGGATAGTTTGCTCAAGGGAAAGTCTTGCCTGACAAATCTGTTGGAATTCTTGAAGAAATAACAAGCAAGATAGACAAAGGAAAGTTCGTTGATGTTGTATACTTGAATTTTCAGAAGGCCTTTGACAAGGCATCACATATGAGGCTGCTTAACAAGTTATAAGGCGATAGTGTTACAGGAAAGGTTCTAGCACTGATAAATCAGTGGCTGATTGACAGGAGGCAAAGAGTGGGAATAAAGGGAGCCTTTTCTGGTTGGCTGCTGGTGACTAGTGCTGTTCCACAGGGGTCTGTATTGGGACAGCTTGTTTTTACGTTATATGGCAATGACTTGGATGACAGAATTGATGGCTTTATTGCAAATTTTGCAGACAATATTAATATAGGTGGAGGTGCAGGTTGTTTTAAGGAAGTAGAGAGACTACAGAAAGAAAGATTAGGAGAATGGGCAAATAAGTGGCAGATGGAATAGTGTCAGGAAGTATACATCATGCACTTTGGTAGAGGAAATGAAAGGGCAGACTATTTTCTAAATGGAGAGAAAATAGGAAAAAAAAACTGAGTTGAAAGGTGACTTGGGAGTCCTTGTGCAAGATTCCCTAAAGGTTAATTTGCAGGTTGAGTCTGCAGTGAAGAAGACAAATTCAATGCTAGAATTCATTTCAAGAGGACTAGAATATAAAAGCAAAGATTAATGTTGAGACTTTATAAAGCACTGGTGAGGTCTCACTTGGAGTATTGTGAGCAGTTTTGGGCCCCTTATCTGAGAAAGGATATGCTGACACTGAGAGAGTTCAAAGGAGGTTCACAAAAAAAGATTCCGTGGTTGAATGACTTGTCATATGAAGTTTGATAGCTCTGGGCCTGTTTTCACTCAGAATTCGTAAGGTGACCTCATTGAAACCTATCAAATGGTGAAAGGCCTTGATAGAGTGAATGTGGAGAGGATGTTTCCTATGGTGGGAGAGTCTAGGACCAGAGGGCACAGACACAGAATAGAGGCTTTTAGAGTGGAAATGAATGGAAACCAGAGAGTGGTGAATCTGTGTAATTTGATGCCTCAGGCAGCTATGGAGGCCAAGCCTTTACAAATATTTAAGGCAGAAGTGGATAGACTTTTGATTGGTCAGGACATGAAGGGATATCAGGAGAAGGCAAGAGACAGGGGTTGAGAGGAAAAGTGGATCAGACATGATGAATTGGCGGAGCAGACTCAATGGGCCAAATGGCTTAATTCTGTTCCTATACCCTATGGTATTATGGTTTTATGTGACTCAATGTGGGCCTACAACCCACAGAGACAAACCAAACAAAACTGGCTGACATGTGGGAAAGGGAAGGGGGAGAAAATAAGCAAATAATATTTCAAAGCTTTTTCAGATAGACGTGTCTTTGGCCCCCTTCAATTACTGGCAAGGTGCCGGTCTGATGATCTAAGTATATCGAGTGGCTACCTCTAAAATGCTTGTATGGAATGGGCTGCAGTCCCAATACTTAAAAGACCCTTTTCTCTAAAATCTGGAACAGGGCCATGTGGCAAAGAAGTGCAGCATGCTTTTACTTCAGGTAATCAGACACCCAAGCATACAATTTTTTTTTTGTCAGCTTGTCTGCAGATGTGGCATTATATCCGAGGAGAGCAAAAGACTTCTTACTGGTATCGTGGCCAACAACTGTCTCTCAAACAGTGCCCAGAATATCTGGTCATTATCAATTTAGTGCTTATGAAATATTACTGCATACAAATTGGGCATTGAGTTTCTGTCAATAAAATGGTGCAATGCTCTTTATTTCAACATCGCACAACAGGAAATATGTATGTATGTATTCAGAAAAACAATATGATTAATATCTGTTTCCAGGTCAGTTTTCATCCAGAAATCAAGCCTAGTACTTCTCGTGAGAAAATGTGCTTGTCATCTGATCTGATTCCTATGTCAGAATCTCTTAACTTTACATTGTTACTAATGAAATGCTCCTTTTGGAGCAAAACTGGAGCAATTAATCCATGCTGTCCTGTAAGTGACCATTGTTGCACTGGTTTTCACAGTTTACCATCATGTCTCACTTCTAATTTTCATTGTTCCAGCATCCCTCCACTGTGCTGACAAGGCCTCATCCATTATTCTATCCTTGAACAAAGACAGTGTTGTGCTTGTAGAGGCAGTACTTCATAACGCCATAGACAGGTTTCAGTTCTGACCTCGAGTGCTGACAGTGTGGAGTTTGCATGTTCTCCCTGTAAGACCATAAAATATAGGAGCAGAATTAGGCTACTGGGCCCATTGATTCTTCCCCACTATTTCATCACGGTTGATCCATTTTACCTTTCAACCCTAATCTCCTACCTTCTCCCTGCATCCTTTCATGCTCTAACTAATCAAGAATCTATCAATCTCTATCTTAAATATACCCAATGACTTGGCTTCCACAGCCACCTGTGGCATTGAATTCCACAGATTCACCACTCTCTGGCTAAGGAAAATCCTCTTCATCCCCATTCTAAAAGAACACCCCTCTATGCGAAGGCTGTGTCCTTTGGTTTTAGAGTCCCCCATCCTAGCAAACATGCCCTCCATATCCACTCTATCGAGATATTTCAATATTTGATAGGTTTCAATGAGGTCACCTCTCATACTTCTGAAGTCCAGAGAGTAGAAGATTAGAGTCATCAAACATACCTCAAATGACAAGCCTTTCAATCCTGGATTCATTTTTGTGAACCTCTTTTGAACCCTCTCCAATGTCAGCACATCTTTTTATAGATAAGGGGCTCACCAACGCTTTATAAAGCTTCAACATTACATTCTTGCTTTTATACTCTAGTCTACTAGGATTATGTCCAGTTGGTAAAATATCCTCCACATCCCAAAGTTCCATGGGTTGATGAATTAATTTGCCACTGTAAATTGTCCCTGGTGCAAGAGAATGAAAGAGCTGAGGGAAACTGATGAGGATAGAGAAAGGGATTAATGTAGGGATGGTGCAGACTCATTGAACCAAACATCTTTCCATGCTGTGGCTCTGTATAAGTATCTGTGACTTCACAGCTCCTCCAGTCCAATTAGAGGGCCTTTTCTCCCAGCTCCCCTAAATCTCCAGCAGCCAAACTGACTGCTGATCTCAGTACCTGTCCTAGTTTCCACCCTTATTGCCAGATCATTCACACTGCTGGAGATAGCAAACCCCAGCTTGATTGGAGACTGCTGGTCCTCAGTCACTGCAAAATGATTTCAACAGCTTATAGGAGCCATAGAAGCCTTGGCTAAAATGATTGTGCTCTGCCTTCGGGGTGCCCTAGAATTTCTAAGCCTGTAGCTACATTTAGATATACTTCATGCTTCTAGCATGCTTAAAGATATCCATGTTGTTATGTGGGAATTTTTTATTTCTGACATTCAAGCTCCCAAATATGGATATTTTTGACTACCTCCATACAGTATGCAATAAGAAATTTTTTTGTGTTAAAATTTTCAAAACTGGTGTACTGGAAAAATCAATGCATGGTCAATATCGTTTTTTGCCTAAAGCAAATGATTTAAGGTTTTGATTATCAATTATCCAAGTTGATTATCAGTTGTCCATGTGCATGGGTATTAATGTTGCTAAAGTTTTGAGGAAAAGACTTACAGTACATTCATACCAACTAATCAAAACTTCAGTCTAAGACAAATAGCATGCAATGCTGTAATCTCTGAAGCATATTTGTTGCTGTAATGAGCAGAGAAAGCACCTTATGCACAACAGGGCTCTGTAAACAACAAACAATGACCAAACTTTGTTTCTAAGTGTTTATTAAGAAGTACGTTATGCCACAACTCAATTAAGAAATCCTCTGTTCTTCTTAAGCATATTGCTATGAGCTCCTTTATGTCCTTGTTTTAATAAGCTAAAACCATGTAGTTTACCAAAACACAGAACAAGATACCTACCTTTCCTCCCCACTCCCCTCTTCTTCAGTTGCCACACTGTCCTCTTACCTCTTCTTCTCATCTGTCTATCACCTTTGTGGTGCCCCTCCTCCCACCCCTTTCTCCCATAGTCCATTCTCCTCTCCTATCAGATTCCTTCTCCTCTAGCCCTTTAACTATTCTACCTATCACTTCCCAGCTTCTTACTTCATCCCCCTCCTCCACCCATCAAGTTTCACCTATCACCTTTAGGTCACACTCCTTTCTCTCCCTCCACCTTCTTATTCTGGATTCTTCACCCTTCCTTTCCAGTGCTGATGAATGGTCTTGGCCTGAAATGTTGACTGCTTATTCCTGACCTGCTCAGTTCCTCCAGTTTTTATGTGTTGCTCTGGATTTGCAGCATCTGCAGAATCTCCTGTGTTTAAGACACTTATTGTTTGTTCAGACAGGACCATTCTATTTATTAGTTGTCAAGAATAAGTAGTTCTACTTTGGAATATTCCCAGCACCAGCAGCGAATCCCTTAACCCCCCATCAGGTCTCAATAATGAATCAATTGAGTAAACTATCATCAGTAAAGCTCTGAGATTCAACAGAATTGGTTGGATCAAGTATTGGTTTTAATACACTTGTCAAAGGGAGTTAATTGGCTTTTTGAATCTTATGTCACCAATTTGTCAATATACAGACAAAAACTGCTCAGACAGCACTATCATTCCATAAGGGGTGTCTGTGTTTGTGATTCCACCCTAACAATAGGGAAAATTATAGGTTGCTCTGTCGAAAAGCACCCCAACCTGGCCTTCACCTGTCTCTGCAGAGGGCTTGAATGGCAGAAAAGAAGAGATGGAGCTTCTTGTTTGTTTAGTTGTTGAGGGGTGGGGTGGGTGATGGTTGTGAAGGATCAGAGGGGAAAAACAATTGCACAGCTTTTCCTGCATTAGATATACCTGGAAATGAGCTATCACTGTACATAATTCAAACCGTTGTCTCTTAAATTAAATTAACAACCTCTTTCTCAATGTCAACAAGACAAAGGAGATGGTTATTGACTTCAGGGGTTCTCACATCACTCACTCTTAACGTCAGTGCCAGCAGTGGAAACTTCAAACAGTTTGAACCTCCTGGGAGTACACATCTCGCTCAATATCTTATGGTCACAGAATTCCTTGCTCACAGTCATAGAAAGCTCACCAAGGCCTCAACTTTCAGAGGAAGCTGAAGCAAGCCAGGCTATGCTCCTCAGTACCCATGACCTTCTACAGGTGTGTGGTAGAGAGCATTCCAACATCCAGAATCACTGCACAGTACAGAAGTTCTACTGCAGTGGACAGGAAGGCTCTACAATGGGTAGTCAAGATTGTCCAATGCATCACCTGCACCAGCCTATCTGCTATCAAGGCCATATACATTATACAAAAAGGCGCCTGAAAAAGGCCAGCAGTATTATACAGGATCCTACCCCCACACCATAGCAAACTAACTATTTAACACTAGCCTAATCACAGAATGATTTACAATGACCAGTTAACCTACTAAACAGTACATCATGGACTATGGGCGGAGACTTAGAGCATCTGGAAGAGATCCATGTGGCTCACAGGAAGAATTAACAGACCCCTTACAGGCAGTGTCTGAATTGAACTCTGAACTCCGACACCCGGAGCTGTAGTAGCATCGTGTTAACTTCCACACTGCTGCAGCGCCCTCAATAATAATAAATAATCATCTAATCCCCTACATGATTGTTCCATCATTGTCAGGTCTTGTTGACCTTTCAGTATATGAAAAGAGAATGTGTTCTAACAGAGGTGGAATGCATGAATACTTCCATAAAGTATCTCAGATAACAAGCAGCTGCTGAGGATAAGTGGGTATTCAAGTTTTCAAAAGAATATTGTTTTTTTTAATTTAGAGATAGAGCATGGTTAACAGGCCCTTCCAGTCCAATGAGTCTGCGATGCATAATTCCATCCATGTGCTCAGTTCGCTTATCAACCCCATACGGCATTTGCAACATGGGAGAAAAACTTAGCAGTCATGGGGAGAGAACTTCAACCTTACAAACAATAAATTTCCCTCATTCAGTTTGGATGGTCTGTAGAATAACGTCATTATTATTTAGCCCATCTTGAGGATATAGGAGAGGATTAGTTACTGTTTTACTGCTAGTTAAATTCATTAAGGAAAATATGACTCCCTTAAACTGTTGCTTATAGGTATAGCTGTAATGCTGTTGCAGAATGCTAATTGTATCCATTGACAGCTTTCAGGTGGAGGTTGATGGGAAAAAGATCATGAATTGGTATCAATATGCCAATCAGTGTATAATTTAAAGATAGACAAGCCATTCAAATGTTAAATTGTATGGGAATAATGTCACAGGAGAGTTTCTGCCAATACTTAAGATCTATAAATCCTCTCATGTAGCAAGGGAATAAATTTGTTTTCTCTTGCATTAAGTAAGATTGGAGCTGAAGATATAGCCCCCATCATACCATGAACCAATTACATTTTTCTAGACTGGGATTAATACCACAAATATCCTGGTGAGATTACCCCAGTCAGGGGAACTTGTGAGCGGTTTTAAGGAAATTTAAGTTGTGTTCAGTACACTGTTGGTGAACAAATGGAAGACAACAATAAAAGGACATTTAACTTTGAACCCCATAAGTGTTAGAGGGCAGATGAAGCTACCACTATGCCCTTTCCTTATAATGATTAGGGCCATCATTGTTCTTTCCCTTCACCTGAACTTTTTGTCTTTCAGTCTTGTGATGATAGATAATAAGGGACAGATGGGAAATAGTGAATTGGTCCTCACAATATTTCCATTGCAGATTGAAAAGGTGAGGAAGAGGTGAGCTGTAGAAGATATGAAATTATGATTGAGGAGGGAAAGTACACCTCAAAACCTGATCTCCATTTATTCCAAGTCAAGCCACCTTCCAGAATTGTCTAATTTTTAGAAGAAACTCCAGACCATATTTTCCCAATACATCTTGCTGCTAGGAGTCATGATAAAGTTGTGTTCTTTTGAAAGCATGATAAAGTAAAACATAGAAACTAAATCCTGAAGAATGAATTTGAATACCAGTCATTGTAATTGAATAAATTATACAGAATAAAACATTAAATAACAAAATGTGAGTTGCTCATCGTCTGGAGGAGTATAAAGTCACCAAACCGTTATTATTTTCTGGTGTCACAATTTTAGTTTCAATGTCATGTTTGATCAGTTTAATTGTAAGAATCCAGAGAAACAATGAAGCAGTTGAATTCATCAATATAGAACTATACCTTAACCAGCCATTAGTTAGAGCATTTAATCACTAGTCACACCTTATTGAATTAAAAATACAGATGCTTACAGGCATTTTCATAATAAAACCAAATGAACTGTACACTGAGCTGTAGAATGAAGGCATCAAAAACCAATTATCCTTGCAAATTAACAATAGCATATATTTCTTTTGCATTCATTACAATGAGGGAGATAAGTCAAAGTGTTCTTTGCACACAGAGAAGTCTCAAGGTACTCATTAGATACAGATGTTTTCCAGAGCTCATTCTGTAGAAATACCTCACCACCCAGTGCATTAAAAGAAATGCCTCAAGTGCTTTTTTTTGTGTATAGAAAGATATCTCCAAATGCTCATTACATAAAAGAGGTATCTGAGTACTCATTGCATACAGAATGGTTGTTATATAAAATCTCAGATCTCCCAGTATCTACAGAGCATTCAGAACATTTTGAGAAATATCTCCTGATATTCCGTTCATGCAAAAATCTATTTTGAATTACATGTTATACATAGAAGGAACACAGGGTTCTGCATATGCTGGAACTCACAAAGTGCTGGAGGAACTCAGCAGGTCAGACAGCTAAGGAGGGAAAAATGGTCAATGGGGTATCTCAGAGCACAATATACAGAAAAAGATTTCTTCAAGAACTTGTTACAGGTAGCGACATCTCTAAGCACTTAATGCATGCAAAAAGTTCATGATCTCACGGCATTATTTGAAAATGAACAAGGAGATCCCCTGTTTCCTGACCGATATTCATGTCTTCTGAACCCTCAAGACAAAAGCAGCTAAATTGGACCATTTAATTACATTTGCTGTCATGGGACAGCGCTGTGTGTGAAGCGATTGTCAGCCTACTTTAGATAACACATTTCATAGCTAATTAATTGACCAGAGAAGGAGGTTAGGAAAACCAAATTTTTTTTTGCCTGCTCTATTTCATGACATTGTCTTTTATAAGATTTCATAAGACACAGTCCAGGTTCTTTTATGCATTACCTGATTTTCAGATAACATTGCATAATTTGAGTATGAAAAACAAATTGGCAATGTGTCAAATGGCAGGACTAGCTACAGAACAATATCTACCTAAAGCACTGCATCTTGTGAACTGAGATCATAATTCTTGCTTGTCGGATACCCAGAGTCAGGTAAAATCAAAGTGTATGTTTAATATCCTGGAGCCTGTGTACAGAATGCAGCAGTGTAAAAAGCTTGTAGAATTATATACCATTACTTATCAGCATCTAACTTCACAAATAAAATATTTCATTAAAGCTAATATTTATCTCAATGATATAAAGTGAAGTGCATTGTGGCCACTTCTCTAAGAAGTACCAGCATTATACCCACATTCCTGCATCTGTAGACAAATACAAAAACACTTTATGTTGGCTGACATTTCGTTCCACCTACTTCCCAAAGCAAGTTGTAAAAATAGATCCAATAACATCACTGATACGAGCAAATGCCTGACTGCTACTTCAAAAATGTTTACATTACTTTACGCTATGCATTCAATGCCATTGCATGGAAGGCATGTACAGTAGTTAGGAATGGGTTCTAACTGATCAGATCTAAGAATTCCAGCAATAGTGTGTTAGCTTTATGTCTTGGTTAGCAAAGGAGCAGATTCAAAGTCATGTCGTCTCCTCCAAGGACACTTGCTGTTCCCAGGCAACATAACACTTGGCATATTCAATTTCTGTAACAGTCAGCCAAATCCTTAAATCTGCTTTCATACCCTGCAGATTATGATCCAAAACTCATCTGTAAAAATGGTCCCATGCAACATTGCATAAAGGAATATTCTCACCATTCTTTCATACAATATTGCTTGTGTTTCATTAGCTATTAAAATAGCATTTGTTTAGTTTCTCTATTGCAACTTGACTGACCCTGAAAATGTTTTCCTTCAATTATTCTCATCACCATAAAGTTACTCAATTAAATTTTCATCTTCCATTATTTGGAAGTTTTTTTTATCTATCTGGCTTTCCATTTAAAGTAATACTAATGAGCTGATCTTAGAAGGTTAGCTGTAAACAGCCTATTTTTGAACATTTTCCAATATCCAGTCTAGCAAATGTTAGTATACTTGGATTCTTCCAGTCATCGTGAGCATCGCAAAGGTTAACTGCCCTGTTTTGAAGATTTATAGAAAACCTAGAAGGTGCAAGAATTAGATTGCAATTTCATTTTGAATTCCATAAGATACTGCAAGAAACCAAGTGATGAGATGAATATTTGGTAATCACCATCCCGACCATTGTTCTGGAAGTAGATTGCTGCTTCAGCGATAACTACCTGTATACACTAAAAGTTTTAACCACATTTTTAAGAAAATGTTGTTACCTTTTGTAACTCCAAAACATAAAACTGATTGAAAGAAAACACTGTGCTGGGAGATACACGTGCTTAGTTTTGTTGTTACTTTTAGTGAGGTGTGCACTTATGAGATGGTGACCATTCACATACAACCCGTAATGCACGTAATGCATTAAGTAAACAATAAAGAATGCATAATCAAACAATGTATTTACAATGTCACTCAAAAATTACTGAAAAACTAAATACATGACACTCTTCCCTGCTTAGTTATAAAATCCAACTCAATATAGAATGCATACAGCATACTATACAATATAACTACTATACAGACATCCATAGCATAGTAATTTTTAAATTGTCCCTGTGGTGAACTACATACACCTGTCTGGACACGCCCACTGATGACTGCTCCTGTGGCTCCTCCCTCAGACCCCTGTATAAAGGTGATGGAGGTCTGAGCCCGGCCTCTCAGTCTCCAGGATGTAGTATGGTGGTCACTCACTGCTCGTTCCTTCTTCCAGTCAATAAAAGCCGATATCTCGCTTTTACGTCTCAGAGTGAGTTATTGATGGTGCATCAGTCCCATTCAGGAGTAAAGATTTAATCACTGTGGGGAATTTCTTACTCTTGTGGGACAATGTCTTTCCTGATAAGGAGGGTCAGTCACTCTGCTTGGCAGGTGAGACATGTGGCTGTGAAACAATCTCAGGTTCCAGGGCCTTCCATGGTGGTTGTAGGAACTGATTCTGGCACTGCAGGATCTGACTCTGATAGCTCTGGTCACCTTTCTTCTGGATGTGTTGGCATTCTGAACAGTGCATGGCAAGCTGCTCGATCTGTTGACTTATCCCAAGCCACCAGGCATTGCTTCAAGCCAATGCTTTCACTGTGATCCTGCCTAGATGACTACCATATAGTTCCTCCAACTTTAGTACTCAGCTTGGATGTAGAGCAACTCTTAATCTCCATTTGAGGCAACCTCCATCAAGGGCAGATTCATCCCAGTGCTGGTAAAAATGGGGAACAGGAGTTTCTGCTGCACATTTCAGCAATTTTGAGCAGCCACATAGACTTAAGACAGTGTGATGTCTTTTCTGGTTTCCCTTTGGATCATTTCTGCCATAACGGGACACAATTACCAGATTGAATTTAAGAGGATAACTAGTAATGGAAATGCTGACGGATTGTCCCATTCACACCTGGAAAAGGAAATGTCCAAAATATTACAAAAGAGCACACTCCTCTTGACATATTCTCCCTAATGCAAGTCAAAAGTCTCCCGGTCCATCTCTGCACTTGTGCTGCTACTGTCAGTAGAACACCATCTGTGGATTCACCTATGCCAGAAAGCAAGGAATCCTGGACAATGTGGTTGAAAATGTATGAGTACTGTGTCTGCCATTACCCTTTCCTTTACCTTTTTGAAAGCCACTTCACATTGCTTTGTCCATTGCCATTTCTTCCCAATCTGTAGGAATGAGTTCAAGGGGTGGAGCACAGAGGCCTGGTTTGGCAGGAGCCTATGGACAAATCCTAAGTAGGACCACAGCTGTGACACATCCCTTAGCCTTGGGACATCCACCACTGTTTGAATTTTCTCAGCACATTTATGGAACTCTTGTGCATCAACAGTGTGACCACAGTAAGTGATGCTTGGTTTAAATAACTCAGTTTCGGTTTAGAAGTTGCAGTTTTATTCACACTCCCTTTCGTTCCTGACTGCAACTCAATTGCATCTCTGACTGCCATTTCCATTGATACAGCGATTTCAACTCTTCTTTTAAATGTGAGTTGAGCTTCAGTTAGAAGCTGTTTTTGAATGCTTTGTTGTAAGATTCCACAAACTAAATAATCTCTCGCTGCGTCAATAAGCCTGTCACTAAATGGAGCATTGCCCCCTGGACAGAAATCTGGCAAAAGTCCACAGAATAATTCTTCAAGTCTCTCAGTCCCTTTGCTCAATCTACAGGAGTGCTTAAGGTGGTCTCCATTTGAATGCCAACAAGGACCTCAAATCATTGGCACACCCTCCCAAATTATCCTTTTGTTCTCTGGCCCAACTGCTGAAATGACCTAGCTCATGTGTGCTCTCTCCTATCCAGGCCTTCAGATGCTCTGTGCAATTTCTTCTCTCTTTCTCAGTCTGCCTTGGCATCAAACTTGTGGAACTTGGTGTCTTTGCCATAACTCGGATCCCTTCCCATCTATTTTCTCAATGTATTTCAATTCTGGTCTATGTAGCTAATCAACTACCTCTCAGAACTAGCTTTCATTACGAAGTATAATTACCATTATACTTTAACACTTAATTCACAGCTTGCTGACATGCTCCCTTTCTCTCTCTCACTCTGTCATCTGCATTTGCAGTCACATTCCTTTTCCTTTGCAGACCTGCTTCCTTCAGGAGAGATGAGATTTGAAGCAGTCGGCTGGTGCTCATCACTTAGATACTCTGTAATTACATTGTTACTGGGCGTACTTGGTCCCCTGATCTGCCTGTGAGGGCGATAAGAATCATGCCCGAATCATGCGCCCCCCGTTTGCCCTGATGTCGGGTAAGGGCAAGGACATTACCTGGGATGAGGAGTCCGCCGCCGCTTTCATTAAAACCAAAGAAGCCTTGGCAAATGCCACAATGCTAGTGCACCCCAGAACGGACGTCCCTACCGCCCTCACAGTGGACGCATCCAACACGGCAGTCGGTGGGGTGCTGGAGCAACTCATCGAGGGTCGCTTGCAACCCCTGGCGTTTTTCAGCAAACTCCTATGACCACCCGAGCTGAAATACAGTGCTTTCGACTAGGAATTGTTGGCACTATACCTGGCAATCCGGTATTTCAGGTACTTCTTAGAAGGTAGGCCCTTCACCGCGTTCACGGACCACAAACCGCTTATCTTTGCGTTCACGAAAGCATCCGACCCCTGGTCGCCCCGCCAGCAGCGACATCTGTCCTACATCTCCGAATACACGACAGATGTCCGGCATGTCTCAGGAAAGGACAATGTCGTGGCAGACGCCCTCTTCCGCCCTAACATCCAAGCCCTGTCCCAGGAAGTAGACTATGAAGCACTGGCGGAGGCACAGCAGGCAGACGAGGAGATCCCTAGTTACAGAACCGCAGTCTCCGGTTTGCAGCTTCAGGACCTCCCCGTAGGCCCAGGTGAGAGGACCCTACTCTGTGACGTCACCACCGGCCAACCCCGCCCCGTCGTTCCAGCAGCCTGGCGGCGGCGCGTTTTCGACTCCATTCACAACTTAGCGCACCCCCCCCCCATCAGGACAACTGTCTGGATGGTAGCCAACAGGTTTGTTTGGCACGGACTCCGCAAGCAGGTCAGTGAATGGGCCAGAAAGTGCATGCACTGCCAAACAGCCAAGGTGCAGCGGCACACCAAAGCCCTGCCGCAGCAGTTCCACCCCACCCACCAGCATTTCGACCACATTCATGTGGATATCGTGGGCCCCCTGCCAGTGTCGCGAGGAGCGCGACACCTCCTGACTATTGTGGACCGGTTCACAAGATGGCCAGAGGCGGTCCTGCTCACCGACACCACCTCCAAATCTTGCGCCTGGGCACTGATTGCCACCTGGGTATCTCGCTTTGGCCCACATTACCTCTGACAGAGGCACCCAGTTCACCTCCAGCCTGTGGTCAGCTATGGCCAGCCTTTTGGGGACACAGCTGCACCACACAACTGCCTACCACCCACAGTCGAACGGACTAGTGGAGCGTTTCCTCCGTCACCTGAAGGCTGCTCTCATGGCCCGCCTCACAGGGCCTAACTGGGTGGATGAGCTCCCCTGGGTCCTGCTCGGAATCCGCACGGCACCCAAAGAGGATCTGCACACCTCGTCGGCCGAGTTGGTGTACGGCACGCCCCTGGTCATCCCAGGGGAGTTCATACCAGCCCCAAGGGGGCAAGAAGAAGAACCCGCAGCAGTCCTGGGCAGACTACGCGAGAGGCTCGGTGCCCTGGCCCCCATACCCACTTCGCAGCATGGGCAGCACCCGACCCGCGTACCCAAAGATCTGCAAAACTGTAAGTTCGTTTTTGTACGACAGGGCGGACATCGGGCACCGCTACAGTGGCCCTACGAGGGGCCGTTTATGGTGATCAGAAATGACAGGTCCACGTTCGTGCCTAACACTGGGGGGAAAGAGGAGGTTTTCACGGTGGACCGACTCAAACTGGCCCATGTGGACTTGGTGCAGCCGGTCGAGATTCAGGCACCGCGGTGCAGAGGCAGACCTCCCAAACAGAGTCTGACCCAGACTGTGGACATTGGGGGGTGTATCGCCAGTTCTGGGGGGGGGGGGAGTTATGTGGTGACCCACTTCCCAGTGCACTCGAACCGGCTCACAAAGCGGCGTGCGTCAGCATTGAGGCCGGTCCCAAAGAGGGCGCCAAGCCTGCTTCACCAGCAAGGGGAAAAGCCCGTGTGCGGGACGGGACTGTGAATGCCCCCTACAGCATTCCCACCTGGGGAGGGCGGGATCAGGAAGGTTTTAAAGCGAGGCTGTGAAGTTTGAATAAACCTCTTTTGCAACTGCAGCTCATCGACTCCGTGTCGTTATTGTAGTGCTGCGTGTAGCACACCACTACATTAAGATGGTTACAATGGTCCTTCACATCTCCATATGTTTGTACTAAGCTGTCACTTACGATTTATTTTTCATCACTTTCAATTTCTGTAGTGTCCTGCTTTGTTGTGGCTTTCTCTGCCCTGTGATTTGCATATTAATTCCCTTTCTGCTCCTTCTTCACCCCCTTCAAGTCTGCCTTTACTTTAATTTCTGCTACCTCGGCAGCCAGATCAACAGTCCTTGATCGTGTTTGGTCTCTACTCTTGCATCCAGAGCACTTACATCCACAGTGATGAAGTGCTTTGAGAGGTTGGTGTGAAACATATCGCTCCTGAGAAGCAACTTGGCTCAGCTCCAATTTGTCTATTGTCTCAACAGGTCTACAGCAGATGATATTTCATTGGCTCCACACTCAACTCTGGAACATCTGGACAGCAAAGATGCATACATCAGGATGTTCTTCATCAACTACAGCCTGGCATACGATATTGTCATCCTTCCAAAACTAATCAATAAGCTTCAAAATCTTGGCCTCAATACCACCTTGTGCAAATGGATTCTTGATTTCCTCACTTGCAGATTCTAGTCAGTTCAGTTTGGCAACAACATCTCTTCCATGATCTCCATCAGCACACGTGCACCACAAGGCTGTGTGCATAACCCCCTGCTTTACTCGCTTTATACTTAGGACTGTGAGGCTAATCACAGCTCCAGTGCCATATTTTTAGTGTGCTGACGACACCCACTGTCATAGGCTGAATTAAATTTGGTGACTCATCAGCATATAGGAGGAAGATTGAAAATCTGGCCGAGTGGCGCCACAGCAACCTCTCACTCAATGTCAGCAAGACCAAGGAGCTGATTATTGACTTCAGGGGTGGGGGTGGGGGGTGGAAACCAGAGCTTTGTAAGCCAGTCCTCATCAGGGGATCAGAGGTGGAGAGGGTCTGCAACATTAAATTCCTTGGTGTTATGATTTAAGAGGATCTGTCCTAGATCCAGTGTGTAAATGCAATTATAAAGAAAGCATGGCAGCACCTCTATTTCCTTTAAAGTTTGCAAAAATTCAGCATGACACCTAAAACGTTGATAAACTTCTATTTATTCTTCTATTATTGGAGACACCAATCTCTTTGAATGGAAAATCTGACAGAGTAGTGGATATAGCCCAGTCCATCACAGGTAAAGCCCTTCCCACCACTGAGCATATCTACACAGAGCCCTGTCACAGGGAGACATCATCCATCTGCAAGAACCCTCACCATCTAGGCCATGCTCTCATCTCACTGCTGTCATCAGGAAATAGGTATAAGAACCTTAGGACCCACACCACCAGGTTCAGGAACAGTTATTACCCCCAGTCATCAGGCTTTAGAACCTGGGGGATAACTTCACTCAACTTCACTCGCCCTATCACTGAACTGCTCCCACAATCTATGGCCTCACTTTCGAGGACTATTCATCTTGTTTTCTCAACATCTATTTGATTCTATTGTGTTTCTTAGATTTAGCTGATTTACTTCAATAAAATGAATCTCAGGGTTGCACTGTATATGGTGACATACCATATATAAACTTTGATAATAAACTTACTTTGAATTTTGCATCCTCCTGACATGGTTATAAGATTATAAGGCAGAGTTAGGCCATTCAGCCCATTGAGTCTGCTCTGCCATTCCATTGTTATACGTCTCTGACCTATTTTCCTGCCTCTCTTCATAACCTTAGAAGTCCTGATTAATCAAGAACCTATCAACCTCAGCTTTAAGTATACTCAATGACGTGGTCTCCACAGCCATCCACGGCCATGAATTTTTCAGATTCATGGCCTCTGCCTAACGAAATTCCACTTCATCACTGTTCTAAATCCTTGAATTCTGAAACTGTGCCTCTGGTCCTAGACTCCCCCACTATAGGACATATCCTCTCCACATCCACTCCATGTTTGATAGGTTTCAATGAGATCACCCCTTCGAAACTCCTGCAAGTGCAGGCTCAGAGCCGTCAAATTTTCGCCAAATATTAGCTGTTTTCTTCCCAGAATCATTCTCATGAACACCTGCTGTGGCCTCCCCAATGCCAACACATCCTTTCTTAGGAAAGCAGCCCAAAACTGCTCACAATACTCCAAGTGCGGTCTTGACCAGTGCTTTACAAAGCCTCAGCATTACATCCTTGCTTTTATATTCGATGCTTTTTGAAATTAATTCCAACATTACATTTGCCTTCCTTACCACTGACTCAACCTACAAGTTAACCTTTCAGTAAGTCCAGCATGAGGACCCTCAAGTCCCTTTGCGCCTCTGGTTTCTGAATTTGCTCCCCATTTAACATATAACATATAACATATAACAATCACAGCACGGAAACAGGCCATCTCAGCCCTCCTAGTCTGTGCCGAACTCTTTATCTCACCTAGTCCCACCTACCTGCACTCAGCCCATAACCCTCCACTCCTTTCCTGTCCATATACCTATCCAATTTTACCTTAAATGACACAACTGAACTGGCCTCTACTACTTCTACAGGAAGCTCATTCCACACAGCTATCACTCTCTGAGTAAAGAAATACCCCCTCGTGTTTCCCTTAAACTTTTGCCCCCTAACTCTCAAATCATGTCCTCTCGTTTGAATCTCCCCTACTCTCAATGGAAACAGCCTATTCACGTCAACTCTATCTATCCCTCTCAAAATTTTAAATACCTCGATCAAATCCCCCCTCAACCTTCTACGCTCCAATGAATAGAGACCTAACTTGTTCAACCTTTCTCTGTAACTTAAGTGCTGAAACCCAGGTAACATCCTAGTAAATCGTCTATGCACTCTCTCTAATTTATTGATATCTTTCCTATAATTCGGTGACCAGAACTGTACACAATATTCCACATTTGGCCTTACCAATGCCTTGTACAATTTTAACATTACATCCCAACTTCTGTACTCAATGCTCTGATTTATAAAGGCCAGCGTTCCAAAAGCCTTCTTCACCACCCTATCTACATGAGACTCCACCTTCAGGGAACTATGCACTGTTATTCCTAGATCTCTCTGTTCCACTGCATTCCTCAATGCCCTACCATTTACCCTGTATGTTCTATTTAGATTATTCCTGCCAAAATGTAGAACCTCACACTTCTCAGCATTAAACTCCATCTGCCAACGTTCAGCCCATTCTTCTAACCGGCATAAATCTCCCTGCAAGCTTTGAAAACCCACCTCATTATCCACAACACCTCCTACCTTAGTATCATCGGCATACTTACTAATCCAATTTAACACCCCATCATCCAGATCATTTATGTATATTACAAACAACATTGGGCCCAAGACAGATCCCTGAGGCACCCCGCTAGTCACCGGCCTCCATCCCGATAAACAATTATCCACCACTACTCTCTGGCATCTCCCATCTAGCCACTGTTGAATCCATTTTATTACTCCAGCATTAATTAGTCTACACCTTAATTTCTTCTCCCAAAGTGCACGGCCATATACTGTATTCCACCTGCCACCTCTTTCCCCATTCTCCAATCTATCTAAATCCTTCTGCATTCTCCCTAATTCTTCAACACTACCTGACCCTCCTCAGAGAGAGAGAGCACTACTGTGGTTTCTGCATGTTTCAGTGGATGACTCTCACATATTCCTCCCTTTGAAGGACACTGCCTCCAACCCTGGCCTGAGAGGCCACAATCATAATGATAGACATAGACATACCCCTCTATGTCTACTCCAATAGTTCTTTGTTAGATGCCCCAGGTGCTGGTACACTAAGCAAATCTTCAGTATCTTTGATGCAGTTACATTCACTATGGGCACCTTGCAACCTTTCTTCCCCCTCCTCTGGTCTATCTCCTAAGCCCACGATACCATTGGAGGATAGGTTGATTCCACTGCTATCCGCAAATCTGTACTGTGCCTTAAGTGGGAGGGTTATATATTTAACAATCTATTGTCTTTTCCAAGGAAACACACACAAAATGCTGGAGGAGCTCTGCGGGTCAGGCAGCATCTATGGAAATGAATAGATAGTCAACGTTTCAGGCCAAGACCTTTCTTCAGGGCTCTTTCCCATTGTAGTTTCAGTGACACAGTATCAGAATGCCCCACATTCACTCATTACAAAGTTTCAATTGGAAGTCAAGTTGGATACAGGTTTTATTTCCTGAAGACTGGTTTTCATTTTAAATAATCCATAATTATGCTATCCGTAATTTCATAACTCCAGAATGATCCATAACACCCACAATCCTATAACAGTACACAACGTTCACATCTAATGTTATTTTTACATAAGGAACCTTCAGCAGAATTATCAATTATCTCTTGGAAAAGGAGATTTTGTATTGGAGACCAAAATGTTAAGAGGCACTGACAAAGCAGAGCTCTAGGGTCTCTTCAAATGAACTGGCTGCTATGCACAATATTGCAAAAATTGTTAATGTAAATTCACTCCTCATATCTTGCCACTGTGAATAGTACTTTATTACAGTCATGCAATTGAGCAATTGTCTTTTAATTGTTTTTCCTAAAGATATTGATTAAATTTTCCTGAAGGTATTGCCATTGGGGTACAGTTCGAACAATGTGAGGTTTGACAAAGCGTATTTGTGCTATATTCAACCACAAGAGCCATTACATCGAAAAAGGATGGTGAAGCTAATTAAATAGAATGGGAGTTGTAACTGTTTTGTGTACAAAAGTTTATGAAGTTGCAAATAAAGAGGTTTCAGCATCACTTCAATGGGTCATATCGTTGCCTGGTATAGTTCCCATGTGCCTATTTTCATCCATTTGCTTAATGTTCGTCTCAAAGATTTTAGCAGTTACCATAGCTTTCTGTGCTGTGAACTCTACAAAATCCATGGTAACTTCATAATGAGGAGAGCAGAACCAGCAGTAGTTAGGCATATGTAGAGAGAGCAGGTGAGAGGAAGCTGTTCAAAATGCAACACAAGGTGCTGGAGGGACTCAACGTCTGCAGTCCCTTGTATCTCGATGAAAAATACAATCTCACTTTAGGAAGCTTGTGTATCACATTGGAAATTGCAGCTTACAATTGGGCAAGCTGCCCAAATCTCTATTTGATCAGGAGGGCACATCTTTAATTATGCCCTGGAGGGAAAATGTTCTGTTCCTCAAGCTGGGGCCTTCCCATCCCCCATCCGTCTGCTTCAGGCCTGTGTTAAGATTAGATCTTTGGCAAGTCTTTTGATAATTATTTCATTTTGGCAGGACACTGTGTAAAATTAGATAGTTAGCAGTAAAGAAGTATACATGCACTATGGATATTGTATGCCGGAATCTCCTTGTATGTGCTGTGAAACCAATTATTTCGATCTAGACAAACATTTCAAAGATTTGGAATTTTGATTATTGGATAACAATTTAAATATTTTTTTGCAAATAAGAAGCATTTATAGTGATGCTAAAATAAAGTGGTTTGCTTTTGGTTGGATTTTATGTCTACTGGGTCACTCAGTAAATCTCAGACTGTTAAAACATTTTCTGTTTGAAGGTGTGGGTAGGAAAAATTGATTTATTTGTTTAATATATTTCAGTCCCTGAAGAGCACTCTAACAAGCTGGTAAGAAACAAGATTGAAAGTAGACAGATTTGAAGGCATTAAATCATATCCAAACCTCTTTGACTTAAATACATAAAAAGTAAAAGTTCTGCTACTCTGTGCCAATTATTTATCTCAATCCAATTTCAGGACCTTCCTCTCTCTCTTCCACCAATCTGATAGTTGTGTCTTTTAACAGCAGCTGTCCTTTAGTTTCTGGCCAAGATGGCTAATTTAATGCTAATTACTATTTTCCAATTGCTTGTCAACCATCAGATTCTGAATGAGTAAAAGTTTGCTTTCTCACAATCCTAGTAACCCCAGAACCATCGTTTGTGGACCTGTGAGGATTTACATAGTTATGGCCCTGATTTAATCTACCTGCCCAACTGCCCCCATTGAGAAAAGTCCCATGATTTACTGCCTTGACATGGTTGTATTTTCTAACTTGTATTCAGTCAGCTGCTATAATCGTGTTTTTCCACCACTGGAACATTGCTTGTTTTTGCCTCTACACTTACTCCATCATCCAGCCACCTCTTCTCTCCCAAGCATTGATGAAATTCTACTCTAAACACAAACACTCGTGATTACATCACCCTCCTCCTGGGCCACCATGTTACACCCTGCACAAATACCAGCTAAACTCTAGTCTGCCAGTCAGCATTCTCACAGGCCCATTTGCTTGCTTAACTTAAAATTCAACTTTGCCTTTTTGGAGTGCTGAAATGTCATTGTGTGTGGCTCTAGCTCCAATTCAGATCCCCCTCTTTTACTACCAGCCCCAACAAGGAAAACATCAAATTGGCTCTAAATGAATTTTGAACAACATTGGCATTGTTTCCTGCTGGAATGATGCAGTAAACCATGAATTGTGTGTGTGGATCCGTTCTTTCACAGTGACAGACATTTAACTACATAATAGTTAGGAAGGATGTAATTTCTTCCTGACATCCCATGATCTCTCTGACATCCCATGGCTGCCAGACATCAACAGGCCACATTATGGCCAAGGGGGAAAAGGGAGAAAAGGAGAGAGATTTGCAGAGGGAAATCTTATTCTCTCCCCTGCCATCCATCAGGATCTGTAAGAAAGAAGCTGAATGAAAGAGATGCCAGGAAGCAGAAATTAAAAATAATTAAGCAATCTATTTAAAAAATCATGCCCTCTTTATCGATGTTGTGGGGACCACTACTTAACTCCAAAATCAGCCCTTTAATGTACGTAAATGCACACCTTTGTGAATCTACCCCATCCCCATGATCCTAGACACAATGAGTGTCTCAAGTGATTTTATAACTAGACAGGCTAATTTTTTATGGAGTGCAAATGATAGCCATTTTTATTTTCCACCAGGAACTCCAATTCTTTTGGGAAGGCTTCAGACTCATGTTGCTCAACCATTGTTGTCATTAGGTGCTTAACTGGTGCTGGGAAAACCACAGAAACAATACCTCAGATTCTGATGGCAATTGTATCATACATTTTCCAATGGATGTGACTTCATCCAACACAATTTATTACAGATTGTTGTGCAATTGATTTTCTGGGAAAACTTTTTCTACCTCTTTGTGCCTCAAGGAATCCATTGGTAGATTTGTGTCTCAAAAAATCTCAAGTTACTCCTTAGTCTTTCTGAAAAGCTTGCTGAAATTTGGGCAGTACTTCCCACTGACTGTAAAAATTAACTTATATCTCCTCTCTCTCCTTCACCAGAAGAGCAATCATCAATCATCAACAATTACAAATTTGTCACCCCAAATTCACAGTCCCAATGTTCCACGTCATCACCTTCCTTGCCTTAAATCTTCCTGAAACTCTCCTCTTATGATGTGTAATGGTGTCTTCTCCATCAGAAAAGTAAAAATAGTTGTTAAACTGGAGGCAGTTCCATTTTGTGAACTGAAACCTGCAAGAAAATGGATTACATAGAAGCAAAATTATTTCACTGAAACACTTTGCAAGCAGCATGTGAAATGAGAGAAGTAAAACCACATGTTTAACTATTGCAACACCCAGACTTCATGCTTAACTATATTTTCTGTTTCAGGGAGGCTTTCATTTTTATTGCTCTACAGACTAGTGAAAGGTTTTAAAGCTAAGTGAAGTGTAGCATTAATCATTGCTGCTTTAATATTTTGCCTGGCAGCAACAGTGAATTACTTTTGTTGTTGGCAGTGATCAGTTACTGCTGAACTGCCAGAATTATGTGTGAAGATTGGCAGTAATACCTACCCAGCAACTAAACCAGACATCTGCTACATTTTGACAAAAGCAGCATCAATAAAGCCTAAGTGAATTCTATCTTGGAATGAAGAAATACTGATTAAAACCAAATTCATTTTTTAAGTTATCAACAATCACTCAACTAAGAATGAAACTTAAGTAACGTAGAATGAATATTATGATTGCCTTCTTGTTGAATGTGGGTGAAAGTTTTTTTTCTGTTCATTAGCTACAGTGAAACTCTAAACCTGTTTATAAAACACATTTCTTGTGTTTTTACGTATAGTTAGGAGGAAATCTCTCCTGTAATATTTCATCCTCTCATTCATTTGATTGTTTCAACAATTAATATAAAGCCAATTCCCCCAAGTAATAAAATTGGTAATACATTTCAATCCTTCACATTTATGTAAATTGTTTACTATTAAGTTTGAATATATTTTCAAGAAATACAGATTATCTAACAAAATCAACAATGAAAGAAAAATGGTGCAAAATGATTAAAGAATTCAGATGGTGGAAGTAACATTAACCTTGTCATCTGACAAAAGAAAATGACAAGGTTGAATAAATTGATAGTGTTAGATCTTGCACAAATTTGTTTCCATTGCAAAAGGCAGTTGCTTAAAACATAAACAATCAACTAGTTTGCATATAATTAAAGTCTAAAATTAAGTTTAACTTTTTCTCATGTTCTGTATATCAATGCAATTTCAATTAGTTTGCTGTAAATCAAACAGTTAAAAGACATTTTACTCACACGTAGTCTTTCTGGTACTCTGGGATGTCTAAAACACTTTACAGCCAATAAAATATCTCTTAAAATGTGTTCATTTTGGTAAGGAGAAAATATGACAGCTGATTGGTAAACAGCAAAATCCCACTAACAACAATGCCTAAGTCTTGCTCCTCATGAACTAATCAAACAATATGGATCTCATAAGAGCCCTGGCTTGATATATAAATACTCTCTTGAAGCACCAGATAATTTCAGGCAGGCCAGTGGTAGAATTGATTACTATAATTGACTTCAGTACCTTTAGATGAAATCTAAATTGATGATTTCTAATTATTTCTGGCAAACAGAATCCGGTGAAGTTGTGAGGCTGCCTGCTGGCACAGTCAAGAATAATGATTACTTGCAGTGTACGGGGACAAGCTTTGTGCTCTTTGAGCATCTTTCCAATAAATGAATGTTACCTCAGGAGAGGTAGAAGAGTGCAGGAAACTAATGGAAATATGACAACTCTTTGAAAAATTGTTTGGAATGAGTAAAAATGGAATTCGTTCTGAAGAAACTGGTGGAACTTATTGGATGACCGGCCAAATCCCTATGGAAATCACATCATATATGTTGGTGAAAGGAGAAGATGTTCTGACCATTGTTTCAATCACCTTTAGATGCACATTGTCAAAAGGGATTGGAAGTTAACTAATGTATTACTTGTAAGCAAAATAAAAATCAACTGACACTTCACAAATTGGTCTAATATCACATCTGAACAAACATTTGAGATCACACTAGTAAGTACATAGAAATTATGAAATCATGACATTGGTATAAATTTGTTAAAGACAGGATATGCTTGACTAAGTAAATGAAGTATAAACGTTCTTATACAGTGAACAGCCATTCATAAATTATCTATTTAAATAATTCAGAACAGGCGTGTAATTAATTAAAAAAAAACAGACATTTGAGTTAAAAGGAAACCAAGTTACAGCAAAATGGTGAAGGGAAACAAATTGAGAACTGGCTATCAGCTCGAAGTGGTGCAACCCAGAGACCACCTTGGACGATTGTCAAGCACTTCCGCTCCATCTGACACAAGGGGACTTCCAGATGGTCAAATATTTTAATTCTGATTGTCATTTCTGTTCTGATGTCCATGGAGGAGGTCCATGGCCTCCTCTTGTTCCAAAATGATCCATTGATTGCCTTTTGAACATTTTACAATAAGAGATTCAGTCCTGCTTCTGTACTCATATGAAAAGCATGTCGGTCCATGTGCTTCCTCTTGTGTCAGGGTGGAACAGCAATTCCTTTATACTCCATCTAGGCAGCCTCCAACCAGATGGCATGAATATCGATATCTCCTTTCGGTAAACAAATTCCACCCCAATCTAATCCCCACTCTGAGCTTTTACCACTTCTCACCTGCCTATTACATCCTCTGGGTTCCCTCCTCCCTTCCCTTTCTCCTATGGTCCACTTTCCTCCCTAGTCTGATTCCTTCTTCTCCAGCCCTTGACCTTTTCCACCCACCTGGCTTCACCAATATCCTTCCATCTAGCCCCCTTCCCCTCCTTTCACCTGTTTCTAGCATCTACCCCCTTCCTTCTCAGTACTGAGAATGGTCTTGGCCCAAAACGTTGACTATCTAGTCATTTCCATCGATGCTGCCTGACCTTCTGAGTTCCTCCAGCACCTTGTGTGATTAAAATTTCCTAATAATGAAAATGAGTCACTTAAGAATCAGCAGTATTGACTATAAAATACTTTGGAAAAACCTTCAAGGAGTTCAAGCAAAGTGGCACTTAATATCCAAAGTGTGAGTTAATCCACTTTGGTAGAAAAAACTGAAAAACAGGAGCATAAACTCCAGACAAATTTGCTGTTTGCTGAAGAATGTGAGTGAACAGCTTTTGAGGTGGAGACTGATTTATTTGTAACAAGAAATTGCATCCAAATGCGTACAATTGTGCTGTTTTATTTATTTCAGGCCTGAAAATGCAGTCACAGACACCATTTTTTAGGTGGCATGAAATTGTATCACAGGATAGAATTGATTGTGAATTCTGATTGATTGCTTATTGACCATTTTGCAATGAGAGATTCAATCTTGCTTCTATTCTCATACGAAAAGCATGAAGCTGCATACAGGAAAGATGTCAGTCATCATTCAAGACATAATTGATGTTTCCCCCGCAATTAACTCACAATATGGGCCACAGTCAGAAAATTGGTTCAGAACAGCAGGAACAAGCACTGCATCTGTGCTGTTTAAGGGAATACTCAGTTACTTCTAGTTTTGTTGGGGATTCTCTTAGAGTAACGCTCTCTGGTGTCACATTCCTGTTTCAGATTTCTGAGAATTTTGAATGCAAAGTGTTTTGTTTTCATTGTTTTAATGGTTTTACTGGGTCTCCAGAATGATAGGAGAGGGGTCAAAGGTGAAGTTTTGTAGAGGCCTGTAATGAAGCAAGAGAATCCGCGTCAGGTTTAATATCACCGGCATATGTTATGAAATTTGTTAACTTAGCGATGGCAGTACAATGTAATACATGATAATACAGGGAGAAAAAAGTAAATCAATTACAGTAAGTATATACAGTATCCTTATTAAATAGTTAAATTAAAAATAGTGCAAAACACAAATAATAAAAGTGAGGTGGCGTTTTTGGGTTAAATGTCCATTTAGGAATCAAATGGCAGAAGGGAAGAAGTTGTTCCTGAATCACTGAGTGTGTACCTTTAGGCTTCTGTGCCTCCTTCCTGATGGTAACAAAGAGAACAGGGCATGTCCTGGGTGATGGAGGTCCTTAATGGTGGACGCAGCCTTTCTGTGACACCACTCCTTGAAGATGTCTTGAATACAATGGAGGGTAGTATCCAAAGTGAGCTGATTATTTTACAACTTTCTTTAGCTTCTTCCGATCCTGTGCAGTAGCAACTCCCACTCCCCCCCCCCCAATACCAGACAGTGATGCAGCCTGACAGAATCCTCTCCACAGTACATCTGTAGAAGATTTCAAGAGTCATAGGTGACAAACCAAATCTCCTCCAACTTCTAATGAAATATAGCTGCTGTTTTTGCCTTCTTGATAGCTACATTAATATGTTAGGACCAGGTTAGATCCTCAGAGATCTTGACACCGTGGAGCTCAACATTGCTCACTCTGTCCACTTCTGATCTTTCTATGAGGATTTGTTTGTGATTCCTCATCCTTCCCTTTCTAAAGTCTACAATCAGCTCTTTCGTCTTACTGACGTTGAGTGCAAGGTTGTTGCTGCAACACCACTCAACTAGCCGGTATATCTCACTCTTGTACCGATTCTCATCTCCATCTGAGATTCTGCGAACAATGGTTGTATCATCAGCAAATTTATAGATTGCATTTGAGTTACGTCGAGCCTCACAGTCATAGGTATAGGGAGAGTAGAGCAGTGGGCTAAGCACACATTCCTGAGATGCGCCATTGTTGATTGTCAGTGAGGAGGAGTTATTAATACCAATCCATACAGAAGGGGGCTACAGAGACCCAGGTTCAACAACTTATTGATCAAGACTGTAGGAATAATGGTGTTAAATGTCAACAAACAGCATCCTGATATAGGTGTTTGTATTGTCCAGGTGATCTAGGGCCACATGAAGAGCCATTAAGATTGCATCTGCCATAGACCTATTGAGGGGATAGGCAAATTGCAGTGGGTCCAGGTCCTTGCTGAGGCAGGAGTTGATTCTGGCCATAACCAACCTCGCAAAGCATTTCATCACGGTAGACGTGAGAACTACTGGATGATAGTCATTAAGGCAGCTCACATTACTTTTCTGGGAATTGTTATAATTATTGCCCATTAGGTGGGAACTTCTAACCATCGCAATGAGACATTGAAAATGTCCTTTTCTGAGCCTTACCAGGTACTCCATCAGGGCCTGCCACTTTAAGAGGGTTCGCCTTCCTGAAAGACAGCCTGACATCTGCCTCCAAGACAGAGACCAGGTGCGGAAAGGTTCTTCACAGCTGTAGTTATATTCTCCCTTTCAATGTGGGCATAAAAGATGTTGAGCTTATCTGGTAGTGAAGCATCGCTGCTGTTCACGCTATTGGGTTTCGCCTTGTTGGAAGTAATGTCCTGCAAACCCTGCCACAGTTGTTGTGCATCCAATGTTGCCTCCAACCTCGCTCAGAATTGTTTCTTCGCTCTTGAAATAGCTCTTGAAACAAGTCATACCTGGTTTTCTTGTACAGGCTGCGGTTGTCAGATGTAAATGCCACAGATCTAGCCCACAGTAGACAACAAGCCTCCTGGTTCATCCATGGATATCGGTTTGGGAATGCACAGCAAGTTTTCAAGGCACACTCTCATCTACACAGGTTTTAATGAAGTTGGTAACAACTGCGGCATATTCATCCAGAATCAAAGATGAATCCCTGAATACAGACTAGTCCACCGATTCAAAGCAGTCCTGCAAGCACTCCTGTGCTTCCCTTGTCCATACCTTCTTGGTCCTCATTTGGTGCTGTAGTCTTCAGTCTCTCCCTATACTCAGGGAGTAGAAGTGCAGCCAGGTAATCAGATGTCCTAAAGTGTGGGCGTGGAATAGCATGGTAAGCACTCTTTATGGTGGTGTAACAGTGGCCCAGTGCATTGTTTCCTGTGGTACTACAAGTGATTTGTTGATGGTAATTATTTAGTGACGTTCTCAAGCTGGCCTGATTAAAATCTGTTAAAATGATGGTGAAGACATCAGGGTGTGCTTGCACTGATGCTGTTTCATGCATGTTGATCACAGTGCTCAGATCACCTAGAGCCTGTTTGATATTGGTCTGAGGTGGGATGTACACTGCTACCAAAGAGATCACTGAAATCTCCTGTGGCAGGCAAAATGGACAAAACTTATTTGCGAGATATTCCAGGTCTGGTGAGCCGAACTGGGACGTCACTGGTACATTTGTGCATCAAGAGGAGTTGATCATAAGATCATGATCATGAGTAGATCAAGTCTTTGGGTATGACAGAAGCCCATTACAGTTTTCTGCTGTAGGCATTGCCTGTCTGTCCCACCTCCTGCAAGAACATTTGAAGAGTTAATCGTTGTGTTGCAAAATACTTTTCTGGCTAAACAGTGAAAAGTGTGGAAGGTTGAGATATGTATTTGTGTGATTTGTAGCACTAATTGTGTGATTGTTAGGATTAAGATTATTGCTCTTTAAGTGATAGGTATTTAGCTGGTACTTGATACATGATTTTTGTTTTGCTGCTTCAACTGGTTTTGATCATTCATAAATTCCTTCAAACACTGTGACCAAGTCCTCTGAATTACTGTTGACACTGACCTCCTGACCAATGCTTCCTTCTTTTGCCTCATCCTCGATGGGTTTCCTGTGTCCTTGTACCAATCTCCAGGTGTTCACATCCTTCACCCTGATGTCATTGCTGAGAGTGTAGCCTGCTTTCAGGTCGATTTTACATTCTTCTCCACAATCCTCCCCCAATTGCAGCTGGATTTGGTAATCAATCCTGTGAGAAGTGCAGGTGTGGCATGAGTTCATTCTTACTACTTTCAGCTGGGGATCTGGATTCCTAACATCGCTTGTGGTTAACGTGTGTAAATCAAGAAAGCGTCACCAATAGCAGCTGATTGCAGAAAAATCAAGTCAGACAGCATGTTGTGCCATTTTTAATGAATGAAATCAGGAGCTTAAATCTCTGCTAATATTTATTTTGAAGTTTCTGCATCTTCTCTAAACTAGTGCATTCAGACACTGAAATGAAACATTTTTTGTTCCATAATAAAATTTGATTTAATGAGGAACATTCAGTCTTTTAAACAGTTAAAAATAGAACAGATTTATAATTAAGTCATCTAATGCTTTCTGTAGTGTTCACTTTAGTGAGCTTGTACATTATCCATAATATTATTAATATGTACAATATTTTAGAACAGTTCTAACAAAACAGGCATGATTTAAATTAATCTAAATTTTAAGTGGTAACTTTTTTGGGTGTGAATGATGTTAATCTTGAACTGACATAAGAAACTGTACATTTATTTGAATAAACGTTAAGTATTATTAAATCTATGTTTGTTCTCTCCTTTTCAAGTGATTGCATTTGTTTTTTTTAAATCAACCAATAAAAATGAGAGGAAACAACATCTGTGTTGGTGGCATAGTGATGCCACTGCCTTACATCTCCAGCAACCAGGCCTGACCTAGAAATGAGAGTAAAGGAGGTTAGCGTAAATGCGTCCGAGACAATAATTAGACCAATTATAACACATGAATACTCAGTTATAGAAATGACACTGAAGCCTTGGAGAACAGAAGCACATTTGCAAATATTGCAGATTCACCAGGATGATGCTAGTAATACCAGCCTGCTATGAAAAGCAAGCTCAGAGGAAAATTAATGGAGGCTTTCAAAATTATGAAGGGTTTTGACAGTGATTAAGGAAAAGCCATTTCCTCTCATTGGGGAGCCAGTGACAAGAGGTCATCAATTTACAATTCTCATTGAGTAGAAAGAGAAGTTAGAAGAAACTTCTTCATTCAGAACACTGTGGGAATAAATGTATAGTGCCACAACTTGAATAAGCTGTTCTATCTCTTAAGAGAAAAAAAACAAACATTTAATTTGAATAAGTTTTGTAAGCTGCCTGCAAAATATCGTCGAGTTTCACTAGCACCATCTTGGATCAAGGTTTCATTCCCAGATGAGCTCAATGCCGTTTATCCTCTCTTTGCCTGTCAAAACATCTTCACAAACTCAGACAATCCCTGATGACCCTGTGATTTCAGTTTCTGAGGCCAGTGTGAGACCTTCAGGAGGGAGAACCCATGGAAAACATCTGGCCCAGATGGGGTATTTGGCCAAGTACTGAAGACCTGTGCTGAACAACTGGCTGGAGTGTTCACTGATATCTTTAACCTCTCTCTTTGGCAGACTACAATACACACCTGCCTCAAGCAGGCTTCAGTTATAGTGGTGCCTAAAAAGAGTGTGGTAACCTGCCTCAATGACTATCGTCCAGTAGCACTTACATCCACTGTGACAAAGTGTTTTGAGAGATTGGCGATGAAACATATCAATCCCTGCCTGAGACTCAACTTGTATCCATTCCAATTGTCCGCAGAAGCTGCCATTTCACCAGCTCTTCACTCTACCCTGGAATATCTGGACAGTAAAGATGCAAACATCAGGAGTCTCTTCATTGACTATAGGTTGCCATTCAATACTATCATCCCCTCAAATCTCCAAGAGACAGGCCTCATTACCTTCTTGTGCAACTGGATTGTTGATTTCCTCACTTGCAAACACCTGCAATTTGGATTGGCAGCAACATCTCCACAATCACTGGGTGTACCGTAAGGTTGTGTGCTTGGCCCCCTACTCTACCTACTTTGTACTTATGACTGTGAGGTTGTGCACAGCTCCAATGCCATATTTGAGTTTGCTGATGACATCACTGTCATTGGCCAAATCAAAGATGATGATGAATCAGCATACCGTATAGGAGGGAGATTGAAAATTTGACTGAGTGGTGTCACAACAACCTCTCACTTAATGCCAGCAAAGGCAGTTGATTATTGACTCCAGGAGGAGGAATTTGGAGGTCCATGAGCCAGTCCTCAGCGGGGGAGCAGAGATGAACAAGGTCAGCAATTTAAGTTCCTTGTTTTCATGTCAGAGGATCTGTCCTGCGCCCAGCACATGAATGCCATTACAAAAAAAAGCACTGCAGCACATTTACTTCCTTGTAAGTTTGAAAACGTTTGTCACCTAAAACTTTGACAAACTTCTATAGATGTGCGGTGGAGAGAGCATAGTGACTGGTTGCAACACGGTTTGGTATGGAAACACCAAAGCCCCTGAACAGAAAAGCCTTCAAAAAGTAGTGGATACAGCCCAGCCCTTCATGGGTAAGGCACTCTCCACTGTTGAGCACATCTATGTGGAGTGCTGTCGCAGGAAAGCAGCATCTAACACCAGAGATCCTCACAATCCAGGCCATGTTCTCTTCTCACTGCTGACATCAGGGAGGTACAGGAGCCACCAGGTTCAGGAACAGTTATTACCCCTCAACCATCAAGCTGTTGAACCAGAGGGGATAATTTCACTCAACTTCACTCACCTCAACACTAAACTATGACCTGTGGACTCATTTTAAAAGACTCTTCATCTCATGTTCTTGATATTTATTGCTTATTTACTTATTATTGGTTGTATATGACAACACATATGTACTTTGATAATAAATATATTTTGAATTTTGATTTGAAGTGATATTTGGCTTAATGGAATGTCTACTTGTTTCATTAAAATACCAGCAGCTACAGTAAATTATGAGATTTTCAGTATTTTATGTTGTAGGTTTTAATGGCTCATTTGCTCTCATTTTATGTTTCTCTTTGCATTGTTCATCGATTAAGAAACAAGGCAGAAAGTTAGAAATAACTTTCAGTCCTTCTAATCAGATCTAGCGAATGAGATGTAGTCAGTGGAAATCACAATTCCTCTG
The DNA here is from genome assembly GCF_048418815.1 of Hemitrygon akajei. Taxonomy (NCBI): domain Eukaryota; kingdom Metazoa; phylum Chordata; class Chondrichthyes; order Myliobatiformes; family Dasyatidae; genus Hemitrygon; species Hemitrygon akajei. The sequence goes on from NC_133126.1 coordinate 140,403,976, forward strand.
TGATTGGCTCCTCTGTGTTACATCAGCCAAAGGATGTGGAGGCAATAATATTTTTAATTCACTTCTGCTTTACTTGTTTAACTTTCTTATAGTCAAATGAAACTATTCAGAAGCCTTTGAAACAGGAAGCTGTTAGGTCATAAATGTGGTCCGTGGAAGAACCCAGGATATACTGCCAGCTTCTTGTCACTCACTCAGTCACCGATTCTTATTCTAATCATGTGAGTTCCGACAGACACCTCAGGTAGCAGACTGCATCTGTTGTGATCAGACCAATGCGATTCCAATTTCAATTTGAATTAGCTTTTAATCATTGAAAATGATTGCTGTATGTGTATCTGACTATTCTCTAATAATCTCTGCTAATATACATGTTCCTCATTGTCTATCTAACTAATCCATCAATTGTTTTTTCTATAATCACTTTCTTGAGTTCAGCTAATCTCTTGTACTGATGTGTCCTCTCTCTCATTTTAATGAACAACATCCAGGCCTTTCTCTTCCATTTGTGGCCCAGGTTAGAATAAGCACTCATATTGCAAGGGTTCAAAGAACAGAATATTGAATAATTAATTGAACAATAACTGAGTATTAATCATTCTCCCAAACAAAGACTGTGCTATAACTACTTTATTTTGTATGCACTTTCTGTGCAGTTTTTGTAACTATTATTTTACAATGTACAAACTAGGTACAAAAGATTCTCAAGACCATAAATAAATGACATAAGTTACATGTACCTAAAATTCAAATAAAAAAAATACAAAATAAAACAACAAAAAAATCTATGCCTAACTCATCAAAGGTATAAAGTAAAGTATTGGACTGTTAGAAGAATTCCAGTTTGAACTAAATTAAAATATGCTGTACACTTTTATTCAGAAGACCACACACAGTCTTGTATTTATCCAATCAGGTCCAAGCAGGAATACAAAAAATAGATCTATGTCATTTGTTTAAAATTAGCATTTAAGAGAATACGGCTTAAGACAGAAGAATGTGAAATGTAAATGAAAATATCAGTTACAGTTTACGATAACTTTGAAAGAATTATGTCATAATTGTCACACACTATAACAAAAATGTGCACCAAGCTGTTAAAATTTCTACCAAAATGTTCTGAAAGAAAAATGACCAGGTGTTGAATGAGAAATTTTTGACATGATCAAATGTATACCAAACAACAGTGGCACGATTTGAAAAAACTACTTCAATAAAACACACGTGTACAGCTCAGTGAGAGGTCTGGGGATCTGGTCCTATATAACAAATTCCATACATTTTTAATAGCTAATAATAGTATTTTGAACAGGTTGTCACATTAGGCGTAGCAGTGACATGCAGAAGTCCACAATGTTTAGTTATCTTACACACTACATTCCACTTGTGATTTTCCAGAACAGATGCTGAACTTTGTACACTTGAGAGTTTTCTTTTTTTTTGCTTTGAATTTGGGCTTGTCTGAAGCTGGTGTTTTTGAAGCTGAGTTCCTTCTTTGGATCTGATCTTCGTGGGAATAGCTACTGTGGGATTTTCCATGTTCATTGTTGTTCCTAGTTCCGAGTTCCCAGTGCTTACATGAGGTTATTAGGCAGTTCATTCAGTTCTAAAGCAAAGCAAGGGATAATTAATGCATTTTTTGCATAATGCAGTAATGATGATTATACATTATATTTAAAGATTAAATCAATTTTGTTTAGCTAATCGTTGTTTCAAATCAATCTTTATAGAATATTGTTCATAAGAAACAATTTTATCAGCTACATTTAATCCCCAGTTTGTCATCAATCAATGTCACTACATTTAATCACAATGGGTTCATACCATGTGATGTACTTTTCCATTAAAAAATCTTAGCACTATTGTAATCAACTTTTAAAGGGAACTTATTTTACATAGTAACTCCTAGTTGTAGCCGCTAATACACCAGGTTTATGTATTTTGTTAAGGGCCCTGGTGGTGAAATAAGTCATCTCATTTGTTAAACATGATGTAGTCTATTTAGATCAGATGCATTAAGACTTTGAGAATGCTTACTATCCAGCCTGGCATGGACAAATACATGGAGGATATAACTAGAGTCCTGGAACTTGAGGTAGGTTTCCCTCCTTCCTGGAAAAGATCTCCGTCCAATAAGCCTTGATTTAATTGGGGTTTGAGGATTGGCTGCGCCATGTGGAATTACAAATATTTAACCTAATAGTACCTCTATTAAACTTCCTGTGATAACTTGCTTTTAATTGAAATTCAACTCTTGCAACCAATTAAGTATGAATTATTCTGTTGTAAATAAGCCAAAATACTTGCTCCAATATTTTTGTCCTTAAACATAAGTAGTTGGCTTCAACAAAATCAGACAAACTAAGCCAAATAAATGGGGGGGGATGTAATTTACTTCAGCCCAAGGAGGCAATTAACTTATGCTTGCTTTAGTTGGAAAGCAGAAAATCCACCTATCTCTGATCATCATTTATTTGAAAAACACCCTCCTCCAGTGCCACCCCAAATTCTTATCGACCAACTGAAGAGCCTGTTGCCACTCAGTTAAGGAAAGGCTTATTAGATGTGATACTAGATGCCAAAGGAATATTCCAATGGGAGAAAAGCCCAGAAAGCAGGATTTGTTTGAACTACTTTACTTATTCAATGAATATGCACCGGTTTGCCCTGGCTTGAGTATGGACTGAATGTAGACAGCCAGACAGTAATATCCATGGTCAACCCTGACCAATGGAGGGCTTCTACGTGCCAGTTGTTTTGGATGATCTAATTTCTCTATTTTTTTGGTGGAGGGAAGGAGAGAAATTTTATAAATACACAAAATTTCAAATGGAATGTCAAAATTCATTATCTAAGTTACATAAAAGAACAAAAGGGAATTGATATGATTATTGCACAAAAAATTGTGTTCCATTCTGACCCATTTAATTTGCAAAAATATAATGGACTAAGTGCTCCAATGGTTTTCATTAAATTAAGAATGACTGACTGTTTTCAGATGCTCTAGTGGTTTCTGAGAAGCTATTTACAAAGCACTTAGTTCAAGCTGGCCACCTTCACCTGCCAGCCTGGCCTGCTTTTCTTGATGAAGTTGAGCACCTCCTGCTGTAGGCAGCATATGGCTGGTGGGCCGCACATGTAATAACTTCATCAGAGGGAAGTTGGATGCGTTTCAAACTTCACACTAGATAGATAAATGGATCCAGAAAGATGTCGCAGCAATAAGCTCGCCTAGGAATTTTTATTTTATTATCTTATTTATTGAGATACAGCGTGGAATAGGTCCTTAGGACCTTAGAGCTGTGCAGCCCAACAATCCCCCAATTTAATCCTCCCTAATCATGGATAATCATCAATTAACCTACCAGCCAGTATGTCTTTGGACAATGGGAGGGAACCTGAACACCTAGAGAAAACCCACATGGTCATGGGCAGAAGGTACAAACTCCTCACAGGCAGTGGCAGGAAATGCACATAAAAAGGGTGGTGTGTTTTATTTTCGTAAGGACGTGCAACTGAAAATTCTACCCTGCATAAGACAAAAGGTGCTTTATATACAAGAATAGGTCTTGCATGATTATTAACCTCATTACTGTTCCCTCCATAGTGATTGTCACTGAGAAATGAGCAGAGGTTCTGGTTCTCATATAACTAAGGCAGAAAGATGGTAATGATAGTTGGCAATGAACAAGGGAGAGCGAGAGAATTTAAGTTGTTGGTACTAATTGGTTCCTTGAGGATCAGGCTTGAGCACTGAGGTCAACGATAAGATTAGTAAAAGTAGCAGTTGGAGCAGCTATGGAAGATACTTCTAAATGATAAACTACTTGAACTGGCTCCTAGCACATGATTTTGAGGGGTAGCACCTAATTGTACATATCCCTCAAGTCAGACCAAACACACCTAGTCTGCTCTGCAACAGCATGTATCATCAGATTGATATGTATGCGCAAATGCAATGCATGGAAAAGGCACAACGTTGAAAGGAAAGGATGGCTAATGTGATTGGATGTTACTGTGCATGTTCATGCACCTTCATGCATTACCCTGTCCTTTATGAATCCATGTAAGAATCAATGTTTAGAAATAAATTCACCAACTTTCAAAAGATTATGTTTGTGATGACTCAGTTGTCAAGGTAATTTTTACCTCATTATCTTTTGTAATTGGTTGCAATAAATTCACTCCATTGCTAATTGGTATTTCTTTAGTCAACATTTGATGGTCCTCCATTCCAAAAAGCTATTTAGACACTTCCTGATGGAAGAAAATGCCACTGTATTTTTGTTAGGCTCATTCTAAATTACATGACAGCTTAAATCACTATATTTCACAACTGTAATCCTCAGGTCTGCCTGCTCAATTCAGCAAAGTTTTGGAAGAACATAGTGGCAGTTTACAGAAATCTCCACATATGATGCAGTCATTGAAAGGGCATTGTTATTCATAATGCACTGCAAGTCAAGATTATATCTGCAGGAATGTCTTGGAGAGCTTCAAATCAGCTTTTAAAATCCTTCATTAGCAAGCCATGTGGGAAAAGTAATCTTCAATCCAGTGATTATTCAAAAACCACTGAAATGTGGTATGAGTAATGGTATTAATAGATTTGCTCCTTTGTGATTGTTCATCCAAGAGAAACAGGAATTTAAAAACAAATATACTGTACATCTAATCCAGTTTCCTCTTATCAGGGCGAAGGTCTCTGTAAGTCATACGATGGTCATGAAGTTCAGCATTCTGTCCTCAAATCAGGCAAAATCACTGACAAAATATCCGTATATCAAAGGGCAACAATGAAGTAAAAAGTGCAGTTCTTTTCCTGTTAAAGTGCATGAATGAGGTAAACTAATTTCATTGAGTTTTTCAAATGGCTCAGACAGGAACCATTCTTCCCTGCATCTGTTGCACCTGGGCCCTCATTCCCTGGACGCTGCTCAGGATCTTGTTCTGGTGCACCATTGTTGTGATTCCAATGCGGACCAGGTCACTATAGAAACAAACAGTAAATGACAAGAGTCAATGTATTGTTCTTTGAAAAGCATTTTATATATTCCTTAATATAACAGAAGGTGCATGGAGATGGCAATTTTCTACAGGTCTGCCATTTATTTTCATTTAGATTTTCAGTACAATTGTCCTCATGAAGGGATTCTACCTTTAGGCAGTTTTTGCCATTTGCAGCAAACTTACAAGGCATTTTGCTAACAAGAGAAAATCTGCAGATGCTGGAAATCCAAGCAATACACTTTTGTTTTTTAATCCCATAGTAATGAATTCCAGTCTTTTGGTCGGAAGTACTAAGTAAGTAGAAACTACAATCCATGTACTTGGATTCAACATGCTAAATGCCATTAACAACTGAAGACAGAATCTATATTCCCTTTACCTTGGAAATGTAAGCACATGGCCCACAGGCTGGGCTAAAGGGGACTGGACAATACTCCAGCCATGATAATAGTAATGTAGTGAATAAGCTATGGAGTATGAATTCCACTGTGGCAGATAGGGGATTTAAATTCAAATACTGAATTAAAGCCAGACTCAAATTGGTAACAATAAAACCACCAGATTGTCATTTAATACCAAAACATCTTTCTTTTAATCACTGCTTTTTATGGCAGGAAATCTCTGCTATTGACCATAATACGAGTCTTAACCCTTGAATGTGGTTGACATTTAACTTGCTCCAGTTCAGGAGTCATCAAGCAAGGACAATCAAAGCCTTCAATGTTGCTCCTTTCCCATGAAGGGGGTGGGGTCAGTGGCAAGGAGAAATTTGAGTCAGGGTGCTACAATTGTCTTAGTAATAGTGCTAAGTCCTGATGAAGTGTCTAGGCCTGAAACGTTGACTGTTTATTTCTTTCAGCCTGACCTGCTGAGCTCCTTCAGCATTTTGTATGTTACTCTGGATTTCCAGCAGCTGTAGAATACCGTGTTTACAATTAGCAGTAGTGCTCTGTCTTCTGAAGCCATCTGTGTACAGGTGGCCCCCGTTTTTCGAATGTTCGCTTTACGACAGCTCGCTGTTACGAAAGACCTACATTAGTACCTGTTTTCACTAACCAAAGAGAATTTTCACTTTTACGAAAAAGATGCCTGCTTGATACGTGTGTTTACCCCGAGAAAGACTACCATGACCGTGAAGCCTTGTGTGAGCAGTTGTGTGCCCATGCCTATACGTGCGTAGGCATGTATGTGCACATGCGTGTACTTGCCGATTTTTTTCTCCACATCGATTTTAGCTCAGTCTTCCCAATTTTGATAAGTGAAACTACACCGTACATACAATATCTCTACTTTATATAGGTTGTATATTTATCATATCATTTCTGCTTTTACTATATGTTAGTGTTATTTTAGGTTTTATGTGTAATTTGGTTTGATTTGGTAGGTTTTTTTTGGGTCTGGGAACGCTCAAAAATTTTTCCCATATAAATTAATGGCAATTGCTTCTTCGCTTTATGACATTTCGGCTTACAAAGAGTTTCATAGGAACGCTCTACCTTCGGATAGCGGGGGAAACCTATATTTGAACACTAATTTGAGCTGATACTTTGTGTTGTAATGGAGATGTACAACTGATAAATCATGTCTTTCAGATTTGATATTGAACAAAGCTCAACCTATCCTTCTGGGTAACAGATACCATGAAAATAACCGAAAACCATACTAGGTTTACAGTGGATGCAATCTTACTGGCTCTCCAATCGACCTTCAATCACCTGGACAATAGTAATACTTCTGTAACAGCTTCCCCAGCGCCGAGGACACCTTCAAAATGCGATGCCTCAAGATGTCGGCATCCATCACCCGGAACGTGCCCTCTTCTCATTGCTCCATCAATGAGCTACAGGAGCCTGAACACTTACACTCAATGTTTCAGGAATATCTTCCCCTCCACCATCAGATTTCTGAATGGACAATGAGCCCATGAACATTACCTCAGTAATATTTTTCCTCTCTTTTGCACCACTTACGCTCGGCCTTTAGGCTCTATAATGAGTCAACCTGTTGCCAGGGAAGTGATGACCCCCTCCTGTTAGACTGTTTGAGGTAACTTACTTTTTACTCTTTCTTACTTCTCTTCATATATTTGTATACTTGTCATCCTACTGTGACAATGTAATTTCCTTTGTGATCAATAACTATCTATCTACTTATTTAATTTATACTTTATGTATACTTATTGTAATTTATAACTATTGTTACATATTGCAATATACTCCTGCTGCAAGACAACACATTTCATGACATATGCTAGTAATATTAAACTTGATTCTGATAAGAGCCAAAGAAATCTTTTTGTTTCTTGGGCAAATATTTAACATTCAAGCTGCACCGCCTGAAGCAGACAAATTGGTCATGTATCTCACTGATGCTTGTGGAACCATGTATGTAAATTAGATGCCACATTTGCCTAGATTACAAGACTGTCAACAATTCAAAGAGTGTTTTTGGATGACTTAAATTCATTTAAGATGTTATCCAAGTCCCTGTACTTTCTGATTAAGTTTAAGCAAATTACTGTTGAGGAATACGACTTCCCTTTCTATTATCAAGTTCAACTATGAACAGTTACATAGAGATCCTCCTGTATATATTTTACTCCAGCAGAAACTCAGCAGCTTACTGTATCAGTAACGATGCCCACCCACTATGAGAGCTACTCAGAAGTAGTTAGTGTGTGACTTCCTTTACAGCCATCCATCAGGTGGTGTGGATCTTCTGTCTTCAAATATTTGGTGCAGCATTCAAAATGTATTGAAACTCTCATGGCAAATACACATTTCATTCCAATCACCATACAAGTGTTGGTACTTACTCTTGGTTCATGTGTACTACAGACTCTAGAGAGGTGTAGCCTGCTGCTGTAAAGTTATCTTTGTATCTATCCATCTTAATAACTTGAAGCCAGTCATCAACAGAATCCAAAGCAGAGAAGTCAGGTGTGCCTGGGTCTAACAAAGCAGTGGAGGGTCTATGGGGAAAGAAAATGAATATATCTTTAAAATAAATCATGATATATAATGGTTTGAGAAAGGACTTTACTACCCAATATGTCTACATTATATACTATTGGGTGGAGAAGTTGTATTAATATGTAGGATTTGTTAAATTCTGAAGTAATTTGCCAATTTATGCAGACAGCGCTGATAATGCTCTTTTATTTCCCAAAAAGCTGGCAAAGTGCTTGGTTCTGATAGCAATCATAGAATATAAAATTTATTTGGAATATTCAGTGAGCTCCATGTCACACTCACAGCCTGAGTCAAGCACCGGGGGAGCATACAGATCTCCTGCTTAACTAGCGAAGGAGTCCACCACCTTCCATGAGAGTCTACAGTTCCTCCATGAACCCTCATCATTCACCTCAACCCACAAACCAAATTAACCTCAACCTCAACAAATAACCTGAAAAAGTGCAGACAGATTCCACAGGTTTGCTTTTTATAGATGGCAGTGCTGGGAATTCCAAAAACAGTCTATAAAATTAACATCTATTTAGCTCCTCTGTTAAACATAATTCCCCTTTTTGTTACATTATGTCTTAAAACTTTAATAACAGTAATCATCAGTATTATATTCTTTGATGTACTCTTAATTACAAAGAACTGGAAGTCAGGGCTTTCAACTAATAATACTGGAAAATAAATTATAGAAATCTTATTAAACTGAGCATTACAAGTTAATTTTATAATCTGCTAGCCCAACAGGCACCTTCCTTCCCATAACCTCTTTCAGAATGGCTTAATAATGATTAATGAGGAAAGAAAGCATAAAATTTGTGTTTCCATTGATAACATTCTGCTCATTTATTGTTAAGCAGAGTGTAGGGCCTCTGAGGCAAACAGTAATTTAGCTGAATATAGTACAGCAATTGGCTTAATGTTCATCTGAATACCTCCTTCAGCCCTTTTGAATGATTAACCTGCATTGTCTGGGTACATTGTGAGCCCCTGGTCTGACACATTTAAATCAATATGAAAAAGATGTGCCAACTAATAGCCCCAAAGTAACACACATAAAAAGCTGAAAGAACTCAGCAAGTCAGGAAGCATCCGTGGAAATGAATAAACCGTCGTTGTTTTGGGCCAAGACCATTCATTGGGACTAGACAGCGAGGGGGAAGATGCCAGAATAGCCCCAAGGTAGTTATTACCAATTGAACTCATGCAAAGGTCAATCATATCTAGTAGTGATCTGTAACAGCATCAGCAAAGAACCTTGTGGTATTTCTCTCAGTGAAGTTATGGTTTGTAAAGACATCCATTATGTTGGTAATCACTGCAATCATTTCATTGCGTATAAAATAATTAAATAATACTAAAACATTTGCTATAGGACAACTGCCCCATACTAATTAAATGGTGACTCTTATTTTTAATTGTTATATTCTTTAATTAAGGACTATTTTAAAGAATTAAATATTTAATCTGACAGATTTTGAAGGACTGAAATGTATTAAGCAGGGTGTTTCAATGTCCTTCATAGTCAACGAAGTACTTAAGTATTTTTCTCTGAAAACTGGAGAGAAATTCAGTCAATCTGCACATAGTAAGTTCACATGAACAGTAATGTCATTATGAAGATGACCTGTTTTAACAACATTGCCTAAGGTGTAACAATTGAATAATTTCCCCGGCCTTTCTCCAAAGAATATCCTGGAATCCTTACATCTATTTCAGGGAGCAAACTGAATTTTCTGGGACTTAGGCCTCTGAAAAAGGACTAAATCCCACAAGCTTCAATGTCAAGAGAAGAAGGCTAAACCAAAATGAGGTTTGAGGAGCATGAGAGTGAAAACAAAGTTTGCATTCATTTTAACTTTGCGGCAGAAACAGTAAGAACTACTATCTTGGTTACCTTGATCAGAATCATCAGCTGAATATTTTAATTCATTAGATGTAGTATAATTAGAAATAAGCAATTGAAAGTGAAAATTGCCAAATTGAAATTCAACAAGTGATTTGCAGAGAAAAATCTTAAGATCTATCTTTACATGTAACACTTTATAACACTGACCTTGTATTCTCATTCACTGCTGTTCTTTTTAAGCTGCTTGGATTTCGAATCAGCTTGTCCAATATGTTGACAATCTGCACAAATTTGGGCCTGTCATTGCGTTCCTTTTGCCAGCAGTCCAGCATTAACTGATGAAGGGAGACTGGGCAATCCATGGGAGGTGGCAATCGGTAACCTTCCTCTATCGCTTTAATCACCTGCAATAGTAACAAATTATTAATGAGTGGTTCAGACGTTCTGGCCCTTCAAGTCTGCTCCAAGATTCTGGCTGACCACCTGCCTTAGCTCTGATTTCCTGCAAAATCTCCATATCTTGATATCCAGAAAGTTTATTGATCTCTGTTTTGAATGAACCCAGCGACAAAACTTTGGGTATAACGTTACAAAGCAGCACCACCTGCTGTATGAAGAAATCGCTCCCTGCCTCAATCTTAAAATACCTGTCCCTCATTCTGAGAGTGTAATCGCTGGTTCAAGACATTACAGCTAAGGAAGAATTGTTTCTATATCTAGCCTGTCGGGTCCTGTAACAATTTTGTAACTCCCAGTGAGATCTTTAATTCTTCTGAGTTCTCCAAAGAATACAGACAGGCATGTCCATTCGGTGCTTCCTCAGATGGTAAACCCTCCATCCCTTGAAACAGTCTGAGGAATATTTGTTGCTCTCCCTCTATGGCAAACAAATTCATTTGGTTTAAATCATTTTTTCTGACCTTGTACTCACATTCAAACTTGCTTCCACATAAACTGGTTCATTTCAGATGTAAAGAAGTTATCAGTGTTAAATTGTCCACTCTAGGATGTGTTTGCTCTTCTTGTACCTATTTTTCTGAAGACTATACATGTGCAAAATGAGCACCAACAGATTAGTGCGGTATCTCACCTAATCACATGTAGCCACAGACCAGGACCCTTTCCCCACCCATCGCCCACCGCCATGGTAACTAAAGGTAGCCGGATTTATGGAGGGCAATGAAGAAAGAGCAGGTTGACAGCCAAAAAGCTGAAGGAAACAATTCCAGAGGACTGATCCTTGCCGGCTTACACCAATTCACAAGCACAGCACACACCAATGGATAGCACGAAGCCTTTCCTGCTCTTGTGACTGAATCCCACACACTTACTGTTTTTGTCCATTCCGTGACTGAAATAAGAAGCATTTCCATTGAGTAATTAACCAGAGAGCATAAATCTAGCAATTTAGGAGAAAAAAAATTGTTGTAAAGCATGCTATTAGCATCTGACACACTCTACTAGTAACAGTAAAGAAAAGAAAATCCATAATACCTTTTCAAATGATAATAAATACCTAGAAGTAACAAACAATCTGCTGGAGGAACTTAACGAGCTGAGCAATATTTTATTTGAGATGCAGCACAGTAACAGGCCCTTCCGGCCCAATGCACCCATGTTGCCTAGTTACATTCATGTAACTACTAACCCATCTTTGGAACATGGGAGCACCCGAGGTAATTCATACAGTCACAAGGAGAACTTACGGACAACAGTGGGAATTGAACCTGACTTGTTGGTGCTGTAATAGTGTTACCCTAAGAACTATGCTACCTACTTTACATTGGTGGGAGATTTTAAATTGTTGAAGTTTTGGGTTGAGTACATTATTTCAACCCAAAACATTGACAACTTATTTTATTCCATAAATGCTACTTGACCTAATGAGTTCCTCTAGCCGATTGCTTGTGCCTCAGCTTTACGGCATCTGCAGTGTCTTATGTCTTGGAAGTAAATACCTGTTTGATTTAGGAAACTGTTACATTAAACATTTTGAGGCACAGGTTAAGGAAACTGGCTGAAGTGAGAAGCTACCTCAGCCACACACACACAAAATGCTGGAGGAACTCAACAGGCCAGGCAGCATCTATGATAAAGAGTAAACAGTTGACGTTGGGGGCTGAGGCCCTTCATCAGGACATTTTGTGTGTCTTGCTTGGATTTACTGCATCTACAGATTTTCTCGTCGTTGAGCTACCTCAGCCAATGGGTGCATATGGCCAGAATGGCTGTTTTTCCTTGCTGTTTAGTTGTCATGGAAAGGGTGTAGCTCCTTTAAAAAAACACATCCAAAGGAACCAAATGATCACATTTTATTGGAGTGATTTCCTATGATGCTTTGTTGAAGAGTAGCAGGGGTAGACCAGATCAGGTATCACAACAAAATGCTGATTATTTTTTTGCTTATGTTTAGCATAAGTTACCAATTTAGTAAAGGAGTTGCAGCTTAAACACAAAGACGCCAGCTAAAGCATTGTTAGAGAGTTGTTTCTCATTACATTTTCTGGACGCGCTTAAGGAAACGATTCTCATTTAGTGACCAGACTAGACCTGAGATGTGGAGAACATCCAACTGGTTGGTAGGAATATCTGTTTTAATGCCTCAATATGTTCAAGTTTTGAGGACCAACAGGTCATTAGAAAATGCTGAGTGTTACTTAAAGGTGTACAAGTCTTTTGCATGGTGAGGGCTTTTGGAACAGACCCCAGGAGTTTCTGAGACACTTCGTTAGGACTTCAGTTATATACATTTAAGATTTGTTTGAACATTCTTTGATGGTTTGCCTAAAAAAGTGTGGTCCTATGGTTTGGATCTTGTTTTAGGAGTCACCAGAGGAGTGGGAATGTTTGCTGGGGGCTAATCTTGCCAGGGGAAAGGGGAGAAAGCTCCTCGGACAGCACAGTAGCATAATGGTTAGCACAATGCTTTACAGTACAGGTGACTTGGGTTCAATTCCCACCACTGCCTGTAAGGAGCTTGTATGTTCTCCCCGTGACCGCGAGGGTTTCCTCCCACAGTCCAGAGATTGGTAGGTTAATTGGTCATTGTAAATTGTCCTGTGATTAGGCTAGGGTTAAATCGGGGGATTGCTAGGCGACGCAGCTTGAATGGCCAGAAGGGCCTATTCCGTGCTCTATTTCAATAAATAAATAAACATGAGGCATCTGCTATAGGAGAGAGGATGGAAGGACAAAGTAAATTCCTACCCCCACAAGAACAGGACTTCCATTCTTTTCAGAAAGTCCTCCACCTGCTGCTTCTGAGTCATCCTGAAACTGCTGCTTTAGACGAGACATCAGTGAGGTGTGTTTGTGGAGATGGATATGCCACTCCACAATACTGCCTGGTCATCTGTATGTTATATCTGCAGGAATATCTGTTTTACTGTCTCAATATGTTCAACTTATGATGACCAACTGTTTGGAACAAAACAAATTTTCAAATCAGTATGTCTTATTAGTGCAGCACCAATTGGAGACAGCTTCCAACCTTTCATCCTAAAAAAAATAGTAGACTCAAATTAAACAAACTTACGTCTTGATTGGACATATCCCAGTAAGGCCGCTCTCCATAGGACATAACTTCCCACATCACAATCCCATAACTCCAAACATCACTTGCTGAGGTAAACTTGCGATAAGCAATTGCTTCAGGTGCTGTCCACCTGATTGGGATCTTTCCGCCCTGTAAACAAGAATTTGATCATCAGTTAGAAGGCAAAAGTTTGTTGTGTTGCCTCTGGTTATTTGATCATCTTACCCTGGCTTCCAGCACAAAGATCCAATTGTTGAGCTAGGTGAGTGTGGCCTTACCCGTGTGGTGTACGCTGCCTCTGGATCATCTTCGAGAACTCGGGACATGCCAAAGTCAGAAACTTTGCAGACTAAATTACTGTTCACAAGAATATTCCGAGCAGCCAAATCTCGGTGCACGTAGCTCATATCAGAGAGGTACTTCATTCCTGAGCCAATTCCTCGCAGCATTCCCACCAGCTGAATAACGGTGAACTGGCCGTCATTCTTCTGTAAACAACACAAATCATGTTCACTTCTACAATAATAGAGCAGGACTACATCTTAGAAAGAGTCTCTTTCCCAAAAAAAAGCATTTTCTTCAGAGCCTGACAATGACTTACCCTGAGGAATGCATCCAAAGATCCATTTTCCATGTATTCAGTTATGATCATTACCGGTTTACCTAGAGTTTCAAACAAAACAGAATTATTTGCCAAACATTTCCATTAATGAGATGAAAATGAGATACAGAGAATTACATTGGCTGTACTGTCATTTATCATGATAGATCTAATTTAATTACAAAATGCCACAATCTATGCCCTAGATGCATAGAAGTCTGGATGATTTATTGAATAACATGTTGGACACCATCTGTCAGATTAACCCTTACTAGTTATATATTTGCAAGGTCTTGTGTAATTTAGAGAATGTCTCTAGAGTTTAGCTGCTTGAAAGAAGTTCGTCTTTCCTTCCCATACTTTACACTGACTCTAGGGATCATAATTGCACCTTTTTAGGACGTGACATGTTGCCACAAATTGATTTCACAGGTCCGTCTCCAAGCGGTATCTGTTCACTGGGGCTATTTTCCACTCTGGCACTCATAATAAAACATGGAAGAGAATCAGATAAGAATGTACCGGGTTGCTGATCTCTGACTGGCAATTTAACAAGTGTACAAACAGTAAAAACTGTGCTACTACAATGGGGAATAAGGCATTAAAAATTTAGATGCCAGTGGTTGCTTACTGAAGTCACTAAGCAAAACCTGCTACATTCCAAATCAAATGGAGTTTAATTTTATACATGCAGTTCCTGATATATTACTGAAGATAATTATTTTAAGATTCTATTTAAGTGCACTATAAGCTATCTCAACTCTTAAATTGTTCACTTGGAATTTAGTTAGTCAGACACCAGTAGTCCTAAGCATAAACATCTATTCTTCATGTGCAGAAGTGGCCTGTGTCTGCTCGCTGACTATTTGACAATGAGAGGCATCACAATAAATGTAACCCTGTCTGTGGTGATATCACGTGTCACGTGTAAGAACGTGATTGGACGGAGTTCTGAGCATGCACAAAAATAACAGAATGTTCTAGAAACTTGTATGGTTAAAACATGGTTGCTGTTTGCTGTTAAATAAAAGTTCTAGTCATGTTCTTCCAGAATATGGTTTGTTCTTAGTAACCCACAGTACATATAAAGAACACAACATGGTGTTAGCAGTCGGTCTGGAAGAATAATACGTTACATAAACATGGGCGAATCAAAGATAACCGAAAAAAAGTGCGAACATTTTCATTGTTTGCTAACAGCTTTAAAAATGGAGGCGTTGCAACCCCCATCGATGCTTCAGCTGACTGGAAACATTGCTGAAAACTGGAAAAAATTTAAACAGCATTTTGAAATATATTTAACGGTGATCGGAGCAGATAATAAAACAGAGAAAATGAAAGCTGCAATTCTACTCCACGTGATTGGGGACAACACGATTGAGGTACATAACCATTTTACTTTTGAAAATGGTGAGAATTTAAATTTCAAAGCGATAATGGACAAATTTGACGCATTATGTATACCAAAGTGCAAAGTGATGTATGACAGATATAAATTCTTTACATGTCAGCAGAAAGCTGGTCAAATGATTAATCGATTTGTTACGGAGTTGGGATACCACAGTAAAAGAAGCGAGTTTTCAGAGCTTACAGACTCTCTCATTAAAGACAGAATTGTTTGCGGCATTCTGGATAATGGTCTGAGAGAAAGACTGTTGGAACAAGATTTGAATTTGGAAAAAAGCTGTGGCACTCTGCAAAACTTCTGAGACCGTGATGTCACAGGCTAAAGAGCTTTTTATCGAGAATGGCAGCGAATACGCTGTAAAGTGTGAACATATTCAAAAAAAATAATGAAGCGACAACAAACCGATGGAGCGCAAGACGTCATCTGAAAGAAAAAGAACTTTGTGATGGCTGTGGGCGGCAGCACCGACCTGAAATGTGTCCAGTGTACGGGAAAGTGTGCAACAACTGCAGTAAGAGTAATCATTTTTCATGCTATTGCAGAAGTAGAAAGAAAATAAAACAAGTAAATGCAGTGCTGGAAAATGAATGTGAGAAGTTTTATATAGATCGGCTTTGTGAAAATAAACAAAATAAGAATGGCTGGACTATTGCATTGCGAGTGAACCAAAACAATATTCTGTTTAAACTGGATACTGGAGCACAAATAAATGTCCTTGCAGAATCTGAGTTTAATGCATTAAAGCCAAGACCAAAGTTACATCAGACAAATATAAAAGTGACTGGGTACTCAGATGCAGACATTCCAGTTAAAGGAACACGTGTGGCAAAAGTATCACACAAAAATATTGTGCACACGCTTTCATTTGTGGTCGTGCCAAAAAATGTACAGTCAATACTGGGTCTATTTGCCTGTGAGAGACTGAATTTGGTGAAAAGAGTGTTAGTCCTGGATAGTGACAGAGAGTCAGAATACAGTGACGATGAAAGAGCAAGAGAGAACAGAATTTGATTCCAACGTGGCAAAAGTAAAAGAAGTTATGAAGAAAGCTCCCAGACCCATCCCTTTGTTAACAGCATCTGACAATGCATTGCCACCAAAACCAGACTTGTCAGTACAGTACAATACTGATCTGAAGCCAAAGAGTGACAAGAATCAGGATCCAATTGAAGAAGTGAAAGCACAAGTGAAGGAATTGAGAAGTTTTATTGAAATGATGAAGTCTCAGCATAAAAAAGAGATCACACAGTTAATGAATGAATTGCGATTTCTTCTCAAAGACCTCAAGAAAGAGCCAACTTCAGAGTTTCCAATCTGATGCAGACCAGACAAAACATGAAAATAACAACAAAAAACAAGAACAGTGTGAACCACTTAGAAGGTCTACTTGTGTTCGTAAACCCCCAGAGAGACTGACAGAAGCATGTTAAATTATGCATTTGTTTTGATTAATGTTGCTAATTGTTTTCTTTCTAAGGAAAGTAAGATGCGGTGATACCACGTGTCATGTGTAAGAATGTGATTGGATGGAGCTCTGAGCATGCACAGAAATGACAGAATGTTCTAGAAACTTGTAGGGTTAAAACGTGGTTGTTGTTCGCTGTTAAATAAAAATTCTAGTTTATGTTCTTCCGGAATATAGTTTGTTCTTAGTAACCCACAGTACGTATAAAGAAAACAATACTGTCCACACCTTATATTTACAAACTCAGTCACCGGATAGCAAGCGGATCCAGGAATGTGACTAATCTGGCTCTCCTTCTCTCCTCCCCCACATTCTCACTACCTCAGTTCTGGAGTGCCAAAATCCTGCTGGGTCTAGCCAGGCCTACCCAGCTCAATACCACAGCAGACTCTTATTCCCAATTACTAACTTTATCACAGTAAGTCTCAAGAGAAAATTTAACTTATTCATGCAATTAATCTGCTAATAGCAGTTTTTTTTCTTTCAGGACAGTGAGTAGAAAGATGGCTGTATGTTACAACATGGCACTGTCTCAGCTCTGCAGACTTCATATTCAAGTCAGAACATGAAGTGCTGAAGTGACAACTTAGAATCAATTCTGGAAATAAGGTTGGAGACTTGATTTGCATTTTTTATTTTTTGTTTACTAAATACTGTCATTTATCATACCTATCAAAATCTAGTTGAGATGAATGTTTTATTCAGTGACTGCCATTAGAGAAGCAGGAACAAGGGGAAATGAGCTCATTATGGTTCTGTACAGTCTGCTGGGTATCAAGCAATAGGATACAATAGGTCAGGTTACACATTCTCTAAATTTAAATAGCAATTTCTAAAAACTGCTTTTACAAAGAAATATTCTTCTGTTACTGCTATGCTTGCAGATGAATTGCAATGTTTAATTGTTGCACATTTATCTAGAGAAGCTCAGCTTATTAGTCACAAGGGAAGAAAGGAATTCTTGTGCACGAACATTTATAACATCTCATCCTTTCACAGGCAGGTAGCCTTAGATATGGTTTACGACAAAAAGGAATTGTTTTGCTGCTTAATATCGAATTCCTTGCCATCTGTTTTCACCTATCCCATGACACCCTGCCAAGTCTGTCACAGTTTCAGAAAATATCCTGGCCTAAATAGACCTAGATATTAATTTCACTGCAAATCTTAGTACAAGCTGTCTAAGGATAGAATGTCAATTTGCACCGTAAACTCATTTGAATCTGTCACAAAGATTAATGACTTGTGTTCCAGGGCTTCTCCCTTGTTATTTATCAGAAAGTGTCCCATCTGTCATTTCTAGATGAACGTATACAGCATTTATGCACAGTCCGTTCACTGGACCTACATTTTGTAACAACTCCCTCCAAGTGGATGATGTTCGGGTGATCAAACTGGCCCATGATGCTTGCTTCACTCAGGAAATCTCGTCTCTGTTTATCAGTATAGCCAGCTTTCAGGGTCTTGATGGCAACACAGATCTCTCTCTTGCCTGGCATTTTCAATCGTCCACTACATACTTCACCAAATTCACCTGTGGAAAAGAATGGGGCATATGATCAAAAATGGCATACTTAGTCCCTTGGGCCAATCCCACCTTTCAACAAAGTCATGGCCCTTTGATCTAATGGCATATGCAAGCTTCCTTCCATAGTAACTCCTAATTCTAGATGAAATCATAGAACCATACAGAACGAAAACAATCCTTTGGCCCAACTCATCTATACCAACTGTCATTCTAACTGAGCTACTTCCACTGTCTGTGTTTACCCATATGCCTCTGAGCCTTTCCTATCTACATAACTGCTAAATTCCTTCTGAACCTTGTAATCGTACCCACATTTGCCGCTTCGCCAAGCAGCTTGTTCCACTTTCCATGTAGAAAATGATGCCTGTCAGGACCTCCTTTCTCCCCACTCACCTTAAATCTATGTCCTCTAGTTTTAAACTCCCCTAACCTGGAAAAGACTGACTGTTCACCTTATCTACGGCCCACACTTTTTACAAACTACAATAAAGTTACCCCTCAGCCTCCTACACCCTAGAAAGTGCCCCAGCCTTTTCTTAGAACTCAAGCCCTCCAGTCCTGATAACATCCTTGTGAATATTTGATGCACCCCGTTCAGATAATTGACATCCTTCCAATAGTTCAGTGATCAGAACAGAACACAATTCTCCAAGTGTGGTCTCGCGAACCATTTGTACAGTGAATCCTTCTCCCAAGATCACGCCATGATTTTGCTTGACAGTAAATTTATCAATGTAAGAATTGAATTAACAAATAGTTTTGCATTGTTCTACTGCTCCTTTGCTTGGAAGTATTTTCTAGCTTCAATGCTGACAGTTTTGGCTATAAGTTTCAGATACACCTTCTCCAGTCCTAGATTCTCAAACCAACAAGAATACATGTTCTTAATTTACCCTATCAATTCTCCTTCTTATCTCAAACTTCAAACAGAACAACCCTTGCATAGAAACATAGAAAATAGGTGCAGGAGTAGGCCATTCGGCCCTTCAAGCCTGCACCGCCATTCAGTATGATCATGGCTGATCATCCAACTCAGAACCCTGTACCTGCTTTCTCTCCATACCCCCGACCCCATTAGCCACAAGGGCCATATCTAACTTCCTCTTAAATATAGCCAATGAACCGGCCTCAACTGTTTCCTGTGGCAGAGAATTCCACAGATTCACCACTCTCTGTTTGAAGGAGTTTTTCCTCATCTCGGTCCTAAAAGGCTTCCCCTTTATCCTTGAACTGTGACCCCTCATTCTGGACTTCCCCAACATCGGAAACAATCTTCCTGCATCTAGCCTGTCCAATCCCTTTAGAATTTTATACGTTTCAATAAGATCCCCCCTCAATCTTCTAAATTCCAGTGAGTATAAGCCTAGTCGATCCAGTCTTTCTTCATATGAAAGTCCTGCCATCCCAGGAATTAATCTGGTGAACCTTCTTTGTACTCCCTCTATGGCAAGAATGTCTTTCCTCAGTTTAGGGGACCAAAACTGCACACAATATTCTAGGTGCGATCTCACCAAGGCCTTGTACAACTGCAGTAGAACCTCCCTGCTCCTGTACTCAAATCCTTTTGCCTTTTGAAACACTGGGGAATTCCATCCTCCTGCATCTCTCCATTTAATTTAACCTGGGAATATAGGTGTCATTTTCATCCATCTACACTGCAGCTCCTCCAAGGCCAAAATATTCTTCCGATGTTGTAGGTACTTCAAACCAAGAACTCCAGATGTAGTCTAGTTAATGTTTTGCAATGTTGTAGCATATTTTTTATGCAATTATGTTTTTCTATTCAGTTGTAGAAAGCACTTATGCTAATAGCCTTAATTTCATCCCAATTAATGAAACGTGGATGAACATAGAATATAGAACAATACAGCACAGAAACAGGCCATCTGACCCACAATGTTGTGTCGAACCAGCTAAAAAGCAAATCAAAAACAATCCAGACACTAATTCCTCCTACCTACACCATGTCCATATTCCTCCATCTTCCTCATATCCATGTGCCTATCCAAATGTCTCTTACAATTTTAAATGGTTTTCGTCATATACTAGATGGGCCAACAGGCCTGTTTCTGTGACCCTAAAACTCATGGTCACAATTCCCAACTATGGAACTACTTTTTACCATAATCTATTACATTTATTTTTGCCTAGAATAGTTTACAAAGCAGTTGGTGGTTATCCTAATTAAATGCAGTGTGCTGTTAAAGATGGACTGCTAAAGTGGCAAAGCTAAACTACTGACAACCTTTCCATTCCCTAAAGACTGAGCTAATCAATACTACACCCAATGGATCAGATCACAAAAACTCTTTTACCAGACAGTCACGAAAGTTGGAAGACAATTAAGCAACCAACAAGAGGAAGTTCCATGACCATCTCTAATCTCTGGAGTTCAAAGGATATGACCAGAGAGAACCTAGCATAAACATTAATGATTATATAATCTTCTGAGATTAGCCTTGATTTGCAGAAGAGCAAGGCATCTAAATCCTTCTTAATCATGGTATGCAAAATAGTTTCTATTCCTTTGCATGGGCTGCCTCACTTCTATCACATAATTTTCCAACAAGGAAGTTTAAAATATATTGTCCACCTAGAAAGCTGATCATAAATATACTCTGGTTCAATTTATAAATATATTGTCTCAATAACTTACCTACACCAATCACTCTTTCAATCTTAATACAAGAAGCATCAATTTCTTTGGCAAATTCGTGAACAGCTTGATTGGGATCCTCATATGTGAAGGGATCGACATATGTCCTCACCCCTTTAAAATGCACAAAATGTTTAAAAAAATAGTTTTCAGTGTTTATGCAAATTGATGTAAAGGGAATATACTGTATCTTTATGTTCCTATTATAAACCAACAAAACATTGTTAATTCTGTACCATTATAATGTAGCAATATCAACATTTTACAGGGTGGAATCTCATCACCAATCTTTCTCTCCTGATCTCCCAGACACCAATGTTTGGCTTTAGAACAAACTTGTATATCTAATACTTGATTCCTGATGCATGTTTTTGGATGGCAATTGACTGACTGTTAGCCAGCCTTTCATCCACTGAAGGACTGTAAAAACTCGACATCTGACTTTACATAACAGCTTGTAACATGAGTAACTGGATAAAGATCTGGAGATGGAATCTTAGTTCCTTCACGCTCCAAAGCCTGAGGCAAATTGTGCTTCCTAAAGTTGCTCAGCTAAATTACCACAGATCAAAATCCAGCTGAGATTCTAGAATGGTTAGTTTTTGTTTTAACTACATGCCAACATACTGTGAGGTATGAGTATAAGTTTTGTTATCCTTTTATCAACAACAACATTTGTGAATTCTTTGAAGTTTGTTGAACTGATGTTTAAAGGCACAAAGCAGATTTCTGTATGATTTGGCATGAGGGAGGCTCTGAAGGAGATTTCCCTGATTTGAAATGGATATTAATAACAACATAAATTTGGCACCAACAATATTACAATATGGAAACCACTTGTATTTGAAGTAACTTATGTACAGTATTCTGTACAGTATTAGTTTGGTGTTAGTCTTGAAATAAGATAGCAGGACCTCCTGGCTCAAAACTTAAAGACACTACCTGATCTCACAAACCCACTCCAACTTTATCCTAATGTCAGAATGTCATTGAATAAAGATGAATATAGTATGGTGATGCAAATAGGGTGTCCACATTTTTAACATTTCAAAAAAATGCTCAAAAAACAGCCTTGAGAGTTTACAGAGCTGAGCCTGGATATCCACCCAAAGCTCTCGAAATAAATAACCACCAGGATAAAAGACTATTGTTTGCTAGTAGAGCCGGATTAGTACAAAGGGCTGATAGGCAATCTTAAGCCCTGTAAATTCTTTAACACTTTCTGTTCAGGTACAAAAGTGCAAATACCTTTCCGGCATAAATTGTTGCTTATTATCACATACCTTGCCCATTATGTAAATGTTTCTCCTCATCTGCATCCTGCTTGGCTTTACTGTATTTTCTGCGTCTGCATGAACAGAAAATAAAGCATTAAGATTAATGATAATAGGGTGGGGAGGTAGGGGGGGAATTAAGAATTCAAGACCACCTGCTTAGCTGGGAATGCACCTCACCGGTCAAACATTCAATTGTACTTTTTTTGCTTTGTAATTACAGGTCTCGGTCTCCTCCCCTAGTCCCTACTTGCATGACTGTCACCTGCTGAACTTTGCCTGGGGTAAGACACTGCCGTGTATCATTAACCACTGAGAAAGCTGGAGAACTCATTAGCCACTCATTGAACAAGGGAAATGAATGTTAATAGCCAGTTGCAGACCTGGAAAATAAAATGACATTTGGAGATGGCTTACCTGACTAAGCCTGAATAGAATAAGGAAGCCTTTGTAACGGTTTGAATTATGTAATTAGAAAGGTTTAAATGGAATCACAGGGCACAGGTAGAGAGTGCTTTGATAAGCAGCAGGGGTCAGAAGGGCCAGCAGGTTGTAGGTGAGACAGAGAGGACATTCTCTGCAGGTTGCCAAAGCACAACACAATACAGTATTAACATGGAATTTATGGACTCACTCGAAGTGGCAAAACAGTTGGAGTCTCAAACGCCAATGCTTTGTTCTTGCTGCCATTATTATTCAAAGATAGATAAAGACGAGAATAAAAGATATTGGCAATGGGTAAACATTTCACTGATAATATTGTCAAACCTCTGACTTCAATCTGCCCTGCTAGTACAAGAGAAAAGGAGGTAAACCTTGATTACTTTTCTTTGAATATGTAGAATGCTGATGACGGATTAATTACTGGGGTCTCTCTATATCATTGACCAGGATTCAGTGAAAGGTTTATGCAGGTAAAGAAGATGCCAGAGAATGAAACCTTTGCTGTTAATTTTGTCAATTAAGAGTTTTTGTTCATTTGGAAAAATAAAAATAAAAAAGTCATCAATGTTTTAAAATCCAAATACAAGATTAACTTAACATCTTTGTTTGTGATCTCAATTTAGTTTAACAAATAGTACATGGGAAGGGGCTCTTGCTCTAACCTGTAGCAAGTTACTTACAGCTATCAGATGCTCCGTGTGCATCATTTAAAAATAACTTTGTTTCAGTGTAGATTAGCATTATGTCGGTAGGTGGATAAACACAATGCTAGCAATGGGGACATCCAAGCCCATAATCTTTCGATCAGAATTAATTCTCAGTGTGTAGTCTCCCACTGTGATGGAGCAACATCGTTATTAGCTGTGATACAAATAAGTAGGCTTTGATAATTCACTCAAATTGGGGTAAAGCATTTCACAAAGAGACTTTCAATAGGAAGCTGCTTTGGACAACAATGTGGGCCATTCAGTCTTTATTATCTTATTTACTATTCAAAAAAGTCATGGCTGATCTTTTATCTCATCATCACTTTCCCATACTAACCAAAACTCCATCTTTGTCTTGAATATAACTGATCATCCTCAGATCTCTTGGATAGAGAATTCCAAAGATTCACTACTCTTTGGAATTATAAAAAAAAATTGTGTATGGACAAACATTCCCTTGTTGTTAGATACTCCCTTCTGGTAGATAACTCCAGTCAGGGTAAACATCACCACTATCCCATTTCTGCCAGGTCATGTAAAAAAGTTAGCAACAGACACAAAATGCTGGAGGAACTCAGCTGGCCAGGCAGCATCTATGGAACAGTAAACAGAAGGGAATCTAGATAGATAGATAGATAGATACTTTATTCATCCCCATGGGGAAATTCAACTTTTTTTCCAATGTCCCATACAAATGCTGCAAGTTCAAGCAACACACACAAAATGCTGACTGAATGCAGCAGGCCAGGTAGGCATCTATAGGAAGAAGTACAGTCAACCTTTCAGGCCAAGACCCTTTGTCAGGACTAACTGAAATAAGAGATAGGAAGAGATTTGAAAGTGGAAGGTGGAGGGGCAAATCCGAAATGATAGGAGAAGACAGGAGGGGGGAGGGATGAAGCTAAGAGCTGGAAAGTTGATTGGCAAAAGGGACACACAGCTGGAGCAGGGAGAGGATCATGGGATGGGAGGCCTAGGGAGAAAGAAAGGGAGCACCAGAGGGAGATGGAGAGCAGGCAAGGAATGATTGTGAGAGGGACAGAGGGAAAAAAGGGAAAATAAATAAATAGATAGATAGATAGCTAGATAGATAAATAAGGAGGGAAGGAAGGAAGGAAGGGATGGAATAAGAAGGGGAGGTGGAGTATTAACGGAAGTTAGAGAAATCAATGTTCATGCCATCAGGTTGGAGGATACCTAGTCGGAATATAAGGTGTTGTTCCTCCAACCTGAGTGTGGCTTCATCTTGACAGTAGAGGAGGCCATGGACAGACATATCGGAATGGGAATGGCCACAGACAGTCCTTCCAGGTGAGGCGACACTTCACCTGTGAGTCAGCTGGTGTGATATACTGCGTCCGGTGCTCATG
This sequence comes from Hemitrygon akajei, assembly GCF_048418815.1. Classification (NCBI taxonomy): domain Eukaryota; kingdom Metazoa; phylum Chordata; class Chondrichthyes; order Myliobatiformes; family Dasyatidae; genus Hemitrygon; species Hemitrygon akajei. The sequence continues at coordinate 140,428,783 of NC_133126.1, forward strand.
ATACGGCCTTCTATATATTGGTGAGACCCGACGCAGACTGGGAAATCTTTTCGCTGAATATGTACACTCTATCCACCAGAGAAAGCAGGATCTCCCACTGGCCACACATTTTAATTCCACGTCCCATTCCCATTCTGATAAGTCTATCTATGGCTCCCCCCCCCCACCGGATCCCCTACTGTCAAGATGAAGCCACACTCAGGTTGGAGGAAGAACACCTTATATTCCGTCTAGGTAGCCTCCAACCTGATGGCATGAACATTGATTTCTCTAACTTCTGTTAATGCCCCACTCCCCTTCTTACTCCATCATTTATTTATTTACCTACTTACTTACTAGTTTTCACTTTTTTCCTTCTTTTCTCGCTTTTTTCTCTCTCCGTCCCTCTCACAATCACTTCTTGCTTGCTCTCCATCTCCCTCTGGTGCTCCCCTCCCCCTTTCTTTCTCCCTAGGCCTCCCATCCCACGATCCTCTCCCTTCTCCAGTTGTGTATCCCTTTTGCCAATCACCTTTCCAGCTCTTAGCTTCATCCCTCCCCTTCCTGTCTTCTCCTATCATTTAGGATCTCCCCTCCCCCTCCCACTTTCAAATCTCTTACTATCACTTCTTTCAGTTAGTCCTGCCAAAGGGTCTCAGCCCGAAACGTCGACAGTGCTTCTTCCTATAGATGCTGCTTGGCCTGCTGCATTCCACCGGCATTTTGTGTGTCTATGGAACAGTGTAAACTATCAACGCTTTGGCCCGAGCCCATTCATCAGGATGTGATGAAAATTTCAATAAAATCCTTACACATTCTTCTAAATTCAAAACAGTACAGAGCCAGCTTTTAATCTTTCTTGATAAAACAAACCTAGCATCCTACAAATTAACTTTATGAACCACACTTTTGCAAATTTAAACTTTCTTTGGTAGGGAGACCAGACTTGCCTACAATATATTTGGAGCACTGGTATTAGAATCTATATAATTGGAACAAGACATTTCTAGCCTTGTATTCAATATTCCTTCAATCAAAGGTAGACATACTGTTTGCTTTTCTAATTGCTTGCTATCTCTGTGTGTTATCATTGAATGATGCATTTACAAGCTCTGAGCTCTAACAACTTTCAATTCCTGAGGTAACAGATAATTAAAAAAATACTTGTATTTTTTTCATTACCAGAATGGATGATCTCACATATTTCCACACTGGATTTCATTTGCTTAGCTGATTGAGGTTATACTCCCACCCATCTTTGCTGCAAATTTGGATATATTACACTCCATCCTGTCACTCATAACATGGGTCTAGACTGTGAGCACCTAGTGCCTCAGGATCCAACAACATCCCACTGGTCCAAACTTCCTAGCCTGTAAATGACTGACTGCATTACTGTCTGGTATGGCATTTCAAATGTAAAGGGACATAAGAAACTGCAGAGTTGGGGACCTAGCCCAATGCATCACAGGCACATTCCTCCCCACCACTGGTAGTATCTACAAGAGGAACTGCCACCGTCTCACAGCTGCCATCAAGAAGGAAGCACAGAAGCCTGAAGTTGCACCAAGTTGCAGAAAAGTTACTTTCCTTCAATCATTCGGTTCTTGAATCAACTGACACAACCCCAATTATTGCAGTTCAGCAATACTATGATCACTTTGCACTTGAGAAGAACTTTCGTTCTAATTTGTGTTCTTTTATGTAAAAATTCGGAATCAGTTATTTTTAATTTATGTTTTTTCTTCAGAATGCTGTTCATACGTTGCTATGTATCTTTGATATTGCTGCATGTACGTTTTTAATTGTACCTGTGCATACAGACGTAGATGACAATAAACTCGAATTTAACTTTAAATAACCATTTCGATACACACCAGTATATTATCTCTACTCTTGTTTAATATACTTTCGTGTGGCAGCTTATTCAAAGTTTTTTGAAATTGTTGCTGTATTACATCAGCTGGATTTGGATGGCACAGCAGTATTGAATCATTGAATGTTTAAGCAGAGGAAGAACCCAAAAGGTCCATAAAAGTGTTTGCCTTCTCTTCAGTATATTTATGCCATTGTTCCCACTCAGTTATATAATCCCAAATGCCTGGAAATCCTTCACCATCAGCTTGCTTATTAAAGTTGCTTATTAAATCTGCTTCTACCAATATTTCACATATTGCATTCTAAATTATTATAAGATGAAGGTGAAGTAATTTTAATCCCTACCTTTGCTCCCTTTATCAAATACCTCCAAATCCTTAATTCATTAATATCCTTCTTAATTTCAGTACCTAATCGATACTTAACCTTTTCTGCATAAAGACATTTAATTCTTTCTGCTCTCTGTCAAAAGAAGCGGAACCAAACATAGTTCAACCTCAACTAAATCATCTACCCTGGAATAATAAGGTCATTTGAGTATTCAATGCTATGCTTGACTATCTAACATAAATCATGAAATAAGCTGGAATCTATATGGTCTATGTTGTCTACTATAACACCTCATAAATTTGTAGAAATTATTGGGCATTTCTGAATGAGCATGAGATCATCCAAGACGGAATGATAAATATTTTGTCAGGAGCACTGCGATGGGAAATTCTGTAGCATACATGACTCAAGCTAATAAGTGTAACAACATGTGATCCAATTTCCAATTCTGTGTATTTTGCATACTGATTTAGCTAACAGAATCGAAAATTCACAAGCAAATTAAAATCATAGCTACATACTTAAGCATTCATACCTGATGTCTTTCGTTAATCATTTTATCTGTGTCCTTTCAGTAAACATTAGGAATTCACATTTTGCTTCAATTGCTTTCAAGTAAATATAAATCCTATATAATTATTCATACATCAAAAAAACCTGCTCACCTACTACATTCTCCTGAAATCCAAATACCAAATTAATTATGTACATAAACCAGAATTCCTAATTTTCAGTGATGCATGTACGTTAGAACTGACAAAGAATTGGAATAAGCTGAAACAATGTTGTTCCTGTTCCTCTTCCACGTTATCAACATCTACACAATGCCAGTCCACAGGACACCTGGCTGTAATTGTTTTTATATAAAAAGAATGTAGTTCCATAACATTCCTGTCCAAATCTATTACTTATTCCACTATTGACTTGTTCCATAGCCCAGCAAACATTCCCTATTTGCTGTTCCCCCAGTTTATTACAGATTAGTGCAGCTGTCAATTTTTGGGCTTTGACAGATTAGTTGGCTCACCCATAAGTAAACAGCGCTGAAGTACTCTAAATAAAAAGCAATCTTTAAAAGGCAAGGAGCAGAATTCAATTGATTTCTATCCGTGATTTATTGTGATCCACAAGCATGGCTGTTATCACCAGATTTACGGCTCCTTTGTAGTAATATAAACAGTAGTTCACCTTTGAACAGCAAATGCACAGGATTGCTCCCGACATGGCAAAACTGGTTACCCCACCAGTTTCCTTCTGACAATTTTCTGTCTGATACAAAAAAAATCAATGAGGCCAAAGGTGGACATTTTCATTTTCTAAGAGTGATCCGTGGAGAGCCAATCACCAAATCCCTGTTTATCAAAGCCTGAGAATAACAGTATTTATAACACAGAATTCATCAGCTTCTACATTCAATGAATGTCAATGCTCTTAGGTGGCAAGTCATAATTAGAATTCCAATGAATAGTGCCATCAATCCTGTCTTAAATAATAAAGCCATCAAAATAAATGGATGTGATACTAAACTATCATGCTTGTCATTACTACGTCCTATTACAGTGGCTTTTAATAAAGATTTCTCACCAAATTATGCTGTCTGTTACTTTTTGCTTTGTTTCCTAGAAACAGCTTCAGGTTAGAATATCTCTGTACAATTATTCATGATGCATTACTCAGAATAATATAACCTGACAGATGTTTCAAGGTTACCAGAGTTGGAGTTTGGCAAGAAATACAAGCGACCTGCAGAGTATTTTGGAAATTTTAATAGATCTGTGTAAAGTTATATTTTGCTATGGTATGCTTTCCCAGGTTAATGCAAACAAGAATATTTTTATTGTATCATAAGATGCCAAGTCAATATCATGATATTTAATGAATACTGAAGATTTATAAAAAATTGTTTTCAGTTATATTTTGAAATTTCTTTTAGAAATATTAGATAGATCAATCCACTGGAGGCATTTTGTTTTGCTTTTCAACTTCCTCCTTCTCAGTGGAAGTGTAATTTTATGGTACCATATGTAGCCTAATCAGTAGCAACATTGATCTTCACTGCAAAAGAAATCAAGTGCAGTTTTAAACTTGTGATCTGCCAGTTCCCATTTTTTCGGCTATTCTGGCTAAGAGCAATTTCAGCCCTTTGTAATCTAGACAAAGCTATGATCAATCTTAAGTAAAGATTGAAGCCAGGTTTGCTGAAGTGATCCCAATTTTAGTGGGATCGTTTTGTTAATAGTTAAGCGAGTTGAGGAGTGAGAGAGCAGAAACAAGATAAGGGACATGTGAAAGCTGTAAAATGCTGGTCAGAGCTGTTCTGGAAACTTGAAAAAGAAAACTAGAAATGGCCAGCAAATCAGGTAGCATCCAAGGAGAGAGTAAAGGTAAATTCATGCTATAGATGAATAACCTAGAGTAGAATGGGTCAGCCCTGAGAAAAACTAGTCAGAGCAAGATATCTAAAATGTACCAAAGTGAAGATGAGGCGTCTTTCCTTAAAGGGCTTTGATGGAACAATGTAGAAAGCCAGTTAGGAGTGGAAAGAACAACTAAAATGACAGGCAACTGGAAGTGCTGAGTTGCCTATGCAGACTGAATAGAAGTACTACCCAAACAATTGCCTAATTGGCATTTAGCTTCCCCAATATAGAGGACACTACATAGTGAGCACCAAGTGTGGTACATTTATTTGGAAGAATGCAAGTCAATTACTGACACACCTGCAAAGGCTATTTGGATTCTGGATGGTAGAAGGGAAAAGGCAAAATGACAAGTGCTGCATCCCCTCCAGTTGTGCAGGAAAGGACCGTGAGAAAGGTTGGTGGAGATAGAAGAAAATACCAGGAAGTTATAAACAGAATGACTTATTAGGAATGCTGGTAATAGAAGGGAAAAATGCCTAGCAATGAAATTATCATTGAAGGTGGCATAAATTGTGAAGAATGGAGGCCGGTGGGAGCAGGAGGGTCAGGGTTTGTCTATCCTTGGTCTATTTAGAATGAGATTAGATGAGAACAAAGAAGCAAGAAATAAGACGAGAAAAGTTCAAGGACTCTATCAAGATAACTCTGGGGCAATAATGTGCAAACAATGTCCAAAAAGCCAAATTTAATTGGGAATACAAAGGGGAAATATCTGTACAGTGTATAATCATACCACGCACAAAGAAAGATGATTGTGGTTGTTGTAAGTTAGTTATCTCTGTTCTAGGATATCGGTGTAGGATTTCCTCGGGGTGTGTTCCTACAGCTGCTTCATCAATGACTTCCCTCAGCTATGCCAGATGTCAGGATAATCACAGCTGGTTTGATAGTATTCAGTTTTATTCATAAGTCCTCGGATTTTGAACAGTCTTTTCTTGCCTGCACATTTGGGCTCGGGTGGATAAATGTCACGCAATGTTCTTGCAACATTATTGACAAGCAGTAACCCTATTCAACAAACAGTAGTCTAACTACCTGGCCACTGTTGCTGAACCTTTGACCATCTATAACCTAGAAACCAACATCACCATGAATCATAAATAGATCAGTACTTATTACAACACCAGGATGTTTCGTGGCAAGTGTCGCAGCTTTTAACCTCCCCCCCCCCCCCCATTATCTCTCTTTTCATCATCCAAAATGAGCAACCAGAAATGCTATGGAATACTGTGTGCCTAAGTGAGTGTGGTTCCAAATCTTTCCAGCATCGGACACTATCTAGGACAAAACAGTCTACTCCCATCCTCCAGCTTAGATGCTCCTGCTCTTCACCACTCATGCATTCTGGCTGCAACGTGTAACAAGAAGAACTGCATCAGATCATCAACAACAGCACAACAGCATCACTTTAGTCCCTCACTTCTACAACCAAGCCGGCCGCCATACAAATAAAACAGCATCACCAGCAAAATGCACTTAATCCGAAGCAGCATCCCATCTTGGAAATAGATCACCCCATTGATTATCAATGAGTCCAAATTCTGTCGCCTCCTACTCAACCAACCAGGAAGCAGTTTATCCCAACAATGTGTGGGGATTCATGAAGTCAATAAGTCAATTCACTAATAGTTACTCAAGTGAAATTACAGATGGACAATAAGTACTCGTCTTGCTGAAAAAATATTCACAGCACATGCATGAAAAGAAAAAAAAATGTCAGTCAGTAGGATGTCTTTCAGTTGTCAAGCAGCTGATGCATTGATTGAAAGAATCAGATCTTACCTCCTACTTATAACAAAGGCTGAGATGAGTATCACAAGTAGAACTGCACTTCCAGCCACGGATACGAGCAAAACTGTGGGGCTGGCACCGTCACCAATGATAGCTGAAGGAGCTAGAGATGAGCAGAATATTTGCATTGATCAATAGATTCAAATTTATTACCAGACACTTTGCTTTTATAGATGGGGAAAATCGGAGATAGGGTTGGATTTAATGAAACATTAAAATTGGCTCAGTCAAGAAGAACATGATCACATCTTCTCGAGTTAATTATGGATCTTTATTGAATTCAGCTAGGTTCAGCCAGAGAGTTCACCTACTGACAGTTAGCCAGCCTGGAAAGTGTAAGCTACCCTACTAGCTGAAGGGCAGTTGTAGCTTTAGCTGAAAAGCTGTTACATTTGAATAGCTTGTTGGCAGTCTCTGCCACACGAGGGTCACATACAAGGGATGCAAAGATGTTTCTGGGTGGATACTGCTTACAGATGCAGCTCAATATAGTATGATGTAAAGTGAGAAAATCAATGGGAACAGCATTGACTGAAACGATATCTGAATTGCTTAATACCTGAGTTGGTTATAAACTGAAATGGGGCACTGAACTCGCCATATCCTGCAGCTGTTCGTGCACGAACATGAAACATATAGGCTGTTAAGGGGTTCAAGCCTTTGATTTCTGTATTTCTGGAGAGAGTTTTAACAATCCTGTAACTGCGTTCATTTTGATCCTGTGAAAAAATAAATCATATGTTAGTAAGGAAATAGTTACACAATGAATTAGCGCATAGACTAAAAAAAAATGTTTGTTCTGTGTTCAGTATGTGCTCTACCCCAGAGAAGAAAGGAGGTTCTAAGAAGAGCTTACTGACATAATTTTTCAGTTCATTGTGGTAGAGACATTAGATTTACTGTTGCAAGCTGCACACTTACGAACCTACGATCTGCCCATGTCTTAAGAAGAAACCAAAAGAAAAAATAAGAGCAAATGAACAAGTCTGACCACTGTTTGAAAGAGCTGGTGAAGGCTCAATGCACCATGGTATTGTATATTTTGTAAATATTGTACATTTGGGTGCTACGGTAGCATAGCGGTTAGTGTAATGCTACTACAGCACCAACGAACCGGGTTCAATTCTGCCAGTATCTGTAAGGAATTTGTACATTTTACCCATGACCACATGGGTTTCCTCCAAGAGCTCTGGTTTCCTCCCACATTCTAAAGATGTACTGGTTAGTACATTAATTGGTTGCAAGGGTGTAACTGGGCAGTGTGGGCTTGTTGAGCAGAAAGGGCTTCTTACCATGTTGTATCTCTAAATAACATAATAATAATTTATGTAACTTGACAGCTACAGATAACTAACCTTTTCATAGTACTTGATCTCATATTCCAAAATAACACCGTTTGGTCTCTCAGGTTCTGGCCAGACCAAAGTAACACCATGTCTTGTTATCTCTTTAGCTTGAATTATGCCAACAGAAGATGGAGCTGAGTGGAATAAATACAGCAGATTATTTTTAGAAATTAATCCACTCACTAAATACAAGACTTCAATCAGAAATAATCTTTTGCAGGCATTGCAGGGACATTTTTTTTTAATGATCTTCAGTGAAATTCAATATATTTCCCCATTAACCAAGACAATTTCCAACTTAACTGCTTTCTTGAAAAATTTATGCAATAAGTATAAATGTTGATTCTTTTCCCAATATTCCAGATGTGTAATCCATGAACCTTAGCACATTTTGCACCTGAAGTTTCTGGCATCAGACTTCAAAGAGTGAATGTGCCTTAAGAAGGAACAAATAAGCAAAATGTGCTAGGTTTACGTTTTTAAGGATGTTGAGTCTTAAGGAAATCCATTTTCAGGTCAATTGAGAACATGGCCTTCTGTAGCCTGTGCAAATGATTTCACATTGATTGAAGATTGATCCCTGCTGTCACTAAAGGCCGTGCCCCTGCTGTTATTTGCCAATATCACTGGATGCAATGATGTACTCAAATTAAATTTGTCTCAGAGAGCCAGTCTTTTTTTTATCAAAAGTGTGCTGTCATTGATTCCAACTACTTTGACTAAAAAGTCCATCACTCCCAGAATGAACTAAACAAGACATCGCTAGTCACAGCTTTATGCCATAACTCAACTGACAGCACTGGAATCTCTGAGTTGAAAGTTGTGGATTCAAGTCTCACTATTAAATCTTAAGCTCAAAAATTAAGGTTGACACTCCAGTGCAGTGCAGAAGGAGCGTTGTGCTGTACTGTCTTTATAATGAGCTGTCAAATTTAGGTCCTCGCTGCATCTCTCAGATTGACAGAAAATATTCCATTGCACTATTTTAAAAAAACAGCTGGGGGATTATCCACAATGCCTTGATCGATATTCATCCCCCAATCAACATAATTTCAAAAGATTAACATTATGACAAATCCATTTCTGGAATCTTGCTCTGCACAAACTGATTGCTTCATTACATTTTGACAAATAGTTAATTGGGTGTATATTGTATGTATATGTCACAATATACCATCCTGAGATTCATTTTTTTCATTCAGGCATTCACAGTAGAACAAAGAAGTACAATAGAATCAATGAAGAACCACACAAAACAACCACTGTGCAAATCGCTGGTTCAGAGGGAATACCATATTGCCTTCCAAATGCAGGCTTTCCTTTCTTTCAAATATACAGAGGGGACATTGACTATGGAGAATATTAAGCAAAAATAGTGACCTAACTGAGGAAAGAAATGATAGAAACCAGCAGCTTTTGTGTTATTTTCTGCTATGATACGCAGACAGTATTTGTGCTTACTCTCTTCTATTTCCAAATACTTATAATCACCATCTGAACAGAATGTCAATTATTGCTTATGGTTGTGTAGATTATCTTTAAGCAAATTTTAAAACAAGACAAATGTCATGGTTTAGAAAAAGGAAAGCTCTATTTGAGTTTGTAATCCTGCTTGCCAGCTGCAGTTTTGCAGAGAAGTGTTGAGCTTGGCAGCAGAACCTCCATGTTTGAACAGTATCCTGAGGCTCACTGTCAAAAAATGGTCCTTGGTCAAGGAAATAAAATGCTTCATTCCAGACAAGAGCTACTGCCCAAACAAGGTTCAGAAAGAGAAACTAGCACTGATATTCCATATTTTACCTCTGCATACAGCAGATAACCTAATTATTTCCCCTCCCTAGTTTTCCCCTGATGGCTGGCATCAATATTGCTCTTAAATTAGCTTGTGAGTTCTTGCTGGCAAATTCATGGGAAACACTGCTTTCACAGAACAGAAAATCTTGTAACTGCACATACCCAGGAATTCAGAACAAAATATAAAATTCCAGATTGAAACGGGACATTGACCACTTCAGCCTCATTTGAAAATTCAGCCACGTGCTTCTGAACATGAATCAATTTTTGATTTGTAGATTTTAAAATAATACAAATTAAGTATAAAGTAAAAAATGGACAGTTACCACAAAGTATCCAAAAATTGTTTAAAATGAGAGAAAGTCAACATGATTTGAGAGGAACAAGTATATTTCAAAAACAAAGGATAAGAACAAATGTAAAAAATCATTGTATTTCAGTCAGAAGGGTGAATTTGTGGAACAGTTGTAGTGAGAATTTAAAAACATGCACCACACTTAACAAGTTTTAAAAATTATTTAAAAATAATTTAATGAACAAATATAAAATACATGATTTAAAATGAATGGACGTAATGTAAATAAATGAGACTTGGAAATGGATTTTGTGTTAAAAGATTATGAATTTTTTTTGTTTTGATGTGATGATTGATGCCAAATATATTTCTGTATAAGAGGGGTAGGCATAATAAGCTGTAACTTCAGCCTACACCCTTTTGGTCTGTTTTAAAGATTTTTATTATTTAATTTTATTTTATGAAATGATAGTTGAAAATGATGCTTTTTGTTGTTTGTACTGACCGAAATAAAAGTTCATTCATTCAATTTTGTTCCTCTGATGTCATGTCTATGATAAGCAAACAGGATATAATTTCTTGTGCAACTTATATTTTACAGAGGACTTTGGACTAAGGTGCAATCAGTTACTTCCAAGATGACCTGCACTTCACAGACCAGCACTTGGGCTGGGGCCCCTTCAGCTCACCCTGTCTTACTCTGTGTAAATATGACCACCACACAGCGCTCAGCCATCTTGATCTCAATTACCTGAGGCAGAGCTTCAACCAACATAACCTCATGAGGTCCAGGCTCTAGTGCCCTGTTCTTCCCATCCCAACACCCGTCTAGTTTTCCAGTGCAGCTATCAATTTGCAACTTCATTACCACCTTTTTCACTGACTGCCCTATCCTTAGCCTGATCCCTCTTCAAGAACCTGACTGAAGATCCAGACCTCCAATGCTTTTCCTGCTCACTGACTGCAGAACATGTCCCTACCTTCCAACAACACAGTGACACCACAAGTGTCAAAGCTCCATCTCCCACCACCACCGTAGAATGAGCAATGGAACCCCACACACAAAGGTAACACACTATAGGCTCTAATGCCCCATATCAGTTACAAAGCCAAAATGAGAGTAGAAGGTCCTTAAACTTTACCTCAACTCTATGCACTGTATGGATCTAAGAATACCTATAATCAATGGCATCCAGTTTGGTGAGTGAGGCACCTTCAATGAAAATGAGTCATTTCTTTCAACTCATTGAAGAATAGGAAGGGAAACCGATTCTAGAAAATTTCAAACTATTATTGAATGACATAAGATATGGAGAGTACCAAGCATTTCCCTTCAAGTAATTTATTTAAATAATATTTTGTGGTAAAGTATAACTGGTACACCTTGAAACAGCATTTGTGGAGCTAACATTAAATATATGGGGCATTGCAATCTGTATCCCTCTGTATTTAACTGGAAATAAAGAAGTGCTAAAAGTCAATTTTACTGTGACATTGGCTTTATAGTATGTACAGCAGCAATGTGCAAGGCAGAAAACGTACATTTGACATTATTCGTTTCAGATATGAATCTGGGGATTTTCATATTCATACATTAAAATATACTTCGACTTAACAAAACACAGTTGGTTTGTCTCCGCCAATTCAATCCATCAAATGTGTGTGTTTTCTTAAAATCTGGTAATGAAGACTTATGACCTGCCAAGAAAAACATAGCATGCTACTGCATATATTTCCTACAGAGTTGGCCTCAAATCTAAATATCAAAACAAAGCATTCAGCTTGAAAGCAATTTGTGAGTGACGTTTTAAAGAAAAATTAAATTTTCCCTATTAATTTTAAATATTTCATGAGTGCCTAATTTTTGCGAATTGATCAAAGAGCAAAGAAGGACAATCTTTTGCTGCTTAAAATCAAATCGAAAAATTGTTCGTGTTTCTAGATCTTTCATATAAGAAGTTACATTACTGAACAGAGTCCTTATATAAACAAAAAGGTAAGTATTTAACCTATTACTGAACCCTTCCATCAAAAACACAACTCATTGATCATTTTGCTGGAACTGCTGTTCTATTCCAGTAAATAGATTTGGTCGAAATATGTCATCTGTACTTCTAATGTGTTATGGCTATCTTTTAACAATTAAGCATGTCCATTTGTGTTCTCAGATCAATCATGTCAAAACAAATCAACAAAAAATGAATTTGAGAACCTCCAGAGATTTGGAAAGTATGGAATAATTTAGACTTTTAGTATGAGTGATCAGCACAAGGCTAGTTTTAGCAATTTTCATGTTTCTTGACCATTGATCCTGTATGATGCCTTCCCCTGTATCTCATGTAATTCTAGTAATTCCGTGCACCACACATAATGCAGTGTCCACTTACAGCACTTTGTCAATACAGAGTTGCTGCTGTTGATTAAAGTGCACAGAATAATGGACAGATTCAGCGGGGCTTTAAATGGATGAAGCTTGGCCAAGACATTCAGAAACGTAACATATTATCTGAACTCAGAAGTTGTATCCAAACAGTTACTGAACCACTCATATTTTTCTCCTGCCTTCAACTCTGACTTGATTCATTAATTCATAAATGGCTAAGAATTTAATCGTTATTTATAAGGATTCACATCTTGAGGAAGGTGTCTCATTGAATGTATATCACAGATCCTTTTGACACAATTAAATAAGGAACTCAGCAAGTAAGCAATATCTATAGATGGGAATATGCAGTTGACTTTTTGGGCCAAGACCCTTCATCAGGACTGAAACGTCAGCTGTTTATCCTCTCCGTAGATGCTACCTGCCTTGCTGAGTTCTTGCAGCATTTTTACATTAAAGGAGTTCAACAGATGTTAATGTAGCCTAATCCATACGGTGCAACTGTTCAGTTCCACCTATGCAACTCAAGAACACTAAAAGTATGGATGCTATCCATGCCAATATCACAAGAGTGTGGTGGAAATTTCCAAATGATTATAGCAGGGAAGGATAAACAACCCATGGGAAACAATTCCCATTTTCGAGAACAGTAAAAACTACTGTCAATATTATTGATGCAGGTGCACTGTTCCAGTATTTCATGAAGTGCTTGGTTATCTGTTGCTAGTTAAGATATTGAGTTTCTCTGTTAGTAACTTAGATAATGAATGCTGATTGATTATTCTTTTTGCTATGGCACTATTTACATAGTCGGAAACTGAAGTTAGTAACTCAAAGTCTGACAACTTTTGACAGAGAATTGACTCATTATTTTCCAGCAGCAGTTACTCCAACTCTGATGCTGTCCTTGCCTCCACTGTACTTAAAAACTTCCAAGTCAGTATCGATACAATGTGATCAAGAAGAGGAAAATTCGCCAGGCTGCTCAGTCCATGTAGGTTGAGTACAGTGCTTCTAACACTATTCCTCTAAAATAAAGGACAGTACTTACCCACATTGGATTTGTCCTGCTTTTCATAAGCAAAATTGTTAAGTTCAAGCTGTAACTGTTCTGAAATAGAGATACAATGAGTTCTGGAGCATAAGTTTCAGTACTATAGCCCAGATTATCATCTGGTCCCACAGTCTTTGCTGTATCCAGTTCTCTCAATTGCCTGTTGATATTACATGGGAGTGGGTTACAAATTGGAAGGAGCAGGCCATTCAGCCCCTCAAACCGACACCCATATTTAATAAAATCATGGGTGATTTGATTTGATTTGGCTGAAGAGAGGATTATGTCTTAGTGGGTGAAGCTGAGAGGGATCACTCATTTAGCATCTCTGGGGGAAATTATTGAGAATATTTTCACTCTGATTTTTGCACCCTCATGATGGGCCACACCATGGCTGAGGACTGGGATTGTCTCAGAGCCTCTTCCTTCCATTAACTCTAATTGTCCACCCATTGTGCAAAAAAGGACAAACGGCACCTCAGAACAACCAGAAGTGTTTTCCACTGGGTGAAGTTTGCTCACTGTTGTAAAAGCGCAGATGCAGGAGCCAAAGTGTGTTCACCAATAAAACAAATGGCCACATCAATTGTCACCAAGAGCAACCCACCACCCCCCTGCCTTCTGACCAAATCAAATGCTCGAAGCCCTGGTAGAAGCAAAAAAAACTAATGGCAATTTTACTGGGAGAATACCCTGCTCTTTGAATATTATCAAAGGGCCTTTTACAACCATCTGAGACAGCTGACAAAACTTTGCTTTGCATTACATCTGAAAGCCCTCCAGCCACCCAGAATTCTTTCAGCTGTGCAGTGAGGTGTCTGCCTGGAATATGTGCACAACTCTCAGGAGGGGACAAGACAACCATCTTTCAAGACAGAGGTAAACCAGCAACAAATTACTTAGCAACTGAGCTGTATGGAGCACAACAGAATGTTTTGAAGGAAATGTTCCTGCATCTTAAGATATCCCAAGTGCATCTGTAAATACTGAACTGCCTCAAGTGCCTTTATGCAAGTTGCTGTACTGCACATTGCAGAGCAAGAATTAGTTTTGAACGTGTCATTTATTCAAGTTAAAATATCATGAAAATATCTCCAAAGATTCAAAGTACATTTATTGTTGAAAAAATGTATGCAGTACACAATCCTGAGATAAATTTTTCCACAGATAGTCACGAAACAAAGAAAACCATGGACCCCTTCAAGGAATAGACATTAAACCCCCATGTGCAAAAACAAATCACACAAACGGCAACAAAAAAAGAGCTAAAAACACAGAATTGAAAGAGTTCAGACTCATTCAGTTTAGTTCAGTGCTTGTTATCTGTGTGCTGCCCCAATTCAAAAATGCACAAAAATAGCAACAACAGAAGGGCAACTGAATATTCTGATTCAAAATGAGAGATCATTTTAATCATATATGAAAACAAAACATAGTGCCTATTTTTTAATTCACTGAAGAAAAGTTGTTCTGACATTTATGGAACTTCACAATGATTTTCCAATTAAATATCACATAATTATTGTTCTTCTACTGTATCATGAACAGTAACAGGGGGCTACAGTCATCAAGTAATTCTTTCAATGGTATGAGTTAAAAGTTCTCCATATATTTTGATAGAAACTACTTGGATCCAATTCACTTTGACATCTTAAGGATGGACATTTCTTCCATGATTTGGTTAGACATTTTCCTTTCCTTGTTGCATTATCAGTTGTGTGGTTGTGAAAGACTACAAGATGAGAAGTTAGTTTAAAAGAAATAGACAAAACAAGTTATCGTCTGAAGGTGTATTGTTATCTGGATTTCTACTGATGTGTCTCATATTTACGAACTTATCCAAGCAAGACTATTTACCATTTTATTTTCACCAGCTAATAATTATCTGGAAGCCTAAGAAATTCAGCTGCTACAAATACATTTTTTGCTTGCAAGAGAAATGTTTTTATCATTAGAGAAAAATAAATTCTAAATATTATTAATGCTTACGTTATGATATAACTTTAAAAATTCTGATTGACAGAGTTTTTAGAATACAGAGATTATCATTGATTTTTCTTCACTCTCAACCTTTCATAGGATATCGGAAACATCTTTACTGTTCTTCAGTCTCAGGAAATGAGCAAGGCAGTTGTATAGTCCCTCTCTATATCAGGGGCAATTGCTCAGTCAAAGTAGGATAGCAATCATAAAATTAAAATGTTTCCCTGTGGAATACTAATTCAAAGCTGGATCTGTTTTATAACTTAGTCAATCAACTGACAACGTCCAAAATTCTGACTGGCAGTTAATTAGTATTGGTTGCCTAAGAAGAACATAACTCAAGGACTGAAAGCTAGAAAATAAATCATCTAATCATAGATTTTCTAAAATATACCAAAAAAGAAACACCTAGTTCACTTGCAAATCCATTACTTACAGTCCATTGTTATCGTTCCTGGTCTTGCTAACAGCAGCTTTTTACTACTTCAATATATTTCTTAAAATGTAGGTTTTTATGAAAAGGAAGGATAGTCAAAGCAGTGTTAGAATAAAATAATTTTATCAATATATCTTCAGAGTAAAAACATCAATTGGCATTGCAATTCAATGCGTGAAGTTTTTAATTCCTAAAATGAAAGAGTTCCTACATGTTATGCTGTCAGGAACATTCTACTGCAATTAAACCACGCAAAGGTAAAGTGGTTGTAATCTGATGCCCAAGGCCTGCTACATTTCTGAAGGAATGTATGATAGGAAGGGAAAGATAAAAGAATTTGGTCTATAACCTCCTCTTTAATGATGGCCTGTGCACTTTGAGGAATGTGGTTACATTTTGCCTGAAACTATCTTACCATCTGTTCTGTTTATAGTTAAATGACACAAAGCTTTTTATGAGCAATAAAACTTCCATTACACACCAGGAAAATGAAGATATTTGGGATGACCGTGTATTGAGATAAACTTGACAGTGAACTAATGGACTGGCTCCAGCCTGACTTGATGTATTCATAGAAGAAATTGTTGGGGAAACTCTAAAGACATTAATGATATTGAGCAGGACAAACAAGAGGCTTTTAGCTAAAATACATTTTGATCCTCCAGTACAGCCAGTCAACCACAATAAAACGGGAGCAGAATTTGTTCATGATATTTCCTGGTTTAAATTTCACTGAATTCCCAGCTGAGCTCGTATTGAGGCAGTAAGAATATTTTCTGTGTGCTTGGTGCTCCCATATAGTCAAATGTCCAGATAATTCTTGGAGGTGTAATAATAAAAAATGTGGGTTTTGGGCAAGATGGCATGGGAGGAGGGGAGACTGATAATTTAGCTGAAATGCACTTTTATAAGGCAGGCTGAAGGAGGAGATGACAATAAAGAAACTGGTGAAGTATTAGAAAGCATCGACTCCAGAATACAGGGTGGATATAAAGGTTAACAATGAATGCAGGGTGGTAACTGCTGTTAGCTGTAACAATTAACAATGTTCCAAGCTGTTCAGCAGCAGTAAGTAGAAGCAGTAAACTCTGCTTTCGCAATTGCTGTCAGTGTACTTTATTTTATGAAGTCATGTTGGATCTCACTAAGTTACTGTGGGTAACTATTCTACTTTGTGCAATACAAAAGATAATAATTTCAGGACTGAGCAGAGTTATGTGCTTATTGATTGTGAGGCTTACTGCAGTTGGTTTCAGTTTTCCTCTACTTGGAAGGCAGTGAATAAAATTTCTGCTGTGATACCTATCCCATAACATCTGCTGAAAAATAGCCTACGAGGGTAGTGAATAAGGATAGGACTGTGCTCGGCTTTGATCTCCTACCACCATCAATTTGTTTCCTGACACTCACTGCCTGGCTTCTCACAGATGAAACCGACAGTTGAGCAAGGTCCTTGAGGGATTTTAGCACCTAACATCTGCATCTCAGCGTGAGTAACAGATTCCAAAACTGGTTCAGTGCCTAAAGTACGAATGACTTTATCAGCACATCCACTGCTATTGTAGAAAACCACAGGACTGCCATCAAATGTTCATTTATTTTCATATTTTACAGGCTCTGGGTGGAGTTTGCAGGCACTTCTGGAGAGAGCTACTAGCTAAGAGGACTGCATGGGTCAGCGTCTTCCTAAGTTCTACATCTTAGAATTCCAGCATGAAACTATACAACATGCTGGTAGACCTGAGCTCTAGCTGTGACACTGGACTTGGTATTGAGTCATGCGTGGAGTTCATTAAACCCGTGCTGAAAGATCAGATGTGCTTTGTATTAGGATCCTCAGCCTAACATGAGTTAGCGCTGGAATTTCTAGCACAATCCCAACCATCAAAATGTGGTTGGCAATCTAGAGGGAAAACAGTATCTGGGGAGAGTATTAGTTTAATTTCAATAAATTAACACTTTTGATTGTTTTTTGACAATTAAAAATTATTTTATTGTTTGAAATATTTTAAATGTTTTGAATTATATAAATCTATTTCAAATTGTTTTTAAATGTCTCTGATCAACAGATCTCCTTTTCAACCTCCTCTGCTCCAAGTTGAACATCCCCAGATTCAATAGTTCTATCTTCTTAACTGAAATATCTTATTCCAGCAATTCTTCACTGCATCCTCTTGTGCCGTACATTCACATATTCCGAGGTTAAGATCCGATGTACAAGAGGTGAAATAGTTGCTTTTATGAGTTTTACTATCCCAGAGCTTATAAAACTGATCGATTAAAACAGACTGATTTTTGCAGTCTGAATCATTAATGGCTTCATGCCAATTGTGTCTTTTGCTAATAAGAGTAGCATGGAAATAATTGGCCTGTCATGATACCAAGTATGTAGCACTTACATGTGTTGATACTAATGGAAAATAATATAGGGTAAGATGTGACCATAGCAATTTTGGCTACCTTTCAATCAATTCTCAGGCAGGCTGATAATGTTTAAGGAGGTGATGGGTGTCTTGATGTAATATTAAAGTAGATAAGCCTCCAGGGTCTGATGTGATCTATCCCAGGATACTGAGGAAAGCAAGGGAAGTGATTGATCTTTTTTAGCCATGCTGATGTGCCAGAAGACAAGTGAATTGCCAGGTTCATTCCTTTGTTTAAGAGAGGCAACAGGATACTACAGGCTGATGAGATTTGTAGCAGTGCAAGGGAAATTACTGATGACATTTCTTAGGGACAGGATTTAGTTGCAATGGAAAACATGGACTTCTTAGGCTTGGGTGCATGGCTTTTCTGGGGAAGGTCTTGTCTCACATGTTTGATTCTTTTAAGGAATTGACAAAGATGATCGATGAAGATGGGTAAATGTGTGCTGGCTACATGAAGAAGAGCACTTAACCAATTCCCTCATGGCATGCTGGTCCAGTACATTAAGTCCGGTTGGCTGGTTAGTCGGATCCAGAACCGGCTTGATTATAGAAGGCAGAGGCGTGTTTTTCTGACTGCTTCTGATGCAAGTACAATCTTGCACTCAACGTCAGAAAGACAAAAAAATAGGAAGAATATACACCAAATCTCTTCAAGGGTTCAGCTGTGGAAAAGGTGAGCAGTTTCACATTCCTGGGAGTCAACATCTCAGGCAATCAACCATGGGCTCAACGTATTGATGCAATCATAATACTGAAGCTATACTTCATTAGGAATTTGAGGAGATTTGGTATGCCACCAAAGATTCTAACAAAATTCTACACATGTACAGAAGAGAGCATTCAACAGGTTGCATGTCACCTGGTAAGGAGGCTCCAATGCACATGGATCAACAATAAGATGACAAAGGATTGTAAACTCAGGCAGGACCATCATGGCACTTCCCAAACACGATTGAGAATATCTTCAAAAGGCACTGCCTCAAGAAATGGCATCCATCACCAAGGACCTTCACCATTCAGGACATGCACTCTTCTAACTTCTACAATCTGAGGTGAAAGAGGTGCTGTTGTGCTTTTTTCACCATAAAGCCAGTACGTACAGACCAAGTGAGATCCTCGGTGATCTTTGTTGCAGAGGAACTTAAAGTTGTTTGCCCTCTCAACCCTAGATTCACTGATGTCAATAGGGGTTAGCCTGTCTCCATTCCTCCTGTACTCCACAACCAGCTCCTTTGTTTTTGCGTCACCTCAGATGGTTGAGGAAGTTTGGCATGAGTCCCCAAATCCTAAGGACTCTCTACAGGGGCAGAATTGAGAGCATCCTGACTGGCTGCATCACTGCCTGGTATGGGACCTGTACTTCCCTCAGTCGTAGGAGAGGGGTGCGGACAGCCTAGCACATCTGTAGGAAGTGCCTGTGTGAATTGAATTTACCACATCAAGCTCAAATAGGTCACCAAGAAGGTAAGGCAGATAATGAGTATACATCACAGAGAGCAGTACAGTGGCAGCATTACCTCTAAAGGCACATAAAATACTTCCTTTCTGTGTTTGAGCTCTTTTGCTTTTTGCCATTGTATTTTATTTGCAAACATTTGTTGCTATATGTCGTAATGTACAAAGGCCAGTACTATTGTGTCAGGAATACTTCTGACAGCAAATAGAATTAACACAAAACAGCCCTCAGCAAATTCAATATACATAAAATAAAAATGTATAGTGTGTTAAAACAGATATGTAAATGTTCTGACAGTGACAATGAATGATATCCTACTAAAAGGTAATTCACTTGTTCTTTCCATGACACTGACTAACTTTTCCTATATGTTTGTGGTCAACAATAGGTTTGCTTTGATATGATACTTATTAGCTTTTTAGCAATGATTTAGTGTATGCAAATGAACTCTTACTTCCTGTGTGTTCCTTAAATGGCTGAACTTTTGAAAGTTAATGAGACAATTATGGTAAACTTATGGAGCTAATTCAGTGGCTGTTGTAAATGATTGATGTTGCATTGCCTTCTTAAGCTATTACTCACAATGATGAAAAACTGGTGTGTTCATATTACAGACAACCAATCTACTTTGCATGTGTGTAGTTAACCCCAACCTCATTTACTTCTGTTGCATTTAGTCACAGAATCAAACCACACAAAAGAAGGCCATTCAACTCATTTAGCCCATGAGGACTATTAAGAATTATCCAACAAGACTTGTTCCTTTGACCCTTTTCCCAGACACTAAAACATCAAGCAAATCTATTGATAGTAAACTTGCTTTCACCAACACACAACTTGGAAAGCACCACTACTTTGATCAACATTGCCCCAGCTGTCTACCCACAAGTTTCAAGTTCCTGCATGTCAACATCCCTGAAGATCTATCCTGGGCCTAATATATTGATGCAATTATAAAGAAGGCACAACAGCGACTAAAATTTCATTAGGTGTTTAAGGAGAATTGGTACATCACCAATAATCTAGAAGATTATAAGGCTAGCAAATTTCTACAGATATACCGTGGAGATGATTCTAACTGGTTGCATCACCATCTGATATGGAGAGGCCATTGCGCATGATCAGAAAAAGCTGCAGAAAGTTGTAAGCACAACCAGCTTCATCATGGGCACTAGCCTCCCCACCATCGAGGACACCTTTCAAAAAATGATAGCTCAAAAAGGTGGCATCCATCATTAAGGACGCCCATTATCCAAGACATGCCCTCTTTTCATTGCGGAGGTAAAGGAGCCTGAAGACACACACTCCAACAGCTTGTACCCTTCCACCATCAGACTTCTGAATGGACAATGGATCCATGAACAATACCTCACAATTTCCCCCCCTCTTTTTTTGCCTACTAACTTAATTGATTGGTCCTATTCTCTGACATCTTATCCTCTTGCTCTTCACATACTTGTAGAATGCCCTGGGGTTTTCCTTAATCCTGTCCACCAAGGCCTTTTCATGGCCCCTTCTGGCTCCCCTAATTTCATTTTAAGCTCCTTCCTGCTAGCCTTATAATCTTCTAGATCTCTTTCATTGCCTAGTTTTTTTTAAACCTTTTGTAAGTTTTTCTTTTCTTCTTGGCTAGATTTACAACAGCCTTTGTACACCATGGTTCCTGTACTCTGCCATCCTTTCCCTGTCTCATTGGAATGTACCTATGCAGAACTCCATGCAAACATCCCCTGAACATTTGCTACATTTCTGCCATATGTTTCCCTGAGAACATCTGTTCCCAATTTATGCCTCCAAGTTCCTACCTGATAGCCTCATATTTCCTCTTACTCAATGAAATGCTTTCCTAACTTGTCTGTTTCTATCCCTCTTCCAATGCTATGGTAAAGGAGATAGAACTGTATATATACATTTTATTGTAATTTATGGTTTTTTATTATTATATATTGTAATGTACTGCTGCCACAAAACAGGAATTTTCATGACATATGCCAGTGATATTAAACTTCAGTCTGATTTAAGTTCAAATTTAAATGTTACTGAACCATACATGATTGCCCATCAATCAGCCAAATGAAAGAGAATTCTTCCAGGTTCAAGGTGCCTAACGCAGCACCAACAATAAGCATACGGCACATATAAGATAGCAGGAAACATACAGTCACATACAGTTAAAATATCATACTATAGCCCAAATCCCTGAGTCCATGAGCAAGCCCACAGCAGTCTGCAGTCGAAAGCAATCCAGCTCGTCTCCCAGCGAGTGAACACTGGAAAGCAGCACTGACACCAACATGAACATTGCATCACACTGCCTCTGGAACCGACTCCGACGCCTAGTTCTCACTACAACTGAGGCCACGCAGTTCCCCTACCATCGGTCCCACCAATGAACCAGACTTGCAGCATTCCACGTTACCGATGTCCAACAGTATCTTGTGATCACAAGAAAAGCGTCCAAAGCGGTCAGTCGCTGCCAGACTGCATACCGCCTCTGTGCACCAACTCCAGATCCTCCATCTCGTCTGCCAATGAGCAAACTCACTGATGGGGTAGACCTGCAGTATTTGAAGTTCCCAATATCCTGCAATATCTTGTGATCGTAAAAAGACATTTAGAAAAGACACTAACACCCTTGAGGCCACTGCATACGAGCACACCACTATCTTATTGGATAATGCCACATCAAATCTTAAATAAATGTACCTGTGTATGTATACATTTAGCATCCTTAGCACTTCTGAATCTGACTTCTGACTTTGACTTCCCTACTGGTTATAAAATGTTCATGCAGAGCAGCCACAGGCCTGCAAAATGTTGGTACCAGTATTCAGATGACACAATTTATCACAGGAACATTTATTTAAGATTTCTGTGGCATTATCCAGTAAGGTGGCTACACATTTGGACACAGGCCTCTACAGGTGTCTTTGTCTTTTCTAAACATCATTTTTACGATTGCATGATACCACCGGACATTAAGAACTTCAAGTACAACAGGTCTGCCCCATCATTGTGTATCCAGAAATTCATTTTCATTCATGATACTGTTAGAAATTCTGACAACCATCTGCAATTCATTGATTAATTACATGGCTAATTTGGTACTTAGAACAATTCTGGGGTCTCTACAATAGCAAGGTCTAGAAACACTGCAGCCAGATTTACCAGGTTCATGCCTAGACTCCAAAGGTTAAATTAGAAGGTAAACCCACACAAGCTAAGCCATGGTCCCTTAAATTTAGGAGATTGATTACTCTTTTGATCTAGTTTTCAAAATCATGAGGAATCTATAAGGGTAAAGAGAGCAACTATTTCCTCTGGCCATGCAGACTATTGAGGGGAACAAATTGTATCATAAGTATTTCTATCACAAAAACTAAATTTGTTCCTTTTTTTCCCACAATTTCTACAAAATGTTTGAGTAATATAAACTTTGAACAAAATCACTGATAAACACAGTCTAGACTACAGTAGCATTTCTGGATTTATAATGACCTGAAATACAAGAAGAATAGGTTTGTATAAGCAAATAGATAGCAGCAGCTATTAGCATCAGTTGCAAGTACAAAAGTTTCTAGTTTAGTAACTCCAAAGGTAACAGCAAATCTTACTTTTGCAGAGATTTGTGACCAGCTGTCAGGTAGCGATTTCACTACCACTGTGTTGGGAATTAAACCTGTGAAATAATTCCACTTTTGGTTTTCAATAGAACGCCACATGGACTTTGATTCTCACAAAATTAATTCTCTGCTGAAGTAGAATAGTGCGGAGAATTTTTGGTGTAAAATGTTCTCTCTGCATATCAACTACACGTCAACAATTTCAAATGGGAGAATTCACTATTATTCTGTCCTGTTGCAATTAATGTGTGAGCAAAATCAATTTGGCAAAAAAACACTAAATATTCTCTTTGAATACCTAGATATAGGAATGGAAGACCCCTGTATTTATGATGGCTGGCACAAGGAACTATAAAGATAGCTCAGATAACAGTTCTGCTTCATTATAAACAAGTTAACACCATAAGACAGAGGAGCAGAATTAGGCTATTTGGTCCATCAAGTCTGCTCTGCCATTCAATCACAGCTGATTTAATATCCCTCTTAACCCCATTCTCCTGCCTTCTCCCGGTAACCTTTGATGCCCTTATTAAACAAAAACCCATCAAGCTCCACTTCCAGACCCAAGGACATGGTGCCCACAAACACCTGTGGCAATGAATTCCATAGATTCACCACCATCTGGTTAAATAAATTCCTCCTCATCTCTGTTCTATTCTGAGGCTGTGCCCTTTGGTCCTAGACTCACCCACTATAGGAAACATCCTCTCCAAGTCCGCTCTATCTGTGCCTTTCAGTATTTGATAGGTTTCAATGAGATCCTCCCTCATTCTTCTAAACTCAGAACTTAGTACAAGCCCAGAGCTATCAAACACTCCTCATATGTTAACACTTTCACTCCCAGGATCATTCTCGTGAAAATCCTCTGGACCCTCAGGAATGACAGCACATCCTTTCTTAGATAAGGGGCTTCAAAATTGCCGATGATACTCGAAGTGTGGTCTGAACAATATCTTATAAAGTCTCAGCATTACATTCTTACTTTTATAATTTAGTCCTCTCAAAATAAATATTGTCATTGCATTTGCCTTCCTTACCACCGGCTCAACTTGCATGAGAGCTGCCAATCCTTCTAAGTTTACTCCCAGCTTTGAAAATTGTATTCTTTATTCTTTTATTCTTTCTACCAAAGTACATGACTATACACTTCTCTATGCTATACTGTATTTCCACTTATTTGCCCATTCTCCTAACCTGTGCAAGTCCTTCTGCAGACTCTCTGCTTCCTCTACACTATCTGCACTTCCACTTATCTTTGTATCATCCATAAACTTGACTACAAAGCCATCAACTTCTTCATCCAAATTATTGACATACAACATGAAAAGAAGCATTTCTGACTTCTACGGAATACCACTAGTCACCAGCAGCCAACCAGAAAAGGCCCCTTCTATTCTCACTTTTTTGCCTCCTACCAGTCAACCAATCTTGTATCCACGCTAGTATCTTTCCTGTAATGCCATGGGCTCTTATCTTGTTTAGCAGCCTCATATGTGGTACCTGTCAAAGGTCTTCTGAAATCCATGTAAGCAATATCCACTGACTCTCCCTTGTCTATCCTGTCTGTTATGTCCTCAAGGAATTCCAAAAAGATTTTTCAGGCAAGATTTCCCCTTAAGCAAACCATGCTAATCTCAACCTATTTTATCATGTGCCTCAAAGTACCCCGAATCTTCATTCTTAATAATAGATCCAACATCTTGCAAGATGGTGAAGTCAGGCCTATAATTTGTTGTCTTTTGCCTCTCTTCCTTCTTAAAGGGTGGAGTGACATTTGTGATCTTGCATTCTTCCGGAACTATTCCAAAATTAGTGATTCTTGAAAAATCACTTCTCATGCTTCTACAATCATTTCAGCCACTGCAACTCTTTCAGAACCCTGGGGTATAGTCCATCTGGTCCAGGTGACTTAACCTTCAGACCTTTCAACTTCTCAAGCACCTTCTCTTTAGGGATAGCAACTACACTCATACTCAAATTTCTGGTATATTGCTGGTGTCATCCACAGTGAAATTTGACACAAAATACTTACTGAATTCATCCATCCTTTCTTTGTCCATCATCATCTCCAACTTCATTTTCAAATGGTCCAATATCCACTCTCACCTCTCTTTTTATTGTTTGTAAATCAGCCATGACTGAATTGCAGACCAGATCACTGTGTTGAATGACCTAAATCTGCTCCTATGTCTTAAGGTATTTGTATATCTGAAAAAAGTTTATTATACTATTGGCTAATCTGTTAGTGATATCAAGTTTGGAATAAAAACAGGAAATGTGATTTGATTTCAAATATTTATGGCATTAGCATTATTTAAATTTTATGTTATTCCATATAATTTCTATCAACTTTGTTACAATACTTCAAATTCTGAAGTAAATCCTATGGTATGCGTGGATGGCCAACAGGTCTCACTCATGCAACTAAGCATATCTTTTGTACAAGACAAACTGTAAATGATCAACAGGAAACTGTAATGTGAATGGAACAATTGGCTCCCTTGGGCCTCAATCAATGATGTGAAATTGTCTCGCATGTGAATGAAAGTAATGGATGAGTCTGAGGCAAATCCAAATGTATTGTTAACTGCTGTGCACAATGTGACATTCAGCAAATCTTTATACACGGATTCTCCACAAGACCCTGTCAGGAGCCAGTTAACACTTCACACCCCATTTGCTGTGTAAATGGATGTCAACTGTGCTTCTGAAAAAAACAGGAAAACTGCAATTTATACTAACAGAACCAGTGCTAGTGTGGAACTTATAAAATCAAGATAGAAAACAATTACATACTTTACACATATTTTTGTTTCAGTATTATTTGGTGTTAACAATAATGTGTAGGGAATGGTATTGAGTTATATTTCCTGCTCCAATTTTGGGGCAAATGTATGCACTCACAGAACAACAAATTTGCCGTTGTAGAATTCTAATTGCACTTATGCCATTGGGAAGGACAAGAGGTGTGAAACTGCTTCCTCCAGTACACAATGTTTTTACCTTGTATTACTTCACACTCAATTAAACTACGAATTCCAACACATTTGACAATTTCACATCTCACATAGAATGAACGGATCACAATTTAAAATATCCACCTAAATTGTAATGAGAAAATAAGATTGTTGCATTTCATTGTATTCACAATTCAACAACTGATGGAAGGTATTGTTCCTGTCCATGTTAAAGAATTACTCATTTAATTAAAGTGAGTTATTGATGATTATTGGAGTTACATAATATATGAACAACTTGTGACTGCAGATGCTGGAATCTGGTGCAATTCAGTAGATCAGGTGGCATCAGAAGAGGCAAAGGGATAGTTGATGTTTCAGGTTGTGACTCCGTAACAGGATGAAGAATATAATGTATTATTATATTCATAGGGATGTGAGGGAAGGGTCAAACACGGGCTAGAGGGTGATAGGTGAAGTCAGGTAGGGGAATGATATAGACATATGGAGCCAGGTGGGGGAGAGCTAGAGTGGCATTCGGATACTGACGTTGGTCAGTGATAGCTGGGAAATGAATGACAATGAGATAAAGTGGGCATATGGGGTGAGGTGGGAGAGGGGAGACGAGGGGAGAAGAAACCCAAGTGGATGATGAGCAGATGGAAATGGGGAAGATGAACAGTGGGAAACCTAAATCGGAAAAACACAGAAAGGGATGGAACAACTTGGAAGTGGAAAATTCTATGTTCTTACCATTGAGCTGTAAGCTACCAAAGAAGGAGACCATATGAACAGTACCAAATGTAATAGATAAGGTTGGAGAAGTTGCACATAAATCTCTGCTTCCCCAGAAGTGCTGTTTAGGTCCCTCAGATGTGGAGAGGAAGGTGGTATAGGGATAAGTATTGCACTTTCTATGGTTACAGGGGAGAAAAAGTCAGGGAATGGAGAAGGGTAGGTAAGGAAGGATGAGGACCAGGGAGCAAACTACTGTCAACCTGAAGTAAACAGAGATTTATAGAAATACTCAACAGGTCAGACAGCACCTGGGGAGATAAAATAGAGATAATATTTCTGTTTTCCAACCTGGAATAACTTGGTTTTAAAGGAAGTACCAAGGCAGGGAGAGTGAGGAGGAAGGGAAAGAACAAAAGGGAAGGTGTATGAAGGATTGTGCATGATGATAAGAGTTAACTAAATGACAATGGCGATGGAAATACTTGTGCAAAGCAAACAGAGATAGGCTGGAGCAGATGTGTATCAGGGCCAGCAGCAGCTGTCCAAAATATGGGATGTAATTTCGGTCTGTAGCACTGAATGCTTCTAAAGCGTACTGTATTTCATTGAAACTGTGGAAAGTCAAGGACAAAGAGGTTAACTTGGGAGAGGGTGGAAAATTCAAATGGCAAGAGATCTGGACAACTAGTCAAGCTTATAGACTGAGAAGAATTAAATTATACAATGGAACTTGTTTTATGTTTTCATATATATCCAAATAATCTGCACATTCAAATATACACTACTTTTGAATTGCTTGTGAAGCAAACTACAGTCGGCCCTCCTTATCCGCGGGTTCTGCATGTGCGGATTCAACCAACCACAGATCGGGAAAACCCGGAAGTTCTCTCTCCAGCACTCATTGTTCAAGCATGTATGGACTATTTTTTTTCTTGTATTTATTGCCTAAACAATACAGTATACCAACTATTTACATAGCATTTACATTGTATTAGGTATTATAAGTAATCTAGAGATGATTTAAAAGTACAGGCTGTCCCCGGGTTATGAATGAGTTCTGTTCCTGAGCCCGTCTTTAAAACGGATTTGAAGTCGGAACAGGTACATCTGGTATTATTTAGCATCAGTTAGTCAAACATCTGTCTTAGTATATAGTATATATTTTACCTTTCTATGCATATAAAACACTCAAGAAATGTAAGTATTTCAATAATCAAACCACTACGTTGCTTAGTAATATTGTAGCTTTCATCAGGGCAGGGCCTTTCACATTATCCATTAAAATTGTTCCGATCATTGACCGACGTAGCCTAACGCTTTTCCAATGACCAATGGCGTTTCACCTCTTTCCGATCACTTTATTATTTCCACTTTATTTTCAATTGTGAGCGTGATTATTTTCGTGAACAGAAACACTGCGGATTCGGAGCCCACCGCTGGGTCCTAAGGTCTGAGGTTCAGCTGGGTCCTAAAGACCACTGCACTGAGACAGATTAAATAAGGTCTGAGGTTCGGCTGGGTCCTAAGGTCCACCGTGGCATTAATACAGGTTAAATAAGGTCTGAGGTTCAGCTGGGTCCTAAGGTCCACCGCACTGAGACAGATTAAATAAGGTCTGCGGTTCAGCTGGGTCCTAAGGTCCACCGTGGCATTAATACAGGTTAAATAAGGTCTGAGGTTCAGCTGGGTCCTAAGGTCCACCGCACTGAGACAGATTAAATAAGGTCTGCGGTTCAGCTGGGTCCTAAGATCATCTGCACTGAGACAGATTAAATAAAGTCTGAGGTTCAGCTGGGTCCTAAGGTCCACTGCATTGAGACAGGTTAAATAAGGGAATTGAGCATCCGCAATTTTTGGTATCCGTGGGGGGTTCTGGAACCAATCCCCCTAAGGAGGGCCGACTGTATGAGGTATCAGCCTGGCTCAGGTGGTAGCACACACAGAATGTTATGCATTTAGGTACCTCTAAGACTTGAACACAGAATCTCAGTTGACCCTTTTTTTCAGTATTGAAAGGCTGCTACTTTCCTGGAGGCATCATATTTTGAATCAGAGTAACACGCACAAAATGCTGAAGTAAAATAGATGAAACCAGGTGGTTGGGGAGGGCAGATGGTGAAGTGAGAAGCTGGGTATTGATCGGTGGAAAAGGTAAAGGGCTGAAGAAGAGAGAATCCATTAGGAGAGGAGATGGACCATGGGAGAAAGGGGAGGTGATAGGTGAGAAAGGAAGAGGTTAGAGGCTTCACCTATCACATTCTAGCTTGTACTCATTCTCCTCCCTCCCTCCATTTTATTCTGGCATCTTCCTCCTTCCTTTCCCATCTTCATGAAGGATCTTGATCCAAAATGGCGATGTTTACTTATTTTCATAGACGCTTACTGATCTGCTGAGTTCCTCCAGCATTTTGTGTGTGTTCCTCTGGATTTCCAGTATCTGAAGCATCTCTCGTGTTTCTCAATAAGATATTAAACTGATGCCCCAACTCCCTTCTCATGAACATAGAAGATCCTGTGACATTTGTGTTAGCAATGGTGACCTGCCAAGATTTAGCCCTCAGTCAACTCCTCACCAACAAGCAAATTGGCTGACCATGCTTCAAAGGTAAATATACAGTATAAGGCAGTAAAATCCTTTGTAACAAACTTGAAAACATAAAGGACACTTTATAAACACAGCCTCATTTTTGTCTTAAATTCTGCAACTTAGTACATTAAGATAACCAACACCAAGAACATTTAAATCGGAGCTTTGTAATACAGAAGTGTGCTCAACTGCCTGTTTCTATTATATAGATGCCTCACATTTTCTCTCTCCTAAGCACTTTTTAAAAATATCCTAGTATGAAATCAGTTATCTATCCTTTTCTATTCATTATTCTTCTGGTTTGGAGGTTAGATTTTAGAACCCAACCCCAGCCTATTAGCAAGTTTGAAGTTGCTCCTCTTAAAGACTACTGGAAGACGGAAGAAACGACTTCCTGTAGATGTAGTTATTAATCTGTTATGAAAGGTTAACAAAGTAATTCCCGTTATTTTGCAGAGTAACAGTATACAAGGGAACTTTATAGATCTTTTGATAAGAAAAAATAAGCCAGAAGCCAAATTCATCAGTAACTTAATTCAGTGCTGGGATTTTTTTTGGAGAATGTCTGGGTATACTTAATATTTCAATTGCACTATTTCCTTTAATAGTTATTGTGTGACATTATGTGGAAGTCAAAACAGCCAAATTTATGAGTTCCATTTTATCAAAAATCAACAGGAAGCAAACGTTGTAGAGAACACAATACTTATGTGAAACTGTTTCAGAAATTCAGTCTACACCATATTTCTGGAAAGCTGTTTTCTGTGGTTGTACTTCTCGGCTATAAGCAAAACCTTTTTCCTTGTTTCTTGCAGAAAGTTTGGAGGGGCGTTGAGGGAATTTTGATACAAATCATCAATTGTTTGATTTCTTTAATTCACTACTTACGTGGGAAGACAGCTGATTTTAAAAAAGTCTGAATTTCATTCCCAGAATGAGAGATGGACAGCCTTCTGTAGAGTTATACTTGATTCACTTTAAATACAGAGCCAAAGGTTCAGTTATCAGCTAAACAGTTCCACTGTCTCAAAAATAAAACTGTTTTGTTCTATTAATCAAAATAATGTGTACCTCAAGTAGTAATTACTAGCTGTATTCTAGCCACATCTAGTGACTGCCGCAATCCAGCTAATAAAAGATATTAATGGTTGCTTGAAGAGCCACACTTGCAGGACATGCTGCCAAGTGGAGTTTAATATAATTGCATTGGTTTGAATTTTCACAGTAAATTACATAGAGGATGGAAGATAATTGAAATGTTTTGTAAATACGCAGACTTATATTGTTATACTGTTTGTCCTGCTAGAAGAAAAGCTTAAAGACAATTTTACCAACTTAAACTGTTATTTTGCTACTCAAATATGATTCAAGCAGAAAAATTCTGATGTCCACATATGCTATAGAAATAACCTACTTAATTCTAGCTACAGCCCTGTAATTGTATCGCTGCTTGGTGATTTTAAGTATGGGGCAAACAATTAGGATTCTAAATATAGCATAGATCATGAATTCTTCTTGTATGTTATAGGTCAAAGTTCACTTTATTGAATTGCCAAATACGTCTTTTACAACTCGCTCACCCTGGGAGTCCACAGAGCCAAGTGAGTTTGGCATGGTCCTCAACTGCTCTAAACCAGTTTCATCTGTCTCTATTAAATGTCTCTGCTGGCTAATATGGTATAAATTTTTGGAAATGACACTGAGATTAATGGTAGGAAGCTGCTTCTAGTTGGCGATCTCACAAAGATACAAATTGTAAAAGTGTAACTGATGGAAATGAGACAAAAATATTCTGATGTTGAAGAGTACAATATCATGGGATTGAAACTGACCCACAAGAGTTGGACAACACAACAAGCCCCTAATCTTGCATCTATCTGTGCTCTACAGGATATCAGGAAAACTGGTACTGTAAATGGTTGCTTGAAATGGGATGATATCCATGACGACCACATAAACATTAAAGACAATAATTCAATTTGACTTGAAAGTTTGTAAAGTGAGTTCTCACATCTCACAGTGAGTAGACTTAAATGTTCACATAAAAGGGCAATAACTGCTCCACTTATTGTGTCATTTCATCCTCTTACCTGCCTGATTGGTTTTGACAGTGACTGAGACAGACTGGTCATGATTTGGATTCTGTCTTGTGACTCCATTTACAGCAAAAACTTCGAAGGTGTAGTTAGTGTGAGCTTGAAGATCAGTGATGGAGACCTTGGTATTTTTCAAGCCTGTTTGCTGGGGGATGAAATGAATCCCACTCCCACATGGCCGGCAGCGGCTAAGATCACTGGTGCACTTCTTACAGACAACGTTGTACGTAACGTCGTGCCTGCCTCCGTTGTTCTGAGGGGGACTCCACTCCAGGATGACTGATGTCTCATTAATGTTTGAAATCAGGTTCAGTGGAGCAGAGGGTGGTCCTAGTTAGAAAGGAGAAATCCAGTGAAAGACAACTTCATTGTGCTGAAAAAATTGAGTACAATGTTCAATCTACTTAATCCTTTCTAAGACATCTTTAGGGCATTTAATGAAAACAAATCACTATCAAAATAATTTAAAAGATAGACATGAACCTTTTTTTGAAACCATCTTGGCTGCTATACTTCCTTCCAGTTCATTCATATTAACTCAGTTATCTAGGATTACTGATGTTTTATATAATAGCCATGGGCAAAAAAACAGGCCTTGAATGTAATCTGCTTCACCGGCATCAGCACTAACCGCTGATTTTCTATTTTGAAGATTTTTTGCAGAAATTATATTTCTGTTGTACATGTCTTGTAGTATCACACACAATAAATTACTTCTTACATATTGAGGTCAAAGTTGATTTCATAGCATCCTGCACATTTATCTTGGTTCAGATGTAACAACGGATTGCCATTAGTAAACTCCATGCCTTTTTGATAGTAAGCAATAAACTTTCAAGATATTCAATACACCAGTTCAAGAATCACTTTTCAAAACATCAATTAAATGATCACACGGTTAATTACTTACAAGGAAATGGCTCTGATGGATTAGAAGCCCATTGTGTGCAATGGACTTCTGGGAGTGGATCATAACAACTCTGTGCTCATCTGAGAAAATGGCCCACATCGAACAAGAGTTGCTTGCAAGCAAAAGTCAATAATTATTATGTGGGGCAGGGCTCGATGTTCATGTCTCTAAACAGGGAACCAGTGAGGCATAAAACCATGCAGTAGATGCTAGCAAGTGCTGAGGAGCAGTATACTAAAGAGAGACATGGTTACACAACAAAATGGAAGTATGAAGCATGAAGGGCATTTTGCTTTCTCAGAGAGAGGCAACCATTTCCTTTCTAAATTAGCTAGAATAGTGTTCATTGCACAGTTACAAGTGCCTCATTATTAATTTGATATAGTTTTAAAATATGTAGCAAATAAATCCTCTCTTTAGTTTTCTTCCATTGTTGGATGGTGTTAGATTAAGGAAATTACATTTCCTAAGAAAACTAGTCAGATTCTTTACTAAGCCCGTGAAATAGTACAGTTACATTCAAAACAACTTTGAAACACCATAACCAAGTCTCATTAGAAAACAGAAACCTGTCGGAATGGAATCATGCAGTTAGACTGAGCATTTATTTGGAAAGGAAATACATACAGTGCAGCGATGAAGTAAAAGTTAGAATCCTAATTAGCTTGATTTTCTAGGGCTAATTTTGCTCTTGATGAGAATACAGTTAATTTCTCGGTGCATAATTACACTGCATCCCATTATTCAAATCTCACATTGGTGGTAAAAGGTTACATGGAATGGGTAGGCAAGTAGAATTGAGGCCATAATCTCATTGAATGGCAGAGCTTGTTCAAAGTGTCAAGATTTAACTTCTGCCCATAGCTCATATGTTTACATGAAAACATGTCCTTTTAGGTAATATAATGTTTAACACTTTATTTACTGGGGAATAATGAGTGCTGAAGCTGTGCAATTTGTTTGCTCAGAATCATAATGCATTGGGAAAGATGGCATGAATATCAATTTCTCTAACTTCCTGTTATTTCTGTCCCTCCTCCTTCCACTCCCCTCTTAACTTTATCATCTGCCTATCACCTCACCCAAGGGCCCCTCCTCCTTCCATTTCTCCCATGGGCCACTCTCCTCTCTTATCAGATTCCATCTTCTTCAGCCCTTTACCTTTTCAACCTATCACCTCCAAACTTCTCACTTCACCCCCTCCAACCTGGCTTCACCTTCCGCCTCGAACTCTTTGCTCTTCCCCCCACCTTTTATTCTGGCTTCTTGCTCCTTCCTTTCCAGCCCTGCTGAAGGGTCCCGGCCCGAAACGTCCATAGATGCTGCTTGCCCTGCTGAATTCCTCCAGCATTCGGCATTAACCCTGTATTGCACATCAGTCAGAAAGGGCTCAGTGCCTCAAGGATCAAATCATCAGAGAGCAAGCTGACGGATGGTAGACGTTTCAGTGAGGTGGTTGGGTTCTACTTCTGGTGGTAGTGTTCGAGCTGCAGGTCAGGTGGGGTGGGAAGTTGAATTCTAGTTGTGGTGGTGTTGGAGTGGGGTCACAATCCAAGCCATTTTACTTTAGAATCCAAGAAAGACCTCATCAAGAAGTAACTTTTAACTAAAAGGGCACCCAACTGCTGCCGTTTGCAAGTATCAAGCAGAAAATTGTGTTGGCAGATCCCCTTTAAATGTTGTTGAATTACATCTTTTGAGTGCTATGTGCACAAGTGAATTTCCCAGAAGGGTTATTCAAAGATATACCCCATGCTGTTGATCAACACTGCATGATATGTATGTTTAGTGTTGTGTGTCCATTAAAATCCTATTGTGAATTTGAATGTTACGTTACGATGTAGAATAGCTAGACCCTGGTTCCATATTAAAGATTAAAGATCAGTGAGAATAATGTGACTTTATTACTGGTATCAGATTTCATTGGGAAAGAAGGAAAGGTGATCAAAATGGAATGCTTTTATAAGGACACATTGCCTTCTTGCATTGGTGCTTTCAAACCTAAACACAAAGCAAGACAAACAGAAAAAAATCTCTTCTTGCAGCAGCAATGTGCTGGAGGAACTCAGCGGGTCGTGCTGCATCTGTGGGAGGAATGAGATTGTTGACATTTCTGGTGGAATTCCTGCATTAGGATTGAGGAGGGAGACAAAATGGCCAGTATAAAGCAGTGAAGGGGAATGAAGTAAAAGGATTCCAAAGGAATTGGTGGATTAAGGAGGGGTGTAGGATAAGACCATAAGATCATAAGACATAGGAGCAGAATTGTCGACGTTTTGGGCCGAGACCCTTCGTCAGGACTAACTGAGAGGAAAGATAGTAAGAGATTTGAAAGTGGGGGGGGGGGGGGAAAGGGGGAAATGAGAAATGATAGGAGAAGACCAGAGGGGGTGGGGTGAAGCTAAGAGCTGGAAAGGTGATTGGCGAAAGTGATACAGAGCTGGAGAAGGGAAAGGATTATGGGACAGGAGGCCTCAGGAGAAAGAAAGGAGGGGTGGGGTAAGCACCAGAGGGAGATGACGAACAGGCAAACAACTGAGTATGTCAGGGATGGGGTAAGAAGGGGAGGAGGGACATTAACGGAAGTTAGAGAAGTCAATGTTTATGCCATCAGGAGGAACATCACTACATCGACGACTGCATTGGCGCTGCCTCCTGCACGCATGCTGAGCTCGTCGACTTCATTAACTTTGCCTCCAATTTTCACCCTGCCCTCAAATTTACCTGGTCCATTTCCGACACCTCCATCCCCTTTCTTGATCTTTCTGTCTCCATCTCTGGAGATGGCTTATCTACTGATATCTACTTTAAGCCTATAAGTAGACTCTCACAGCTACCTGGACTATTCCTCTTCCCACCCTGTCTCTTGCAAAAATGCTATCCCCTTCTCACAATTCCTCCGTCTCCGCCGCATCTGCTCTCAGGATGAGGCTTTTCATTCCAGGACGAAGGAGATGTCTTCCTTTTTTAAACAAAGGGGCTTCCCTTCTTCCACCATCAACTCTGCTCTCAAACGCATCTCACCCATTTCCCACACTCCTGCCCTCACCCCATCCGCCCACCACCCCACTCGGGATAGGGTTCCCCTTGTCCTCACCTACCACCCCACCAGCCTGCAAGTCCAACGTATAATTCTCCGTAATTTCCGCCACCTCCAACGGGATCCCACTACCAAGCACATTTTTTCTGCTTTCCGCAGGGATCGCTCCCTACGCGACTCCCTTGTCCACTCGTCCCCCCCATCCCTTCCCACCGATCTCCCTCCTGGCACTTATCCTTGTAAGCAGAACAAGTGCTACACCTGCCCTTACAGTTCCTCCCCCACCACCATTCAGGGCCCCAGACAGTCCTTCCAGGTGAGGCGACACTTCACCTGTGAGTCGGCTGGTGTGCTATACTGCGTCCGGTGCTCCCGGTGTGGCCTTTTATATATTGGTGAGACCCGATGCAGACTGGGAGACCGTTTCGCTGAACACCTATGCTCGGTCCGCCAGAGAAAGCAGGATCTCCCAGTGGCCACGCATTTTAATTCCATGTCCCATTCCCATTGGGATATGTCTATCCATGGCCTCCTCTACTGTCAAAATGAATCCAAACTCAGGTTGGAGGAACAACACCTTATATACCAGCTGGGTAGCCTCCAACCTGACGGCATGAACATTGACTTCTCTCACTTCCGTTAATGCCCCTGCTCCCCTTCTTACCCCATCCCTGACATACTCAGTTGTTTGCCTGTTCTCCATCTCCCTCTGGTGCTTCCCCCCACCATTCTTTCTCCCGAGGCCTCCCGTCCCATGATCCTTTCCCTTCTCCAGCTCTGTATCACTTTCGACAATCACCTTTCCAGCTCTTAGTTTCATCCTATCATTTTGCATTTCCCCCTCCCCCACTACTTTCAAATCTCTTACTATCTTTCCTTTCAGTTAGTCCTGACAAAGGGTCTCGGCCCGAAACTTCAACAGTGCTTCTCCTTATAGATGCTGCCTGGCCTGCTGTGTTCCACCAGCATTTTGTGTGTGTTGTTTGAATTTCCAGCATCTGCAGATTTCCTTGTAGGAGCAGAATTAGTCATTTGGCTCATCTGCTCCACCATCCACCTGGATGATTTATTAACCCTCGCAACTCCATTCTCCTGTCTTCTCTCCATAACTTTTAACACTCTGACTAATCACAACCTCTCGAACTCTGCTTTAAATACACTCCATAATTTGGCTTTCACAGCTGTCTGTGGCAACGAATACTACAGATTCACCACCCCTGGCTAAAGAAATTCCTTCTAACCTCTGCTCTAAATGGACAGCTCTCTATTCTGAGTCTGTGTCTTCTGGTCCTCGACTCACTCACTATAGGAAACACCCTCTCCACATCCACTCTGTCTAGGCCTTTCAATATTCAATAGGTTTCAATGAGATTTCCCCTCATCCTTCTAAATTCCAATAAGTACAGGCCTGGAGCCATCAAACACTCCTCATATGTTAACCCTTTCACTCCCAGAATTATTCTCGTGAATCTTCTCTGGACACTCTCCAATGCCAGCACATCTTTTCTTAGAAAAGGGGCCCAAAATTTATGATTGGTCAAGGCATGAAGCGATATGGAGAGAAGGTGGGAGATTGGGACTGAGAGGAAAACTGGATCAGCCATGATGAAATGCGGCAGCAGACATGATGGCCAATTGGCCTAATTCTGCTCCTATATTTTATGGTCTTAAAATTGCTCACAATACTCCACCAATCCCTGATAAAGCTTCAGCATTACATTCTTGCTCTTACGTTCTGGTCATCTCACAAATGAATGCCAACACTGCATTTGCAAGATGACAGGCAGCAAATGGGAGGTAAGCAGGAGTGGAACTGGAAGATAGTGACAAGTGAAAGATAGATGGAGGCAGACAAGAGAAGAACGGAAAAAGATAAATAAAAACAAATGGAGCTCAGTGGAGGAGAGGAGTGTGAAGATATGAGACAGCTGCTGGGAAAATGTACAAAGCAGTACCAGTGCTACATTCAGCTAATTACTGTAAGGAGGTGAAAATGGTAACGACAGTTAGAAGAAGATGCGGAATGGAGGGGGAGAGGTGGAGCCAGCGTGTGGAGTGGGTGGATGACCACATTGGGAGCACCAAATGCAATAGACAAGGTTGAAGGAGATGCATGTGAACCTTTGCCTCATCTCACCCAGAAGGACTGTTTAGTACCCCCAATATTGTTGAGGGAGGAGGCGCAAGGGCAAGAGTTCATCTACAGTGAGGGCAAGTGAGGGATGGATGTTGATGGGTAAGCAGTCCAAGTAATGTCAATCTGCCAGACCACATTGCCCTGGTCTGTGGGTTTCATGACCAGGTTGTGATGATTGCAAAATGAACGGAGGGCTGTGCATTTTGAGAAGGTGAGGTTGGAGTGGATGAGGGGAAAGGAAAAGTTGAGATAGTTGTTGTCATGGCAGCAACTGGAGTCACTCCTTGCAGGCAGCAACAACTTGGGATTATGATCTCCAATGCACTATTTCATCGCATGCTTCATTCTCATTTTAAGTGGTCTAATGAATGTGTTTAGAAGACTAAACATAAATTTAGCAAAAATACATTAGCTTGTGTCATATAAATAGTACACAGTGGAACTAAAACCGCTCTGATTTATTTTGGATGAATAGGGATATTGTTTGAAATGTTATCTTCCAGGAATCAATCCAATTTTAATGTGGTATAATATGCTTTAAAATAATGCTTTATTGGGCTCCAGATGGCTTAATGGGGAAAATTTGCATTTATATAGTGCCTTTCACAATCTTGAAATATCCCAAGGCCATTTGAAGCCAATTAGGTACTTCTGAAAATTAAGAACTGTGGAACAGTGCTGCCACTTTGAACAGTAAATAGTGAGTCATTAGGTGCAAGATTAACCCTCTAGCTGGTAATGAACCCCATATACTCTTGAGCCAGCTGCTTCCCACTGGCTCAAAGGTAAGATACAACTTGCTGTGCTAACTATAGGAGACAGACCGTACACATACCATACAGTAGTCCCAAATGGAAAATATATGATAATGATAGCATGTGACATGACCAACCAGGTTCACCTAGGAAAACTGCTCAGAATACAGCAGATGTGGGACACCTGGTTGGTGTGGAGGAAAAAATGATACCAGGACTAGAGTGCAATCATTTTGTGCAAAAAAAAGTGTTCCCCCCCCCATTAAAACATTTCTTCCTATCTTTCACTCATCCCAATATTGGGGTTGACAGGTAGAAAGCTTGCTTTTGAGAGCAATTTTATGAATGGCTTCAGAACCTCATCACTTCTGGTTAACATTCTAATTTCTTATGGGGTTTGGTGAGCAATTCAATCACATGATACATCTTTGTCAATATCAAAACCGAAAGGCATGTTTCCGTAAACATGAATGATACAAGCAATAGAAGTACCTTACTTTAATGCAAAGGATTGCTGAGGTTCTGTTTTGAGCAACGCACACAAAATGCGGAAGAGCTCAGCAAGTCAGCCATCATCTATGAAGCAGAATAAATGATGTTTCAGCTAAGACCCTTTATCAGGACTGGAATGGAAGCCAGAATATGAGGGTGGGGGAGGGAATGGTGATAGGTAAGGAGGATGGGGCAAGGGAGAATGAAGTAATAAGTTTTTTTTGTTGCTTTCCCGACAGATCCACAAATCACCCATGCTAACAGATTTCTTTCAACAGATATGGAAAGTGTTTAGTTTGCTGGAGGCCAGTTTACTCAAACACTGGTGCTCAAATTACATTACCTGTTAGCAACAGTTTTTCTGGCATTCTGCATCGCTTATCATTCTACATGAGACACAGACTTGCACTTAATGATTCAAGTTGGAAAGGAATAATAGATTCGTATCCAAACTTCAGAGACAAAAAAATGCATGCATGGATTCTGGCTATGAGCAGAAGCAGAAGGAAATCATTTCATCTAACATTGCTAGTGTCACTGTTGTAGGAAAAGAGCTACAGAAAGCACACTATGCAGACAAGGGAAAGGTCACAGATGCTGAAAAGTTGAATACAAAGTAACCTGATGTTGGAATATACTTAAAAATGTTTACATTACCAAAATAACCGTATTTTAAGAACCAGTTTGTCTTTAAGAACAATAGAAACTAATGGCACACAAGGACACTATTCAATGCATTAAGTCCATGCCAGCCAAAAACGTGCAATTTATATTAATCCCATGTATCAGCTTTGGCTCATAGTTTCGTATGTTATTATTCTTGATATATCCCTCCAGCTACTTTTTAAATGCAATGCAGGTTCCTGCCTTCTACATCCTTTTGGGAAGTGAGTACAAACTCCTAATCTGAGAGGGAAAAAATATTCAAAACCTCCTTCTTTTGGGGAAAAAACCTTGTCTGCCCTCTAATCCCTCTACAAATTAATTTAAATCTATGCTTCCTGACTATTGAGCTCTTACTAAGGGAAATAAGCCCTTCCTGTTCACCCTGTCTAGGCCATGATAATTTTATACACCCCCATGAAATGTTTTCTAAATATTACCATCTCGTGTTAGCAACTTACTACAGATTTATCTAATGGGTTCATACCAAGTTAATGTATTGGAATATGTTTATCAGACTGACACTTCATTTCTTGTCAAATAAATTCATGTTTGAATTTAATTACTGTGCAAACTATGTTTATTTTAGATCTTCTTTCTGTCTAGTGAGACAAAAAAAAAGCAGTGTGAATTCCAGACTAGAGATCAGTTTAACATCTTGACGACTTTGGAGAATTATAAGGTTTTAGTTTCAACTTTCTTGGTGATCATACTGGCTTATTTTAGAAACCTGTT
Source organism: Hemitrygon akajei (assembly GCF_048418815.1). Classification (NCBI taxonomy): domain Eukaryota; kingdom Metazoa; phylum Chordata; class Chondrichthyes; order Myliobatiformes; family Dasyatidae; genus Hemitrygon; species Hemitrygon akajei. The sequence goes on from NC_133126.1 coordinate 140,469,093, forward strand.
CCTCTGATTCAGCAGGTCCAGTGGCAATGAATTAACCTTCAGACACTTTATTTCCACACCCTGATTTAAAATTTCCAAGTCTGTAACATTTAAGCATTTTCTCTCACTCACTGGTATCTTTTGAGCCTCCAGAAGCTTCAACATACATTATAGGTACAGGGAATTCAATCAATTATATCCTTCAACAAGGGCTGGTTTATTGCTGCTTTCTTAGGAGACATTTGGCCCACCGAGTCAATGCTAGCCGCCAGAGCAATCCAATCAATTTCATTCCTCCACTTACTGCCACATTGACTACAACCCAGATTGACTCGATTGACCATTAACTCCTCCCCAGTTCTCTTACTAACCACCTCCACGAGGATATTTCATAAAAGCTATTAATCTACCAGCCCATCTTTGGGATTTGTGAGGAAACCAGAGCACACAGAGTCAAACCTAGGAGGGAATAGTTTCCTGTTGATGACTTTGTTTGCAAGCTACCCTGGAATCACTATTACGTGTTTTGTGGCCCAGGTACCTCTGACTGGCCTCTTGGGCACACTGAGTACTTCTATTTCTTTTATGTGCCATTAAGTTTGCACCTTTTATACTTTTGTTTGATATTTTATTGTTGCAGTTTTTGGCATTTATAGTCGTGTTATTAAGTGTTGTAATAAATATTAGATAATAAACTTCTTTTCTGATTTCATCTCCAAATCTTAAGACGTTAACACGAGCTGCCATATTCTTGACGTTGGGGATCCAACTCGTGTTGACCTGATCAGTAAGACAGTCGAGCCAGTCCAGGAAACTTCATTGCTGAAAATACTCGGGATTCTAGAGTCTCTATCCTGGGAACCTCAATGTTCACACATCTCCTGGAAACACGGCTCAGGTCTTATTCATTGCCCAATATTTCCTGCAGGATTTATTCCACCCTAGTCTAGCCAACGCCAAGTTGCTCTTCATAGGCTCAAAATCTCAGAATCAATTCACAGGGAGAACACTTGAAATCCATACAGACACTACCAACGGTCGGAATCAAACCCAGGTCACTGGAGCTTTAAGGCACCACCTGCCATCTGGCTGCCATTCCTTTGCTCCACTACACAAGTTATAACACGTTCATTGTAGTTGTACACGACATAGGTGAGGCTGCAGCTGGAGCTTTTAGTACAGTTGTGGTTACCCTGTTACAGGAAAGACATTATTACTAAACTGGAAAAGGTGCTAAGGACATCCAAGAGAATGTTGCCCTGAGGGCTTGACTATGGGGAGAGATTGGGAGAGATTATTCCCTGCGACACAGGAGACCACATCGAGGTGTATAAAATCCTGAGAGACACAGACAGCGTGACTGTGCACAGTCTTTTTTGCCCCCGGGGAAAAGGAACCAAGAAATTGAGAACATGGGTTTAAGTTGAGAGGAGAAAAGATTTAAAAGGGACCCGAAGGGCAACTTGTTCACATAGAGGGTGGATTGTGCATGGAACGAGCTGCCACAGGAAGTGGTTGACGCAGGTACAATAACAACATTGATTTGAACAGGAACATGGAGAGGAAATGTTCAGAGGGATATGGGCCAAATGCAAGCAAATGGAACTACTTTTGATGGGCTTGGTCGACATGGGTGTTTTGCCAAAGGGCCTGTTTCCGTGCTGCATTACGCTATAAACAGATGATTTCTACATTACATGAATGCAGCATAACTAAAGTATGAATAAATCCCACTAAGAATGATTTCGAAAAACCACAAAAGCCTGAGAAATAGTTAACTTCTATGGTGGCCCTGAACTCTGAAGCGCCTATGTTTTGACAGTTCTGTCACACTTTAAAAAAATCTTCTTGTAAACTCTTCTATGACCATGTGATCTCTGTTATCTTCAGTGGTTCTTTATTCTATAACAAATCAGGGGTTTTCTCATTACTTTATGTGACGATAGAGTGCTGACGTACAAACATACTACATTTACTGTAAAATTGAGTTAAATATATTGGCATTCATTTTGTTTTCCTGGTGATGACAATCTTGTCAGATTTAAATTTCATCAATGTTAGCACGGCAATGCCCCAAATCGCTTTGTTCTGGGCAGAAAGGTGATCAACAAACATTTCAGAATACAAACACTTTGGGCAAATTGCAAATCAAACTTGAAACTTACTTGTACAAGGCATGGATAAGGGATCATTTTCAGCTCTGAAGTAGCCCCTCTCACAGATGCAGTAAGTAGAAGCTTCATGAGTGGAATAGCTGTGTGGTGGGCACTTTGTGCAGCCTGGATCTGTTGACAAGGCCTTGTAATATCCAATTTTACAAGCTGGAAGAAAGAATGGAAGTTTTATTGCATTATTTATATAACTATGTGAACACTCCAGTGACATTTTTGAAGTTTTCACAGTAGGATAACACTTGATTTTTAATAGAAGAGAAATGGAGTGTTAGTGTAAATAACCAGAGGAGTGATGAGAAGGAATGCAAAACATTTACATGCCATCAGTTTTTGTGTCTCAGATTTTATAGTTCTGCTGCTCTGAATACTACCAGTTCTTTTGTAGCTAAGCAGTATTTCTTTTTAACCTTGGCAGAGAATTGAATATAAGTTTAAAAAAAAAGGAGTGTTAAAACACGTCATGCAGACATTATAAACTCATTCTTTATGGTTGCTTATCCTCTGTGGTGGAGAAAGAAATTATCAAGGGTTTTAAATTGATAGGATAAACTTCTTCTGATGGTACATATATAGATTAACCAAACTATCAACCCACCTAAACCCAGTTTCAAATCCCTAACTTAAGTGCCCAAGATTTATGGAGCCAGCATTATCGTACAAGGCTGGAAGATGCTTTTGACTGTAGGTTAGTTGGCAACCTCAGGATTTGCTGACACAAAATCATGAACCACAGCAGAGGATAATGTACAAGGGTCAAAGCGTCCCCTCAACATCAGACACAATCCCTAAAGCAAATATTATAGCTCAAGTGCATGAAGTGTCAGATTAAACAAATGGAAAGTGTGAAACACATTCTCTTATTAGCATTGACAGTTTCAAGCCCTAATTTTAACAGCTGTATTGCATTCCAATAGTCACATTTGCTCATGCATTCCCCATCACTCATTTGGTTGGTTCTCAAGAAAATAATTCAGACATGTAATTTGATACAATGAAATCTCCTATGTAACCTCTTTACTAATTGAATCCTACTGCCAAACTATTTTGACTAGACAAACTTCGTATGAATTTTAATAATTTCCTCCCATAGCCAAACTTAAACCAAAAATAAAAAGGAATGTTTTTATTAACCAAAGCCTTCAAATTCTAACTGAAACATTTCTTATATCATTGGAAAAGAGTGACCAGACGGCAAATGCTGGGGACTGAAATAGAAAATGCTGGAAATGCATCACAGATCAGTACGCGTCTGTGAACCGTGAGTGTTGAGGGTCTATTGGTTCCTCAGAGCTGTTCACAGGATGCAATGTATGCTTTGCATTTTTTATTTTAAATACCAAGAAAGCTCCAAATCAAAGAAAAAAAATTAAGCTTCAAACTGTACACTTATTCAGCAATATTTATTTCATTTCCATTTCAAGTCAAAGGGGAAAATCCACACAGTTTGTCTTACTGCCAGTGTCTAGTAAAATGAGGGAAGTGACCAGTCAAGTTGCAAAGTAGCCAAATATTCCATAAACTGGGCAGTACTGGAAACATAACATATTCTGACTTCTATGGGGCAATAGAAGTGGGGAAAAATTGGGAGGCACTATTTTCAACATCATTAAAATTACATGAAGAACTGCTGTAATATCTAAGTAGATGGGCTACATGATTATGAAAGCTGTACGAGTAAAACTTGATCAGATATTTTACACATGCCCTCTGTTTTAGAAAACTATCAGAATTGGGTGATAATTTGCATCAAAAGCATTGAGACTAATTTGCCATGCAACATCACAACCTAACCAGAATCAACTGCCTCAATACAATATGACCTTTTAACAAGGACCTCTCTGCACTAAATATGACAGTTATCATCCCGCCAAAACGTTTGAACAAACTTGCACTCTGTGGCCACTTTATTAGGTACACCCGCACATTTGCTCGTAAATAGATACTTTATTCATCCCCATGGGGAAATTCAACTTTTTTCCAATGTCCCATACACTTGTTGTAGCAAAACTAATTACATACAATACTTAACTCAGTAAAAAATATGATATGCATCTAAATCACTATCTCAAAAAGCATTAATAATAGCTTTTAAAAAGTTCTTAAGTCCTGGCGGTAGAATTGTAAAGCCTAATGGCATTGGGGAGTATTGACCTCTTCATCCTGTCTGAGGAGCATTGCATCGATAGTAACCTGTCGCTGAAACTGCTTCTCTGTCTCTGGATGGTGCTATGTAGAGGATGTTCAGAGTTATCCATAATTGACTGTAGCCTACTCAGCGCCCTTCGCTCAGCTACCGATGTTAAACTCTCCAGTACTTTGCCCACGACAGAGCCCGCCTTCCTTACCAGCTTATTAAGACGTGAGGCGTCCCTCTTCTTAATGCTTCCTCCCCAACACGCCACTACAAAGAAGAGGGCGCTCTCCACAACTGACCTATAGAACATCTTCAGCATCTCACTACAGACATTGAATGACGCCAACCTTCTTAGGAAGTACAGTCGACTCTGTGCCTTCCTGCACAAGGCATCTGTGTTGGCAGTCCAGTCTAGCTTCTCGTGTAACTGTACTCCCAGATACTTGTAGGTCTTAACCTGCTCCACACATTCTCCATTAATGATCACTGGCTCCATATGAGGCCTAGATCTCCTAAAGTCCACCACCATCTCCTTGGTCTTGGTGATATTGAGACGCAGGTAGTTTGAGTTGCACCATATCACAAAGTCCTGTATCAGTTTCCTATACTCCTCCTCCTGTCCATTCCTGACACACCCCACTATGGCCGTGTCATCAGCGAACTTCTGCACATGGCAGGACTCCGAGTTATATTGGAAGTCTGATGTGTACAGGGTGAACAGGACCGGAGAGAGTACGGTTCCCTGCGGCGCCCCTGTGCTGCTGACCACCATGTCAGACCTACAGTCTCCCAACCGCACATACTGAGGTCTATCTGTCAAGTAGTAATAAATGTAAGTATCATATCAACCAATCATATGGCAGTAATTCAATGCATAAGAGAATGCAAACATGGCTAAAAGATTCAATTGTTGTTCAGACCAAACATCTAAAACAGGGAGGAAATGCGATCTAACTGACTGAATGTGGAATGATTGTTGGTGCTAGATGGGGTGGTTTGAGTATCTCAGAAACTGCTGAGTTCCTGGAATTTTCACCCAGATCTCTAGAGTTTACGGAGAATGTTGGGGAAGACAAAATAACATCCAATGAGTGGCAGCTTTGGGACAGAAACACCTTGATAATGAGAGAGGTCAGAGGAGAATGACCAGACTGGTGCAAACTGACAGGAAGGTGACAATAACTCAAATAACCTCATGTTACAACAGTGGTGTGCAAAAGAGCACCTCTGAATACAGCACATTGAACCTTGAAGGGGATGGGCTACAGCAGCAGAAGACAGCAAACTTACAGAAATGCACTAATGGCTGCTATTAGTTACCTACTGTACCTAGTAAAGTGGCCACTAGAGATGGCATCTGAACCGGTTTGATGGCACTGGTAAGTTCAACGTGTAAAATCACCAGGAACAAGTAGAATTAATAAAACTTAGGCATACACTTTAACACAGAATAACAACAGCAAACTTGTACTCATGACATAAGTATGATAAAGTCACTATATTACTTCCTTTTGTGCTCCATTTGCATATTTAATGTAAGAATACAAGGGATAGAAGCTGAAGGAATAGGCGGTGATCTGCTATCTAAAGGCTGATCTTCTACCTCAGTGCCACTTTTCTGCACTAACACCATTTCTCTAGATTTTCTTGAATACCATCTTTTGGATATTTATTAATCTCTGCCTTGAAATGTACATAGAGACTGAGCCTCCTCAGCCTGCTTGAGAAGAGAATTGAAAAGATTTGTTAACCTCCAGGTAAAGAAACTTCTTTTTATTTTAATCCTGAATGACTAACCTCATATTTTGAGACTGTGACCCCAGGTTATAGACATCCAAATAAGGGAACAATCAATAATCCCTTGTTAAACCAGGTAAGAAATGCATTTGTTTCCATAAGATTAACTGTCAACCCGCTGCATTTGAGTTTAAAGTTTAAAGTAAATTTATTATCAAAATATGTATTCATGCCATTTACTACTTTGCAGTTCATTTTCTTGTTGGAATAAATACCAAATCCCATACTTTATCACAGGTCATCGTCTTCCACTTTCATTTTGCATTTGACTTCTAAAAATTACATTTCCTGGACAATTCGGTCACATTACTCTATATGAACCTATGAACACTACCTCACTTTTTTTTAATATACAATTATTTCAGGGTTTTTTTCATGATTTTAATCTATTCTATATATATATATATACCATAAATTGATTTACTTATTTATTTTTATTATTATTTTATTTTTTTCTTCTTCTATACAATGAATTTGCATTGTAATGCTGCTGCTAAGATAACAAATTTCACGACACTTGCCAGTGATAATAAACCTGATTCTGATTCTGATGTGGCTTTTAGGTCATAGCATTTACTTCTGTGTGTACCATTAATTCATCCATCTTGTTATTAATAATCTTTTACTCCGATAAAGAGGCTTCACTCTTGTCGTATTCTGTAGCCAACTGTACTTCAAAGGCTCAAAGGGAAGCCATGAAACCAAGAAAGAAAAGAAAAGCAGCACAATCATAGCCCCGAAAAACCCCTCTCCCTGCACAAAAACTGAGCAAGGCACATCAACTCCCAAATCTCTCCTCCTCCCACACACACAAAATAGAATGAGCACGTCGACCCCCAAATCCCCCTCACCGCATAATACAAACAAGAACGATTGGAGAAAAAACACAGATAAAAAACTACAAGACTGGAAAAAATAGTCTATTGTCTCAGTCCACATTCAAAATGCGGAAAACCTGGGCAACGCTCTCCAAGCCCAGCGGTAGATCTTTCCCTCTCCATAGCAAGCACTCTTGTACAGTATACTTTTCCATTTGTATGCGCTGTTCCTTCGTTGCAGATTTTGTTCATTAATTCATTTTGCTCCCATGCACAATTACTCACTCTCCTATAAAGCGAAAGACTCAATCCAAAACAAACTTTAACATAAACTACAACTAATTGCAACATACGCAGGGAAATACACTGCCTTAGAAAGACTGTCCAAGGGTTAAATTATAAGAGACAAGGTTAATTTGTTATCCACTACATTTAACGGCTTTTCATTTTGTGCAAGAACTAAAAGTGGGTCTCGAGCATGATGTGGCTCTTCAACCCATATTTTTAACTGTTTTAATCGTACATTAACTTAGTTTTGTTTTTTATTAGTTGACAATTATAATTGATAAACCTACTAATGAAGATTATTGCAAACATCAATTAAGCATTCCTCTTGTCATTATGTAACCGCCACCTGACCCGGTCAGCAAATACCATTTCACTATCCAGCTGCACTGAACACAGTACTGAGTCACGAAGGCCACAAAGCTGTTCAAACTGCCTCTTTGTTATACGCTGTTAACTTATGCCATTCTTGGGATATAATGAGGAAATAAGTAGCACAGCTTTGTAAACATCAAGTTGCTTTTCTCTCTGTCAGTCGTTTCACAGATAATGGGGAAATCTTAAAAGCTTTAGGGTAGAAAAGAATCAGGAAGCATCAATGTAGCAAAAAGAATTTGCAAGGTAAATTTCTTCTCCCATTCTGCCAGATTATTCCTGAAATTCAAACTGAGGTTTCATAGAAACATAAAAGACCTACAGCCCTCTCAGCCCTGGAAAAAAGCCTCTGACTATCCACATGATCAATGCCTCTCATCATCTTATACACATGTATCAGGTCACCTCTCATCCTCCTCTTCTCCAAGGAAAGAAGGCCAAATTCACTCAGCCTATTCCCATAAGACATACTCTCCATTCCAGGCAACATCCTTGTAAATCTCCTCTGCACCCTTCTATAGTTTCCACATCCTTCCTGTAGTGAGGCGACCAGAACTGTTTCAATAAAATACTGTGGAAGTAGCCAAGACCAGGGAACATACTAGCCTCAGAATTCCAGTGCACTCATCAGGGAATCATTGTATTAGACCCTAGTTGGACTTGGGTACCCTTTGGGCACAACATTTCTGGGTAGCACGGATGGAATGGGGTGAGTGTTGGAGCTGGGAGTGGGAAGGACAGAAATTAGGTTAGGGTTAATCGGGTTTATCTGGGGTTGTTGGGGCAGCGTGGTGAGAAGGGATGGAAGGGCCTACTCTGCAATGTATCGCTAAATATAATACAGTAAGTAAGCAGAGTACTACCAGATAATCTTTTTCTTTCAGAAGAAGGGAAAATAGGAAAGATTAAACTTGGAAGACATATATGAGTAGGCATTCTTTGTGTTAATGTGCAAAATGTTTGAAACAAATCTATGCTGCATGTATAGAAGCTGGCCGCCAGTGTTGTAGGCTCTCATTTAAAATTCAAAGTTCAAAGTAAACTCATTATCGAAGTACATATACGAGGGGTGATTGATAAGTTCATGGCCTAAGGTTTTAGAAAACTAGCACATTTATTTTTCAACATAGTCCCCTCCTACACTTACACACTTAGTCCAGCGGTCGTGGAACATACGGATCCCTTCTTTGTAGAAGTCAGCATCTTGGACCTCCAGAAAGTGGTCCACAGCAGGAGTGATTGATAAGTTTGTGAGCTAAGGTAGGAGATGAGTTATACAGCTCTCGTTACATGTACATGTAGTTCAACTCTTTGAGTGATTATGCAGAAAGTTTGAAGTCAATAACTTTTGTGGTATTTCTGTTTTAGATAATTGAAAATTGCAAGTTAGCACTGTCTGAGAAAATTAACAACATCGGCCTTCATGCAATCGTCCGCTACCTCAGTCTCAAGGGCTTATCACCCAAGGAGGTCCAGGAGGGCATGGTGGCAACACTACAGGAGGGTGAAAAATAAATGTGCTAGGTTTTCTAAAACTGACCCCTTCTACCTTAGGCCACAAACTTATCAATCGCCCCTTGTATGTCAGCATGTACAACCTGAGATTTATTTTCTTGTGGGTGTACTCAATATGTCCATAATAGAATCAATGAAAGGCTGCACCAGCCTGGGCATTTGACCTGTGTGCAAAAGAAATATACTGTCCAAATACAAAAAGAAATAAATAGTAATAATAATAATAATAATAATAAAACATAAATAAGCAATACATATCAAGACATGAGATGAAGAGTCCTTGAGAGTGTGTCCATAGGTCGTTGGAACATTTTGATAATGAAGTGGGGTTGAGTGAAGTTATCCCTTTGCTTCAAGAGCCAGATGGTGTGAGTCCTGCGGCTCCTGTACCTTCTTCCAGATGGCAGTACTGAGAAGAGAGCATGTCCTGGGTGGTGGGGTCTCTGATGATGGATGCTGATTTCCTGCAACAATGCTCCATAGTGCTCACTGGTGGGGAGGGTTTTACCGGTGAAGGGAATGTTTCACTACTTTTTGTAAGATTCGGTGTGATGCAGCCAGTTAATGTACTCTCCATCACACATCTATAGAAGTTTGTCACAAGTTTTAGATGACATGCCAAATCTTTGCAACTCCTAAGGAAGTAAAGGCACTGCTGTGCTTCCTTCATAATTGCACTTACGTGCTGAGTTGAAGACTGGTCCTCTGAAAAGATAACACCGAGGAACTTAAACTTGCTGACCATCTCCATCTCTGATCTTCTGATGAGGACTGGCTGATGTACCTCTGGTTACCTCCTCCTGGTCAATAATCAGTTCTTTCATTTTACTGACATTGAGTAAGAGGTTGTTGTTATGGCTCTACTCAGCCAGATTTTCAATCTCTTCCCAATATGCTGACTTGTCACCACCTTTGAATGTGGCATTGGAGTGGTGCTTAGCCACACAGTCATAAGTGTAAAGTGAGCAGAGTAGAGGCCTAAGCACAGAGCCCTGAGGTGCACCTGTGCTGATGGAGTCCGTACAGCAAATGTTGTTGCCAATCCAAACTGACTGGGTCTGCAAAAGAGGGAATTGAGGATCCAAATGCACAATGAGGTATTGAGGCCAGGGTCTTGAAGCTCATTGATTAGTTTTGAGGAGATATGGTATTGAATGCAGAGCTGTAGTTGATAAAGAGCATCCAAATGTATGCATCTTTGCTGTGCAGATGTTCCAGGGTTGACCAAAGAGCCAGTGAGATGGCATCTGCTCTGGACCTGTTGCTCTGGTAAGCAAATCAGAGTGGATCTAAGTCACTTCTCAGGCAGGTGTTGATGTGTTTCAATCACCAGTCTCTCAAAACCCTTCATCACAGCTCATCAAAACACTCATCAGGTTTAGTTAAGAAGCAGGAATATCTTTTATTACTTAAACAGATCTCCTCCCTGCTTTGACACCTTTGCAAAACAAAAACTAACAGATATTCAACTGGTAACTGCTTCACAAAATACTACCCATTAGCAACGCTGTGCATTAATAAATCACTCTCCTGAATCTCACACGTGACAGGAGAATCATTTACCTGTCTCCTGGAACAATGAGAAGTGTGATAAGCAAAGGAAGCATAGATACATATCTTAAAGAGCTGACTGAACTGTTTGGGATTACCTCTGATCTTTTAAGCTTTAGTGATCTTTAAAAAGCCACTTAACTCCCAAATTCAGAAAACAGCTGCAAACGACCCAAGTAGCATAGCTGGATTATTAAAGTAAGAATAATTATTATTCAATGATGCAGTTGGCACTGCTATCAGTCTCTGCCCATAAATCCTTTAAAAAACGTGGGATTCATCACTGGAGTGCAGCAAATACGTTTAAATTAGATTCACACATGTGCACAGATACACTAACAGAACAGAACTGATGTTCAAGTACACACAAAGTGCAGGTCAGGCAGCACCTATGCAGAGGAATAAACAATCAAACTTTCGGGCTGAGATCCTTCATCAGAACTGGAAAGAAAGGGGAAAGAAGCCAGAATAAGAAAGCGGACGGGAGGGGAAGCAGTACAAGCTGGCTGGTAATAGGTGAAAACAATGGGGGGGGGGGGGGTTATTGTAGGAGGGTGGGTAGGGTGAATGACATAAGAAACTGGGAGGTGATAGGTGGAAGAGGTAAAGGGCCGAAAAAGAAGGAATCTGATAGGAGAAGACAGTAGACTACAGGAGAAAGGGAAGGAGGAGGGGCAGCAGAAGGGGCTGGGGGTGATAGGCCGATGATGAGAAGAAATGGGAGAGGGGAGCCAGTATGGGGAATGGGAAAGGAAAGAAATGTTCATGCCATCAGGCTGGAGACTACCCAGATGAAACATAAGGTGTTGCTCCTCCAACCTGATTGGGGTCTTCTTCTGGCAGTAGGACAAGGCCATGGACCAACATAAGAATGGGAAGTCAAATTGAAATGGGTGGACACCAGGAAATCCTGCCCTTTCTGCTGGTTGGAGCTTAGTAGCTCAGTGCATGACCTCCTCTACTGCCATAATGAGACCTCACTCAGGCTGAAGGAGCAACACCTCATACTCAATTATAAAGTCTCCATCAACTGAACATCAATTTCTTTAACATTTGGAAGTATCTCCCCTTTCCCTCTTCTCTTATTTTCCACTCCCCATTCTGGTACCCATCTTACCACTTTACTTCTCCTCACCTGTCAATTGCCCTCCTCTGGTGCCCCTCCCCTTTCACACTCTTCCATGGTCCACTGTCCTCACTTATCATCTGCCAGCTTTTCACTTCACCCCTCACTCCCATCCAGCCCCCTTCCCCCTTATCTGGTTTCACCCATCACCTGCCAGCTTGTACTATATCCTCTCCCTCCCCACTCCCACCTTCTTATTCTGGCCCTCTCCCCCCTTCTGTTCCAAACCTGATGTTGAGTCTTGACCTGAAACATTGACTGTTTATTCCTCTCCAAAGATGTTGTCTGTCCTGCTGAGTTTCTCCAGCATCTGCAGAATCTCTTGTGTTTATAATTTTAACTATGCCATTTTAAACTTTGAAAGGGTAAATGGTGAAAAGCTTAAAGCATAGTAAATAAGGCACTCTCTTTCTGAATATTTTTGGAATCAGTGTATTTCAACAGGAAGGTTAAATACGTTTTCATCCTCTATCCTCACAAAAAAATTAAACACCAGAATAGTATTGGTGTTTAAACAAAATTAAACACTCATGGTGACTCTGCATTGCAATATATACTGTTTGATACTTGCATAATAGATTGTTGGGCATTTGATAACGTTTTGAACGAAATGGGCAATCATGAGGTAATAAATTAACATCCAACAAACAGTGGGAAACATTTAATTTAGGTCTTAAATCAAAATGCTCACCTTATTTGCAATAAAATCATAATGTTTATATTTTCTGTTAAAAATTGCAATTAATCATAGTGGGATTAATAAATCAGCTCTGTACCCATCCAGCATAGGTTTATTAACAGGAATGATTTTAAGTACGTGTAGATAGCAAAGTATGCAAACAGATATCAATTGCATCCAAATTAGGAAAGCTTTGTGCATGTAAATTCTTAAGCAGAATCACTTAAAGAATGCTGCATCGAAAAGAAATTCCACCCCCAAAAAATCAGGTGGAACTCAACTAACAAAAGCTCTTAAAATATTTTTTCGCAAACTCAATCATCTTAAAATTCCATCTGTTGTGACTAATCTAAACATGAATCATCAGCAGTTGTGTTAAATATCGGACAATGTCTGTCTCTGCAGAATCAAGCACTGGGATTGTATTTTTTTCATTGGTATTCTCATTCTTAACTGTACTTGTAATCTCATTTTCAGCTCAAAAACACAAAACTATAGTTGGTGTGTGCAGTTATTGAAAGAAGGAATTTCATGTAATTCTGAACAGCTGCAATTCTGAAATAATTATAAGCTATATAGTAACTTGAGACTAATTTTTGATTAAACATAAGTTCAATGCAATGCTGCTTGCAATTTTATTCATTATAATTAACTTACATTAAATTAGTCATCCTTAAAAACATTTTCTATAAAATGCTGACTGTAATCAAATTAAGCTGAAGATGCATTGCAGGAAAGCTGAATATAAGAAGATGACAGTATTAAGTTTCAATAAATGCTTCATCCATTTACTAACAAAATGGAAGATATTTTAAATTAGTGGACATTTAAAGTTTCAAGGTGAAAAATTACCTCGAGTTTCTGTGAATGAAATTTATAACTATTAGTTGAGAAATATCTGCATTGAGGAACTTTATTTAACAAAAGTCACTATTAGATAATCCTTCAGAATGTACATTAACTGCTGATCTACACAACAGCGCACATTGACACTAACTCCTGATATCCACCATCTTTTGCACTGTGTGTAGTTTCCAGTGGCATCCTTGGGTCATTTTTGAGTGAGACTAGTACCGACCTATGCCAAAAATATCATTTATATGGTGGTTACAGATCAATCACCACATTGAAATCAGATAAACTCAGTTCACTTACAGGAAAACGTCCACACACTTCCAAAGGTAAAAAGGTGTTACATTCTCTCTTCAGAAGGTCACTTAGAGAAACTCCAGCATTGCAAAATGATGTTGTAGAGCAGCTTAAGTGCTTTTAGGTTCCTGTTATAAGTTATTCGTAACTGATAGCTGTGAAGTGTTTTGATTTTTCACTTTAAGGCTAAATATGGATACTGTATAGATAGTATTTTGCCAGGTTTGCATAGTTCTAAAGATACTCCCTGGGAATGGGCCCTTAGCCAACATTGCCAGCAGGTAAATTCCAATTCGATGATAATCTTTTGATTTATACTTGCCTGACTTTAACAACTCTATCTGCTTTTTAGAGTTCATTAATCTTCCCAGCACACTACCCCTCACATTATGCAACTAGCTGTTCTGCCTTATCCAAGATGTGAAATTGACATCTGCTTTGGAGATGATAAAATACCATGAAATCTACAAGTAAAATTCCTCCACACTTACATTTCTTCCATGTAAGGTACATCACGGAAGAATTTCAAAATGCTTGACTGAATTCCAGTAGATTATATTCAATTCCATTAAAGCACTTCTATTCGGATCTGCCTCAGTTGGCACATCACCATTAACATTATTAACGTCTCCAGCTTGTTCCGCAACGAAACATAGCTCCCTGTTTTTGAATCCATTTATGCGATGTTTGTGCTTTTGTACCTAGCCCTTAGCTCCAAAAAGTTTCTGCCATTCAAGTTCAAAGTACAAAGTACATATACAGTACATTAAACAACCTTGAGATTCTCTCCTTACAGGCAGCTACAAAACAAAGAAACTCAAAAGAACCCATGGAAAAAGACCATCAAACACCCAATGTGCAGCGAGAGAGAAAAAAAGATTGTGCAAACAATAAAAGCAAGCAAATAGTGTTCAGAACTGATGTCAATGAAAGGCAGTCCATCCACTCACCCTCAGCACAGAGCAGAGTAAATATCACGGAGCAGTGAGTGACACCAGCCCAGGCTTCGACACCCTCACCGTCTCAATCTGGCCTGGTGCTTATGTCATCATCCAAACATCAGGTTCTATCAGTTTGATACATTCTGGGGCCTGCATCCCATCACCTCATTTTGGTCTGTATCCAACCTTTCCAATTTGGCCCAATGCTTAAATCATGACGCCAAACTAAACTAAATCTAGCTGCCTGCACACGATCCTTATCCTTCCATTCCCCGCACGTTCACGTGCCTACTTAAATGCATCTGCAATGCCATTACCATGTCAGTACTTAATCTGGAAATTCTACATGACTTTAATAGTACAGCTTCTTTGGGAAAAATCAGATCTTAAACAAAAATATACCTAAAGATATCTTAACATGAGAAAGGTATTAACGTTGTTAGTTCATGTGAATTCTTTATTGACTGCATGATTAATTTACTGAAACTATTTTGGCACCGTGTTACTAATGGCTTGATTGTAGCCAAAAACTTTGAAAGGGTAGTAGAGTATGGCTTCAGTGTATCAATAACAGGATCATCTTACCAACTGAAAAATAAGTAAGAGTCTTTACACAAAAGAGGGAATCATAAAAGACTGTCCATTCCACATTTAGCTACACAATTAATTACATGCCAAAATGAATTATAGGTTACATTCATTCTTACTGCTTGACAATTACTTATTCATAGGATGTGGCTATCACTGTCACATCCAGAATTTAATGCCTATCTTGATTGCCTTCAGAAAGTTATAACAGAAACGTATTCCCGCAGTGTAGTCAGGTAGGAAGTTCCATAAGTGTGGCCCAAATGTTCATAATTAAATGGTGATATATTTTCAAGCTAGGATGGTGTGTAAATTGAAGCAGAATTATAAAGTGATGGTCCTCTGTATTACACATAAGTTCCTCATTCTTCTAGATCAGGAGGTTTGAGATGGTACAGTGCCAGGGATGGGAGGCCCTGTTGAAGAAACCTTGAGAAATCAGTGTCACAATGTTGCCGGTGAACCACAGTGACATTCTATAGGCTGCAGGCAATACCCCTAAGTATAGTTTTAACTGTATCTCTTTTGAATTACTCTCACTGCAATTTGCAGCAAGTGATTTCCCTCTAAGCAATGTACTTTTAAACCATCTTAATGATTCACAGATTTCACGATTGTCTGAGAGTCTCAACAGACCAGGCAGGTAGGGCACCCTTAGGCGAATGAAGGTTTGTCACATGGCCAAAGGTGAGGTGGGGGGGGGGGGGGGAAGCTCCAAGCCAGGTTAAAACACAGAAGGATGAGGCCCCTCTACCCAACATCATGTTAGTAAACATGCAGTCACTGGAGAACAAAATTGAGGACTTGTGGACAAGATTGCTGTATCAGAGGGAAATGAGAGAATGCTGTATAAGCGACAGTAGGTTTTCTCCCAGCATGCCAGATGCAGCAAGCAAACCAGAATGCTTCTTGATTTTCCATATGGACCGAATTGCTGATTTGGAAAAGGCAAATGGTGGAGAAGGTGTGTGTTTCAATGGTGGTGGTTTTGTCGAACTTATATTCCCCTGAACTTGAACACATAACGGTCAAATGCCACCCGTTCTATTTACCTAAGGAGTTCTACTCCATAATCCTGACTGCAATTAACATACCACCAGTGGCCGACAGTGATCAAGCGCTTGGAGATACTGCATCATTTTGTCTCCAAGCAAGAAATGGTCCAACCCGAAGCCTTTCAAATCATCGCTGGGGACTTCAACCAGACTTGTTTGAAGAAAGTCCCGCCCAATTACCTTTAGCGTATAACCTGCAGCATCAGAGGTTTCAGCAGACTAAACTAATGCTATACTATGATAAGGAATGCCTACTGAACCATCCCCAGACTGCATTTTGTAATTTGGATCACTTGGCTGTCCCTCTCCTACCTCCACACAGGCAGAAACTAAAGAACAAAACTCCAGAGATTAGGACAACAAAGTGTAGTCGCAGGGGGCAGAGGAATGGCTACAGGATTAGTTTGAATCAGTGGACTGGGCTGTGTTCAAGGACTCATCTGTGATCTGAATGAATACACTGTGGCGACCCACTTTCTGTGCAGGCGAACCGGCTCACAAATAGCCAGTGCCGCAAAATTTGAATAAACTAGTCTCGAAACAACTTACCGACTGCGTGTCGTCTCTAGCTCTGTATGTAGTACATCACTACATTGGTGACCCCGACGGTCTAAACGGGATTTGGACCAAAGATGACCGACTCTTCATCTGTTCGCGCAGTTTCGCTAAAACTGCCGACTTTCTGGACGCTGCGACCACGCGTGTGGTTTAGCCAAGCAGAAGCCCAGTTCCAGATTCGGCAGATATCCTCTGATTCCACGCGTTACTACAACGTGGTGAGTGCCCTTGACCAGCAGACGGCTGCCCAGGTTGCGGATTTCATACAGTCGCCCCCGGAAGAAGGCAAATATGAAGCATTCAAGGTTCTGCTCATTGGGACCTTTGGCCTCTCATGGCGTGAGCGGAGTGCCCACCTGCTTCACCTGGACGGTTTGAGAGACAGACTGCCGTCAGCATTGATGTACGAGATGCTGCCCCTGGCTGACGGACACAATCCCTGCCTCATGTTCGAGCAAGCGTTCCTAGAGCAACTGCCCGAGGACGTACATCTGCTGCTGGCCGACGCAGATTTCAGCGACCCCCAGAAAGTGGCGGCCTGGGCAGACGTGCTGTGGACAGCCAAGAGGGAGAGCGTGGCGTCCGTCGGTCAGATTACCAGGCCACGCGCCCAACAGCGAACCAGACCAGGCCCAGCAGGGGGGCACACACAACACAGAGGCAGGAGTGAGGAGGACAGTGAACAGTGGTGTTTCTATCACCAGCGGTGGGGCACAAAAGACCGACGTTGTCACCCACCCTGCAAGGGCCAGGGCCAGCTGCCGCTAATGACTATGGTGGCTGGCCACCAGGACAGCCTCTTGTACGTCTGGGACAAACAGTCGGGACGCCACTTCTTGGTCGACACCGGAGCGGAAATCAGCGTCTTGCTCCCGACAGGGTATGACACCCGCAACAGGAAGCCAGGACCCACCCTGAGGGCCGCAAACGGCAGCACGATACGGACCTACGGCACCCGCACAGTGCAACTGCAGTTCAGCGCCAGCCTGTTCACGTGGGACTTCACACTGGCCGCCGTGGCCCAACCACTCCTGGGGGCGGACTTCTTGCGAGCTCACAGCCTGCTGGTCGACTTGCAAGGGAAAAGACTGGTACATGCTGAGACTTTCCAGACGTTCTCCCTGGGTGAAGCCAAGTTGCCGGCCCCACACGTGAACTCCATCACGCTGTCGGACAACGAATTCACCAGAATCCTGGGGAACTTTCCATCGATTCTGGCACCGCAGTTCACGGCAGCCATGCCCAGACACGGGGTTCAGCACCACATCCCGACCAAGGTACCACCCCTCCACACCCGTGCTCGAAGGCTCCCCCCAGAAAAGCTCCACCTGGCGAAGGAGGAGTTCAAGAGGATGGAGGAATTGGGGATCATACAGAGGTCCAACAGCCCATGGGCCTCCTCCCTGCACATGGTGCCCAAAGCAGCCGGGGGTTGGAGACCATGCGGCGACTACCGCAGACTGAACGAGGCTACAACTCCAGACTGCTACCCCGTGCCACAAATACAGGACTTTGCAGCAAACCTGCACGGGGCAAGAATCTTTTCCAAAGTAGACCTCGTCCGGGGGTACCATCAAATCCCGGTGCACCCTGAAGACATCCCCAAAACAGCACTTATCACCCCATTCGGCCTGTTCGAGTTCCTCCGAATGCCGCACAGACGTTCCAGCAGCTAATGGATGCGGTGGGACGCGACCTGGACTTTCCATTCATCTATTTGGACGACATCCTTATAGCCAGCAGTAGTTGTCAGGAGCATCTGTCCCACCTCCACCAGCTCTACTCCTGTCTGAGTGATTTCGGCCTCACGATCAACCCGGCCAAATGTCAGTTCGGTCTCGATACCATCGACTTCCTGGGCCACAGGATTACCAAAGATGAGGCAACACCTCTGCTCGCCAAGGTAGACACGATCCGCCACTTTGCCCGGCCCAACACGGTCAAAGGCCTGCAGGAGTTTGTTGGTACAGTGAACTTCTGCCACTGTTTCCTCCCCTCATGTATCATGCGCCCTTTGTACACCCTGATGTCGGGTAAAGGCCGCGGCCGCTTTCGTTAAAGCCAAGGAAGCCTTGGCAGATGCCGCGATGCTGGTGCAACTCATCGCGGGGCGCTGGCAACCCCTGGCTTTCTTCAGCAAGCATCTACGACCACCCAAACTCAAGTACAGTGCTTTCGACCAGGAGCTGTTGGCACTGTATCTGGCAATCCGGCATTTCAGGTACTTCTTAGAAGGCAGGCCGTTCACCGCGTTCACGGACCACAAACCGTTGACCTTCGCGTTCACGAAGGTGTCCGATCCTTGGTCGGCTCACCAACAGCAACATCTGTCTTACATATCCGAGTACACGACGGACATCCAGCATGTCTCGGGAAAGGACAACGTTGTGGCGGACACACTCTCCAGACCAGCTGTCCCGGCCCTGTCCCTGGGGGTGGACTATGCAGCACTGGCGGAGGCGCAGCAGGCAGACGACGAGATGCCCAGCTACAGGACCACAGTCTCGGGTTTGCAGCTGCAGGACTTTCTCGTAGGTCCAGGTGATAGGACCCTCCTGTGCGACGTGGCTACTGGCCAACCTCGCCCCATCGTCCCGGCAGCCTGGAGGCGGCGAGTTTTCGACTCCATACACGGTTTGGCGCACCCATCTATCAGGACAACCGTCCAGCTGGTCTCCAGCAAGTTCGCATGGCACAGACTTCGCAAGCAGGTCAGTGAATGGGCCAGAACGTGCGCGCAGTGCCAAACAGCCAAGGTGCAACGGTACACTAAAGCCCCGCCGCAGCAGTTCGAACCCACCCACCGGAGGTTCGACCACATTCATGTGGATATTGTGGGCCCCCTACCAGTGTCCCGAGGAGTGTGGTACCTCCTAACTATGGTAGACCGGTTCATGAGGTGGCCAGAGGCGGTCCCGCTCACCGACACATCTGCTGATTCCTGCGCCCGAGCACTGATCGCAACCTGGGTAGCACGCTTCGGGGTACCGGCCCACATTACCTCCGACAGAGGCGCCCAGTTCACCTCCAGCCTGTGGTCGGCTGTGGCCAGCCTGTTGGGAACGCAGCTACACCACACTACTGCCTACCACCCACAATCGAACGGACTAGTGGAACGCTTCCACCGTTACTTGAAGTCGGCTCTCATGGCCTGCCTGAGAGGACCTAACTGGGTGGACAAGCTTCCCTGGGTCCTGCTTGGAATTCACACAGTGCCCAAAGAGGATCTGCACGCCTCGTCGGCCGAGTTGGTGTACGGCGCACCCCTGACCGTCTCAGGAGAGTTCATACCAGCCCCAAGGGGGCAAGAGGAAGAACCCGCAGCAGTCCTGGACAGACTACGCGAAAGGTTCGGCAACCTGGCCCCCGTACCGACTTCACAGCACGGATGGACCCCGACCCATGTACCCAAAGACCTGCAAAACTGTAAGTTTGTGTTTGTACGAAGGAGTGGACACCGGGCACCGCTACAGCGGCCATACGAGAGGCCGTTCAAGGTGATCAACAACAACGGGTCCACGTACATTCTGGACATTGGGAGGAAAGAGGAGGTTTTCACGGTGGACCGACTCAAACCAGCCCATGTGGACTTGGCACAGCCTGTCGAGGTTCAGGCACCGCAGCGCAGAAGCAGACCTCCCAAACAGAGGCTAATCCAGACTATGGACATTGGGGGGTGTATCGCCGGTTCGGGGGGGGTGGGGGTGGTGGGGGGTATGTGGCGACCCACTTTCTGTGCAGGTGAACCGGCTCACAAATAGCCAGCGCCGCCAAGTTTGAATAAACTAGTCTCGAAACGACTTACTGACTGCGTGTCGTCTGTAGCTCTGTATGTAGTACATCGCTACAACACCATGATTACCACAGACTTTATTAAAACAGTTGTAGATGAGTGTGTCCCCACAAAAATCATTCAGAGTCTTCCCTATTCAGATGCTCTGGATGAACAATGAGATCCCCAATCTGCTGAGAGCTAGCTCAGAGGCATTCAAGTCTGCTGACCAAGAAAGTTATAAGAGGTCCAGGTATGGTCTCCAAGCCTCATGGGCAAAGTGGCAAGTCCGTAGTAAACTTGAAGCAATGAAGGATACTTGACAATTGAGGCAGGACTTGTATACTATCGCCTCTTATAAAGTTAAATCAAGCTTATTCTATGGATTTATTGAGTATGCCCACAAGAAAATGAACCTCAGCGATGTATGTGGTGACATATATGTACTTTGATAATAAATAAATTTACTTTGATCTATGACTCTAATTTGAACTTAGAAAGTTAACCACTTTAGCTAAGTGCACTGTTTGTTCGATAGTGAGCTGTTTGCAGAGCTACTTAAAGTGTGCAATGGAGAGGTACACAGTTGGGGGGGGAGGTTTGTCCTGGTAGATGGTGATCTCTTTGAGTATTCTCTATTTCCATTCATCAAGGGAAAGTGACATTATTCTGTCATCCTTCTAACTTCAGCCTCAGAGATAGTATACTTCTAAATGGGTCATAAAATCATGGCTGGATTGTCCTTCTGCTCCCTCCTCCGCAGCTCAGTGAATTTGTCCTCTAGCTATCATCAGCAGACTAAGGGACAGTCAGGTGAATGAGATCCCTAGGTTTGGAAGGTCAGAAATTTGGTAATAGTTGTCAAACTTCTACTAAATGTCGAAACTCTCTCATGGACATGGTTACTTTGCAAACCTGAATCAGTTTTCCTAATTTTTTAAGTAAGTGAAATGTTGGTGTTATTGGATAGAATGAATGCAATGTCCTTCAAACAAGTGGAATTATCCTGGCAATCACACACACAAAATGCTGGTGGAACACAGTAGGCCAGGCAGCATCTATAGGGAGAAGCACTGTTGACGTTTCGGGCTGAGACCCTTCCTCAGGACTAACTGAAGGAAAGATAGTAAGAGATTTGAAAGTAGTGGGGGGAGGGGGAAATGTGAAATGATAGGAGAAGACCGGAGGGGATGGGATGAAGCTAAGAGCTGGAAAGATGATTGGCGAAAGTGATACAGAGCTAGAGAAGGGAAAGGATCATGGGACAGGAGGCCTCAGGAGAAAGAAAGGAGGTGGGGGGGGGGGGGGGGAGCACCAGAGGGAGATGGAGAACAGGCAGACAACTAAATATGTCAGGGATGGGGTAAGAAGGGGAGGAGGGGCATTAACGGAAGTTAGAGAAGTCAATGTTCATGCCATCAGGTTGGAGGCTACCCAGCCGGTATATAAGGTGTTGTTGCTCCAATCTGAGTTTGGATTCATTTTGACAGTAGAGGAGGCCATGGATAGACATATCACAAATGGGAATGGGACGTGGAATTAAAATGTGTGGCCACTGGGAGATCCTGCTTTCTCTGGCGGACAGAGCATAGGTGTTCAGCGAAATGGTCTCCCAGTCTGCGTCGGGTCTCACCAATATATAAAAGGCCACACCGGGAGCACCGGACGCAGTATACCACACCAGCCGACTCACAGGTGAAGTGTCGCCTCACCTGGAAGGACTGTCTGGGGCCCTGAATGGTGGTGAGGGAGGAAGTGTAAGGGCAGGTGTAGCACTTGTTCCGTTTACAAGGATAAGTGCCAGGAGAGAGATCGGTGGGAAGGGATTGGGGGGGGGACGAGTGGACAAGGGATTTGCGTAGGGAGCGATCCCTGCGGAAAGCAGAAAGGGGGGGGAGGGAAAGATGTGCTTGGTAGTGGGATCCCGTCGGAGGTGGCAGAAGTTACGGAGAATTATACGTTGGACCTGGAGGCTGGTGGGGTGGTAGGTGAGGACAAGAGGAACCCTACCCCGAGTGGGGTGGCAGGTGGATGGGGTGAGGGCAGATGTGCGGGAAATCGGAGAGATGTGTTTGAGAGTAGAGTTGATGGTGGACGAAGGGAAGCCCCTTTGTTTAATAAAGGAAGACATCTTCGTCCTGGAATGAAAAGCCTCACCCTGAGAGCAGATGCGGTGGAGACGGAGGAATTGTGAAAAGGGGTTAGCATTTATATCCTGGAACGTATTGATCTTCTGAATATTGATGGAGCAGTCATTAAGCAGACAAATATTTGTGCTCTTTATATGGGAAGTCAGAAAGCCACATTTATATTTTGCTCAGCTGGTTAAGTCAATGGTTACCACAATGATGTTGATGGTAAAGGTCTTGTGGCAGTGATGTCAATAAATGGAACCAAGGCCAAACCTAGGCCATTCCCTGACACTTTTCATGTATATGATATGACCACTTTTTAGCTCATGTCTCTCTTTGGTCCTTCTGGCTGCAGGCATGGGAGGTTTCTATTCTGTTCGGGCCAAGTCTCCTCTACAGTTCCTGACAGTTGGTGTAAATGGTAAAGTTTTTTTACACTGTGATCTGCCACATTAAAAGTTATTTACAGGATCAAAGATATGATTTTTCCTTTTGCTGTTGGATAGCAACAAACAGTTTCCATACATAACTTAAACTTAATCTGAACAATCCTAAATTTAAACTTTCAGTTCTGTAATTCTGTATTCACAATTATCTGGTGGCTTTACAGAACTAGTACTAATCAGATTTGTTATCCCTGATGTATGATTTGAAATTTGTTGTGTTGCCCTAGCAGTACAGTGCAAAGAATTAAAAACCTATAAATTACAAAGTGAAATAAATAGTGAAAATAATGGACTAACAAGGGAGTGTTCAAGAACAATTCAGAAATTTGATATCAGAGGGATAGAAACTGTTCCTAAATCATTAATTCTGGGTCTTCAGGCTCCTTTACCTCTTCCATGATGGCAATAACAAGAAGTCTAAACTGGATTGTGAACATCCTGAATGATGGATGCCACCTTCTGGAAGCATTGCCGTTTGAAGATGTCCTTGATCATGTAAAGGGTTTTGCATGCAGAGGCTACAACCCTCTGCAGCCTCCTGAGACCCTGTGATTTGGAATCGCCATACCACACATTGATGCAACCAGTCAGAATGTTCGCTACCATACATTTATAGAAATTTGCAAGAGGCATTTGTGACATACCAATTCTCCCCTGTGATAGCATCAATATGCTGTGCCCAAGATAAATCCTTTTTGAGATGTTGACATTCAAAAACTTGAAGCAGTACACCTCTCCACCATTGATTCCCCAATGAGGGCTGGTGCGTGTTCTACTGACGTCCCTTTGCTAGTCCACAATCAGTTCCTTGGTCTTGTTGACATTGAGTGCAAGGTTGCTATTGTGACAGCACTCAACCAACTGATCTATCTCACTCTTGTAAGCCTCTTCATCGCCATCTGGGATTCTACCAACAGTGCTGTCATAGGCACAGTTATAGCCTATAATTGAACTCTACTTCATCACACAGACATATATGTAGAGAGAGTAGAGTGGTGAGTGAAGCGCACATCCTTGTGGTTATTTGTGTTGTTTTTCAGTGAGGAGAAAACATTCTTATCCATCTACAGTGACTGTGGTCTCCCAATAAGGAAGTTGAGGAACCAGTTGCAAAGTGAGGTACAGAGGCTCAGGTTCTGAAGTTTGATCCTAAGTACTGAAGGAATGATGGTGTTGAAAACCAAGCTGTAGTTGATAAACAGCAGTCTAACTTATGTCTTGTGGTTGTCCAAAGCAGACTAGAGAGCCTGTGAGATAGCATCTGCTGTAGACCTTGTTTGTGACAGTAGACAAATTGACAGTAGTCCAAGTCCCTGCTCAGGCAGGAGTCAATTCTAGCCATAACCAAACTCTCAAAGCACTTCATTAGGTTAGATGTGAGAACAATCAGGTAATAGTCTTTGAGGCAGCGTACCAAGCTCTTCTAGGGCACTGAAATGATTGCTCTTCTTTGCAAGCTGGTGGGAACCTCAGAGACATAAGTAAGAAGTTGAAGATGTCCTTGAATACTCCAGCCACTTGATTGGCACAGAGCAAGTACACCATCAGGCCTGAAGCCCTGCAAGGGTTCACCCTCTTGAAGAATGTTGGAACATTGACCTCCAAGACATTGTCACTGGATGCTGTGCAGATTCTCAGAGATATAGTGTTATTCTCCCTTTCAAAGTTTGCATAAAATGCATTGAGGTCATCTGGAAATGAAGCATCACAGCCATTTATGCTGTTCGGTTTTTGCCTTATAGGAAGTATTGGCATCAAGCCCTGCCACAGTTGACATGCATATGATTCTGTTTCTAACTTCACTCAGAATTGCCCTTCTGCTCTCAAAATGGTCTTCCTTAGATTTTTTTTGGACTTCTTGTAAGGTTCTTGATCACCAGTTTTGAATGCCGCAGATCTAGCCCTAAGCAGATTGCAAATCTCCTAGTTCATCCAGGGCTTCAGGTGTGGGAAGACACAATATGTTCTTGAGGCCCACATCCATTCACACAGATTTTAATGAAGTCAGTGATGGCTGTGGCACATTCAGATTTGAAGATGAATCTCTGATAATGGCTAGGCCACCAATTCAGAGCAGTCTTGACCATATGTTCACTGTCCTCACTACCTGTGCTGCGGTCCTCAGTCTGCGTTAGTTTGCTG
Source organism: Hemitrygon akajei (assembly GCF_048418815.1). Taxonomy (NCBI): domain Eukaryota; kingdom Metazoa; phylum Chordata; class Chondrichthyes; order Myliobatiformes; family Dasyatidae; genus Hemitrygon; species Hemitrygon akajei. The sequence goes on from NC_133126.1 coordinate 140,494,309, forward strand.
GGAGCAGAAGTACAATCAGATGATTGGATTTGCACAAGTGCAGACATGGGACGGCATGGTAAGCATTCTTGATGGTGGTGTAACTCTGATCATGTGTGCTGACTTCTCTGTTTCTCCAGGTGACAGGTTGGTGGTAGTTGCAAACAAATCCCAAAACCAAGCAGCAGGAAGTATTAAAATACATAAAAGGAGGAAGTCAAATATCTGGTAACTCCAGGAGTGGAATTGCGTAGATTTTATCCTGGTGCCATGCAAATTAAAGCCAAGTTTGCATTATGCTTTGCATTCTTTATGTAACTCAAGCCAGCAATTAGCTAACAGGTAACCACATACATTTCTTTTGTCTCACATATCAGCAATGGTTTGGCCTTAAATTGAGAGTTGGTAATTTAGTAAAGTATAATTGGGTAAGATTTCTGTTGAAAAATCTTTTGAAGATACTCCAACAGTAAACAAATCTGACTCTAAAAATAAAGCACTTCTTCCAAAACAGGACAATAAGAAGCTTCTATTGTATTCCTCTTTTGAATATATATTTCAAAAATAAATTGAATTGAACCTTGGACTCTAGCTTAGCATTTCATTTGTTCTAATTAGTCTCAAGCTAAAGGCTATACCAACACTTCAAATTTGTTGATATAAAAAAACTCAGATGCAAGTGAAAGTTGAAAAAGGGCTTTCATGTTAAACAACTAATAGTTTAAGCTGTTTATCATTCTCTGTAAGTTAAACTACTAATGGCTTAGCTGTTCACCAGACTCTAATTGGAAGACAAACTTCACTTGGTACTTCATTGTTCTGTAATTTGAATGACAACTTTGAAATGTGAGATAGAATCTGCAACAGTCTTCAATAATCTGAATTATAAAGCAATAATTCAACACTGTAATCAAGGATACAAAGGTGTGTGCGTGTAACAACTATGATAACAATTATGATTGGTTCATAGGTGGCAAGATACTGTTGTGATTCACAAACATGAGAAAATCTGCAGATGCTGGAAATCCAAGCAACACACGCAAAATGCTGGAAGTACACAGCAGTTCAGGCAGCATCTATGGAGAAGAGTAAACCAGAGTTCCAGACTACTGATTCAGAGAAATGAGTTTGAATCCCACCTTGGTGGCCATGAAAATCTAAATTTAAGTCAATAAAAAAATATTGATCTCAGTAATAGAAACCAGGGAATTAATGAATTGTTGGAAGAATCAATTTGCGCACCAACATCCTTCAGTGATCCGCCACCTTTAGTCAAAGTAAATTTATTATCAAATACATATATGTCACCATATACTGCCATAAGATTCCTTTAGAACATAAGAACATAAGAGATAGGAGCAGGAGTAGGCCAATCCGCCCCTCAAGCCTGCTCCGCCATTCAACAAGATCATGGCTGATCCAATCACCGAATCCCACAAGGCAACAGTGCCAACCAACAGGGCACCATGCCGCCCATTTTATTTTATTATTCATCCCGCCCAAACCCATGTGATCACCCGGGGGAAAAAACCCGAGTTGCCAATTGAGGAGAAAAAATCTGGAAAATTCCTCTCCGACCCATCCAGGCTATCGAAAACTGGTCCAGGAGGTCACATGGCTGATCTAAACCTAGCCTCATGTCCACTTACCTGCTCACTCACCGTATCCCCTAATGCCATTTTTATCCAGGAAAATGTCTATCTCCGTTTTGAATTTATTGAGTGTAGTAGCTTCCACAGCTCTCTGGGGCATTTTGTGCATTTTGCCTATGTATATCAAACCAATCCAGCTTGTCTACTCCTAATTTCCTTCTTACCTTGAGGTGAGGATAAAAAGAAATGGACAATGAAAGAAAAGTGTTTGCAGTGATATCCACATTCTGTAAACATCTAAATAAAATCTAACATGTTTGGTTGAAACTGAGGTTGTACTATTCATTCTTCTGAAATGCTTAGAAACTCAAGAGGTTGCAGAAACTGGAATTTGGATTTTAAAAGAATGAACCACTAGATGAACTGCATCGGATCTGAGAGTGTAGAAGTAAGAGAGCCAGGGTGTAGCAGTGAGGGAGGGGTGAGATTGAGGTTGGTAGGTGATACATGGAACTAGATGAGGGGTTGCTGGGCAGATGGAGAGGAGGGGTGGGGAGTGTTGAGAGAGAGGCAGGCAGGTGATAGGCAGAAGCAGAGAGGACTGGGATGATAAGGTAGTAAGAACCAGGCGGGGAGAGGATAAAAATGGTGAATCATAGCAGAAGATACCCAGGTGTATAGATATGTCTAGATGCATAGATGGAAACTGTTGCTCTTCTCTGCAGTCTCAATTCAATGTAAGGGCCTAAACAGCTCTCCTACGCAAGGCAGAGATGCGCATGCTCGTCTTCCACCCTTGTCTATTATACTCTGTGCATACAATGGAGGCTTTTATACACTGACAACAGCAAGCAAGACTAATTGAACATTTTGCTGAGCACCTGTGCTCTGGAGCAACTATCTTGAGCTTTTAATTACATGCTACTTCAACTTCCCCACCCAACCCCACACAAATATTAGCCCCTTCTTCTATGCCACAGTGATGCCAAATGCAAACTCAATAAACAACATCTGATCTTCCATTTAGGTAGTCCACAAACCGATGGATTTAATAGTGAATTTCCTAATTTCAATTAAGCTACACCTCCATTGCTCCTCTTCCACTCCTACCAGTCCAGCCAAGGACTTTCTAACTACGTTCACCTTTTCCATCCCCTACTTAGTTACTTAGTCTCGGTGTTCTCCTCACAAGTTTTCATCCCGAAGGAAAAATAATTCTGTAGAGTTATATGATTTACCTATACTTTAGGATATTTTAATTATTGCAAAGGCTTCAAAACATGTTTTATATAATTTTGCTTACTATCTTGACTCCACCTTATGGACACTTTAGTAATATATCTTAAATATTTTGGAAATAGTGCTGTCCTTACCCTGCACTTCATAACATCTATCGTTGTTCATGCTTTAAAATGGCTGATATTCATGGTCTAATTCTTTCAGTTTTTCTCTGCCATTTTCTGTTATCACTAGACATGTATCAATGGCTCTATTTTAAAGTTAATGATTCAGGAATAGGCTAAAGAAGCTGACAGCTGCCCATTACCTATTTTGCAACTTTTTGAATTCTAAAAGATCATATGGGCATCTGTGAGAAGGTAAAAACTGTGATAAGGCTCGTCAATAAATCAAGCCCCAGTTTACTGAGATGCAGCACTGCAAAGTTTAAACTGTAAAGTATAAGGCTAATTTAGATGAGGAAGAGAGAGGAGACAAAATCAACTGGGAAAGAAGAATTGGATTAAAAGATACAAATTATTTTTACATAGGTCAAACTATTAATTACATTACACAGGAATACATTTCTACATTTTTAAAGCCACATTTTTCATGCCAAAGTGATTCTTTATGAATAATTAAGCACTTATTGCTCAGTTCAAATTTATGCTCTGAGTTTATCTACCTTTTCTTTGGTATGAACTTTAGATCTATACCAATGCATTTTCAATTTTATCAGTTTCTATTATATGCAGCTGTTCCATATTTCTGCAATTAACTCTGGACATACATAATCTGGCACTTGAACCAGAGATTACTAACTGATTACTTTATCAGAACAGTGAAAATGTTAGCCTTAGTATTCATCATAGTCAAGTCCTCTGTTATTTACACACAAATCACCAAAATCCATGTACGCCTGCAAATCACAGATTAAAGCAGTTTTAAAACAGCCCACCTGCACACTAATCCATCTGATTTCTTCATCCTTGGTCCACCCGTCCTATCCCCTCTACCACCTAAGTTACATCTACTCATCATCTCACCCTTATTAGGTTCCAGTTAATACCTCTACCCTTCATCTCCTGCTTCCTACACCCCTGCTCCAAACTACCTCCATCTGCCTAACATCTCCCACCTCACCTGATTCCACCTATCACCCCCCCTCTCTCACTCTCGCACCATTTTATACCGGCTTTCTTCCCTCCAGGGATGCAGGGTCTTGACCCAAAATCTCAATTATACCCTTGAGTCCATAAATGCTGTTTTACCTGCTGAGTTCACGCAGCAGTTTTTTTTGTTCCATATTCACACATCTGCAGTCTCTTGTGTCTCCATTACTGTTGTTTGAATGTGTTGGATCAAACAGCAACTAACACATATTGGCAGAAGCTAAAGTAATAAATCATAATGCAATATTAAAAGATAATCTCTGAATAAATCCCATAAAACCTCATTTCAAGTAGCATGTTTTCATTGGTTTTAAAGGAAAATCTAATATACTTTAAGCACAATCGTTTCATCCTGTTAAAAGAATCAGCAGAATCTATTTATTCAGAGCACTTTCAGACTGAAGTACAGGTTTCCCCCGCTATCCGAAGGTGAAGCATTCCTATGAAACCGTTTGTAAGCCGAAATATCATAAGGCGAAGAAGCAATTTCCATTAATGTATGTGGGAAAATTTTTTGAGCGTTCCCAGACCCAAAAAATAACCTACCAAATCATACCAAGTAACACATAAAACTTAAAACTTAAAATAACACGAACATATAGTAAAAGCAGGAACGATATGATAAATATACAGCCTATGTAAAGTAGAAATATTGTATGTACGGTGTAGTTTCACTTATCAAAATCCGGAAGGCAGCGAGCGAAAATCGATATGGAGGAAAAAAATTGGCACGTACACGCATGCATATGTACATATACACACATACGCACGCACACGCACACAACAGCCCGCACAAGCCTTCACAGTCATGGTAGTCTTTCTCGGGGTAAACACACGTATAAAGCGGGCGTCTTTTTTTCGTAAAAGCGAAAATCCTCTTTGGTTAGCGAAAACAGGTACTAATGTAGGTCTTTCGTAACAGTGAGCTGTCGTAAAGTGAACGTTCCAAAAACGGGGGCCACCTGTATCTGAAAAGTGTGTGGCAAATGCAAATTGCAAGAGCCCTACTTACTGTGATTTTAAATTACAACTTTATCACCTCTCCAAAATGATTATATTTATAGGTTTTATTTTATGCCAATATCTTTACACATAAAAAATGAGATTGTTTTAAAGTTCATCATCAAACAAACATTTCCATAAGATGTATTTCAGACATTGTACATATATATCATATTATCATATATATCACAAATCTCCACAAAGTATTTGTCTGAGGTATACACTTATAGAAAAGAGTGGAAAGAAAAAAACAAGCAAAAGGAAAGAACTATGTACAAGTAGGGAGTGATCTTTTTTTTTACAACAGATTCATTGATTTGTGAGAATAAAATCAGGCCTATGAGGCATTATGTAGTTAACCCATTTTTCCCAGTATGAATTAAATTGTTCCAGCTTATGATTAACAGATGCTGTTATCTTCTCCATTTTGTAAATGTCCATTGTAATTTCCATCCATGTATTTAAAGTTGGGCTCTCCTGTGATAACCATTTCATCGTAAGAGTCTTTTTACCAGCCACCAACAGTATATTCATTAAATATTTATCTCTTTCCAACCATTCTTGAGGTATATATCCAAAATATATGGTCTTACTCTCCAAGGGTATTACACATTTAAAGATGTCTTGTAGGGCATTGTGTATCCCCCTCCAATAGTTTTTGATAACAGGGCAGTCCCAAAAAATATGATAATGATTTGCATTTTGAGTTCCACAATTTCTTGTTAATATTTAAAATCAAAGATCAAAATTCAAAGTTAATTTATTATCTATGTGCATATACATCATCATATACAACCCTGAGATTCATTCTCTTGCAGGTCTACTCAATAAATCCAACAGCCATAATAAAATGAATGAAAGACCACTCTAACAGGGCGGACAACCAGTGTGCAAAAGACAGCAAACTATGAAAATACAAAAAGAAAGAGAAAAAGAAATAATAATAATAATAATAATAATAATAATAAATCAAATAAATAAATAAGCTAGCAAGCATGCAATAAATATTGAAAACAAGAGTTGACGAGCCCTTGAAAGTAGTCCGAGGTTGTGGGAACAGTTCAGTTTCTGGGCAAGTAAAATTGAGTGAAGTTATCCCCTCTGGTTTAGGAGCTTGATGGTGTGCCTGATGATGGATGCTACTTTCCTGCAACAATGCTTTGTGTAGATGTGCTCAATGGTGCGAAGGGCTTTACCCATGATGGACTGGGCCCTGCCACTACCTTTTGTATTTCAATTAAGCTTCTCGATATATGGTGAACTAAGATGGCTTTTGGCTGTTTCAGTTTGAATTTAAATGGCAGCATATAAAAACAGAGCAGAAGAGAGAGGAATGGGTGGCATAGAGTGGAGAGATAGAGTTCAAGTTGATGGGAGGGGACTTAGAAGAGACAATGAGGAAGAGGTAATAGAAAAATTTGCCTTTGCTTAAGATGACCTGTATGTATGAAGAAATCCATGTAGCCAAGCCAATTCTTCAGATATTTTTGATCACTTAATCATTGGATCACAAACACTTTCACTTTGTGTGAGCTCTTACAGTATAAAATAGCTATCCTTTGTTAAAAGGATTTACAGATCAGCACACCTCAATTTGAAGTGTGGGACCTGAAATGGAAGGACCCCTGTAGACATTCAGATCTGAACGGCATCTTGCCTTAAAAATCTGGGAATTCAAAAGATTTGGCATAGGAAACAGCCAAAGTACAAGGTAGTGGACACACTGCTTCCCAGCTCACTATAACATGGAACCAGCCACACAATGATGATCCGTACACAAGCCCAGCCTTGTAGACCATTCATGTAGCTAACAATAACTTCTACTCTGACCTATAAAAAAAAACAATGGCTCAGATTCCAGAGGCAGGCAAGCTGATGCTTGCAAGTGACTTCAATGAAGGTTTGGAAAGGCAGAATCCTTCAACAAGGTGTAGTTGGCACAAAGGAAGTAGATAAAATTTACTCCAACAGATCTCTCCCCTGACAAAACACTTGGAGCACAGTCCTGGAATAACCGATGGCCTGTTTCATCAGAGGGACAGCACAGGATCTCACATTAACACCCCTATCAGCCACTGGTACCTATTACACTGTGTCATTATCTGAGATTACAAGGATATCCACACTCCCAACCACATGATGTGTACTGGTGACTGGTGCACTACCCACTGCTTAGTCCAAACTGTTGTCTCCACCTTCCACAATCCAAAACTATGCAGGCATTAGAACAAATGCCATGAAAAAAAAGTGTTTCAAGAGTTCCACAAAGATAGATGATAACCCGACAAAGATAGAACTGCAGCTCCGTAACAACATCTCACAGATAGCTTGATGATCCTGAAATATTACAAGTGACCACAGCAGCGAACTACCCAGAAGACTCCAATAAATTAACCTGCCAGAAAACACCAGGACCTTACAAAAACAACACTGACTCCATCAATGCTGGAATATCTTTCTCAAAACAACTGGCTGCATAAATTTGTCTTCATGTTGCATCTGCTTTATAATGGCATGCATGTTATGATCTTTCCAATGTGTCCATAAGAGTCATATTATCTGACCAGGTTAATGCCAGCCAAAGCTGCAACATTGTCCTAACACTTAGCTTAATCTACGGTACCTGATCTACCCCATCTCCTACAAACTTCCTGCTGGAGTGGAGCTGATTCACAGGACGAACTGGAAAGGATTGTCTACACTGCCTCCGTTCTAGAACAGGGGTCACTTCAATTTCAGTCACTGAGTTGTGCTACACAGAAAAAGCCTGTGTACATACAGAGTTAGAGAAAGAAATCCAAGTCATTGTTGACTCCTTTACAGAAATGTGCAAGAGGATGGAGACTGTGTGGTATCATAGGCAAAATGTAGGTCCTCTACCAACCTGAGGTTGACTCTGTCTCAGAAGCAAGAGGCCAGTTTGAGGCCATGACCTTCAAACAGTAAAGGCTGTACTGCTGTTTAGAAAGTGATAGTGAATTTCATCCCCAGGTTGATGTTCATTCAGATGTATCTTGAGAAAATGTGGGGGACATCTATGTACTCCAGAGCCTCATCATATATTTTCAGTGTCAGAGATACCATCAACACTCTTCGCAAAGTCCTTCAAATCCATTGCCAGGAAAAGCAAACTGCTGTCAGTAATACCCTCACTACTAAGGCCTTTATTAAACTAAGTTGGTTGCAATAGACAAACCATTCTTTTCATATGCCCAAAACAGTCACTCTGTCCTGAACTCACAAGGTAAACAGGGAAAAGACTTAAAGGATATTCTAAAAGTCTCTTTAAAACAATGTAACATCTCCAGATATTCATGGTAGAATATGGTCCACAGTCACTCAAAATGGAGAATGGGAATCGGCAGGACATTAAGAATCTCAAGTCCATTCATTGGTTGCACACAGAAACCTAGTGTAAGTGGTGGAAGGAATCTTTTTTTTTGTGTGTGCAATACTTCGCCAGAGCCTCGGCAACCACTTTTTTTTTCCAAGTGGTTGTCTTGGAGGAAAGATTCTGTGAGTGGTCCCCCACGTCCTTCTCACAGCACAGTGTTTTTTTTACTAGGCCAACACTCAACCCGGCACAGATGGAAAGTGTGTCCGGGAGCGGAAGGAATATACCATCTCGCAAATCATTACCCAAATACTACTAAGCCCCTTCTGCTCCATCTATAGAAGAGTCTATGGGTCTTACATCAGTCTTGACTGTCGCATCAGAACCCATGTAACTGCTGAAGAACAAGTTATTCATGACCTCTGGGACTACCTAAAAGGAAGAAGGATTCAGAACATTGCTAGTAGATCATGTTGCCTGTTTAGCATGCAGTTGCCTCTTGTATTCAGGATGATTCTAACATTTGTCAGGCTTCAGGCTCTATCAATAACCACAAAGACCATTGCCCTTTATGACATGAAAATATATGTACAGCACAGTGCGAAAGTCTTAGGCACATATCCAGTATATAGATAGGGTCTAAGACTTTTGCACAGTACTGTAGTAATTTTATGTATTGCACTGTACTGCTGCTACAAAAAAATCAGAACATATGTAAGTGATGATAAATCTGTCTTTGATATGGGTCTCTCTTGTGGACTGAGAGTGTGAAAAGGAGTGAGGGGGGTGGGAACGGAAAGCACTAGAAAGACATTCAGTAACGATCAGTCAACCAATTACTCAGAATCAAATGACCTTGCCTGGCGTCTCAGGGCTGGGTGTGTCTGCACTCCGCACCTGCTCTCCTTCTGTCACCTGTCTCACACCCCTCCCGCGGTGCCCCACCCTCACCATTTCCAAAATCCTTTGCTCCCACCATATTTACAAACTTGCTCTCTGCTCCACGTTGACAAATCCACTACTGTGCAAAAATCTTAGGCATCCTAGCTATATATGTGCCTAAAACTTTTGCACAGTGCTGTAGAATTCATTGGCATGTCCACTTGAGTGACCTTCTGATCAACACTTGAAAGTTTAAAATTCTTGTAACCGTTTCACTTTTCACCTGAAGCCGTGATTTCAACTTGGCCGTTGCACTTCTTTATGCATTGGAAACTTCCAAATTTAAGCAGGGAGAAATCAGATTTTAGCTGGCAGTGTTAAAAATGTACCTCTGAATATCAACCAACAAAGACCACAAATCTGCCATTCAGTTCTATTAGCATCAATGCAGTTTCTGCTTTAATTTCTTTTTAAATTTTAAATATATAAATTGTAACTATTCCAATTATAATATTTGAAATAAAGCTCTTACAATTCAACTGCCAGGACTTAAGAACTTTTTTAAAGCTATTATTAATGCTTTTTGAGTTAGTGATTTAGATGCATATCATATTATTACTGAGTTAAGTATTGTATGTAATGAGTTTTTGCTACAACAAGTGTATGGGACATTGGAAAAAAATGTTGAATTTCCCCATGGGGATGAATAAAGTATCTATCTATCTATCTATCTATCTATCTATCTAAGTTTAAGTGTGATATAAGGAAGATATGTGACTCTTTGAACAAAATAAACATCTTGCTTTGGGCTCCCTGAAAACAGTACGTGAGAGATCTCATTTGCCACTGCCTTCAGTATGTAAATTTCTCATTGAGTGATATTTGGTGCATGTACTGATACTATGCCATCCACCATTCACTGACTTAGGAGTCTTTGTCTGTCTGAGGAAGAGGAATAAAGGAGTGAGCTTTAGACCACAAATTCACCCAGAAGTACAGCAAATTCTGGGAATTTTCAGAAATTACCTGGATCATAGAGTCAAATTTAGAGTTTCTAGGTATGCTCTACAAGCTATCCCAAAATTGTGAAAACGTTAAACCATAAGACATAGGAACAGAAACCATTCAGCTCATTGGGATGCTCTGGCATTCAATTTTGCCTGATTTATTATCCCTCTCAGCCCCATTCCCCTGCCTTCGTTCCTTAACTTTTGACACCCTTACTAATCAAGAACCTATCAACCTCCACTTTAAATATATCCAATAACTTCACCTCCACAGCCATCTGTGGCAAGAAATTCCTGCTTATCTCTATTCTAAAGGGACATCCTAGTCACTTTATCATGCTGTTAATCACATTGCTTGAATCCTGCCTTTATTCAGTTTCCCCTGTAGGTTCCTTATACCAGAGTCAAATTCTATATTTAGTTGCATTAATAATGTCAGACTGCAATCAGCCTACTTCCATTTTGGATGGTCTAAAATTTGTCACAAGAAATTCTACCTTAAACAAATCTAAAAGTAAATTCTTAAGGGAAAGAATACGGAGTTAAAGCAGAAACAATCACAAGAACCTAAATATCTCCTAATGAAACATCCTCCTTCCTCACTGTAGAAACACATTCAGAAACATATTCAGCATGCTGCCATGTCAGGGTGATAAACTTTCTCTAGTTCAGCATTACTATATTATATCAAAAACAATAAACATCTAGGGAATAGTTGAAAGCTGTAATCCATTCTCAGGGTTCAGATGACATCCACAAACCAATCAAGTTGCATTTATATAATCTATGATGTATTTGAACCACTCTACTTGGATGTTTGCCAGGCCTCTGACTCCTCTTATTTCAACATGTACCTTAATTCAGCAAATGCAAGCTTGCTGTAAATTATACAATCATTTGATTTGTTACCATCGATGCACAATTACAATCGGAGACATGTTAAATTAAGCATACAATTTTAATTCTGATGTGGCTTAAATGACCAATGCATAGCTGGGAGTTTCAGGAACACCCTAATCACCACCATCCCCCACCACTTCCCCCCACCCCCCCCCAACCAACCTAAGTACTTGCTTCACTGCCAAATCAAATACGTTTTCAATAATCTTTTGGATTGGTTTATCAACAGCTGGAAACAATACCGTTCTTGAAATCTGTATGGGGAATCAGCCAAATTAAAACCAGAAATAAATCTGATGTTGTTTAGCAAAAGGATGTGGTAATTAAATACTAAACTGAAGTTATTCACATTAATGCATACCACCACAATTAGGATCTACTCTGCTGAGCATTGTCTTGGTAACTACACCGTTTTGATGCTATCAGAGGCTGTTAACTATGTATTGATTTTCATTGCAACTAACACTTATAGTGTAAAACCTAATGGGAGATTATATATTTAGTCTGGGTCCCAATTCTCACTGGCTCAATATCTGGAATGTTTCACTTCTCACTGAAATCCATTTACAGCCAGTTTATTGATTCTTATGCAAGGACTCTGACTTAAACAAGGAAATGGTTGTATAAAGATATCTATGGATTGCCAGTCACTAACCTTTTACAATGAGCAGACCACATGATATCATCAAGAAAAAAATTATAATTTTTGAATGGATTTATTATCTAGGATGATGTCCTGAGAGGGTAAAGAGCATGAAAGTTATAAAACTTCACAAAGCAAAATATTTTACTATCTACTAAATTTGGTAACACACCAGACTGGCCAATGATTTGTGCTCAGTTCAATGGTAAATGTAACCAGAACTTTCTGATGGATTGGTCTTTTTTCCCAAATATCCTGTAACGTGAGTATCTATTATTAAAGTTCACACTGAAATTGAAGGAAGGGAATTGAATTATTTTTCAGGTATGGATTTAATTAATGTTAGAGATTTTTTTAAAAATGAAACCAGTTTTAGTTTGAATTTTCTGTTTCTCATTTTTCTCTTAATCTTACTCAAAGGATTTGTAAAACACAGGTATAATTCCTATAAGCTAAAAAGAGATACCAACGAATTGCAGTTGAATGAGTTGTCTATCGCAGCAACCGAAGGCAGAAGAATGCATCCTAATCACCCAGTCTTTCTGTCATTCTTCTTGCTGTTCCTAGACCATTCCTAACAAGCCTGACTACTCATTTATATATATATTGCTTTTCTGCCACTTGGGTGACTTCACACTCATGAGATTTTTTTTTAGATACCTGTTTATACAAACAGTTTAAAACAGGGGTTACCATCCTGGAGTCCATGGATCCCTTAGTTAATTGTAAGGCTCCATTGCATAAAAAAGGTTGGGAACTCCTGGTCTGAAAGCTTCTGGGGTAAGAGTGCCCAGATACCCACAATTAATGCTATGAAGCTGACTCTTTGAGCGCACAAACCTTCCAATTATTAATAGATCAGCTAATTGATTTGCTAAGTGATAGTGTCAATCTGGTCTGCAAGCTTCCTTGAACTAAATAATTTAGCCAGTGTTTTATGGCTTGAAACAGACCAATTAACATAACCCTTCTGTCTTACACTGCAACCAGCCCCTTGCTCTGGGCCACCGTCCTGTGCTCTGCATACAGTGCTGTTTGTTTGCAAAGCTGTCCTTTTAACTTCAGACTGATTATTGCTTGCCTCTTACATTATGTAATTAAAACTGACTCTGGTTTACAACAAGAAGTTGAACAAAGAATATGGGTCAAACTTATTCAAAAGCAACTCTTTGATATCTACAAATGTCAGTTGCTATGTTAGAAAGCTGAGCTCAGCATAAACATGGCCCCATAGCCCTGGATTGTGAATACCCATCACAGATCAACTTCCTAGTTTATATTTTGCAAATGAATGAGCATTCTCATTCATTCAGAATTTAAGTATTGTGAGAGATTTTACAAAAACTAAAGCATCTTACACATTTTCTTTTGTCACTTTCACCTTTTAAAATCCTTTTGTGCGTACATTTTTACTTGTTTTCTCATATCTGATTTTGTATTTGTTTATATTTTCTCTCTTCTAACCATCATTTAAGACTCTCTATCCCCAACAATTCCTTGGCTGGGAGGGGTAGGAGAAAATAGAGACTGAGTTTGGGTTGATTTGTGAAGAATGGAAGAATGGATCTCCCTCTTCCACACCCTTCCTCCTTGAGTCCCCCTATTTAATTTAATAGCAGGATCTCAATTGTATGACCTTTTTTTCCCTCAAGTACAGCAAACCATATGGGGAGACTGGCCTGCTGTTAGGAGACCAGCTTGCTGTTTGGCAGAAAGATCAAAATAAGGCCATGAGGTAGAGTGCAATGATCACACATTCTGAGTGCAGGTTGTGGGAAAATTGAGAAAAGCTTTATACTAGTGGAGACAGGAGGCTTAGAAAAGAAAATAGTAGGGTTTCCAATTGGAAATCATAAGAGCCAGTGGTGGAAGAATAACCTAAGGAGGGCGGATCAGAAGAGTCAATTGGTGATAGCCTCTGAGACGAATGCGAGCAACAAATTTAATCTAGCTGTTAATTGAATAGCTGTTTACTACCCACCCCCCACCCAATTCAGCAATCTACACCTCTCTATCGCTACGTGCTGGGAAATATATGTGTAGGACTGAATTTAAAATGCAAAATGTAGCTGAAGCACAGCACTGTACTAGAATATTTGAATTACAACCCTTGCCCTGGTTCCCAACCCCACCCGTGCACCCAGTTTGGAGGTGGTTGAGGCCCTCCACTGACCAGTGTTGAACATGGATGTGGTGTTCCAGATACACAAGTCAGAGCAGTATGATATGGAGAGCAAGCTGTTGGAGATGGTTCGTGGAACTGATGTCAGATTTTTGTATTTTTTGATGCCATCAGACCCATACCTTCTAACTTACAGGAACTGAAAATTTCTCCTGTATGACCCAGAGGGGATGCTTCACTTGACTGGTTGCAAAACCACACAAATGCATGTTCTGCTGTCATGTACCACAGATCCCTGGCAAGGGACACCACTGTTGCTACTCAAAAGCCCACAACAGATCTGTGACCATTATTCAGTTCTGTGCAATCCCTTCTTGCCAACCACAAAATCCAAGCAAATGTACAATACACCTGAGAAATCCAGAATACCTATCAAACAAAATAATTACCATTTTCATTGGGGGAAAAACATGATACTGTGGTATAGAATTATACAACAGATAAAAGAAGATAATCTGATACTGTTTGTGGACAATGTCACAAAGGATCCATTAAACCTTCCTCGCTGATCACTACTGTCATTGTAAGCGCATTATTGCACTTACAAAAACCCATCTCAAAAATGCAGAATCGCAAAGGTAAACAGAGTAACTCATTAAAGGAGAAACAATGGTAAACTCTTTGCTCTATTTTATGATATACACCAAATCTCTGTATTGATCAAATACTTTATTTTTTGCATCTTAAAAGAAAGTGTACTATTTCAAATTCTCTTGACATAAGATTGATAAGTAACGGCAATATCTCAGTTACCAAAAAAACTATGGTTTATAATTAAGCTGTAAGAGTTGCAAGAACCTCTGTCACAATATATTAATAGCAAATAACAATTCTCCCTGTGCTGCCATTTTGTTGTTTATGCGGGACTATGATTGGCATAAATATTGTTCGAATTTCAGATGAAAAATTACAGTTCAGACAATAGATATTCTATTATAAGCAAACTTCTGTCTCTCCAAATCTGTTAGCAACTATACAAAAACAACTCCTTGAAAGGTTTATAAATAATAATCAAGTATTTCTTCAAAACAGCCATGCTCTTAGAATTTTGTATGGCATAAAACATTAAATGTGCTTAATCATGGTTTCCTATTTTCATATGATTACAAACAGCACAGCCCTTGTAAAAGGATATTTGGTAAGCTTTCTTTCATTTGATGCAAATTTTATCAAAACACCTCATCTGAATATTTTCCAGTGCCACCACTTTGTCAGATCAATTTTGCTGCCAATTTTGACCCAGCTCTTAAATTCACCTTCTCTTCCACTTCTGGATCTCTCTATCTCTATTTCAAACTATCCACCAATATTCTATAAACCTGACTACAACCTTGCACTCTGTCTCCCTTAAGGACACCACCTCCTTCTCCATGTCTGCTGCATCTGCTGTCAAGTTGAAACTTCCTACTCCAAGACTTCTGAAATATCTTCTTTCTTTAGGAACTGTAGTTCCACCTTCTGTATTTGATGGAGATCACATACATGCATCTTCAATTTCCCACATGACTGCTTCCAACTCACCCTCTCCAGACAAAACAGAGTCTTTGGTCTTCATATGTTAAAAGGTTGGCACAGCTTGGACCGAGAGGCCTATTCTAAATGTCCCCCACTAACCGCCACAATACAGCATACAATCCTTAGTCCCCTTTGCCAGTCATTTTCCCTCTCATTGTGATCTGGCCCTTTCACCCCTTCTCACCCCGTCCTGCCTGTGCTGTGCAACTGCAGGACATGCAACATTTGTCCTTTCACCTCCTCCTTCACTATCAATCCAAAACAAAGTGTAGACCAGGCAACCGTTTTGCAGAACACCTGTGCACTGTCTGCAATGGCCATCTTGAACTTCAGATTACACAGAATTTCAATTCCCCTTCTGATTCCCACACCAACTGTCTGTCCTTGGCCTTTATCTACTGCCATGGCTTAACCAAGTGCAAACTAGATGAACAGAAGTTCATACTCTTCACTTGGGCAACCAAACCCAAATGGCATGAACCTTGAATTTTCTAATTTCATGTAAACTACACATCTCCTCCATTACCCCATGTTCCTTTCCCACTACCACTGGTCTACCAAGGTCTCTCTTCCTTTGTTCACCTTTTCCATTCCCTTCCCAACACATTATCTAGACTCACCTGGCTCCATCTGTCACCTTTTTACCAAGGATTCTTCTCCATTGGCTCACATTTTTTATCCAGTTTCCTCTTCCCACCTGCTTTCATCTGCCCATCACCCCTCCCCTTATCTGATCACACCTACTATCTCCCAACCACTGTCCCAACAACTCTCCAGCCCTTACCTTACTCTATTTGTCCATTATTCCAACCATCACTGCCCATCCTCTCCCAGAACCTGGTTCCACCTATTACCAGTCAGCCTCTGCCTTCCTGCTTTCTCTCTCTTCTATGTATTGGCTTTTTCCCTTCTAGACCACCAGTCCTCATCCAGAGTCTTGACCCAAAACTTTGACCATGTATTTGTGTCCACAGATGCTCCACTAAGTACTTCTGGCAGTTTATTTTCACTCTAGATTCCAGCATCTGCAAACTCTGTG
The DNA here is from genome assembly GCF_048418815.1 of Hemitrygon akajei. Taxonomy (NCBI): domain Eukaryota; kingdom Metazoa; phylum Chordata; class Chondrichthyes; order Myliobatiformes; family Dasyatidae; genus Hemitrygon; species Hemitrygon akajei. Next base: position 140,510,774 of record NC_133126.1, read on the forward strand.
TTCCAGCATATTTTTTTCATCTCCTACTTTGGGAAGCAGAAATTAGGTGGCAAAACCCATTTTAATTCAACAATGTACCAATGAATTCTGGCATATTTTTCTCTGTAACCTAGTCATGGTGTTATACTGACAAAAAGGAGGTATATTTTGATGAAGCCATTATTCAACTTTTAGTTTGTAAGCATGAACAGAAACAAAACCTTTCCCATCCAAAGCATGATACTACCTGTCTTGCAGAGCAATCTTAAAAATATCAAAACTTGTGCAAATTTAAGCTATGTTCTAGTGAAAGCAATACAGAGCACATGTTTTTTAATACACAAGTCGAATACAACAAATACAGGTGTAATGACAAGTCTAAGTTCAACCTCACACCCTCTACTTTGATATTCTATGGTGCGATCATTATTGAATGTCAACATCCAGGGGGCTAAGAACAGGTCAGAGCCAGGGTATTTTACAGTTAGTCATTAAACTTCTGACACCTAAAAAGATCATCTATCAGAAGGAAGATAGAATGCTTTCTACTTATCTGGACACTCAAACTCTTGACATCACAAAACATCTTTGACTGGCACATTCATCGTATAAACATTCTTACACTCCACCACCGTACATTATGTATGCATTCACTGTATACCATCTACAAAAAGGACTGCAGCAACTCACTCAGAACTCTCTAAGACTTTCAAATTTTATAAGCTCCACCACCTGGAGGGAAATGGGCAATGGATATATGTAAGCACCACCAACACCATATCCCACCGGGGGGGGGGGGGGGGGGGCCCAAGTCCCACAAAGATTTAGATATGTACTTAATTCTTTCATCTCTGCTGGAACTTTTACAGAACATTCAAGCCAACAGCAGATGGTTTGCTCCAGTTCAAGCAGCTGATTGCTTTACTCAAAATGGTATTTTGGGATGCAATACATGCCGACCTGGCCAAGAAAACCCACATAAACTGAATGAATAAGGATTGTTCTGATCTGTTAGAGCATCAAAAATCCAGTTTTTGATGTGTATTACATCTGATTTCATTTGACTCTGTTAAGGCAAATAATTTTCAAAAAGGTGCTGATTAGAAACATACTGCCAGTGACATTTACAGATTGAAAGAGGAATTTGTTTCTAGTCTAGGGTATGGTATATAGTGATTTCATTATTAGTTCTTTCCCTATTTAAAATGACAAATAACAATCTCTTCATGACTCAACACTGAGGTATAATTGATTAAGATATACAATAGTTTAAGTCAGGGCATTTGCTAACTATTGTGTATAATTCTTATCATGAAGTCAGCTATGACAGGCGATTTGTTAAAAGAAGCCAGGTGTTATGTTTCCAGCACTGCCTACTTTATGCATTGATATTTATCTGTCAACCATTGTTTATCTCAGTTGTTTAAAAGGAAATAGACAAATTAAAATGCAGAGTTTTATTTTCTTGTAGAGTACAGATAATGGATGGGTGGGGGGGATTATTACAACCCTGAATTGATCAGCCTTATGAGTTTCCAAATGTTGATAGAATCACAATCAGGTTTAACATCACTGACATATGTGTGTCCATTGATAACTTTGCAGTCAGTGAAGAGAACCTTTGCATCTAGCTTTGGCACTTTTGAAATTCCTTTCTGTGAACCATCAGCCACAGCAGAGAACAGGCTGAGATAAAAGCTGAAGGACTAATTATGCTCACCCACTAGGAATGATTCAGAATAATAGTTCTTTTTTCGCTTCAGTCAAAATGCAAAATATTGAAATTTTGCAAATATTTATAAAAGTACATTTATAAGCATTGTCATCTCAAATGCTAGCATCAATACTTTGTATAAGCACAGTGGATTCCGGTTAAGTGGGACATATTGGGACCATTATATAAACGCACAATTAAGTGGCTGCCCCATTTAGCCAAAGCTTCATGGAAATAGTTATAGGAATAAAAAACACAAACTACCATTTAACTGAGTAACAATTTATGGAATTAAATGAGATACAGAATAAATTAGAACACCACAGTACTATAATCTGTGTATTGGCTCCTAATAGTTATCATTGGAGGGCTTCATCTGCCATGTCCTTTTGATTGTAATGACTGTAAATGAACAAAATCAGTGCAGACTCCTATTGTAAATAATGGACTGCTTTTAGAAGACTGCATCCTCCAAATCTTCTTTTCATTGTAACATTCAAGATGGTTGTCAATACCTTCGAAGTTCCTAACTCGCTGAAGTAGTGAAATCATTTCATTTTCACTCCCGGTCGTTTCTGGCATCTCCAAGCCTGATTGCTTGAAACCATGGTTTCAAAACCAAAACAGTTCTGAATTGTCCTATTGCTTATTTCTCATCAACTATCAGTGACAAAGATCATTGCATTTTGAACACAAACATGGATGCTAATTAAAAACTAGTCGCTCTAAGCGCAGATTAGATTCTAACAGCCACATAAATGCACATGACTGACACTAGTTAGGAACTATTTAGCAACAGTTTCCTGTCCCAATTAAGCAGCATACTGTCCCAAATAAAAGAAGGGAAACCCAACTACTTTCTCAATTTAGTATTCGTTCTTTCAGAGTTGTCCCAAATGGCTGCCCCAATTAATTGATGGTCCAATGAACCGGAATCCACCATATTTCTTTATTCACGGCTATCAATGACTCTAAACATTATCACAGGCAATAGCAGTACTATAACTATTATTAAATCTCAATACCTGGGCCAGATGAGAATGGAATGTATTACACAGCTGCTGCTACGTCTATGCTCTAGAAACAACCCAGAAGGGCAAAATGCTTAATTATATTCTCCACTCCTCAGAAGTACAAAATTGCATTACAATTTTACATATTATCCATTGCAGTGGCAATGGCAACTTCACAAGTATATTTTAAAATATGATCTTTCTTTGTAATTCTAACTGAAGATTTTCTGGTTTGAGCTCTGTACATTAGTCATTACTGAAGCTATTTTGTCTGGTCTGGCTCGTTTTCTACATCTAAATTGTCTTGAGCTAAATCTGGACAATCAAATCTTGTAGATAGTCACAAGAAATTAAGATCTATTCTGGATCCATGGAACTGTCAGAAATTTTAGATTATTAAGTTTAGTGACTTGTTCCATGGTAAAACCTTATGACATAAACTGGTTTTCTTTTCAACCTTGAAGATAGATTTTCATAAAATATAAATTTTAATAGAATTCACCCCGCAACATCTTAAGTCATTGGCATGGTCCTTATCCCAATAAACTGTCAAGACACATCACTTGGGTTTGCAGTATATAGTGACCACAATAACTTGCATTTACATAACATCCTTAATATGGCAAACCATGCCACAGCATTTCACAGAAGTGATTTCTGAACAGCAATTGACACTGAGCCAGACAGGGAGACCTAAAGTAGGTGATTCAAAGCAAAGGAATAGCTTTAAAGAGGCATTGAAAAGAAGGAGATGGAGAAGATTTGACAGGGAAGTTTAGAGCTTAGGGCCTACATGCCTGAATCCATGAATGGGAATAGTTGGAGGAACACATTGTTCTTGGAGGGTTCTTGGACCGAGACACTTTACACAGCCAGACAGAAATGAGACTATGCAGGAATCTCAACACAAGGCTGATTATTTTAAAACTGAGGTGTTGATAATCGGGAGTCAATGTAGGTCAATAAGCACAGGCCTTATGTGCACCATGTCCAAGTCACTTTGTTCAGGAGCACCGTCCGTAGTTCTTAGCGAAATATTCAGGTCAAAAAATGTCTTTCAGAAGAGATATTTTTGCAGTATTTAAATAAAACTACAATTAAAATTAGGTACTGCCAACTAAGCAGGGAATTTTTAATCCAAATGAGGTAAGAGTATGATATAAAAGAAAGGACTTTTTATACATATTTCAATAAATTACATTTGAAAGGTAGATTAAAAATTTATTTACAATCTGACAGAAATGTCTAAACAGAGCCTACAAACCTAGATATTTGGATTAAGGTTCAGTCTGAAAGATATGAATTAAATATTTACCCATTAACACAAAGCCTAAAGGCATTAATACTTCTTTGTCGGGGATTGGTTTTATTTAAATCTTTCCACTGAAAATACATGGAGTAAATACTCGATATAAACTAGATCTGGTGGTAGTAATGCATACATCACTAATTTCTCTGCAATATTCTTAATTTCGTCACCTTTTTACAGTTGAAACAATTAGATACATTGAAGTAGTTTTCAACTAATCTGCTCTAGTCGTTTTTTGGGATTAGCGTCACTGAGATCAAGCTTTGCATGTCTGCATCAGCATCGACAGTCTCTTTTGCAGATTGCCACAGCTGTCAAGAGCTTCCTGGTGCTTCTCAAGCTTTCCCCATTCCATCCAGCTAGCACAAAAAGTACTGGTATTGATTCAAAGCTTTTGACATGCTAATTTGCTTAGCGACTGCATTAATCACTTTCCCATGCAGGCACGCTTCAAAATGAGACATTTTTCAAAGCTGGGATGTCTTTTTCAATACGACCGCATTTATTTTCAAACAATATGTTACTGTCAAATTCAATCTTTCGGATAATATGGTTACAAATCTTATTTTTATAATACTGCTCATGAAAAAGAGAGATTTTTATATCATTCTTTCATTTTGACCCAATAACCCTTTGAGAAAAGTTCAGAAGTAGTGATTGCAAATAGCAGCCTAATTACAATTTAATCACATAATGAGGAGCTATTTAATATTAACTACAATCAGGATTTAACTTATTTTTTAAGGAAGTCTATGATTGACAAGAAAATCATTAAAAATGACATACTAATTTGTTGGTCAAAGTTATCAGGCACAATACAATAATCACCACAGCAAAAAAAAGCCTGTGTAAATTTTGTAAGTCGAGCTCCAATGCAATAAATATTCTATTTTGGAATTAAATCCAAGTTAAGCAAACACGATTTTGCTATAATTATAAAAATAAATTTGTATCCAAGACAAATATTTAAAATTTGAATTCTAACTCACTTTAATCCAAAATAAAAGAACTGAATAACTGAATATTTACCTACTTCCAGGATTGTCATTGGTGGAGGGAAAAAATGAGTTTTCAGTTAACCTCTGACCCTTTGAGCAGAAAGAAACAAAGAGTGGATCTGAAGCCATGTCAGAACACAGTCAAATGGCAAACGGCAGGGGATCAGACTGTCAAAATAACACTCGGCACTTTACGGTGGACAGTACCTAAGATTCTCTGGTGATTCAAAGAATAAAAGCATGAAAAAATGGTCTGGAAACTCAGGAGAAAACAGCACTAGAAATAGACTTGTTTCTGAAGCTTCATCACTCACAAACTTTATTTGGGATATCAATATTTACCATATTTACAATAGAAACTGTTCACAGCAGGGGTGATCACAGTGTTAGTTCCTGCACCATGTATGGTTGATATGCCCGATCTTCTATTGCTCATAAATTTAAGTAACTGTTCACAAGAAATCTTTATAATCCCCCAGAAGTTTTACTGTTAGTGATGCAATTAACTTGGATCCAGTAAAATAAATAGGATTGTCTACATCAGTAAGAAGCAATATCTCACTTTGGATAAGAGGTGATTAGCACAACAAAACTGTGATTAATTTGTTGTGTTATCAGGTGTTCCATGTCTCATTTTGGTCCAGAACTTATAACTCTTAACAAAACCAACATAACAGGGATCAAAGCATGTGTTTAGTTCTTCACAAATGAAAACTGCGAGGTTTATAATCAAGATTCATCATCGAATGAGCACATATGAAGCGCTGTGTACCTGTCACATAGAGAGAGCCAAACATGTTGTAAAAGGAGACTATGTAGAATAGTTGTAGTATGTAACACTGGCAACAGAGTGAATGAATATGTGCAGGGTCTCTGAAACAATGAGATCAAGTTAACTTGCCGCAATCACCAACCTACCTCACTCCACCAAACAGAAGTGGCACACGGGAAGAGTTAACATGCTCAAAGTCTTTTGTGAAGCCATAATAAAGGCCACACGTAGCAGTTGATGCAGCTCTCTTCAGTTACCTTGGAGTAGCCATGAGATAATGATGACTACCGTGGTTCAAGATGGAGAAAATCCCCAAGTTTTGCAATTTCAGGAGAAGCGCTCAGGTGCTGAGAGGTGGGAGTCATTAGAGGACCCTGGTGATGGCTGTTCCCTTGATCAAAAGTAGGGAGAACCCTCGGGAGTTACAGCAATGAGATTTGTTCTCTTCTATGAAAACGTTGCTGTTATGACATTTTCAAGTTTCCCCAGAATGTCCTTCTCTTCCAAGAAGTAAGAGATGAGGATGTGAATTTATTCCTCTTTGCTAAGTTTTAGAACTTCATCAGGAATATTGTCTGCACCCTGGGCCTTGTTGTTTTCTAATTTAATTGGTCATTCCAATTTTGTGTCAGTTGGGAATTGTGGTGAAGCTGGACCAATTAGATTGCCGTGAATTGGAGTTAAGGACATTCATATCAGGGACAGAGATGAAGTGCAGTTCAAAGTGCACTGGGTGCTGGTCGACTCATTGTCCATGATAACCTCTCTTCAATTAGGGTGAGTCTTGGATGTGTGGGTCCGAGATTCCTGAGAAAGCACTGGCAATTGCATGTCTACCGTAGATTCCGGACTACAGAGCGCACCTGATTTTTAGCCGCTGGCACTAATTTTAGAAATAAAATCATTTTTTTAAATGTAAAGGCCGCACCGGATTTTAGGCCGCACCGGATTTTCGGCCGCAGGTGTCCCACGTTGTAATATGAGATATTTACACAGAAAGATATTACACGTGAGGATTTTTTTAACTTTTAATTAAATCCATATGGTAACAAAAACAAATACATATTGCAAATGCTTTTTTTCGAACCGTGCCCGTACGCGGCTACTTTTAAATATACGTTGCGTATACTTCTTTACTGAACAACATTCCAATATCTCCTAACGACTGGTAAAAAATATATATACTGCAGCCTACCAGGAAAAGTTATTGATACCTTTAACTTAAAAGCAGAGTTCGCTCGGATCCAAAGCCGCTCGCGTAATGCCGCTCCCCCCCTCCTTTCCGTTTCATCGCAAACGGCATTTAAAAGCAGAGTTCGCTCAGATCCAAAGCCGCTCCGCCGCTCGACCCCCTCCGTCCCGTTTCATCGCAAACGGCATTTTCCCACAAGACGCCGCGAAACCGGGTGTGTCGTCATAGCATCCCGCGATGTAGTACAGAAAACAAATATAGTTTAAACTAAGAGGGTAGGTAGCACAATGCTTCGAGTGTTTTCCATGTTGATGAGGGTGAGTACAAATGACTGATTTACAATAATTTAATTGTGAAAGTGCGCTTGATTTATCGTACAATTTCATTGGACCTCTGTGAACTACTCATCAATTTTATTGGTCTACTGTTACGAGGCAAAATGTTTACGAGGCGGCATGAAAAAAACCTTGCATTAGCCGCATCGGATTATTGGCCGCAAAGTTCAAAGCTGTTCAAAATGTGGGAAAAAAGTAGCGGCTTAAAATCCGGAATCTACGGTAGTTTAAGTCACAGTCTGAACCTGTTATATATGGAGAGACTATGGACATTCTTCTCAAATTCAGCTCTCTGCAGAAATTCATTATGTTACCGAGCTCTGAAACTCAAATGACGTGTGGGTGACTATACATTCAGAGCATGAGTTCTAAATTGTCACTATCTCATTTAGTAAAGCATAAAGCCTCCCTCTATGCAATCTCACTCTTCAACAATAACGATTCACAAGAGATACAAGAAACTGAGCCAGTTTTTATATACAGGAGTGACCCAATGAGGTCATACATTGATGACAAAATCCCCCATTGCCTTCAGTGCTATCTAAGGAAATTTGTATTTGAAGGTCAAGATCTCAAACTTGGTACAAATCTTTCTGTCCAGCAGACATCATGGTTACCCTGCCAACCTGTAATCTTCGGAGACACAGGCTACCTTCAGCTGCACCTCAAAGCAGTTACCAAAGCTCACTCTGTCCTCCAAATCCACCGACAGGCTAAGAGCATCAATGTTAGGCCTGGTTCCCCAATACTGACACCTTAATGCACTCAATTGGCTTCAAAGGGCACACCACATTGTTTTCACGCGAGCCATCAGAGCTCCAGGCTTTATTCCAAGCTCTGAGAGATGACCAGGTAAACACAGGAAACAATTCAAGGATATTTTCAAAGCCTTCTCAGAAAATTCTAAAATCTCCAAAAATTCATGAGATTGCACGGTCCTTAATCACTGAAAATAGAATAATACTGAGGACTTCAGGTCCATGCATAACAGCAATGAAACCCAACATCGATGCAGAAAGGATGTATTATTTCCAAACTATGCGGCCAACCACCCTGTTAACCGTCTGCCCTATCGGTGGCTATGGATCACACTGACCTCATCAGCTCTGTCATACCCACAGAACTGGAAGCAAGTCACCAACAACCCCAAACCACGTAAAGTCCCTGCTAATTTACATTTCTGAGGCATCTCCAGTGATACCTGATCATATTTTAGTTTCTCATGAGCCACCCACTGCAGGCAAACAGGCATCTCCTGTCCACTCTGTAACTCAGGGGTTCTATAAAGTAACTGGAAATCATTGCCATTTTAGGTCAATAAGCAGGAACCCACTCCATCAGCCAATCTCTTAGCAATATGTAGCTCCAGCATGCACTGGCTGCCAGACTGTAAATGGCTACAAATTACAGGAGTACAAAATAGTTGTCAAAGAACGGCCTATTTCTTGCTGTTAGCAACAAATGGATTATCACTGACACCAGTGAAAGCTGCCAGAAAGATTACAAGAGCTTGAGCCAAACGACTTAAATAATTCTCTTCAACTACAATTCAGGAAAGAAATAGTGATTTTGATGTAAAATTTTAATTATTTGACAAAATGCTAAAGACCGGAAAACACACCTAATTAGATTTCGAAGCTGAAATACCTGGAACTTCTTAAAAAGTATTTAAAATACTATTGATTTTTTTTTTAATTTTAGGATATTTACAGTATAATTGAGGATTACATGGGACCATTTAGTTTGGGGTCAAATAATTTGATGAATAGTATTTAGGCTCAGTTTACCACTGACAATTCATTTGGACCTCACGCAATGAAGCTAAACATTTTTAGGTAATTTTACACTAAGGCAAGTTTGTAAATAGTTTGTTTTTGCCAATGATTACCCTGGAAAAATCTACTAGAAGTAGAGCCTTGGGAGAAAAACTGAATCATTGGCCCTAATTGCAAAAATTACTCCATTAGGCACGTGGTTGCTGGCAATTTTACTGTGTAATGACAGTGAAATCTGGCAGTTTTGCCATCATTTGTAGTATACAACCTGAGCCACTGCAATTAACCTTATTGGCTTTGGCACATTTAAACAGTTGATTGATTGCTCATTTTCTGAATTAGTATACAGTTCAAGGGTTTTCTGACAACTCTGCCTGGAAAAGAGGGAGGAAAGGTGGCTGTTGTTCTTGCTACATTGAACTGGGTGCAAAAAGTCTAGGAAGTAAATAAGTAGCAGTTAAACAACAAATTGCAGACCCCACGAGAAGTTGGGTGAAAGGCATTACCCAACCAAAAGGATCTATAGACCAAGGGTCACCCTTCTCAAACTTTCTGAAGAACAGTGCCAGAAGACCTGTCTCCTACAAGACCTGCTACTTTGAGGGCCACAATGCCTTGCAGTCACAACTATTATTATTATTATCATCATCATCATCATCAGCTCCCTATTTTCCACCTCCAGCTACAAGGAGCAGAAAAAAAACGTGCAGATCAGAAAACAAAATGGGCACTGAATGAAATTAAACTATACTTATCAGGTTGAATATGCACTGTAAATAATATTTCCCGATTCCCAACTTAATAGGAAGACTTATTACATGGCAATGATATGACCATCTAACCGACCTGCCCCACCTCAAAGTCATCACTGAGGCCCAGAAGTTGCAATGCTTATGCAAAACAAGCTTTCAGAATTCCAGATGAATGCTTCAAGAAAGTAACACTCTACATCCAGCATGCATGCTGCAAAAATCATTCTTGCATTGGGGAAATGTCAACAGCCATATTTGCATAAACAGTGATTAGTGCAAATGAGCGGCTGATACTTGCTGCCAGCTGAACTTCTATTTCCATGCTATGGCATGAATGTGTCCACCCGCGGACAAAATTTGGACATTGTCCATCTTCTGAGAAACCCCTGGGCTCAATTTGATAGGAGACCTCCTTTCCTTTGTGAATTTGTAATGGGGCATACTATTTTGCATAATTTAGTGTAGAAGATTTGAAAACAAGGAAGCTCACCTAAGCAGAGATAAGAAGTCTGGCCATTTGACAATGCTCATTCATCATAACAGATGAATGGTGGAGGTTGGATTGTCAGTATAATGATGACATTGGGAGATCATGTTGATCTTTCAGAATTGATTGACAGTAAAGCACAGATGCTGTACATGTGAGTACCACATACTGAGTTCAGGGACTTCTTTTCAAATTCAGACCTTCACAATTGTAGCCTGTCACAGCACAGGTGTGGTTATGAAATTTAAGTGAATTTTTATTTTCATTTTATCTTTATATGTTTTTTTTTAAAGATACGGCATGGAACACACTCTCTGGCTCAACCAACAGTGCTGCCAGGCAACCCACCCATTTAACCCCAGTTGGATAGAGGACAATTTACAATGACCAATTAACCTCGGAGGAGCAGAGCAAAGTCAAGATGGCGCTAAATGGCAAGTCTTTTGCTTGCATCTTCGGAAACAGCTCCATTTCTATCTTTGATATTGCTTTTATTTTCCTTTTCAAGGTTCTTTTGAAGACCCTGACTTGGAGTTACACTCTGGACTTTGGTTCTTTGTGGGAACAGGACCCCCTTCTCAGGGCCTCATGACCGGCCGCTTTTTGATATCCCAAAGACACAGCCTGCAACGCGAGTGTGCCTTCAGGGTTCCGGATTTTCATGGCTCTGGAGACATGCTGATTCTAGGCTGGTACCCCTGACGATGCGTCGCGGGAAAACACGGAACATTGGGGGAAGCGGGTGAGCAGCCAGGGTTGTGTGTCCATTCTGTGGCCAACTCTCTGCGTGCAGAGTTCAGAAAAAGTGACACAACAGACTTTTAACATCGTACATCAACAAGTTGTTAGTCATGTCACGCCTCTCGCTGTGAAACAGGGACACCTCTTTTTCCCTTATTAGGGGGAGAGAGTATGTCGAATTACTTGGTGGGTGAATGAGTAGTTTTTGGGGTACTGTAAGTCTGTGTCTTTATTGACGCTTTGTTGCACGCTTGAGTGCTCGGTGGGGGGTGCTGATGCTTTTAGCTGGTGAAAATGTGGGGCAAGTGGTCGTTGTCTTGCGCGTGGGAGGGGGAGCTGGGGGTTGTTGGGGTTCTAATGTTTAACTGTCATTCATTGTTTGGGGCACTCCTGTTTTCATGGATGCTTGCAAAGAAGAAGAATTTCAGGATGTATATTGTATACATTTATCTGACATTAAATGGACTAATTGAAACCTACTAACCTGTAACCCATTAACCTACTAAACTGAAGTACCTGAAGGAAACCCACATGGTCACGTGCAGAATGTACAAATTCCTTACAGGTGCCGCCAGAATTGAATTCCGAACTCTGACCCCCCCCCCCCCATGCAATAGTGTGCCAACCGTTACGCCACTGTTGCACCCTAAATCTTACATCCTGCCTTTAAATTAGTGAATAGACACCTCATTGCACAACAATTGAAACACAAAAGCACATTAATAATATAATTAGGATCTGATTATTTTTTCTTAATAAGCATCTCTATATCATGAAATAAAATGTAACTATATTCTGTCTGCTCTTCTCTTAAATTTAAATTGCAAACATAAATGTATTATTTCTAACTAAAGTGCCATGCAACGAGTCTTAGAGAGCTAGAAATATGTGGGTATAGTTACTAGATGGGAGTTGCCATTATACTATAATGGGATGTACAAATGGATTTAAAGAGTTCCCATGTTCAAGAAACTGCAATTAAGCAGCTCTACTTCTATATTAGTAAATATAGTTGATAAGTAGCTGAGTCAAAGAACATTACAACTCCACTAAAAAAGGCACAAGAGATACTGAAGATGCTGGAAATCTGGATCAATACACAGAAGATGCCACTAAAGGCTTATTTTGAGAGTTGCAGGTAATTTTTATCATCACATCGAAGATTCTACACAAACATGAGTTTGTAAATAAAGATACAGAATTTCTTAGCATTCGTCCACAAAAGTCAGTGCCTTTTTAAGCTCACTATAATAGGGAAGTGAAGATTGCAAGCACCAGCTTCCTGTGCTTGTGATGGATGTAAAACCTGCTTATTATTCAATTCTTATGTGACAAAAACTGCATGCAGTAGTAGATTAGTACTATCGCTCACAATGACATTCTCATCCTCTACAAAACAGGCAGGAAATGTCCTTCCAAAACAGTTTCTTCCCCTCAAAAAGATAATGTTTGGTTCCCTCTCAAAAAATTGAAATAATTTACCAGATTTTGCTTAATAAAATCCATTCAAGGCAGCACCATAATTAAGAGCTTGCCTTCAACATGAAGATTATCATAATGAGGCAATATTTAAAGATGGATCAATCAGAAGTTTCTACACTTAGCAGTAAATCAAAGGAAGTATTTCTCCACCAACTATGTTAAAATCAATTACAATGATGTCCAGAAAATTATTTCATTACAGCAAAGTTATAAGAGCATGCTGAAAATAAGCAATTTGATTAGCTTTCACTATTACATAGTTAGTGATATGTTGATATCACGAATCAATTCTATTTGCTACCTTACAAGGAAGTCCGTCAGACATCATGGCCCTTTCAAATGAACTTGCAGGTGGTACAGACAATACCAATCTGTCAATTTGAAATCTCAGATCCATCCCTACCAATCTGTCAATTCTTTCAAGTATTCTGCTGAAGGTGACAACTGGAAGAGGAAATGTAAGTCTGTCCCTAGCAGTCCCAGGCCCCAGCAGATGACCAGCATTGGTGACTCCAATAACAATAAGCACCCACCACTGATTGCCAGGTCTTTGTCACGCCATGAGATCTTAATCAATCTAACTCTGACCCCCAATGACAGGCGGAAGATGGATGAGGAAGTAAACGACCCTTGACCCCTGCTCTATAATTGTGCCGTCAGGGTTCTCCCATGCAATTCTCCAATAGGGCAGTTCCTATTCACAAAATTTCAAACACATTCAATGTTACTTGAATCAAATGGCATGGTGGGGGCAAAAGATCTTGGCTCCCTGCAGTAAAACCTCCTCAGACCTGGCTCAGCAAAGGCTAGGTATTTTATTTCAAAAGGTAATACTACTGATTTGTCCAACTGAATTCAACTGCAACATGATTAAAAATTATTATAATTTGAATGCTGTCATAACATACAGAACAATACCACCCATTATATCACTTCCCAGTTATTTACTTTTACTTTGTAAGAACTGGAATGCTTGGCCTCAAAATGGGGAATACTTTATTAAAAATACTTTCTTGATAAAAGATAATGTGTTTAAAAAAACGGCCCCATAGACTAATTCTGGTGACGTTGTTGCCTTCACTTTGTGTACTGGACTTGGTCACTGAGCAATGTCTTTTAGTTAGATTCAGGCTTTTGTTAAGGAGCTGTCCCCATCATTTGTACTGTTTATCAGTCTAACTTATCAAAAGGCTCTTATTGAACAAAGCAATGTAATTAGCTGCACCAAACATGGGGCACAAAGCTCAAAACAAGAAAACTCTGTTATTCTCCCATTAATCAAGATAAACCAAGGAGGCTGCATTTTGAGCTCTTTGAATAACCTCGGTAAGAGTAAACCAAACAGATCACTTAAAGGTTATAGATATATAAATGATGGCTTACGTTGCTTCCATCACACTGAAAATTTGGAGGCATTAGCATAATACTGCCTTAAAAGTAGAAATACTGAAATGCAAGAACTAAATAAGAGAATCCAATACTTCTGTTTAAGACTGTAATTTAATTCAGTGTATTTTTTAATTCCCTATTCTTTCTATCTTTTTCTTACTGTGTAGTTTTGTTTTACACTTAAATGAATTATGTTCTGGCTAAGCACCTTCTGAAGTTCACATTAAAATAATACTGATTCTTAAATACATTCTTGTACAAAGAAATCACATTTCATTCCATTTTTATTGATTTCAGTTTACATTCTGCATGTTTTATATAATAAAAACAAGATTATGTTCAGCTGAATGAAATGTAACATACTTTCAATTTAAAGCCTCTATTAAAACTAAATCAGTACCATGTCCATTTTATTGTTTCCAATTGGAAGTCACTCTAGTTTTATGCTTTCATGTAAATGCATAAACTAAAATGAACACTCAATGAAACGTTTGCAGCTATAGCTCTTCCTCAATCTACCAGTACTTAGTCTTTTAGTAAACACATATGTTGAATAAAAATGGGCTCCAGTCTATTAGGAATCTGGCAATTTGTAAATTACTTGTAAAACTCTATTGCTTAGTCTGAGTTTGAAATCTGCTTTAACTTAAATTGTTCATTCTATGATAATATCAAGATACTAAAACCTCACTGTTAGATCTGTCATTACCAATACAACATTGGAGAAATTATCAGAGTATTACTGTCACCAATGAGGGACTATTTACAATTATGAAAGGTCTCCTCCTTCTTCTCCTCATTTTAACCCAACAAAGATTTCTAATGATGAACACAATGCAGAGCTTTCAAATTAATCGTGGTGAAATCCCAAAGAATTCATGGCTCACATTTGATTAGTAGTTAGACAAGAAGGCTTGCACGGTCTGCCTCTTGTCATGATCACTGGTCTCTATTACTGCTGCAGTTGTCCTTCACTGTGGTGGTTCTTCTTCAGCTGGCTTAGGTATGATTAAGGGAATTTTAGTGGTTCATTTCTTCTCCACCTCAACAGAAAGCTGCTCAGTCATATCACATTGTCAGAATCTTCATGTTGCACCTGTCATAAATCTACTGTAGAACCACAGCAGAAGCAGCCATTAAATAATCCATATAGTCCCTTTGTCTGCCGATCCTGTTATCACATTCTCCAAGGAGCCACAGATCCATTGTAAGTGATAGGAATGGGATGTGAGCCTTGCAGCGACATCATTAGCACCGAGATAGGTACTCACTCCCAAATGCTAAATACAAAGTACTATATTGACTGGTGTACTATTATAAATGATCATAAACCAACTGATTCACATTTGAGTCATGTTCTTTTATGAGATACTTGAATATAAATTTTATAATTATTAACTTTTGACAGAAGTAGACTGATATTGTTAGTTACTTGCAAATAACTCAATTGTTGCTATGGAGCAAAGAGACATCACATTAAACAGACAGAGCTGCTAATCACTCAGTTGTGGCCTTTAATCTCCCAATGGACAAGTTAATTATCTCGATTTACACCATACTAGGCAAACACTAATTAAATAGCTTATGTATAAAATCTAAAAGGAATTACATCAAAAATTCAATATTTTATCCTACCTTGGCATTCTCCAGACTGCTCTTCATAGCCAGTGTTGCACAGACAGTTGCCTATTGGCACCAACCATTCTCCATCCGCACCGCAATACATTTTTGGCTCATCTTTCTCCTCTGAGTTGTTCACACAGGAACCACGCACTTCCACAAGAGATGAGGTGTCAGCACCTGTAATGGTGTCAGGGAACTGTGCCAAGTTGTGCACTGTCAGGGGACATTTTTTGTAGAAAACACGGACAGATACCAAGGCAATGCAGGCACCTACATCTTGGAATGCCAAATAGAAGCCTTTCTTAGTCAGAGGGCCTACATCCCGAACTTCTGTGTTGAGTTTCATTACTCGGTCACCAATGTCCACTTGTGTAAAACTCTCATCGGCTGCAATGGTATCAATCTTTATGTACCGGTTCTCTGAGATATACCACTCTTTATCATTATTTGATTCAAAGTAGAACAGATTAAAGGTTTCTTTACATGTTCCCATGACACCTGGCAGACTGTTGCAGTCTCTAAGGGTAAATTTAATTTCTATATAAACTCTCTGGGCTCCCTCATGAGGGATCCAGTCAGTCCGCAGCCAGTTATTCTGATTTGGTTCCATCACGTTGCAAACCTGGTAGGTTCGGATTGGAGTATTCTTCTCATCCATGATACTCACTTCCTCCCACTGTTAAAATAAACACACACAAAAAACACATCTTTTAATCTCTCAGTACACATTTCTGTGAAATGCTACTTAACATTAGAACTTTTGTTTTGCAGAAAGCCTGGACAGATCCCAAGGCAATGCAGCCATCTGCATCTTGAATTTTTTTTCAAGGCATGAATACACCAAAAAGTGCATTTACCTATCTTGTCTAATTCTGCATTGCATGTATGCAAGTTAAAATGCATTCTAACTGGATATAGTTAAATAAACTAATTAAGTTGACAAAGATTTTCATTTGCATAATACCTTTAATGAAATGGATATTAATTTTTAATGGTCACTTGATTCCTACGTCATGAAGGAGCACAAATGCCAAATAACAATTAAGATTATGGGAGATAATTGAGCTCAAACAGATTTAGACATCTCTTGAAATGTACTAATGCAGGCGGATTAGGAAGAAAGTTTCTGAGAGTCAAAAGTTAAGGTGTTGCCGAAAGTGCAAGAAAACAGGAGGATTTGATCTTGCATCCTAATCCTTATGGAGATTGCAGAGGTAGGATGGAACTAAACAAGGGCTGGACAGATTATGGAATTTGGGAGAGCATGACCTGATTACATAAAAGTACAGATGCAAACAAATGTTGGGATTTAAGTAGAATGGAGCAAATCCAGTTTCAGATAATGTAATAAACTGTGATTTGTTTCCAGCCCAAGCAGAGAGGATCTTTAATTATGAACGTGTTAAACTGATTTGCCTTTAAAAGGAATACTCAATTCATGCAGTGTACAAAGTATTAGGGAAATACTCAACACTACGCACATATTCACACTGAAATCACTCTGCAGATATTTATTTCAACAGTGACGGTGCATAGGAGATAAGGAAAGCACTCGCTGGATGGTGCTTAACTGTAAAATCTTTTATTCCACGAGTCAAATTGACTGTTTACGTTTGATTTTAAAAAAGTAAAGGCTACAAATAGCACCTGCCGTATCCGAGATCGCCAGACGTGAATACTCATACTGTCTCGATGATTACCTAGACTTGATTGCGAATTAATAAAGGTTCAATGACCATCATGACACTCTGATCTCCCAGGAGACTGTATTCCAGTGGTCAGTTCATCCGCACAATGTGTTAAAACGGGTTAGTGACAGAAAAAGATAAACTCTTGTTGATGGTGGTTTAAGAGAAGCTAAAAAGCAGGTTAGTGTCGCTACTCTTTCACTGTGCATAAGCTGCTCCGAATGAATCTGGTAAATTCAAGTCATTGACGCGCCCCGTACCTTAAACTGCACATTCCTAATCCTTCCTCCCACACCCCCCACCCCCCACGAGCGGTACGATTTTAATTTCAAGATGATTTTCGCTCACTGATAATCCTGTTCCCCCCAAGGCACACGCAGTATTCCTTGTTGCAAAACCGAACATGTTTGTTGGAGTTAGTTGTATTTCAGAATTAAACGAAATATTTCTCTGTATATCATTTTGTAATGAAACATTAACCACGAGTAATTTAAATGTTCCGACAGGACTTTGGGCGACTGGGAAGCAAGGGTTCAGAAAGGTTTATAAATTGAGCTCAATTGCATGCTATGAAAGCAACTACCTTTCAATGAAATAGAAACCGTTTTATCCTTAAACTCCGTTCTAGGGCTTTCCTCGTTACCAGTTGTGGCCTTACCCTTCAATCAAACCTAACCATCCTCCGCCCAGTTCCTCTAAGGCTGTTAGCCATCATCTGCAGACTATCCCCACAATGACCTTCCTCGGGGTTAGATTTGAGGAGTAGTTGTACTGGAGGTGCTGAATTTATTTCCCAATGGTCAGTGAAGGGGATAGAAGGGAGTGAGGTGGTGGCGCATGCTGGCATCCGCGGTTTATCTGCAAACTCTGAGAGCTATCTGTTAATCAATATGAACTCAGGAAAATGACCCCGGGAGTCAACGGCGAGTAAAGACATATATTGCAAAAGAACCGAGCATCTCAGGGTAAGCTCAATACAATCAACCAGTCATTAACAAAATTCCTCACATTTACTTAATCAAATTGTTATATATAATTTGTCAATGAATAACTTGATAATGCAGCCCCTGCTATAAATAGAAAGGTGTTACTTCAATTTACTTTTATTGACTGCTTCGTTGTATTTTTCCTTCGAAAAAATGCAAGTGGTGGTTTAATGTCTTCGTTTAAAAGACACGTTAGCAGGGAAATTGGAAATAAAACGTATTGGTGTTTCCAGGCGCCAGGATGAGGCCAGTGATTGTACAGAGCGAGTCTTGTTTAACTTCCAATTGCTGGTTAACGATGCTGGTCCAAAACCTTGTCACTGGCAGGAAACCTCAGCCGCGCGTTTCCCTGTGTTTTGACATTTTTAACTGGAAATGGAGAGTGCCTGCACACTCGCACTCATCCCACCGAAATACCCGGCTCCAATTCCACCTCCTACAGCAGATCAGCTTTCGCGCGAATCTGGCGATGTCCGATCTCACTCCCCAGACCGGCCGTGTCCGGAGGGATCGCCCAGTTACTGTCAGGCGAAAAAGACTCGCTTCCCACTCAGCCTGCCCCTGAGGCTTGGAACGCCTTTTGTAATTTGTAATCCAACTCAATCCGCTACTAAACTGTGGAAATATCAACTCTGAATTCTGTGAGAAAATGTTAATGATTTTGGTACAATTTCGACAATCTAACCACTGCATCGTAATACTAGAGTTTCGGAACAATAGTTCCTTCATTAGTTTCCCTACAGTCAATGTAGATTTCTGAATCAAGTGACCAGCAAAAATGATCTTATCCGTTCTGTACTTAAGTATCTCCCCTCTACTCCTGCCCCTTTCGGTGTCCAATTCTTCAGCCTGCAGCTTTCCGAAGGGAGTATATGGTTACCCCGCACAAAGAATAATTCACTTCACGCGAGCCCTGCGGAAACCTGACCTCCCCGGCGCAATCTGCTGAAAATGCTCCCATTAGCTCGCAATCGAATACTTCCCCACGCGATACCAAATTCTCATACTCACTCCGGCTTCAGATGGGAAGGCTTCCCAGCCCAGCTCGCCTTGAACAGACCGGGAATCCAACAAGATAACTGTGAAGAGTTAAAGCAGCCAATTACGAAGGTGGAAAAGAGCAGCGGCGTAAAATGCCGCACTCCGCAGTTTTCAAACTTTCTTTGCTTAATGGCTATTAAACTTCTTCAGAAATTAAGCAACATAAGAACGCGCTATGGCGTACTGAATTCAGTTTTATCGCCAATTGTTAATATCATGTCTGGTATTGAAACAAGTATTTGCAAGCTCTGATGAATTTGGAAAGGTGTACTGCGTTTGAATTGGAATTTAGAATAATTAGTTCGCTCGTCCTCTATCAGAAAGTTACTCAAAAAGTGAAGTTAAGTGTGTGGGGATTATCTACTAAATATGTATTGATTAAAATGTTTTCGTGTAAAATATACACTGGACAATAAAACAGCAACCCAAGCTTATTGGTTTATTTTAGTGGCAGTGAGAGAGTTGGTCATATTGGAGATGAAGCGGTTTTAGTGCTGTCTGCAATGCTCCCTCGAACGCTCGCTCAGGTAAGCAAGCAGCTGCCGCCGCATTCACTGGTGTTGGACACTGGAAGGATGAGAAGATATTTAAAGAGAATACTTCTCCCCGGCCAATGTTTTCTGCCAAAATCACGTCCTATTGCCCGATTCGCCTGCAATAACTCAAAATGATGCAGGCATTTCTGGGGGAAGAGGGTCAACCGTGCAAATGTATGCAAAGCCAGTCTGCTTTCCCAAGTTTAACTGTTCTCCGCGATGGCTATCAGTGAGCCCAAAATACTTTCAGTTTAGGATTTGTTGAAAACTGCCCACTAGCTTCTGATGGGTGGCATCTCCCTCCGATCTCCAGGAGAGATAAGGAGCTGGACGCCAGGCAAACCCCCGCCCCCACCCTCTGCAGTGAAGGCGTGTTCCGAATTGCACACCAGAAGCATTTGGATGAATCTACCGTGGATTACACTGCGGCAGGACAATGAGGACTCAATCGCAGACTCAGAAAGGAGAAACGACGTGGTTTGAATGTTAAGACACGCCGGCAATGGTCTGGACAGTTTCGGCCGTACAACCAATTCCCAGCGTTAAAACATGTATTCACGAAGTTAGCTCAGTTTTGTAACGGATTTCAAAAAGTGCACGAAAATCACTAGCCCATTCCCATTCAGTTTATGGTCTGTGCCTGACCCAGTTAAAATGCCACAACTCTGCACTAATTCCGACCCCTCCCCCTATTTCAATCTGAATTTCTCTTTTTTTGGACCGGTACATGTCTTCAATAAATGCTTTCACTGTTGAAGGGGGAGCTTTTAACGTGTGAGCTGCGGCGGCTGCAGGATCTCACCGGGCACAGGTCTGCGCTCCACTTGTGCTTGTCACACTGTGGGCACGGTGGCTAAGGTCCACGTACGAAGAAGGGGGAAGCGATCTCCCACCGAAAGTGGACGGGAGGGACTTCTCGGTTGACGCTTGAAATAAAACTCCGCAGAATGTCCGGATACTCTAGCCATCGGCAGTAATCTACATTTCTATACGTTGCTCTATCAGAAGCAAACGAGGTTTGGGGAGGATCAGGTCTTGGCGGTGAACAGAACAGCCCCAGATATACTAACATGCAGACTGTCCCACCTGCCCGTCCCACAAAGTCCACCACCAGGCACTCCAGCAACGGGTCGCGCTGTTAGTTTAGTTAGCCTAGCAGCTACCGGGGTACAGATTTCAAGTTCTGCTCGCTCACTCGGAGAGCCCCGCAACGCGATGTGATCGCCAATTTACCTTGGTTGGGCGGATGGCTCTTTGAATTATAAAATGCTGTCGCAATCCCGAGAACCAAAGCACAGACGCTTAACTGCACAGTCCTGGCCATTTCCCCCATTGTTTCCTTGTTATAACCCTGCCAATCGAGCTTCACTTTGGATCGCTCTTTCCCGGTGGAATAGAGACTGGATTTGGGGAGCAGCAGCTCGAAGACATTGCCGAAGGGGCGGCGCCATCGACTGACGTCAGGCGTCAATCAAAAAGAAGCAGTCAAAATATGTACCGGGACACAACCCCGCCAGCACTCTCGACCACCTCCTCCAGAGCGAGCAGTCCGTTTGAAGCAGTTTCCCCCCCAGTCTGTAACGAGACTTCTGTTGCAAGAGGGCCTCGTCTCCAACCCCCCATCATTAACCAGAGAAATCGAAACTGTCCAAGTAAACACAAGAGCCTTCAAGAAATCTACTTTCGTTTTGACAAGTAGATTTATTACAGATTCACAAGTGATTTCAGTGTAACCTGCGACATCTCTCTCGTCTCCCCAGAAGGTTTGAACAGTATAAACTGGAAGCACAGCTTCACAACTTTATGCGCTGCCGCCGTCTTTTTGTGCGGCTTGTGAAACTCTTCCAAGATCCTATCTGGGGAAATCAAAGCCCCGGACTTGGTGAAACATATTTTGTGGGAGTGAAGAATGGCCTCTGGCATCCCACATTTCACTACCCCCGGTTTTTAACCTTCTTCATTGCCTGGTATTTTTATTTACAAACCTTAATGTATCAAAGAGTTGTAAAATGTTCTTTGAAACAGGGTTGAAAAAAACAAACTGTAATCTACTAAGGTATCCGAATCATGCCTATTGACCACAAGACTGCCTTGTGCTTTTGCTTGTACTCAGTGAGAGCATTCAATTATAATCCTACATTTTGCAGACGTTGTTCAAACGCTTTATTAGTTTAACCGTTAACTTCCTTCACAGCGACCTGCAAAACAGATTCTGGCTCTATTATTCTTTTACGTGCGCCTTATAAATATTTCAACATAGTCTCTACCGTGTAGCATCTGAATGCTAACTATAGACTCTCCGCCGTGATGCAAGAACCGTCTTGCTGTCTGGTGACATTCTGCGGGATCACAGGATCGGCACATATTTTATAGTGCTGATGACAGGGAACACCTTATTGTTTTATTTCATTCAGAGTTGGGAACGGGGATAAAACAACCGTGCAGAACTCAACGAGGCTTTGGTGTAACTTCTGATACCTTTATAAATATTTATTAAACCAGGTCAGGGGGCGATCCTAATCCCCGTTTTTCCTCTCACTTATTTCATTCAGCTCTGCCTTCTCAAATTGCTTTTCGCACCTTTCCCTGTCCAACGCGACGACTGATTTCGGGCCTGTGCGTTAAAGAACGATCTCACTTTAAACTGGAACCAAGAGGGTGAGCTGGTTTACATTGCCTCTCAGCTGACCCACCAGCACCATCCAGTGGACTGTTTCGGGTGATTCACGCCGATAGTTTCACCTTTCTTTTGCTTCAGATTCCAGCATCTGCGGTCTCTTGCTTCTCCGGTTTCACCTTTCTGTGGAGAAAGGCAAAAACCATTAACAATCTTCAACGAAATTGGAACTTCAGAGATCTCTCCGTGAGTCTGTGGATAACAGTTTGACTCGATATGTTCTTTACAGTGCTGTGTAAAGTCATAAAGATGAAAAATACCTTTTATTGAACTGTAACCAGGAAGGTGTTAACGAGTGTCGTTACATTGCAAACATTAAATCTGCGTTACATTTTTGTGTTCGGCACAACATTGTGGGCTGAAGGTCCCGTGATGTGTTGTAGACTTCTATGTTTCTATGGTTATTATCGAAATATTTGTGGGATTCATTTCTATTTTATGACTAAATCTTAGTGGGGAAATAATTACTGTATTTGCTTGAAGATAACTTAAAATTAGGTCAGATGGCACACAGGCCGAAGCTCTTGCCGAGGCGAGAAAACCTAGCTTCAGAAATTAAAGGAAGCAACATGGTGGTGTGATTTTAAAAAAAAATCTTATGTTTATTGATACTGAAGGTAAAACAATGCATTCTTTCTCTGGTTTTTATTCAAAAGGGTCACTTTGAAGTCAAACTGGTAATTTTATATTAAGTTCACATTGAGAATATTGCTTTGTAAAACAAAGTAAGTTGCATTGGACAGCTTGGAATATGTAAATCATAACAAGTAGCCAAATTTAAAAAAAAACATTTGGGACTAAAGTGGGCGATACAAAGCCTCTAATTGTGCTAATTGTCCTGACGCAGCATTTTGACCCAAAGACACAATTCTTCTTCCTCCCCCCACCTCCCCAACCCCCACTCACACACCCACATACCCACAGATGCTGCTGGGCCTGCTGAGGTTATCCGCAGATTGTTTTGCTCCAGGTTCCAGTATCTGCAGTCTCTTGAGTCTCCATTTGTTCCAATTTGTGTTGTTTCCAACTTTTACTATAAATCAGCGGCACAGATGTTCAGCAGTACTGGGGCAGCCCTGCAAACTGAGAGGGTATTGCCTATGTCACATTCATGTCTTATAGGAATACAATGTAGCCTGTTGATATCTGTGATCCTTGTGTAATGCTGGAGCATCACTCTAGTGGGGCTGTATTGTAGACCCCCCACCCCCAATAATCAACAGGAACTTGAGCAGGTGTATGGAGATGCTCTCTACAAGTTGCTCATAGTTGTAATAATAGCAGGGCTTATTAGTGGGAGATCTTCATTTCACCAGTATTGACTGGGCCACACAGAGTGTTAAGGGCCTGGATGGAGTGGAATTTTTAAAATATGTCCAGGGAAGTTTCCTGAGTCAATGTACATACAGAGGCATCTCCATGGTATGTGCAATACAGGGCCTCCTCTTGGAGAATGAGACAGGGCAAGTAACTGGGGTGGAAGTCAGAGAGCACTTTGGCTCTAGTGACCATGACTCTATTAACATAGTGATGGAAAAGGATAGGACAGGCCCAGAGGTTAAGCAGGGCTAATTTTGAGGGAATTTGGCAGGATCGAGGAGAACCTGACTGAAGTGAAAGGAAGGAATGAAGGCAAGTGGGAGGCTTTTAAGAGTGAGATATAAAGAGTTCCTGCTAGGGTGAAGAGTAAACCCGGCAAATATAGAGAACCCTGGCTGATGAGAGATATTTAGGCTGTGGTCAAGAAATAGAAGGAAGCATACAATGGGCTTAGAGGGTCAGGCATGATTGAATCCCTTGATAACTATAAAATGATGAAGAATACATTTAAGAGAGAACTCAGGACGTTAAAGAGAGGGTATGTGGTGGATCTGGGAGGTAAGGTTAAGGAAAGTCCTAGGTGAAAAACTAGCTAGGAAGAGAGCATTTGCTTTAGGGAATCATCAGGTCTGCCTTGTGTTGAGCCACTGGAGATGGGTAGGATTATCGATGAATATTTCTCCTTGATGTTTAATGAGCCAAAGTGCTCTCTGAACTGCCACCTCAATTGCTTGTCCTGCCTCATTTCCCAACAGAAGGTCCAGTATTGCACACTACCACATAGATACCTCTTTTCACCTTACAGGTTAGCGTCCAAAAGTAGCGACTCTTTGCTTGCACCTCCAAAGGGATCCTCAAATATTTCCTTTTAAGACTACTGCAGCTGAATTCCACCGTCACAGCCATGGGTACTTCAATAAGCAACAATTGTTTTAAAATGTTTTTAAAAAATCTATTGATCTTCAATATCGGTGGACCCCAGACTGCAGACTCAGATTGCAAATGCAGTTTCCATTTAAGAAAATGGAAACTGGGTGAACGTGTAGTCTTTGGAGTACTGCAAGTCTGTGTCTTTGCAGTTGTTTTTGCTGCATGCTTGAGTGCTCGGTGACGGGTGCCGATGCTTTTTTTTGCCAGTGGGGGGAGGGGGATAGGTACTTGCTGCCACTTACTCACAGGAGGGAGGGGAGCCGCGGAGGACTTTGGGGTTCCAACATTTAACTGTAATTCATTCTTTGGGGCACTCCTCTGTTTTCATGGATGGTTGTGAAGAAAAAGCATTTCAGGATATATATTGTATACAGTTCTCTGGCATTAAATGTACCTTTGTAACCTTTGGAAGTATGCTGGGCTGCAAGTAAGAAAGAAACACAGGGTCATGAGACCTTTACTCCCTACTAACCTGCTAGTGAATATACAGGCTCTGGGAAATAAAATTGAAGATGCCATAGCAAGAGGGATATCAGGAACTGCTATACACTTTGCTTCATTGAAACATGGCTCATTTCAGACTCAGAGCTGCATCTTGGGGGCTTCACCATCCACTGAATAGCAGAGTCTCTTAAAGGCAGAGTGTGCTTCATGATTAACACATCATGGTACACAAACGTGGTAGTGATGTCCCAGTCCTACTCATCCAAACAGAAACATGTAGTGGCCAAATGTTGTCCATTTTTAATGCTGAGGCAGTTTTCCACTGTAATCCCTGTAGTAGTGTACATTTCAACTTTGGCACTAGAGGAGTTGAGCATCGTGATCAGCAGTCACCAAACAGCACCTTCCTAATCATTGTGAGGATTTTCAACCAGATCGGCTTAAAAAAGTGTCTGACCAACTGCCCCCCAACATATCACCTTGACCCCACTGTTTTACCACCATCAAGAACATTTGCTATGCCATCCTATGTCCACACTTTGGCAAGTTTGATCATCTGCCTGTACTTATACTCCCAGCATACAGGCGGAGACTGAGGACTACAGCACCAGTAGTGAGGACCATGAAGGTATGGTTAAGAAAGGTGGAGGAGCACTTACAGGACTGCTTCTAATCGGTGGACTGGACAATATTCAAGGAATCATCTTTGAATCTGATTGAATATGTCACAGTTGTCACCGACTTCATCAAGGCTTGTGTGGATATGTGTGCCATTGAGAATATACTGGACATACCCAAACCAAAAGTCATGGATGAACTAGGAGATTTGCATTCTGCTGAGATCTAGAACTATAGCATTCAAGACTGGTGATCCAGAATTATACGAGCCCAGCTACAACCAATTGAAGGCTATTTTAAAAGTGAAGAAACAATTCCAATTGAAGATAGAGATGGAATTTGATGCATACAGCTCTGGCAGACTTTGCAAGCCGTTAGTTCCTGCAAGGCAAAACCTAACATCATGAATGGCTGTAATGTTTCATTCTCAGATGAGTTTTATACATACATTGAAAGGGAGAATAAAACAAAACCTTTGCAAATCCCTGCAACATTTGGTGACACTATGATCTCAGTCTCGGAGGCCGACATCAAAACATCTTTCAGGACAGTGAACCTTCACAAGGCATCAGTCCCTGATCTTGTACGTAGTAGGGTATTGAAAACCCGGAGTGTTCAAGGATATCTTCAATCTCTCATTGCTGCAGCTGGAGTTTCCCAACAATGGCAAAAGGATATTATCTTAGCAGGGCCCAAGAAAAACAGGGTGAGCTGCCTCAGTGACTATTGCCCAGTTGCACTCACATAAACAGTGATGAAGTGCTTTGAGAAGTTGGTCATGGTCAGAATCAATTCCTGTCTAAGCAAGTACCTGGACCTGATGCAATTTGCCTACCACCATAACAGGTCCACAGCAGATACAAACTCACAGGCTATCCACTTGGCCTTGGACCACCTGGGCAACAGCAATACTTACATCAAGCTGCTGTTTATTGATTACAGCTCGGTGTCCAACACCATCATCCTTTCAGTACTAAACAACAAGCTTCAAATCCTGGGCCTCTGTACCTTCCTCTGAAACTGGATCCTTGACTTCCTCATCAGAATACAACAGTCAGTGCAGATTGGAAATAATAGCTCCTCTTCACTGATAATCAACACTGGCATGTCTCAAGGATGTGTGCTTAGCCCACTGCTCTACTCCTTCAATACCCATGAATGTGTGGCTAGGAACAACTTGTATGCCATCTATTTATGCCATCTGTTATTTATGTAACAGATTTTCCCCCAAGCCATCGGACTACCAACCTACTGCCCTCTGCTGTGCCTATTGTCTTGTTTATTATTTATTGTAATGTCTGCACTGTTGTGTGTATTTTATGCAGTCCTGGGTAGGTCTGTAGTTTAGTGTAGTTTTTGTGTTGGTTTACATAGTTCAGTGTAGTTTTTGTATTGTGCATGTAGCACCATGGTCCTGAAAAACATTGTCTCATTCTTACTGTGTACTGTACCAGCAGTTATGGTCGAAATGACAGTTAAAAAGTGACTTGACTTGACCTGAAATCTGATACAACTCTCATTGGCAGAAACCTCTGATGATGTTGAGGAGGCAACAACATTGCACTCAACGTCAGTAAGACCAAGGAATTGATTATGGGCTTCGGGAAGAAGAAGTCAAAGTCCAAGCTGAATTCATTATCAAAGTACAAACATGTCACCATACACAACCCAGAGATTCATTTTTTTGTGGGCAATCATAGTAAGTACAAAAAACCCCCAAATAGAATCAATGAAACATTGCACATAACAAGATAGACAAACAATGTGCTAAAAACAATAAGTTGTGTAGATACATAAAGATAAAACAAAATAATAATTGCAATAAATAAAAAATAAATATTGTATAATTGAAGCCTGATTGAAGCAGGTAGGTACCTCAGACTGCTGAAGTGAGAGGTTAAAGATCTCAGTGAACATGCCAGCCAGTTGATTTGCTGAGTACTTTAGTACTCGACCACAGACCCCATATGGAACAGGTGCTTTTCACGGGTTCACCCTCCTGAAGGATGCTCACACACTGGACTCAGAGACTGAAATCACAGGGTTATCAAAGGCTGTGGGAGCTTGTGAAGGTACATCCCATGTTTTGACAGTGAAAGTGAGCATGAAAGGCATTGAACTCATCTTGTAGTGAAGCCTTGTTGTCACATATGTCGCTTGGTTTCATTTTTTGGGAGGTGATAGCATTGAACCCTGCCACAATTGTTGTGCATCCTTCAGTGATTCAAGTTCGGTCTGGAATTGCCACTTGGCACGTGAGATGGCTTTCCAGATGTCATACCTGGACCTCTTGTATTTTACTTGGTCACCCTGAACCCCGCTGATCCGGCCTTTCTGCAGATAGTGGATCTCACAGTTCATCTGGGGCCTTGGTTGGGGAGGCTCTGAATGATATTGTGAGGATTACACTGATCTATGACTGGTTTATAAAGTCCATGACAACCATGTTGTATCCTTTGACAAGTCCTTGAACACGGCCCAATCCATTGACTCAAAGCAATCCCACAGCTGCCCCTCTGTCTCTTGTGACCACCTCTTTATCGTCCTCATCTCTGGAGCTTTGCTCATAAGTCTCTGCCTTATAAGCGGACAGCCAGATGGTCAGATTTCTCAAATGTGGCGGTAGGCATCCTATGTGTAGTGGTCGAGTGTGTTGGGACCCCTTGAGTTGCAGGTGATGATGATAATTGGACAAGAATTTCTTCAAACAAACCTTATTTAAATCCCAAACAATGACTTGAAAGGTGTTGGTGTAGGCTGTTTTTCATTTACTGATTGCAACACAAAATACCTCAAGTGCTTGATTAACATCAGCCTTTGGTGGTACGATCAGGATCACTGTGGAAAACTCTCTTGGTTAATCTGGCACTGAATCTGACCCTGTGGTGCAGAAGGATGGGACGGAGAAGAAGAGAGCTGTCGTCATTGGAGACTCTATAGTCAGGGGAGCAGACTGGAGATTTTGTGGATGTGAGAAGGAAACCCATATGGTTTGTTGCCTCCCGGGTGCCAGGGTCCGGGATATCTCTGACCGGGTGCATGACATCCTGGTACAAGAGGGAAAGCAACCAGAAGTCGTGATACATGTTGGGACCAACGACATAGGCAGGAAGAGGGATGAGGTCCTGAAGTGTGAGTTTCGGGAACTAGGCAGAAGGCTGAAGAACAGGGCCTCAAGGGTGGCGTTCTCAGGATTGCTGCCAGTACTACGTGATAGTGATGGTAAGAATTAGAGGAGATGGCAGTTGAATGCGTGGCTGAGGAGTTGGTACAAGGGGCAGGGTTTTAGATTTTTGGACCATTGGGATTGCTTCTGGGGAAGGTGAGACCTGTACAGATTGGATGGGTTGCACCTGAACTCGAGGGAGAGCAATATCCTTGCTGGTAGGTTTGCTAGCATGGTTCGGGAGGGTTTAAACTAATTTGCAAGGGGGATGGGACCCGGAGCGATAGAGCAGTGAAAGAAGTGCATGGAGTAAAGCCAGATCCAATAAATAGAGAGGCTTTGAGGAAAGAGAAGCAGAATAAAGGGTGTAAAGGTAGTAAGGTAGAAGGGCTAAAGTGCGTGTACTTCAATGCAAGAAGCATCAGGAACAAAGGTGATGAATTGAGAGCTTGGATACATACATGCAATTATGATGTAGTGGCCATTACGGAGACTTGGCTGGCACCAGGGCAGGAATTGATTCTCAATATTCCTGGATTTCAGTGCTTTAAAAGGGATAGAGAGGGGGGAAAAAGGGGAGGAGGGGTGGCATTACTGGTCAGGGATACTATTACAGCTGCAGAAAGGGTGGGTAATGTAGCAGGATCCTCTTTTGAGTCAGTATGGGTGGAAGTCAGGAACAGGAAGGGAGCAGTTACTCTACTGGGGGTATTCTATAGGCCCCCTGGTAGCAGCAGAGATACTGAGGAGCAGATTGGGAGGCAGATTTTGGAAAGGTGCAAAAATAACAGGGTTGTTATCAAGGGTGATTTTAACTTCCCTAATATTGATTGGCACTTGATTAGTTCCAAGGGTTTGGATGGGGCAGAGTTTGTTAAGTGTGTCCAGGATGGATTCCTGTCACAGTATGTTAACAGGCCGACTAGGGGGAATGCCATACTAGATCTAGTATTAAGTAACGAATCAGGT
This sequence comes from Hemitrygon akajei, assembly GCF_048418815.1. NCBI lineage: Eukaryota > Metazoa > Chordata > Chondrichthyes > Myliobatiformes > Dasyatidae > Hemitrygon > Hemitrygon akajei. Next base: position 140,540,710 of record NC_133126.1, read on the forward strand.
CAGGTCACAGGTCTGTCAGTGGGTGAGCATCTGGGGGGCAGTGATCACCGCTTCCTGACCTTTAGCATTATCATGGAAAGGGATAGAATCAGAGAGGACAGGAAAATTTTTAATTGGGGAAGGGCAAATTATGCGGCTATAAGGCTAGAACTTGTGGGTGTGAATTGGGATGATGTTTTTGCAGGGAAATGTACTATGGACATGTGGTCGATGTTTAGGGATATCTTGCAGGATGTTAGGGATAAATTTGTCCCAGTGAGGAAGATAAAGAATGGTAGGGTGAAAGAACCATGGGTGACAAGTGAAGTGAAAAATCTAGTCAGGTGGAAGAAAGCAGCATACATGAGGTTTAGGAAGCAAGGATCAGATGGGTCTATTGAGGAATATAAGGTGGCAAGAAAGGAGTTTAAGAAGGGGCTGAGAAGATCAAGAAGGAGGCATGAGAAGGCCTTGGCGAGTAGGGTAAAGGAAAACCCCAGGGCATAATTGTTCTTCAATTATGTGAAGAACAAAAGGATGACAGGAGTGAAGGTTGGACCGATTAGAGATAAAAGTGGGAAGATGTACCTGGAGACTGTGGAAGTGAGCGAGGACCTCAATGAATACTTCTCTTCGGTATTCACCACTGAGAGGGTACTTGATGATGGTGAGGACAATATGAGTGAGGTTGATGTTCTGGAGCATGTTAATATTAAGGGAGAGGAGGTGTTGGAGTTGTTAAAATACATTAGGACGGATAAGTCCCCGGGGCCTGACGGAATATTCCCCAGGCTGCTCCACGAGTCAAGGGAAGAGATTGCTGAACCTCTGGCTAGGATCCTTATGTCCTCGTTGTTCACGGGAATGGTACCGGAGGATTGGAGGGAGGCAAATGTTGTCCCCTTGTTCAAAAAAGGTAGTAGGGATAGTCCAGGTAATGATAGACCAGTGAGCCTTACGTCTGTGGTGGGAAAGCTGTTGGAAAAGATTCTTAGAGATGGAATCTGTGGGCATTTAGAGAATCATGGCCTGATCAGGGACAGTCAGCATGGCTTTGTGAAGGGCAGATCGTGCCTAACAAGCCTGATAGAGTTCTTCGAGGAGGTGACCAGGCATATAGATGAAGGTAGTGCAGTGGATGTGATCTGCATGGATTTTAGTAAGGCATTTGACAAGGTTCCACATGGTAGGCTTATTCAGAAAGTCAGAATGCATGGGATCCAGGGAAGTTTGGCCAGGTGGATTCAGAATTGGCTTGCCTGCAGAAGGCAGAGGGTCGTGGTGGAGGAAGTACATTCAGATTGGAGGGTTGTGACTAGTGGTGTCCCACAAGGATCTGTTCTGGGACCTCTACTTTTTGTGATTTTTATTAACGACCTGGATGTGGGGGCAGAAGGGTGGGTTGGCAAGTTTGCAGACGACACAGAGGTTAGTGGTGTTGTAGGTAGTGTAGAGGATTGTTGAAGATTCCAGAGAGACATTGATAGGATGCAGAAGTGGGCTGAGAAGTGGCAGATGGAGTTCAACCCAGAGAAGTGTGAGGTGGTACACTTTGGAAGGACAAACTCCAAGGCAGAGTACAAAGTAAATGGCAGGATACTTGGTAGTGTGGAGGAGCAGAGGGATCTGAGGGTACGTGTCCACAGATCCCTGAAAGTTGCCTCACAGGTAGATAGGGTAGTTAAGAAAGTTTATGGGGTGTTAGCTTTCACAAATCGAGGGATAGAGTTTAAGAGTCGCGATGTAATGATGCAGCTGTATAAAACTCTAGTTAGGCCACACTTAGAGTATTGTGTCCAGTTCTGGTCGCCTCACTATAGGAAGGATGTGGAAGCATTGGAAAGGGTACAGAGGAGATTTACCAGGATGCTGCCTGGTTTAGAGAGTATGGATTATGATCAGAGATTAAGGGAGCAAGGGCTTTACTCTTTGGAAAGAAGAAGGATGAGAGGAGACATGATAGAGGTGTACAAGATATTAAGTGGAATAGACAGAGTGGACAGCCAGCGCCTCTTCCCCAGGGCACCACTGCTCAATACAAGAGGACATGGCTTTAACATAAGGGGATGGAAGTTCAAGGGTGATATTAGAGGAAGGTTTTTCACTCAGAGAGTGGTTGGTGCATGGAATGCACTGCCTGAGTCAGTGGTGGAGGCAGATACACTAGTGAAATTTAAGAGACTACTAGACAGGTATATGGAGGAATTTAAGGTGGGGGGGTTATATGGGAGGCAGGGTTTGAAGGTCGGCACAACATTATGGGCCGAAGGGCCTGCAATGTGCTGTACTATTCTATGTTCTATGTTTTAGTGCAACAGTTAGCACATAATCATTAGATCTTCCAGCCTGGGAGACCAAGAGTATGACAAAACCATTAAGTCCTAGCACCAGAAGGATTTTACATGAAATACAGACCCCCACCTTCTGTCCTCTTCGAACCAGCAGTCCGGTCCTTCTGATGGACTGAGAAGCCCTTGGGTCTTACCGACATATCTGACTTGTCCTGTGAGCTACATCTCCACGAAGCAGAGAATGCAGCAATCTTGCCCTGCATCTCAAACGAGGGAATCCACATGAGTTCTCATTGAGGGATCAGTCATGGAAAGGGTGAGCAGTTTCAAGTTCCTCAGAAGATCAGAGGGTGTTTGAAGGGGGGAGGATGCAGAGGGTGTTTGAAGGGGAGGTAGGATGGAGAGGGTGTTTGAAGGGGGGAGGATGCAGAGGGTGTTTGAAGGGGGGAGGATGGAGAGGGTGTTTGAAGGGGGGTAGGATGGAGAGGGTGTTTGAAGGGGGAGGATGCAGAGGGTGTTTGAAGGGGGGAGGATGGAGAGGGTGTTTGAAGGGGGGTAGGATGGAGAGGGTGTTTGAAGGGGGGAGGATGCAGAGGGTGTTTGAAGGGGGTAGGATGGAGAGGGTGTTTGAAGGGGGGGTAGGATGGAGAGGGTGTTTGAAGGGGGGAGGATGCAGAGGGTGTTTGAAGGGGGGAGGATGCAGAGGTGTTTGAGGGGGGAGGATGCAGAGGGTGTTTGAAGGGGGTAGGATACAGAGGGTGTTTGAAGGGGGGAGGATGCAGAGGGTGTTTGAAGGGGGGAGGATGCAGAGGGTGTTTGAAGGGGGGAGGATGCAGAGGTGTTTGAAGGGGGGAGGATGCAGAGGGTGTTTGAAGGGGGGAGGATGCAGAGGGTGTTTGAAGGGGGAGGAGGATGCAGAGGGTGTTTGAAGGGGGGAGGATGCAGAGGGTGAAGGGGGGAGGATGCAGAGGGTGTTTGAAGGGGGGGTAGGATGCAGAGGGTGTTTGAAGGGGGGAGGATGCAGAGGGTGTTTGAAGGGGGGGTAGGATGCAGAGGGTGTTTGAAGGGGGGAGGATGCAGAGGGTGTTTGAAGGGGGAGGATGCAGAGGCTGTTTGAAGGGGAGGTAGGATGGAGAGGGTGTTTGAAGTGGAGGTAGGATGGAGAGGGTGTTTGAAGGGGGGAGGATGCAGAGGGTGTTTGAAGGGGAGGTAGGATGGAGAGGAAGGGCCTGGAGGGATATGGGCTGGAAACAGAAAATTGAGACTAGCTGGGTGGACAATGAGATTGGCATGAACTCATTGGGCATAAGGGCCTATGTCCACACTGTATTGCTCTATGACCCTATGTTGTATTGCAGTGAAGTCAAAGAGTGAACATCTCCTTCAGAGATGGTGTCTGACCCAATAAGTTTCTCCCTCAACTTGTTTTTTTTCTGCTTTGGATTCCAGCATTTGCAGTCTCTTTATTACTACTCTAATCACATGGTTTTAGGGAGAACCAGATTTGCAAAACCTGGCTGTTTCTACGGGTAAAAACTATCATTTTTTTTTCTGAGTAATTTTGAAGAAACTCTCTACAGGCAGATTTTGGATTTAACACAAGCGTTGATGTCATTTATGGGAGTTTCTACTGGATGAAATGTATTAGGACAAAGGGAAATTCCACTGAAGAGTCAGGAGTCAGATTTCTCGATGGACACTCAGGCATTAGGATATAAAAATAAAACCTCTGAACTTTGGATTCATCTGATTTTCAGATGCAGCATTGTTTTTTTTAGATTACAAAGAAATTTCTAGAGCAAATGTATTTTCTCTTTACAAGTGCCTACAGTCCTGCTGAGCGTCCCCAAAACTTTCACTTTTGTTATTTTCCTGATTGAAGTTGAGAGGCATGATTGAGAGACTCTCCCCATCTTTTGTTGCTAAACAATTTTTCTTTCTATTCTTGTGGATTTAAATAACCATTTCAATCTGCTTGGATCACTTTGGCTAAACTAATATTAATGTTGTTCCAAATATGACGGTTTGGGATTTAAAAAGTGAGAAACTAGAGTTTTTCATTCTAACGTATGGGATGGCAGTCCAAAGAATTATTGGATTATCTGAGGAATTGTATGCCGGGGAAACTGAGGCCCTCTGTACTGGTTTAGATAGATATTATGAGTTTCATATTGCTGTTCAAGTAAAATAAAGAAAATGGGCATGACAACATTTCCCTCGTACAGCAGTAGTGGTCACTATGGGATCCCGCTTTGCCGAATATGGCTGCTTGCCAATCATTGCAATTAAATGTAATTAACTGAACAGGCAAACTTTGAAATTAGAAAAAAGGCTAAAACACTTCATATATGCCAGATTTTATTTACCGTTTTCTTCAAGCAAATTCTGCTGCTGAAATTTATGTTCAAATAACCACAGAATTGTAAATGCTGTTGTGGTTAGATATCAGTTTGTTTTTATATATTTCAGCTCTCTGACCAGATAGTTCAGGTTTCAAGTGATTGATTGAAGAAATACTACAGTTCTTCCTAAGATTCTATGTTACTGAAAGACTAATAAAGCTTAATGGTGATGTCTTTTGTTTTTTTCTCTCTAGTAATTTGCTCTTCTAGATGTTGCTGAAGTCCTCCTACTTACTCACAGCTTTACATCTCCCCAGTGGATGTGTTGTCAGCCAATGACAGGCACCAGTCCGGTGGGAGGCTTTGTGTATCCACTGACCTCCCCCAGGCCTAATGTTGAATATGGATGAAAAGAAACACAGAAGTGTTTGCCTCAATATGCAATCTCACAAACTCCAATGCGTCAAAGCAGTCACTTTATTCACTCCGTGTTGTGCCCACTTGGCTATTTTACCACCTACACACATTGACCCTGCATTCCAATGTCTAATGAATGAAAGTGCAGCCATTCCGTTAGACAATAAGCTGAAATTGCATCTGATTTGTTGAAAAGTTTATTATATTTTGAGATGGTCACAGATTTCTTTCAAGGTTTGTTCCATTTTTAGATAAGTGATTGCAACAGGGGTTAGACAATATGTAGATTATTATAATACAGAAAGATAATTATTAAGCTGGATTCATAAATGATTAGTGATAAAAACTTCACACTGTTAGTAATGTAGTATGTACCCAATACACAAGCAATCATGGAACCTGTATAAGTAGATAATCATGCATTTTCACACTTTTTAGGCAACTTCCAGTTCAGTTCTACCTCATGTCACTCCCACTGCTTCCATAAAATAAAATGCAGTAGGTTTTCAAAATGAAAGTGTGACTTTTTGAACTAATTGATTTTTAAAAAAATCAAGCAAGAGCCACTAAACGGATTGCCTTTATTTCTTCATGATCGTTCAACCGTGTTGTATTATAATGAGTCCATCAAAAATATTTTCTGCATAATTATTTTCTCAACCAATTTCAGGCTATTTATACCAATTTAGGAGATAGTTTATGTTTATTGGGCAAGAATATGTTGGATTCTACATGTCTCACTCTGGACTACATCCAAGAAACCAACCCTCTTAGGATTACCAGTTTAATAACCTGAATGTCTCAAATAAAGTAAAACTTGATTACAGCAATGAAATCAAACAAAAGACCATCAGTGGTTGGAATCCAAAGCTTTGTGATCTATTCACGATACCCTTTAATCTAATGGTAACACATGTCTAAGGTGCAGCGTTAACACCATGTAGTTGCTTTTACTACATAATATTAATAGAATTTGCATGAGGACCACCAGAGTTTTTCTGGGTGTGACCCTTCAGAAGGTGCAATCTGGGATGGTGATCAGAATCTGTCTGAATATCTAGACATTGTTATTTGGCAGCTGGATGGCTTTTATAAATGTGTATATTGTATTTAAATTTGAATCAACAGACTAGCAACTTCTATGTACCATTTTGAAAATATACCTTTTGTTAACCTTGTGTAAACTCCAAGATATTTAATCACTTTCTTCATTAAAGGGCAATTGTTTTGGAACTTCCCTCCAATTCACTCTGTCCCTCTCCATCTGCTTCATATTCAGATATTTTTTCATTCAAACATATTATTCTGAAGTATTCTTCTTTATGAGAGGCTTATAAGCCAAAAGTGTGATCTTTTGAATTTTTCAGTTTCAGATAATACACACGCTGGTGATTTCCTCTGATACACATTTGCCAGTTCACCCAGGTTTCTTCTCCCTTTGTTCATCTTTCACACTCCTTGTTCCCCCAGCTGTTTCCATCTGCCCATCACTTCCACTGCTCTACCCCATGTGGTTCCATCTATCACCTTCCTACTGCCATACATTGGCAATCTTTCCTCCTTTCACTTAGTTCTTTTCTTGATCCTGAACATTACACCTTCTGCCTCACTGACGCTGCTTGAACTGTAGCAACATTTTGTGTTTGGATATTATTCAATAATACAGAAAGATTTTCCTTCTCTCTCTCTTTCTCCCCCACCCACACCCCGCCCCTCTGTAAAACGCTCACACGTACATTCCTTAAATTTCTTTTCTGTTGGCTCACATTGGCCTGAGTGATACTGAAAATGCATTTATATTTCTATCTCCAAGTGTGATTTCCAAAATTCATTTTGAAATTTGAAAATCATTGATAGTAATTTTAATTTTAGTTGGTTAGTATTTTTAATTTTAAAAACACTATTAGTAATTGTGTTTTCATATAAATATCATGTGGAAGTTTTATAAGTATTTAAAAATATGTAACAAAGAAGTAAAATTTTAAAAAACATTTACAGCTTAAAATTTTCTTTATTTGCCTAACTGCAGATCAAGTAGTAGATATAGATACTGCTCTGTGTTTGTGTTAAATTTGAGTTGGCAGTGAATTTCTCAATCACATATTCAATGTGCAGCACACTGAAGTCAGTATTTTCAAAGAACTCTACTGTACAAAACATCGAATAAAAATATTTTATTTAATTGTGTTAAAATGCTGATTCGCAAGTAAAATGTACTGTCTTTTGTGCTTTGGCAGAAGATAAATGCCCTAAAAGTGTTCTTTCATGAATGAACTTTTTGTTTAATTCAGCTATGCTCATAATCTACATTAGACTATTAATTTGACAAAAAAAAGTGCATTAAGAAATAGAAACCATATGTTGGTTTGTTTGGTAAGGCAACACAGATAGGTTTGACATGCCGATTTGTTATTTCAGATAATCAGCTTGACATGTGTCTGGGGAAAATGAAGCTTTATTTATTTGTGATTCATTATATTCTAGCTCTTTGTGTTTTGCAATCACATAAAAATACTCCATAATGTATGATTATATTATAAACAGCATGAAAAATGTTAAGTACCTTCTTAGATATTCTAAATTTCATGTAACATAACAACCCAGAATGTTACCTCTTTCACTGAAGCGGATTTTTGCCATTTTATCTCCTTTATCTCCAGCTGGCTGCTTAAGATCACACATAAAACCTCTTTCAATTATGTCACTTAAATTTTCTGACTATTTCTCCCTCACTTTGTTCTCCTTCATCTGCTGGTTATATGGTTCTGTGATTCACAGGTGTTCAGTGAAATAGCCATAGCATAACAGCTGCTTCCACTAGTAAAATAGTCTTCAGATTCAAACTACTGAGTTTTACGTTAAGTCAAAAAAAATTACTGAATTTTCCAAAATCAATTTGTTTATATTTCTTAAATGTTCCATTGAAATCCATATTTGGAAGTTTTCAAATTAGTTATTCACATAAACTGTTCAGACTTATTACAGGCCACATGCCATACAGAAATAGTTAGCTTAATAATCAGTTTATTTTCATTTGCCAAAAAAAAAGTAGAAATAATTGTGTGAGCTGGGCCCAAGAGTTTCTGCAGTTTACATTTAAAAATATATAAGTTGCATATAGTAGGTGGAACAACCTAAGAATTGTGCTTTCAGGAAAGCTGTAGCAGGACAAGGAAATGTCACTCTGGCTCAATAATGGCTGTTTCTGATAAGTTTATAATCATGATCTCTGCTGGGATAATGTATGGAAAGTTCATGCAGCATGCTGTTAACAAGTACTTAAGATGGATAGTGTTGGTAATAGAATTAAAAATTATTTGAGCTGACAGAGAAATTCAGTAAAAAGAGAATCTATTTACCCACTTTTAGGAAAATTGAAACCAATTTTAAACAAAGTTTTCATAGTTGTTTGGGGGTACAGTTTAAAATTAATCATATCTTTGACACCACAGAAGATATTCTGAGTACTTGAAGAAATTTTCCACTGAGATTCACAGGAAGCTATTGTTTTCTGTTTGGCATTATTGCCTGCTGCACCTCCAACTTTTCCCTTAGGTCAGCTGCACAGTCATCAGCCAGGGACCATCACTCATTGATGTTTTGCTCCCTTAGCCCTGGTACAGCTCCTGGTGGTGGACAAGTGGCAGGGATGTCTACCTGTCACCCCCTGCAGCTTTCAATGGAATTAGTCAGTCCCCCAATTTCTGTCCTTCTTCCTCAGCCACAGCCAAAAGCTGCCCTTTTCTGGCTCTTCAGCCAACTATCCGGTGGACCTCCTGAGCCTCACTCCAGTCACTGCCATATCACAGAGTAACCTTGTCATTGGTGCACCGGCATCCTACCTCCACAGTGTAGATGACAGCCTCCAGCCAGCTTCCTTACACTCAGCTGCCAGGTCCGAGTACTTCAGCCTCCACTCCTCCCTCCCATGGGACAGTTAACTTGATGAAGAGGATTGTCCTGGCAGCTGTGGACCACAGTACTATGTCTGGGTGGAGAGATGTGGTGTGATGTCTGTGGGGAACTGTGGCTATCTGCTGAGATCTGTCCTCATGTTCCACTCCTTGCCTGTGGAGAAGAGTCCTGAAGGAGCTCCCAGGTGGGTGCATTCAGCCATCTTACCAGCCTTAACAAATGGAATGAGTTGTCATCCTGCCGGGGAGAGGCTGCTTCTCGCATCCCACCTGCAGGGCTCTAAGATGTCCTCCAGCTTCTTTAGGACCTTTCTTGCCACCATCTGTAGTGCCCCTGCAACAGTGCAGTCTTACATCCTGCCAGGATGTCTTGGAGGTTGGCATTGGTGGTATCACATAGGGGGCATCTGTCTTCACCGCCGAACCACTGGTGAAGATTTCAGGAGCAGGGCAAGATTGCCCTGAAGAGGAGGCTGAGTCTGGCTTGTGGGATCTTTCACAAATCACACCAGCTGAATGACCTGTTGATGGTGCCCTCCCATGGTGTCCATCTTCACTAGTGGCCCAGCATCACCGCCTTCATCCTGTAATGCTTCAGTGTGTCTTTGTCACCTCCTCCACTACCATGGCTTTCCTCTCTTTTTTTGAGCCCTTGGACCAAAAACATTCTGCCTTCCCCCAGCCAAGTCCTGCAGCCAGGACTCTACCGACAACCTCTCGGTGCTGCAGACCGCTGATGTCCTGGCTCCAACCACCTGCCTTGCTCCAGTAAGGATGGTTTTGAAGACTGCCACAAACAGGATGGGAGAGATGGAACACCCTATTGTAATGCCTGCTTCAAGCTGCTGCCACCCCATTGGAAAGGCACTGAATGCAGTGGGAAACGTAAAAGAACTTAGTCGCCGTGTTGATGAGCTGGTGAGGCACAGATCCACAGGCATTCGCAAGATCCAGCCTCATGACGTGTAGGTCACCTTTCTCACATTGGATCAGATCCCATGTCAATGATGCATGCTCTGCACAGCCTGGGAAGACTCGGAACACCTGCCTTCTGGCAGCTGCTGTCAATGTATCCATCGCCCATGAGGTAGTAAGATAGCTGGTCATCCTCTTAGTCACGATAGAGAAGATGAATTTCCCTTCGATGTTCGGCACTGCAATGCTCCTGAACTGGTTGATCGAACTGGAGTTCTGCTCTTTGGGGATGAACACTGCTACAGTTTCTTTGCCACTCTAGTTTGGTGCACTGCTTTTTCCAGGCAGTTCTCATTAGTTCCACAGGATCTTTAACACATGAGGGCAATTTTTGTAGAGCTTATAAAGAATTCAGTTTGGACCTGGCCCTGATGCTGATGACTTTTTGATGACTTCTCCGACTTCACTTAGCATGGGAGGTGGGGGAGATGTCAAACTGGATGATTGGAGAAGCAGGATGTGGAACATACCCTAGTAATCCAAGAGAAGTTTTCCTTGCTGGATCACTGTACTTCCCCTGATGTACTACTCCAGTCCCTCACTGGTGGCTTCCAGCTTCCCACTCTTGACTTGAAGGGATTCATGAAGAAATTGGCTCTCTCTCCCCTTTCTGCTGCACTTACAAATGCACTCTACCCTTCTCAGCCTGGCCAGCTTCCGCTTCACTTTGTTTCACAACAGCTTCAAGCCCACCTTCTCCTCCTGTGTTGCTTTCTTCCAGTTCTTCCACAGCTGGTGCCGCCTTCTTACTAGCTGCTCCATGTCCTTCTCTCTTCTTCCCTTTTCTTTTAGAGCAGTGACTAGCTCGGTGTCAACTTTGCCAAATCTACCTCTACACACCTCATAGAGGACTGCTCACAACCTTGTTGTCAGATTTGCCACTAAATAGAACTTAAGATCATATATCTGTGCTATTAATAAGTTTATTTTCCCCATAGTTATACCACAAGGCTTTTCCTTTCTGTCAGCTTATTTGGCAACAAAATGCTCTTTCAAGCATTAGTTAAGTTTTGACAATTATTCCAGCCCTTCTCTTTATTCTACCCTCTACTAAAATTAAAGTCATCCAGATGGTTTGTTTTCCAATGTGCACCCAATTTCATCACACCAACATTAACACCTTGCTTTTAAAGTCTCTCCATTCTTTTCAAATTATTCCAGAATATTTCCCTTACTCTTTACCTGTAATTTTCACCAATACTCTGAAGAAGTCTGTACTCCTCAGTTTTGACTTCTTGGTCATTCCTGAAATTGATTCTGATATCCCTCAGAAAGAAACATGTTTTAATTTAATGTATATAGCTGGCTGATATTTTTAGCTAGAAAAGTGTACAATTGCCATTGTTCGCACACCCAATTCACTGTCACTTTGCTGCTCTCACTGTGCCACTCATTGCTCCTTCAATGCACTGGGTACCCCTTCCCCACACCACTTCACCACTACCCAAAAACTGTCGTGAATGGGATGATGAATGAATGCCTCAAAGTCATAAACCCACAATGTAATTGCCTTGACAGGTCCTAAAGGACCTGAGATGTGAGTGCAGCATCAGGTGGGCTGTGAGGGTGGTAAGTACGGACTATGGGATGATCCACTGAGTTCCTCCAACAGTTTGTTTGCTGCTCCAGATTTTAGCATCAGCAGTCTCTTGTGTCTCCAGCCCTCTTTCATAGCATGGAAGTAGCCCATGAGCCTTATGTTAAGCAAGATAGTTTTACCCTAATCATTGCTATATAGTGACAGGGCATGTTGCTCACTGACTAGCTAACACCTAAGTACTTTGCAAGTTTTGACTAAAAATGTTTGTTTCAGTGATCTGCATGATTTATTTAATGTTTTTAAATTTTACTGCATTCATCTGTTTGCTAGCTTTTCCACAATTGGAGTACAGAACAATCAAAGATGTCTTCTTAAGTTTATAAAAAGTTGTATCAACTAGTATGTGATGCTTTCAGGACATAGTGCCATATTAAAAGGTTTTTGAGTCTAGAAGCTGTTGACAAATGCAGAGCATCCAAAATTAGATTAGAATTTGCACTCATGAAATACTCATATTCCACTATTTGACACTGTGAAATATAAGATGCCAGAGTTTAGTATTTAATACCACATGTTTCTTGCCTTTGTAAGAAGTGCTTGATATTATTTTGTTTTGAATGCTGGGCATGGAGAATGCTTAATTCATTTACTTGTCAGTGGTCATGGATTCATGTGTTCCGTGATTTGAAAACAAGAAGAGAGATCAAGTATAACACTAGGTATTTCTCTTCCCCTAGACCTTATCAGATTATTTTATATTAAAGATAAATCTGTAGAAGAATGGAAATCTTCAAGATAAAGAGCACATTCTGAAGTGGGTGATAGCTAAGCAGTATGGTATAAAAAAATCACTCTGAGTACTCTTTGCATTGCAGATTTTTTGAATTGTTTTGGTGCAAAATATATTGTGAAAGTAACCATGAATGTATTTTCTTTGGAAAGAACGTAAGAAATAAAAACTTTAGTCAAGGAGAAGAAATTAAGGCAAATTTGTGGAAAAAACGTATTGTGCGAGTTGCTGAGTATTTTGATGTTTCATTGTACGTAGGATTCTTCAGTATTGTCAAGGATTTGTTGCTCCGCTGAAATAATCCCTACGTAATTGTGGGACTGCACAACATCTGGTGGATCCAGAATCTTCCTTACAAATGACTGTCAGGATCGGTCAAAAGATAAATGTAGTCAAACACATAAGGCTGCGCAATGATAAAGATCGTGTTAGGAGGCGCAAGAGAAATCAGCATTGCTCAGTGGTATGGGCCAATGGAAGTGAACTTTGCTTAATATCAGGCATACAATACATAAAGCCAAGGTATCCCGGGGATTGACACGCTGCGGGTGATACTGACATCTGGGACTCTTGTCGCGTAGACACTGTTGTATTTCACCATTTATGTCACTGTTCTGATTGATGACTTTCAGTCTTTCACTATTATAATTTATCTCTGAGAATTTCCCTTCTTCCACCAACTTTTTTGTTCAATGTGCCTCTGTGCTGAAGATGGCATCAACCCACACACACATCTGCATTGTTTGCATCCTACATAGCTGATAGTCAGTCCCCAAGCTCCAATTGGTGTCAGCAAGTTTTCTAATATCCTTAACTCTTTTCTGCTGTTCAAATTAGCAGAAAGTATTGAATCAAAGCCACCCTTAGTCAATTGTGTGCATTGGCTTTTAGGGAGAATTAAATGATCTTTTCCTACTTGATCAATATTCTACTTGCAAACCTCTGTTTACAAATGGCAGTCTTGCAGTTTTAATACTTCGGATACATTGAAACTGGTGCATAATGTTACCAGAGGTGCTATTGAAAGGTTAAATAAAGGTGAAAAATCTTTAAAACTGAAATCATTAGATGCAGTTTTGTGATGAGTCTATAGTTTAAAGTACATATATTCAATACACGATATATATTTCTGGTGTAATTACCTTTTAAAGTTAACTTGTAATTCAGTAAAACCTCCCCGTATATTTGTTTTCTGACCAATATTAATTAAGATAACTGAAAGACTGCATTATTGTTTTTTTGCAACCCAAATTTTACCTTCACTAATAATTCATTTTTCCTTTGATTGCATTTCTTACATGAATCATTGAATTACTGTAACATTAGTTAGTTCTTCAAACATGCTTTAGATATATTTTGAGATAAGATCAAGACTAACATTATGCTTGTCTACAAAACAGACATATACATTGCCTTTTAAATTAAAAGTATTAAAACAATAAGCACTTAAGAAAGACATTTATGGAAACAGGGGATGCATGCTTGTCCAACCTTAAAAGATTAGACACAGAGTATTAACTGGATGAACAAGCAGAGTCAATATATAGTGGTTTTGGAATGTCACTATATTTCAGAGTTTAATTGAATTGGAATTGAAGGGAAGCAGTTAAGTAAGACAACAAAAAATATGTATGTCCTTCCATGATTCTGTTTGGTATTGATTTGCTCAGATTATGATTTGAATGTGAAATTTTGGAGTGATGTTGTGGTTCTGTAAGTACTACATTAACCTCTGGAAATCACACCAGTAAAGGGGCACCAGAGACCGTCCAGCCCTTGTTTGTTATATTCTACATTCTACTGTGCTCTTGGAAGTAGACGTTCATCATTTAGAAGTAGCACTTTTAAATGTAAGTGAGCCTGCCTATTTAATGAGTTTATTTTGGAATGGACTCCTTCCAGGAGGCAGAGTGAGAGGAAGTGAAAATAAGAAAACCTTGGGTTTTTAATGGATCCTTGTGACTATCCTCTCCTCTGAGGTGGAGATTGGAAGATCAGGAAAGCATCAGAAATGGACCATAATAAGAAAACCTTGGGTTTTTAATGGATCATTGTGACTATCCTCTCCTCTGAGGTGGAGATTGGAAGATCAGGAAAGCATCAGAAATGGACCATAATAAGGAGGGTAGAAATTGGCAGCAAAAGTAATGACATTTTTGAGTTCTGTAAGAAAGCAGGAAGTAAAATAATGGTAGATCCCCAAAATGGACAGTTATCTGTTTCCCTTTCTACAGGTTCTACCTGATTTACTGAATGTTTCCAGAATTTTCAGTCAGTCGTATTTCAGATTTCCATCATTTGCAGCATTTTTAATGTGCATTTATTTAATGTGGCTATGGAAATTCATGTTACTTTGGAAATCCAGACAAGTCTGCCTGTGATCCAGTAAACATGCTGTGTTAAAGACAATGATAGATGTATTCCATGGTAAAGAACATTTTATGATACAAATGTGTTGACACTTGGTACTTACTGGTTTAGCATCAATAGTGGTAATGGTTGATTTACCCCTGATTTGGAAAACTTTTATTAAAACCTGTTCAGTAAAAACAAACTCATTACAAATGTGGAATGGAAAATAAAGATAATATTAAAATGTATATACTTCTGAATTTATGGAAAATATAAACATTGTTAGCTCTTAATATGTGCATGTTGGGAAAGATCAGCAACCATTTGATCTCCAATAGGTCTCATGGAGATTGACAATATATTTCAAATATAGAAAGGACAAGCATGCACACTGTGGATCTATTGGGAGCCAAACCTGCAGCAAAATGCAGTGTTAAAGGACTTTACCTTCAGGACAGAAAGCAACACAATCTGTGTTGGCATCAGTCCAGATTTTTCTTGTCCATCTGTTTCAGTGAAGAGGCACTGATTGAAAGCTGCTTTTGCACAGATCACAAGAGCCAATTCATTGTAACTTTTGTAGAGATTAAGAATAGAAGACCAAGCTGATAGGTTGTGACATATAAAGAGATGAAGGCATATAATAGAAAGTTACAGGAAATTAAGATTAAAGAAAGTACTCCTCTTGCTAAGGAATTGCCAGTACTATAACGTAGTGTAGCGATGTGCTACACACAGCGCTGAAATAACGACACGCAGTCGGTAAGTCGTTTCGAGACTAGTTTATTCAAACTTCACGGTGCTGGCATTTAAATCCCTAGTGCCCACCCTCTCCGGGCGGAAATGACGTCAGAGGTGCATTACCGAAGTCTCCCCCCGCGCGCTGGCTATTTGTAAGCCGGTTCGCCTGCGCAGAAAGTGGGTCGCCACATAGCCCCCCCCCCCCCCAGAACCAGCGATACACCCCCCCAATGTCCACAGTCTGGATCAGCCTCTGTTTGGGATGTCTGCCTCTGCGCCGCGGTGCCTGAACCTTGACCGGCTGCGCCAAGTCCACATGGGCTGGTTTGAGTCGATCCACTGTAAAAACCTCCTCTCTCCCCCCAATGTCCAGCTGCGTTCCCAACAGGCTGGCCACAGCCGACCACAGGCTGGAGGTGAACTGGGCGCCTCTGTCGGAGGTAATGTGGGCCGGTACCCCGAAGCGTGCTACCCAGGTTGAGATCAGTGCTCGGGCGCAGGAATCGGCAGATGTGTCGGCGAGCGGGACCGCCTCTGGCCACCTCGTGAACCGGTCTACCATAGTTAGGAGGTACCATGCTCCTCAGGACACTGCTAGGGGGCCCACGATATCCACATGAACGTGGTTGAACCTCCAGTGGGTGGGTTCGAACTGCTGTGGTGGGGCTTTAGTGTGCCGCTGCACCTTGGCTGTTTGGCACTGCGCGCACGTTCTGGCCCATTCACTGACCTGCTTGCGAAGTCTGTGCCATGCGAACTTGCTGGAGACCAGCCGGACGGACGACCTGATAGATGGGTGCGTCAAACAGTGTATGGAGTCGAAAACTCGCCGCCTCCAGGCTGCCGGGACGATGGGGCGAGGTTGGCCGGTAGCCACATCGCACAGGAGGGTCCTATCACCTGGGCCTACGAGAAAGTCCTACAGCTGCAAACCGGAGACTGCGGTCCTGTAGCTGGGCATCTCGTTGTCTGCCTGCTGCGCCTCCGCCAGTGCTGCATAGTCCACCCCCAGGGACAGGGCCTGGACAGCTGGTCTGGAGAGTGCATCCGCCACGACGTTGTCCTTTCCCGAGACATGCTGGATGTCCGTCGTGTACTCGGAGGTAGGACAGATGTCGCTGCTGGCGAGCCGACCAGGGATCGGACATCTTCGTGAACGCGAAGGTCAACAGTTTGTGGTCCGTGAACGCGGTGAACGGCCTGCCTTCTAAGAAGTACCTGAAATGCCGGATTGCCAGATACAGTGCCAACAGCTCCCGGTCAAAAGCACTGTACTTGAGTTCAGGTGGTCGTAGGTGCTTGCTGAAGAACGCCAGGGGTTGCCAGCGCCCCTCGATGAGCTGCTCCAGCACCCCACCAACTGTTGTGTCGGATGCGTCCACCGTGAGGGCGGTCGGAACATCCGTTCTGGGGTGCAGCATCGCGGCATCTGCCAAGGCTTCCTTGGCTTTAACGAAAGCGGCCGCGACCTCCTTGTCCCAAGTAATGTCCTTGCCTTTACCCGACATCAGGGTGTACAAAGGGTGCATGATACGGGCTGCTGAGGGGGGGAAACGGTGGTAGAAGTTCACCATACTAATGAACTCCTGCAGGCTTTTAACCGTGTTGGGCCGGGCAAAGTGGCGGATCGCGTCTACCTTGACGGGCAGAGGTGTTGCCCCGTCTTTGGTAATCCTGTGGCCCAGGAAGTCGATGGTATCGAGACCGAACTGGCATTTGGCCGGGTTGATCGTGATCGTGAGGCTGAAATCACTCAGGCGGGAGTAGAGCTGGCGGAGGTGCGACAGATGCTCCTGGCGACTACTGCTGGCTATAAGGATGTCGTCCAAATAGAAAAACACAAAGTCCAGGTCGCGTCCCACCGCGTCCATTAGCCGCTGGAATGTCTGTACGGCATTCTTCAGGCCGAACGGCATTCGGAGGAACTCAAACAGGCCGAACAGGATGATAAATGCTGTTTTGGGGATGTCTTCAGGGTGCACCGGGATTTGATGGTATCCCGGACGAGGTCTACTTTGGAAAAGATTCTTGCCCCATGCAGGTTTGCTGCAAAGTCCTGTATGTGCGGCACGGGGTAGCGGTCTGGAGTGGTAGCCTCGTTCAGTCTGCGGTAGTTGCCGCATGGTCTCCAACTCCTGGTTGTTTTAGGCACCATGTGCAGTGGGGAGGCCCATGGGCTGTCGGACCTCCATACGATCCCCAATTCCTCTATCCTCTTGAACTCCTCCTTCGCCAGGCGGAGCTTTTCCAGGTGGAGCCTTCGTGCGCAGACGTGGAGGGGTTGTCCCTGGGACGGAACGTGGTGCTGTACCCCGTGTCTGGGCATGGCTGCCGTGAACTGCGATGCCAGAATCGATGGAAAGTCCACCAGGATTCTGGTGAATTCGTTGTCCGACAGGGTGATGGAGTCCAGGTGTGGGGCCGGCAACTTGGCTTCACCCAGGGAGAACGTCTGGAAAGTCTCGGCATGTACTAGTCTTTTCCCTTGCAAGTTGACCAACAGGCTGTGAGCTCGCAAGAAGTCCGCCCCCAGGAGTGGTTGGGTCACCACGGCCAGTGTGAAGTCCCACGTGAACCGGCTGGCGCCGAACTGCAGCTGCACTGTGCGGGTGCCATAGGTCCATATCGTGCTGCCGTTTGCGGCCCTCAGGGTGGGTCCTGGCTCCCTGTTGTGGGTGTCGTACACCGTCGAGGGCAAGACGCTGATCTCTGCTCCGGTGTCGACCAAGAAGCGGCATCCCGACTGTTTGTCCCAGACATACAAGAGGCTGTCCTAGTGGCCAGCCGCCCTAGTCATTAGTGACAGCTGGCCCTGGCCCTTGCAGGGCGGGCGACAACAGCGGGCTTTTGTGCCCCACCGCTGGTGGTAGAAACACCACTGTTCACTGGCCTCCTCACTCCTGCCTCTGTGTTGTGTGTGCCCCCCTGCCGGGCCTGGTCTGGTCTGCTGTTGGGCGCGTGGCCTGGTAATCTGACTGACGGACACCACGCTCTCCCTCTTGTCTTTCCACAGCACGTCTGCCCGGGCCACCACCTTCCGGGGGTCGCTGAAATCTGCGTCGGCCAGCAGCAGATGTATGTCCTCGGGCAGTTGCTCTAGGAACGCTTGCTCGAACATGAGGCAGGGATTGTGTCCGTCAGCCAGGGCCAGTATCTCGTTCATCAATGCTGACAGTAGTCTGTCTCCCAAACCATTCAGGTGAAGCAGGCGGGCATCTCGCTCACGCCGTGAGAGGCTAAAGGTCCCAATGAGCAGCACTTTGAATGCTTAATATTTGCCTTCTTCCAGGGGTGACTATATGAAATCCGCAACCTGGGGGGCCGTCTCCTGGTCAAGGGCGCTCACCATGTGGTAGTAACGCGTGGAATCAGAAGATATCTGCCGAATCTGGAACTGGGCTTCTGCTTGGCTAAACCACACGCATGGTCGCAGCATCCAGAAAGTCAGCAGTTTTAGCGAAACTGCGTGAACGGATGAAGAGTCGGTCATCTTTGGTCCAAATCCCGTTTGGACCGTTGGGGTCACCAATGAAGGGATGTACTACACACAGCGCTGAAATAACGACACGCAGTCGGTAAGTTGTTTCGAGACTAGTTTATTCAAACTTCACAGCGCTGGCATTTAAATCCCTAGCGCACACCCTCTCCGGGCGGAAATGACATCAGAGGTGCATTACTAAAGTCTCCCCCCGCACGCTGGCTACTTGTGAGCCGGTTCGCCTGCGCAGAAAGGGGGTCGCCACAGTACCATGGAAATTAGCCTTCTGGTATTCCAACCTGTGAACGTCAGTAGACTGTCCAGCCACATCTCAGATTTATCTGGTCCTCATCTCTGATCCGTTGACATGCAATTTTCAGGACAGGTAATTTCATAATGATGAAGAGATTCGGCCCAATATCTTGGAAAGGATATGTTGTCATTGGACGGAGTCCCGAGGAGGTTCATGAGGATGATTCCAGAAATGAAGGTGTTACTATATGAGGAGCATTTGGCATTTTGGGCCAGTAGTGTTGTAATTTATAAGAATCTCATGATAACCTACCAAATGTTGAAAGGCAAGATAGCGTGGATGTGGAGAGGATGTTTCCTATTGTGGAGGTATCCAGAACTAGAGGGCACAGCCTCAAAATTGAGGGGTGACCCTTTAGAACAGAGGTAAGGAGAATTTTATTTTAGCCAGAGAGTAGTAAATCTATGAAATGCTCTGCCACAGACTGTGGTGGAGGCTACCTCTATGTATATATTTAAGGCGGAAGTTGATAGTTTCTGATTGGTAGGTAGGTGTATGGAGTCGAGTGGGATCTGGGACCAGCCATGATGGAATGGCGGAGCAGACTTAATGGACTGAAAGGCCTAATTCTGCTCCTATGCCTTATGGTCTAAGAAGAGAGAGAAACATTTGAACTTTACTATCTTTATTTAGCTCAGGATGGCCATGGATGCCCAACTGTAAACTTAGCTGTGAGTGTGTGGCTCAGCACGCAGCAAGCAATGACGTTAGAACTGCTAATCACACACTGAATAAATTGGACAAGACCTTGGGTAAAGTGCAGGAAAATCATAGTGTAATTGCAGCACAGTCAGCAATATGAGGCAATTGATAGAGGGGAAATGGCGTTGGCTCCCTTCATCACTGTTTTCTTTTATTTTGCATGATAAAAAAAATCAAACTAATGCAAGTGAATGTGTTCTATGCTGGTTGCTTTTTGACATCAGCTTATCTCCCTTAATTATAATATGTGATGTATTATTCCTGTATACGGTGGCAAGCAGATGATCTGCTCCCAATCTTTACTGATCCTCCTATACATCAGCTGCTCAAAGTTGTGTGACAGTGCCCTGAGCCTATGTGATTATCATTATTTCCTGTGATAAGATCTCTCTTAACTCATTCTTAAACATTGTAAGTAGCTTTGGAAAATCACACCAATGAAGATTTGTAATTTTGTGTTTTCATTCTGTTCCTTCATGCACAAACATTGGGTTAATCTGTTTCAAACTGAGCAGAGCTTCAGCTGAATATTCTGGATTGTTTTATAAGCTAAATAAAATTTCTTGTGTCCATTCAGTCATATATCACATACTAAATATGTGAATTAACTTTCCACAGAAAGTAGCATTGTAAATATATTTGAAATATTTCATAATACAAACATTGAAATACATGAATTTGGAAAATATTCATCTATATACAGGGTCATATTGGCATTCCCAATGATATTATAACTAATGCATTCTTTCTATTAGTGAATAACAACAATAATAATTAGCAATTATCACCGTGTTGATCACCTTTGCTTATCTTCTATTGACTTGAGGTCTTCAGTGGTCTCTGCAAAGATTACATGCTAGGCCCCACACATAAATCCAGCCTGTTTATACTTATAGTAACAGGTCCAAGTGGATTCAGAAAATGAATAAACTGTCCATTTCTTTAGGTTCTATTCCCTGACTACTGGAATGTACTAGTTTATGACACCGTGAGAGAAATTGCATCAGATTTCAGGAAATGTTTGTGTTTACACTGTGTCAGAAACCAAAGATCCCCATGCAAATGCTGGGTAAACTTCACTGGTGATCTCACTGTAATGCTGGAGCCTGGCCCAGTATTAGAGCCTGAACTTGATGTAGTTCCACAGGACTTTGGCAGTGAGCTTTACCAGCACAGGAATAGCGAGCCCAGCCATTCAAATAGCGAAGAAAAGCTGTGAAGGACAAGGATGTGTGAAAGATAATTTGCATGTTTTAATTAGCTGAGTTTGCTTAATGCTTTTAACATTTAACAGTACTTTTAATTTTTGACTACAAATTTTCATGATTTTTAAGCATTTTAATTATTCCATTGACCTTTTTATTCTTATTTTTCAAAGTCTTTTCAGGGACATTTCAAAATATTCTTGATCCTTAATGTTGACATTTGGCTAACACTGGAGGTGTGGTTTGGCAGACTGTCAAAACATTTTTAACAGTTGTGTATCTGGGACATGTTCTGGCCCACCCACACAATGGAATTACATCACACCCAGACTTGCTGCCACATACTATCTCGCCATTTTGAATCAGGATGGCTTCCAGAAGCAAGTTCACAAATACAGATCTGCCGCTTGTAATTTCATACTTATCAGGTTTCCCAGTGCTGAGTGCAGACAACAAGCACGGGCCAAGTATTAATTGGGAATGCTGCTTCCGGCTTGCAGAGGAAAGTAGCAGAAGAAAGTATCACATTGAGGCAAGCTGAATATAACCACACAAAATTCACAAGAATGGAGAGACCAGCTGGTCCATCAGTCCTGCTGTACACTGTTAAAATTTGATTATATACTGTAAAAGGATATTTTATTAGCAATGCCCCACTCCATTCTATACCTACACCACACCCTAAATAGCTACACAAGCTGTTGTGAGTGATAAAAGCAATATATTGGAAAATTTGGTATTAACCATCACAAGTAATTTTGACCTTACGTTCTGTATAAATGATGTGGTCATATTTGCTTTAGCGACCCTGGATAGAAAAACTTTTCAGTCCAGTATTATAAATCTATTGTTCAGCTAGTGAACTGAAAAAAAAGCAGTTCCAATATATTCACAAAGGGCATGTTAATAGGGCCTATGCACATGAATAATTCTCCTGACACTGGAAAGGAAAACCAGGCTTAACGTGAATGTTGTTAAATAGGACAATTTGCACAAGCTGAAATTAATATTAAAAGACAAAGTGCCACAAGTCCAAATTTTGCCTGCTCTCAATTTCTGCACTCTTTTATCAATTTTCTCCAGAAATTAGCCAGTTGCCCTTTAAGAGATCGTAATGACAACTGCTTAATGAATAGCTAAAAATGTACAAATTTTAAACAGCAAAAACAAGTCCTGAAAATATATGTTTATTTTCCAGCTAGGGCTAAATAACCTGATTAAAATTTTGGTGGCATAGCAAAGGTGTCCCTGTGCTCCCTGACAGCTGTCAGAACTATTGAACAACACTGTGCAGCTGAGGAAATCTTTATTAGTAAACTGCTCTGTTGTGTCATGGAGGCAATTTTTCTCTTTCACCCAAGCATCTGTTGCCACATTTCTGGCTCTTATTCTTTCAGATTTGACAGCAGCAAAAGCCTTGTGACATGGGCAATAGTTTTTCTTAAAATATAAATAAGAACATGTGGTCCCTGATTATTTCTCCCAGTTAAATGGCTGCTTTTGTTTCAAACAAAATGAAGTAGAAAATGCATTATTCAATGTGTGTCTGCAGCTAAGACTGGTTGGGACTTATCCCTGTAGTATTACAATCCTCAAACAGCTAATTTCATATGCAGTTTACAATAAGAACAGCATATAAGTAGATTTTTTTCCACAGAAAGACACAGTTTTAATCTAGTTCTTGTTTGCTTTGCTAAATGCTTTCCTGCATTCATTAGATAAGTGATAGACTTCTGATTCTAAAGCTTAGAGAAAGCATCCGGCGAGCATATTTTTCCTTGAAAAAGAGGTCAAGTTAAATTGAAGTATTTTTGCAATGTAGTAAACCAATGGCTCATTGAACAGTCTATTCTATGCTATAAAAGGGATATGGTAGCGTTGGATGTGGTCCAAAGAAGATTCACCAGCTAATTCCTGGCATGCTGTGGTCGATCTATCAAGAGAGGCTAGGCAGTTTGAGTCTGCATTCTTGGAAGCTTAGAAGAATGAGCTATGTCCTTATTAAAATATATAAGATCCTGATAGGGCACAACAGGGTAGAATCAAAATGTTTTCACTAGTGGGAACATCTCGAATGAGGGGACATTGTTACAAGATAAGGGTCAGGTTTTACAGCAGGTGTGGGGAAATTTTTATTTCTCAAACGGTGATGAATCTCTAGAATTCTCAGACCAAGAGGGTTGTGGAGGCTTGATTGTTAGAAGTTCTTAAAGTAGAGGTTAATAAATTGTTGAAAGACTGGAGATCTGTTACAGGAGAGTTCAGGACAGTGTAGATCAGCCATGATCATTTGAATAGCAAAACAGGGCAGATACATTTGCACATTGTCTCAAAGTCTCTCCTGAAAAGATAATGCTAAAAATGAATTGCTTTATTAATTGCATGCACATTGAAACATCAAAACATACAGTGAAATGCATTGTTTGTGGTAAAACAAATCAGCGAGGATTGTGCTGGAGCTCCGATCAGTGATCACTGGTGCTGTAAAGGGTTGCACTCTCCACTATTTGAACAATGATGAAATGAACAGTAAGTTCAAGTCCTGGTATTCCTGCCGAAAGAAAAGCTACTGTATTTGAGCCAGGGCTTCTGCTAATTTAATAAATCTAGTAGAAAGGAATCCTGAATGTCCATCTGCAATGTTAGAACAGATGTTTTGGCCTTGATTTAATGTCTGTTCTGTTGTGTGAGACTTCCAACAATGCAGTGAGCTCTAAATTTAGATGCAATGATAAAAGGAACATTAGGATCTGGTATACTGAGGGGGCACACAACTGAAGTGTCTAAAAACCAGCCCATTACAATAGGTAATTGCGTGAGAACCAGAGTCATGCTTACTATCACTGACATATAGTATGTAGTGAAATTTGTTCTTCTATGGCAGCAGTAAAGTGCAATACATAAACATTACTATAAATTATAATAAGAATATAATGTATACATAAACATAAATAAGTAATACAAAAAGAGAAAAAAATGATGAAGTGGTGTTCAAGGGTTCATGGACCATTCAGAAATCTGAAGACAGAGGGGTAAAAAGCTGTTCCTAAATCACAGAATGTGTTTCTTCAGGCTCCTGTACCTTCTCCCTAATGGTAGTAATGAAAAGAGGGAATATCCTGAATGGTAGGAATCCTTAATGATGGATGCCACTTTACTGAAGAATTGCTTTTTGAAGATGTCCTCAAAGGCACCACATACCAGATGGTGATGCAACCAGTCAGAATGCTTTCTATGGTACATCTGTACAAATTTGCTAGAATCTTTGGTGACATGCCAAATCTCCACAAACTTCTAATGAATTTTAGCTGTTGGTGTGTCTTCTTCATAATTGCTTCAAGATGCTGGACCCAGGGTAGATCTTCAGAGATGTTGACACTTGGGGTTTTTGAAACTGCTCACCCTTTCCATTGCTGACTCCCTCAATGTCACCTATAATGTGTTCTCTTGATTTCCCCTTCCTGAAGTCTACAATCAATACCTTGGTCTTACTGCAGATCTCCTTTAAACTTTCTCTCTCTCACAATAAATGTGGTTTCTCCTGCTCTTGGTATTGCTCACAGTGCGTTCCTTTTAGATTCCAGACAAACCTTACTGCCAGGCCATTTGTAGCTGTGTGGCACCTACTTTTACAAGCTGCTCTTTGCCTCCCGCTTGGTTCATACAATAACCTTAATGCACACAGAGTAAACCCCTGTTTTCTTTATACAAAAGCTGAATGCTTGCAACTTTCCTGAAGCTCCTTGAACTCTCTTCCAGCTTAAAACCAAGCCAATATTCACAAGTAACTGCATAATTGGCAGCAAGGTATTTTTAAACTGAACCTGACGTGGCTGCTGGCCTATTAAAGTGCAGTGATACATTCGGACTAAAACGTAAACACAGCCCAGCACATGCTGAGTTGGACTTCAGAAGGGAAGACACAATCAAATTTAAAAAGTCTTTATACAGAAGAATTCTGTGCTCATGAGGAGTAAGTACTGAGTGATAATAATCATTAAAAATAAGCAGAATTGGCTGGCTACATCGGAAGGATTGACTAATTTGATTATATGATGGGTAATTGGTTCATGTATACTAAGGTATTGCAACAGTCTTTTGAAGCAAATGAAATAGCCAATGAGAAGTGAGTGCCAGTTTTGCTGAGTGCATTGTGTTTAAGGGCATACAGTTTACTTCAAAGTTTAACTGCTCCAACTAAACCAGCAGACATAAACTTTGCAGTTATTGTAAAAGTAATGCAGGAACGCTTAGAACCGAAGCCATTATTGATTGCAGAATGCTTTAGGTTTCATAAGCAGAATCAAAAGGATGGAGCAAACACGAGGAAATCTACAGATGCTGGAAATTCAAACAACACGCACAAAATGCTGGTGGAACACAGCATGCCAGGCAGTATCTATAAAATTTAAAGAGCAAACACGAGGAAATCTGCAGATGCTGGAAATTCAAACAACACACACAAAATGCTGGTGCATTTTGTGTGTGTTGATCTAAAGGATGGGGAGTCCATTTCATTGTACAGTAAGTGGCTGAATTGAAGAGATTGAACATTGTTAGTTCGCTAATGGGCCTAATGATACAGTAAAAGATAACTTAATTTGTGGGATCTTACAAGAACGCATTCAAAACAGCTCCTAACAGAAGCATGGCTTACATTTAAAAGAGCAGTGGAAATGACTGTTTCAATAGAAACTGCAGACAGAGATGCAATTGAATTGCAGTCAGGAATGAAAGTGATGGTGAATAAAATTGCAGAATGTAAATGGAAATGAGACTGTCCGAACAAATTGTGTTACCATTGTGGCAGGGGCTCACATATACCAAAACAAATGCAGATTTAAAAGCAAAACCTATAGGACATATACACAGAGCATGTTGGGTAGACAAGAGTAGATGGACTGCACAGGCAAGAGAAAATGCTAAAAAGTCAAACTGCAGTTTCAAAAAGAGCACTAATCTTCATGCTGTTGATGAAAAATCTGATACTGATGAGAGTGATGCAGGATTGTGTAGCCTCATGACTTACAGTGTGAAAACTAACAAGCAATATGGCTTACACCAGAAGTGAATGGCAAAATAATTAAAATGGAATCGGATACTGAGTCACCTGTTTCAGTTATTCTGCAAAATGAGTTTGAAAGACATTTCAGAGATACTAAACTGAAGCCTGCAGATATCCAACCAAGAATTTATGTGATCAGGAATGCTAATATACCTCTATGTTGAAGCAACTTTTCACCATGTCCTAATTTGTATATTAAGGGAAAAAGCTGAAAACAAGCAGAGTAACTAGAGAGAAGATGTAATGTACAACAGCTCTCTGATAAATTTAGGAGTACGAACATAAATGGTGACATTATAGGTATGTTTATTCTGTGTGATAAACTTGCAGTTGGACAATTCATTCTCTAAACCTTATTGAACTGTCAGATCCACACTTGTTGAAGGAGATCATCCTTATTAACATTCAGTTCACTTTCAGTGAAGTCAGAGGATGGATTTAGACACATCACTCAGTTACCTGCAAATGTTTAATAATATGCAGGAAACCAAGCATTTGCAATCAGATGTATTCCTCCTTTCAAACTGATGTCTTTGTCAATTTACAAAGAAACATTAAATGTTCAAAAAATCTGACACTTTAGAAGACTAGGTAGAGTTTTCCTAGCCCATCTGTCAAAAGTCACTGGCAGGGTTTGCATTTTAATATATATATATATATATACAAAATAAATTATTATTGAGCAACATTTTATATATATATAATTGCTCAATAATAAAGCTTTAAATACAGTAACATTGCAAGTAACTACAGATGTTTTAAGCCTTTCTGGCTGTATTAATCAGTATTTTATGAATGTTCAATAGTACTTTTGTTTGAATTTGAACTGATCCAGAGAGTTTATATTATCAATATGAAGTTGCATTATATTTCACCTTTAATTCAGTAAAGCATCTTAGAGACAGATTTTAAAGAAGTGATTTAAATAAAATAAATACAGAGGCAGAAACTTTGATGAAGAGTTTAAGATATTGGCAACTAACGAAATACTTACCAACGGTGGAACAAAGGAAACTGTGAGTTTCGAGGGAGTCAGAACTATTCAAGGGATCTCAGTAGTAGGAAAGGAGAAAATGAGGATGAAAGTTTAATC
The DNA here is from genome assembly GCF_048418815.1 of Hemitrygon akajei. NCBI lineage: Eukaryota > Metazoa > Chordata > Chondrichthyes > Myliobatiformes > Dasyatidae > Hemitrygon > Hemitrygon akajei. The sequence goes on from NC_133126.1 coordinate 140,567,907, forward strand.
ACGTTTGCCTCTACTTCCCCAGGATGCTAAAGAAATTTGGCAGGCCTGGTTTAACCCTCACCAATTGTCATCAATGCACCATAGAAAGCATCCTATCCTGGTGCATTGCAACTCAGTATGGCAGCTGCTCTGCCTGTGACCCCAATAAACTGCAGGGAGTTATGGACACAGCTCAGCACATCACAGAAGTCAGTCTCCCCTGCATGGATTCTGTCTACACTTCTCACTGCCTCAGTAAATTGGGCAACATAATCAAAGACCCAATACCCTGGACATTCTCTCAATGGGCAGCAGATACAAAAGAGAGTAAGTACCTCCAGGTAGAAGGACTACTTCTTTCCTGCTGTTATAAGATCTTTCAGCGGTTGCCTAGTTTGATAAAAATGGACTCTTCTTGTCACAATCTACCTCATTACAGCCTTGCAGTTTCTTGCCTGCCTTTTCTGCACTTTCTCTGTAACTAACATTTGCATACGGTTATTATCTCACAGCATCTTCCATGATTCCAATGCACTGTTGAAAAGAAATTATCTGCATACATGTCATGCAAAACAAGTTTTTCACCTCAGTGCATGTGACAGTACTACATCATTTAACAATCTATGTAAAGAACACAACTTAAGATATTATGGGATTGCAGAAATGGGTTTCAAATAGAAAATACTTCTATATCACATCTTTGGTGTAACACAAGAGGGTATAATTTTTTGTCACAATGTGTTGTTCCTTTGAGAACCAGATAAGGCACCAAATGTGAAAGTGATGTGATTATTTATCGATCTAACCATAACCCATTTATTTAGTTATTTATTTGGATAGTGGAGGATAGGCCCTTCCAGGCCCACCACCCAACAAACCCTGATGTCAGAGCCTCCGTCGGTCAGAGTTGAGAGTTGACCATGGAAAGAGATACACACACACACACACACACACACACACACACACACACACACACACACACACACACACACACACACACACACACACACACACACACACACACACACACACCCCCCCCCCCCCCCCCCCCCCCCCCCCCCCCCGCCGATTTGGGAGCAAGCTGTTGCCCATGTAGCAAGCTCCTTCTCTCCACGCATCTGATGAATCCAAAGGAACGACAGAGACCGATACCGTTTGGTGCCAGCAGCAACGCAGAAGTTGCCAGTGAGTATTGACTACCTTAGGGACTCCAGCTCTGGATTTTTTTCTCAGGGTTTACTCCCAAAGCCTTCCCTGTGAGTGGATATAGCTGCATGGCAGCAGAAGTTTGAGATCAGAGTTTTCCTTCTCCTAGATGAGCTGCCAACCACGGCTGATGAGCCCCATCTGTCCGAAGAGACTGGTTTTAAGGTGCCAGTAACCTTCCTTTGCCCCTTTTCATGTCAGTAGAAATAGTTCCACCGGGCTTTGTAGCTAAGCCACACATGAAGGCCAGGAGCTGGACTTGGTTGTCAGAGGCCACTTAAGGCGCTCACCATTGGGAGCATTTAATAGGTAGTGGGAGTTTGTCCCCATTACTGCCTCTGGCTATAACAACCTTAAGGAACTCCTGATTTAACCCTGGCCTAATCATGGAACAATTTACAATTATCAATTAATCTACCAATCAGTATGCCTTTGGATTGTGGGAGGGAACTGGAGCTCCCAGAGGAAACCCACAGGGTTACGGGGAGAAAGTACAAAATCCGTACAGGCAGTGACAGGAATTGAACCTGGGTCGCTGGTACTGTAAAGTGTTGCACTCACTACTACAAGCAGATAAAGTCACGGTGTTCCTGATGTGTTCAATTTTACAGATGGTGCATTGTGGGAAAACCACTCAAGATATTATTAGAATAACCAAGCTTGGAGAAATGAGAAACTAACATAAGATTTTCAGCTGCAGATGAACTGAAACAGGGCAAAGTTAGATGATGAAGAAGATATTGTGTTAGAAGCTCAACTTATGATGAAATAAATTGCTAAGCTTCCAAACTGTCTGATTCATCCTTTGATTTGATTGCAGAATACATTGATGTGAGCACCTCTCAGGTAGGCTGTCTCATGCAGTCAGGCTTGATGCTGCATGGTGTATAACCCTTGTGCAGAATCAAAAATGCCTTAAAAACATGCATGTGCACCCTGTCGGACTTGCTTGGCACATTTTAAGTAGAATCTATTTTTCTAATCTGTGCAAAAGCCAGATGGTCCCACCTGCAGTCTTGAAATATTTAAAAATTACCCCTCAGGGGTGAATTCTACACAAGCAGAGTTTTGTTTCCTGAAAACCAGAACAGAATTCACAGTAATGTCTGCGCAGTATAAGACAAGCGTTGTTGGTTCTGACTGGAACTGCAGGAAGAAGTATATAAAATCACCATAAAAATATACTGCCCCTATTTACTTCTGTGCATCCTTCTCAAAGATATTTCAATATCAGTCTGGAATATTCTTCAAGGACATGTGTAATCTTCTTTGTTTGATAGATTATGAATTCTACAGAATCTTGCTATACATACAGACTTTGTAAATTTGCAAAGAATGCTCTCTTTGATTTCTGAAAACTTATAAGCAACCCAATTATTTCTCAGTTAAGTTTGCAATTATTATATAACACTTTAATTTTCCCAACTGTAATTTTCTTGGCCCAAATAATAAAAGTCATCTACGTTCCTTATTGACGTACAGAAATCTGGACTTTTGTGGATCCCATGAAAAAACCTACTGCCAAGTGCTGGGCCAGACCACAAAGCCTTGACTGTGTAAATACCACCAAATCAAAACTGAATATCTAACCAGATCCAGTTGTCAAGCCTGTCAACATTTGAATTTTTCTGAATGACATTTAAGAAATTCTGAAGTAATTAAAAATAATAAAACTATTAAGGAATATAACTTATTATAGATAAAACATCAAAACAAATTAAGAATGTAAACAATTTAGTAAACTAATTAATTGGAAGTATATATATTATCTGATCCTTTTTCCCTCAAAGCGATTTCTCTTTAGTCAAATGAATGGACTCGCTTATCTGGAAATTGAGTAGTTAGCACTGGCTTATAATATTTATTGAGCAGGAAGCACTTGCTTTTAATGTTAATTGTGCATTATGATTTAACACAATAATGACCATGTTTGTGGTAGACCTTCCAGTTATGAAATTGGACCAATGACCCAGAACAACTGACATTCTTCAAGGGACATTCCTGCTGGTGATGACATCATGGAGTCTTAGAGTCATAGAAAACAGCAACACAGAAAGAGGCCTTTCTGTCCTTCCAGTCCATGCCAAACCATTGAACTTGCCCAGTCCCATCGACCTACACCCGGACCATTGCCCTCCCTCTCTCTGTCATCCATATACCTATCCAAACTTCTCTTGAATATTGAAATTGAAATCGCATCCACCACTTTCATTGATAGCTTGTTGCATATTCTCATCACTCACTGAATGAAGAAGTTTCCCCTCATGTTCCCCTTAAATATTTCACCCTTCCCACTTAACCCCTGATCTCTGGTTGTAGTATCAGTCAGCCTCAGTGGAAAAAGCCTGCTTGCACATACCCTACCTATACCCTTCCTAATTTTGTAAACTGTACCTCTATCAAATCTCCCTTCAATCTTCTACATTCTCGAGAATAAAGTTCTAACCTATTCAATCTTTCCTTATAATTCAGGTCCTGTAGTCCCAACACAATTCTTGTAAATTTTCTCTGTACTCTTTCTATCTTACATATATCTTTCCTGTAGGTAGGTAATCAAAACTGCATACAATTCTCCAAATCATACTTTGATCTATATTTCTTAACGACCTATCTACCTGTGATGCCACTTTCAATGAATTATGGACCTGAATTCCCAGATTCATTTGTTCTACAACACTCCTCTGTGCCCTACCATTCACTATGTAAGACCTACCCCAGTTGGTCTTCCCAAAGTGCAACACCTCACACTTGTCTGCATTAAATTCCATCTGCCATTTTCCAGCCTATTTTTCCAGCTGCAAGCTTTCATAGTCATCCTCGCTGACTACTACACCCCCATTTTTGGTGTCATCTGTAAATTTACTGATCCAGTTTAACACATTATCACCCAGATCATTGATATAGATGGCAAACGACAACAGCACTCCACTAGTCACAGGCCTCCAGTCAGAGAGGCAACCATCTATTACCACTCTATGGCTTCTTAGCCAAAGTTTAATCCAATTTACTACCTCATCTTGAATGCCAAGTGACTGAACCTTCTTGACCAACCTCGCATGTGGGACCTTGTCAAACTCCTTGCTGAAATCCCTGCCACATCTTATTCGAAGTGTCACTGATTAATCTGTTCTGTACCTTACAATATTTAATATTAATGTACTTTGGTTATTTATGTGTGACTCATCTGTAGATTTTATCCTTGCCTTCATAAGTTATCATGTGTTATGTGTACTACTGTGCTTTACACCCTGGTTCAGAAAAACGTTGTCTCCTTCCTATATACATTTAACAGGTAAGTACATTATATACATGTATATAGTTAAATGACAATAAACTTGACTTTACTTGATGTAGACATAAGAACATAAGAAATAGGAGCAGGAGTAGGCCATCCGGCCCATCGAGCCTGCCCTGCCATTCAATAAGATCATGGCTGATTTGTCTGTAAACTCAGCTCCATCTACCTGACTTTTCCCCATAACCCTTAATTCCTTTACTATGTAAAAACCTATCTAACTGTATCTTAAATATATTTAGTGAAGAAGCCTCAACTGCTTCCCTGGGCAGAGCATTCCACAGATTCACCACTCTCTGGGAAAAACAGTTTCTCCTCATCTCCATCCTAAATCTTCTTCGCTGAATCTTGAGACAATGTCTCCTAGTTCTAGTCTCACTTACCAATGGAAACAACTTTCCTACTTCTATCTTAACTATCCCTTTCAAAATTTTGTATTTTTCTATAAGATCCCCTCTCATTCTTCTGAATTTCAGAGAGTATAGTCCCAGGTGACTCAATGTCCCCTCATAGGTTAACCCCTTCATCTCTGGAATCAACCTGGTTAACCTCCTCTGCACCGCCTCCAAAGCCAGTATATCTTTCCTCAACTATGGAGACCAGAACTGCACACAGTACTCCAGGTGTGGCCTCACCAGTATCCTGTATAGTTGCAGCATGACCTCCCTGCTCTTGAATTCAATCCCTCTAGCAATAAAGGCCAACATTCTGTTTGCCTTCTTAATAACCTGTTGTACCTGTAAGCCAATTTTTTGCGATTCATGAACAAGCACTCCCAAGTCCCGCTGCACAACAGCATGCTGAAATATTTCACCATTTAAATAATAATCTGCTCTTTTATTATTCCTTCCAAAGTGGATGATCTCACATTCACCAATGTTGCATTCCATCTGCCAGACCTTGGCCCACTCACTTAACCTATCTGTATCCCTCTTCAGACTCTCCACATCCTCTGTACAATTTGCTTTTCCACTCAGTGTCATTAGCAAATTTTGCTATGCTACACTCAGTCCTCTCTTCCAAATCATGAATGTAAATAGTAAACAGCTGTGGGCCCAGCACCAACCCCTGTGGAATCCCACTCACCACCAACTGCCAATTGGAGAAACACCCATTTATACTAACTCTCTGCCTTCTATTGGTTAACCAATCCACTATCCATGCCAATACACTTCCTCCGACTCCATGCATCTGTAACTCATTTATAAGTCTCTTGTGTGGCACCTTATTGAATGCCTTCTGGAAATCAAGTATACGACATCCACCTGTTCCCCTCTATCCACTGCAATCATTATGTCCTAAAGGAACTCCAGTAAGTTTGTCATACAGGGCCTGCCCTTTCTGAATCCATGCTGCGTCTGTCTAATGGAACCACTCCTTTCTAAATGTTTCGCTATTTCTTCCTTAATGACTGCTTCAGGCATTTTCCCAACTACAGATATTAAGCTAACTGGCCTATAGTTGCCCATCTTTTGCCTACATCCTTTTTTAAAAAGTGGCGTGATATTTGCTGTCTTCCTATCCACCAGGACCTGCCCAGAGTCTAAAGAATTTTGGTAAATGATTACCAATGCACCTACTATAACCTCTGCCAATTCCCTCAGCACCCTGGGATGCATCCCATCAGGACTAGGGGACTACTTTCAGGCCCTCTAGTTTGCTCATCGCTATCTCTTTAGTGGCAGTGATTTTATCGAGGTCCTCACCTCCCATTTCATCCATAACATCATTCTTCGGCATATTAGACGTGTCCTCCAACATGAAGACCGACACAAAATAGTCGTAATAGCCTCAGCCATTTCCTTATTATCCAATATCTATTTCCCCTTCTTGTCTTCCAAGGGACCTCCGTTGAATTTAGCCACCCTCTTCCACTTTATATATTTATAAAAATTTTAGCTATTTTGTGCTAATTTACTTTCATATTCTATCTTCCCTTTCCTTATTTCTTGTTTAGTTGTTTTTTGTTGCTATTTAAAGTTTTCCCAATCCTCCAGTCTCCCACTACTCTTTGCAAATTTGTACACATGAGCTTTCAATTTGATACTATCTTTTATCTCCTTAGTATCCAAGGCTGGCTTGCCCCACATTTACTGTCCTTACTTTTGACTGGAATATACTTCTGTTGAGCACTGTGAAAAAAAATCTCTTTGAAAGTATTCCACTGTTTTTCAACTGTCCGACCAAATAGCCTGTGCTCCCAATCCACATTAGCCAACTCCTCCCTCATCCGGTTGTAGTCTCCCTTGTTCAAGCATAATACACTAGTTAGATCTAACTATTTCATCCTCCATCTGTATGCTAAATTCAATCATACTATGATCACTCTTTCCAAGAGGACCCTGACTACAAGATCGTTAATCTTACCTGTCTCATTGCCTCATTGCACAGGACTAGATCTAGCAATTTCCCTTGTAGATTCACTAACATGCTGCTCAAGATAGCCATCATGGATGCATTCTATGAAGTTCTCCTCAAGACTTCCTTGACCAACCTGATTCACCCAATCTATGTGTAAATTAAAATCCCCCATGACAACTGCTGTTCCGTTCTTACAAGCCTCAGTTATTTCTTGGTTAATCGCCTCTGCCACTGCAATATTTTTATTAGGTGGCTTATAGACAACTCCAACCAGTGATTTTTTTTTTCCATTTTCTGTTCTTAATCTCTACCCAGATGGACTCAACATTCTACTCCATAGATTTTATATTGTCTCTCACAATCACCCTGATCTCATCCTTAATCAAGAGCGCCAGCCCATCTTCTTTGCCTTCCCGCCTATCTTTCCGTATTACCTGCTACCCTTGGATATTTAATTCCCAGTCATCTCCACCTTGCAATCAGGGTTCTGTAATGGCCACTAATTCATATGCCTTGGTACTCATCTGTGCCACAAGTTCACTAACCTTGTTTCTAATACTATGGGCATTTAGATAAAGTGCCCTTTGTTACGTACCCGTGACATGTGACAGTGGTGTACTTGTTACGTGACAGGTGCTGAAGCTATACTGGACTTGAGGTAATGGTCTTGTGATGGTGGAGTGACGTCATTTTCCCGCCACTAGAGGTCATGTGACAGGTTTTTTTTACAGGGTATAAAAGGAGGACCCCTCCCTGTGAGGAGGGGCCGTTTGTAGCTAGATTTGCCATATTGGCTTCATGCCACTGCGTGATTTAATGTTATGATGCAGTTTAGTTGAATGATGGAGTTTTATTTAATGCCTAAAGTTTAAAAGGTCATTGCCAGCAGTTTCTTTATAATACTGCTAGTTGAGAATCAGTGGAGAGTGAAGATCGGAGTTCAGGAGTTAAAAGATCGAGGAAAGTCGATTTCGACGGTGAAACAGGTTCAACCTTGTTTGATCCTTGTTCGGAAGGAATTCGTTGACTGTGCTCGTGTTAATCCCTGTGAAATAGCAGAAAGGATTGAGTACAGTTTTGTAAAGGAAAGGTCAGTGCCTTTAAGCCGTTTCATTTTCCATCTTCGTAAATTCTCCGTGGGAAAAGTATGGTTCGATTGGGAATCGCAACGACACGACGTGAAGGAGAATTCAAATCGTCTTTAAAAAGTCTCTCCCTTAAATGGACTGTAAGCATTTTGAACTTTTGCAATACTACTTTGAAGAACTGTTTTTGCGACATCACTTTAAGAACTGTTTAAGCTGCCGCATAGCAGCTGATTTCCGGTTACGTGAGTGGTTTGTTTACTTTTGGGGGTTTGTTTTTCAGTGTTTAATAAATGTTTTATTTGTTATAAAAACCCCTGCCTCACTCATATATTTATTGTTGCTGAATCCGTAACACCTTATACTCATTGTCCTTTTAGAATCTAATGACCTATGCGATTTTTGCTTTTTACTTTTATGCACTCTACTCTTTTTTCTTCACTAACTCTAGCTTTGGTCTCTGCATCACTTCCCTCTTCTTTTCTGTGCGGGTTCCCATCCCCCTGCCATATTAGTTTAAAGCCTCCCCAACAGCACTAGCAAACAATCTCCCTAGGACATTGATTCCAGCCCTGCCCAGATATAGACCGGCTGGACGGTACTGGTCCCACCTCCCCCAGAAGCAGTTCCAATGCCCCAAGATTCTGAAACCCTCCCTCCTGCACCAATGCTCAAGCCATATATCCGTTCTAGCTATCCTGCTATTCCAACTCTGGCTAGCATGTGGCACTGGTAATAATCCTGAGATTATTACCTTTAAGGTCCTACTCTTTAATTTATCTCCTAGCTCCCTAAATTCAGCTTGTAGGAGCTCATCCTGCTTTCTTCCTATATCGTTAGTACCTACATGCCCCACGACAGCTGGCTGCTCACCCTCCCCTTTCAGAATGCACTGCAGCCTCTCTGAGACAGCTCTGACCCTTGCACTTGTGAGGCAACACATCATACGGGAGTCCCGTTGGCGGCCACAGAAGCTCCTCTCTATTCCCCTTATCATGGAATTCCCTACCACAATATCTCTGCCACTTTTTTTTTGGCCTCTTGTGCAACAGAGCCACCCACGGTGCCACGATCCTGGCTACTACTGTCTTCACCTGATGAGCCATCTCCCCCAATGGACTCCAAAGCGGTATATCTGCTTTTGAGGGGGATGGCCACAGGAGACTCCTGTACTACCTTCCTGCTACTACTCTTCCTGTTGGTCACCCATTCCCTGTCTTTCCTTAGATCCTTAAACTGTGGTGTGACCAACTCACTAAATGTGCTATCCACAACATTCTCAGCATCTCGGATGCTCCAAAGTGAGTCCAAGTGCAGCTCCAGTGCCACCAGCCTATGATTTCCTGGTTTATTCCTAGAGCCCTTCTTAAATAGCAGAACATTAGCTATCTTCAATCCTCCAGTACCTCACCTGTCGCTACAGATGATTTAAATATGTCTGCTACAGCCCCTGTAATTTCTGCACTTACCTCCACTTGTTTGGCTCTAGGGATCTGTCCACCCTGAATTGCCTCAAGACAACAAACACCTCCTCCTCTGTAATCTGTATAGAGTCCATGACCTTGCTGCTGCTTTGCCTCACTTCTATAGACTCTGTGTCCATCTCCTGAGTAAATTCAAAGGGAAAAAAGTCTATTTAAGATCTCCCTCATCTCTTTGGGCACTATGCAGAGATTACCATCCTGATCTTCCAGAGGGCCAATGTTGACCTTGCCCTTTTGCTCTTAGAAGCCCTTAGGTTTTTCCTTCACTTTGTCTATTAGAGCAAACTCATGCCTTCTTTTAGCCCACCTGATTTCATTCGCAAGTGTTCTCTTGCATTTCTTACACTCCTCAAGTACCTCATTTGTTCCTATCTGCCTATACCTGCTATGCATCTCCTTTTTATTCTTAGCTAGGGACTCAATATCTCTCAAAAACCAAGATTCCCTAAACCTGTTATCCTTGCCTTTTATTCTAACAGGCACATACATGCTTTGTACTCTGAAAATTTAATTTTGAAGGACTCTCACTTACCAAATACACCTTTGCCAGAAAACAGCCTATCTCAGCATCCATTTGCCAGATCCTTTCTGATACCATCAAAATTGGCTTTTCTCAAATTTAGAATCTCAACCCGAGGATCAGACCTATCCTTTCCCACAATTACCTTGAAACTAATGGCATTATGATTACTAGGTGCAGAGAGTTCCCCTACACAAATGTCTGTCACCTGCTCTGTCTCATTCCCTAATAGGAGATCAAGTATTGCACTATTGCACGCTCTCTCATTGGGACTTACATGTCCCTCTAAGTATCACCAATGTGCACAATGCTCCTCTTTGTTATGCCAACAAAAACTGATGCACTAACATGCAACCTTTGTTTTAAGGTAATTTGATTATTATGTTTTAATAACCTTAGTTTATATCTCTTGGTTAAATAAAGAGGAAGATGCACAGCAAGTTGTCTAAAAAATGTAAGTTAAAGTGTTCTGATTTGGACAATGTAGTGTAGCTGCCTGCACATGCTTGAGTTTCCAGCATTGCGTATATTTGTTAAATATCACAATGTTTCCTGCAGATTTACAAACTCTTGTGCATGACTGATTTTTCTGTAGTCACTGCCTGAATAGTGAGTCTATTTTTAAAAGCAGCATGGAGCCATTTGCAGCTCGGGAATGGGTTGTCTAAAGGATTTTGGGCTGGCTGCTCTGGCCATGAGCATTCCACTATTCCCCACACTCCCCCCCCCCCCACCCAACATCAGAATGGCAGTGCAATGGAGCAACATAAAAAGCTGCCATAGAGAGTACAGTTTAACTTTGTGACCCACTTCCCATACTGTGTCAGTTGTGATCTCGTTGTTGTTCCTGTTGAGGACTGGGCAGGTTGAATATTAATAAAATAGTCAGAATGAAAAACACTGTAATAATTCTTCATGGGTAAATTTTCCAAATTTTGTTATTTTTATTTGGTTCCATGATTAGCAAGTACTGCGGGAATTTGTTTGTTTAAAGATACAGTGTGGAACAGACCCTTCTGGGCCAACGAGCCACACTACCCAGCAACCCACCTATTTAGCACCAGCCTATCCACAGGACAATTTACAATGATCAATTAGCCTGCTAACCAGTACATCCTTGGACTGTGGGAGGAAACCGGAGCACCCAGAGGAAACCCATACAGTTCACAGCGAGAATGTACAAACTCCTTACAGATGGTGCCAGAATTGAACCCCAAACTCTGAACACCCTGAGCTGTAATAGTGTCGTGCTACCTGCTGTGCTACCACATTAGGAAAGATAAGATGTTTTTTTTTGTTGTAACGGGAACGGAACACAAGGGTTTGAGGGTTTTTTCCAGTTATATATGGACATTGGTGTTGGCGCGTGGCCTAGTGGGCAAGGCATCAGACTAGTAACCTGAAGGTCACTGGTTCGAGCCTCAGCTGAGGCAGTGTGTTTGTGTCCTTGAGCGAGGCACTTAACAACACATTGCTCTGCAACGTCACCGGTGCCAAGCTGCATGGGTCCTAGTGCCCTTCCCTTGGACAACATCGGTGGCGTGGAGAGGGGAAGGCCTGCAGCTTGGGCAACTGCCAGTCTCCTATACAACCCTGCCCAGGCCTGCGCCCTGGAAACTCCAGGCGCAGATCCATGGTCTCTCGAGACCGACGGATGCCACCACCATATGGACATTAGCAAAACCACCTCTGGAATACTATGTACAGTGTTGATATCCTTATTTAAGAGAATGCTAATACATTGGGAACAGTTCAGAGAAGATTTACTAAACTCAGCCTGAAATGGATGGGTTGACTCATGAGAATAGGTTGGACAGGTTTGATTTGTATGTGTTGGAGTTTGAGAAAGCAGGAAAAAATTTGATTGAGATGTATATGATCCTGAAGGATTTTGACAGGTTGGATGTGGAACAGATATTTTACCTTGTGAGTGGATCTAGAACTATAGAATCACCTAGAATACAACGAGAGATGCCATTTAAGATAGAAATGACAAATTATTTTTCCTCTCAGAGGGTAGTGAGTCTTCGGACTCTCATCCTCCAGGAGTAGTAGAAACAGAGTCTTCAGATATTTGTAAGGTAGCAATAACTAGCTTGTCAATGAGTAAAGAGGTGAAAGTTTATAACAGGTCAATAGGAACATGCATCTGAGATTACAAGCAGATCAATGATGATCTTATTAAATCGGAGCGCTGGCTTGAGGGGTTCAATGGCCTCTTGATGTATAGTGCACCAATAATCATGAATTCCAATTTTTAGGCTGTTTATCCTGAACAAGGTTTATCGTTACATGCATTTTCAGACAGGTTCCCTGGCACACGTGCTGAGGAATTCCTGCAATTACATCCAGCTACCGTTAAAGAATGCAACATTAGACTGTGATAGGAAATTACCTCAGAGAAATTACCAGTATATTTAGGACTTCAATATTATGCAGATATGAAAATCTTTGGAATTGGTTAATTATTGTCACAAGGTACAGTAAAAGCTTGTATTGCATATTGTTCTTACAGATTAGATCATTAAACAGTGCATTGAGATAGAGCAATGTAAAACAATAACAATGAGAATAAAGTTTACCAGTTACAGTAAAAAAAAAAGAAGTACTGTACAGGCAAATATGATGCAAGTTCATGGCGAGGTAGATTGTGAGATCAAGAGTCTAACTTATTGTACTCGGGAACCAGTTAACAATAGGGCACTGCCTGGAAGCCTTGAGCCTGGTAGTACGTGTTCTTACACATTCGTACCTTTTGCCTTATGGAAGAGGGTAGAATATAGAATATCCAGGGCAGATGAACTCTTTGATTGTGCTTGCTGTGCTACTGAGGCAGCAAGAAGTACAGAGTCTCCAGAGGGTAGGCTGGTTTCTGTGATGTGCTGATCTATCTCCACAACTCTCTGCAGTCTTGTGGTCACGTGCAGAGCAGTTGCTATAACAAGTCATCATGCATCCAGATTGGATGCTTTTATAGTACATCAATAAAAAACTAGTAAGGGTTGATGGGGTTATGCCAGATTTCTTCAGCCTCATGAGGAAGTAGAGACTTTGTTGTGCTTTCCTACCCATGACAACGACTTGTGTTGGACGAGGACAGGCTGTTGGTGATGTTCACTCTTCGAGGGAACTTGAATCCCTCGATCCTCTCAACCTCAAAACTGTTGATATACACGGGAGTGTGTACACTGCACCCTCCCTGAAGTCAATCACCAGCTCTTTTGTTTTACTGAATTCAGCAGTGCTTATGTAAGGACATCCAAGCAATTCCCTGAAAAATCTGAACTCTTAACTGCTCCAAAGTGACTGCTTTTTGTGATGAGCCATGATATTACTGTCTCTTAAATATTTCTTGTGCATGGTGACTCAGTGGAATATTAGCAGAAGATATCAAAACATAGAACTGGGTCAGATACATCTGGAGTTCATTGGTTGGAAAGATGCAACTCCACGTAGGAGTCAACAACCTCATGAAAAATAAATAGCAATATTCATAGTTATATAGTGCATTTGACACAATTATGATGATCCAAAGGTGTGCTACAGACAATTAAATAATGACTATATTATTCGTTTGAGAGACAACTATTGGCTTTGATTTTGAGTAGCATTCCTCTGTCATTCCTCTGAAGAGTGGCTTGGAATGTTTCATATTGACCTGAGGGGCAGAAGCAAACTTAATTTGACATTTTAGCTGGGTGACTGTACTTCTGAGATGCAGTAGTGTATTCAGTTTAACCGCCTCAGTGCTGCAGTATCAGCCTAAATTTTACATTGATATCTCTGGAGGGAAAAAAACAAAGCCTTAAAAGTATGAGCTCGAAGCCATGACCCTTGCCTGAAGTATAGATAGATAGATAGATAGATAGATACTTTATTCATCCCCATGGGGAAATTCAACATTTTTTCCAATGTCCCATACACTGGATAGGCTGAAAGAAAAGTGAGAAATCAGAAGTGGAGTTACAGTGGCCTATTATTTAGCAGCCACCACATCTCACGGTTAATGGAGAGCTGGTCAACTGCAACCTTCCCACCATGTACAAACCTGGACAGCTGGATTCAGGGAAGAGTGCAATTCGCCACTTAGTTCTGATATCACAGTGTTAAGGAAAATGGGAATAAAAACTAAAGAAAAAACGTATGTATAAACAATCTACTAGAAGCTATGTGATTGAAGCATTCAGCAATATTGGACTGAAAGACTCTTATGCATTGAACATCACAAATGTGAACTGTCTAGCAGTCGTTGTTATGTCTGAATTAGGAACTGTATATGATGAGGGGAATGGGAGTGATTTGATGTTGGAATGCTGTACTTGGATCAGGTTATGTTTCAGTCAGATAATTGTGCATCTGGAGTCAGCGCTGCTTGCAGAATCAATTGGTTGCCAAGCCCCTGAACTTCATGGGGCCTACTTAGCAACAATTTCTGTTTCGTTTATACCCTTAATCTGAAACATTTTGACATTTCACTTTCTGTGTTGCCAGTTTGTTAGGCTGCTATGACTATTTTTTTTTAAACACAGATGCAGTTGACATTCTTTTTTAGCTCAGCAAACTTTAATAAAACCACCTATAGGGCACCACTAATATGGTGTAATATGTGAGGTAGACAACCTTTGAATTTATTTTGTTTTAAGACTCAAACACCCGGAATTCACATGTTCTTAATCTAAAGGCTGCAGATAAAACGACCACAAGCTAAGGCATAGCAGCATGTTCTTCATAACACAATGATGTTTGAACACTAAGGGCTTCGAACGTGCAGTTCGTTCACTTAGATAACCCAGATCTCTTTCTAGCCAACATACTTGTGCATATGAATTGCTGAAAAAGTTGGGTGTAGCCTGTCTCACTTCCCTAATTTTTGCATGAAATATATTAATAAAAAATAAAAACAATTTGTAAACACTTGATTCACTTCCACTTCTGGAGCAACCTGTTGCTTATTGCAGACTGAAGGAGTTTCTCTGTACAGGTTGGAATATAGAAAAGACTTCAAACAGCAAACATTTCTTCTGGATTGCCAGCAAGCTTGGAAATGGATTTGAAGAACACTCTGGGAGCTGGAATGATGATATTTTAGCCTATCATTGACAATATTTTTATATGTCATAATAGTGCCGTAAAGTTCAAAGCTCAAAGCAAGTTTATTATCAAAGTACATATATGTTACCATACACAACTTTAGAATACATTTTCTTGCAGTCATTTACATGGGGAAAAAGAAATACAACAGCAGTTGTATACAAGGCAAACACTGACAAAACACCAACGTGGAAAAGAAGACAAACTGCAACTACAAATAACACTGAGAACATGAGGTGTAAAGAATCCTTGAAAGTGAGTGTAGATCATAGAAAAATTTCAAAGTAGTGGTGGATAAAGATATCCATGCCTATTCAAGAGCCTGATACTCATAGGGTAACAGCTATTTCTGAACTTGTTGGCGTGGGATCTAAGGATGCTGTTCTTCCTGCTCTCTGGTAAGAGCAGGAAAAGGGCATGGTCTGTATGGGGAGGGGAGTGGTCCTTTGATGATGGATGCGGCTTTGCTGTGGCAGTACTCCATGTAAATTTACTCAGTAGTCAGGAGGCTTTGCCTATGATGGACTGGGCTGTATCCTCTACTTCCTGTAACCTTTTCTCTTCTTGGGCATTCACTATGTATTCTGCTGACATCCAATTTTATCTCTGCACAATTTCATTGCAACCTTCCCTTGTTGATGTCAAACCGCTTGTCCCTTATCATATAATATCATATCATATCAGATAAGCTGCAGTTCCCTCCAGTAAAACGTGAGGAAAGCCAACACAACTATCACCATTGCACCCACAGTTCTTCTTAAACAAGGTCTATTCCCTTGCACATTACTGCCAACTGCATTCAGAATAATTGACAGAGACAACTCCGCTTTGAGGCTGAATCACAGCTGTTGTATAATAATGTAATCAATCCTAACTACCCACTCATTTCCCTATATTTCCGCAAATGTTATCCCTCTAATTCTCTTCTGAAATTTAACAATGAATCTATATTCACCACCTTATCAGTCAATACCTTTCACATTCTAGTCTTTCATTGCACTGAAGCATTTTTTTTCTAACATCACTTTTCAGTTCTTTAGCCAATCAATTTTAATCTCTATCCCCTCGTCAGCTACAGTTTACTCATTGGAAACACTTTAGCTCTATATAATTCAGTTTGACTTTAAACACCTTTATCATTACTACTCAGAGCTTTCCCTTACATGTTTGAAGATCAAACTCCCCTTCCCTAGTTTATTCATGTGACTAGAATTCCTTATCCCTAGAATTACTCTTGTAAGTCATCTTTGTACCTTCTACGAATACTTTATGACATTGTTAAGGTGTGCTGCCCAGAATTGGACATGGTATTCCAGTTGAGGTTGAACGCAAAGGTACACTTTTCTGATACTTGTTTCAAGAGACAGCATCTTAAGCTAAATCAATATGTTCAAAAAATTATCTAACGATTAGGTGACAGATTAAGTGTCCAATTTCAAAATCTGATTAAAAGAATGCATACCACCATCCTAAAATATCATTCAGCTCTAAACCCACCCCAGTCCTCTAAACTCTCTATATGCTTACAACATTGTTAGATACTATACACCAGTGTTCACAAAAGGATCATAAATGATACCTTTCTACCTAGTATTATATAGGGAGAGTGAAATGGTGAAACACTGAGGCCTTGGGCTGGTGATACTCAGAACACAGTGGAGTCTTGTATTATCAGTTTGTATTCAGATTGCTAGTAGTACTCGCCTAGATATCATGGTCCAAGGAGCCTTGATGGTGTTCCCGAGCCTTTCATATTTCTAAGTCCAAAGTTAAAGAGCCAGATATAGAGAAATTCACTGTTATAGTGACCTTCAGTTGCAGAGACCCTGTTGGAATTATTATACAGCAGCAGATGTGGTTGAAGTTTCTGGAAGATCTATGTATGTGAAGAATACCTTGAAGAAAGTGTCCTTGAGGGTTACTTATCAACCAACCTGAAGAAGTGCTTCTAGAAAGCCTGTTATGTTGGGAAGTCCTGCTGAGAACCTTTGCTACCTTCTCTTCCTTCTAGTACAACGTTCTGATCTGTGGCCCTTTCTTCCTCCTTCTGATCATTCTGTGAACCCAGAAGTATGGACAGTAAAGCCTTCATGCTTAATGTAAGCTTATTAAACACATCCTGACTGGGAGAAGTCTTACAACTTATGAACCAACCTGCTCAAGCAAGCAATCAACTACTACAAATAAACTGAATCCTTTTAAGTAATACAGACAGGAATCTGTTTTGCCTGATGCTAAACACTGGTCCTCTGGGTGAACAGAAGGATTTTAATTCTAAAATGGGACAGAAACTGGTATTACTCTCCTAAAAGTAAAGAAAATTGAGAGGAGAATTGATTGAATGTGATTGATTTGGATTGGGTAAATAGAAGGAAGTCAAGCACATTAGCAAATACTTCAAGAATTGGGGCACCAATCAGACAGATTAAGCAAAAGATGCAAGGAGAACATGAGAAAAACTGTTTTACACAGGCAACAAACTGGAAATCATCAACTGTCTGGGTGCTGGAAATAAAATCCATTAGAGCTCTCAAAAGAGAATTGGATGATCATTTGAGAGACAATATCTTATGGTGCTGTAGGGAATTGGGAGTATTCTCTTAAGACCAGCATAGATGTGTTGGCCTGCATTGCCTTTTCCTGTACCCTGAAATCTATGAATCTGTAATATTAGCTGGATCATTGATGTCCAACTTAACAACAGTGCCATAAAATCAATGTTGCATAAGGATTAACGTAACAAGCCTTATGGCATATCTTTCCTTGTCAATTTGGCAGATGGACTGAATCATATTAACAACAAAAAGACAAACCATTTGAGCCAAGATTTGCTCAAAAATTAAATGCCACAATACCTCTGTTACTTTCTCCCATTCTCTGGAAATGAGCATGAAAAAGAAATAATACTTGACTAAGTAAGAGGATAAGAAAACTTATCATGTTCCTTTGTTGATCTTTTTCATCTGGTAATGAATTTACTATGAACAGGAAATCAAAATTCTTTTTCACAACTCTAAAACTAGTGAAGTAACAAATCAGCAAGATACACTGTTTTAACAGACCTTGTTAGAAAGTACCATAATGTTCAGATCAAATTGCTCTAAGCAATGCAAAAACATATATTCTTATAAAATAGGAAACAGTTAGCTTATCAAGTGAATGCTGGCTCTCAAATCATTTGTATCAATCATTTTCCTCAATTCTTTAATCGGCTTCACATTCTCTTTCACTTGTCCATCAACTCCCCCTATTCTGCTGCCATTCATCCATATAAGAGGAAATTTACTGTAGCCAATTAGCATACCAGCACACCTTTGGGGTACAGGATGAAAGCAGAACACTGGGAAAATTCATGAGGTTTACAGGGAGAAAGCATACCCTCCACTCAGTCAGCATCTTGGGTAAGGATCAAAACTGAGTCTTTGGAGCTGTGGAGTAACAGTTCCAACTGCTGTGCCAGTGTGTTACACTCAAAGCCAAAGTACTGTGGTTGTAAGAACAGATTGATCAAGTAACACTTTGAGGGCATCATATTTGACATAAATAGATCAATTTCTGGTAGGAGGCTAGAACTGGAGGTCAGGGGTTAAGGGAAGAAGGTGAAATGTTTAAAGGGAATATGAGGGGAAACTTTTTCACTCAAAGTGGTGAGAGTATGGAACGTGCTGCCATCGGGAGTGGTGGATGCTGGCTCAATCTCAACACTTAAGAGAAATTTGGATAGGTACATAGATCTGAGGGGTATGGAGGACTATTGTTTTGGTGCAGGTCCGTGGGTCTAGGCAGATTAATAGTTTGGTACAGGCTAGATGGGAAAGGGCCAGTTTCTGTTCTATAATGTTCCATGACTTTATGAGTCCAAGAGAGAACAGTGAATAATAACAGCTAATATGTAGTCCAAATGAAAGATTTCAACCTGAAACATCAATTGTCTGTTTCCCTCACCGGCTCACCCTCTGAGTTCCTCGAGCTCTTTGTGTAATTCTCCAGATTCCAGCATCTGCAGTCTCCTATGTCTCCAGTAAGTAATGTGGACCAGGGTTATCACTTGGCTAATGGAAATAGGCGTGACGCAGCAAGAAGGCTCGTGGACAAGATGACCTCAGTCAGGGTATGAAAAGAATTGCAAGAAAAAAGAAGAAGATGTGAGTTTATGTTAAGGGGTGAAAGAATTTTAGTAATTTGGTCTATTGGAAAAAGGAGGGAATTGATGAGGTAGTTATCAGATGACTTAAGTTTTATTGAAAAAGTAACCTATGTTGTCCTTACAATGTTGAAATCAGTTTATTTATCCTGCATTTTTTATGTTTCAATTATATCAGTGATTAAATGGCTCAAGTAATTTCAATGCTTGATGAGCTGAGTTAGAACTCAGAAGTGGAGTTAGCCAAGAGACTTTAGGTTAAATTGAACAGGGTTTTTTTCCAATATCCAAGACAGTTTTTCAATGTGAGGTTGATGTAAACCAACTCTTTAATGAGAATTATTCTGTGTTGCTTTCTCCCACTGACTGCCCACTAATTGCATCAATTTTTTGCCCATTAAACAAACCAATTGCACTGATGGAAGATAACATCAATCCAGCTGTATAGTTTGTATAGGAATAAATGAATGAATAATGACTGTTTGTAATACACAACCCTATGCAATACACAACTCTATTATTATATCAGAGAGTTGATCTTTCTTGTTGCTTACCCTCAAAGGTAAAGTTGTTCAGTATGGTAGTTTTGCTTTACTCTCATACTGCCTGCTATGGGATTATTTTCAGATCAGCCATGATCTTACTAAATGGCAGAGCAGGCTTAAGGAGCTGAGTGGCCCACTCCTGCTCTTAATTTATATGTTTGCATGTTGAATTCGCTGACAGGTTTCTGATTTCTTGCTCTGTAAAACCCAAGGGCTGATTTGCACTTCATTTTACCAAGCAGCTCCTTTTAATATCTAGCCTGTGCTTTGTCAGACCTAATCCTTCTTCTTGGCCAGCTCACTGTACCAGGACTGATTGCAGTGTCAGATATCCTGTTTCACTGTGCTCTGGCCCATTACATACCATATGCCAGCAAGTGCAATTCTGCAGGCATGTGTGACAATTTAAAACAGTCGGATTCCCATTGGCTCCAAGTGCACCTACAAACGTCACTTTTTCAATTCTGTGGTTGATCTGTTATGAAGATAAAAGCAGAGATCCGATGCTCCTCAGGTTCAATGTAAAATTAAATCTGTAATCTATATACATTGTATAGGACAGGACAAATGACCCTGACTCTTGTTAACACAAGAGATCCTGCAAATGCTGAAAATCCA
Source organism: Hemitrygon akajei (assembly GCF_048418815.1). Lineage (NCBI taxonomy): Eukaryota > Metazoa > Chordata > Chondrichthyes > Myliobatiformes > Dasyatidae > Hemitrygon > Hemitrygon akajei. Next base: position 140,588,235 of record NC_133126.1, read on the forward strand.
GAGCAACACACAAAAAATGCAGGAGGAACACAACAAGTCAAGCAGCATCTAATAAACAGTTGATATTTCAGGCCGAGACCTGTCCTCGGGACTGGAAAGAAAGGGGGAAGATGCCAGAATAAAAAGGTGGGGGGAGGGGAAGGAGGACAAGCAAGAAGATGATAAGTGAAACCAGGTAGGTGGGTTAGGGGGAGGGGGATAAAGTAAGCTTGGAGCTGATAAGTGGAAAAGGCAAAGGCTGGAGAAGAAGGAATTTGACAGAAGAAGAGAGTGAATCATGGGAGAAAGGGAAGGACAAGGGGACCAGAGGGAGGTGATAGGCAGGCGAGGAGTAGAGGTACAAAGCCAGAGTGGAGAACTAAAGAATAGGGAAGGAGTGTGGAAAAATTACCAGATATTGGAGAAATCAATATTTATGCCATCAGGTTGGAGGCTACCTTGACAGAATATGAGGTGTTGCTCCTTCAATCTGATATTGGCCTCATCATGGCAGAAGAGGAGGCCATGGACTGACATGTTGGAAGAGGAATGGGGATATGAGTTGAAATGGTTGGCCACCCAGAAATTCCGCTTTTTGAAGATGGAGCTGATGTGCTCGAGAAAGAGATCTCCCAGTCTATGTCAGGTCTCACAAATGTACAGGAAGATGCCTTGGGAGTACAGAATCCAGAAGTTGACCCCAACAGATAAAGTGTCACCTTACCTGTGAGGACTGTTTGGGGCCCCAAATTAAGTTGAGGGAGGAGGTGAATGGACAGGTGTAGCACTTAAGACCATAAGACATAGGAGCAGAATTAGGTCATTTGGCTCAACAAGTTTGCTCCACCATTCCATCATAGCTGAGTTAAAATCCCTCTCAACCACATTCTTCTGCCTTCTTCCCATAACCTTTGATACCCTGACTAATCAGGAAACTATCAGCCTCTGCTTTCAATATACTCTTTGACTTGTCCTCCACAGCCATCTGTGGTAATGAATTCCACAGATTCATCACCTTCTGGTTAAAAAAATTACTCCTCATCTGTGTTCTAAATGGATATCCCTCTATTTTGAAGCTTTGTCCTCCAGTCCGAGAATTACCCACTACAGGAAGCATCCTCTCCACATCCACTCAATCGATGCCTTTCAATATCTGATAGGATCCAATGAGATCCACGCCCATTCTTCTGAACTTCAGTGAGGATAGTCCCGGAGCCATCAAATGCTCCTCATACGTTAACCTCATTCCCAGAATAATTCTTGTGAACCTCTTCTTGACTCTCTCTAATGCCAGCCCATCTTTTCTCAGATAAGGAACCCAAAGTAGCTCACAATACACCAAGTGCAGTCTGACCAATGCCTTATGAAGCTTCAGCATTACATATTTGCTGTTACATTCTAATCCTCTCAAACTGAATGCTAGCATTGCAGATGCCTTCCTTACCCCCAATTCAGCTGCACGTTAACCTGTAAGAAACATGCACAAAGAATCTCAAGTTCCTTTGAGCCTCAAATTTTTGAACTACTTCTCCATTTAAAAAAATAGCCTGTGTCTTTATTCCTTCTATCAAAGTACATGACCATACACTTCCCAACACTATATTCTATTGCACTTCTTTTCCCTTTCTCCCAATCTGTCTTTGTCCTTCTCGGACTCCCTGCTTCCTCAACACTGCCAGCCCCTCCACCTATGATTGTATCGAGCACAAACTTCGCCACAAAGCCATCAATTTCATCATGCAAATCATGGACATATAATGTGAAAAGAAGCAATCCCAATACTGACTCTGCGGAATACCACTAGTCATCTGCAGCAAAACACAAATGCCCCCTGTTATTCACACGCATTGCATCCTCCCATTCAGCCAATCTTCTATCCGTGTCACTATCTTTCATGCAATACCATGGCTTTTACCTTGGCACATTGTCAGAGGCCTTCCGAAAATCCCAGTAAACAACGTGCACTTACTCTCCTGTTACTTCCTCAAAGAATTCTTAGATATTTATCAAGTAAGATTTTTCCAAAAGGAAACGATGCTGACTTTGCTCTATTTTATCATGTGCCTCACAGTACCCCGAAACCTCATTCTTAATAATGAACTCCCAACATCTCCACAACCAGTGAAGTCAGGCTAACTGGTCTGTAACAACTTCTGTTCTGCCTCCCTCCCTTCATAACGAATGGAGTGATATATGCATTTTTCTAGTCCTCTGGAACCATTCCAGAATCTAATGATTCTTCAAAGACCATTATGAATGCCTCCATAATCTCTTCAACCACCTCTTTCAAAACCCTGAGATGTAGTCCATCTGGTCCAGGTGACTTACCTACTTTCTGACCTTTCAGCTTCCTAAGCACGTTCTCCTTAATAGCAACTACACTCACTCATACCCCTTGACACTCTTGAATTTCTGGCATGTAACTGGTGACTTCCATAGTGATTACTGATACAACCAATTACTAAGTTCATCTAGCATTTCTTCTTCTCCCATTCCTATCCTTCCAGTATCATTTTCCAGTGGTCTAATATCCACTCACCTCTCTTTTACTCTTTATATATCTGAAAACACATCTGGTATCTTGTCGCTCAAAGTTAGCAAGACCAAGGAGCTGATGTTGACTTCAGGAAGTGGAAACCAGAGGCCATGAGCCTGCCATCTTCAGGGGGTCAGAGGTGAAGGGGCTCAGCAACATTAAATTCTCAGTGTTATTCTTTCAGATGGCTTGTCCTGGGCCCAACACATAAGTGCAATTACGAAGAAAGCACAGCAGCGCCTCTACTTCATTAGAGTTTATGAAGATTCAGCATAACTTTTAAAACTTTGACAAATTTCTATAGATGTATGGTGGAGAATATATTGACTGGCTGCATCAGAGCCTGGTATGTAAACACTAATGCCCTTGAATGGAAAATCCTACAAAAAGTAAAGGATATAGCCCTCACCCCCCCCCCCCCACCCCCCCCATCTACATGGAGTACTGTCACAGGAAAGCAGCTTTACATCATCAGGGGCTCATGCCTCTCTCCTCACAACTTCCATCAGGCAATAGGTACAGGAGCCTCAGGACTCACACCACCAGGTTCAGGAACAGTTATTACCCCTCAATCATCGTGCTCTTGAACCAGAGAGGATAACTTAACTTCACTTGCCCCATCTCTGAACTGTTCCCACATCCTATGCAATCACATTCAAGGACTCTTCATCTCATGCTCCCAATATGATTATTTATTATTATTATTGTTATTATTTATTTTCTTTTAGCACAGTTTGTCATCTTTTGCATATTAGTTGTCTGCACTGTTGGGTGCAGTCTTTCACCAACTCGGTTAGGGTTGTTGGATTCATTGAGTATGTCTGCAAGAAAAAGAATCTCAGGGTTGTATATGGTGACATGCATATACTTTGATAATAAATTTACTTTGATTTTTGAACTTTGAATTTTTATATTGAGCTCATCAATTTGATCAACTTTGCCTGCAACTTCCATCCTTCCCTTAAATTCACTTGTTCCATTTCTGCCACCTCCCTCCTCTTTTCTGATCTCTCTGTTTCCATTTATGGAGGCAGGCTGTTTCCTGATATCCTTTATAAACCCATTGAATCCCTATCTTGACCACACCTCTTCCCACCCTGTCTCCTGTAAAAACGCCATTCCCTTTATTCACTTCCTTCATCTCCACTGCATCTGTTCCCAGGATGATGCTTTCTTTTCCAGAACATGAGAGATGGCCTCCTTCTTCAAAGAATGGGGTTTCCCTTCCTGCACCTTTGGTGCTACCTCACCCACATCGCCTCCGTTTCCTGGACATCCACACTAACACCATTTTCCTACCATCTTAACAGGGATTGAGTTCCTCTTGTCCTTACCTACAACCCCATGAGTCTCTGCATCGAACACATCATTCTCTGCAACTTCCACCATCTTCAACAGGACCTTACCATTAAACACATCTTTACCTCCCCCAACTCTCCACTTTCTACAGAGATCGGTGCCTACGTGATTTCCTTCTCCATTGACCCATTCCACCAATCTCCCTCCTGGCACGTATCACTGCAAGCAACAGAAAAGTCTATGTTTGAAGTAATGTGTAGCAGCCACATTTTGAAGGGTGGGAGCCATTGGAAGGTTGTAAGTCTCATTGGGAGTGTGTCTTATTTGGACCAATAAGAAGAAAGGAGATGTATGCAGAATGGCCATTGAGGATGCAGGCAGTGTTAGAGTGGTTAGGCTTTGGCTTAACAAGCTTCAGCAAGAACACGCAGAGGTTAAAGGTGATGGGTTTTTGGTGTCATTTAATTGATGGTAGAACTTAAGCTTGAGAAGTTAGAGCCAAAGGTATAACACATGTTAGCAGGATGGTGGTTAAGGCAGTGAAATGCTGCTCTTGTAAGGTGTGGGATTGCAAGGTATCTAATGCTCTCCCTGGTGACTGAATCTGCAAGAAGTGCAGTCAGCGTCAGCTCATGACTGGCAAAGTCAAGGAACTGGAGATAGAGCTGAACGTGCTCAGGACCATTCAAGAGGCTGAAAACCACACAGATGAGACTTTCCTAAGGTGATCTCGCCTAGAGTGCAGGTTCCAGATAGTAGATAGGTGACCACCAGGAGAAGTAAGAGAAGAAGTAACCAGTTAGTGCAGGGTTCCCTTTGGCCAATCCCCTTCAGCATCAAGTATAACCCTTTGGATACTGGGGGGTAGGGGTGCAGCAGCAACTAGGCCAGTGGCATTGTGGTGGATCTGAGGCTCAGCAGGGATTGGTAAAGTCAGGCAGTGATAGGAGACTCAGTAGTTAGGAAGGCAAACAGGAGATTCTATGGCTGCAAAAATGACCCCAGAGGTCGTGGTGCACATTAGCACCAATGATACCGGTAGAAAAGTGGAAGAGGGAAGAGGTCCTGTGTAGTGAGTATAGGGAGTTAGGGAAAAAGATGAAAAGCAGGATCTTCATGGTAATAAACTCTAGGTTACTTCCAGTGCAATGTGCTAGTCAGGGCAGGGATAGGATGATAGTACAGATGAATGAGTGGCTGAGGATCTGGTGCAAGGGGCAGAGTTTCAGATTTCTGGATCATTGGTATCTCTTCTGGGGAATGTATAACCTGTGCAAAAAGTACGGGTTACAGCTGAACCTGAGGGTGACCAATATCCTTGTGGGCTGGGACACTAGAGTTGTTGAGGAATAGGAACTGGAGTGATAGGATTGAAGATGGGCAGTTGGTTTGCAAGTAGATATGTATGTAGTGACAATGTGAGGAAGGGCAGGCAGATGACAGGGCAAAATTGCAGTCTGTAAGATGGGTTGCAGAGTAACAGGGGAACAAAATCAGAAAGGGGGATGAATACAGGATGGAAGGTGCTATTTTTGAATGCACACAGTAAATTGAATAAGGTAGATAATCTTATAGTGCTGTTAAAAAATTGGCAGGTATGATATTTCGGACATCACTGAGTCATGCTTGAAAGAAGATCATAGTTGGGAGCTTCAGTCAAGGATACAGATTGTATCCAAAGGACAAGCAGGTAGCACACTGGGGTGGGATAGCTCTGTTTGGAAAAAATTAAATCGAATGCTTAGAAAGAGGTGGCGTAGGATCGGAAGGTGTCGAACCCCTTATGAGTAGCATTAAGAAACTGTAAAGGTGTAAAGACCCTGATAGGAATTATGTACAGGCCTCTGAACAGTAGCCAGGATGTGGGATATAAATTACAACAAGAAATAGAAAAGGCATGTAAGAAGACCTTAAGACCATAAGATATAGGAGAAGAATTAGGCCATTTGGCCCATCGAACCTGGTCTGCTATTTCATCATGGCTAATCCAATTTTCTTCTCAGCCCCAATCTTCTGCCTTCTCCTCGTATCCCTTCATGCCTTGAACAATCAAGAATCTATCAACCTCTGCCTTAAAGTCTTGACCTCCACATTCGCCTGTGGTAATGAATTCCACAGATTCACAACTCTCAGCTGAAAGAAGTTCCTTCTCATTTCCGTTCTAAAAAGATGCCCCTCTATTCTGGTTCTAGACTCTCCCAAAATAGGAAACATTCTTTCCACATTCACAGTATCAATAGGTTTCAATTAGGTCATCCTGCTTCTTCTAAATTTCAGTGAATACAGGCCCAGAGCCATCAAACACTCTTCATATGACAAGCCGTTCCATCTTGGAATCATTTTTGTGAACCTCCTTTGAACTCTCTCCAGCTTCAGCACATGCTTTCGAAGATAAGGGGCCTAAAACTACTAATAGTACTCCAAGTGAGGCCTCACCAGTGCTTTATGATGTCTCAATATTACATCCATGTTTTTATATTCTAGTCCTCTTGCCTTCCTCTCCATTGAGTTACATACATATTGTTATATTCTAATCCTCTCGAAATGAATGCTAACATTGTATTTGCAATTACCACTGACCTGTAAATTAACCTTAGGGAATTATGTGCAAGGACTCCCAAGTCCCTGTGCACCTCAGTGTTTTGTATTTTCTCTCCATTTAGAAAACAGCCAACCCTTTAATTTCTTCTATCAAAGTGCATGACCATACAATTCCCAACACTGTATTCCATCTGCCACTTCTTTGCCCACTCTCCTAATCTGTCTGAGTCCTTCTGTAGCCACTCTACTTCCTCAAAACTACCTGCCCCTGCACCTATTTTTGTATTGTCTGCAAACTTGGCAATAAAGCCATCAATTCTATCATCCAAATTACTGATATATATCATAAAAGACCCCTGTGGAACCCCACTAGTAACCGGCAACCAACCATAAAAGGCTCCTTTTATTCCCAGTCTTTGCCTCCTGCCACTCAGCTACTGCTTTATCTATACTGGAATCTTTCCTGTAATACCATGAGCTTGTAACTCGTTAAGCAGCCCCATGGGTGGCACCTTTTCAAAGGCCTTCAGAAAGTTCAGGTACACAACATCAACTGGTTCTGCTTTGTTTATCTTGCTTATTATTTCTTCAAAGAATTTTAACTGATTTGTCAAGCAAGATTTTCCCTTGAGGAAACCATGCTGACTCTGGCCTATTTTCTCATGTGCCTCCAAGTACCCCAAAGCTACATCCTTAACAATCAACTCGAACATCTTCCCGACCATAGAGGTCCATTATTTCCTTTCTTCTGCCTCCCTCCCTTCTTGAAGAGTGAAGTGACATTTACAATTTTCCAGTCTTCCGGAACCATTCGAGAATTCAGTGAATCTTGAAAGATCATTACTAATGTCTCTACAATCACTTCAAGCCACCTCTTTCAGAACCCTGGGGTGTACACCATCTGGTCCAGTTGACTTATCTACCTTCAGACGTTTCAGTTTCCTAAGAACCTTCTCTTTAGTAATGGCAGACGCTTCATGACTCCTGACACCTGGAACCTCTACCATACTGCTAGTGTCTTCCACAGTGAAAACCAATGCAAAACATTTATCCAAGTCATCTGCCACTTCCTTGTCCACCATTAGTTCCTTTCCAGCATCATTTCCCAGTAGTCTGATATCCACTCTCGCCTCTCTTTTATGCTTTATGTATCTGAAGAAACTTTTGGTATTTAATATTATTGGCTAGCTTACATTTGTATTCATCTTTACCTTCTTAATTACTTTTTTGGTAGCCTTCTGTTGGTTTTAAAAAGCTTCCCAATCCTCTAATTTCCCACTAAGTTTTGCCCTTTTATATGCCCTCTCTTTGGCTTTTACATTGGGTTTAACTTCCCTTGTTAGCCACGGTTGTGTCATCTTGTCTTTAGAATACTTTGTTCTCTTTGGGATGTATATATCCCATGCCTTCTGAATTGCTTCCAGAAATTCTAGCCATTGCTGCTTTGCTATCATCCCTGGAAAAGTGTTCTTTTCCAATCAATTCTGGTCAACTGCCCTCTCATGCCTCTGTAATTCCCTTTATTGCACTGTAATACTGAGACATTTGACTAAAATGGCCATCTAAAAGGGCAATATGAGGATAGTTGTGTGGGATTTCAATATGTAGGTAGACTGAGAAAATCAAATTGGTGTTGGATCCGAAAAGAGGGAAGTCGTAGAATGGATATGAGATAGCTTTTAGAGCAATTTGAGGTTGAGCCCACTAGGGGAAAGGCAATTCTGAACTGGGTGATGTGTAATGAACCAGATTTGATCGGCGAGCTTAAGGTAAAAGAACCGCTAGGAGCCAGTCATCAACATATGATAGGATACACCCTGCAGTTTGAGTTGGTCAGATTCCTGCAGTTTGAAGGTTTCAGAGAACACTGATACATCTGATAAATTCAGATGTATCAGTGTTATAGAAGAGTAAAGGGAATTTGAGAGGCATGAGAGAGGAGATGGCCAAAGTTGATTGGAAGTGGAAACTAACAGGGATGACAAGAGAACACCAATGGCTGGTTTTTCTGAGGCCTATTGGAAGATGCAGAATAGAGCGCATTCTAAAGATTGTAAAGGGAGGATGAGATAACTGTGTCTGATAAGGGAAGTCAAAGATAGCATGAAAGGAAAAGAGAGGGCATATGATAAAGTAAAATTAGTGGGAACTCGAGCATTGGGAAGGTATTAAAACCAACAGAAGGCAAAGTGCCATTAGGAGGGAAAAGATTAAATATGAAGGGAAGCTGGCACTAATGTAGTCATTAATGTAGCACAAAAAGAGTTGGGGAGCATTACCAGGAAGGGCTTGGAAAATGGACTGTTCCACATAACCAAAGGAAAGGCAGGCATTACTGGGGCCCTTGAAGGTGCCCATGACTAAACTTTGAGTTTGGAGAAAGTGGGAGGGGCCAAAAGAGAAATTGTTGAGGGTGAGGACCAGTTCCACCAGTGGAGGAGGGTGATGGTGGAGGAGAACTGGTTGGGTCTGTTGACAAGAAACAAATGGAAAGCTTTAAGGCCTTCTTGATGGGGTATTGAAGTGTGTAGGGACATCCATGGTGAAAATTAGGTAATCAGGTACAGGGAATTGAAAGTCGTTGAGGAGATCGAGAGCACATGAGGTGTTACAGATGGAGGTGGGAAGGGACTGAACCAAGGAGGATAAACCAGAGTTAAGGTATGTGAACACAAGTTCAGTGGGGCAGCAGCAGGCAAAAACAATAGGCCTACCTGGACAGCTTGTGTCTCTTGTTTTGGAGGTAGAAACGAATTGTGCAGGGGAAGGAAACTATGTGGCTGTTGGCTGTGGATGGGAGATCTCCAGAATTGATGAGGCTGGTGGTAGTGTCAAAGACAATATCCTGATGGTCCCAAGTGGGGTCGCTTTCAAGGGGTAAATAAGAGGAGGTGTCTGAGAGTTGCCGCCTGGCCTCTACAATGTAGAGATCGGTCTACCACATAACCACAGCAACCCCTTTGCAGGTTTGATAGTAAGGTTGGGATTGGTCCAGAGTGAGTGGAGGGCAGTTAATTCAGAGGAGGTAAGGTTTAAAGAGGAGAGAGGAGTGCTGTTGTTTAAAACCATATTTTGTGAACTGATGCCCTTTATTACAATTTAACTCGCTGTGGGTTGGAGACTCTGGCTTGAGATTTAGAACAAAAAAAAACTACCCTATTATGATTTTAATTAAATACTTTGATTGATAATTATTTCCTCCAAAAGCAATTACCTTGCATCGGTATCCAATTTTGTTGAAAGGTTTTGTTGAAAACTAAGTAATTTACATTTTATAAAATGGTCTAATTCGTTCTCATCATCTCTTGAAGAGAATCATTCATCTGGTACACTGGTTCAGTGAGTCATGAGATTAAATGACAAATTTCAGCCTTTCAGCTGTCAAGCAAAATTGAGTCGAAAGAAAGAACTTGAAAATAATTCAGTAGGGGAATCAGATCAGAATTTAATCTAGAATTTGCATCCATGTTTACAGTATTGTGTCCTTACTATGTAAAGGTACAGTAGTGTTTAGCTTGGTGATAAATAAACAGCAATATTTGAGCCACTGCTGGATATAATGAAATGAAGCGCAGAAGAATATGGCCTCATTCTTTATTACACAAAGTAGAACATAGGTTTTCCATTTCTTTGGAAACATACCACCTCTTCAGAGGATTGGAATGTCTCTCCATCATCAATATGAATCTCTTGTCCCATCCTAACTAACGTTGTGAAAGCTTTGCTTCCATTGCCAGGGAGTCCATTCAGAGTACAGCAGATCATAGAACTATAGCAATCCCAGCAACTTCAAATTTGCCAGAGAGCTTGCATTGTAGGCAACAAATGCTAAGATTATTACTGTTATCTAGCTTTCATGAAGGTGGTCATCAAACTTTTGTCCAGCTGAATTGAATATTTTTTTGAAAAATTACTGAGGACTGCTGTGAAAAGTACATTTCTATTCAACATAATCAATGTCTCATTTCTATAGATCAACTAAAAATTACATGTGGTTAATCTAGTGCCAGGTTGTCATTCTGAAATGGCCGTTCATGGTAGTTGGTAACAATTTCAATAGCTTACATTCAATCAACAGAAACTGAAAATGAATTCTTCAAAGCAGGGGAGTTATTTGGAACAAATATCAGAGATCTGCACAATGGTGAAACATAGATTTCTAGCTGCACCAAACAAGTGTTTTCAAGTCTCTTATGCCTTAATGGCCTTTCATTGGAGGTTGTGCCTACTTACCTTTTAACTGAGGGTGATTACATAAACAACAAGAAGTGAGGCTAAGGTGATAATTGGGGCCGAGGAGAATAAAATCTTTAATGTTGCTATTATTAGGGGAGCTGATCTAGATCAGCAAGTTATAATTGAGGGGCCTTTGGAACTTGGTGTGAGTTAAGAGATGAATGTCAGAATTTGGAGAGAGCTTGGGGGGTGAGAAAGGAAAAGTTAGTGAGAAATTCATGAAATAATAGTATTCAATGTTGACTTCAAAGTGATAAGGTGGCAGATCACAATGAGATTACCAGAAACGTCACAGTGTGTTGATAATGTCTGAGCTGTTGGTAATACACTATTAAAGCAAATGACTTGATTTAAGTGGCATCATAGATACTCCATAGCTTGATGTTCACACATCTAGACATTTTATTGGGTTACTGGAAAGCAATTAGGATTGAAAAGCTTGATGTTGAAGTCTATTATAACGTTCCAATGGCAAACTTCACTAAGGCAGCAGCCAGCACAGATGAACACTCAAATCTAAGATTTTCTGATCTAATGATAATAAAAGCCTCAACAGTAGTTGTCTCTGCTTATCAGGCAACCAATCTTTGAGGAATGTATGTACATAAATCACAGTGATGTTGCAAATTATTTCACTGACCTTCATACGCACAGTAAGGCAGTGACAGAGGGAATATCAGATCAGAAAGCTGGTGGTGGTAGTGGGTATGTAGGTTATAGAACATAGAATAGTACAGCACATTACAGGCCCTTCGGCCCACAATGTTGTGCTGACCCTCAAACCCTGCCTCCCATATAACCCCCACCTTAAATTCCTCCATATACCTGTCTAGTTGTCTCTGAAATTTCACTAGTGTATCAGCCTCCACCACTGACTCAGGCAGTGCATTCCACGCACCAACCACTCTCTGAGTGAAAAACCTTCCTCTAATATTCCCCTTGAACTTCCTTCCCCTTACCTAAAAGCCATGTCCTCTTGTACTGAGCAGTGGTGCCCTGGGGAAGAGGCACTGGCTGTCCATTCTGTCTATTCCTCTTAATATCTTGTACACCTCTATCATCTCTCCTCTCATCCTCCTTCTCTCCAAAGAGTAAAGCCCTAGCTCCCTTAATCTCTGATCATAATCCATACTCTCTGAACCATGCAGCATCCTGGTAAATCTCCTCTGTATCCTTTCCAATGCTTCCACATCCTTCCTATAGTGAGGCGACCAGAACTGGACACAATACTCCAAGTATGGCCTAACCAGTGTTTTATAGAGCTGCATCATTACATTGCGTCTCTTAAACTCTATCCCTTGACTTATGTATGTATGAAAGCTAACACCCCATAAGCTTTCTTAACTACCCTATCTACCTGTGAGGCAACTTTCAGGGATCTGTGGACATGTACCCCCAGATCGCTCTGCTCCTCCACACTACCAAGTATCCTGCCATTTACTTTATACTCTGCCTTGGAGTTTGTCCTTCTAAAGTGTACCACCTCACACTTCTCCGGGTTGAACTCCATCTGCCACTTCTCAGCCCACTTCTGCATCCTAGCAATGTCTCTCTGTGATCTTTGACAATCCTCTACACTATCTACAACACCACCAACCTTTGTGTCATCTGCAAACTTGCCAACCCACCCTTCTACCCCCACATCCAGGTCGTTAATAAAAATCGCGAAAAGTAGAGGTCCCAGAACAGATGCTTGTGGGACACCACTAGTCACAACCCTCCAATCTGAATGTACTCCCTCCACCACGACCCTCTGCCTTCTGCAGGCAAGCCAATTCTGAATCCACTTGGCCAAGCTTCCCTGGATCCCATGCCTTCTGACTTTCTGAATAAGCCTACGGTGTGGAACCTTGTCAAATGCCTTACTAAAATCTATGTAGATCACATCTACTGCACTACCCTCATCTATATGCCTGGTCACCTCCTCGAAGAACTCTAACAGGCTTGTTAGACATGATCTGCCCTTCACAAAGCCACGCTGACTGTCCCTGATCAGACCATGATTCTCTAAATGCCCATAGATCCTATCTCTAAGGATCTTTTCCAACAGCTTTCACACCACAGACGTAAGGCTTACTGGTCTATAATTACCTGGTCTATCCCTACTACCTTTTTTGAACAAGGGGACAACATTTGCCTCCCTCCAGTCCTCCGGTACCATTCCCGTGGACAACGAGGACATAAGGATCCCAGCCAGAGGCTCAGCAATCTCTTCCCTCGCCTCATGGAGCAGCCTGGGGAATATTCCACCAGGCCCCGGGGACTTATCCATCCTAATGTATTTTAACAACTCCAACACCTCCTCTCCCTTAATATCAACATGCTCCAGAACATCAACCTCACTCATATTGTCCTCACCATCATCAAGTTCCCTTTCATTGGTGAATACCGAAGAGAAGTATTCATTGAGGACCTCGCTCACTTCCACAGCCTCCAGGCACATCTTCCCACTTTTATCTCTAATCGGTCCTACCTTTACTCCTGTCATCCTTTTGTTCTTCACATAATTGAAGAATGCCTTGGGGTTTTCCTTTACCCTACTCACCAAGGCCTTCTCATGCCCCCTTCTTGCTCTTCTCAGTCCCTTCTTAAACTCCTTTCTTGCTACCCTATATTCCTCAATAGACCCATCTGATCCTTGCTTCCTAAACCTCATGTATGCTGCTTTCTTCCACCTGACTAGATTTTCCACCTCACTTGTCACCCATGGTTCCTTCACCCTACCACTCCTTATCTTCCTCACCGGGGCAAATTTATCCCTAACATCTTGCAAGACATCCTTAAACATCGATCACATGTCCATAGTACATTTCCCTGCAAAAAAGTCATCCCAATTCACACCTGCAAGTTCTAGCCTTTTAGCCTCATAATTTGCCCTTCCCCAACTAAAAATTTTCCTGTCCTCTCTGATTCTATCCTTTTCCATGATAATGCTAAAGGCCAGGGAGCGGTGATCACTGTCCCCCAGATGTTCACCCACTGACAGATATGTGACCTGACCCGGTTCGTTACCTAATACTAGTTCTAGTATGGCATTCCCCCTAGTCGGCCTGTCAACATACTGTGACAGGAATCCATCCTGGACACACTTAACAAACTCTGCCCCATCTAAACCCTTGGAACTATTCAAGTGCCAATCAATATTAGGGAAGTTAAAGTCACCCATGATAACAACCCTGTTATTTTTGCACCTTTCCAAAATCTGCCTCCCAATCTGCTCCTCGGTATCTCTGCTGCTACCAGGAGGCCTATAGAATACCCCCAGTAGAGTAACCGCTCCCTTCCTGTTCCTGACTTCCACCCATACTGACTCAAAAGAGGATCCTGCTACATTACCCACCCTTTCTGTAGCTATAATAGTATCCCTGACCAGTAATGCCACCCCTCCTCCCCTTTTTCCACCCTCTCTATCCCTTTTAAAGCACTGAAATCCAGGAATATTGAGAATCCATTCCTGCCCTGGTGCCCCAGTAAAACTAGAAAGAAGATGTTCCTGCACTTCAGCAAAGGAGAGGTTAGATGAATATTTCCATCCACCTTTTCACATGACTAACCAGCATTTTTGAGAGGTAAAGTGATGGTATATCAAACTGGGGGTAAGTGAAGGAAGAAAGGAGTGATAGTACAGTTAGTTATAAAGATGGTGAGCAATTAGGAAAAGTATTGTTAGGCTTAAGGCATTCATTTGGAAGGTGAAAATTCCACCCCCCCCCCGCCCCCGACTTACCCCAAAATCTCTGCATTTTTGAACCAGATGAAGTAGTTTAAAATAACATCATAATTTGTTCCTCATAAGTGGGAATTATTTGGCACTGGGTAACAATGTCTTCAGTTAATGATGTACTTTGGCAAGAATTCAAACAGGAATCTGAGCCAAATCCTGAAATAATGCTGTACTTTAATTATAGTTTTAGTTATCATTTTGAACTTGAAGTAGCACTGCCTTTCTTCATTTATTCATAAACAAGCTGGAGGGATATAACTTGCACTGAATTGTGTCAATGAATTTATTTCTTGCACTTAACACTGTTGTGGCAGTTGGCTCTTCTGACTTCTACACAAAACAATTACTTGTTCCGAAAGATGGCTTATTCATTCAAGGGTCTGAGCTTGGAATGTGGTTCAATATGGGACAAATGAAATAATATTAAAAGTAAACTAAATAAAAAGCATAAATCACAAAAGCATTTTGCACTGATGTAATTATAAGTCTTACTAGATAAATCACCTGATTAAAATTTTATGTTATCCGTGTTTCTTTTCCAATATCTTAAATAAGAACACATTCTGTTTTTATATTATGCTCCACATTCTCTGACTGTGAGTCAGTATAATCATCGCATGGAAAGCAGTCAGGACCTTATGCTTACTTATTTTTTAATTAATCATCTGAAGAAATTTTCCTTGGATGAGATCCTTAGGAATATTGTTGTGCTAAACAGTCAAATATAAAGGTAAATTGACTGGGTCTGCTACGTTACAGAATCTATTTATTTACAATAAAAGCAAAAAATGCTGGAAACATACAGCCAAACAGGCAGCATCTGTAGACAGAAAAACAGGGTTAGCATGTCAGGACTAACGGCTGATTTATACTTGTGTGTATGGGCTACGCCATAGGCCTGATTTGGCTCTATGTCGTAGCGAGCATGTGTTGGTGTGCGCCAAAACGCTAGTTGGCGGTGGGGTTTCTATGTCACTGTGTTGAGTTTCTTCATGAGAGACATGGACGAGGAAATGCATTTCAAACATTTTCACATGTCGGCAGGTAGATTTGACGATTTGGTTCATCTATTTCACATCTGTGTACAGACATGGCAGAGAAGAAGCAACTGGAAATGCGTAGGAGGAAATACGATGCTACAGTGCTGACCAATCACAGTTGTTGCAGTCTACGTCGCTGTGAGTTACTGTTTTGGGGAGGTGCACGTCACCCTACGGCATAGCGTATAGTGTAGGTACGGCGACGCAGAAGTATAAATCAAGCTTAAGGCTACTTATCAGACATTCCAGTTCTGTTAAAGGATTTATTCATTGTAGTACGTTATCTCCAATCCCAAATACACAGATTTTGCTTGCTAACCACCATTGTATCAAAGTCTTTCTGAAAATCAAATCCACAACATCCAATGATATTTTCTTATCCATTCCAATACTTACACCCTCAAAAATCCCATCCAGGCTTGCCAAAGATCATCTCACTTTCTTAAATCCAGCTTCAGTTTGTCTAATCCTGAACAATCCGCTTGATAGTCTTAAAATGTCCTATTAGCACATCTGTTGCAACAGACTAACAGTTTCCCTGCTATTAATGTTAGGTGGTATGAAGTTCTCTATTTCTTTTCTCTCCCTCCATTTTAAAATAGTGGGATTACATTTTGCAACCTGTCAATCTGTAGGAACTGATCCTAAATACAAAGAAGATGAAAATCAATACACTCGCTGGCACTGTGTGATGCACCATCAATAACTCACGCTGAGACGTAGGAAGCGAGGTATCGGCTTTTATTGACTGGAAGAATGAACAACACTACATCCTGGGGAATGAGGCAGGGCAACAGGTCACAGTCGCCTTTATACAGGGGTCTGTGGGAGGAGCCACAGGAGCAGCCCAGACAGGTATATCTAGTTCACCACACTGTGGAATGCAGATCATCAGCTCTTGGTATAAATTGCCTATCAGTTAATTTTTCTCTCACTTTGTTACTGAAATTAATTTCCAACAATTCACCCTTTTTATTAGAGTTTTGGTTCCTAGAAGTTTCTAGGAATTAATTTGTGTCATCTTCTATGAAGACAAAACCAACATGTTTGCTTAAGTTGTTCTGCTATTTCTTTGTTTCCCATTATGTTTTCCATTTTCATACTATAACCTATAATGAGTATTTAGTTAAATGTAGATTATTGGACTGGGCTAACATAAGATAGAATTTGTTCACTTCATGACAACTTCTAATCATAGTCAAGCTGTCAGAGTAAAATGCAGAACAAATCTTGGCACATCTCCAGAATGATCAATGATGAATTAGGAACAAGTGAACTCAAGACATTTTGGCAAGCTGTTTATACTTCGAATAGTACAGACAGAAATTTGGGATTACATTCCAAATTCAGCCTTCCTGACCACAAAATAATGTGCAGTTCATGGACATCTAATGAACGGAAATACATAAATATAATTTTAATAGTAATAAATGCCACTAAGTCATGACAAAATATGTTTTGTTCCAATGTACTGTAATCCAGACACAAAAAAATCTTCTTGTATATGTAGAGTTAGCATCACTGTTTTGTGTTTCCTTCTTTTAAATAATGTGTAATTTAATTTTCACCACAGGGTGATGCATTTCAGAAACCTCGCAATAAAGTATCTGTTTTATTATATATTTAGTTTTTACTAATAAACTTAGAGGTTAGATTAGGCATCTGAGCAAGCCCACAATTTGTTTTGTTACTTGATACATACTGAGATGGTTAAAGATGCAAGAAACTCTTGGCCTCATTGCTGTAACTGGCAGTTCAGTGTTGTAATTCCTTAGAAATGTTGGCAAGAAAAAGATACAGAAGATAAAATCATTTGCAAAATCATTTGCTGGTTCTATGGTAACTAATATTAAGTCCAAAAAATTGTAAATCAAAGTTTGCAATGGCAAGTACAATTGAAACTAAGATTGTCTCGGTAATGACAGCAGAGACTTCCAGATCAGACACTGAAAATGTATTAGTAACTACAGAATTATGATTTTAACCATCCTACTCTAAGGGATGGCAGTGATGGCTCCTGCGAAAAAGTACAAGAATGTCAGTGAGTACTACGTAAAAATTCAAAACCAAGAATTTGACATCTGCATGAAGTAGAGCAAACATAGCAGCTTATCTGTTCCATTCACCAGTTGAGGCTCGAGCTGAATTTGGACTTTGCCTCTCTTTTCATTTACTATCAGTTCATCCCAATCTACTGTCTCTTTCTTTCTAACTGACATCAATTCATAAATGTTAAGAGAACACTGAATTCATGACATTTGGCTGTATTTGGTCTGTCTTTCTCATAATTGCTGCATTCCATTTTCCTGGTTTAAATCCCAGCTTAAAAATATCCCACTACACATATTTCATCCTACATCAGTCCCACTCGCCCATCCCCATGACCTCCAATAATTCCTCATTTTTAGTCATTCTAATTTCATATCCTTTTCCATGAATATGTTTGTTGAATTTATCTTCCTATCTCCACTGCTTCAATTTCCCCAATTGAATGTTCCATTTTTCCATCTCCCCCTTTTCTCAATTTTGCACTCTTTACCCATTGGTGCTAATGTAGTGTTCGGCTGATGTAAACCTTCCAGACTCCTTTGAAACCTATGCTTTCCAATTACAAAGCTTTATGAGAACCAGATTTTGTTTGGACATCTCTTTTACCTGTCCTTCCATGACTTAATGGAACGTTCTACACATTTAAGGAAACATGTAAATGTAAAGTATTGGAAACTTGTTTCCAATCACAGTATAACTGTAGTGGCTCCATCAAGAGAGAACTGTGCAATATTGCACTACCATTTTTACAGTTCATAATGGATTTAAGCAAATATAAACAACATATTTCAGGAATTATTTTATTTACTTACATATACTGATTCATATTAAACTCCATTAGGTTTAGAACAATTAAACAACTACTGTGGCTACATTTACTACTTCCTTTTAAATTCACCTGAGCGCTAAAATAATAATTTAGAGGGGAACCTATATCAAATTTATTTGAAAATATTCCAGGCACTGTGTGATCTGCCATTTCTATGTTCTGCATTATAACTTTTTGACTTTGTGTTTTATAATTGGTATTAAATGTGATTACACCTGCTGTTAATGACACAAGATGATTCTGGTGATTAAATTCATGACTCGATGTATCATTTTGATTTGGCAGATCTAACCCAAGGTATGAAGGAGGAAATAATTCAAAAAGGGTATTTGAGGGAGAGAGAAAATCAAACATTACAGTCTAATTAGCTTGACATCAACAAGATGAACTACTAAGAACTATTCTTAAGGAAGTGATACCAATGCACCTGAGAAGTAATGAAAAGACTGGGTCAAATCACAGTGATATATAAAAGGGAAATAACTTTTGATGAATCTCTTGCTCTATTTAAGACTGTATCTGGAAGGAAAGATGCAGCCAGTGGGGAGGTGAGAGTGACATCCCTGATGTCATAGCAAAGTTGACAAAAAGTGGCATCCGTGTGACATGATAAAACTGTAATCAATGGAGTCCTCAGTAAATCACGCCAACTAGGCTCACATGCGGCAGGACTCAGGCAATATGTTGACAGGCAATTACACCTAAAACAACAGTGAATCTAACCACCTTCCTTTGACATTAACTGCTTTACTTCCACTGATTTGCTCATCATCAATATCTGTGCCAACTGTTGACCGGGATCTCAGCCAGAGCACCCACCTCAGTGCTCTGCATTTAAAAGCATGAAAGAAGCTGGTTACTCTGCACTGGATCTGCAGACACGTTTCCGCATTTCAAAGGCAGACAAAGCTGGATCATAGGTTTAGTTCAAGTTCAATGTACATATCCTGCCACTTTCCTCACATTCATATGCCTACCTGAATGTCTCTTAAAAGGTCATAAAATACCTGCCTCTAACAGCACCCCAAGCAGTGCACTCCAGGCACCCACCATGCACTGTGTAAAAAGCTTGCCTTTCACATTTCCTTTGAAATTACCCTCTCTTACCTTAAATGCACACCCTCTGGTAGTAGACATTTTGACGCTGAGAAAAAGAGTACTCTATCTATGCCTCTTATAATTTTATAAGCCTCTAAAGAGTCTGCCCTCAGTCTCCACTGCTTCAGAGAAAACAAGCCAACTTTGTCCATCCTCTCATTACAGCAAATGCTCATGTACAGGCAGAGACTAAAGACCACAGCACCGGCGGTGAGGATAAGAAAGTACTGTACGGTCAAAGGAAGTGGAGGAGTGCTTACAGGACTGCTTTGAGCCAGTGGACTGGACAATATTTAGGGATTCATCTTCAAGTCTGAATGAACATGCCACTGTTGTCACCGACTTCATCAAGACCTGTGTAGATGAGCATGTGCCTTCGAGAACATACCGGACATACCCAAACCTAAAGTCGTGGATGAACCAAGAGATTCAAAGAATGCTGAGGGCTACGTTTGTGGCATTCAAGACCAGTGGTCCACAATTATTCAAGATGGGTAGGTACAACCTAGGGAGGGCTATCATAAGGGTGAATAAACAATTCTGACTGAGGTTCAAGATGGAATTTGATGCATGTCTGCTCTGGGAGGATTTTCAGGCCATAACTTCCTACAAAGTGAAACCTAACATCATGAATGGCTGCGATGTTGCACTCCCAGATGTGCTCAATACATTTTATGCTCGCTTTGAATGGGAGAATAAAGCAGCTCCTGTGCAAATCCCTGAAGCATCAGTTATCCCTGTGATCTTTGCTTTGGAGGCTGATGTCAGAACATCTTTCAAGAGGGTAAACACTTGCAAGGTGTCAGGCTCTGATGTATAGCTAGTAGGTATCTGAGAAACTGTGCTAACAACTGGTGGGAGTTTTCAAGGACATCTTCTATCTTTGACTACTGCAGTCAGAGTTTCACATTTACTTCAAAAGGTCTACAATTGTACCAGTGCCCAAGAAGAGCAGGGTGAGCTACCTCAATGGCTATTGCCCAGCTGCAGTCATATCTACTGTAATGAAGTGCTTTGAGAAGTTGGTCATGGCTAGAACCAATTCCTGCCTAAGCAAGGACCTGGACCCACTGCAATTTGCCTATCACCACAATAGGTCTACAGCAGATACAATTTCACTGTCTCTCCACTGGGCCTTGGATCACCTGTACATACCTACATAAGACCGCTGTTTATTGATGACAGCTCAGCGTTCAACACAATCATGCCCCCAGTTCTACTCTATAACCTGCAAAACCTGGGCCTCTGTATCAGCTTCTACAACTGGATCCTTGACTTCCTCACCTGATGACCATAGTCTGTGTATATTGGAAATAACATCTGCTTGTTGACAATCAATACTGGCACACCTCATATATGTGCCCACTGAATGTGTGGCAGGCACAGTTCAAATGCCATCTATAAATTTGTCGATGACACAACTATTATTGTCAGAATTTCAGATGGTGATGAGGAGGCATACAGGATCAAGAAAGATCAGCTGGTTGAGTGGTGTCACAGCAACAACCTTGTACTCAATGTCATTAAGACCAAGGGATTGATTGTGGACTTCAGGAAGGGGATGTCAGGGGACACACACCAGTCCTCATTGAGGAATCAGAAATGGAAAGGGTGATTTGTTTCACGTTCTTGAGTATCAACAGCTCTGAAGATCTCTCATGGGCCTAATATATTGATGCAATTTCAAAGAAGGCATTGCATTGGCCATTTTTCATTCCATCATTAAGGTCTCGATCACCCAGGACGTGCCCTCTTTTCACTGCTACCATCAAGGAGGAGGTATAGGAGTCTGAAGGGTAGATGCAAAATTGATACTTTTCCTGGCCTGATTGTCTTGAATCAAGGGTCTTAAAGCCTTGTCAAGGCGGCGAAGAGGAGAAATTTCTTCACAAAAGTGAATATTTTGAAAACTACAACCCAAAAGGACTTTGGAGTTCCAGTCACAGAATATGTTCAATATACAAACTAGATTGATGCATCTGAGATATTTTAGAGATGCAAATTGTATGTAGAGAAGTTCTGCTCAGATAAAAGTGAATCATGATCTTACTGAATAGCAGAGCAGGGGCTGAATGGCTTTCTCCCACTTTTTTCCTCTTACACTCAGCTGGATGTATGACAGGGAAAGCAGGATTAACAAATTTATTAGTTTTTGAGTTGGTAACTAGTGGAATAGATAAGGGGAAGATAAATGGATATGGTGTACTTAGATTGTTGGAAGACATTAAATATAAGGGTCCACATAAAGAAGATTTTACAATAAAATTAAAATACTGTTCGTATACTGACTTGGGTTGAGGTATTGTTACCGATCAGCAAATAAAGAGTAGGGAATAAACATGCTACTTTCAGATTGAAGACAGTGAAACAGTGATTGCTGCAGGTTTCCCAGCTGTCCACAATCTATATAAATAAATCAGATGAAGGTTAAGTATAGTGATGATTTTGGATGAAGGAACCAAATGTAATTTTTCCAGTTTTGCTAGTCTTAAAAAGGCAGTTGGCAATGTGGGTCTTGAGGAATTGTAAACAATCACTGAGGAGATAGACACAGGCTATATGACTGGGCAAGGACAAGGCAGCGAGAATATAATACCAAAAACATGAGGTATTTTTGATAAACTAAAAGAACAGATCATTTTTTCACAGTGAGTGCTTGAAAAGTATTGGTGTTCAAAATGGTCTGGGTGTCCTTGTACATGTCATTGAAAGTTAACACGCAGGGAATTGGATAGGCAAATTGTATTTTAGATTTTAGTATAGGAGTATCTGAGTATAAGGCAAAAGACTTCTTACTGCAATTATACCGAGTTCTCACGAGACCAGACTTGAAACGTTGTCTACAGGTTTGGTCTCTACAAAAGGAGATACTTGCAATAAAGGAAGTAGAGGAAGTGTTCACTAGATTGTTTTTTGAGACTGTGGTGTTTGCTGTCTGAGAAAATAGAAAAAAAGATCGAACCTGTACGCTGAAATGAAAACAGCAAGTGCTTGAAATGCACAGCAGGTCAAGCAGCATCCATGAAAGGAGGAGCAGAATTTAAAGTTCAGGTCAGAGAATGGATATCTGAAGAAGTGAGAAAATTATTTACTTTCAAATTGCAGGGAACATGGGGAAGAATATGTAGGGCAATGGAAATATCTGTGATTGGATGAGAGCAGGATTTCCATCTTGATACACTGCAAAGCAATTTAGTTGATGGTTTAATGAGAGAAGAAGTACAAAAAAGAAGAAAATGTGAAAACTATAAAATTCAGATTAAAAGATCATAAGAATGTAAGAAATAGTAGCAGAATGTGGTCATTCATTCAGGGCATGTTTGATTATCTACCTCAACACTATTTTCCAAATCTATTTCCGTGACCCTTGCTTCTCCAAATATCAAACTGTGGTTTGAAAGGGCACAGTAAATGAACCTTGAGAGCTTTCCAGTGCAGAGAATTCCAACGTTCGGCAATCTTTGAGTGAAGAAATTTCTCCCCTTCCAGGTTCTAAGTGCTCTTAGCCATATTTCAAAACTTTATTTTGGAACTGTATCACTTGCTTTTAAGAGTTCTCATCTGGGGGAAATCTGGTTATTTTCAGAAAAGGAAAAAAGAATGTTGGATGTCTGATAATGTTTGTAGAGAGAGATTAAACAAGTTATGCAGACAAATAGTCCTACTGCAGAACACATCATTTCTGTTGTAGAGAAAACAAGCCATCAGAAATTGTTGAATTCAATATTGAGTCACAAAGCCTGCAATATTGTCAGATGGAAGATGAAATTCTTTTGGGCCTCATTGAAATTGACCACAGATTGATAAACCAGAGTGAGAATGGGGTGGAGAATTAATCAAACAATTTAAAAGCTTGGGCTCACCTCCATGCGATGATGCCCTGTGAAGTTGGCACCCGGTTTATATTTAGATTTTCCAGTGTAGTGCAGCCCATATTTCATGTTCAAGTTCAAGCTTATAATCATTTGACTGTTCATGCAAGCAAAGGGAAAAAGGTTTCCCCAGACCACAGTGCGCCTACAAAACATTTATCACACAGCACATAGACCAAAATATTACCATAAATAAGTTAATAGAATATACTTCAAAATGCAAGTTGTGCAGCATAGGTAAACAGTAAACAGTACAGTAAAGAGTAAACAACTGGCTGTCCTAGTGACAAGACCTCAGTGATGGCAGAGTATTCATTAGTCTCACAGCCTGAAGGAAGAAGCTGTTACCCAGTCTGGCAGTCCTAGTCCTGATGCTCCTGTACCTCCTTCCTGAGTGTAGTGGGCCAACGAGACTGTGGGATGGGTGGTATGGATCAACAACAATGCTTTGATCCCTTCATTTGTAATGTTTCCAGTAAACATCACAAGTAGGGGGAGGACAGAGATCCAGATGCTTCTCTTGGTAGTTTTTACTATTCTGCTGTTTGAGCACTGAATGCAGTATGTTGGACTGGAAGAAGTGCAGCAAATGGTTGCTTCATCTGAAAGGAATGTTTACATCTCTGCATCGTGAGAAAGGATGAGGTAAAAGAAAAGATATTGCACTTTCATTTGCCGGGGAAAACATGTAAGTAATTGATAAAGGTGGAAAAAGCGATGAGGTGAGTCAGGAAGGAATTATTCATTTTGGAATGTCGATTCAGGTAGAGTGGAAAGTGTGGACCGGGGAACTCAGTCTTAGTTTTGACTGGGAGCAGCAAGGGGGCAGTAAGTAGATGAGACAGAAAGTTCTGTTGTCTAAAATCGAGGGAAGGACATGTCCAAACTAAGAAATTCCAGAAGCATTTATGTGCTTCTCAGTATCATTTAGGCCTATAAGCTTTCATGTTTAGAGGTTTTCAGAGGTAATCTCATTGATAGATATAAAATTCTGACAGGGCTTGGCTAACTAGATGCAAGGAATGTATTTCCTTGGTTAGAAAATCTAGCACCAGTGTTAGGGTAAGTCATTCAGTACTGAGATGCAGGAACATATCTTTATCTAGTAGGCAATGGATGAAGTTTGAAATATTCTAATCAAGGTAGCTATGGAGGCTTAGTTATTGAGTTTATTCAAAACAGAGATTAATAGATTGTTAGCTGCCAAGGATATCAAGGTCTCTTGGGTTAGCAGCGCTGAGGTAAAAGATCAGCCAGGATTTTATTGAATAGTTGAGTAAGTTCAATGGGTCAAATGATCTACTCTCATTACACTCCCATTACAATAATATATTGCTTCAGCTCATTTAGTTTCATACACATTGATTGCCATTTTCTTTGTAACTAAATGCAAAGGTAAATAAGATAACTCTTTAATGGTTAAATCAAGTTTAATAAAAAAACATGCTTTGTATTATCAGAATGTATGAAGGCCAGGAATGACCTAACACTGCTGAGTTCCTTCAATTCACTTCTGTTATTTAGACCTCACCCATACAGATCATTTTCATCTGCCTCCTGCTGTTTCCATCTGAGAAATCCAAAGCAGTCATTTTAATAAGGTATGTACATTTTCTGTTTTAAATTTATTTTCGTTATCCCATATAACTAAAAAATTGTTCTTGCTAAAAGGGTTACGATGGACAACCAATGAAAACTATATGTAATTCAGATTCATTATCAGGCACGGAAAACATCAAGGCAAAAGTGAATATAACCCCAGCATAAATACTTGGTGTGGATTGCTCAGAGTAAATTAGGTTTTGTCTATGTGTTGGAGGTGGGTGTGATTTAATTATACTGTCCAGCAAGTTCATCACATGCTGTCAAAATAGAATCTATCGTTAAATGCATAAAATGAAAACAGAAGAATGTCTCCACAAAGACAAGTCTGCAAGGTATTTTTAATGTGAATGGTTTATATAAAAATATGGGATGATCAAAAATTCTTTTACAATTTTTTTTAAAAAAATTGGATTAATCTGCAGTAAATAGCTTCATATTTACACTCAGTAGCATTTTATTAGGAACCTCCTGTACCTAATAAAGTCATTGAGTGTATGTTTGTGATCTGTTGCGGTAGTCCATACACTTCATGGTTTGAGGTGTGTGTTCAAGATGCTCCACTGTCGCAAAACATGGTTATTTGAGTTACCGTCTCTTTCCTTTCGGCTTCAACCAGTCTGGTCATTCTCCTCTGACCTCTCACATTAACAAGGCATTTTTGGCACAGAACTGTGGCTCGCTGGATGGTTTCTCTACCATTCTCTGTAAACTCCAGAGACTGTTGTGCATGAAAATCCCAGGTGATTAACAATATCTGAGACTGCCCCATCTGGCATCAGCAATCATTCCACAGTCAAAGGTGCCTAGATAACATATTCTCCCCCATTTTGATGTTTGGTATGTCCTCTCGACCATGTCTGTCACATGATTGACTGATTAGATATCAGAGAAGCAGGTGTAAAGGTTACCTAATAAAGTGGCCACTGAGTGTGTTTTGGAAAACAAAACTGTCAGAGTTGAGATGCTTTATGTGTTATAAAGTAGATTATTTGAGAATCAAGAGGTTATAAATACATAGAAAATGGAGTAATACAGCACAGGAGCAGGTCCTTTGGCCAACTCTGTCTTCCCAGACACAATGCTGAATTAAACTAAATATTTATGATTTTATTTATTTATATAAGGATATAAAGTGCAACAGGCTGTTCTGTCCCTTTTAGCTGCACCACCCAGCAACTCACTTATTTAACCCTAGCTTAACCAGGGGAGAATTTACAACAACCAATTAACCTTCTAACCAGTAAGTCTTTGGACTGTGGGAGGAAAGGTATGCGTACAAAGGAAGGAACACGTGACCTCGCTCACAGAAGGTGCAGCAATTAAACTCCGAACTCTGACACCCAGAGATATTACTAGCCATTACACTACCATGGCACCCATGGCTGCCTGTACATGATCCATATCCCACCATTCCCTGCATATTATGTACCTTTCTATGGTATATCAATAAAAATTGGTGAGGCTCTAAGGTAACATGTCAAATTTAATAATAAATGAGATTATTATTATTATTATTATTATTATTATTATTATTATTATTCCTCCATAATAAGTGAGCTTCCTTGACCAAATCACATAGTTTATGTGATTGATCCAGGACAGGCAATGCTTACTGCTCAGGACTTGAAGCTCACAACCCCCTCGACCTTAGCACTGATGATGTAAACAGGAACATGTGTATTGTATCCCTTCTTGAAATTAAAGACTGACTTTTTTGTTTTGCTCTCATTGAGGCAAAAGCTTATTCATGACAAAATGTGACTGAGTTCCCTATCTTCCTGTTGTACACTGAGTTGTTACAGCCCATAACAGTGGTTTCATCTGCCAACTGGTAGATGGGGTTAGGGGAGAGCTAGAGTTAAACGTACTGATTCACCTCTGCCCCCTGCACCTTCTGCCTCATTTTTTTTTGCCATTAACTTACATTAAGGGGGGAGCTTACAGTTACCATGCAACCTCCCAGCATATCTTTGGGATACAGCCAGAAGCTAATCTGGTTATGGCAAGCTCTCTACTCCCAGCATGTGAGATCAGGATCAAGCCCCTGTCCCTAGAGCTGTAAGACAGCAGTACTACCTGCTGCACCATCATGGAATCAGTCGTTATATCTAATTGATCCATTTAGAAGACTAGATTCCAGTTGAAATCAAACTCTGCTGTAAAATAAGGAGAGCAAACTATAATTTCAGTGTTAACTCTTCAATATCTTCAATTAATTTCAATTTGTAAAGCAGAAAGAATTTATGTTTCACCATTGAACTGTAGTTATTTTAACAGTGTTAGGATTGTGAATTAACATTGAAGAATGGCTTGAATATTTCACTAAATCTATGTACACATGACAATAGTAATAACAATAACAATACCAATGTCACACTTAAACAGCTATGTAATAATTATTTGATCTGTTGATGTCACTATGCTGGATTTTTAGAGGTGTTTATAAGACAGCATCTTGTAGGAGATTAACATACAAACAGTACTGCTGAGTAGTCTACTTATGATGCTGGAACCAATTAAAAACTTGTAAATATCTGAATTGTGCAGTACTAATCTATTTGGCTCAAGTGACAAGTCTACAGGATGATGTTACTGTGCCAGAATCTCTGATGTGAATGCCATTGAGGCAATCAGTATCAACGTTACTATGGAATAAACTGATGACTACTTCTGGGGAATACCGTTATATATGGAATAATATGGAAATCACTTATTTATTTTCTGAGCGATGCCCTTCTCCTTCCGAGTGAGTCCTGATGCAGTCAATTTGGGAGTAATCCTCCCTTGAACATGGGTTGATTTCTTTAATATATTGCGCTGAGGTGGCCATTTTTGGGATACAGTATGCAGTTTTAGTCTCTCTATGCTATACATTTGCATTGGAGTCAGTTTAGTGTTGATTCCCTAAATTGATTCCTGAGATGAAGGTTGTCTATTCAAGAGAGATTGGATAAGATTGGCTGCACTCAATAAAAGTGAACATTGATGTTCTTGAAGATAGGATGTGTAACAAGAAACACGTACAAAATGCTAGAGGAACTCATCAAGCCAGGCAGCATCTATGGAAAAAAGTACAGTCGACATTTTGGGCTGAAACCCCTCTGGCAGAACTGGAAAAAAAAGCTGAGTAGATTTGAAAGGTGGGGGGGAGGGGAAGAGAAATGCCAGGTGATAGGTGAAACTTGGAGGGGGAGAGAAATAACAAAGAGCTAGGAAATTGATTGGTAAAACAGACAGAAGGCCATGCAAGAAAGAAGAAAGGGGTGGGGAAGAACACCAGAGGGAGGTGATGGGCGGGCAAGGATATAACATGAGAGAGGATCCACCTCCCCTTCACCATTTCCCATCCACTTGTCTCTCTGTCCCCTCCCCCATCTTTCAAAACAGCTCCTCAGAGAGATCCAAAGGGCCTGAAACGCCGACTGTACTCTTTCCCATAGATGCTGCCTGGCCTGCTGAGTTCCTCCAGCATTTTGTGTGTGTTGCTCTGACTTCCAGCATCTGCAGACTTTCTTGTTTGTGATATGTAACAAGAAGCTGTTTTCTCTAGGTGAGAGGTTAGAATTCGTGAAAATAGTTTCACCATAGGAATTGATGCTTCAGTATTGAATAGAGCAGGACCTTCATTGGGTTGAGGTCTGTAAACCTTCCAAATCCCTTACTTTTGTGGATTATAGATATTCATTTATTGAGGGTAATCTATGCTGAGACTGATAGAGTTATATTTACCTAAGGATTTAGAAAAATTGAGAATCATGCAGCAAAGTTGACCTAAGTCATGATATCAGATCAAGGAACCTTATGCCTGTTTCTATTTCTTCTGTTCTTGCAGAGGGTGTAACTAATTTTTAACACCATGGTAAATTGTAATTATTGCATTGCAACCTTTGTGACCTAACAATCTAGTTGTATATTTGCAGACTGTCATTCTTTCAGTCAACTATTTTAAGATTGCATAGTTATTTAAAATTATACAAATTATTTACAGTTTATTGTTTTATATCCTAACATTACAGCTTTAACCTTAGCTTCATGTGTATAGCTCTGATTTTATTTCTCTTCTGTAAAATGTTAAAGAAGAGCTAACAGTGAGTATGTGGTTTGTTGCTTACAAGAATTCTTCAGACCAATTGGCTATTTAATCTGCTTGATGACATCACTGTTAATGGACAGGAGAACTGATGCAGGGCAGAGCTGATGTCAGGTAAGGTAAATCTGCAGTGCACACGTCACAGGATATTTTCAGGCAGATTTCTTCAAGGTCAGTGAAATATCCCATCACTTCATCACTGACTGCAAAATCTGGGACATAGGATGTACTTTCAATGTACAATTTCCCCATGAGGACAGCTCTGAATGAAAAAAGATTCTGTGTGCAATGAACTGTTTACCATAAAATTTACCATAATTGGAGCCACATACTTATTTTCTGGTGACTGCATATGGTTCACTAGTTTCATTTTCATGACCTCTCGTTTGGTGGCAAACTGATGAGAACCACATGTGCATGCTTGAACGCATAGCATAACACGGGCAGTAATGTATGAATCTATCCTGCACTACACGGACAAAGATTTATTACCCAACGTGTAAGACAGTCAGTTCCTGAAGCAATCTCTATCTGGTTTACAAGTGTTGCAAAGAAAGCCTTAAATGCTGTATTTAAAAAGTTACTAATTAACAGGGGAAAGAAATCAAATGCACTGTTAAATTTCAGCCTTTGTTGCCTCCTACAGAGTGATGTTTACTGTTACAGCCGCATGCTATGAAACAGCAAGGACTCTAGATTTGAAAATAAAACAGCCACTATTTTAAGATTGAACAGCAAACTGGATAAAGTAATAAAAGCAAATTATCTGTGTGTGAGAAGATATATGTATTTCACTACTCCTAATACAATATAATTTGATTTTATTCTGGAGCTCCCTCTATTGACTTAACTTATGTTGAATTTAAAATGTAAATTACTGTGCTCTCACAGCCTGATTTTGATATAAATTATTTATTCACACACTCCCTTGAACAGAAAATTCTGTGTCACACAGGAAGAGAGTACAGTGCCTGGAAATGTTCATTCTCAAGTGTTTTACAAACAAGTGCTTCTTCAGCATTAAACATGCAGGACTTTTCTGGCAGTCTATTGTTATTGTAGACCAGAAATCTAAAAAGTGGCCTTTGTACAATGGCCCCATGGTGAACAATCATTTTAAAATTCTATTTTGTCGATTTTCCTGGATCAGCATTCATTCTGTATTCTCAGTATTAAAATCACCTTCTGTTCATTGATCTATTCCTGTCAGGTTGGAGATCTACTGATTTGGATTATAAACTGTTTAATTGTGATGCTCAGAATATAAATCTCCTGGAAGGAAGGATAATGAAGGGAGTCAGCCTGAGATTTTATTCATGACCCAGGGCAAAAGTGTTTAGATATGTTAGGCCAAAGAAATTCCAGGGCAATCAACTTTGAACAAATAATTTCTTGAAAACAAAATATAAAAGCAAACTATTATTCACTTCTGTTATTTACTTGTGACCTGATCTGACATCAGAATGGATGATCTGCTACATTTGGTCCTTAATTATGAATAGTATGTGTATAAAATTGTGATATTTTTAGAAATTACTATTTCCACAATATTTAACCTCTGTTGTAAAAACACAAAATGCTGGCAGAACTCAGCAGGCCAGACAGCATCTATGGGAGGAGGTAGTGACGACGTTTCGGGCCAAAACCCTTCATCAGGAGTGAAGTAACACGGGATGGTCGAGGGGGGATAAGAAGTGGGGGGAGGGATAAAGTAGAGAGCTAGGAAGTGATAGACTGGAGGGAAATGGGCTAGGGGGAAGGTGGAGAATTATGGGAAATAAAAGAGAAAGAAAGGTAGGGCTGGGGGGGGGGGGAGATTATAGTGAAGGGGGGGGGAAGAGAGAGAAAGAGAACCAGACTGAAATAATAGATAGGGATGGGGGGGCAGGGGTATCAATGGAGGTCTGTGAGTTGGATGTTCATGCCGGCAGGTAGGAGGCTACCTAGGCGGGAGATAAGGTATTGCTCCATCGACCTGCGTGTGGCCTCATCTTGACGGTAGAGGAGGCCATGGCAGACATGTCGGAGTGGGAGTGGTCTGTGGAATTGAAGTGTGTGGCCACAGGGAGATCCCGCCACTGCTGGAGGACTGAGCGCCGGTGTTCGGCGAAACGGTCTCCCAGTCTGCGACGGGTCTCCCCAATGTATAAATGGCCACATCGGGAGCCCCGGATACAGTATATCACCCCAGTTGACTCGCAGGTGAAGTGGTGCCTCACCTGAAAGGACTGTCGGGTGGAAGTTACGGAGGATTATCCAACGTATCCAACGTATAATCCTCCATAACTTCCGCCTCCTCCTACGTGATCCCACCACCAGCCACATCTTCCCCTCCCCCCCACTCTCAGCTTTCCGCAGGGATCGCTCCCTACGTGACTCCCTTGTCCATTCATTCCCCCCCATCCCTCCCCATCGACCTCCCTCCGGGCACTCATCCCTGCAAACGGAAGAAGTGCTACACCTGCCCCCGCACTTCTTCCCTCACCATTATCCCAGGCCCCAGACAGTCCTTTCAGGTAAGGCACCACTTCACCTGCGAGTCAACTGGGGTGATATACTGTATCCGGTGCTCCTGATGTGGCCATTTATACATTGGGGAGACCCGCCGCAGACTGGGAGACCGTTTCGCCGAACACCGGTGCTCGGTCCTCCAGCAGTGGCGGGATCTCCCTGTGGCCACACACTTCAATTCCACAGACCACTCCCACTCCGACATGTCTGTCCATGGCCTCCTCTACCGTCAAGATGAGGCCACACGCAGGTCGATGGAGCAATACCTTATCTCCCGCCTGGGTAGCCTCCTACCTGCCAGCATGAACATCCAACTCACAGACCTCCGCTGATACCCCTGCCCCCCCCATCCCTATCTATTATTTCAGTCTGGTTCTCTTTCTCTCTCTTTTCCCCCTCACTATAATCTCCCCCCCAGCCCTACCTTTCTTTCTCTTTTATTTCCCATAATTCTCCACCTTCCCCCTAGCCCATTTCCCTCCAACCTATCACTTCCTAGCTCTCTATTTTATCCCTCCCCCCACTTCTTATCCCCCCTTGACCATCCCATGTTACTTCACTTCTGATGAAGGGTTTTGGCCTGAAACGTCGTCACTACCTCCTCCCATAGATGCTGTCTGGCCTGCTGAGTTCTGCCAGCATTTTGTGTTTTTATTTATTTCCAGCATCTGCAGATTCACTCGTGTTAACCTCTGTTGTAATGTTTTGCCTCTTTGCTCACTCTCTTGCACACTGATACTAAAGTCACCTCTTCCAGGTACCCAGTATGAAAAGAAGAAGCAGCTATACCTCTCCCAGCCCTGGTGTGAAAAGCAGCACTCCATCCGCTTCTCTTGAAAATCGAACCAACAGCCAACCTGCTCATCCCTGATCTTCGCTGAAGAAAGATAACTAATGACTGTAGAAATGCAGCAGCTGGTTCCTTGCAGGTGTCACAAGGCAAGATTGCTCACACCTATGGATTGGCTTTACTAGCATAAAACTTGCTTGTTTTTGTAATTTAACCTGTTTTAGCTCTAAAAAAAAATATGCCCACTGACTTTTGCAAATTATTCCAATTAATAAAAAAGTTACTATACTGTCATTAGACTGTCCTGTCTGTAACTAACTACAGTGCTTTGAAGTTGGTCATTCAATTTAGGGAGAAGCATAGTGATCAAATAACATCCACAAAATAATGATTTATGGGGCATTCAATATGAAATGATGTTAAGAATATATATTTTTAAAGTGTACTAAGTATAAGGATTTGGCTTTATTTTTCAATTATAAATAAATAATAAATGTAAAGTTGCAGGTTTTGCCTATCACAGAAAATAAATGTACTATAAATATTATTCATTAGTCCGTTGAACTAGTAAAAGATAAATTGTGAGAAGCTAATTCACTTCCACTACATTGCCACATTGTGTGTGAGTGAGTGGTAGATTCTATGAGGAGTTGATGACATGCTGGATCTTTGCAAACTTCTAAGAAAGTAAAACTTTCTAAAATCGAAAACCTTTGTCAAGCTTCTGTAGATGTGCAGTGGAGAGTATAATGAATGGTTGCATCACAGCCAAACATGGAGATATCAACGCCTTTGAATGGAAAATTCTACAAAAAGTAGTTGTTATGGCCCTGTCCGTCATGGGTAAAGCTCTCCCCACCAATCAGCACATCAACATGGAGTGCTGTTGCAAGAATGCAGCATCCATCATCAGGAGCCCCACCATCCAGGCCATGCTCTCTTCTTGCTGTTGCCATCAGGAGGGTGGTTTAAGAGCCTCAGGACCCACACCACTAGGTTTTAGGAACAGTTATCAGCCTTAAACCATCAAGTTCTTGAACCAGAGGGATAACTTCAGCCGACTTCACTCACACCATCACTGAACTGTTCCCACAACCCATGTACTCACTTTCAAGAACTCTGCATCTCATGTTCTCAATATTTATTGCCTATTTATTATTATTATTATTATTATTATTTTTGTATTTTCACAGCTCATTTGCTTTTGCATATTGGTTGTATGTCTGTCTTGTTAGGTACAGCATTTCATTGATTCTATTGTGTTTCTTTGTATTTGCTGGGAATGCCCACAAGAAAATGAATCTCAGAGTTGTTTGCCGTGACATATATGTACTTTCATAATAAACTTACTTTGAACTTCGAACTTTGATAGCTATGTGGGGAAAATAGGTTACAGAGTATTGAATTGCTCTGTGGGCCAGCATGGACTTGATAATACTTCCTCTGTGCCCTGAACGTTCCCCTCCTCCAATACCATTTCTTCTACATTGTAATACTATGAAAATATAAATCACAGGACAGCAAATTTGTGAACCTTTTCAACTGTTGCAATGTGGAATTTATCAATTAAAGAGAAATACAGCACTTAAACAGGCCATTCAGCCTGTTAAGTCCACACCAATCATCATGCACCTTTTACACTAATCCAACATAAATTCCCTTGTACCACAGGGTGAAATTTACATTGGCCATTTGATATACCAACCTACACATCTTTGGTATGTGGGAGGGAACCGGAGCTTTCAGAGGAAACCCATGCATTCGCAGGGAGCGTGTGCAAACTCTACAGAGACAGCACCCGAGTGCAGGATTGAACCAAGCCTCTCACGCTGTGAGGCAGCAGCTCTGCTAGCAATATTACTGTGGTCCCCCAACCCATTATCAACTATACAATGAAAGAGAATGACACACAAAGAACTCTCACTTCAATAAAACTGCAGATGCTAGAAATCTGAAGTAGAAACAGCAATAGCTAGACTGGTGAAGGATCATTTATTGATTTAACTAAAACTTTAATCTGTTTTTCTCTCCACTGATTGTCTTGCTGATCATTTCAATTAATTTCTGTTCTTATTAGAGGAAATACCTTGATTGATTCGTCTAGCCCTCATTGCCAATACCAATAAATAAAGAGCAAAAGCACCTTGATGTCAAATGTGGTCTGAGGAGCTGCAAAATCGGATTTACATTTTAATCAAGAAATGTAAGTGAGGTTTAAGAAGCCTGTCATAGGTAACAGGAGATGAACATCTATAAACAATGTGCTTTCTACGATTGGAACTTTTTTGTTAGCTAATTAAGATGTTTGGTAATTAACTACTGCATTATACAAGACAGAAATGTTAACTCAATCCTGTGGTATTTTAATGGTGAAATATATACCTTTAATACCTAGATGTTAGCAGAAAATTATAGGATGAAGAAAGCTGAGAAAAAATGAATTTAATTTAAGTGGAAATCTCCTAAAATAGACTATACTTCCCTCTTTTTTTCTTGTTAATAAATTCCTCAAAGCTATTACCTCCAGGGAAGATGACATAAGGAAAACATTTGAAGAATGGAAAATATCCTTCACCCCATGAAAGGTGAGACCTAACATGTAACTTTACCCTAAATCAACCACATGTCATCTTTTGATGAATGGCACTGTCACCAAAATTGAGAGGTATTTGCAGCACATTCAGCACTGCTCCAGTTGAAGAGGAGTGAGAAAATGTAAGAGAAAAGGAGCTAAAGTGAGCTAAATCATGATTTCTCATGATCTTTCATCATGCATCATTCTTTAACTGCAGCACATGATAATATGTATTGACTGTAGGCTCTCTTTAGCCGTGGTAAATGCCATAAATCTTGTTCATCAGGATAATCCTGATGATGTCAACTGTCAAGTAAAATACGGCCTCCCCTAACCACCTCTCTCCAACACCAGCCCATCCTCCTGAGATAAAATCCATCATCCAGCGGCCTGCTTGACATATAGCATACATCTAAATGAAGTGCAGTTGAGTAATGGGTAGGTCTGGAATTCAAGCTCAGAAATCTGTAGGCAAGGAGCCAAACTCTAAAATGTTTCTAAATCTCCTTAGCCACCTTACATTTTACATGTAATCAAAATAACTCATAAATAAAACGGACTCTGAAATCATTAACTTGAAGTAAATATTACACAGAAAATTAGGCTTGTCTCATTGCCTTCACTGTCAATTATTTAAATAGTTTTAAACAACGTCTATTGCTATAGAAAGCCAGGCTAATGTTCATTATGAAATACTCAGCCAAAGGCAGTTAAACATACAGCTGCTCTGTTTCAAAGGCAGTAGCTACTTACGAGTGATATGGCAAAGAGTACCCGCAATACAGTACTGCAGAATTGTTGAATGGAAATTGGCAATATTCAGAGGGTTTTACAACATTTAACAAATGGATAACAATTAGTATATAAATTTAACTATATTTTAATTCATGTTTATACACATTGAAGCAATAAACCAGAAAAACACAGAGCATGAAAGAATCTTATTGTCAACAGGACTGTCTATCACAGCACAATCAGGTGTGCAGTTGAAGGTGTAAAAAATTATGAACTGTGCTCAAGTAAGTTACAGCTGGATGTGTCCAGTCTATCCATCAGAAAGATATGGTATAGAAGCAGGATAAACCATTTTGTCCTCG
The DNA here is from genome assembly GCF_048418815.1 of Hemitrygon akajei. NCBI lineage: Eukaryota > Metazoa > Chordata > Chondrichthyes > Myliobatiformes > Dasyatidae > Hemitrygon > Hemitrygon akajei. Next base: position 140,624,106 of record NC_133126.1, read on the forward strand.
TGCTCCTCTGCCACATAATAAGCTTGTAGATGATTATTGACCTCAGTGCAACTTTCCTCCAGATCTCTTGATTGACCATAGGACCATAAGATTTAGGAGCAGAATTAGGCCATTTGGCCCATCAAGTCTGCTCCACTATTTCAACATGGCTGATCCAATTTTCATTTCAACCTCAAACTCCTGCTTTCTCCCCGTATCCTTTCATGCCCTGACCAATCAAGAATCTATCAACTTCTGCCTTAAATATACACAAAGACTTGGGCTCCACAGCTGCCTGTGGCAAAGAATTCCACAGATTCACCACTCTCTGACTAAATAAATCCCTCCTCAACTCAATTCTAAAAGGATGTCCCTCTATACTGAGGCTGTCTCCTCTGGCCTTAAACTCTCCCAGAATAGGAAACATCCTCTCCACATCCACTCTGTCAAGGTCTTTCACCATTTGATAGGTTTCAATTAGGGTACTGCTTATCCTTTTGGATCCTGGTGAATACAGGGTCACATGCTTTTCACATGACAAACCATTTAATCTGGAATCATTTTCATGAACCTGCTTTGAACCCTCTCCAGTTTCAGCACATTCTCTCTAAGATAAGGGACGCAAAACTGCTCACAATACTCCAAGTGAGGCCTCACTGGGGCTTTATAAAGTCTCAACATTACATCCTTGCTTTTATATTCTAGTCCTCTTGAAATAATGCTAACATTGCATTTACCTTCCTCACCACTGATTCAAACTGCAAATTAACCTTTAAGGAATCTTGCACAAGGACTCCCAAGTCCTTTTGCACCTTAGTTTTTTTAATATTTTCTCTCAATTTAGAAAATAGTTAACACTTTAATTTCTTCTACAAATGTACATGACCATATACTTCCAGTCACTGTTTTCCATCTGCCATTTTTTTGCCTGTTCTCCGAATTTATCTAAGACCTTCTGTAGTCTCTCTACTACCTCAAAACTACCTTCCCCTCCACCTATCTTTTTATAGTATGCAAATTTTGCAACAAAGCCATAAATTCCAACATGCAAATCATTGACATATAAAGTAAAAAGAACTGGTCCCAACACAGATCCCTGTGGAATACCACTAGTCTCCAGAGGGCAACTAGAAAAGGCTCTCTTTATTCCCACTCTTTGCCTCCTGCCAATCAGCCACTGCTATATCCATGCTAGAATCTATCCTGTAATACCATGGGCTTGTAGATTGTTAAACAGCCTCATGTATGGTCTGTTGTTATAGGTCTTCTGAAAATCCAAGTACACAACGTCAACTAATTCTCCTTTGTCTATTTTGCTTGTTATTTCTTCAAATAATTCCAACAGATTTGTTAGGCAAGATTTTCCCTTCACGAAGCCTTGCTGACAACGGCCTATTTTATCATGTGCCTCCAGTACTCTGCGACTTCATCCTTAACAATCAACTCCAACATCTTCCCAACCACTGAGGTCAGACTAACTGGGCTATAGTTTCCTTTCTTCTGCCTTTCTCCCTTCTTGAAGAGTGGAGTGATATTTGCAATTATCCATTTTCCAGAACCATTCCAGAATCTAGTGATTCTTGAAATATCATTACTAATGCCTCCACAATCTCTTCAGCCAGCTCTTTCAGAACCCTGGGGTGTATACCATCTGGTCCAGTTGTCTCATCTACCTTCAGTCCTTTCAGTTTCCCAAGATCTTTATCTCTAGTTATGGTAACTTCACACACTTCATGACCGCTGATATCTGGAACTTCCACCATACTTCTAGTGTCTTCCACAGTAAAGATTGATGCAACACTATTTCCCTGTCCCCCATTACTACCTCTCCAGCGTTGTTTACCAGCGATCCGATATCCACTCTCACCTCTCTTTTACACTTCATGTATCTGAAGAAACTTTTTTTAATCCTCTTTTATATTATTGGCCAACTTACTTTCGTATTTGAATGCCCTAACATCTAAAGATCTATCAGTCACTTTCTTAGATATTCTCTGTGACTGAATCACCCTAGTCTTCTTTGGTTGAGAATTCCAAAGATTCATTACACTTTGGGTGAAGAAATATTTTCCCATTTCTGTTCTAAACCACAACATCAGGAGCAATGTCAATCCTTCAACCATGTCAAACTTTATAAGAATTTTATGCGCTTCACTGAGATTACTTCTCATTCTTACACACTCAGCCGATCATCCCAGGAAACAATTTGGTGAACTTTCACTGCACTTCCTCTATTAAAACTACATCTTTTCTCAGGTGGGAAGATCAGACTGATAAAGAACATTTCAGATGCAGATTCAACGGCACTCAACATAATTTTGTAATCTAGTCTCGGACTCAAATCTTAAACTTGTAATGAAAGCAAATGTATAATTTACTCTCCTAATTGCTTGCGGTACCTGGGATGTTGATTTTCAGTGACATTCTATAAATGTTAATACCTTTCAATCTTATGACATCTGAAATATGCTCTGCCTTTCTATATTTTTTCTATTGAAGTAGATGATTCCACATTCCTCCCATTATATTCCGTCTACCATTCAATTAATCAGTCTAGATCTCCCTTAACGCCCTCTGCAGCTTCTTCCCAGCTCACACTGCCACCTAGCTATGCATCATTAGCAAACTTGGAAATATTACGGTTAACCCCTTGTCCAAATTACTGATGAGGATTAAACGTCCTCGGCACCAATTACTGCAGGGTCTCACAGGTTGTAGCCTCCCAACTTCAAAATGACTCTTGTAATCTTGTTCTAGTTTCTACCTTTAAATAAATCCTCACAGCAAACACTGTCATTCAGCTTTGTAATAACAGCAAACTTGAAAATATTATTCTTCATCTCCAAATTACAGATATAGATTGTGAACAGTTGGCTGCTATAAATAACTCCACTCCAAGAGCATACTTACCCATCTCGTCATCTCACTCTGCCTTACTGACCTTTGTTTAATCCAATTTTGTTCATGCAACTGTACTCTGCGTGTATCTCTAACCTTCAGCTCCCATAAGCACATGGTACCTCGTAACATAGTTTGTTTAGCAGACTTGGATATAAGTATCAGCATTCCGGGAGTTATCTTCTGAATCACAATGTACATGGTGAATAGCTAATAACCCATTATAGAGACTTGGAGAAAGCTTGTTATAGATAGCAATCAGAAACTATTCCCCGTGCCATCACTCCTTTCATATTCTCTCAGGCAGAACCTTATCAATTGTCTTTTGGAAGCTCAGATATGTAACAGCAATAGACACTTCTGTGTCTACTAAGTTAAAAGTCTCCTCAAAATAAGAATCAACACTGGAAGTCAGATATGTGCTCTTCTTCAAAAATTCATGCATAATCTCTTGGCAGGTGTTAGTTTACAAGACCTCAGTTATTCTGTCTCTTATGATAGATCCAAACAGATTTCCACAAAATAGCATTAAACTGACAGGGTGTCACTTGCTTTTTCCCCCTGTCGTATTTGCATTTTTGCAATCACAAAAATCAAAAACTCCAGAACTTAAGAGTGTTTTGGAAAATTATGACAAATGCATAAGCAATTTCTTCACCAATTACTTTGCTGTCAAGAAGTGACTATTTGCTTTAGCTGCTTTAACTCTGGAGTTCTTTTTCAAAGGATTAAATCCATTAAGTTCCTCCCTTACATTAAGTGTCCTTGCTCTCCTTTTGTAGCATGAAAATGAATACAAAATATTTCTTCATGAAGCAGAGGTAATTGCCAAAGCACAATACTATTAATTTATTTGCAAGTGGTATTTACGTACCTCCCCAGATTTATCCAGAGTTTAGGTTGTTAAAATAATGCACAGGGCTAACACCAAATTCTAAGTTATGTGCAGTACTGATACTATCAACATGGGTTTGAAGCATTGTGATCAATTGGTAATTGGTAACCACAGAACTTGGTTATTGATCTGGAAAGAGTATCTAAGAAATTTAAATTCCAGTAATTATGTAATTTATAATAATAAAAAAAGCCTGTATACGATAGCAAATTTTAAGGAGCGTTTTGACAAGCATGTGAACAGGCAGTGAGAAAAGAGATATGGATCACATGCATATGGATAGTATCAATGAGGACAGTTTATACAGACATTATGGTTTGTATAGACAGTGTGGACTGTAGGACCAGTTCTTGTGCAGCATTTTTTTATACTCTGTGATTTATACATCAGCAATGTAAGCATAAAATCCCCACCAAGTTCACTATGTCCTTCAGGAAATAAGACCTGTCATCCTACAGGGTTCAGCCTACGCAGTATGTGACTCACTACAATGTTGTTGATTCATAGTTGCCATCTGAATGGACTAGAATACCATGTAGATCAAGGCAGTTAGAAATCAATAACAATAGAGTGTGAACCTTCATTGTTAAAGGATTTACCTTGAAGACCTATATTAAAATAGAGATACTTACTATAGAGAGTGCAATGAAAACTCACTTGACTAGATCCTGGATAGCAGGTTCATTACTAAGAAGAGAGTAAGTAGCCTAGTCTTCCATTCTTAAACACTTAGAAGAGAAACAAATATACAAAATCCTTACAACACACACAAAATGCTGGTGGAACACAGCAGGCCAGGCAGCATCTATAGGGAGAAGCACTGTCGACGTTTCGGGCCGAGACCCTTCGCCAGGACTAACTGAAAGGAAAGATAGTAAGAGATTTGAAAGTAGTGGGGGAGGGGGGGGAGAAATGCGAAATGATAGGAGAAGACCGGAGGGGGTGGGGTGAAGCTAAGAGCTGGAAAGGTGATTGGCGAAAGTGATACAGAGCTGGAGAAGGGAAAAGACCATGGGACGGGAGGCTTCGGGAGAAAGAAAGGAGTGGGGGGGAGCACCAGATGGCAATTCTCCTCTACCACCATTCTCCTCCATCTAGCGGAATTAGTTCTTACTCTCAATAATTTCTCCTTTGGCTCCTCCCACTTCCTCCAAACCAAGGGTGTAGCCATGGGCACCCGCATGGGTCCCAGTTATGCCTGCCTTTTTGTTCGCTTTGTCGAACAGTCCATGTTCCAAGTCTATACAGGTATTCGTCCCCCTCTTTTCCTTTGCTACATCGACGACTGCATTGGCGCTGCCTCCTGAATGCATGCTGAGATCGTTGACTTCATTAACTTTGCCTCCAACTTTCACCCTGCCCTCAAGTTTACCTGGTCCATTTCCGAAATCTCCCTCCCCTTTCTTGATCTTTATGTCTCCATCTCTGGAGACGGTTTATCTACTGATATCTACTATAAGCCTACAGACTCTCATAGCTACCTGGACTATTCCTCTTCCCACCCTGTCTCTTGCAAAAATGCTATCCCCTTCTCACAATTCCTCCGTCTCCGCTGCATCTGCTCTCAGGATGAGGCTTTTCATTCCAGGACGAAGGAGATATCTTCCTTTTTTAAACAAAGGGGCTTCCCTTCATCCACCATCAACTCTGCTATAAAACGCATCTCTCTCATTTCCCGCACATCTGCCCTCACCCCATCCACCCGCCACCCCACTCGGGATAGGGTTCCCCTTGTCCTCACCTACCACCCCACCAGCCTCCAGGTCCAATGTATAATTCTCCGTAACTTCCACCACCTCCAACGGGATCCCACTACCAAGCACATCTTTCCCTCCCCCCACTCTTTCTGCTTTTCGCAGGGATCGCTCCCTACGCGACTCCCTTGTCCACTCGTCCCCGCATATCATATTTTTTACTGAGTTAAGTATTGTATGTAACTAGTTTTGCTACAACAAGTGTATGGGACATTGGAAAAAAAAAAGTTGAATTTCCCCATGGGGATGAATAAAGTATCTATCTATCTATCTATCTATCTATCTATCCCTTCCCACCGATCTCCCTCCTGGCACTTATCCTTGTAAGCAGAACAAGTGCTACACCTGCCCTTACACTTCCTCCCTCACCACCATTCAGGGCCCCAGACAGTCTTTCCAGGTGAGGCAACACTTCACCTGTGAGTCGGCTGGTGTGGTATACTGCATCTGGTGCTCCCGGTGTGGCCTTTTATATATTGGTGAGACCCGACGCTGACTGGGAGACCGTTTCGCTGAACATCTACGCTCGGTACGCCAGAGAAAGCAGGATCTCCCAGTGGCCACACATTTTAATTCCACATCCCGTTCCCATTCTGATATGTCTATCCGTGGCCTCCTCTACTGTCAAAATGAATCCAAACTCAGGTTGGAGGAACAACACCTTATATACCGGCTGGGTAGCCTCCAACCTGATGGCATGAACATTGACTTCTCTAACTTCCGTTATTGCCCCTCCTCCCCTTCTTACCCAATCCCTGACATATTTAGTTGTTTGCCTGTTCTCCATCTCCCTCTGGTGCTCCCCCCCCCACTCCTTTCTTTCTCCCGAAGACTCCCGTCCCATGATCCTTTCCCTTCTGCAGCTCGGTATCACTTTCACCAATCACCTTTCCAGCTCTTAGCTTCATCCCACCTCCTCCGGTCTTCTCCTATTATTTCACATTTCCCCCTCCCGCCCACTACTTTCAAATCTCTTACTATCTTTCCTTTCGGTTAGTCCTGATGAAGGGTCTCGTCCAGAAACGTCGACAGTACTTCTCCTTATAGATGCTGCCTGGCCTGCTGTGTTCCACCAGCATTTTGTGTGTGTTGTATGAATTTTCAGCTTCTGCAGATTTCCTCGTGTTTGCTATACAAAATCCTTAGAGGGTTCGTCAGGATAGGTGGGGAAGGATATTTCATTGAGTAGGAAATCTAGAACAAGGGGATTATTGTCTCAACATACAGGGTAGGCAATTTAGGATTGAAATGAGGGCTGATTTCTTGATGTAGAACCTTTGGAATTCCCAAAGTCAAAGAGAGAGTGGAGTTTTATTGTCAAATGTGCAAGTACATGTACTGCATGGTGAGAAACTTACCCGCAGCAGCGTCACAGGCACATCGCTTTAGGTGCACAACAGTCAGAACCAAAAACTTAAACATTCTCTGAAGATAATGGAGGACCAGTCATCGATTCTATTCAAAACTAAGACCCATAGCTTTTTAGATATTAGAAAAGTCAAGGAATATGAGGATAGAACAGAAAAAGAATGCTCAGATAGAAGGTCAGCAATGATGGTGTTGAGTGATGAAACAGGCTTAAGGGGCCAATTGGCCTTCACCTGCTCCATTTCTTATGTTCATTGATATGTATCATTGGGTTTGCTGACAGCTCAAATGCTACATTCTGCCTGAATCGCACACATTATTCAGAAGTATTATGCATTCCTATACCTCAGGCAAAGCCCTTTACTCATATTGCCCACAGTTCATGTAATGTCCAGACTTATTCCCCTACTTGTACGATATAATGTCACTAAAAGGTGTTTATTTTATTGTTTTATGTAGCATGTATATATCTTGACATTTCCTCCAAAAGCAGTATATCTGAATTTTAACGAAGAGCAACTCTCAGAAGTCAGATTAAGCAGCATCAATGGAGGGAAATGTTCTGCAACATTTCAGACCGACACCTTTCATCAGGATTAGAAATAAAGAGGAGAGATGGTCAGTATTGAATGTTAGGGGAGAGGTGCCGGGGTTAGGTGAATCCAGGTGAGTAGGCAGGGAAGGGGGGGGAGAGTGGGAATTATGTAAGAAGTCAGGAAGTGATAGGTGGAAGTGAAAAAGGATGGAAGAAGATGCAATTTGATAGGACTATGGAATAAAGGTCAGGAGGTGAAGAGGGGATGGGCAGATCAAGAGAGCGGTAGAGGAGAAAGAAAGGTGATGTGACCTGTTGAGTAAGAGAAAACAAAGCAGACAGAAGGGGGGGATATCAAAAGGTGGAGACATCAATGTTTGTGCTCTCAGATTAGAGGCTACCAAGGTGGAATTTGATGCACTATTCTAATCTACGAGGGGTGACTGATAAATTTGTGGCCTAAGGTAGAAGGAGATAAGTTATTAACTTCAAACTGTCTCCATAATGACTCAAAGTGTTGAACTGCATGTGCATGTAACGAGAGCTGTATAACTCATCTCCTTCTACCTTAGGCCACAAACTTATCAATCACCCCTTGTATGTCCAGCCTCAACTTTGCAGTAAAACAGGCTGTGAGTGGGAAGTGGAATTAAATTGGCTGACATCTGGGAGATACTGACTGACAAAGCAGCTGGAGTGAAGGTGCTCAACAAAGTGATCTGTGAGTCTGCATCAGGTCTCAGCAATCTAGAGGAGGATGTGCCAGGAGCACTGGATACAATAAATAACACCAAATGATTCACAGACGAAGGACTGCCTCACTTGGAAGAATGGTTTGGGACCTTGAATGGTGGTGAGGGAGGAAGCGTAGGAGCAGGTGTAACGATTTGTGTGATGTTATTTATTTAGAGATGCAGTGCAGAGTAGGCCCCTCCCGGCTCTTCGAGCCACATCACCACAGCACCATAGCAACCCCCAACAACCGCGATCTAACCCTAACACAATCATGGGACAATCGACCATGAGCAACTAACCTACCCGATACATCTTCGGGCAGTGGGAGAATCTAGACGACCCAGAAAAAACCCAGACATTCCATGGGGAGGTCGTACTGAGATCACTTACAGAGAAAACTAATATTGAACTCTGAAATCCAACGTCCTGAGCTACCATAGCGTCACGCTAACCACTACACTACTGTGGTGCTAAGTGTCTGGAAGACAGACAGACAGACAGACAGACATACTTTATTGATCCCGAGGGAAATTGGGTTTCGTTACAGTCGCACCAACCAAGAATAATGTGGAAATATAGCAATATAAAACCATAAATAATTAAATAATAGTAAGTAAGTTATTCCAAGTGGAAATAAGTCCAGGACCAGTCTATTGGCTCAGGGTGTCTGACACTCCGAGGGAGGAGTTGTAAAGTTTGATGGCCTCAGGCAGGAATGATTTCCTATGACGCTCAGTGTTGCATCTTGGTGGAATGAGTCTCTGGCTGAATAAACTCCTGTGCCTAATCTGTACATCATGGAGTGGATGGGAGACATTGTCCAAGATGGCATACAACTTGGACAGCATCCTATAGACAATAGACAATAGACGCAGAAGTAGACCATTCGGCCCTTCGAGCCTGCACAGCCATTTTGAGATCATGGCTGATCATCTACTATCAATACCCGGTTCCTGCCTTGTCCCCATATCCCTTGATTCCCCTATCCATAAGATACCTATCTAGCTCCTTCTTGAAAGCATCCAGAGAACTGGCCTCCACTGCCTTCCAAGGCAGTGCATTCCAGACCCCCACAACTCTCTGGGAGAAGAAGTTTTTCCTTAACTCTGTCCTAAATGACCTGCCCCTTATTCTCAAACCATGCCCTCTGGTACTGGACTCTCCCAGCATCTGGAACATATTTCCTGCCTCTATCTTGTCCAATCCCTTAATAATCTTATATGTTGCAATCAGATCCTCTCTCAATCTCCTTAATTCCAGCGTGTACAAGCCCAGTCTCTCTAACCTCTCTGCGTAAGACAGTCCTGACATCCCAGAAATTAACCTTGTGAATCTACGCTGCACTTCCTCTACAGCCAGGATGTCCTTCCTTAACCCTGGAGACCAAAACTGTACACAATATTCCAGGTGTGGTCTCACCAGGGCCCTGTACAAATGCAAGAGGATTTCCTTGCTCTTGTACTCAATTCCCTTTGTAATAAAGGCCAACATTCCATTAGCCTTCTTCACTGCCTGCTGCACTTGCTCATTCACCTTCAGTGACTGACGAACAAGGACTCCTAGATCTCTTTGTATTTCTCCCTTACCTAACTTTACACCATTCATCTCCCTTACCTAACTTTACATCCTCTTTTCAGACACCACCTTCAGAGAGTCCAGTGAATATTGGACTCTTAAGAGAATAGTGGGGAGGGAGGAGTGGACAAGAGACTCATAAAATGAGAGTGCAACTCTGCTGAAAGCAAAGCGGGAGGAGAGGGGAAGATGTTTCTGGACTGGGATTCCAATGGAGATGGTAAAAATTTTGGAGAATTACATGTTAGATGTGGATGCTTGTGGGGTCATAGGTAAGCACAGGGGTAATCTGTTATGTTTGAGGGGGAATAGGGTGAGGGCAGATGTGCAGGAAATAGAAGAGATGCAGGTGAGGATGTCCAATATTGCAGTGGGGAGGGGGAGGGAAACTCCTTTTTCTGAAAAAAGAGGACATCTTGGATATTCAGGAATGGCAAGTCTTATAAGAACTGATGTGATGAATTATGAGGAACTGAGAGAAGGGAATAGCATTATTGCAAGTGACAGGTTGGAAGGAAGTGTAGTCATGGTAACTATAGGAATCAATGGTTTTGTAAAAGATATCAGTGGATATCCTGTCTTCCAAGATGAAAAATCTGAGGAGAAGAGTTCTAAAACACTACCCAAATCCTTTTATTTCTTGCTTACCGGACTAGTTCATGTGCATTTTCTATAAAGGTAAAATATAGGCTTTTCTGCACCAATAGTTCTAAGTCATCGCTGTAGTTCCCTTCTTAATGCCCAAGAATGGAAAAGGCTATAGAAAGTTGTGGATATAGACTAGTCCATCACAGGCAAAGCTGTTCCCACCACTGTGTCTACTTACTGTACATGAAGCTCTGCCTCAGGGAAGCAGCATCCATCATCAAAGACACCCACCATCCAACCCATGTCTTCTTCTCACTATTCGGGCAGGAGGTAGACACCACCAGGTTCAGGAACACTGATTATCCTCCAGCCATCCAGCTCCTGGACTGGTATGGCTAATTTCATTCACCACTGCTCTGAACTGATTCTACGATCTATAGACTCACTCTCAAGGACTCTTTACAACTCATATTCTCAGTATTATTTTTATCTGCAGTTTTCTTCCTTTTATACATTGGTGTTTGTCAGTCTTCGTTTGTGTAGACTTTCGTAAAATTCTATTTTTTTCCTGTAAATGCCTGCAAGAAATTGAATCTCAGGGTAATACGTGTTAACATATACTGTATACACTTTGAGAATAAATTCACTTTGAACTTAGAATTAAAATGCTGGGACTTTACATCCAATTCCAGAGATCTGAGCAAAAAAAAACTAACCTGATAACCAGAGCACTGGTTAGGGAATAGGCAACTTGGGTAGAAATATTAAACCCAGGTGCCACCTCTCAGGTAGCACAACATATTCTGAAGCACAATACAAAAAAATATCCTGTTGCCTAGCCCTCATCAATAAACATTTAAAACTGCCCTCTTCTCATGGCTACCATCAAGGAGGAAGTACAGGAGCCTGAAGACACACACTCAACGTTTCAGGAAGAGCTTCTGCACCTCCACCATCACATTTCTGAATGAACGATGAACCCTTGAACACTACCTCAGCATTTTCCACTACTTATTTAATTTAATTTTTATATATACAGTACTTATTGTACTTCATTGTTTTTATTATTATGTTGCAATATACTGCTACCACAAAGCAACAAATTTCATAACATATGCCAGTGATAGTAAACCAATTCTGATTTTGACTGCCTAGCTACATTGCTTTCAGAGGTTTTCCATCCTACAATTCCTACATTACACCTGGAAGGAAAATTCATCTGCATTTCTTTCATTTTGTAAGATTGTAGAAAGCATTATATGAATCCAAGTGTTTACTTTCTTAAAAAAATTTGTTTGTTCATGAAGTCAAATCATTTTCTGAGAGAATGGAAAAAAATCAAACTAGAGTAATTTTTGGAAAGCTTATATTGAAATTTTAAGTATATGGTAGGGAGATGATTAGGATCCAGATGTTTTCTGAATTGTTTTGTAAAAGATACATAATGTGGATTGCATAATGAATAAATTAAGGAAGCCATTGAGAATATGTAACAAAGAGAAAAGATACAGGCTTTAATTTTGCATTTTTTAAATTGATTTTTTAATGCATTTTCTACAACACTACAAACAAAAAAAAACCCCAAAAAGAAAATGGGAAATTAGTACAGTGCAAGATAAACATACAATAGTAATATAATACAAAATAAAATAATTGAAAAAGCACCCAAGTTGAAGTTGTGTAAAGTTAGTGTCCACCCCAACCCCACAAAGAACTCCAGACCAACCAAAACAAAATGTAGAAAATATAAATCAGAACATACAAACCCCCAAAACTGTAAATACAATTGAAAATAGAAGATAATAATGCCTACTACCAAAAAAAAGCTGAAAGCAAGGAACTGAAAAAAAAACTTAATTAGAAGGAAAGTTATGAAAATACTCAATAAAAGGTCCCTAGACCTTATGAAACTTTATATCCGAATTAAGAATTGAATAATGAATTTTTTCAAGGTCTAAACAGGACATGATATCGTTAAGCCGTGGGTGGGGCAACATCTCTCCATCTAAAAAGAATTAGATGTCTAGCCAGGAGAGAAAAGCAAAAGATAATATTCGACATTTAGTCGAACTCAAGCGTATATCTGTCTCACCCAAGAAACCAAACAGAGCAATTAAAGGGTTAGGTTCTAAGTGGCGATTCAGAATACAGGATAAGGTTATAAAAACATCTCTCCAAAATTTCTCTAGACTAGGACAGGTCCAATACATATGAATAAGAGAGGCCTCGCCACTTTTGCATTTATCACAAAGAGGACTAATATTAGAATAAAATCGAGATAGTTTAGATTTGGACATATGGGCCCTATGAACAATCTTAAACTGTAAAAGACAGTGGCGAGCACAAAGAGAAGTTGAATTAACCGATTTGAGAATCGAGTCCCAAACCTCATCAGATAAAGGGATATTTAAATCATGCTCCCAAGCCATTCTGATTTTATCCACAGGGGCACGCCGTAAGGATACTAATTTATCACGAATAAAAGATATTAAACTTTTACCCAATGAATTAATAGAAAGAAATAAGTCCATAGCATTTTTCTCGGGCATTTCAGGGAAGTTGGGAAATAAAGGATTGATAAAATGTCTAATTTGGAGATATCTAAAGAAATGGGCATTAGGTAGATTGAACTTAGCAGAGAGCTGTTGAAAGGATGCGAAGCGATTATCGATAAAAAGATCTTCAAAATACCTAATGCCCTTTCTATACCAATCATAGAATGTTGAATCGTACATAGTAGGTAGAAAAAGATGATTATGTAAAATAGGACTAGAAAGGGAAAAACCATAAAAACCATAAAATTTCCTAAACTGGGCCCATATTCGCAAAGTATGTCTAACAAGAGGATTAACAATTAGTCTAGACAAACTACTAGAGAGTGCAGAACCAAGAAGTGCAGAAATAGATAGATCTTTAGTGGAATTCAGCTCCATTGCTACACAATTAGGGCGATCAGACTGGCTATGAAAAAAAGACCAGAAGATAAGACAATGAATGTTAGCTGCCCAGTAGTATAGATGAATAATTTTGCATTTTAATGAGACCCAATCATTTGGATGTTCATTGATATTACATTGGTAAAATAGACAATAATTTTGGGATTTCCATGTGAAATCCAGCATGATTCAGCCATCCTCCAAAGGCTGGGCTGTCCACTACCCTCTCTAGTACAATCAAGCAAAGGCTGTTGAACTGACACCAACCTGTGACATTTATACACTGTAAAATGGGGTGGCACAGAGGAACAGCAAGTTGGGATGCTGCTTCACAGCTCCAGGAATTCGAGTTCAAACCTGACCTCTGATGCTGTCTGTTTGGAGCTTACATATTTCCACTTTATCTCTGTGGATTTCTTCCCATTCCAAACATAGAGTCATATATCTAGTCCATGCCAAACCACTTAAATGCCTACTCCCATCGATCTGCACTGGGACCACAGCCCTCCATCCCACTATCATCCACGTATGTTGAAATTGAGCTTGCATGCACCACTTGTGCTGGCAGCTTATTCCACACTCTCACAACCCTCTGACTGAAGAGGCTTCTCCTCATGCTCCCCTTAAACTTTTTTTCCTTTCTCCATTAACCCATGACCTCTGGTTATAGTCCTACCCAACCTCAGTGGAAACAGCCTGCTTGCTTTTACCCTATCTATGCCCCTCATAATTTTGTATACCTCTATCAAATCTGTTCTCAATCTTTCCATGTTCCCAGGAATAAAGTCCTAAACTATTCAATCTTTCCTTATAACTCAGATCCTCCAGACCCGGCAATATCCTTGTAAATTTCCTCTGTATTCTTTCAGCATTATTTATGTGGGTTGGTAAGTTAACTGGTCAATTTAAATTGCCCCAGGTGTGTAGGTGAGTGGGGCTTCTGGGAGTTTTGAAGGTAAAATAAAATGAGATTAGTGTAGCTGACTGCCCAATGAATGATGTGGACTCAATGAGCTGAAGAACCTATTCCTCATTGTATGACTTCATGACTATAATATCTTGAAAATGGGATTGTTTGTTGGATCAGGTCAAATACTAAGCCATAGTTACTGGTCAGCAAATTATCTACACCTAAAATATAGACATAGGTTTCTTCAGATAAATATTGGCAATATATTGAATGCTTGGTTTTATAGCGACTAGTGGGGTACCACAAGGCTCAGTGCTGGGACCCCAGTTGTTTACAATATATATTAATGATTTAGACGAGGGAATTAAATGCAGCATCTCCAAGTTTGCGGATGACACGAAGCTGGGCGGCGGTGTTAGCTGTGAGGAGGATGCTAAGAGGATGCAGGGTGACTTGGATAGGTTAGGTGAGTGGGCAAATTCATGGCAGATGCAATTTAATGTGGATAAATGTGAGGTTATCCACTTTGGTTGCAATAACAGGAAAACAGATTATTATCTGAATGGTGTCCGATTAGGAAAAGGGGAGGTGCAACGAGACCTGGGTGTCATTGTACACCAGTCATTGAAGGTGGGCATGCAGGTACAGCAGGTGGTGAAAAAGGCAAATGGTATGTTGGCATTCATAGCAAAAGGATTTGAGTACAGGAGCAGGGAGGTTCTACTGCAGTTATACAAGGCCTTGGTGAGACCGCACCTAGAATATTGTGTGCAGTTTTGGTCCCCTAATCTGAGGAAAGACATTCTTGCCATAGAGGGAGTACAGAGAAGGTACATCAGATTGATTCCTGGGATGGCAGGACTTTCATATGAAGAAAGACTGGATCGACTAGGCTTATACTCACTGGAATTTAGAAGACTGAGGGGGGATCTTATTGAAACGTATAAAATTCTAAAGGGATTGGACAGGCTAGATGTAGGAAGATTGTTTCCGATGTTGGGGAAGTCCAGAACGAGGGGTCACAGTTTAAGGATAAAGGGGAAGCCATTTAGGACCGAGATGAGGAAAAACTTCTTCACACAGAGAGTGGTGAATCTGTGGAATTCTCTGCCACAGGAAACAGTTGAGGCCAGTTCATTGGCTATATTTAAGAGGAAGTTAGATATGGCCTTTGTGGCTAAAGGGATCAGGGGGTATGGAGAGAAAGCAGGTACAGGGTTCTGAGTTGGATGATCAGCCATGATCATACTGAATGGCGGTGCAGGCTTGAAGGGCCGAATGGCCTACTCCTGCACCTATTTTCTATGTTTCTAAGTTTCTATAGCACGTATTGTACTTGCCAGGTAATCAAATACTGTATGCCACGTTAAGTGGGGAATGGGGCCACAGTGTTTTGGTGGTGCATCTCTCCACCATCCCTGGCATTCCTTTGTATTGTCCAATGGTGGCATTGCCATTTCTTCAGTTCTGCCCTGGGACCAGTTTAAGTTTTTTCTCAACGTTGCCTCATTGTTGACACAGGTTATCCTCTGCTGCTCTCCCTCCATCAGCCTGCCTGCTTCCTTGGTACCGCCATTCATCGGCTTCCCGTTCTAACATGATGGTTATTAAGTGCATTGATACATAAAGTATCAGATATTATATTATAGAATGAAAACAAATAATAAATGTTTCAACTTCCCCTTCATACGTGCAAGCCACATTTTTTATTTATTTTAAAATAGGAAATGCAGATTGTGTATTTTCCTTCCTTGTTTGCTCTCTTTCTGATTGGCTACTCAGCCAGCTTGATGACATCATCGCTGTTGGCCATCCAGAACTTCTTTTTACTGATGGATGGCAGCAAAAGACAATGGAAGAATTAAGTTTTCAACATCGAAGCTGTTAGATTTTCATGAGCAGCTTTTTCATGTTCAGAAGGGATCACTGTCTTAACCATAAAAAATGAACCACTTTAGTTTATCTGTGCAAAGTTGTACGTTAGTATAGTTGTCACTATTGCTTGTCACCTTTTAGAAGCATTGCTAACAATGATCTAGTGTATCCCTGTTGCCTTTACGTTTTGTTTTATCAGTGCTGCACTTAAAATCTTGGTAATAAGGAGAAGGCAGTAATGGACTTCTCATTCATTGGTGTTAGGTTTCAATTGGAGCCTCTTGCTGGAGAACAGAAGAAAACAAGTGTAAATTAGTTTAAGACCATTATAGATTTGTATTCAATTGATTGTGCTTTACAGCTCCCAAATGACCTCCATCTATCTTCCTAAACTGTAGAGGTGCGTAATTGAACCGATGAAAGGATTGAATAATGAGGTTCTAAATGGCAGTTCCACTGCATTTGCTAATTGAATTACACTATTCTACATTCAGAATACCAAACAAATCATGCAGAACCCAGTTGCTTAATGTGATGCCTGTAAATAACCCAGGTTTAAAAGCCCAAACAGGATGAAGATTTTCTTTTCTGAGACACCAGCATATACTTTGGGTCTGATCTAAGATAAAACAAGAATAATGTCTCTGGAGCACTGAGCAAATTTTAAAGGTTAAGTTTTGAGGATAGATTAACTAAACATGATTTGCATCCAACAATTTCTGATATTTGCATTCTGCGATTTCCTGGTCAAAACTCAGTTCTCCAGTAATCTTGATCAGTATTACAGCATATAAGGGAAGGCAGTGATAATGCCATACAATACTATGGTGACGGTATTCATTGGTCTTTGTAATGATATGGGTACTTGGTCAGAGTGATGCAGTTTTGAGAAGAATTCAGAGGATCGGATGTGACACAGCTTATCGAATTGTTCAATATGATTTGCTTGTCTTCACTTGGTGAGTGGCCATGATAATGGTATTATAATGTAGCCTTCTACATAAAGGGAAAAGAAGAACAAAAATCTGCACACATGGCGAGATGAGAAAGTTAGAGGCATTAGAACAGACAGGTACTCAGGAACAGATCGTCCAATCAGAACCAGCAAAAGCATTTGTTTTTAAGACTGCTCTAATTCTAGCATTGGGACAGTAAGTTGCCCAGACCATCTGCCGGAGTGTAACTTGGAGCCTATGAAGGTCACATTGGCTATAAATTCTTCTGTCAGTGCATCCTTACAAAATTGCTGTGGGCATCATAAACAACTTCAGTTTACTATGCACACGGCCAACACATCATCTGTGGAGCATCAACAGTTTGTTAGCTTCCTCGAAGGGGAAAGTGAGCAGAGAGAAAGAGCTGCAAGATTTACAAGCCTCATTCCCACAGGTATAGGGCATTTGGCTTCACAAAGTTGGCGTCACATCCCTATACTATTTCTGAGATGTGATAGATATTTTGAAATCAAGAGGAGCTAATGTAAACCTGTAAACAAAGATTGGTGAATGGGACTTGGTGTGATTCAAGACATTGTAACCAAGAGGAGGAGGAAGGGTGGCTGGGGATTCAAATGAGAAGGCCCATGTAATGTTACGTTTTACTGTTCGTTCTAGTTTTAATGTGATCCACTAAAGGGTAGTTTAGATGTCAATTGTTATTTTTGATCCTGCACCACCCCTTGCCCCCTTCCCCATTCTAATTGATAGCCTGATTATGGTGCCAAACCTGGGCTGGTGGCTGATGCATCCATTCATTAAATGTTGGTGGAGAGCCCTCTTGCCAACACCATCTTCTTCTGTGTCTTCCCTTAAAACAGACAACAACTTGGAGCTCAGGATTTAAAAAGACTTTGTCCTTAAATTTTGTCACTGACAGGCATGAATGAACCCACCAAAGCAGTTTATCACTGGAAACTGTGTGTGCTTTAGTCCCATTGCTTAATGCTCTTAGGGCAGCCAGAGAACTCTGAGCAGGATCTTTGGGAGGTGACTGTGCAATCCCTTATAGAGAATAGAGATAGAGAACCTAACATGACAGAAAAATATAACTTAAAAAGCGCTTCATGGAAGTAAAGTTCTGTTAAAAGTTAAAGTCCAGTGCTGTTCATTTGACTGAATCTTTTAGTAGTGCACTCGCCCCAGGGTAGTTAACTGATACACACCAGATGTGTCCAGGTTCACTCTTCATTCTGCACTGAATTAATTGGAGCAGCAACTGTACTTTTGTGATTGGCCTTACCAATGCCAGACCAAAGACAGAGAGAAAAAAACATGCTTCTTATGACTATCCATTAACTTTCAATCAAACATGTATTTGTGATTATTAGGCAAGAGCAGCTTGGCCTTGGGTGCAAGCAATTCTCCTCCCCCATCAAGTACCGTTCCAACATTTAAGATCTGGGATTAATCACCATGCTTCTGGCCTCTTTGATGAATCATTGGGTGGATGGATTTCAAAACTTAAATATCCCCCTCCACCTAACAGTCACCTCCCCTCCCTTTCTTCTGGCTCTGACTATTAAACTGGCAAAGATCTCAGCTCCACATCAGATATAATTGGAAAATCGTATCATAGCAGATTCCCGCAGTGTGTCTGTCATCATTAAACGTCAGTCCTGTTTTCCCACTGTTGTGGAAAGTGCTGTATTTTGTACTTCTGATTGTGGCAAAGATTACATCAAGAATCCACTTTTACATCGACTGCTTATTCCCCTCCATAAATGCTGCTTGTACTGCTGAGTTCCTCCAGCAATTTGTGTGTGTGTTGCTACAGTTACCTGGTATTAGAGTAAACAGGGGAAGGATTCCAATGTGCTTGGCTTTCTTCACTCCCTCCTTGCAACTTTTAGTTTGAACAGAATCTGAAGCAAATGTAAAGAACTTCTTAGTAATCTGAAGATATAAGTGAGAGTAAGTATACAGAACAATGTAAAATCAGTGTGCAGTGTCTCCATCATAAAATGTCCTATGAACATAATCTGCTACTTAACACTACATCACTATGAAAGTTTGCTGGCTTCCCACCACTGATGGACAACTTGCGATGTTATACATCAGCTGCATCTTGTAAATCTCTTTGAGCATTAATAAGGTGTTAAGAACCTGCACCATTGACAGAGAGAATATGACTTTGAATACTTACACTGTATCATGACTTAAAGGTTGGCAAGAATAATTTACAGGACCAAATCTGTGCATGTGAGGGACCAGCAGAATGTTCAACGCATTAGAGGTTGTCATTTCATACAATGTAGGTTTATTGTCATCGTGATTCAGAATAGTGAAGGTGATGCTTTCTAGAGTAGGCAATTGTTTTTTGTGCAGGGCTGCTTAGAAGATTCCACTGGAAGCTTTGACCCAGCAAAGGTTTCAGAAATGAGTAATGATGGTATGGTAATTTAAGTTGAAATAAATTCAACCACAAGTTTAGAAGATTTCCTCAGGCTACAGGCATTGAAGATGTATGTTAAAATGAGACAAGTCATTTTGAGAAATGTCAAGCTTCACTACTTAGTTAAAACAGCGTTGAACACACAGGAAGGAAAATCATTACTGTACTATCATTACTGAACACTTCTTGCCTTTTTTAACTTTAAGCATCGATGATCAACTTTATTTGCCATACTCATTTAAATATATTAGGAAGTTACAGTGGTATGCTGGTGCTACACCACAGAATTGTGGTTAGCGCAACGCTATTACAGGTTGGGGCGTTCAGGAGTTCGGGGTTCAATTCCGAGTTTGTACATTCTTGTTATGTTTTATAACTCCAAAAGATAAAACTAATTGAAAGAAAAGCACAAGAGAACCAGGGATAAGCGTGTGTAGTCCAGTTTCATTTTTTTACTTTAGCAAGACATGCATCTCTGAGGTAGTGGTGTAATGAAGTATGCCATTCACATACTTCTATGTATAACTTATAATGAACTATGTAAACAACAAAGAATGCTTAACTAAATGATATGTTTACAATATTATTGAAATATTAAATACACAAGACTGCTCCCTGCTTAGCTATAAACTCCAGCACAATACAGAATGCATCTTAACTCATATATATAAAATATAAAATACAACAACTATATAGACATCCATAGCATATAAATTTTAAATGATCCCATTCAAGCCTAAAGATTTAATCACTGTGGAGTATTTCTTTCTCTTGTGGGATAAAGTCTCACGTGACAAGGGGAGTCACTCTGCCTGGCAGGTGAGTCTTGTGGCTGTAAAACAATCTCAGGTTCTGAGGCCTCCTCCGCGGTAGTTGTAGGAGTTGACTCTGGAACTGCGGGAAATGGTTCTGACAGATCTGAACACATTTCTTATCCAAAAATTGACTCTGCTTTTCTCAACTGATCGATGTGTCATCCCTAGATGACATTGGATGCATTCTCCACTGTGTAGGAGAGTGGTCCAGTTCTGTCCTTAATCTTCCCAAGTACACACCTTTGATCATCTCTGTAGTCTCTTATCGGGACTGCTTGTCCAGGAGTGAAGCCGTAAACCTTCTTGGTTGAGGGGCCCACAATTCTTTTCAGTTGTTTGGCCTTCATACTCTCTCTGTGATTGGGTTTGAGGAGATTTATGCATGAGCGCAATGGACACCCAAGGAACAGCATAGCTGGTGAATTGTTGGTTGTGGAGTGTGCTGCTTTCTGATATGCAAGGAGGAAATTGGCGAGCTTCTGATTGTATCAGTGTAGTATGCTTGCAGAACATACAAGACATTGCTTGCAGTGTGCTCTTTAGACTCTGGACAAACCTTTCCACCAAGTCATTTGTAGCTGGATGGTGCAGTGCAGATGCAATATGTCTTATTCCATTCATTTACCAGAATGACTGAAACTGTTCCACAGCAAACTGTGGTCCATTGTCACTGACACACCAGTCTTTGAGAAGAGACTTCTCAACACATTAGTAGTATGAGAAGCTGTAGTGGAGACTAGTGGGAATACCTCTGGCCACTTTGTACCTGCATCCACTAATACCAAGAAATGTGTGCCATCAAAATCAGCGTGATCCTTCTGCAGGTCATTCCCAGGGATGGAGGGCTGCTGCTTTTGGCATCATCTGGATGGGTTAGCATCCTGAACAGTGCACGGTGAGCTGCTCGATCTGCTGATCTATTGCAGGCTGTCAGACAAACCTTTGATCTAACACTTTAATTTTGACCACACCTAAATGTAGCTCCTCCAACACTTTAGCTCTCAGCTTGGGTGGTACAACTCTCAATACCCACATAAACCAACTTCCATCTAGGACAAGTTCATCCCAGTGCTGGGAAAAATGAAGGAACTGGAACTTTTGCTGCACATTCCAAACATTTTGTGTGGCCATGTAGATCTGAGATCATGTGGTTTTTGTCTGGTTTCCCTTTGGATCATTTCTGCCATAATAAGAAGACTTTCAATTTCTATTAGGGAGAATATGTCAAGAGGAGTATCCTCCTTTGTAAATTTTTCATGTATTTCCTTTTCCAAGGGTAAAGAGAACCATCCATCAGTACTTCCATGATTAGCTGTTTTCTTGAATTTCATCTTGTAATAATGTTCTCCAAGATCTGGAGCTCCTCTCTGCATACATGTTACTGCTATCAGTGGAACCACATTCTGTGGATTGAAAATGGAAAACTTGTGGTTGATGATCAGTAATGAGAACAAACTATCTCCCATATACTTATTGATTGAAATGTTTTACACCCCAAACTAGACTCAAGGTCCCACTGTCAATCTGTGTGTAATTCTTCTTTTCAGTTGTAAGGGAACATGATGCAACAGCCATGGGCGTTAGGCAAGCTTCAATGGATGATGTGGATCACAATGTGTATAGTGTCTGATGTCACCACTTCCTTTCTCTTTTGGAAAGCCACCTCAAAATGCTTTGCCCATTTGCATTTCTTCCCAATCTGTAGCAATGAGTTCAAGGGGTGGAGCACATTTGCCAGGTTTTGCAGAAACAAGTTATAGTAATTGACAAATCCTAAAAAGTACTGCACTGTAATACATCCTTTGGCCTTGGGGAATCCATCACAGCTTGAATTTGCTCAGCGCACTTGTGTAAACCTTATGTGTCAATGGTGTGACCACAGTAGGTGATGCTTGGTTTAAAGAATTCACATTTGTTGTGTTGTTCTCTAAGGCCATAATCTTCTAATCCTTTTCACAATGTCTTGAAATTTGTAATCTTCGTAAAATTTGTAAAATTTGAAAGATGTAATCTAGTAACAATGAGAGCTGGGGCAGCATTAGTCCACAGCTTTTGACCACAGTGCAGGTACAGATACTGCTTCAAAAAAAGGCCTATTATAGTGATAAAACCCTTTGTGAGTGTTTATGGTGAGAAACACTTTGGACTCTTCTTTCATCTCCATCTGTAGGTAGGCCTCAACTAAGTTCACTTTGCTGATGTGTTTCCCTCTAGAAAGGTTTACAAAGATATCCTCTGTCCTGGGTAGAGGGTATTGATTTACTTTCAATACTGGGATAGTGACCTTGAAATTATCACAGATCCTGATAGACCCATTGTTCTTGGCTACTGGCACCACTGGCACTGCCCATGGGCTCCACTCAACCTTGGAAATAATTCTCTCAGCCTCCATGTGACCTAGCTCACTGGCTACTTTATCACAGTTGGTATAAGGAACCTGCCGGGCTTTGTAAAACTTGGGTGTGGAATTTTCATTTACCCTTACTATGTTTGAGTTTTACAATGTCATCCTTGAATACTACTGTGGCATCATCCAGTACCTTTCTTAATTTGCTACTCAGTCAATCTGTTGCAGAGGATGTGGCATGCAAGTGGTGGATGGATCTCCAATCAAGTTGTAGTTGTCTTAGCTACTCACATCCCCATGATGCTGACCTGCCTGTTTTTACCACATGTAAGCCCACAGGTATGAATGCCATTCCCACAGTATTCTCCAGTACTGTATACATTCTTAGGTTGGATATCTGCAGGCTTCAGTTCAGTATCTTTGAAATACTGTTCAAACTTATTTTGTGGAATGACTGAAAGAGCTGGTCCAATTCCATTTTAGTTAATTTGCTGTTCACTTCTGGTGTAGGCCATACTGCTTGACTATTGTTAGTTTTCACATTATAAACTTCGTGTATCCCCCAGTTCTGTGTCACCCTCATCAATATCATATTTTTTATCAACATCATTCAGTTTTGTGCTCTTTTTGAGCTTGCAACATGACTTTTTATCTTTCTTTTCTCTGTGTAGTCTATTTATTTTAGTCTGGCTGACATGCTCTTTGGACATGTCTTACCTTTTTGCATTCTCTGCAAGTTTTGCCTTTAAATCTGCATTAGTCTGGTGGATGTGAGCCTCTGCCAAAACAGTGACACAATTCCTTTAGCCAGGCAGGTTTCTGTTTAGATGTTGCGATTTTGTTTGCACATACTTTTATTCCTGACTGCAACTCAGTTTCATCTCTGGCTGCTGTATCCATTGATACAATGATTTCAACTGCTCTTTTTGAATGCTCTATTGTAAGATTTCACAAACTAAGCCACCTTTCAGTGCATTGTTAAGCATATTATTGAGCTGACAATACTCGGACAATTTCTTCATTTAATCTACATATGCTGAAATGGACTCACCTTCCTTTTGATCCTGCTCATGAAACCTAAAGTATTCTGCAATCAATAATAGTTTCAGTTCTAAATGTTCCTGCATTACTTTCACAATATCAGCAAACCTCATTCTGGCTGGTTTGGGTGGAACAGTTAAACTTCTAAGCAAAATGCCTTTCCACACAATATACTCAGCAAAATTCGCAATTATTTTTCATTGGCTATTTCATTTCCTTCAAAATACTGTTCAATTCACTCAGGATATAAAATCCAGTTATCTGATATGCAAACCAACACATCTATCTTTCAGATGTAGCCAGCCATTACTGCTTTTTATTCTACTTATGATTATATCACCCAGTATTCTCTATTTAAGAACCTGTGAATTTGTCCATTTTCTGCCTTTTTTAAAACTCAAACTTCTTTCTCCTCTAGCAAAGGAGAAAGAGAGCTGTTGTTTTCTTTTAACTCGAGCATCTTGCTGTGCTTTCCTTTAAACTTGACTGTCTCGCTGCACTTCAACAGGTCAGTAGTTGTCCTGGGTTTGTTTAGATCCTCCTTGTCACCACTGTTATGGTTTGTAACTCCTAAACATAAAACGAATTGAAGGAAAAACAAGGAAGTACAGGGGATAAACGTGTGTACTCCAATTTTGTTTTTTACTTCAGTGAGATGCACACATATGACATAGTGGTGTAATGATGTATGCCATTCCGGTACTTTTACATATAACACGTAAAGAGCTATGTAAACAACAAAATATCAGAACCAGTCAATATGTTTACAATATTGTTCAAATATTACTGAAATATTAAATACACAACAGTTCTTTCAGTGAGTGTGTGGGTTTCCAATGGGTGCTCCAGCCTCCTCCAATAGTCCAAAGACATACCGGTTATGAAGTTAATTGGTCATTGTAAATTGTCCAGTGATTAGGCTGGTGTTAAATAGGTGGGTATTGCAGCTTGTTGTGCTGAAAGGGTGTGTTCTGCTTTGTACCTCCAAATACTTAAATAAATACATAAACAACAATCATCAACAATTATAAAGAATGATATAAAAGTAAATTTGGAAGTACAAACATGGAATAAAATGTACAAAATGGCATAAATACAAGTAATTATTTACAACTTAAATAGCATTATAAAAAGTAGCTACAAGTGTTTACGGTGTAGTGACTAAGGTCATTGTGGTTAGTGGGGAGGCTAACTAGAGTGGTTGATCAGATTAATTGCCCAGCAAAAGAAACTTTTAAAGTGCATGAAGTTTTGTTTTATAGCTCTATAGTACTTTTCAGAAGCGAGCTTTTGGAAAGGGCAGTTTGCTGGGTGGTTAGTGTCCGTAATGATTTTCCTGCCTGTTTCTTTGTCCTGGACACATGCAACCAATTCCCACCCACACAACTCACACAATAAAACAGCCTCCAAAATATCTGTACCTTCTCCCATCACCATGCCCTTCACAGCCACTCTGTCCCTGTACCATCAACCCTGACAACACCCAAGGCGTTATCCACAAGCCAGCTCACACCTCTCCCCACATCATCACCTCCACTCTCCTACGATTTTTCCACTCAAAATCTCACATCACCACTTGCAGCACCCTTATGTCAAATGAAGCCCAATGTTCCAAAAGAGGCTTCACAATTCAAACTATCTGTGTAACTTTCATCTGGGAGTAAATCCTGCTGAAGGTCACTTCCTTGTGAAAACTTATCCAGTAATAGAATGTCCCATGTTTTAATTCATGCCATGTAGTCTTTTCTGCCTTCACACAGCGGTTGGCATGAGGAGACTTCCTTATGCTCTGTCTTGAGACAGGAAAAAATGCAGGAAAAGGTACAGGTCCTGTCTAAATGAACATGTCTTTGTATAAAATGTCATGATACTGGTTTTATATTTGCCCATTTTCACAAACGTATTCAGGAAATTGGCATGACTGAAATGTTGTATGTAGTGTTTGTTTAAGACTCTAAAAGAGGATGAAACCCATTTTCTAAACATTAATCATCTATGTCATCAAGTTTCAGATCGACACTCTTTCTTGAACTTCAGGCAATCAACAGGCAGAAGAACCATATTCCAAAGTATCACAATTATTTGGGAGAAGAACTATCTAACATCTGAAAGTATGGAAGTTTGTTTTGGCGGATTCTTTTTTATGCTTATAAAGGCCATTTACATCCAGAATGAAATGTGATTTCTGACTGGGAAGATTTGTGGTTTATACTCTACAATCCTTTACTTTGAAGTTCTTTAGAATCATTTTGCTAGGTAATATAGAAAACCATCGAAACCAAAACCCTAGACAAAGCAATGTGATAATAACCATGCAATCTTTTTCCTTTGGCCACTTAAATAATGGGAGATAAACACTTTCCAGAACACTTTTGATAGATAATCCTCTGCCTATTTTTGAAATAATAGTATGTAATCATTTACATTCACTTGAAAGTGTGGAATAGGTTAAGGATCTCATCCAAAAGAGTATCTTTCTAAAGGGCAGGACTCCCTCAATACAACAGAAGTTTAGCTTAGAAAGTCACTATCAGTTTTGCAGATGGCACATTTATTTTTAAAGCTGCACTCCATTGTGATAGTAAATTAGCTGCTTTTGTTGGTAGGATTTCCAACATTGTGGTATTTGGGTACAGAACGGGACATAGAATATAGTATTCAGAATATAAAAACAAATAAAAATGATCGATATCACACTGGCTGGGAATACGTCTCATGGATAAAAGATCTGGAGCTGGGTCTAGCTAAAGGACCAGCACGACCAAAGGGGAAATTCATTAAAACCAAGCCCAGAGCTCTCAACATCAGATAACCAACCAGGATGTTAATCAAACCCATTAAGGGAGCATAATTTTGAAGTTACTTTTCTTTTTGAGCTTGTTTCTGTTTCTTGTTGAAAATGAGATTTCATTACATCTGATGTGCTGCATGTTCACTTCCTGTTTATGTAATAAAGCAACTCAAAGATTTCTATCTCACCACATGTTTCATATTGCTCACAGGAAGACTGGAGTTGTGGAATCAAAGAATTAGAGGTACAGTTTGAAGTTGGAGATGTTCCTTTTGTTACACTGCTGATTTTAGATTGGGAACCCATAACGTCAGAATTCATAGCCAGTCTCAACAGGCACTGACCTGAATGCAGCTTTGTTAGCGTAGTTAAAGAAATTCTATTCTTAGAAGCTTCCTTTTGCAATTGCAAACCTAAAAGGAGGTATATCTTTGTGGTTTAGATTTTGCCCTTAATGAGATGATCTGATCTCCCATGTTGGAATGACAAATACCTGTTTTTTAAAATTTATTCATTCATTTATGGGATCTGGGTTGCACTAGCTAAGCCAGCATTATTGCCCATAGCTAGTTGCCCTTGAGAAGGTGGTGATGAGCTACTTCTTGAACTGCTGCGGTCCCTGAGGTGTAGGTATATCTATATAGTACTGTTAGGGAAAGAATTCCATGATTTTGACCCAGCAACGATGAAGGAACGGCAATATGTTTTCAAGTCAGGATGGTGAGTGACTTGGAGGAAGATTTCCAAGTGGTGGTGTTCCCACGTATCTGCTGTTCTCGTCCTTCTAGATGGTAGTGGTCATGGGTCTGGAAGATGCTAACTTGGGAACTTTGGTGTGCTGCTGCAGTGCATCTTGTAGATAGTACACACTGCTGCAACTGTTTGCCGATGGTGGAGGGATTGGATGCTTGTGGAAGGGGTACCAATCAAGTGGGCTGCCTTGTACTGGATGGTGTCAAACTTCTCGAGTGTTGATGGAGCTGCACCTTGACCCTCCAGCTTACAATGATGTGGAACCATCATGCCATGATCATCGGTACACATGTTCCAACACTTTAAGTTATAAATCTGGCCCAGACGGTCTTCAACTTTAGGGAAATAATCTAATTCTCTCAGGCAGCTTCAATATCAGGGTGGAAAAGATGTATTTGTCATGGTCCAGTCTGTGAAATCCGCACTCCGGTTCACAGTCCAGTCCATGTTCCTTATTCCAGGTTTTCTGGGTTTCCCCAGTTTCTGTTGAGGCAGCTGATTCTTGTTTGGGCTGGCTTCATAAATAGCTTCAGGACTCAGACTCTGGCTGCTGGATTGTTCCTGTCTGTATCCCTTCTTTTCACCTTTCTGCCTCGCCCTGTTTGGAACTGTCTGTCTGTGTCCACGCCTTTGCTAGGTAGGTCCGGCTGTTTTGCCACTACCTAGTGTTGTGAACTGCCTCTTCGTGTCCACACCTTCACTAGGTAGGTCCAGCCATTTTGCTGCTACCTAGCATTGGGAACTCTCGTCATGTTTAGCGTTTTGTGTAATGAGTCCCAGCCCTATGTCCTGTATCCAAGGAGGAGTCCTGGCTTGGTGTTCCATGTTCCTGTTCTCCTTTGACCAAGGCTCTGTGTTTTTGTCTTGTCCATGTGCCTCGCCCAGCACAGGAGTACCTTGCCCAGCCCAGTGCTGGGATTCCCTCGTCCTGTGCTGAGGTTCCCTTGTTCCGTCCAGGAGTCTCATGTCCAGCCCTGTGCCTCTACTCGTCCTGTAGCCATGTCTTGTACTCGCTGGGTTCTGGAGTCTGAGCCTGAGTCAAGACCCAGGTTCTGGGTCCTTGTCCAGAATCTGGCTTGGAGTCCAAACCCAAACTCCTAGTCCCCAGTTCCATGTCCTGGTTCCCTATCCT
Organism: Hemitrygon akajei; assembly: GCF_048418815.1. Classification (NCBI taxonomy): domain Eukaryota; kingdom Metazoa; phylum Chordata; class Chondrichthyes; order Myliobatiformes; family Dasyatidae; genus Hemitrygon; species Hemitrygon akajei. Next base: position 140,652,423 of record NC_133126.1, read on the forward strand.
AGTTAGGTCCTAGCCCAGGCCTGGAGTCCTTGTCTCGTCCGGGGCCGGTGTCATGTCCAGTGTCTCTTCTTCCTCTCTTCCCCTGCTTCCTTCTCACACCTAGTCCTGTTCCTGGTAGTTTAGTGACTGTGTCTTGCTTTTGGGTCCACTCCCAATGTCCCCCACTATGACAGTATTAGCATTGGGGTTTTGTTGCCTGATTTTCTGCTGAGACACACAATGTCCAATATAGGCTTTCCTTTAAGTGCATTCCTAGTGTACACTCCCACTACTGCCCTTTCCCTTAGGGTCCCCAACTGTCTATCCTATTGGCTTACCCTCTGTATCCCCCAATCCAATTTTATCTATCACTCATCTCACCATTAGTTTGTCCAGACATCTGTGCATCCATCCCTCTAACAATCCTCTGATCTAAGGTGGGACCGTGCAATAGAAAGGTTATTCACCAAGTCTAAGGGAGATACAGCACAGATCCAGGTAATTTGGCACATTGAGTTCATCATGACCATCAACCATCCTTTTTATGCTAATCACACAATAAACTTTCCTTTGTGCTCAATGCTTGAGCCCAAAGTATAATAGAATTTTGCTAAGTAGAGTTTTCAGTGCTTCTTGTGTGCAGGTAATTTTTAGCCATGTGTACTTTCCTGTATCTTTGCTTAATATGTTTTTTAATGGAACCTGTTATATGGATTCCTACATTGTTTTCCAGTTTACTGTTTCCTTAGAATTGTGACTGCACTTTAAACAAACAATAGACAGTATATTTCCATTTACTCTACAGTCAAATTCATGGGTACAAATTATACACTAATTTATTCCGGCTTAATTTTTTTCTTCAAGTTTCTGCTTATACTTGTTTGTTTAATGCTGAACTCCTATGACATAGCAAAATTACATTTGGCTTCATATTAGATTTTTTTTAAATAGCTGTACTCATAAATATTGCTTCCTTTATTCAATAGTGATCACCTGGTGAGGCTTCATATATGCTGTTGGAACAGGTTTAATGATCACAATTAATTAGCATATCACTTCATATAACTTATTTTTTTTAAAACTGAAAAATCCTTGAGGAATAACTATATAGGAGCATTTATTTAAGTTGCAATTGTCTCAGTAAACTAAGAACATATTTAAAAACTTTTAAAACAAATTTATTGCTGTTGTTAACTGACAAAGTTATTATTCTAATAATTTTTAATAGAAGTGCTTCTTTTTATTTCTAATTGTTTGATTGCTTCTGAAATTCGGAAGCACTCAAAGTCCTGGCCAACTTTTACAGTTTTCTACATGATTTTCACAAAAAAAGGATTGTTTGAATAGTTACAGTCATTGGAAACATGCAGTGACAATCAATTTGAGTTGGGTCCACAGTCAAATTTGTGGAAGACATTGGCTTCTTTTAAACCAGTTTCTTAGTTCAGTTGTATTAATATTAATTTGCATTTTAAATTCCTTCATCTTTTAATACTGGATGACCTGATTCAAAGTTTATTTATTATTGAAGTACGTATACAGCGTACACCCTCGAGGTTTGTCTTCTTGCAGACAGCCACAAAACAAAAAAACACAATCAAATTATTTCAAAGAAAAAAAACCCCACAGAGACCATCCAACACCTAACGTGAGAAGATAAGATCACATTGTGCAAACAATAAAAAGTAAACAGACAAAATTAACCGCAGAGTCTCCAAAAGTGAATCCTTAGTGCCGATGGCTGCTGGCCACAGCTGCAGAGTTAGTTCAGTGCTGAAGAGCCCCCAATCAAATTGTGCAAATAGTAAAAAGAAAAGTACTGTATACCTAAGAAGCACAAAGAAAATGAACTACAAATCCCCCAAAGCAAATCCACAACTGCAGACCCAGTTCAGCGCTGAGGCAAGCCTGTTCAGAAGACTCCTGGTTGAGGCAACAGTCACTCGCGAAACTGGTGACATGGGACCCAAATCTCCTGCACTTTCTGCCCACCAGCAGCGGTGCGAGAGACCAGTCAAACACAAGCAGACAACGCTGGACACCTGTTCATTTTATGCTTTCAGCCTCAATGATTTTAATCTTGTTCAACACTTTAATCAGCGCAGAGTAATGCAGCAGACCACGGGTTCATGATCAGCCATTGGGAATCAACACAGAATCTCATCCACACTGAATCATATAAGTGCCAGATTGCTCAGTTGGCACAAAAATACATTCTTAAAAGGGAAATATCAGGCTGCAATTGATCTCAATTCAGAAGAAGATGATTTTTCAGTAGTTTTATAAGTTGTCTGCAAGATAGATAGATAGATACTTTATTCATCCCCATGGGGAAATTCAACATTTTTTCCAATGTCCCATACACTTATTGTAGCAAAACTAATTACATACAATACTTAACTCAGTAAAAATATGATATGCATCTAAAATCACCCTCTCAAAAAGCATTAATAATAGCTTTTAAAAAGTTCTTAAGTAGTTTACTTAAATACATTGAGTCCTAACCCCGGCACTTTAACATATCTTACTCCTGGCGGTTGAATTGTCACCTTTTGTCTCTGGTGCCATCTTGCCAGAAGCAAATGGCTTTGAAAAAATGCATAATCCGAATGGAAACTCCAGGATCTTTGTATATTATCCTACAAAATTAGGACTGAGTTTAGAAATATGTTGTAATAACATTTTTGTAATTAAATTTGCCAATTTTGGACTATTGATCCTACCACAAGTGACGAGGTGCCTGCAATTACTGCTATCATTCACGCCCACTGCAGACTTGTTTTCTCCATATCCACTCATGTTTACTTAAAGTGTAATCTTCATCCACAATGGCATGGCATTGCAAAAGATAATGCTGTTTCTACTATGAAGCTTTGGAAACAGATTAAACTGTGCCTGATCAAATTCACAGATGACACGACTTTGATCAGTCTTATTTCTAGTGGTAATGAGACAGCCTACAGAGGAGAGGTTGACACCCTGACACAGTGGTGTCAGGATAACAACCTCTCCCGCAATGGCCAAAAAATGAAGAGCAGATTATGGATTGCAGGAAGAGTGGAGAAAGGGTTGGCCCAATCAACATCAATGGGTCAGCAGCTGAGAGGGTGAGTAGTTTCAAGTTCTTTGGTATACATATTACCAATGATCTCACCTGGACTGTACACACCAGTTTTGTGGCAACTGAAGAAGTTTGGCATGGGCCCCCAAATCCTCAAGATCTTCTACAGGGGAACCATTGAGAACATACTGACTGCCTATGTCAACACCTGGTATGGGAACTGCAGCAACTTTGATTGCTGGGCACTGCAGAGAGTGGTACGGACAGCCCAGCGCATCTGTGGATGTGAACTTCCCTCCACTGAGGACATTTATAGCAGCGGTGCAGAAAGAAAGCCTGGAAGATCATCGGGGACACCAGTCACCCCGACCATAAACCCTTTCAGCTGCTTCCATCTGGCAAAGCCTACTACAGCAATAAAGCCAGAACCAACAGGCTACAGGACAGCTTCTTTCCACAAGCCATTAGACTTTTAAATTCACATGTCTGCACATTGCAATGGAGTCATAATGCAAAGATTTTTTACTCCCTCATGTTGTGGGATGGATGGAAGATTTAAATAAATTCTAAATTCTGTGAAGCTCCTGAGGAAAGCTTTGGGAGCAGGCCAAGCAATGTACAAGGCTTTGCCAGCTATAAAATCTAACAAGGACTTTAAATACTTCTGAACATCCCTGTAATTTAGAAATGCATAACTGTTAGGAATCAAAGATTTGAAAGTATTGAAATTATTTTAAAAATCTAAAAAATGAAGTGCAATTAAATACATTAACATGCAGGCAATTATTGCATAAAATGAAAATGCAGGATCAGTGTAACTGGCTGCCTGATAGTCAGGACCGAGTCGGTGGGCAAAAGGGCTCCTGATTGACTCTAAAAATGGATTTTCTGTTTCTACAGGCAGCTTTGCTCTCTGTAGCCTAACTTAACTAGGATGCAAAGGTAGGTGGGTTAGCAAGTTGTGATGCAGATATAAACATATCCTTACGAAGGTAATAAATCAATGGGGGATAAAGTTGGCAAATGGAGAATAAACTGGGAAAATGTGCAATTTTTTTCTTTGGTATGAGGGTTAAAAAAATCAAAACGTAATTTTAAAGTTTACAAAATATTGCAAGACCAATGGATCTGGGGTTTCAGTTCATGGAATGCAAATGGTTGTTAATAGGAAGATTAATGGAACGCTGGTCTTTATTGCAAGGTTTATGGAGTATAAAAACAGAGAAATTTCGATGCAACTTCTCAGAGTGATAATGAGTGTAGATGAAATACTGCACACAGTTTTAATCTCCACATTGGAAGAAGGATCCATTTGCATTGAATGAATGTTCACTAAATGAATCCTTGTAATAACATGTGGGGAAAAGAAAAAAGTTGAACTGGTTGAGCATATATTTAATGCAGCATAGGTGATCTTTCTGAACAATGTAAGATTCTGAGGGGGATTGACAGGATGAATAATTATTTTTCCCATATTTAGAACCTGGAGACTTAGTCACAGATAAGCAGTCATCCACTTAAGACTGAGATAAGGAGGTGTTTTTTCTTCAGAGATTTGACACTATTTGGAATTGTTAACCTGGAATTTTGGAGTAGTATTGGAATTTTTGAACTGGAGTTTTAGATAGTTTAGAATTATCTGTAAAGGTAGAATACATTCAAGGACTGACATATTTGAACTAAAAGAGAGTCAATGAGTAAGGAAAGAGAAGATGAAGATGGTGTTGTTGTCATGATTGGATCAGCTATGTTCTTGTTGCATGGCTAAATTCCGTATTCCTGCTCTTGCTTCTTATGCTATATTGTAATAATCTGATAACCAAAAGATATTTGGAAATATTATTTTCTATCTTTTATTTGAATGTCATAATTCATATTCCAGTATTTTTTCTATTTTTATTTATGCCTCTTGAGCTGCTTGGTTCCATTTCACAATAAAGAAAGTGCTTAACAGACTATGGTGTAAATGAGCATTCAATTTGTTGGCTGGCTGTTGTTTATTGGGACAAAATTTATAATTGAAAATTGATCTGATTGAGTGGGATTCAAGAAAGTCACAGTCTGGAAAGAAGGTGGTTTCTCTTGATAGCTCAGGATAAGACTAATCTGGACACTAAACTGCACATTTAACTCGCTAATATAATACACACATATTAATGAGCCATGGTTAGTGGACACAGGACAGAATATATAATTACATCTATTAGGATAAGACTCACAAATTAGAGTTTGCTGTGCTTCACCTTCCAGAATTATATACATCTAAAAAATAATTCAACAGTTTGCTTTTACTGTAACATCAAGAAAAATGTACTGAAATTATATTTGTCTTTTTTTGATATAACTATCACCAACAACAGCACATCCCTTTCTGATGAGATGAAAGCGTCAAATGCAGATTTGGTAAAGTGGAGGTCTGGAATGTTACTACCTGCCCCAACAGCCTCCAGTGCACCTGAATCCACACTCACCTTTGCAGACATAAGATCAGTCTTCCAGAGAAAGAACTGATGGAAAGCATGTGGCCCAGATAGTGTCCCCAGCTGTGTCTTTGGTTCTTGAGCAGATCAACAGCAGGGATATTTTCAGACATTTTTAACCTCTACTTACATCAATTCAAGGTTCCCACCTTCTTCAAGAAGAACACTATCATAACAGTACCTACGAAAAACAAGGTAACATTCTGGTCCAACCAACCATGGTAACAACTACCACCCAGCGACCGGCTCTGACATCCACCAACATTAAGTTATTCAAAAGGCTGGTCATGGCACACATCAAATCCAGCTTTCCAGACAAACTGTACCCATTGTAATTTACCTAGAGGTTAACCACAGATGCCATCTGCTTGGATCTATCTTCATTTCTGGAGCATCTGGACTGCAAAGATACCTATATCAACCTATTGCTTATCGACTACAGTTCCATCTTTATTACTATAGTTCCAAGCAAACTCATCTCCAGACACCTAGAACGGGGACTCAAAACCTCTATTTCCTTCTGAGTCCTTAATTTCCTGACCAACAGACCACAATCAGTAAGGATAGGAAACAACACATCAATCACCAAACATTCTAAACATTAAAACCCCACAAGGCCACACACCCTGTGCTACTCCCTATACTCTCACAACTGTGTGGTCAGATTCTGCTCAAACTATATTCACAAGTTTGCACGTCACACACCAGGAGAAGGAAACCAGAAGTCCATGAGCCAGTTCTCATCAGAGGATCAGAGGTGGAGAAGCTTAGCAACTTCAAATTCTTTGGTGTTGGTATTTCAGAGGACCTGACCTGGACCCACCAAATAAGAACAATTATAAAGAAAGTATGGCAGCACTTCTTATTCCTTAGGAACTTGAAGAGATTTGGAATGACATCTAAAACTTTGACAGACTTCTATAGATGTGTAGTGGAGAGTATGTTGACTGGCTGCATCACAGCCTGTTATGGAAACACCACTGCCTTGAACGTAAAATCCTACAAAAAAAATAGTAGATACAGTCCAGTCCATCACAGGAAAAGCCCTCCCAGCCATTGAGCACATCTACATGAAACATGGTTGCAGGAAAGCAGCTTCCATCATTAGGGACAGCCACCTCTCAGAACATGCTCTCTTCTTGCTGCTGCCATCAGGAGGAGGATACAAGAGCATCAGGACTTTCACCAGCAGGTTCACGAACAGTAACTACCCCTCAGTCATTAGTCTTTTGAACCACAGGAGATAACTTCACTCAACTTCACTTGCTCCATCATTGAAACATTTTCACAAACACTGGACTCACTTTCAAAGACTCTTCATCCCACATTCTTGATATTTATTGCTTATTTATATTATTGTTTCTTTTTTTTGAATTTGCAGTTTGTTGTCTTCTGTTCTCTGGTTGAACACTGTAGTTGGGCATCTTTCATTGATTCTATTATAGTTATTATTCTGTTAGATTTGTTGAGTATTTCCACAAGAAAATGAATTCCAGGATCATATATGTACTTTAATAATAAAATTTACTTTGAATTTTGAGCTTTGAAATAACAATGTATATGAGTACAGGAAGGGGATAGATTGCCTTGTGGTGTTATAGCAACAACTTATCCCTCAATGTTAGCAATTTGGAAGAGCTGATTACTAACTTCAGGAGGGAGGGTACGTCAATGATGCTGAGGTTGAAAAGACTGAAAGCTTCAAGTTCGTTGGAGTGAACATCACCAATAGCCTGTCTTGGTCATCAGCCAAGAAAATACACACTGCCTCTACTTCCTCAGGAGGCTAAATAGATTTGCCATGGCCCTTTTGACCTTCACAATTATCACAGATGCGCCTTTGAAAGCACCTTATCAGCATGCAGCATAGCTTGGTATGGTGCCCCGTCCATGTCTGCAAGGAACTGCAGAGTTGTGAACTCAGCTCATCTCATCATAGGAAACAACCTCCCCTCCACGGACTCTGTCTACACTGCTCACCGCCTCGGTAAAGCAGCCAGTATATTCAAAAATTCAAGCCACCCTGGTCATTCTCGCTTCTCCCCTCTGCCATCAGGGAGGGATAAAAAAGCCTGAAAGCACTATTCACCTGGCTTAAGGACAGCTTCTTTCTCACTGTTTATAAAACTGTTGAACAGTCCCCTAGTACAATAAGAGAGACTCTTAACCTGACAATCTCTCTACTCCCACTCCTGTAGTCTGCATTCAGTGATTACTTGCTATAGGGCCTACAATAAAACACAATCTGGTCATTGAAAGGGATTCTCAAAAATTACAAGTTATGCAATTTACATAATAGATCCTGGTCTCGATAATGATGTATACACAAAATAAATTTAAAAATGTATATGACATCTTTAACAATGCATGATATGCAAGATAACACGGGTGCATTACCAAATGAAATTTGACACAAACCTACATGAGGAAAATGAGGAAAAAGCTCAGTCAGTGTGGTCAGCTTAACAGAATGCTTTAAAGGAGAGATTTAGAGATGGAGACACAAAGAGAATAAAGCGAAATAGCTTATCCAAAAGCTTGGAGCCTTGGCAGCTGAAGGACTGCCTGTTGTTATCAGAGCAATTAAGTTTATGGTTGATGAAGAGACGAGTAGGAATGATGTATTGAGGTTTGTAGATACCAAGGAAGGCAACACAGGAAAGGAGCCTAATTTTCTGGTAAACAAGGAGCCCTTATGAGGCCATACTCAGGTTAGAGGAGCATGCCTCATATTCTGTCCAGTTAGCATCTAACGTGATGACATGAACATCAATTTCTCCAAGTCCTGGTCAATCCCGCCTCTCCTTCCTTCTCTCTTTATCCATTCTGGTTATCCTCTTACCCCTTCTGTTCTCCTCCCCTGCCCATCACTTCCCTTAGGTTCCCTCCTTCTTCCCTTCTTGTCCTCTTCTATTAGATTCCTTCTTCTTCAGCCCTTTATCTCTGCCACCTATCCCTTGAGAGTGGGAACCCAAGAGTGTTATATGCCATGATGGGAGGTAGGAATAGGAGAAAAGGAACTGAATTTACAGAGGACAAAGGAACACTGTTGAGAGGCAGACCAGGTAGTCATGGCGTCAGGAATTAAATCATCTGGCACTCGTGGTGGCTGCCCATGTACCAACCGAGATACGGACGACTGCAGGTCCTCTTTTGGAGCAGTACTGAGCGCTAGCAGGACCCATGGGAAACGATCACGCCATCACTCATCAGGCAGGGAAGCCCCCAGAGCAGCCTTTAAAGAGCGGTGAAACTGCTTACATAGACCATTGGACTGCAGGTGATACATTGTGGTGCGATGTAGCTTAACACCCAAGGTTCCCAACAATCGCATCCCTGAGGTCTGATATGAATTGGGGACAGCAGTCAGAGGGAATAACAAATGGGGTGCCAAACTGAGCAAACCAGGTGCCGATGAATACCCGGACCACATCTGCAGCCATCATCGATGCTAGAAGGATGACCTCTGGCCACCTGGTGGTACGGTACACCAGTATAAGAAGTTTCTATGAGGCCTTCTGGTCTGGATGCGAGAGGCCATGTATGGAGTCATCATCGATTAGCGAGCACAATGGGCCAAGGGTGACCGGTTGAGACATCACACAGGAGAGGAACCCCAGCTTCCCTGAACCTAAAGTTGGCCAACTACAGGCCCATGACTGCTGCTGGGTATGCCTGGACCTCTGGGTCAATAACCTGGCCAGCTCCCATACCGACATAATCAACCCTTATGTTTCAGACTCCATAGCTTGTCGCGAGAGGCAATCAGCCACGGAATTATTTTCCCTCTTGATATGTTGTACTGTATATCTGTTGTCAGCTCGGATACTCATCTCAGATGGCGTTGCTGCCGTACAGACAAAGGGTTTGATATTTTGGCCATCGATTTGCCGAGGGGTTTGTGGTCAACTAACGCTGTGAAATGGCAACCGTCTAGAAGAAAATGAAAGTGGCAGATAGCCAGATAGAGACCAAGAAGCTCACGGTCAAACGTGCTGTACTTCCTTTTGGGAGGGATGGAGCTGCTGGCTAAAGAAGGCAACGGGCTGCCACACAGTTCATGCACAGCACCCACAGCAGAGTCTGAAGTGTTCGTAGTGATAGCTATGGGTGTGTTAGGGAGCAGGTGCACTGGTAGGGTCACGTTAGAAAGAGCTTGTTTAATATCATCAAATGCCCTGGTCATGTCCACTGACTGGTCAAGCGCGTGATTAGGGGTATTGCCTTTAAGCACACTATACAGGGGCAGCGTAAGTTCAGCAGAATGAAGTGGTGATGGAAATTCACCATACCTAAAAACTCCTATAGTTTTTTAGTAGTGCAGGGTGGTGGGAAATCCATAATAGCAGCTATCTTTGATGGGAGGGGCTTTCACACCTTTTGCAGAGATGTGATGGCCAAGAAAGTCAATGGTTTACAACCCAAACTGGCACTTAGCAGAGTTAATTATCAATTCGTGTTGACTAAGCGCTCGAAAATTGTACAGAGGTGAGATAAGTGTTCGGATTTGGGCGCACTGACGACAAGTATGTCATCCAGTTAAACAAAAAGAAAATCTAGGTCTTTTAAGACAGAGACCATCAGCCTTTAGAAAGTCCGTGCTGCATTTTTCAGCCCAAAAGGCATGCGCAGAAACTCAAAACGGTCAAATGGGGTTATCACTGCTGTTTTGGGAATGTCCTCCAAGCACGCTGGCACTGATGGTAGCCCCCAACTAGATTGACTTTGGAAAAAATTAACTTTCTGGCTAAACATGCCAAAAAGTCTTGAACGTGTGGGACTGTGTACCAGTCGGGGATGTGGCCTTGTTAAGGTGTCGATAATCACCACATGGGCAGCAAACACCATGTGACCATATGGAAATGTGAATCCCAGGGCCTATCTGACCGGCGAACAATGCCAAGTCTTTCCATGTTGGCAAAATCAGACTTTGCAGTTGCCAGCTTCTCAGTCTACATGCGTGGGCACAGACTGGTGGGCTAGTTGTGGCAATGTGGTGCTCTAACCCATGTTTTGTGACTGTTGTGGACAATGTGGGCTTGGTGAGGTCGGGGAATTTGCCCAGCAGGCAAGTAAAGTCACATGTGGTGGAGCATGCGCTTGACAGAGTCGTTGTGGGGCAGTTACTGGGGGAACAGGGTAATGACCCAAAGTCCTTGACATCCACAAACTGGCAGTTCTTAAGATCGACTAACAGTCCTTGGGCACACAGGAAATCTGCATCAAGCAGAGGTCTAGCCACTTTAGCCAGGACTAAGTCCCATATGTAACGTCAGCACCTGAAGCAGAGCATCACCCATTGTGTCCTGTAAGTCTGGATCTTGCTGCTGTTGGTGGCATCCAGCAAGGTTTTGACACCTGTTGTCTTCTCATCAATAGGTGATTATGTCAGCACACCCACTTGAGCACCCGTGTCCCACAAGAAACGATGCCCTGAAAGGGTGCCTGTAATGTACAGTGGACGACCCTGGAAGCTGGAACCCACGGTGTTCACAGACCTCTGATGTCCTGATGCACTGGCACTGTCAAAGCTACAAGGCAGTCAGCACTTCCTTGCGTCCCTACCAAAGCGTGCATGGTATAAATACTGACTTGTCGTTGTTTTGCAGCCATGGACATCCTTATGTTGGGGGCCTTGTTGACCAGACTTATTGAGGTAGAGAAAGGGGGAAGAATGATGCACCGCTGCCTAGCTGAGTGTAGACTATCAGCCATTTTAGCAAGCTCCCTATAATTCCTAGTGAGGCAATGCAAACTTCATGAGGCATTTGCTGCATGAAGAGTTCTTTAAAATTAAAACAAGAATGCTGATTTCCCAGAAGAGACAGCATCGAAGGCCCAGCATCACCGAGCCCAGGTAAGCATGCTTGGATTCCGTCTGTAAAAGGTGAGTTTTCGGTGATCAGTATTTATTGTGTTCACCAGACTCACCACTCTAGCTGCTGTGGATTTGCTGAGTGACATTACCATGTAGTAGAATTTGGTGTTGTCAGTAGAGATCCCTCCCAGCATGAACTGGACCTCAGTTTGTACAGATCAAGCAACAGCATTTTGCTTTTAAAACTCCAGCAGTTTCAAAGTGACTGTGTTGATTAACAGGTCCTAGAGCATCGGGGTCACCAATGTAGGTTTTTGCAACTGAAACAAAGTGAGGCATTTTATGTTTAATGAAACCTATAATATATTTTATTGAATCCAAAACCTAAACGCAAAAGCATGCTAAAAATCCTTACGTAACAACGTCATCACGTCAGGCCAGCCTCTTAAAGCGAAACCCCAACTCAGTATTGGTGGTTATGAATTATGTACATTTCATCCAATTACGTTATCCTACATCACGATTAATAGGAGCAATTGATAAGTTTTTGTAATTGCTACTCAGCCAGTCTGTGGTTTGACTACAGTTTTGCACTTTAGTGATATCACAGGTTGAGGGGCTTAATATTTTTCCTCCTGTTTCATTCTTGTGAATGGAAAAACAGTCTATCAGACAAATGTCTTTAAAAATTGGAATTTCTGTAGAAAAGTCCACATGAAGGCAATTGAAACTCTGGATTCTATGGATGAAAGAAGAGAAAATAAAATGAAGAGTTTCTGAAATTATCCAAGACATTGATATGGCCTCAGGCGTTGTAATGCATGCTGTAAATATGTAATCCTGTACACCACTGTGTTGAAATACAGTTATACACGCGTGCGTACATACATAACATTGTACAAATGATACATCATTCTGCAGTTTAATTTGCCAGTTTTTCTTGAGGGATGATTAAGAATGATATGAATGTATAAACATTCAGGTAGCAGATGCTCCATTTTTTTTGTGTGCCATACTCTGCCAGAGTCTTGGCAACCACTTTATTTTTCAAGTTGTTGTCTTGGAGGAAAGATTCTGTGAGTGGTCCCCCGCAACCTTCTCACAGCACAGTTGTTTTTTTTTTATGGGGCTGACTTGCGAGCTCGACACTCAACCCGGCACAGATGGAAAGCGCGTCAGTGAGCGGCTCAACTGGATTGGAACTCAGGAACCTTCGCTCCGGAGTCTGGCACTGATGTCACTGCACCATCAGCCGGCCTAGATGCTCCATTAGCAGTGATAAGTGAAAGGGGAAAGATAAAGAGCAGTGTTGACACATATCTAACTGCATGCAGAACGGTTGTAAGAAAATTTATCACTGATGCTCCATATAGCAGTGATAAATTTTCTTACAACTATTCTGCATGCAGCTACATATGTGTCAACAATTTTCTTTATCTTTTTCCTTTCACTTTGATTGACTTCTATTAATAGATTGTGTTAAATATTTTCATTTCCTCAGGTATAGTCCTGATTTATCAGAGTATAAGCAAACAGGAGCGGGAGTCAGCCACTCAGCCTCTCAAGCCTCCCCTGGCATGCAATATGATCATAGCCCATCTCTCTAAGGCCTCATCTCCTCTTCTGGGTCCATTCCCCATTAACTCAATTTCCTGATCTATCAAAAATGTATCTATCTCCTCTTTAAATACCTCTAATGATTTAGCCTGAAGAACCCTCTAGGGCAAAGAGTTCCACAGAGTCAACAAGAATTACAAGGTGGAGTTCCAATGCATGTCAGGTTTAAATGAACATCCCAAATCTTTTAATTACGAAACATCTCAATATCTGCCCTGTCACGGTGCAGCATTGCAATGCTGTTTCCCGTCCATAGGTATTCAATATATTAGGTCAGATGACATAGCAGCATGAAGATCAATTTCCATCTTGTCTCATGGCATGAATTCAAGGTTGAACAATTGGGACAAAAGTTTCTGAAAAAGCACGTTAATGATGCATTACTAATGTGCGAATCAGTGTATGGAATTGCAGCTCGCCAGAACTGGCTGCCGATTTACATGTCTCCTCTATCTGCTTTGTATGAGTAACATCTTATCCCTAGAGCCCCCATTATTTTTAAGAATTTGCTGGATTTGCACATTAATTACACTGTAGAAAGTTAAATCTATTAATTAATTGAACAGCTTACAACAATGTAATTGTTGTTAAAGCCTATCAATCTTTCTGGCAGGGAAGTGAACAATTTAGACTGGAGCTTCTTTCCTTTGGGCTCATGGAAATATTTCTGATCTCTAACTTCTATTTTTCTTACTTTTCTACGTCTCTTTTCTTACCTTGTGCTGAGTATTTTTTTTGCTTCTTCTGAGTTGACTAACTGAACCTCCATTTCATCTCTGCTCATTTTATCTCCATTTTAAAATCTCATCACAGATTCTGCTATTCACCAAATGTGATTGGTACCTTGTTTTGTCATGGTCTGGTCCGAAGTCCGCATTCCAGTTCACGTTCCAGTCCGCGGACTCCGGACTCTGGGTCCTCCGACTGTCCCTTGTTTCAGCTGGACTCAACCATTTGCACCTGATGCTCATCTTGTTGGCTGGGAATATAAGTGGCTCTGGGTTTGAATGTAGTTGGTGGGTCATCTTGTCAGTCTCTGTTTGGAGTAACCCACTGGTGGAAGGTTAGCTCATTCAGTTAGTTACGGATTTGGCTGTTCTGTAGCCCGCCAAGATTACTGGCTTCCTTGAGTCTTGGAGCCACCCCAGACTGAGCTCCCTTCCTGTCCCTCGCCTCCGTCGGGTAAGCCAGGTCAATTGCCGCTATCTTGTGGTTGGTTTTGTCCCTTCCTGTCCCTCGCCTCTGTTGGCTATGCCAGGCCAGTTGCTGTTACCCTGCGGTTGGTTCTGTCCCTTCCTGTTCCTTGCCTCCAACAGGTTGTGTCCCATGTCCTGCCCAGGAGGCTAGCTCCAAGAACTCAAGCCTCGAGCTCCAAGAACCCAAGACTCTAGCCTCAAGCTACCCAAGCCTCCAGGAACTCCAAGTCTCCAAGTCCTCCAGGAACTCCAAGTCTCCAAGTCCTCCAGGAACTCCAAGTCTCCAAGTCCTCCAGGAACCCAAGTCTCCAACTCCTAATACCCAGGCCTTGTCACGTCTTCACCTGGTTTGGAGGTCTGAGCCCAAGTCAAGGCCCAGGCTCTGGGTCCGTGTCCAGTCTCGAGCTCGGAGTCCACCCCAGGCTCCTGGTTCCCAGTCCCTCGTCCCGGTCCTGCTTCCCCAGCCCTGTCTGTGACCTGTCCCGTCCTGTCCCTAGTACTTCAGTGTCTGCGTCCTGCATTTGGGTCCAGTCTCAATGCCCCCCCTAATGACACGTTTGTCTTTCAGTCTTCCAGCATGTTAAGGTGGAAAAAAATTTTTTTAAATGCGTTCCTGGTTCCTTCAGTTTCAAATACCAATCTACAATGAAATAGCCAACATTGCCCAAATAATTTTCCTAAATTGTTTTTTCCCCACAGAGTTGAGCTTTTGAGATTCATGGAATTGGTTCCAAGCCACTGGTCTTCAGAAGGTAGAAAAGATATGGAAACAAATCTCTCAGTACCAGCCGTTAGCTCTAACTGAAAACAAAGGTTTTGATGATAATCTTAGTCCAAGATCTATGCTTTGTTGTCACTCATAGAAGGGTTGTGGTAGATGCTTCTTGAGTCAAATTGGCCAAATTACAAACCACTGCTCAAGAATAGAATTTTCCATAATATATTCTCCTATTCCAGTATCTTCTGATAGCTTTCTTCAACATTGATAAAAGGATCTTTATTTTACATATATTGATAAATTACCACTTATAAATAGGTTTATAAATTTTCCTATCCAATAGAGTGGCTGACTGAGCAAATATAGGTCATATTGTCTCATTGGACTAGAATATTGCTGGGTGCTACATGATAGAAATTTATTGGAAAACCAATTGCACATCTGCTATCATTGGACAGGGGTCTGGAATAACCTGTAATGTATAACCGAACGGTACTTTCTCAAAGTTGCCTTGTGTATCCATGGCTCACAACTGGCGTAAGCTGCTCATGCAGATATAGTCTTTCATATCAAAGGTGAGGTCTACTTTAGCAAATTATTGGGATTGTTCTGCTGGAGTATGGTGTTGGCAACCAGATGCACATATGCATTCTTTCAGTAACAAACCTATTCTTCTTGGTATCTCTTCCTCGGGCCTTCAACCCATCCTCTAAACCCAGTACACCCCTGAACATCAGCACCACCATCATTTCTCAAGCATGGCTCTCCTCCAACCTATCATGACCTTGATACTGCCAACCTATATCCAAGGAAGGACATGTTGGCATTGGAGAGTGTCCAGAGGAGATTTACAAGAATGATCCTAAGAATAAAATTTCAATATCTGAGAAGCGTTTGATGGCTCTAGGTCGATACTCACTGGTGTTTAGGAGAATGAGGGCGGATTTCATTGAAAGGTCTGGATAGAGTGGGTGTAGAGAGATGGTTCCAATGGTGGGAGAGTCTAGGACCAGAGAACACAGCCTCAGAATAGAAGGACAGCCTTTAGAACAGAGATGAGGAAGAGTTTCTTTAGCCAGAGACTGGTGAATCCATGGAATTTATGGTCACAGACGATGTGGCAAAGTCATTCGGTATTTAAAGCAGAGGGTGATGGGTTCTAGATTAGTAAAGGTATCAGAGGTTAGAGCAGGTTAAAGGGGTTGAATGGGAAAATAAATCAACTATGATCAAATGGTGAAGAACACTTGATGGGCAGAATGGCCTAATTCTGCTTCTGTGTCTTAAAGTCTTACCCCATGTCCTAATCTTTCCCTTAAGGGTCTGATCCTCCTGACTGATGACATGACCCTGATATAACCTACCTCAAACTCATCTCCTATATATCTTCAATCCATCCTGCAATCTGTGATCCTGGCCGATGATGGACCTGTTTTCTTGTACTCTCTACGTAATCATGGCCTTCAATAGTTTTTTTTGAGTATTCAAGGTTTTTCTATTAAATGAGATGTCTTGGATACAATATGAATTTTTGGGAAAGCCCTCAGAAGAGTCATTAGCCCATCATGCACATCATGCTAAATGCGCTTTTCTCAGGTTTTTTTGTGCTTTAGTTATAAGGAATATATCTGAACTTTATCTTGCCTTCTACTGAGTCCAGTTCAGCTGATACTTACCAGGTTATTATGGTATGGATAAAGCTCAAATATAATGTAAGCTTTTTGATTCTTTTTGGAATATGAGAACTGAAATGTGAAAAGCCCTACATCACAGTGCAATTGACTTCACAAGAGCTCTGGATAAAGTTCCACACAAACAAGCATTAGTTATACACAGACATCTGAGAATTTATCATAAACCTTGGTTTAGAGCATAAACTGGCTTGATTAGTAGGAAATACCAGATCTTGTTTTATTCATGAGCAGGATGTGGGTGTTGTTGGCAAGGTCAACATTTATTACCCATTACTAATTAACTTTGAGGAGGACAGTTAGGAGAATGATGCTGGAGTGGCAGGAAGCAGATTTTCCAGTCAAATGTAGCAATGGCCTTTATCATAAAGAAAGCAGTTCATTATTAAAGAAGTGCTGGGATAACTTGCATGAGTTTGGTGAGAGCATTGTAAATTTATTGGTCTTAATTTAAGAAAATATATACTTGCAATGAAGGTAGGTCAGATAATGTTCACTGGACTGATACCCAGCAGAAAAAGAACATTTAGTAAAATCACTTTGAACTATTGAGTATGAGTCTCGATGAATGAGTTCCTTTAAATCTTATTTTGCAAATTTGTTGTTTTTCACTAGCTCTACTTTTAGTGCTACTTAAAGCAGATTGGATGGCAGAGAGAATTCATGTTGTACTGTTACAATGAGCCTCTTTAAATCATGCAGCAGGATTATTTTTGCCAACATTAGTTACTGCAAGTGCCCCGCCCAGCAATGCAATCCAAAATCAGTTCATCACCCACTCAAATAGGTGAGTGAGCCATTAAAAAATAACATCTTTCCTTCAACTGCACTCCAATTTCTACACTTCTCTCTTTCTGTCTCTTCCTGCCCCATTCTTCATTTTCCTTATAAATGTTGGATCAATCTGTTTGTGTTTTTATTATTGTATATTCTGTTAGCCATTGTAGTGACTTCAGGATTGAGAATCTGCCTCTTGAGTATTTTAATGTATGCCAGGATTGTTTTTTTAAGCTGTTGTTTGTGCATCAGACCATTTGAGCTCCAGGTGAGATTGCAGGGATATGGTTTCCATGGATACCTCTTCAGATATTCTAAAGATTACACTGTTAGTTAATACAGAAGCTGGATAACATACTTTAACCGAATGTTCCCTGAAAGATTTAACACATTCTCAGAGTTATAAGAAGGATATACAATACATCAGTTAAACAGAATGAGATAAATCACATTTGAAGTGTCTGCTACAGTAAAACTACAATAATTTGGCAACCAAGAGGAAATCTGCAGATGCAGGAAATTCAAACAACACACACAAAATGCTGGTGGAATGCACCAGGCCAGGCAGCATCTATAGGGAGAAGCACTGTCGACGTTTCGGGGTCTCGGCCTGAAACGTCAACAGTGCTTCTCCCTATAGATGCTGCCCGGCCTGCTGCGTTCCACCAGCATTTTGTGTGTGTTGTTTATAATTTGGCAACCAGTTGTTCAGAAGTTTGGCATTTGGCTTATTCATTAGTCATATTGTGAGCATGGATCCGAAGTGGGCACTGTAGGCCAGGTACATAGACAGAGTCCAGATCATCATTGGTCTGCAACGTGAGATTTTCAGCTACAATTAGGGCCAGAGTGTCAGATTATCTCTCCCTTTACTCACAGATTGACTGGAAAATACTCTCAGTGGCCACTTTATTAGGTACCTCCTCTATCTAATAAAGTGGCCACTGAGTGTATGTTTGTAGTCTTTTTCTGCTATAGTCTTTCTATTCCAAGCTTTAACATGTTGGGTGCTCAGAGATGCCCTTCTGCACAACACTGTTATAACACATGGTTATTTGAGTTACATTGCCTTCCTGTCAGTTTGAAAGAGTCTGGTCATTCTTTGATCTCCCTCAACAGCAAGGCATTTTCACCCACAGAACTGCCACTCACTGGAATACAAGGAGATTAAAGGTTTATGAAATACCAAAACCACCCCATTCCATGGTCAAAGTCACTTAGACTATGAAGGTGGTCAAGATGGCACTAAACGGTGATTCCTTTGCTTGCTGCTCTATTTCTATCTTTGTTATCTCTTTTTTTCCCCTTTTTTAGGGTGTGAGGGGTTCTTTTGAAGACCATGACCTGGAGTTACACTGACTTCAATTCTTTATGGGAATGGGCAGGAAGGTGGGGGAGGGGAAGTTGTTGCCTTGTTGCTGCTGGTGCGTGGCAGGGGGAGTTGGCTGCTAACGTTTTAACTGTCATTCATTCTTTGGGGCACTTCTCTGTTTTTGTGGATGTCTGCAAAGAAAAAGAATTTCAGGATGTATATTGTATACATTTTATATGCATTTCTCTGACGTTAAGTGTACCTATTGAAACCTATTGATCATATTTCTTCCCCTTTCTGATGTTTGGTCTGAAGACTAACCCACTTGACTACGTCTGTATGGTTTTCTGCTTAGAGTTGCTGCCACATGATTGGCTAATTAGATATTTGCATTAACGAGCAGGTGTACCTAATATAGAGGCCACTGCATGTATTCGTCTGATATTTAATAAGAAGGGAAGTTGGGGTATGTTTGGATATTATTAGGAGTCACATCCAAATAACCCAGAACATCTGCTAGTTCTGTGGGTGCTGGATTGCTGAATACTTGCTGTAAAGGGAATACATGTTTCATAAAGCTGCACTAGATTAACTGACACTCTGACACTAGCCTGATTATTTTGACTATTGATTATATTGACTATTATTTTGACTCTCCCCTGTCCTCCCCATCTCCCCTCTCCTCTTCCCCCTCTCCCCCTCACCTCTCCACCTCTCTGCTTCCCCCTCCCCTCTCCCTCCCCCTCTCCCTCCCCCTCTCCCTGCCCCTCTCCCTCCCCCTCTCCCACCCCCTCTTCCTCCCCCTCTCCCACTCTCCCTCTCCCCCTCCCATCTCCCCTCTCTCTCCTCCCCATCTCTCCTTTCCTCCTTTCCCCTCTCCCCATCTCCACCTCTCCCCTTCACACCCTCTCACCCTCCCCTCTTCCCTATCCCACTCACCACCTTCCTCTCCCCTCAACCTCTCCCCCTCCCCTCCTCTTCCCCACTCCCTCCCCCTCTCCCCACTTGACTACGTCTGTATGGTTTTCTGCTTAGAGTTGCTGCCACATGATTGGCTAATTAGATATTTGCATTAACGAGCAGGTGTATATATATTGCTGGAGATACTTTAGTCAGTGATATGATTCAGAGATATATAAATAGATATAATTCTCTGACCCATGTGTACAATTAGACAGGCTTGGGTTTTGTCTCTGGTGAGCTGGCATAAAGAGGAATTAGCCATTAATGTGTCTTTCGATAAAACGATGGAGCCTTTAGACTTTGCAGCATCTCTGGGTCAACAAATGGTGCAAATATTTGTACTAAACATCTTTTTGTGACCTCAAGACCCTGTTCAAGATTGGTAATACAATATACTGCAAGTCTGGTTCATTAATTCCTTGGCAAGTTTGCCAGCAGAGGGGCTGCATGGCCTCAGGTTGTTGTACGGACCAGGCCTTCATGCCACAGTGTCGCCTGTGGCAGCCACCCAGGGAGGAGGTGCTGGAGAGAGCAGAGGCACTATGGACACGCTGGCGTCTGTGCTGGGTTGGGGGCTGGCCCGTGCAGGCTGGCTCTCCCATCAGTGCTGCTCTCCCTGGAACACCAGTTGGATTGCCTTCATCTGCAGCTGACCCAGCACAAGAGTAGGAACTGCTGCGTTCTTCTTGCAGAAATGTTGCTCCAGGACAACATCCCATGCAGTATTAGTCTTCAGGTCTTGCCACTCAGGAACTCGTGCTAATATTATTTTGTGATTGTAATTGTAGAAGCTGCATGTGACTGTGTGTAGTGCCATGGCTCCAGAGGAATGGTGTTTCGATTAGCGATATACAGTAAATGTGCAAGGTTGAACTTGAACTTCAACTTAATCCTTAAATACAAAGTGGATTACCTGTTGCTCAGTTAGATTTCTTGCCTTTGAGTCAGAAAGTTGTGGGTTCCACAGCCGCTCTGGAAGCTGCAGGGCAGAATATAAACAGACATGACAATGCAGTTTTGAAGGATGTGGGTAATGGTGAGAGGTGAAAGTACGGTAAACTAAATTTCTATCTGCTTTCTCAGACATAAAGTTCAAAGCAAATTTTATTATCAAAGTACATATATGTCACCATATATAACCCTGGGATTCAATTTCCTGCGGGCATACTCAGCAAATCTATAAAATGGTAACAGGATCAATGAAAGATCAACTAAAGTGCAGAAGACAATAAACTATTCAAGTGCAAATATAAATGAATAGCAATAAGTAACAAGAACATAAGAGAATAGAGTCCTTAAAGTGAGAACATTAGTTGTAGGAACATTTCAATGATGGGGCAAATGCCTTTTTATTCAAGAGCCTGATGGTTGAGGGGTAGTTACTGTTCTTGAAGCTGGTGGTGTGAGTTCTGAGGCTCTTGTAGCAAGAAGAGAGCATGAACAGGGTGTTGGGGATCCCTGCTGATGGATGCTGCTTTCCTATGACAGCATTTCATGCAATGTGCACAATGATTGGGAGGGCTTTACCCATGATGTACTGGGCTGAATCCACTACCTTTTGTAGGATTTTCTGTACAAAGCCATTTATGTTCCCAGACCAATTCATGATCCCCTACCCATCTATAGATACTTACCAGAGTTTAAGATGTCACACCAAATAGTAGAGGTGCTGCTGTGCCTTCTTCACAATTGCACTTATGTGCTGGTTCCAGGACAGATCCTCTGAAATATTAACACCCAGGAATTTAAAGTTACTGACCCTCTCCACCTCTGATCCTCCAATGAGGACTGGCTCATGGACCTCTGGTTTCCCTCTTCTGAAGTCAATAATCAGTTCCTAGTTCTTGCTGACATTGAGTGAGTGGTTGTTGTTATGACAGCACTCAACCAAAGGTTTGATCTTGCTCCTGTATGCTGATTCAACACCACCTTTGATTTGACCCACAGCAGTGGTGTCATCAGCAAACTTGAATATGACAACAGACCTGTGCTTTGATGCACAGTTGTAGGTGTAAAGCAAGTAGAGCAGGGGGCTAAGCACAGTCTTTTGGTGTAGCTGTGTTGATGGAGATCGTGGAGGAGATGTTGTTGCCAATCCAAACTGACTGTGATCTACAAGCAAGAAAATTCAGCATCCAATTGCACAAGGAGGTACTGAGGCCAGGATCTTGGAACTTATTGATTAGTTTTGAGGGGATGATGGTATTGAATGCTAAGCTGTAGTTGATAAAGAGCATCCTGATATATGCATCTTTGCTGTTCAGATGTTCCAGGATTAAGTGAAGAGCCAATGAGATGCCATCTCATTATTATTACTAAAGACTGGGAAGCTAGCTCCAGTCTATTTATCAATAATCCCCATTCCAGATTCCGCATTAGTAAAGCAGATCAACTAGGACATTTTCACTTGGTTATTTGTGGGAACTAGGTGCACAAAATGGCTGTCATGTGTCCTACATTACAATAGTGCCTACACTTCTGAAGTACTTCATTGGTAGTAAAGTTCTTTGGGATGACCAGAGAGCTACACACAAAAGTCTTACATAAATGCAGGTTTTTAAGTACGCAAGAAATAACGATTTTATCTTTAACATTTCTTTTAAATAGTATTCCCCTCCCTTGCCAACATCCCAATGGGAGTTACCTTTAGATGACTTTAAAAAGAAACGTTCTTAATAATGGAAAATCAGAGCCTTTGTCAATAATGTTTAATACAATGTATTGGATTTAGTCCAATTTACAATTCTATGATACATCCGTTAATTTATAAATAAACATAATCATTTGTTGGTAGCAACAACTCCAGAAATTATATTTTAACCAAAAATAACGGGGATTAAATGAAGTCAAATATACACCTTCCAAACGTGAATGGCTTAAAATGAAGTACTTTGCATTCAAATGTACATCTGGACAAACATTGAAATAATATTTCTCTTTATGTATTCTGCGAAAGGCAGTTGTAAAAGTTTAATATTGTTTATTGATGCAGCAGAGTCATTTTGAAATAAGAGTCTTTGGAAAAAACTGCCCTGTAATAACTGTTGGAATAACAAAGGCACAGGTTGAAGAAAACATACTATTTAATCCTTAGCAATAACTATTAAGTTTTCTTAATTATTTTCTCTGCTTATTTTAATGAATTGATCTAAGAATTAGACATTTTTTGTTTTTATCTGAATTGTGCCAATGCTTGTATTCTTATTTGGGTGCATCAAGTGGTTATAATTATGAACATCAAGAAATAATTAGAGGAATGGAGTAGAACAGCCAATTTATAGGAATCATTCCTTTGAATTTAACAAAGATGTTTATCAAAGGAATTCCATTTAATGTGAGCATATTTGTTAATTCTGGATGTCTAAATATACTCCAGGTCTTGATTTATTTTTCGTTAATTGTTGTAGATTAAAAAGGAAGTTTCTTTTCCGCATTTGACCCATAATCATAACAAAGGAACTCACCATTCAGTGAGTTTGCTTCACTGCATTATGATTTAAAACTGTAGAGTCCCTGTTGACAGCAATCTTAGTCAGTGAGTCGAAGGAAGGGTGGAGATTATGTCTGAGTTTGTAGCAAACAAACAGTTGTGGAACAAACAAAATTCATTTGCACAGGAAACAGAACCAAGGAAAGGATAACTGCACACGCGTTACGAAAAATTCTGGGAATAATGTGGATACTAGATATAGATAAACCTATTGATTAGGTGAGGCTAAGTTGAGGTGTTGAAGGAGCAACACCTCATATTCCATCTGGGTAGCCTCCAACTTGATGTTATGAACATCAATTCCTCCAATTTCTGGCAATTTCTACCCTTCCTCTTTCTCTCTTTTTCCATTCCCCATTCTGGTTGCCCTCTCATCCCTTCTCCTCACCTGCCTATCACCTCCTTCAGGTTACCCTCCTTCTTCCCTTTCTCCCAAAATCCTCTCCTATCAAATTCCTCCTTCTTTAGATGGTTCCCGCTTTCACCTGTCAACTCCCAGTTATTCACATATCACCTGCCAGCATTTACTCCTTCCTCTTCTCCCCACCTTCTTATTCTGGCTTCTGCTCCCTTCCTTTCCAGTCCTGATGAAGTGTCGTAGCCCAAAAGGCCAACTGTTTTCTCCCCTCCATAGATGCTGCCTGACCTGCTGAGTTCCTCCAGCATTTTGTGTGCATTGCTCAAGATTTCCAGCATCTGCAGAATCTCTTGTGTTATTGATTATATGCATCTATTTTCTGTGGTATTACCTTGGTGGCGCAATTGTTCACATTAACAATCTTAGGAGCAAATATCTGAATAATATTCAGAGTACAGCAAATGATAGGCCCTCCTCTTGTACCCTTTCCCCTAGGTTTCATGATCAAAGTCTGGCAAATGTGGGCTGTATTTTTCAATTGAAATATCTGAGAAACACCATGCTTTCTGTATTTGGGGTATCATTATTAACAAACTTGAAAAAAAATAATGTTACAACTTTAGCCTTATCATGGAAGATCTTTAGAACTTGTGTATAAAGATTACACATGAGTGGATATAGAAAGTGGGCTGTTTGGTGTGCTTTGCAATCCAACTCTATCTAAGTATCATATCTTTTATCTCCTGTGATGCCTTTTGAAAGCGAACATCATATTATTTACTGTATGTTGTGTAAAACAGCAAGCAACTGTGAGGATAGAAAAAATGAATGACAACACATCGCCACATTATTAACTTCTTCTCAGTCACCGTGGCTGCAGTAGGTGCAAACTGCTATTGCTCATACAAGCAACTGTTACAGCACCAGCCAAACCCACGGCCTTTACCATCATGACAAACGAGCCAACAGGCGCATGGAAAGACCAGCATGAAAACCAGCTGAAGGGTTTCGGCCCGAAAAGTTGACTGTGCTTTTTTCTATGAATGCTTGCTGGCCTGCTGAGTTCCTCCAGCATTGTGTGTGTGTTGCTCAGATTTCTAGCATCTGCAGATCTTCTCTTTGTTTCTGAGCATGAAAATCAAGTTCTTTTCTAAACCATGCAACATCCTGATGGAAAGAGATCTTAGTCCATTCAACGTTACTGGGTCTAAATTCTAATGCTGTCATTCCAACAACACTGTGGGAGTATTTTCACGATAAGCACTGCAACATTTCTGAAGAGAGATTTATCAGAGCTCTCCTTAAAGACAATTAAGAATTGTTTATATATCACTTTCACACTTGCAGCTTTTAATATTCATCTCTTTTTTTTTCCCAGCGTGTAGAGCATCTCCATTTAACAAAATTTATTGGTAGTACAGGATTGCTGTCTTTTGATATGGGGAGAAAATTAAGGCCGGAATCTTTTTTGTAGATTAGATGGTGCCATAAT
Source organism: Hemitrygon akajei (assembly GCF_048418815.1). Classification (NCBI taxonomy): domain Eukaryota; kingdom Metazoa; phylum Chordata; class Chondrichthyes; order Myliobatiformes; family Dasyatidae; genus Hemitrygon; species Hemitrygon akajei. The sequence continues at coordinate 140,677,375 of NC_133126.1, forward strand.
CTAGTTAACATTTTCCAATAGGAAATTAAAGGTGCTAATTTTTTTCATGGACAAATTCTTTTGAGTAAAGAAATAAACCACTTAAGATTTGAATGGTTGGAACCTTTATCAATCTTGTGTGTCAGAAATATAATGATAACTCCTTCCTTCCACAGTTGAGAAAATCTTAAAGTGAAATTTAGATATGTTTTGGATGGGAAATATTTTAAAAGAACATAGAGGGCATGTAGACAAGAGTAAGTCTTATAGTCTTTTAACATCTTTGGACAACTTTAACTGTGCCCATGATCTGTTTTTTTTTAATCAATTATGGTATTGTTTGCACTGTTGTAACTATGTGGTTTTGTGTAGGTCTTGTAGCTTTAGTTTTTGGTTTGTTGGGTGGTAGAGTTGGTCTCCTGACTTGGTGTGTCTAGGTAGTCTTGTTTTGTCTGGTGGATTTGGAGCTCCTTTCCAGGGAATGCGCTAAAATGGTAGCGTGATATTAATACACAGCAGCATCTCCGGACTCTGGATTTGGGAATTGCCAAACGTTATGTGGATTTTCTGGTGTAGTCTGTTTTGTCGTGTGCTTTTGTGATATCATTCTGGAGGAACATTGTTTCATTTTTTAACTGCATTGCAGTTGTGGTTTCTAAATGACAATAAACTGAAATTTAATTCAGTTCAATTCAAGTTGTTTACTAAAGAGAGGATGTCAGTGAAACAGCGAGGGACATTACAGTTTTACATTCCAGATGACCTAGCCATACTACCATGATGCCATCAATTAATCTGATAACATGAAAAGCCACAGAACATATTGCACTTTCTTCCGCTGATTTGCAGTAATTACACTGAAAGCTAATGCCCAAATGTAACACTGGCGTGGCAGAAAGATTTTCAGGAACATTTCAGCAACAGGTAATAAATATGCGTGTGTGACGCATGAATAAAAAATTAACACCTGGGATTGTGAGCAGTGTTGACATTTTTGCCTTTCAGACAGAGAATAATATATAATGTGCAAGGTAGCTTTGAAACAAATCAGGAAATAATCAAAAGGAGACAATAAACATTTTGGATTCAAAAAGTCTTGGGTATGTTGGAAGATCAGAAAATTAAAAGAGAGGGGACTTTCAATGAGAAACAATATTTAAGAAAAAATTATTCCTTCAAAGGTTCATTGCCTTGCCCTGTGCTGCAGTTATTGGTCGTAAAGATTATCTTCACTCCCATAGGAAAGTTACTGGAAGGAAGGTGCAACATATGTGAGACAAGGTTTTGGAAAGTATTGAAACAATGACGGCATTATTTGCCAATATTGGTGTAAGTATTTTTGGAGGCAGCTTATCTACTGAAACCTACAGACTCTCATAGCAACCAGGACTATACCTTTTCCCACACTGTGACTTCTAAAAAGACCATCCCCTTCACTCAGTTCCTCTGCCTCCACCACACCTGCTCTCAGGATGAGGCTTTTCACTCCAGAATGAAGGGGATGTCCTCCTCCTTCAAAGAGAGGGGCTTCCCTTCCTCCAACATCAACACTGCCCTCAACCGCATCTCTTCCATTTCAGACACATCTGATTCCACCCCATCTGCACGCCACCCTACCATAGATAGAGTTCCTTGTGTCCTCATCTACCACCCCTCCACCCTCCGCGCACAAAACATAATCTTCTGAAACTTCCGCCACCTCCAACGGGATCCCACCACCAACACATCTACCCCACCCCCGCCACCCCACGACTTTCTGCTTTCTGCAGGGGTCTCTCCCTACATGACTCCCTTGTCCATTCGTCCTTCCCCACTGATCTCCCTCCTAGCACATATCCTTGCAAGCAGAACAAGTGCTACACCTGCCCCTACACCTCCTGCATCACTAACATTCAGGGCCCAAACAGTCCTTCCAGGTGAGGTGACATTTCACCTGTGAATTTGTTGGGATCATATACTGTGTCCGGTTCTCCCGGTGTGGCCTCCAGTATATTGGTGAGACCCAGCATAGATTGGGACACCACCTCACTGCGCATCTACACTCCATCTGCCAGAAAAAGCGGGATCTCCCAGTGGCCACCCATTTTAATCCCACTTCCCATTCCCATTCCGATATGTCTATCCATGGCCTCCTCTACTGTCGCGATGAGGCCACACTTAGGCTGGAGGAGCAGCACCTTATATTCCATCTGGGTAGCCTCCAACCTGTTAGCATGAACATCAATTTCTCAAAATTCCAATAATGGCACCCCCACCTCTCCTTCACCCATCCCCATCTCCTTTACCCTCTCTCACCTTTTCTCCTGTTTGCCCTTCTCTGGTGTTTCTCCCCACTCTTCTATCTTCCAGGGCCTTTTGTCCTCTCCTATTAGATTCCCCCCTCTGCCCTGTATCTCTTTCACCCATCAACTTTCCAGCTCATTACTTCACCCCTCCTCTCCTGGTTTCACCTGTCATCTTGTGGTTTCTCCCTCCTGTTCCCCTACCTTTAAATCTACTCCTCATCTTTTTTCTGCAGTAATGCTGAAGGGCCTCGGCCTAAAAAATCCACGGTCCTCTTTTCCATAGATACTGCCTGGCCTGCACATGACTTGTGGAAGCTGTGCACCATCTCATAATTCACCACTCGCCCATTCCATCAGCCATCTGTGGAAGAGTCTGTGCTTCCCATTATCCACCTCTGAACCCAAAAATGTCGTGTGGATTACGGTATATACACTTGAAATTTTGTCATATCTAACACTGAGAATTAGACATCAAATGGGACTGGTTCCTGACCCATATTGCTCATTTTGCCCCCACGGAACCGTTAGCTCTTTTATACATGTTGTATGGGAATGTCCAGGGGTTTTCGGTTTGTGGGGGAAGGTTATCAGTACTCTTACAGAACTAACGGGGGTACAATTACCAATGGACCCCATTGTCCATCTTCAAAATGATGACTCCCACCCTTCCCTCAAGGAAAAAAGCACAGAAAGTCTAATTGGCAGGCCTGACTGCAGCCAATGAAGATTGTAGTCCAGCATTGGAAACCTCCTTATGATATTTAAAGTACTCACTGGCTTTGGAGCTTTTTGAACATTTCTTACCTGGAATTATCATCAAGAATAAATGATACACAACCAAACACAATCTTAATGTGGAAACATTTGATATCTAACTTAAAAAAGCTCTGTTAAAATAGGAATGCTCTGTCTGTATATGCACTACTATTCAGTTGGTTGGTGGAGGAGGGGATGACGATGAGGGTTGGTGGGTGGTTGGATTAAACAGTCAAAATGTAATTGGCAACTGGTTGTATTGAATGTAATTTGTTGGTGTTGCAATAAAAAGTTAGTGATAAAAAAGGAAGAATGCAGCAGAAAGGAAATTATAGACCAGTTAGCCTGACCTCATTGGTTGAGAAGATGTTGGAGTCAATTGTTAAGGTTGAGATGACACAGAACAAGATAGTACAAAGTCAGCATAATTTCCTTCAGGGAAAATCTTGCCTGAAAAAGCTGTTAGCACTCTTTGAAAAGATTACAAGTAGGATAGATAAAGGGGAGGTAGTGGATGCTGTATATTTGGACTTTCAGAAGGCCTTTGACAAGGTGCCATGCATCGAGCTGCTTACCAAGTTAAGAGCCCATAGAATTACAGGAAAGTTACTAACATGACTAGAGTATTGGCTGATTGATAGGAGGTAACGAGTGGGAATAAAATGATGCTTTTATGGTTGGCTGCCATTGACTAGTGGTGTTCCACAGGGGTCAGTGTTGGGACCACTTCATTTTATGCTGTGTACAAAAGATTTAGATGATAGAATAGATGGCTTTGTTGCAGATGATACGAAGATTGGGGGAGGGGTAACAGGTAGGCTGCAGAAGGACTTAGATTAGGAGAATGGGCAAGAAAGTGACAAATGAAATACAATGTTGGAAAATACGTTGGCAGAAGAAATAAATGTGCAGACTATTTTCTAAGTGGGGAGAAAATCCAAAAATCAGAGATGAAAAGGGTTCTGCAGAACACCTAAAGGTTAACTTGCAAGTAGAATCAGTGGTCAGGAAGGCAATGTTAGCATTCATTTCAAGAGGTGTTGAATACAAGAACAGGGATGTGATGCTGAGGCTTTATAAGACACTGGTGAGGCCTCACCTTGAGTATTGTGACCAGTTCTGGGCTCCTCATCTAAGAAAAGATGTGCTAACATTGTAGAGGGTTCAGAGGAAGCTCACAGGGATGATTCTGGGAATGAAAGGGTTAAGAGGGATGTTTGATGGCTCTGGGCCAGTACTCGCTGGAATTTGGAAGGATGAGGGGGAATCACATTGAAACCTTTCGAATGTTGAACGGCCTAGACAGAGTAGATATGGAAAGGATGTTTCCCATGGTAGGGGAGTCTAGGACAAGAGGGAGCAGCCTCAGGATAGAGGAGCATCCATTTAAAACAGATATTTTTTAGCCAAAGGGTGGTGAATTTGTATAATTTATTACCACAGGTAGCTGTGGTAGCCAGGTCATTGGATGTATTTAAGGCAGAGTTTGATAGGTTCTTGATTAGACATGGCATCAAAGGTTATGGGGAGAAGGCCAGGGAGTGGGGATGAGGAGGGAAAAAAAAGGAGCAGCCATGGTTAATTGGCGGAACAGACTTGATGGGCCAAATGGTCTAATTCTCCTCTGTCTTAAACTAGTTCTGTTTATTTTGAAACCTCGAGTCTAAATGTAGAAAATATTTAGTCAAAGTGATGACTTAAATATGAAAATATACTTGAACAAAAGTGCACTGAATTATATTTATGGTCATGGCTTTTAATTCTTTTAATTAGCTTTTTGTTATGTGTACAATTTCTGACATTAATTACAGGATATATACTTACTTGATTCATCTTAATGTTTATTAGAATCACTTATTCAACAGCAATTTTGATAAAACTGACTCTCGAGAAAAATGACTAAAAAGCCTAAATATGAAGGGAAATTTTCTATAAATAGATTGCAATGATAAATTAAATTAAATATATGATTGTGAAAATAAAACAATCATAAAAATTAAATAAAAGACTGTTGGGAAATCTTTAATAACCCTCAAATGTTCAGGATTAATGCTTTGTGATATGTATGTTGTTTCTGAAAAAAAGATTAAGAATGAGTTTGAAATTACTCTGATAAAGCATGACTTCAGATCTATGTTTATTGTTCCTCCTTTTTACATCCCAGCACTTTGGAACCCTGGAAAGTGACTGATGGCTGAATGACCTGAAAAGGCTGCAGAAGAAAGGGCACATAGGAAGAATCTGATGTGTGGGAGATGTGGCGTCAAGCCTGATCTAAACGGCTGTGAATGGGAATTGTGCTGAATGCTTGTTCTTTAACTTATCAAATGCAGATTCCCTAATACAAAGTCCTTCCCTTAGGGGATCAGATATGCATAGTTTGCTTACATCAACTTCAGCTTTGAATCTCAAAGCATTCTTCTGCAATAAGAATAATTGACTCTAGCCCACAGGAAACAGAAAGGTACAAGGATTAGTAAATGATTGATAGCCAGTCACACTTATAGCTGGTTCCACTTTTGGTTGATACTGTTTGATATTCTCAATTAAAATGTCAGTTGTAACATTTCATAAGGTTCCTACTCTTTGATAAAGAACCACAGAGATGCTGTAAATACTCTATCACATGAATTTGATGGTAAGTTAGAGTTGAACATCATCAGCATTGGTCCTGGCTCTGTGCCTGCAAATAATGTCATTCAGAAGCAGTGTTCAAATGAAGGAAAAGGTGACAAGATGCGACTGGGTGACAGCAAGCAAATTATTGGGACATATTAAGAATAGCTTATTTAAAATGTATAGCAGAAGACAGACGGTGGAGGATGTTGGTGTGGCTGAATGCCATGGAGTGAGTTGGTCAAGAAGATTGGTTACAGCTCATAGTGATTACAGGCAAGCCCTGAGTATACTGAAGATCAGAAAGGAAGTAATCCATCTCAATAAAATGTACCAGGGATTCAACATTGATTCAAAGTTGAAAGTAAATTTATTATCAAAGTATGTTTATGTCACTACACGCTACACTGAGATTCATTTTCTTGTATGCATTCACAGTAGAAGAAAGAAATACAATAGAATAAACAGAAAAAACTACACACAAAGACCGACAGCCAATATGCAAAAGAAGGCAAACAAAATACAAAACTACAGAAAAAAACAAATAATGATAATTTCTTCCATCTGCACCAAAAAACTAAACAAGAGAAACTCTGCAGATGTTGGAAATCAAGCAACACACAGAGAATGCTGGAGGACCTCAGCAGTCTAGGCAGCATTTATAGAAAAGAGTACAGTTGACATTCCAGGCCGAGACCCTTCAGCAGAACTGAAGCGTCCTGCCGAAGGATCTTGGCCCAACGTCGACTGTACTCTTTTCCATAGATGCTGCCTGGCCTGCTGAGGTCCTCCAGCATTCTCTGTGTGTTGTATGAAGACATTTCAAAGTTTTATCCCACAATAGTCAAAGGTCTGGAAATTCATTTGTGTAACACATTGTTTTTTAAGTGGTATGCAGTTGAATTGTAGACTATAACTGATTGCTGAAGCATTTGTGACTTCACAGTGAACATCCATGTCTTCAACTGGTACTTGCACTCTTTCATCCACATTAAATGCATATATATCTATAGATCATCATGTAACACCCATATGATGTTACTGATGCTACACAGGTCTTTAGGCACCTGACTAGGGACTTTATAGGCCACAGTGCCCAACAAAAGGAAACAGACATGCAGCATGCTGATTTAAAGCAATAAGATCTTGTCAGAATTCTTGTTGGTGACTTAGCTATATAAGATACTGATGGATTTGTCTGTCTTATTGATTGACAACTATCCTAATCATTATTCAGGTGAGCTTTCTAGCATTATTCATCCTTTTTCCTAACACTCTGGGGGTTAGGGGATATGGGACTCAAGAAAGAAAGTGTGTTTGACCGATCAGAATTTTATTGAACCTTAGAACAATTTTCAGAGGCGAATGGCTGACACCTGAAAATACCTCTTATGCTGTTATGATCTTGTCATCTGGGTGGATGGAACTGTCACCCACCGCTAATCAACCAATCAGAGTAAACTCCTCTCTCCTTCCTCACCACGTCCAGTATTGTACTCATTGCAGTCATTTGCATACTGCCGTACCTGGGGGCGGAGGTAGTTCTGAGAATCACACATCTGATTTTCTCTCTGCTGTACTCTACTCAGACCAAATCATCTCGGATGCCCATCAGCCCAGAGTGACACCATTGATGATGGGGGAGTCTGGCTCAAAGCTTCTTGTCCCAGAGCACCTCAGGACCTGGGTGACCTTCTTGTCTTGGTCAGCAACCGTCACCAAGAAACAGCTGCCAGGCAGCCCTCGGAAAGATCAGAAAGACAGGCAGAGCCACATGGAGAGCCTATTAAGGCATTAAAGGCAGATTTTTAATGCTTTGTGGGTTTTTTTGTAGTTCTATACTTAAGTGTTGTAGGAAGGATATTTTTGCTAATGAGACACTCGTAAGGGTGTGTAGAGAGAGGATAAAATGAGCCATGCGTAGAATGTGGTGTTTGTGACCTTCAGAAAGAAACTGGAGATGTCCTCTTCCTTCCTCCTCCTCCTCCTTCTTACCTGCGAACATAAAATTGAGAAGCAGGAGTGGGCCACGTCCCCTCAAGCCTGCTGCACCAGCTAATCTGATGGTAATCCCAACACTTCATTTGTACCTTCACTCAGTATATTTTCACCATTTTGCTTTTTAAATATCTTTTATCTATTGCTTAAAATTAGTCTAAGACTCTGATTCCACTATTCATTGATGAAAGAGAATTCCAAAGCCATGATTTTCTCAGGGAAACAAAATTGCCTAATGTGTGCCTTAAGTGGTAAATTGTTTTTTTTAAATGGAGATACAAGATACTTCTCACCCTGGGATCTGAAGGAACAAACAATCTGTTGGGGGAACTCAGTCCAAATGCAGTTGACCCAAAACGTCAACAATAGTTTTCTCCCTTCAGATGCAGCTTGACCCATAGAATTCCTCCAGCAGATTGACTGTTGCTTTTAATTTCAAACATTGACCTTTCATTGTAGATTCTCTAACAAGACGAAACATCTTTCAAGGTTCCTATTAAAACCTTTCATGATCAAGTTTGAGAGACCAGGTGACCTAGTTCTTCTCCTATTGAAGGAGAAGTCCAATAGGATGCTTGTAAGGCAATCTGGTATCACTTGTAGGGTAGGGCCATGGAGAAGCTCACAATATTCAAAATAGCCTTCACACATATATTTGAATGGCATAGACCAATTCAGATAGGCTGTCTTAAAGTAAGTGTTGCATGGAGAATAATGTCATGAGCTATCTATATACTGTGTGCATGCACAACACATATATTGCCCATATTGTCTTTATTATTAGTCACCACAGTTAATGCTGAAAATATTTTTAATGCTGAAAACAGCTAGTACTTCCACATTGGAGGCAGTTTGCTGCATCTGCTGAAGTGTATTATTTAGAAATAGCTTTTTTTTTTAATACCCACATTTTCCTTTTTATATACTAACTTCATCACTTTATATCCTGTTTTCCAGTGCATTGCACTAAAACAAAAATGGAATCTCTACTCCATGATGAAGAGAATAACAACTGTTTAAAAATCTCACAATGGAGAGAAAGATTTGCATTTGTACACCAAATGTCAGGATCCTCTTAATATTTTGGGAAGCTTTACAACCACTTCTGAAATGCAGACACTATTGTAATGAATAAAATCTGCTGAAAATATCCTGTCTGCATTTAGAGTTGCATTCCTTTATTATATCCTTAGACAAATCAATAGGCCAGTCAGGTTTCTAACTAGAAAGTGGTGACATTTCTTGATTAAATGGGCAACTGATTCTTTCCTGATGCAATTATCTTTATCAACATTAACATGCAAAGCAGACACCTGCAGGAGTCTAATTAAACTGATTACATTTTTAAACTGTGGATATCTTTGTCAATCAGAACATAAAAATATCTGCCTACCTGTCGTATGGCATAAAAGTTATAAAGGAATAACAGAACTTCTGAAGTGCTGTGAACTTTTCACCATTTGTGATGTGAATAATACTGACAAACCAGAATTTATTATCCATCCATAACTTACTGTGTGGTTTGCTGCCAACTTAGAAACATTATATATCTTATGGAAGATGTTATCACAATGTTGTTAGGTAGTGTGTTCCAGGATTTAGACTTAGCTCTGGTAAAAGAATAGCAATATATTTTCAGGTCAGGATATTGTTTCTCTTAGAAGGAGACTGTGGGAGGTGGCATTCCCAAGTACTTATTTTCAATCCATTTGTTGTTGGTAGAGGCGACAGGTTTGAGAAGTATTTTCAGAGTAACTTAGGTAAGTGACCTCCAGTGGATGGTACAAACTGTGATCGTGAGGTTTAGGGTGATGTTTGAAGTGCTAGTCAAGCAGGTTGCTTTACCTTTGATGATGTTGAATTGGAGTTATTGTGTTATTGGAGCTGTATTCATTCAGAGAAGTGGAGGGTATTCTATCATACTCCTGACATGTGTCACAGATGATGAAGAGCCTTTAAGGTTGTTGGAGGTAAGTCACCTGTTGGTTGATACCCAGCACCGGATCTGCTCTGGGGCCATATTATCTGATTGGTCAGAACTAGTTTCTGATCAATGATAATTTGTCTATCCATTCCATTTCAACATCAGGGCTCTTGACTGCAGGGTAATATGTGTGACAGTACTAATCTGTCTTTGGAACTGGTCAGCGCTGGCTTTGATGTAGTGCCAATGTTAATGCCACTTTCAGCCCCTACCTGAATATTGTCCAGGTACTTGCTGAAATAAACAAATGGAATTGAAGCTTATGTAGTCATCTATGAGCATTGACACTACTAACATAACGATAGCCAAGGATGGTGGTAGTAATCCTAATTCCCTATGCTAATTGGGACAGAAGCAGGAAAATAATGCAGATGAACGTGTGGCTGGAGAAAGTGCATGATAGAATCACTGGGGAGGTGGAAACCAGATAGCAGATGGCTTATGCCTTAGCAGAACTGGAACCAATGTCCAGAGAAACTGGACAGTATTAGAGTGGTGTTTGTTTGGGATGGGGGTGGAGGTGGGGGTTGGTAGATGGTACTGCAGAAAATGGAATTTAACAAGGATTTTTCCTAGTCCTCTGAAAATAAAATGAGAGGTTACACAAAGGTTTGGGACAGACAGCAAGAAATTGTATGCTATTAGATAGGACTGGACAAAGTGAGAGGACAGGAGGTCTAAGATTGATTCACAGTGCATGTAAACAACATACAAAGGCTATTAAACAAAGTGTTGGTGCAACTAACCACATGGGATCATATTTGTGGGCAGAAGGTGTTCAGGAAAGTTAAGGAACTGTAAATGAAACGGGGATGAGTGGTAGCGTTGATTTTGCAGCGCTGAAGAGAGAAGATAATGTCCTGGAGGAGTCAATAACAGAATCTACTTGGTGTGAGTTGAGAAAAAAAATAGATGTATCCTTATGCTACTGAGATTACAAAAGAGCATACTTGAAGGGAACTTAAAGGTATGTGCAGAAACATTAAACTAGTGATAATTCAGAAATTCACCGCTCCAAATATAGACTGGGAGCAAATCATATAAGATGTATAGAGGGTAGGCCTTTTTGAAGAGTTTCTGTTGAACAGCCAGTATGTTTACAGCCGTCAAGGAGGAAGTCATTGCCAACTTGGTTCTCAGCAGTGAAGCAGGTGAAGAGGAACAAGTATCAGTAGGAGATCAGCAATCATTGTAACAGAATGTTTAGTATAGCTCTGAAGAAGTCCAGTATGTGGACTGCTCAAGGGTAAAAGTAGTGAAGTGAAGTGTCCTCATCCCACTGGAGTGATTTCAGTGGGATCAGAACATCTGGCTGCAACCAAAATAGGCAGATGTAATTACAACAGAAAACTGAGTAGTGTTTAAGGAGGAGATGGGTCAGGTACAGCTTCCTGAAGAGAAGTGGGATGGAAATTGTAGAGGTATTGAATATAATCTTTCAAACATCTGTAGATATGGGGTTGATACCAAAGGACTGGAAAATTGCCATTGTTACATCTTTGTTTGAAGATTGGTGTATAGATACAAATCCATGAATGTCCACACTGCAGGCAGTACACTAGATTTAAAAAATGCTGTAGAGAGTCACTAAGTTTAAGTGTCTGGAGGTAGGGCAGTTTAAAACTTCCTGTAACTGGATAAATTCCACTGAGTGAAAGCTGCATTTTACATAAACATTTGGTGGAGAGAAAAAAAAATGCTCCAATTAACTGATATTATGATAGCAATATTTATTGAAGTAATAACTTGGTCTCATTTGTATAATGTTAGTTTGACTCATTTGGTTTAGCTGTTACATTGGAGACAAGATTGTGAGTCTAGGCATCACTTTCAATGAACATACATGCTAAGATTTTTCTGTGGTGAGGTAGTCAGGAAGTTGTGTCTGATTTACACCCATTCATATGTCAATTTTTGCCAGTGATAATTTACCCTGAAACTTCCCGTAGTATTCAATAGGGTACTCTGCAGGGTAAAAAAAAACAGCATGACATAGGCTTCACAAAGAGAAATGCCTTAAGCATTATCCTGACTATCCTGATCAGCAACTTGTCATTTGCTACTTTAAGAAAGGAAAGTCGCAATTATCTAGTAATGGGCTGTACTTGTTTGACAATGAATGCATAATAAAATTCTTCCTGGATTTGTCATCGGAAGTGCAACCAAATGATTATAGAGCTGTTCTAGTAAAATAAACCTTGTTGATCAGCGGCTAGTTCTCAGCAGCTTTTCTGTGCAAGGAACTGGATTTCTGATCCACTGCTGTTGTTTTCTGGTGTATTGAAAAGCAACAAAAATGTTGAAGTGGATGAAGGAATGGATCTGCTATCTGCCAAAGAAAGCCACTTGTTTGTTTAAGTATGGCAAGTCATGCTCCTGTCCGTTACCAGAACAATTAGGTTTTTTATTTTGCAATTGACAATTAAAGCAAAAACAAAAAAGGGAAATGTTTCAAATCAAAAAGCACACTTTGGAATTGGTAAAGGTAAAGATTTAGCAGTTCGAAGCAAGTGCATTGGTATAGAACGAGGGAAGGAAGGGCAGGGGAACACCTATGATTAGGTGGTAGGCATGAGTAATCAAATAACAAAAGAGATTATTGCTCAAGGGAAAAGGAGTTGACAACAGGGCACAAAAAGAAATAAAAGTTGCATTTGAGTATAAGAATAGAATCATTATCAGCATTTGCTACCTGACAAATAGGAGCAATGGTTCTATTCAAAAAGAGTTCATTCCAGAAATACATAAAGCATCTAATTAAAAGACAAATTATATTAGCAAACACAAGGAAATCTGCAGATGCTGGAAATTCAAACAACACACACAAAATGCTGGTGGAACACAGCAGGCCAGGCAGCATCTATAGGGAGAAGCGCTGTCGACGTTTCGGGCCGAGTCCCTTCGTCAGCACTGTAATTATATTAGTTGTGTGTCAGCTGTGGCTCAGCTAACATCTATATCTCTCAGCTACTAATTAATGGGTTCATGTCTCATTCTGTGTCTTGAGCATGAAAAGTACAGGCTGATACTCAGTGTGGTCCTGAGGATATTTAAACTGGTAGAGGAATGCCCTTTGAAGCAGATGTTGAACCATGTCCCTATCTCAGTTGGATTTAAAACCCCCAAGATAATACTTTGAAGTATTATCCTCGTATCCTGGCCAATATTTATCTCCAGTCTTACCTTGGGGTTTTATACTGGAAGTTGCACCTCACTAACCAGCCATCAAACACAACATGCTCTAGAAGGGATCTGGAACCTAAATGAACAGGACAAGCATAGTCTCTGCTAATTTGATAAAGTGAAAGTCTGTAGACTGGCAAAAAGAAATAGCAACTGAGGAGAACAGAAAATAAAAACAACATTTGCAGATCTGAGAATCCAAACTGTGATAAATTTCAAAGTTGAAGAATTTATGTCAATTTAAATAAATGTAGGATGAGCTAAATGTTTCCATTTGTAAAAATGGGGAAATCTTGCATTTTTATAGTTTTGTGGTTTTATCTCACTTATATTCAGATTCATTTATTTATCACATGCATATTGAAACTTGGAGTGAAATGTGTTATTTGCACCAACAACCATCACACTCAAGGAAATGGAGCATCTATGGAAAAGAGTCTGTAAACAGTCTGTTTACTCTCTTCCGTAGATGTTGCCTGGCCTGCTAAGTTGCTCCAGCATTTTGTGTGTGTTACTTTTGATTTCCAGCATCTGCAGATTTTCTTGTATTTGTGACAACCAAGGATATGTTCAGAGCAGCCTGCAAGTGTCACCACACATTTTGGTGCCAATATAGCATGCCCAAAATGTTTGGTAGAGCAACACAGAACACAAGTGACAAAAAAACAACTGCATAACAAACCACCTTCCTTCCTCCCACCCACCCACGCACGGACAGTCCTTCAGTTCCAGGCCTCCAGTCTTCAGTCTCCAGTCTCTGGCCAGGATTCGGCCACCAGGTTTTTATTTCTGGACTTCCAATCAAGATTTCATCTTGATGGACTGGCCAATGATGGCATCCCGAACTCTAGGCTCAAACTCTGGGCTTGCTGACTAACAGGCTTTCATGTTCCTGTTAGCATGGACGTACCAGCCTGCAACAGCCTGACATCCATGGATATCCTTCATTACCCATCCATGTTACTGGTCTTTGAGCTTGGAGTGCAGGCCTGGATTCCGGATGCCATTTGTTCCATGTGCACATCTCTGGCCTTTGAGCTGGGAGCAGAGTCCTGTACTCTGGATATCCTTTTCTATTTCATGCAAGTACAACTTCAATATGTTCCATGTATTTTCAGTGCTGAATCTCTGTTAAAGTAATTGGTTCAACATAATTTCCAGAAGAATCGAGTATTTGTTGTCACAAACAAGAGAAAATCTGCAGATGCTAGACATCTAAGCAACGCATACAAAATGCTGGAGGAACTCAGCAGGCCAGGAAGCATCTAGGGAAAAGAGTACAGTTGACGTTTCGGGCCGAACCACTTCGGCAGGACTGGAGAAAAAAAGCTGAAAAATAGATATAAAGGTAGGGGGAGGGGAGAGAGAAACACAAGGTGATAGGTGAAACCTGAATTGGGAGGGAATGAAGTAAAGAGCTTGGAAGTAAATTGGTAAAAGAGACAGAAAGCCATGGAAGAAAGAAAAGGGGGGAGGAGCACCAGAGGGAGGTGATGTGCAGGCAAGGAGGTGTAAGGTGAGAGAGGGAAAAATTACCAGAAGTTTGAGGAATCAGTGTTCATGCCATGAACAGGTTGGAGGCTGTCCAGTCAGAATATAAAGTGTTCCTCCTCCAACCTAAGTATGGACACATCATGATACCAGAGGAGGCCATGGATAGACATATCAGAATGGGAATGAGAAGTGGAATTAAAATGGGTGGCCACTGGGAGATCCTGCTTTTCTCAGGCAGACGTAGGTGCTCAGTGAAATGGTCTCCCAATCTACATCAGGTCTCACCAATATACAGGAGGCCACACCGGAGACACTGGACACAGTATATGATCCCAACAGACTCACAGGTAAGTGTTGCCCTCACCTGGAAGGACTGTTTAGGGCCCTGAATGATTTTCTTTCTGATTTCCTGTTTTGGACTTTGGTTGTGCTAGAAACTGCTACATCATTTACAGATTAAACATGGGCATGTTGTCAGCCTGATCTAAATGTCTAATGCCCAATTCCTTTTATCAATGTATTGCTACTTGGAGATAGGTTGATGGCCTAGTGTTCCATATCAGGAGAACTAGGAGTGAGGATAGATACGGAGATGAGGCAGCCAACTAAGCAATGTACAATAGCAGTTGTCTACAAGTTGAAGTAAGGAGAGGATGATCGGCAGTGGCCCGGGCAAAGTGAAGAGATGGCATATGACAAGCCAATGCACAGAGTGGGTGAGGCATGAACGTGTTGTGAAGACAGAGCAAAGTGAGAATGATAAACAAGGCACAGCGTTCACGTGCAGCGGGGAGAAGCACAGAGGTGGACCTGGAAATGTAATGGCAGGGTGAAGTTGAAGTGGACCTGAAAGGGGCAACTCACTAAATAATTGGCTGCAGGGTGAAACAGAGAGAGCAGGGTGGTTGGAAGTGGACCAGCAGAGAAAAAAAACCCAGGATTCAGCACATCATAATGGGAAGGGCCTGCTCCTGTAGCAAGCTGTTCTACATCAAAATTACTTCATCTTCTCCCAAGTCGTACAAAATTTTTACTTAAACATCTCTAATTCTGGATATTATGTTTCAAAAATGTCTTGTTTCCTTGGTATGTCATTGTAGTATAAACATGAGGGCATGAAAATGTTGTTTGTTAGTAGATTTTGTATAACATGGAATCGCAGAATAATAAGGTGTTAATTGTATTACAAACTGTTCACCTATTACTCAATTGCACACCACAAATGTTTATTGCCCTATTATAAAGTTCCCCTGAAATTTACTCATCACTAGTTGTTTGAAATCCATATGTTTAAAGATGAGTAATTCCCTTTGATCCATACTGCTTGTTCAACAGGTTGAGGAAAAAATGCTTGAGTTCCAAGGCCCATTTAAGATCTTAATTATTTTATTCAAGTTTAGGTTAACAATGCCATTTAACAGGCCATTATCTGATTTCACAATAATCTCCATTAAATTGTTATGTTTGTGAATGTAAATTTCATTTCAATTTATATGTAGAATCAGAAAATTGTTTTGGTGCAGAAGGATACTCAACCCTCAAGTCCTGGCCAGTTCCTAGAAGAAGCAGTCCTGTTAGTCCCATTACCTGATCTTTCCCTGTGCTCCTGTAATGATTGATTCCCAAGTGCTCAATCAATTCCTTCTCGAAAGCAATGATAATTAAGTTTCCATCTTTACTGGAAGTGACTTCCAACTCAAAAAGATCTTCTTCATGTCCTATGTTATCATTTTTAAAAATCAAAACATTAAGTCATTTTTTTAATCATTGCTGGTCTCTGGTTAAAAGGTTCATAGCAACAGCTTCTTTCTATCTAGAACATTGGTAATGTTGTAGGCTTCTAGTCTTTTCTCAAGCTTTTTTTCTCAGGGGACACAACTTCAGCTTAGAGCTGAAATCTCTCCTCACTTGAAGCATTCTAATAAATGTAGAAATTTACAAAGCAGAAACAAAAGTTGACTGTCCACCCCTTCATTCTTCTCTGCCATTTGCTACAACCATTGTTGATCCTTTATTTCAATGCCATTTTTCCACTCTGTTCTTATTTCTGTTCAGATATTCATTAATCTCCTCCTTTCAGTAACTTGGTCTATGTCATTTTTGTAGCAGAGAATTCCACAGATTCACCCCTTTTTAGGAAAAGAAATTATTCCTCATCTCAGTTCTAACTGTCCTACAGCATACCTGGAGACTGACTCCTTATTCTCACTCTTCCAGCTGGGGGACTATTCTCCCCCAAATTTCAGTCAGTGTAGTCCTATCAGAACTTTGTATGTTTCAATGAGATCCTTCTTCTACTTTTAAATTGTGTGAAAAGTACAAGTCCCAGGCTCTCACCAGAAGTCAGTTGCTAGTATTCCAGGGATCAGCCAGGTGAACCTTTGATCCACTCCTACAATAGCAAATACATCCCTCCTTAATTAAGGAAATCAAGTTTGAACACAATATTTAGGTGTGGTAACTACAAGGCCCTGCATAATTGTAATAAGATACACTTGCACACATACTCAAAACCTCTTATTTGCATTGAAGAAGAACTCTTGCTGCATGTATAAACTTGTTTTCAATGATTGATGTCTCTTGTTACATCAATATTTCCCATCTTATCCAAATAGCAATTCTGTTTGTATCCTCCCTATAATTCACAATCCCAGACAATTTTGTGTCATCAGCAAACTTAGTTCTACATTCATTTCCCTCGTGGGTAGGTCTTGTAAAGATTTGGGTCTCAAGCATTGTTCCCTGCATTTGGTCATGGTACCAACCAGAAAAAGTGCACTAATTCCAACACTCATTTCAAAGGTTTCAAATGTACATTTAATGTCAGAGGAATGTATACAAGATACATCCTAAAATGCTTTTTTCTTCGCAACCATCCACAAAAACAGAGGAGTGCCCCCAAAGAATAAATGAGTTAGAACCCCACAGCACCCTCAGCTCCCCCCTCCCACACATAAGCAGCAACAAAGCAATGATCCCCCCCACAAGCAACAAAAGCATTGGCACCCACCACCGAGCACTCAAGCGTGCAGCAAATCAACGGCAAAGTCACAGACTTGCAGTACCCCAAAGACTACTCGTTCACCTAGTATTCGACATACCACAAGCTCTCTCTCTCTCCCTATTAAGGGAGAAAGAGGTGTCACCATTTCACAGTGAGAGGGGAGACATAACAAACAACTCACTGATTTACGATGTTAAAAGTCCACTTTTTCCAAGCTCTATGCCCAAAGATCTCGGGTATCTGGGCACACAGCCAGAGATCTTCCATCTCTCACGACACACCAATTTCCAATTGGGACACCGACCTTCAGTCCACCTGCCTCCAGAGCCACGAGATCCCTGAACTCCGAAGTCAAGCTAATCTCTTAGGCAGCATCCCTGGCATATCGAATAACGGCCAGTTGTGAACCCTGAGAGCAGGTCCCATTCCTGCAAAGAACCAAAGTCAGCGTGTAACTCCAGGTCAGGGTCTTCAAAAGAACCCTGAAGGGAAAAATAGACATATTAAAGATGTAAATAGAGCTGTTTCCGAAGATGCAAGCAAAGGATTCACCGTTAGGCACCATTGTCTCCTCCTAAGTATCTGCTAACCAATTTTCAATCCATATGTGTGTGTTATCTCCAATTCCACATGCTTTAATTGTGCACACTATTGTCTGTCATCTTATATGGGACTAATGGTATATATCAAAAACTTTCTGAAATTTTAATTACGCTCTTCTTATTTTTGCTACCAGTTACATCCTCAAAAGAAATTCTATTTCGTTATCAAGCCAAATTTCCTTTTCATGAGCCTATGTTGATTTTTTTTTTGTCTAACCCATTGATATATGCTAAATATCTATTTTCAAATCTTTTATAATGGATTTAGTATTTTTCCCACTACTGGAGATAGGCTAGTCCTTCTGATGTTTGTTATTGTGTCTTTTCTTCCCACGCAGTGGAGTTACATTTGTCACCCTCCAGTCTGCAGGAAATGTTCTGTAATAACTGTAATTTTCAATCATTTAAATTCAAAAGATTCAAAGTAGATGTATTATCAAAGAATGAATCAATTATACACCTTGAGATTTGACTGCCCATCAGGCAGCCACAAAGCAAGAAACCCGAAGGACCCAATTAAAAAAATGAAAGCCCATAACCATTGTGCAAAGAGGAAAAAAAAAACACACACACATCATGCAAACAATAGAAGCAAATGACAGCATTCTGAAATAGACTGAGTCCTTAGATCTGCTCCCCGGAACAGGCCCAAGCCTTGATCTCAGTTCATCAGACTAGCGGGCAAATGCCATGAAACCCGCAGAGACGGCAGCTGGTAGAGCAGTCCAATAATTCATGATAAAGCATCCAATAATTCTACAGTTACCTCTTTTGAGTATTTGGAAATTTAGATGATCTGTTTCTTCTCTTTTTTTAACTAAAAATATTTTCCTACAATTCTGTTTCATTAGCTTCCTGTTTTCTTAATGGTTCTGGGAATTTATTTCTCCTTTTTCCACGAAGGCTGAAAATACTTGTTTAATCACCTTGCCAGTTTTTTGTTCCCTGATAGGGTGTATTCTGGAGTTAAGTGAATACAAGCCAGAACCAATCTTAAATTTTTATTATAAGTTGCAAGCAGTAAACTAAAGTTCAAAGTCCACAGACTAAGAAATCTGTTTGCAAAATGGTCTCCATGAGGTGTTTGTGTATGCATGAGCCAAACTTTAAGATCAAGCCATGCAACGTGGGCTAACTTTGCACCATTGTTGGAAGGGGACACTAGCAAGGATGACAGCTGAGCAGCAATGGTTGGAATTTCTGGGAGCAATTTGGAAGGTTCAGGATAGAAACACCCCGAAGAAGAGGAAGTATTCTAAAGGCAGGATAACACAACCATGGCTGACAAGAGAAGTCAAAGCCAACATAAAAGGAAAAGAGGGGGCAGATAATACAGCAAGATATAATGGAAAATTAGAGGATTGGGAAGCTTTTAAAAACCAACAGAAGGCAACTAAAAAGCCTTAGGGAGTGAAAAGATGAAATATGGAGGTATGTCCGCCAATAATATCAAAGAGAATACCAGAAGTTTTTTTCAGATATTTGAAGTGTAAAAGTAGATTTTAGACTGCTAGAAAATGATGCTGGAGGAGTATTTATGGGGGCAAGGAAATGATGAACGAACTGAATAAGTACTTTGTTTCAGTCTTCACTGTGGAAGACACTAGTAGTATTTTGGAAGTTTAAGAGGATTGGGGGCAGAAGTGAGTGCAGATACTATTACTTGGGAGAAGGTGCTTGGGAAGCTGAAGGATCTGAAGGTAGATAAGTCACCTTGACCAGATGGACTACACCCTAGGGTACTGAAAGAGGTAACTGAAGTAATTGAGGAGGCATTAGTAAAGATCTTTCAAGAATCACTAGGTTCTGACATAGTCCTGGAGGACTGATGAAGTGCAACTGTCACACCACTTTTCAAGAAAGGAGAGAGTTAGAAGGAAGGAAATTATAGGCCAGTAAGCCTAACCTCTATGGTTGGCAAGATATTGGAGTTGATTGATCAGGATGAGGTTTTGGTGTATTTGGAGGCACGTGATAAAATAGGCTAAAGTCGGCATGGTTTCCTTAAAGGAAAATCTTGCCTGGCAAATCTTTTTGAATTCTTTGAAGAAATAACAGGCAAGCTAGACAAAGGAGAATCAGTGGATGTTGTGTGCCTGGATTTTCAAAAAGCCTTTGACAAGGTACCACACGTGAGGCTGCTTGAGAAGATAAGAGCCCATGGTATTGCAGGAAAGATACTAGCATGGATAGAGCATCGTCTGATGGGCAGGGAGCAAAGCATGGGAATAAAGGGAGCTTTTTCTGATTGGCTGGTGGTGACTAATGCTGTTCTGCAGGAGTCAGTGTTGGGACCACTTCTTTTTATGTTGTATGTCAATAATTTGGATGATGCAATTGATGGCTTTGGGGCAAGATTGCAGATGATATTGTTACGAATGTGACGCCACTCTGAGGGGCCGAAGGGTACAAAGTCGCCCCCTCCTTTTTGAGAATCGCAAGATCACTATTAATTCGGGTCTGAGACCCAGGAAATGAGAGAGAGATGTCCAGAATACACAAGGTTTGGAATGTGTCCTGACCTCAGCGAAACGGAACCACTGATAACGGCCGTTGTCTCTTGGAGACGGAATTGTGTATTGAGTACTGTACTATTCATTGAAACCCCTCAGGGGACAACCAGAGTGGGTTGGTTGAGGGATTGCATCATCCCAACCTGATTGACATCTGAGACCCCGTGAGTAAGGATAAAAGAGGGTCTGGGGAACAACCCCTTTAGACGCACCAGGAGAAATGATAGAGATCCCGTGACAGCGTTTAATAGCGACAGCCGGTGAGGGCTCGTGTGCATCCTCCCTTGCCAGGGTGGCGGGCTCATC
Source organism: Hemitrygon akajei (assembly GCF_048418815.1). Lineage (NCBI taxonomy): Eukaryota > Metazoa > Chordata > Chondrichthyes > Myliobatiformes > Dasyatidae > Hemitrygon > Hemitrygon akajei. The sequence goes on from NC_133126.1 coordinate 140,698,095, forward strand.
ACGGAAGAACGGCTTAGCTAAAGGAGAGGCCACCTTTGAACGGCCACACCAACGAGACTCCGACGGATCAAAATCATAAAAGGAAAGCTGGCAAGTTTTTCTCCAAATCTCTCTCTCTCTCCAACCATTGCAACCCAACGGTCCCCAAAGGCGGCAGCCTGCATGAACTGAGTGAACTTTATATTTCCATCGGACAATACATTATCCCCTAGACAACGATAGAGCTTATTTCTTATTGATTATTATTATACCCGCACTTTTAGATTTAGTATTGACGACGTATATTATCTGTATATTTGCATTGATATTATTTTTGTGTATTTTTACTAATAAATACTGTTAAAAATCGTATCATCAGACTTCAACGGACGTCTCCATCTTTGCTGGTAAGTGACCCAGTTACAGGGTTCGTAACAATATGAAGATAAATGGAGGAGCAAGCAGTGTTGAGGAAGCAGTGAGGCTGCAGAAGGACTTAGACAGATTGGGAGAATGGGCAAAGAATTAGCAGATGGAATACAGTTTCAGGAAGTGTATGGGCATGCAGTTTTGTAGAAGGAATAAAAGCACAGACTATTTTCTAAACTGGGAGAAATTTCAAAAATTTGAGGTGCAAAGGGACTTGGGACTCCTTGTACGGGAATTCCTCAAGATTTACTTGTAGGTTGAGTCAGTGGTGAGGAAAGCAAATGAAATGTTAGCATTAATTTCAAGTGGACTAGAAAATAAAAACAAGGATATAATGCTGAAGCTTTATAAGGCACCGGTGAGGCTGCATTTGGAGTATTGTGAGCATTTTTGTGCCCCTTATGTATGAAAGGATATTTCAACATTGGAAAGGGTTCAAAGGCCGATACAAAAATATTCCAGATTGAATAGCTTGTCATATGAGGAGCATTTGATGCCTCTGAGTCTGTACTCAATGGAATTTAGAAGAAAGAGGGGTGTTCTCATTGAAACACATCGAATGTTGAAGGCCTAGATATGGAGATGGTTCCTATAGTTGGGGAGTCTAGGACCAGAGGGCAGAACGTCAGAATAGAGGGACATCCATTTGAAATGGAGATGAGGAGGAATTCCTTAAGCCAGAGAGTGGTGAATCTGTTGATTTCGTTGCCACAGGTGGCTGTGAAGGCCAGGTCATTAAGTGTACTTAAGGTAGATGTTACTTAATTCTTGATAAGTCAGGGCGTGAAAGGTTACAGAGAGAATCAAAAAGAATGGAGTTGAGGGGGAAATCAATCGGCCATAAACAAATGGCGGAGCAGACTCGATGGGACGAATGGCCTAAATCTGCTCCAGTGTCTTATCGTCTAATGGTCCATTGGTCTTACTTGTTCTTGCCACAGTATAAAACTGAATCCAGTTTTAAAGTTCTTAAATGACTGTAATAAATAATTCAATATTTAGAATTTATGCTGCCTTACATTTGGTGAATAATCTATCACCATCAAAACAAGGCTCACTTGAAACTAGAAAACTGAATCATTGTTTGCAACAGCTAAGTCAGCAGTTTTCATAATCAAACACATTTTTGGATGGAACAGTATTATTTCTTGTCAACCTTCAACAGAGCTGGATCTGGCAATATTTATGGATGAACCAGAATGCAGTCCTGGCATTCCACACAACTTCAAATTGAGCTTTTTACCTCATACTCTCTCAGTTTCAAAGATGTCCTAAACTCATTTCCCGACGCAGATTGGGGGACCGCTTCGTCAAGCACCTCCGCTCCGTCCACCACAACAGACAGGATCTCCCGGTTGCCACCCACTTCATCTCTGCTTCATATTCCCATTCAAATATGTCCATACATGGCCTCCTCTACTGCCATGATGAGGCCAAATTCAGGTTGGAGGAGCAACACCTGGGTAGTCTCCAGCCCCTTGGTATGAACGTTGAATTTTCCAGCTTCTGGTAATTCCCTCCCTCTCCCTTCCCCCATCCCACTTTCACTCTGCCTTCTCTTCCAGCTGCCTATCACCTCTCTCATGATTCTGCCTTCTTCTACTAGCCATAGTGCTTTCCCCTTACATTCCTTCTTCACTGTTTCTGCCTATCCCCTTCCTGCTTCCCAACCCCCACCCCTCGATCTTTCCTCTGATTGGTTTTTCACCTGCACCTTCCCCCTCCCCCACCTTCTTTACAGGGCCCCTGCCTCCCCCTCCTTCAGATCTGGCGAAGGGTTCCGGCCCGAAATGTTGACTGCTCGTTTGAACAGATGCTGCCCAACTTGCTGAGTTCCTCCAGTGTGTTGTACGTGTTGATTTGACCCCAGCATCTGCAGTGTACTTTGTGTTTACTTATTTCCCTATGTTATCTATGCATTTGCTGCAGAAACTCTCAGTGCCTATCCATATTATCCTTGATCTGTCTATTCCCAAGGTCTCCAAACCACTTTCCTATCCTTCACCTTCTGTGGATTTCTGTTTTCTGTTTCCTAGCCTGAACCATGCAATTCCCCATTCACTGATGTCCTTGATGCTCAACATTATTCTCAGTTTACCTAAGTTTCATCTCTTTAATTGTGGGAGTCCATCTTTCACTTCAGTTCAAGCCCAATCCCAGTTGTTTAATGCCATTTTCTGTAAACATGTGTAAAGAAGAACAATATAATTGTTACTCCGGATCTGATGCAGCGCAAAAAAAATACATAATAAGATAAAGAACACAATAATGTTCATCAAAAACACAATAAATATATAAGATAGCTTATATACATAGGCTGATTATACATCCATATTGTAACTCTAGGAAGAGGAGTGACTGTAAATAAAGTACTGACAGGAAATGATGAAGTGCTGGTGGGTTAGTGGGTGGAGATGTTGGTCAGCCTTAATACCCGGGGAAAGTAACTGTTCTTGAGTCTGGTGGTCCTGGTGTGGGATTGGGTAAAACAGGCCATGAGCAAGGTGGGTGGGATCCTTCATGATGTTACTGACCCTTGTCTGACACCTTTCTGTACATATGTCCTTGATGGCAGGTAGTCTGGTGCCAGTGATGCATTGGGCAGTTTTGATTACCTGTTGTAGAGCATTGTCCACCACAATGCAGTTTCCATACCATGCTATGATGCAGTCTACTGCACATCTACAGAATGACATGAGTATAAATGTGTCTATTCCAGCAATCTTCAGGGTCCTCAGAAAATAGAGGCATTAGTGAGCCTTCTTGACTGTGCAGAATGCATTCTGGGACCAAAAAAGGCTGTGTGAGATGTGCACTACCTGAAATTTGAAACTGCTTGCAGTTTCCACTGCCGTGCTGCCAATGTAAAGGGGGGGGGGGGGGGGGGGAGGGTGTGAATGGTGCATGTTCTCCTAAAGTTGATAACTATCTCCTTTGTCTTGTTGACTTTGAAGAAGAGGTTATTTGGCTGGCATCTTGCCTCAAGCTCTTCCAGCTCCTCTCTGTACGCACTATTATCATTGTTGGTGATTAGCCTCACCACTGCCGTGTCATTGGTGAATTTAACAATGTGATAACTCGGACGCTTCGCCATGCGGTCATGTGTGAGAAGAGTGCACGGCCATGGGCTCAGCACACAGCCCTGGGAGCCCCCGTGTTGAAGATGATATGGAGGAGGGGCAGTTGTGCATCCTGACTATCTGAGGTTTGTTTGTTAGGAAGTCCAACACCCAGTTGAACAGTGGTGTATTTAGACCGAGAGTAGGAGAGTTGTTCACCAATGTCTGTGGGACAATAGCGTTGAAGGCAAAAATGAAATTCAGAAACAACATTCTAATGTAAGTGTCCTTGTTTTCTAGGTGTGTCAGGGCCAGGTGCTTGACAAATACTATGGCATCTGTCTCTGTTGGTAAACATATTGGTGAGAGACTAGTGTGGCAGGAATGGAGGCTTTGATATGTGCCATTACCAGCCTTCCAAAGCACTTCATGATGACTGACATCAGTGCCACTGAGTCATTTAGTTCTGAAAGCGTGGAGTTCTTTGGTACAGGGATGATGAGCTGTGAGGATAGCAGCCTGGATAGTGAAGTTCTAAATATGTCTGTGAATACATCTGTGAGCTGGTGTGCACACTCACTGAGTACCCGGCCTGGGATTCTGTCATGCCCAGCCACCTTATGGGGTTTGACTCTCTGCAGAGCCTTTCTCATGTCTGCTGCTGTAACAGACTGTGACTGCTTCCTGGGATGGGCATAGCTTTCGTGCCCAGTATTGTGTTTTGAGCATCAAAGAGGGAGCATCATTGGTACTGTTTTCGCTGCGTAGTCAGTAATGCACTTGATGCCCAGCCACAAACACCAGGCTTCATTATGCACAAGTGTTTCTGAACCTTTTGTGTATAGGCAGTCTTTGCCCTCTTGATGTTAAGGTGAGTTTTCTCCTGGCTGCTCTGAGGGCTTTTCTGTCACAGGACTGGAAGGCAGTGTCCAAGGCTTTAAGAGGGAGTACACTTCTGTGTTCAGCCAGGGCTACTGGTTGGGCCATGCAATAACCATTCTTGAGGTACCAATTTCATCTACACATTTATTGATGAAGCTGGTGACACATGAGGCATATTCCTTGAGGTCTGTGTGTTTCCTGTTTGTGGCGGCCTCCTTGAACATCTGCCAGTTAGTCCATCCAAAACATTCTTGAAGCACTGATTGCCTCATTAGGCCATAGAGTGATGGTCCTCTTGACTGGTTTCTCCATTTTCAGCAGCAATCAGTATGCTGGGATTAACGTGATGGAGAAGTGGTCAGAGAGGCCAAGCTGAGGGCACGGGATGGCTTTGTAAGCACTACATCTATTTGTATAAGTATGGTCCAGTCTGTTTGTTCCTCTGGTGGTCATGGTGCCTTGTTACTGGAATTTGGGCAAAATGTTAACATGACTGAAGCCTCCTGAAATTGTGAAGAGACTGTCCGGATGCTTGTTTTGTAGATGGCTGATGATATGGCAAAGCTCTGCCAGTACTTCTTTGGCATTCACGTTTGGGGGAAAGTAAACAGTGGTGATGAACACAATAGTAAACTCTCTGAGCAGTTAATATGTGTGGCATTTAATTGTAAGATGTCCAGTTGCCCCAGAACTGTGACTGCTAACTACAGATGAGTTTGTGCACCAAACTTTTTTAATGTACACCCAGATTCCAGCTCCTTTTGATTTCCTCAACCGGGAGTTTCTGTCTGTTCATTTAAATCTATGTGAGGTATTTTTGTGTGTTAAAATATTTACATAACTGTGAGTATTTGTTATAACATTGGATAAGTTAAACAGTTCCAAACCCTATCAAATCTTAAATGTACTTGAATTAAAACCTCATGACTGAAAAAATGCTTTGGTGATATTCCTGTTATGTTTGCTGTCTGTAAAGTTCAGAGCTCAACGAAGATCTTAAGCCCTATCCAATATAGACAGCTATAAGTACCTTCACTAAGGGGAGGTTATACTGTAGCAACATACTCTTCAAAGGTTTCCCCTATTTATTCTCCATGCGAATTTAACTGCCAGTACTCACGATTTGTGTGGTTCCCCTCCCCCACTGCACCAAGGAGGAAATACTTCCAATAAGCAAAAAGTAGTTTAAACGCTGTTCATTTATTTTTAGTGATACATATTTAAATTTAAATAAAGTTCTTAGAACACATTTAAAAGGGGGGACTTGATAGAGGTATTTAAAATTATGAGGGGGATAGATAGAGTTGACATGGATAGGCTTTTCCCATTGAGAGTATGGGAGATTCAAACAAGAGGACATGAGTTGAGAGTTAGGGGGCAAAAGTTTAAGGGTAACACAAGGGGGAATTTCTTTACTCAGAGTGGTAGATGTGTGGAATGAGCTTCCAGTAGAAGTGGTAGAGGCAGGTTCAGTATTGTCATTTAAAGTAAAATTGGATAGATATATGGACAGGAAAGGAATGGAGGGTTATGGGCTGAATGCGGGTCAGTGGGACTAGGTGAGAGTAAGCTTTCGGCATGGACTAGAAGGGCCGAGATGGCCTGTTTCTGAGCTGTAATTTGTTATATGGTTATATGCTTATAAAACTCACAGAGGAGTTCTATCTTATAAAAGATTTTTAAATTACAAATGATTTCTAAAACACGAAGGATTTTCAAAACTCAGGTACACTTCCTATAAGTTAAAAAGACATACTAACGAGTTGAAATGAATGCATCATCCATCACAGAAATCAAAGGTAGAAGAATGGATTCTAGTCACCCCACCTCTTTCCAATCTTCTTGCTGATCCCTACCATCCCTAACAATCCTGACTGTTCTCTACTTTTATATTGTTTTTTTTCAGCCACTTGGCTGACTTCACATGCAAGTGATTTTTCTTTTTCAGGTACCTTTTAACACAAATGGTTTAAAAGCTTCTGGAGAAAGAGTTCCCAGATTCCCACAATTAATGTTGTGAGGGCTGACTCTGTAAGTACACAAATCTCCCAACCATTGATTGATCAGCTATTTGATGTGCCAAGTGATAGTATCAATCTGGTCTGCAAACTTCCTTGAACTAAATAACTTAGCCAGTGTTGTCTGATTTCAAGCAGGCCAATTAACATAGCCCTTTCATCTTACGTTGCATCTCATGAGCAACCAGTCCCATGCTGTGGGTCAGCAGTCTGTTCTCTATAGACAATGGTGTTTATTTGCAAAGCTGTCCTTTTAACTTCAGACTAATTATTTCTTGCAACTTACATTAAGAATTGAGGACTGGCTCCTGTTTATAAAGAATATTGGTTGTAAGTTTATCTTAATCAAAAACATTTCTTTACTCCATGGAAGTGTTAGCTGCCGTGTTGGAAAGCAGAGTTTGTCAAAAAGGACACCCAACCCTGGTCAATGAATATCCATCAGAGTTAAAGGTCCATCTCTTAATGAGTGAGTTGGCTTGTGGGTGCTAGAATGAGCCCAAATGTCCATTTACAGATATGATCCACCATAATGATTCTTGTTGACCTAAATCATCATCAGCACCTTCTACAGAGATAAACAACCTGCTCAGAGAAACAATTTGGCTTTAATCACTTTTATTAAACATTACCTCAGAGCTAATACAGTTCAAAGGGAAATATTCAACTCCACCTGGAGGAAAAACATTTTTGAGACATTAGACAACTTTATAGCAGGTACCAGAAACTCCTTCAGAGTAGTAAAATGAGAAGCATCACTTAGTTTAAATGGGCAATCACATTGCCAATGCTCTCACAAGCCTAAGCCCATATTCAATTGTATTTTACCTCAGGCATTCTCTCTCCTCTGCTCTCCCATTAGGCAGCAGATATAGAAGCCTGAAAGCGTATACCAACAGGCACAAAGGCAACTTCTAGCCCGCTGTTATAAGTATAGTATATTTCCCGAGTGTGATAAGATGTATTCTTGATCCCACAATCTACTTAGTTACGGCCTTGCACCTTATTTCAGCTTGCAATGTACTTTCTCTATTACTGTAACATTGTTTTACATTCTCTTATCAATGCCATAAAACCATAAGACATAGGAGCAAAAAAAGATATAGCGTTTTCTCAGCATATATGATGAATAAACTCTTCTCGGGCTTCCTGCTGGGTACATGTATTGATGTTAACCAAAATCAATACCTGTACCCTCTGAAATCCTGAGAAGAGTTTATTCTTCATAGGAGCAGAGCTAGGCCATTTGGCCAATCAAGTCTGCTCTGCCATTCCATTATGGCTGACTTATTATCTCTCTCAACCTCATTTGCCTGCCTTCACCCCATAATCTTTGATGTTCTTACTAATCAGGAAGCTACCATCTCCACTGTAAATATGCTCAGTTACTGGGCTTCCACAGTCATATGTGGCAATGGATTACATAGATTCACCACACTCTAGCTGAAGAAATTCCTCCTCATCTCTGTTCTAAAGGAACATCTCTCTATTCTAATGCTGTGTCTTCTGGTCTAGACTCCCCCACTATAGGAAACATGCTCTTCACATCCTCTTTTTCTAGGCTTTCCAAAATGCAATAGGTTTCAATGAGATTCTCCCTTATTACTCTAAACTTTAGAGAGCACAGCCACAGAGCTAGCCAAAGCTCCACATACATTAACCCTTTCATTCCCAGAATCAATCTCATGAACCTCCACTGGACCCTCTCCAATGCCAAAATGTCAGCACATCTTTTCTTAGATGGGGGCCCAAAATGGCTCACAATACTCCTAGTGCAGTCTGACCAATGCCTTACAAAGCCTCGTGATTACATCCTTGCTTTTATATTCTAGTCCTCTTGAATGAATGGAGTGAAATTTGCAGTTTTCCCATCCTCTAAAACCACTGCAGGATCCAGTGATTCTTAAAGGATCACCACTAATGCCTCCAGAATCTCTTCAGCTTCCTCTTTCAGAAACTTGGTGTGTAGTCCATGTGGTCCAGGTCACTTATCTACCTTTCAGCTTCCCAAGCACCTTCTCCTTAGTTATAGTAATGGCATTCCACTCACTTCTGTCCGCTGATACTCTCAAACTTCTGGCATGCTGCTGGTGTCTTCCACAGTGAAGGCTGATGCAAAATACTTATTAAATTTGTCTGCTATTTTCTTGTCCTCCCATTGCTACCTCTCCAGCAGTTTGATATCCACTCTTGCCTCTCTTTTACTCCTTATAGATTTGAAAAATACTTTTGGTATCCTCTTTTATATCATTGGCTTTTTACTTGCCTTCTGTTGATTATAAAAGTTTTCTAACTTCCCATTAACTTTTGCTGTGTTATATGTCCTCTCTTTAGTTTTTATGCAGTCTTTGACTTCTCTTGACTGCCACAGTTACCTCATCCTTGCTTTACAATACTCCTGTTGGATGTATCTATCCTGCACCTTCTGAATGGGTCCCAGAAACTCCTGCCATTGCTGTTCTACCATCATCCCTGCTAGTGTCCCCTTCCATTCAACTTTGGCTGGCTTCTCTCTCATGCTATCTAATTTCCTTTTTTTCCCACTAAAACTGATACATCTGATTTTACCATCTCCCTCTCATACTGCAGGACGAATTCTATCATATTATGATCACTCCTTCCCAAGCTACCTTCACCTTAGACTACCTAATCAAATCTGGTACATTCCAGAATTGCCTTTTGCCTAGTGGGCTCAATTATAAACTGCTCTGAAAAGCCATCTTGTAGGCATTCTTAAATTCCCTCTCTTGAGATCCTGCACCGACCTGATTTTCCCAATCTACCTCCATATTGAAATCCTCCATGACTATCGTAATACTGCTCTTTTTATTTGCCTTTTCTATCTCCCATCTTAACTTGTATTCCACATTCCGGCTACAGTTTGGAGGCCTATATGTAACTCCCATCACAGTCTTTATACTCTTGCAGCTTTTAAAACTCTATCCTCAAGGATTTGTATATCTTTCTAAGGATTTAATTTCGTTTTCTTCCAACAGAGGCACCCCACCCCATCTGCATACCTATTGTTATTGTTTTCCCTTGAACTACCTCAATGCACTGGTGCATTGAAATGATGTCTACCTGAATGCACTGGTGCATTGAAATGATGTCTACCTGAATGCACTGGTGCATTGAAATGATGTCTACAGATGGAATTCAAGACAAAGTTTTCACTGTGCCTCAGTACTTGCAAAAATCAATTTATCAATTTTAATTTTCATGAGGAATGGAAAAAGAGAGAAGGGGAGGGGGAGAAATTACATTGATTTCTGAAATGTTCAGTAACCTCTTCCCCTTACCTGGTCTCTCTCTTTCCATTCCCCATCCTGGATCCCCTGCCACCCCTTCTCCTCTCCTCACCACACTCCGGTTTCCCTCCTCCTTCCCTTTCTCCATGGTCCTCTGTCCTTCCCTATCAGGTTCCTTCTTATTCTGCCTTCATCTCTTCCACCTATCTCTACTTCGTCCCCCTTCCCCCTCACCTGGTTTCACCTATTATTTGCCAACTTGTTTGTCTTCCCCTCCCCTATTTTCTGATTCCCCTTTCCTTCCCAGTCCTAGTGAAGGATCTCAGTCCACATCGTGACTGCTTGCTTTCCTCAGTAGATGCTGCCTGATCTTGCTGAGTTCCTCTAGCCACTTAGTGTGTTTTGCTTGATTTCCAGCATCTGCAGAATCTGTTGTGTTTGTTATATGTGCAGATAGATTATGATGTATCAATCAACTTGACCTTCTAGATGCTTAGCCACTATTACTTTTCCAGATGTTGCCTGGGTTTTCCCAGCTGAATGAAGAAAGAAATTGCCTATATTTCACCATAATAGCTGTAAGGAAATTTCAGAAATGCATGACTTCAGTTGATTTGTATTGTGTTGTGCTGCTTTATTACAAACGGAAGCTGCTAACTTATTGAATGTAATTTATTCTGTATATATAACTACTGGAACTCAAGAAATATTAGAGCAGACAATATTTTGCATAGCCTGAAGTCATCAGCACTTCCGTGCAAAATTAATTTTGCAGAGAGACATTTTAGTGAGTGACATTTGATTCATTGCTTGGGCAGCAGCAAAAATAGTTTCAGTGCAACATTCTCACCTCCTACAGCAAGCTAAAAGCAGATGGAGTGAAGATTACAATTTGAACAGAATGAACAGGAAGATTAATGCTCTGCAATGGAATAGTTAAACAGCATTCACATTCCTACCCTCTTTGTGCAGTCAATTTGCAGTTAAATGTGGGGAAACTTAAAATTTTGCAGTAAATGTGACTTTGTAGCGTAGCCAGCTATTTCAAGAAGGCAGGATGCTTCTCCCTCCTCAAAGTGACAATGCTTATGTTTGAGCCAAGGGTCAATAGAACAGTGTAGGATGTGGGTAGCACAGTAGCATAGTACATCACAGTACCAGTGATCTCCTGTTGGTATTCATTCCCCACAGCTGTCTGAAAGGAGTTTGACCGCATCTTCCAGGTGTTCTTGTTTCCTCCCACGTTTCAAAGACAACCAGGGTAGGGTTAGTAAGTGGTGGGCATGCTTTGTTGGTGCCAGAAACATGGCAACATTTGCAGTTTGCCTCCAACACATCCTTGAAATCTGTTGGTCATTGACACAGTTCACTATACGCTTTTATGTTTCAATGTACATGTGACAAGTAAAGCTAATCTTTTCTTTTTAACATTTAGGTTGTCAGGAATCTCAATATGAGGTTAATCCTATAGCAGAAGATTTTAATGGGAAACATACTAGGAATGTAGTGCAGCGCTGTCACATGAAAGATTGTGTGTAGTGTGAGGGCGATTGACACCTATCTTCATTGAGACTATGCCTGGTGTGAACCTCTTGGTTAAAATCATGGTTTGTGTAGCATCATATAGGATGGAAACAAACTGATGAAGGCACGCAAATGTGAGAATTATGATCCCTGTGTCTATCCTTTGAAATCCATTTTCACTGGGCTAATGGAGGTGTAAAAGAAAGGCATACTGTATGTTTGCAAGATAAGAAATGATTCCTACTTATATTCTGCATTCTGTTATTACTTTTCCTTTGTACAGCATTGATGTATGGATGTGATGAACTGATCTGTATGGATGGTATGTAGCACAAAGTTGTCACATGTACCTAAGTTCAGTGAAAAATAAACCAATTTAACAATTTACCTTATTGCTGAATTTCAAGGACTAACAGTAATTTATCCAGAATGACTCTTTACCAAACCTCTAGGTATAGCAGCCATAAAGTACTGCAACCAACACTGGGAAAGAATTATTGATGGTCTGGCCCACCACATGCTCAAAAATATGCAAAGAGATTATGTAAAGTTATTTATCAGTCTGTTTATCTTGAACATATTTGTTTTGTTCTGAGAACAGGAAACATTACAGTCCTTCCACAAAGTAGCTGACTATTAGAAGAGAGCTGATGTTCTGAAAGAACAGTAAAAGTAATAACACCAGTGAAACACCAATCTGGTCTTAAGACGAATGTAAAACCATGACATCTCAAATGAGTGATTCACTTAAGCATAAACATTTACAAAAACATTGCTGCAAGATACAGTTTTGGAAAATAAAATCCAATAATTTCTTAAACTTATGACTGAGAAGCAATGGGATCTCACTGCAGAAATATGAACAAAATTAACTCAAACAAACATTGTTACATATCCATCGAGGTGTCTGGCAGGACTTCAAAAATATATTTATGTACATTCTGTGGAAAGAGAGGGGGAACAACTTATTCCAAGGTTGTCCTCATTCACCATAGGAAGGCAATCTGCTTTCTCACTTTCTCTGACTCTCAACACGAGGTTGGCTCTTAAATGTATTCTGTAATGGCCTAACAAGCTTTTTAATTCAATAACAATTAGAAATGAGCATTAATTACTTACTGAGCCCACAATGCCCACTTCCTAATTATATGTATTTAAGATATCTACATTAAGATAAATATTAAGGAAGACAACACTATCTACGAAGGAAAACAACATTTACCCCATAGAATTATAATGCATTTCCTTTACTCTCTGTATACCCATGATTGTGTTGCCACCCACAGCTCCAATCTGCTAATTAAATTTGCTGACAATGCTACATTGATTGGCCTAATCTCAAATAATAACAAGGCAGCCTACAGAGAAAAAGTCATCACCTTGACACAGTGGTGACAAGAAAACAACCTGTCTCTCAATGGAGCTGGTTGTGGACAACAGGAGGAATGGAGACAGGGCTAACCCCTACTGACATCAATGGATCTGGGGTTGAGAGGGTGATCAACTTTAAGTTCCTCAGCATACACATCACTGAGGATCTCACGTGGTCTGTACATACTGGCTGTGTGGTGAAAAAAGCACAACAGCACCTCTTTCACCTCAGATGATTGAAGAAGTCTAGTATGGGCCCCCAAATTGTAAGAACTTTCTCCAGGGGCACAGTTAAGAGCATCTTGACTGGCTACATCACTGCCTGGTATGGGAACTGTATTGCCCTCCATCGCAAGACTCTGCAGAGAGTAGTGCAGACAGCCCAGCATATCTGTAGATGTGAATTGCCCATTATTCAAGACACTTACAAAGACAGGTGTGGAAAAAGGGCCTGAAGGATCACTGGGGACATGAGTCACCCCAGCTGCTACCATCTGGGAAATGTACTGCAGCATAAAAGCCAGGACCAACAGGGTCTGGGACAGCTTAATCCATAAGGCCATCAGACTGATTAATTCACGCTGATACAATTGTATTTCTATATTATATTGACTGCCCTGTTGTACATACTATTTATTACAAATTACTATAGATTGCACATTGCACATTTAGATGGAGATGTAACGTGAAGATTTTTACTCCTCGTGTATATGAAGGATATAAGAAATAAAGTCAATTCAATGCATTTCCCCCCATTAATGGAGAAGGTGATAAACTGAAAAGCAACATAACAGCTAACTGGCTATGCAACATCAGAGAGAAGGTCCCATAATCATCACCAGATAGATCTCTATTAAGAAATCAAGAGAGTTAATGCGTTACAATTATGTTTTCTTTTTCTTCTTTTAAGCCCATCACCCCTACGGGGGCATAGAATGCTGACTGCAACTTGCCAGATTCCTCTATTCTGGGCCGGTCTCTCAAGGTGTCTTTAGATGTAGCGCATTCTTGAAGATCCTTCCTCTCCCGGGGTGAGGTCATCCTCTTTTGTAGCCGGGCTTGGGATCATCCGTGGTGGAGTTGAGATAACGCCTGCAGTACCTAAGATTGCTGGTAAAACCTGAGTGTCGTGTTTCTTAGAGGTGGGCTTCTTCCTGGGCATTAGAAATCTTCTGTGGTCAAATGATGGACAAATCAACGAAGAAGAATAGTAGAAAAATCAATTACTGATCCATCAACCTGTTCAAATGCATAGGAAAGCACTAGGCAAATCATTAAATGCCCTCTAACAGTATCTCAAGGGTAATGATTTATTGCAACTTGTCCTATTCAAGAATGGGTAATCGATGAGTACAGTTTAAACCGCTGGAAGAAATCAGTGGATCAGGCAGCTTTTTGAAGGCAAAGGGACTGTCAATGTTTTAGGTTGGTTTCAGCCAGCAGTTTACTTTTTGCTGCGGATTCCAGCACCTGCAATCTCTTACGTCTCAAAAACCTATGAACTCTAAACAATGGTAAAGTCCCTTGAGAGATTCTGTGAAGGCAGAAGCTAACCCATCATTGTCATTGCTTTCAATTCAATGCATTCCTGTACATTTGTAGCATGACTCTGTTTGTTATCATTCAGATTGTCAGGGGTTTATGGCACCGGGCCTGACTCAGTGATACTGAAATCCACTTACCAGTGAAAATTCATTGTCACGGGTTCCTCGATGTCGAATATAAATATAGTTACCGTACTGGAGGGTTCTTTCAGGCATCACTCTAGTGGTGCAGACAGTAGAACTGTTCCCTCACAACTCCAGTAAAGGAGTTCAATGCTGACTCATGGCGACTGCTTGATTGCACATTCTCACTGCAAATGTGTGGGTTTCCTCTGAATACTCCAATTTCTTCCGAAAGGCATGGGTTGATTGGTTACTGTCTGCTATAACTTGCCTATGACGTGTATGTAACTGTCAGAATCTTGGGAAGGTGGTGGGGGGAGTGATGGTGGATGATCTAGAGGGAGAATACAAAGTGTGCTTAAATATTGGCATCCATAGAGTCAATGTGCCTAAGAGTTCATTTCTGGGCTCTATGACCATGTCAATGTAACTATGGCTATAAACCCACTACGTAACTATGCTACACTGGCACCAGAATATATGGCGACTCTTGTGGGCTGTCCTCAGCACTCCTTCAGGTGTCTTGGTTGTTAATGCAAATGATGCATTTCACTGTATGTTGATATACATGTGATAAGTAAACTTGAATCTTGATCTTGAGTCTCTATTCTACATACAAAGTCTTTTTTTTGCAAGGGGAAATCCATGCTAGAGTGGTCAATATTCAGTGTTATTTGTGTTACGTACCCCGTAACTGGGTCACTTACCAGCAAAGATAGAGAGGTCCGTTGAAGTCTGATGGTACTATTTTTTAACAGTATTTATTGATAAAAAAAACACAAAATAATATTAATGCAAACATACAGATAATATACTTCGTCAATACTAAATCTAAAAGCGCGGGTATAATAATAATCAATAAGAAATAGCTCTATCGTTGTCTAGGGGATAATGTATTGTCCGATGGAAATATAAAAGTCACTGTCATTCAAGCTGCAGCGTTTTGGGTTTAAGAGAGACGGTTTAAACTTGCCCAGGTCTTTTAGGATGCCAGTCCTTTGAGTCGGGGGAGTTGATTTCCCCGTTGCTAGCTAAAAGCCGTTTTCTGTGGTTCCAGCCACCAGCCCCAAGCAACGGAACTGAACGCACGTGGCCTCCTTCAAATGGCTTCCCACTATTACGGGATCGCTAGCGTTTCTTCTGGTGCGTCTGAGGGGCTGTTCCTACAGACCCTCTTTTATCCTGACTCACAGGGTCGCAGATGTCATTCAGGTTGGGGTGATGCAATCTCTTTCTCACCCAGCCCACTTTGCCTGAGGGCGTTCTCGTAGCATAGTATTTCAATCCACAAATGTGTCTCCAAGAGACAATGGCCATGTCCCGTAGCTTTACATTGCCGAGGAACGAGGCATTCTGCACGTCTCTCTCTCATTTCCTGGGTCCCCTGACCCAACCCAATAGTGATCTTGCGATTCTCACAAAGGAGGGGGCTGCAGGCATAACATTTGAATGATCATGTCTGTTTCTTCGTGGCCTGGCATACCTGCATGATGTGAGGGTGTGTCTGGTCAGAACGAAGTGGCAGATGCAGAGTTGTGCCATCAGTTAACATTGGCATTGACAGCTGTCTTGTAGCTTGACAATGGCCAATGCAAAGAATCAAGACCAGATTATCCGTTTTGTAGGCACTCACCTGAGAAAGACTTGCTTCCATTCTAATTCTGAGGTGGATGACGAGTCTCATGCAGCACTTTACAATCGATGAGGCAGGTGTTGCAGTGGAGGTGACCGAGTGGATGGTTATTTAAAAATGTTGTGCATGCCTTCAACTGACCTCTGTATGCTCACATCATAGAGACAGAAGGTGTTTAGTGTCTTCTCAAATGCTTCATCTGTATTTTGAATGGCCACATTCAGTGAGGAATATATTTGTTCTCTAAGAGTCTTTGAGAATATCCTTGACCATTTTCTCTGACTTCTTGGAAATTTCTTCCATGATGTAGACTGGGGCAAATTCTGGTGTCAGGCCTGCAGATGTTATGGTCCATCCTGTAGACTGAGGTTAGTCACATTCTCAAGGATGGAATTGTTGGCCCATGAGAGGTTCATCTTCCCTACAGGTGGATTTGAAGGATTTGCCAGAGGTAGTGTTGGTGGTTTCTGCCCTCTACTTTGAGACGCAAACTATAGGTGGTCCATGATTGCAAATGTACAGAACACAAGGAAGAACTGCCACTTAGTAAACTGTAGCAATGTTGGGTTGGAGACTTAGGCTGACAACAGGCTCTGCTGGCACACTGAAATTAGTAATGAACTTCACTGTTACTGTGTGCCATCATTGAGAGGTAATTCGCAAGATGTGGACAATGATCCAGGCTCTTATTTGATTTTGTGTGAGGGTGTGAAGAGGTGGGCGCAGAGGGTCTTATGAGGCAGGGACAGATTGGAAAGAGGCCATTGTGTTGTTTGTGATAAGGAAGATTGTGAAGAAGGCTGAAGCGATGGAGATAAACAAGGTTGTCCCAGTCTGTGATGGTTGGTAGAGACTAAGTAAGTCTGTTTCTGAGCTGTATGACTCTATGATTCAGACCCTGATCTAATCACCCATTGGTTGGCATCACAGTTGTGACATCATCATGTAGCAGACACAGAATGGCAATAAATTTGTAAGGATTATTAACTTTGAGAAAGATACCCCATAATATTTTTTTCATCAGTGTTGAAGACCTTTATGTTGGTGTGAAAGGCTATATGATTTGTTTGCATTTTTCTTACACTTGATAACTGTTAAGATAATTTTTTTTGTATTTCAGGGGCAGATTGTAAGCCCAGGTAGAGATTACGGTTACCTGGAAAAAAGGGGTTGAGGAGGTTCCTGGCCTTCTGACACAGCCCTTTGTAACTGGACTATTAAAATGTCACCAACTATTCTTTATGTCATGTTGACATATCTCCTTGGAGCAAAGTAACAGATTGAGTGGAGGGTTGTCGCAGGAGGGCAGATTTGCAGGATCGGACTGGCATTTGCAAAATAAGAAAACTCAGCTTGTAAAGATCAATGTATGTTCATCTGCAGCCAACTCAAGAACCAGATAAGGGAAAAGTTTCAACTATCAAGTAAGGCCTCAAAGAAATTTGCTCTGTAAACTGTAAGAGCCTTTTGTGAAGAAGCAGGGCTAAGGTTGATTGAGACCCTTTGGAGGACTGCTTGTGAGTATCATGGAAAAGCTGCAGAGTGCTTCAACGGACAGCTTGCAAGCGGACATGTCAGCATAATGGGAAGTCTACAGCAGATTCTTCTCTGTCTCACTATTGTGAAGGATCACAGCCTAACTGAGGTCAGTGCATCTCCAGCTACCAAGTTCTGCAGCCACGACCTTGTGATTTGCTTGCTGTGGTGAGCTCAAGGATTAATAAGATTAGGTGGCAGTGAGAAAAACTACTGTCACAGGCTTCTCTGACAGGGCCAGCTTGCCCTCAGCAGCACTCTAACATCAATACATTCACAAAGGAAGTTCAGTACTGACGGATCAATATTTGTTCATTTAATTCTTGCTTTTGATTTCATTGAAGGCATTTACTTCAGTAATGTGAAACCACCTTTCTTTTAATGACATGTACCAGTGATGAACAACTTATCATTGAAATGAGTGTAAGCAGAATGATATGACTAATTTGTACTGCATATTCACTTTGTACCTCATCTGAAAATTAACAGAAATCAAATATAGATAAATGTGGAACTTGGTGAACTGATTATTATCAAAATCTGTAAGAGAATATTCTTGCTCACGCATCTGGTTTACCTCACAGGGTGGTTGATGAATTGTAATATGAGTGTATTCTGGATCATCTAACATGTTGTGGATGTGTGTGGGCCTTCATCTTGAAGTAGTTTGGGATATGGCTGTGAAATGTCCATACTTGTATTTGTGAATTGTTGTATTGTAAATACATTAGCTGCCATGGTATGTTCGGGGTGGGAGGGTGAGGGGAGGTTTGTTTAGGGTTAAGATAAAAAAGCAAAATGGAGGGAAATGTAATCCATTATGTATTCTGTATTGTGTCATTTCTTCGATAAAAATATATTAAAAAAAAAGAATATTCTTGCTCCTCAGTGCTACATTATACAAAAGAAAATACAGAAATCAGACGTCAGAATTCCCACTGTATGCACATCCAGTTATGTCTAGTAGCAAGATTCTGGCTAAGTAGGAATAGTAAATTATTGTCCTGAATCAAGGAGCTAACCAGATTTGAAATAGTGTGCTTCCTCTCTATAAATATGAACTTTAGCATTGAGATGTGATTGCTAATGAAAAGCAAGTTTGGCGCAATCAGTAATTTTACATGTTGATGTCCGGCTAATGAAAAGTTCAAGAGCAGTTAATATAAGATCAAACTCTGACTTTTGTATTCAATTATTACCTTACATCCATTCCATAACTTTACCACCTGAAGGGTTCTTTTCCTTCTTTATAATCTCCTGCCATTAACAGATTGGGACAAATCATCTGTCGCCCAAGAGCACTGGTTGCTTGACCTAGAACAACACTATCTTCCCCAGTCTTTTTTGTTCCATCAAGAGCTCAGTAAGTTGGCAAAGCCTGGCGGTCTCTCCCAATGAAGATACCAGCTACATTCTGTGAATGGGTTTGACAGCCAATGAGGCTGTTTAATTACGTTATTGGCTATTAAAATTGTCACAGATATTGATTCTGTTTGACATTCACAAACATTCAAGCATCCATAAAATATCACAATCTAAAAACATTAGTTGAAGAAATTTAAATTACTAGAAATATATTAAAAATTTATACTGAGGAGCACCAACAAACATTGATAATAATCAATTATCTTTAAAATGAGCTAAATCAAATTAACAATGTCCTGGCGGCCTTTTCTTCTAATTGTGAATAATTGATAATTCTATGGAAGTTTGTATTACTCTGTTAGATTTCATAGGGTGTCCTCAGTTAAAGTATCAGAGCAGATGGCAGCCTAGATACTGGTGGAAATGTTATAACCAGCTTAAGACAACATCACAAGTGGGCTTCAAATCATGCAGGAATGTAGGCAAGTCCCAGCAGCAGCTCCAATGCCTGTTGGAAGACTTGCTCCGGTGTCTATATTAAAACAATGCTAAGACCATTATTTTCCTGCCAGTTAGTGATCTTTATAGAACATTGTCTACCATCTCTGCCAAAGAAACAAAACATTTCTAAACAAAGCTAAATCTTAGGACTTTTAAAAATATATCAGTTTCGTGGTATTACTATCCAAGAATCATTTGCTGTTCTGAGGTTGGACAATTAGTAATAATAATTTTGCAATCCTCCATCTAGACACTCTTAGTGATTTTTGTATACCCTGCCTCCAATATTCTATTATATTTTCTATAACAAACAAAAATTACTATGTCTGCTTCTTGTTTATGGCAGAGAATACATTAATATTAAAAATTACATGAGTTTCAATTAGGTTAATCTAGATAATTGATATTTTAACTTAATTGAATACAGCAATGCAGGTGGCATATAATACTTCTAATTACCAATTTTGAATATCTAATATTTGATAGGACAGAATATAATTGGAAACTGAAAATTCATTTTTCCCATCAGTGCACCCAAGAGTAACAACTATTCATATAGAAAGATATGAAGATCAGAGTTTGTTAATACACATGAAGCTGAAACATCCTCTGAAAACCAAACAAGAGCACTGAATAAACAGTGACCACCATCACTGCTTTGTAATTGTCTAAACTGATTGCCAACCGGTGATGAATAAAATTTCTATCAACATATTTTTACACTGGGGAAATCATTGCATTTACATTGTAAAACTGGATTGCCAGAATAAACACAACATGTATGATTTAACACTAATGTTAAGAAATTCTATAAAGCTAAAAGCAATGGTTTCTGCCATGCACTGTGTTATAGAACTACAGTGACATAGTCAGAATTTTGATACTACCAGCACATGATGGATGATTTCACAATGCTGCTGAAAAGTATGATTCAAACATTGTTTGTAATATTTATCTCCAATTACACGCCTGAAGAGAATAAACAAAAATACAATTTTATATACAAAATTTATTTTCTGGTATTTTCTGGAATAAGAATTTAATTCTTATTTCCATCTGTGACTTGTAATATAAACAAGAAAATATACAGAGTTGCAAGTATCTTTTCTCTGAGTAAGTCACCAAATTAAAGATGATATAGCTATGTCATATGACATTTAATCAAAGCTTTTAATTAAATTTTTCATGCAAATCGTGATCTCTCTTGGGAACCCAATCAATTTTTCTCAATAGGATTTTTATATTGTTAATGCAATCAATCATATTGTGAGGTACAACGATGCTGCAAATGTTAAACTGAACTATTAAACTATTTGGCTTTATAGTAATCTGTCAGCCTGTGAGAATTGATGTTTCTATTGAGGAAAGATGGTAATGATATTGATTAAAATATATGTTTTCATAATTTTATTACTTGATTATACAACTGGATGTACAAAGAAGTTTAGAAATTCAAATACATGTGCACTGTTTGCAGTCATAATTTTATAAAGTGAAGTGCAATTCATTAATAAAATTTGCATAATTTTATAATCACCTCCCTGTGTCCACTTAATTAAGGAAAACTTTATTTCCTAGTTAAAGATCCAGTGAAAAATGATCTCTCAGCCAGGGCTGGGAAATTACTCAACTCAACATTTGGCTCTGTATTTGTAAAATAGAATTAGGTGAAGCTTATTTTTAAGTAGAAAAGTCTTACCAGAAATTGAGGAAAATTTGCGAATATAATGATGGGAAAGTAAACAATGAAAGGAAATGTAAAAGACTTGCAGCCAGGGATTCCTGATAGAACTGAGGGCTTGTGTGTATGCCCACACTGAGATCATGAGGTATACAGCATTGATGCCCATTGTCATGCAATGCATACTTGCTGCAAACCTGAAGACTCTCATGTGATATAGTTGCAGAAATTATCAGTCACCACATCACTACCAAAGCCCCAAAACTAACCATCCCTCCACCCTTTTCCAAGCCCACTCCTACCTCTCAGTTTTGTTTAAGAAGATAACTTACTGGTAGCACTGTCCCAGAGCCTGATCTTAATGCTCCTTGACCACAAGGGCATCCTTGGAGTGTTTTGATTACCTCATGTATTCCAGTGTGCTGGTAGGTTAATTACCCCTTAGCGTAGATTATGTGTAAAAGTTTCAAAATAACACAGAAAGGCATCTGTGAGTGAGAATATGTTACAGGAGTGCAAGAAAATAAGGAGGCCATAAATGGGAGTGCTCCTTGGTAGCCAGCACAGACACATCAGGCCAAATTAGCTCCTTCTGTGTTGTAGTAATGATGAGATTAAATTACTACATATGTATTAGCTATCAGCTAGTATTAATTTTGCACATCTCTTGTCACCATTCCGTTTCCTTTCTTTTTATTCTATTTTATTTAATAGAAAGTGTTATCATACAAGGAACATTTGATGGCTCTGGGTCTGTCCTCACTGGAATTTAGAAGGATAAAGGGGAATTTCATTGAAACCTTTTGAATATTGAAAGGCCTAGACCATAGGTGTCAAACTCAAGGCCCGCGGGCCATATCCGGCCCGGCGTACAATTATATCCGGCCCGCGAGATCATTTTAGATAGATCTAATATTTTAATTATTAATGGCCCGGCGATATGAAGCCTGTGATTGTAAGTTAATACCAATCATAAAAATAATGCTTGCTCAGAAGTCTTCTTCATAAGAAATGGACTTTGTAAAGTGAAACACTTTGTAGTTATAGCAGAGACTGAGACACATGAGAGCAGGCTGAAAAAACGGAGGCAACGAAAGCTGCGTTCGCACGTGTCCGACTGATCCGGCCCGCATGTAGCTGCATTTTGCTCAATCCGGCCCGTGACCTAAAATGAGTTTGACACCCCTGGCCTAGACAGAGTATATGTGGAAAGGATGTTTCCCATGGTGGGAGAGTCTAGGACAAGAAGGCACAGCCTCAGGATAGAGGGGCGTCCATTTGAAACAGAGATGTGGAGGCCAGGTTGTTGGATGTATTTAAGGCAGAGATTGATAGGTTCTTGATTGGACATGACATCAAAGGTTACGGGGAGAAGTCCAGGAAGTGGGTTGAGGAGGAGAAAAGAAAGGATCAGCCATGATTGAATGGCGGAGCAGACTCGATGGGCCAAATAGTCTAATTCTGCTCCTATTTCTTATGGTCCTTCCTCTTTATGTTTTGATGTCAAACTGGGATTGTATTGATCATTGAGCACATCGGGCTTTCTGATCTGTACAACCAAACTGTGGCCTTTTTTTAAGCAGTAGAGGAGAAAATTTGCTGCCAACCAAACTGATTGAAACTATTCTTTTTTGGCTTTAGCTAGTCCATAGTTCATTTCAGTAAATTATAATATACTGAAGGGATCATTTTCAACTTGATTGCCTGGCTACTAATCTGATGGAATAGCCTAACCTATCCTTGTATAATCTGCTGAAATCAACAGACTGTATTTCTAATTATTAGGAATCAAAGGCATGGTGACAAAATGTGACACTGAGATTGTAGATGACCCATGATTATTTTTAATAATGATTTAAGTATGAGGGTTCAAAAGGACTACTGCCTTTTCTATGTTAGTGATTCCATTTATCATTGTGTTGATATACAGTACACCACCATGCCTACTGAATGTACATTAGTGCAGCAGTTATGTGGATAACCATGGTAATTTGGATTCCTTAAAAAGTTATGAATGAAGCTAATGGCGTATTTGTTGCAAAAATGTTTAAATGCAACAATGAAGTAATGATGATTTTGTTGTATAGAATTTTGGTCGGAACACATCAAGAGAATGGTGTCCCATTTTAGGCTTAGAGAGAGACCAATCAGCACATCAGAATTGAAAAATTATATTACTAATGTTGAATAAACATGACTTGTATTCTCTGAATATGACTGGAAGGTTAAATTAATTGTGATTTCATATTTCTTATGTTCAATTCATTATTTTCTGATGAATTCATTACAGATAAATGATCTTCTTTTCCAACTGGAAGTGGCCTTTAGTGAGTTCAATGCCCCAGATTTAAGAATACAAGAAAAAGAAAGAGTGGGTCTTTCAGCCCACCATATCTATGCTGCCATTTAATATTATCATTGCTAATCTTTTACCTCAATGTCACCTTCCTATAGTGTACCTTTAACCCTTAATTAATTCATTTTAATCTCTAAAATTCTACCTTCTTTTTTGTCTTGAATATACTGAGAAACTGCTCCTCCGCCACCATTTTTGGATACAGAAGTTCAAAGATTCACTACTTGGATGAAGAAATTCATTTTCTTCTTTATCCTGAAGGGCCATTTTCTTATGGAGCCACTTCTTATGTCTGTGAACCTTGATTCTGGATTGTTCCATGAGGGAAATATCATCTCTCATCAAGTCTTAAGAATTTTGCATGCTTCAATGAGGTTACTTCTTTTTCTCCTAATCTCAAAAGTCACCTTGCTTAATCAAACCTCAGGAAACAATTTCAGAATATTTATAAAAATATGCACAAACTATTGTTCAGTTGTCTCCACAGGAGTTGGCTGTGGACTAGATCAAATTATAAACTAACAAGTTTATGTCATGGTTGCCAAAGACCATATAAAATTATTCAGAGTCTTCCCCAACCAGAAGCCCTGGAAGAATTAAGAGATCGCAATCTGCTGAGGGCTAGATCGTTGGTGTTGGCATTGGGAGACCAAGGGAAGTACAAGAGGTCTAGGTATGGCCTCTGGAAAGCCATATCACATGCAAAGAGATGGTTCTGAACCAACTTGAAAGATGCTCGACAGCTGTCGCATGGCTGAATACCATCACCTCCTACAAAACAAAACCAAGCAACATATGTGAGAACAAGGTTTCGCTCCAAGATGAGCTCAATGCCTTTTATGCTTGTTTTGACTGACTGAACATGGAGGCATCTTCACAAATTCCTACAACCCCCAACAACACTGTGATTTCAGTCTCCAAAACTGATGTGAGAGCATCCATCAGGAAGGAGAACCCACACAAAGCATATGGCCCAGATGGGATACCTGGCCGAGTATTGAAGATGAGTGCTAATCAACTGACTGAAATGTTTACTGACATTTTAACCCTTTACTTCAGCAGTCTGAGGTACCCACCTGCTTCAAACAGGCTTCAATCATACCTGTACCCAAGAAGAATGTGGTGACATTTCTTCAACGTCTATTGTCGAGTTGCATTTATTTCCACTGTGATGAAGTGCTTTGAGAAGTTAGTCATGAAGCATATCAACTCCTGCCTGAGGAGTGACTTGGATCCACTCCAATTTGCCAACTGTCACAACAGGTCAACATAACAAATATCATTTCATTGGCTCTTCACCCAGCCCTGAGACATCTGGACAGTGAAGATGTATATATCAGGATGCTGATCATTGACTACAGCCCAACATTCAACAATATCATCCCCTCAAAACTATCACTAAGCTCCAAGTCCTAAGTCTCAATACCTCCTTGTGCAACTGGATCTTCGATTTCCTCACTTGCAGATCCCAGTCAGTTCAGATTGGCAGCAACATCTCCTCCACGATCACCATCAACACGTGCACTACAAGGCTATGTGCTTAATCCTCTGCTTTACTCACTGTATATTTATTACTGTGAGGCTAAGCACAGCTCCAATGGTATATTTAAGTTTGCCGCTGACACCAGTGTTACAGGCTGCATCAAAGATGGTGATGAATTGACATATTGGAGGGAAATTGAAAATCTGGTTGAATGTTCCTACAACAACAACCTCTCACTCAATATCAGCAAAACAAAGAGATGATTATTGACTACAGGGGGAGAAAAACAGAGGTCCATGAGGCAATCCTCATTGAAGGATCAGAGGTGGAGAGGATCAGTATCTTTAAATTTCTTGGTGTTATCATTTCAAAGGATTTGTCCTGGGACCAGCAAGTAAGTACCAACACAACAAAGGCACAGCAGCGCCTCTACTTTTTTTTAAATATAAGATTGTGCAGATTAGGCATGTTATGTAAAACTTTGACAAACTTTTATAGATCCACAGTGGAGTGTATCCTTACTGGTTGCATCATGGCCTGATATGGAAACTCCAAGAATGGAAAAACCTACAAAATATAGAGGATAAAGTCCAGTGCTTTACAGAGAATACACTCCATACCATTGATCACAAAGCAGCTTCCATCATCAAGGACCCCTAGCATCCAGGCCTTGCTCTCCTCTTGATGTTGCCATCAGAAAGGAAGTACTGGAACCTGAAGTCCTACACCACCAGGTTCAGGAACAGTTATTAAGCTCCTGAACCCAAGTGGATATCTTCACTAATGTCAACATTAAACTGTATCCACATCACTGCATCACTTTTACAGACTCTACAGCTCAAGTTCTCAGTGACAGATACTTATTTATTAATTTTTTTTATCATTATTTGATATTTTTGTATATGCACAGTTTATCTTCTTTTGCACATTGGTTGTTTGTGTGTAGTTTTTCATTGATTCTACTGTATTTTTTGTTCTGCTGTGAATCCTTGCAAGAAAATGAATCTCAGGATGCTATATTGTGACGTATATGTGTTTTGATTAAAAAATACTTTTAACTTTGAACTTCAATAAAAAAAATGCAAAGTTATGAAAGTTAGTCAGTAAGACTGTGAAAAGAAACTACAATTTCTTGTGGTCAATAGTCTCTCAAAGTTCAAGCTTCCAAGGGCTTGTCTACTGGTTGCAACCCCATAATTGGTAAAATCCAGGTGGACGCTAAGGTGACCTGCTCTGAAGCCCATTCAGACTACCTAATTAGCTCAATCTAAGGTAGCTTGGTGATAGGGATTATACTTTTTTTGGTAAGTTGTTGAATCAGCTCTCTGTTTTTCCATATAATCATAATAGTAAACAAGCCAAGTCAATCTTTGTGACACCATGAGCAAGCAACCAAGTCAGCTCAGACTACAATTCTCTGTCCTATCATCCTATTGCTTTAGCAACGTGATCATTGTATCATTAGATAGCATTCAAGTGCATGTTGGAGCAACTAAACAGACTGAGAATAGGTTGTTAAAATTTTGCTTAAGTTTAATCCTAATGCTGCCTACTCAGGTTTTCAAAATGCTGTTCGACCACAATAATAAAAATGAGTCTACCTAACAACTTCTACGTTGTAGGAATACCAATGCTGTTGTATTGATTTATTTTACTGAGGTCTTATAAAATGAATAAAAGCATTTTTCATCCTTGTGCTTTTGCTTCACTGAAACTTGATTATTGTCTCAAACTAAAGAGAAGACAAATGTGTAGTTTATGCCAGGAGGCATCTTCAGTCATTTCAGTTGCAAAGTATTCTGAGCAATCCATGGAAAATATGTTTACAACTTGCTAATACTTTTAAGATTTCAGCTTTATTAACGTGACCTATCATTTTGGAAAATGTAATCTTTGAAATGGATTCTAGGCAGTGATTTTATGCAACAACACAATCTTTATCTTTGTTCAAATAAAAATCCTGATTTATAAAATTGCAGAATATCATTTTTACTGGAACTTTTTCAAACCAAATATTCTATTAATTGCCATTAATTCATCAAAACTTATACCAGAGTCAAAACAAATATCCATCTCCGCTCACAACCAGAATCACACATACGATTTTCCATGTGTCTACTGCAGAATAGAGACCCCTATAGAAACATTTTGCTTTTAGAGGGACTTTAACAAGGGAAATATGTCCAAAAGCACAAAGAGTGAGATATAACTCAAAGCTTGTTTGTAAAAGTGTGTTTAATGATAGTGGTAAAGCAAAATAAAGAGGTTGAGAAAAGCAGGAAAGATATTCCAGAGTTTATGGTCCCAGTCTCTAATGTTACAATCTCCACGGGGTGTAAAAGGAGTGAGGTATGGGCAGAAGGCCCAATGGACGCAGAGTGATTTTGAATTTTAGTAAGTAGGAAAGGGAGAATCCAGGAAAGGACTGGAACAAAAGAATGTGAATTTTAAACTGGAGGTATTGTGGGAGTCAGAAGTCAGTGAGCAGGAGTAACAGATTAATTTATTGGGCATGAGAAAGAGTGGATTCGGCAGAAGTAGTTGACTAAATAAACTCAAATCTCGTGAAAAATAAATCAATGAATCCTCTCACTTTTCAATGGGGACAGGAAGAGAGGTTTAGCAAGAGGTAGAAGTATGATAGTGAAGAAAATCATTATAGAGTTACTTACTGGAATAGGGAACAACTTTGGGAAATTGGACAAATTTTTGGTAGTATTTGATAGCATTCAGCCTATCTGGAAATGGATGGAAAATCCAGTTGTGCATCAGAATTAACCTGTTAAAGATATTTTGTATGTTGAACCAATTTTGTCTGCAAGCAAATCTTATTGACTTCAGCTCCAGCATTGCAATGAACCAATAAAGCCAATGGATCTGGCATTATAAACTACTCTGTTGTACACTGCTGCCAGGTTAGGTTTATTAATGTCAGTTTCAGAGCTGCAGTATTATTTTGCCATTGATCCACTTATAAATTTAATAATCTCAATGTCAGGAAAGTGTTCACCTCAGAGCTTTTTTTGACTGATTACAACATCGGCCATCAGTAAACTACTACTTAGTAACTTCAGAAAAGATGAAATTGAAAAATTGCAGCCTTGCAAATCCAGAAGAATGTAATTTATGATACTTAAAAAAAACCAGCATTGCTTATTTCTCCACTACTAAAAGGAATCAGCTCTGAGTGGCTGGTGAAGATATAAGGGTTCAATTACTGAATGTTTAGAACATGTAATATGCCATGACTTTTTCTGGCCAGCAGTATAACTGTCACATTTTTTCATATATTATTTATTTGAATTCACAAGGAGAGTTGAAACTAACATTGCCCTCAATCTTCTTAAGCTGTCTGTGAAGCCATTAAGAAGGGTGCAAAAATGCATTGATTCACATGACCACCCAAGATTATTAAACAAAAAAAAAGGTGGCATCAGTCACTAATTTGGCTCCAATACAGATGCACATTTGTGAAATGAGTTGCTCACAATGCTCTCTTGGGTGAAGCACTGGACAATGCAGTGCTCTCGTTTACCGGAGCTGCGTAGAGCAGGCAGATGCTGCATCAGTCAGTGTGCTAGCACTGGCAGAGTTTAACAATCAGCATAATCTCATACATTCAGTTACCATGGAGGATTCAGGATCGACTTTATCTACCAGATACATTTACATCTGAGGTGTGTTGGTCAGTGGGTGACATGCAACAGAAACAACAACATTCAACAGTTATAAAGAATTATATATAAAAAAAGAAATTTAGATATTGAAGTACAGGTCAAATCAAATCAACTCAAGTTTAATTACCATTCAAACCACACATAGATACAGCTGAACAAGACGGCATTCCTCTGGGGTCAAGGTGCAAAACATTCAAAATAACAAGTAAACATTCAAAAACAGCAAGTAACATATTTCAAAGTATTGAGCAAAAATGCATATTCACTTAAAAATATATAGTCCAAAACCCTGAGCAACAATGTCCAGCAATCAATGGTACAGTTTCCCGGCAGTGTAGAGACGCACGCAATCCAGCCCACCATTCTACTGTTCAAACACAGGAGGGCAGCACCGACTGGTGATGCCAGGCCCCAGCTGAGCTCAAGCATGCTATAATGCTTCAGCATAGCTTACCTGCTCTGCAGCAGCAGACAAGCCCAAGGCTTGAGGCCTAGTTCTCTCTACAACTGAGGCAACACAGCTCCAATGTTGACTGCCCCTCCACCAGCCACAGGTAACAGGCCTGTGGCATCTTACATTACCACTGTCTGACAGTGTCTTACGACTGCAAGGGAAATGTCTGAGACAATCTCCCATAGTTATACTGCACCAACTCTGATGCTTCCAAGTAGTGGGCAGCAACATGGTATGCAGCCAATCAACTCTCTGAATCCAAACTGGCTCGACCAGCTCCTCTGTTATCCAAGCGGGCTCCTCTGACATCCGGACTTTTTCTTCCGATATCCTGACTGGCTCCTTTGACACCTCAGCCGGCTTCTTCTCCATCTTCCCAGCCTCAGCCGGCCCCTTTCATCACCTTGGCCGTCTCCTTTTCCCCCATTCCTGCCTCATCCAGCTCTACCATCAACACCAGTCCAGCTACTCTAATTTATAAGAAGCTCGCTGATGGAGTAGCCCTACTGTATCCAATGATCTTGGTTAGAATTGTCTTTGAATCATAAAAAACAAATTTTACAAAGAAAAAAGTACCTTTGGTTTGCCCCCAAGAGGCCACTTTGTACACATGTGCTGCCATCTTACCAGATACGGAATAAAATTTCATAAATACATAAATACCAGCATGTACTTACAATGTAAATTGCATGATAAAAATGGTTTGAAATGTTTATATTGCAGTGCAGTAATTGGGGTAATTAATAGAAAGGGATTGGGTGGAACAAACTAGAATGGTTGATCAGATTTACTGCCTGGGAGAAGAAACTTCTCAGATGATGTGAAGCCTTTGTTTTAATAACCCTATAATGTTTTCTGGAAGGGAACTTTTTCAGAAGGGAGGTACTGTGGTTGCTGAACTATTTATAAAGGATCTCAGTCATTTTAATTTTTGTTTCTGATTAACCTAAAGTTTGTTTGTTAAAGTAAGGTATTGTTTGTATTTTACCAGACCTTATGACAATTTCTTAAATTAAATTTCTGATGACTAAAAATGCATTCTCAGTTGGTAACGCTAAGAACACGTGTTGGTAGCAACAATGTTTTGAATGCTATTTAGAAATAGTTCACTGAAAACAAATCTGAATTTCAGAGCTAATGTGCACCACTCTGCTACTCCATTTAGTACTGCTGAGTGCCTTCACTTGAATACTTCAGCAAATGTTGGTTACGCTGGACTTGGGAGCTTTCATTACCATTCTTCTTGCTGCAGCAAAGAAAAGTGGGTAAGGAGAAGGCAAGATGAGAGGATTAATCTGCTATGAACAGGAAAAGACAGAGGTGCAGCAACAAGGTCCATCTAGCAAAACCCTTTAGTGACCAATTCTCCAACAAAACTACAGTGAGAAGCAGAACAGTGAAAGACTTGGACTTCTACTGTTGAGGCTGGAAAAAGACTCATCTGCCCCTTCAGCTTGCTCTGGCATTCAGCAAGGTCATGGCTGATCTCCTGTCTCAAATTGCACTGTCCACATATCCCTTGATTCCTTGAATGCATGGAATTCTTCCAAAGTCCATTTCAAATACAAACAATGGCCAAGTCTCTGAAGCTCTCTAGGGTAGAGGATTCACCATCCTCAGAGTGAAGAAATCTCTCCCCTCATTTCAGTCTGAACTGAGTAGCTGACAGGATTGCGTATGTGAAGGAATTTTACAGTATTTGAAGGTTAGTTCTTTGTCTTGTCAGATTATTGGCAGGTGGGTGATGTGGTTGCTGTAATAATTATTTGCTATAGAGATATGCAAATCTAGCAGGGCACTTAGTAGGAAATGGCATATGAAGTTGCATTCACTGCCCTTTTCCATATATGTGAAGTCATTGAATTTGTACTCTTGGAGTTGCTTCCTTGCACTGACTTCTCACTCTGTTGTTTTAATGTGCACCAGGAGGGCCTCTCAGCCTTTCGGGTGAGAGGAGTTCTCCATCTTGTCCACCAGGGTCTCCTATGCTTTGTTTGAAAATACAAATGCTCTTTTTTGCCTGTGTGCTTCAGTTTCTTCCTGCAAAGCTGTAAAGACCATTAGAATGATTTCCACCACAGGTTCTAGCGCTACCCTTTATGATAAGCAGATTGACTTTGATCTACATTAGTTTGCACTGGGCATTGATAGCCTCTCACTAAAGTGGGCCAGGCACAAACCACTGATAATCAGTAAAATGTTTACTGCTAACTGGCTATGTGCAGTCATTAACAGAGTTATGTGCTGACAGGCAGCTAATTATCTTAAGCAACACACACAAAATACCGGAGGAACTCACCAGGCCAGGCACCATCTATGGAAAAGAGCATAGTCAACGTTTCAGGCAGAATCCCTTCTTTAGGACTGGAAACAAGATGAGGAGTCAGAGTAATAAATTTGGGGGAAGGGAGGAAGAAGCACAAGGTGATAGGTGTCTACTGTTACAATGAGGCCACACTCAGGTTGGAGGAGCAACACCTTATATTCTGTCTGGGTAGTTTCCAACCTGATGGCATGATCATTGATTTCTCGAAATTCCAGTAATCAACAGCCCCCCTTCACCATTCCCATTTCCCTCTCACCTTATCATCTTACCTACCTATCACCTCCCTCCCCCCTTTTCTTTCTTCCATGGCCTCTGTCTTCTCCTATCAGATTCCCCCTTCTCCAGCCCTGTGTCTCTTTCACCAATCAACTTCCCAGATCTTTAAATCACCCCTCCGCTCCCCCACCCCCGGTGTCACCCATCACCTCGTGTTTCTTCCTCCCCTCCCCCCACTTTCTTGCTCTGACTCCTCATCTTTTTTTTCCAGTTCTGATGAAGAGTCTCAAATGTACTTTTTCCCATACATGCTGGAGGCCTGCTGAGTTCCTCAAGTATTTTGTTTGTGTTGATTGGATTTCCAGCAACAGCAGATTTTCTCTTGTTTGGAATTATCTTAAATGTGTTTTTGGATCCTGACAGTGAGACTTTTGTAATTACTGAGGTGGCACAGAAAAAGCTGCAGTGGGTAGTAATGGTAAAAAAGAAAGAATCAGTGGGTCTCCGGGGACATGGTTCCTTTGAAATACTGAAAGGGATGGGGAAGGTGACATTGCCTTGGAGGCATTGATCCAGTGAAGACAGAAGATCGTAGTTTGGAAGAGGAGGACAAGAAGAACTGAATCCTATTGCTGGATCACAGAAGAGAGGAGGATAGTAGAAACATGGGCAAAGAAATATAAAGTAGTACACTTAACTACCTCCA
The DNA here is from genome assembly GCF_048418815.1 of Hemitrygon akajei. Taxonomy (NCBI): domain Eukaryota; kingdom Metazoa; phylum Chordata; class Chondrichthyes; order Myliobatiformes; family Dasyatidae; genus Hemitrygon; species Hemitrygon akajei. The sequence goes on from NC_133126.1 coordinate 140,730,206, forward strand.
AGTGACCACAAACTTGTTGTTGGGTTTGGAGGCTTGCATGCCTCAATGACCTGGAGAGCAATGCTGGTTGAAGTCAAGGCTTTATGCTTTGGCTGTTGGTTGGATCACCCATGGCAAGCAGGTCAAAGGGTAGAGGCCAGACTAAGAGTGTTCCACCAGTTCTCCAGGTTCAGCTCAGGGCTAACAACTGTGACTGGTTAAACAAAACTGTTACAGACACAGCATAAAGAGTCCTTCTGTATCTGACTGCAATAGTATTCCTGACTCTCCACCTGGGACTCGCTTGACTAACAGTAGTGAGAACCGAGAGGAAGCTACTGACGTGATGAAAGAAGCCCTAAGCACGAGCTTGAGATGGAGGACCTTTATTGCCGCCCTAGATGCCATTGCTGTAATGGACAGTAAGTAAGTAACTAACATTTAATTAAATATATGGATATGAATTACAATAGACAATAGGTGCAGGAGTAGGCCATTCGGCCCCTCTAGCCAGCACCGCCATTCACTGTGATCATGGCTGATCATACACAATCAGCACCCCGTTCCTGCCCTCTCCCCATATCCCGTGACCCCACTATCTATATGAGCTCTATCTAACTCTCTCTTGAATGCATCCAGAGAGTTGGCCACCACTGCCTTCTGGGGCAGAGCATTCCACATATCCACCACTCTCTGGGTGAAAAAGTTTTTCCGCATCTCTGTTCTAAATGGCCTACCCCTTATTCTTAAACTGTGGCCTCTAGTTCTGGACTCACCCATCAGCGGGAACATGCTTCCTGCCTCCAGTGTGTCCAATCCCTTGATAATCTTATATGTTTCAATCAGATCCCCTCTCATCCTTCTAAATTCCAGTGTATACAAGCCCAGTCGCTCCAATCTTTCAACATATGACAGTCCCGCCATTCCGGGAATTAACCTTGTGAACCTACGCTGCACTCCCTCAATAGCAAGAATGTCCTTCCTCAAATTTGGAGACCAAAACTGCACACAATACTCCAGGTGGGGTCTCACCAGGGCCCTGTACAGCTGCAGAAGGACCCCTTTACTCCTATACTCAATTCCTCTTGTTATAAATGCCAGCATGCCATTAGCTTTCTTCGCTGCCTGCTGTACCTGCATGCTTGCTTTCATTGACTGATGTACAAGAACATATCAATTACATATCAATTGTTGGATTTAACACCGCAGGCAGTCCAATTCAATGAAGCCCAGTGGTGTGCATGAAAGAAAATTCTAAGAAATATACTTGGCGCATTACAAAGCCTTTTCACTGGAAGGTAAAAATAAATGCTTGATGTAAGAGGAACCTAAAACTTATCTGGTATCTGTTGTTTAATATGTCTATTTTACAGAGGTAATTATTGAAATAAACCCTGAACAAAGGAATGTCTGATTCTTTTTCTACAGCTGCTCAGTCAAAAACGACCTATGTTGTGTTTCCTGACTTACAAGAAGACTGGTAGAAAGAACAGTGTGGTGTGATGCTTGCTACATCTTATATCTGTAAAAGCAATATCGTTTATTTAACGGTATGGGGGCACAAGCATGCTGTGTTTAGCATTAGCTGCCAGTTTTACAATGGCAACAACAAGAGTGTCTTTCTTGAGGTGTTCACCAGCAATGCTGCTTTTGAAAGCATTTTATCTTTCCTCTTTCTGACATAGTCCTGGAGTTTGGCACCCAGACTATTGGCTTGGTGTTCTTGCCATTGAAAACTCATAAATATATTCAATCCATCCATATTCTTAGGCAATAAACTATTTGCCTGTAAGAATATTATGTAGGATCAGAGTGTGAGAAGAACAAACATCAGCAGAACAGACCCACTAACAGCACATAAACAGAAAATACACGGTCTGATGGGTTTATCTGGATCATGTTATTACAAAGCTATTGTGATACTGTGTAAAGCTGGCAACTACTCAAAAGTGATCACGTTTCATGACTTGAAACAACCTTGCATCTGCAAATTTTCCAAGTTGACATTATGTTTATTTATTTCATGGAGTTCATTAGCATCAGTTTGTTTCTGTCATACACAACCACAATCAATTATATTGTGTCAGGTTATTCAAAAGGTGGTGGCAAACAAGGTATTCTTTGTCTAATTCTGAACAAGGGCATTTTGCTAGTAACATCACACAAGAATTGTGTTTGACATAACTGAGGATTACAAGCATACTCAAAGATATTTGATATATTTACTCAAATTCTCTTATTTAGCTAATTTCAGTCAGAAGCTCAGTTGCTAAAAGCTGTAGATTCATTAATATCAAAATGTTAAAATATACAGTATTTCTAAACTTGTTTCAAAACTAGTAGTTTACAATTTAATGCTTTTTATCTAAATATATCTTAGTATAATTTCCAGAAGGCCATATTTTGTTGATTATCGCATTTTAAGTACACACCTTGAGTAAGAAGTAGTCTTTCTGTATTCTAAAGGAAATTGATAGGATTAACCGTAGTCAGCCTCTAAATTTAAACCTATCATAAAAAATATTATTACATTCTGTGTTCCTATAATAGATCCTCCCTGCCTACAGAAGTTACTGAATTTGATGTAATTCAATATATTTGAAGCAGTTTAATTATATACATCTATATACATACACTGTTGAAACGTGCAAAGTCAGTTAATTCCCGTTTTTAGAGATATGTTTGAGAAATTGTGCATGCTTCCACAACACACACATATTCATCAGAATTTAAATACTGTTTGCAGATCAGAAGATGCCTATAAAATTCTTTATAAAATTGCAAATTGAGTTTTTATTTTAATGAAAGAATAATTATCATCAAAAATGTCATTGTTGTAGGAGGATGGGCAAGGATACATATAACCAAATACCAGTAACAGAGAGGATAAGGAATGTGAAGCAATGTTCCAACTAAACAGTTCACATGGCCAGCAAGTAGAACCACCAGTGGCTGTTGCTGCCTATACTAATCAATCAATTAATGGGCAATATTTGGCTCAGGAAACTGAAGTTACACTAAAAACAGTAGGATACTTCAAAAATCACATTCAGATTTCCATGTAAGAAAATATGCAGAAATACTCCAGGCTACCTTTGAGCGGATTACAAGCTAGAGTGTTGCTATTTTATATCATCCTGTGCAAAGCCAGCCTAATGAAGGTCTCAACCTATCCTACATATGTTGACGAACAAGGGATCAGATGAATTTGAACAACAGGGAGTGTTAATGAAGATGAGCAGAGTGACTGGACAATGTAAACCACTCTCAACCACTGCCACCAAATGTAGAGTTCCCTTACCTTGCACTTCTCCCTTCTATCTCCTACCCACGATCCATAAACTGGACTTTCCAGGAAGGCCTATTGCTCCTCCCCTACTGAACTAGTGCCATCATGTCTCAATTCCATTCTATCTCCCCCTTGGTTCAGTCCCATCCTGCGTCAGTATTCACTACGGAAAAGGATTTTGGTGATTGTAGGGATGACTTATAGCAGATTGAAAAGCTCAAGCATATAGATATTAAGAAAGAGGATGTGCTGGAGCTTTTGGAAAGCTTCAGGTTGGATAAATCACCAGGACCAGTTGAGATGTACCCCAGTCTACTGTGGGAGGCGAGGGAGGAGATTGCTGAGCCTCTGGCGATGATCTTTGCATCATCAATGGGGACAGGAGAAGGTCCAGAAGATTGTAGGGTTGCAGATGTTGTTCCCTTACTCAAGAAAGGGAGTAGAGATAGCCCAGGAAAATATAGACCAGTGAGTCTTACTTCAGTGGTTGATAAGTTGATGGAGAAGTTCCTGAGAGGCAGGATTTATGAACATTTGGAGAGGTATAATATGATTAGGAATAGTCAGCATGGCTTTGTGAAAGGCAGGTCATGCCTTACGAGCCTGATTGAATTTTTTAAGGATGTGACTAAACACATTGATGAAGGTAGAGCAGTAGAGGTAGTGTATATGGATTTCAGCAAAGCATTTGATAAGGTACCCCATGAAAGGCTTATTGAGAAAGTAAGGAGGCATGGGATCCAAGGGGACCTTGCTTTGTGGATCCAGAATTGGCTTGCCCACAGAAGGCAAAGAGTGGTTGTAGATGGGTCATATTCTGCATGGAGGTGGGTGACCAGTGGTGTGCCTCAAGGATCTATTCTGGATCCCCTTCTCTTCATTATTTTTATAAATGACCTGGATGAGGAAGTGGAGGGATGGGTTAGTAAATTTGCTGATGACACAATGGCTGGGGGTGTTGTGGGTAGTGTGGAGGGCTGTCAGAGTTCACAGCAGGACATTGATAGGATGCAGAACTGGGCTGAGAAGTGGCAGATGGAGTTAAACTGAGGTAAGTGTGAGGTGGTTCATTTTGGTAGGTCAAATATGATGGCAGAATATAGTATTAATGGTAAGACTCTTGGCAGTGTGGTGGATCAGAGGGATCTTGGGGTCTGAGTCCATAGGACACTCAAAGCAGCTGCGCAGGTTGACTCTGTGGTTAAGAAAGCATACGGTGCATTGGCTTTCATCAACCGTGGGATTGAGTTTAAGCGCTGAGAGGTAATGTTGCAGTTCTATAGGACCCTGGTCAGATCCCACTTGGAGTACTGTGCTCAGTTCTGGTTGCCTCAGTACAGGAAGAATGGAGAAACTATAGAGAGGGCGCAGAGGAGGTTTACAAGGATGTTGCCTGGATTGGGAAGCATGCTTTATGAGTATAGATTGAGTGAACTTGGCCTTTTCTCCTTGGAGTGAGAGGTGACCTGATAGAGGTGCATAAGATGATGAGAGGCATTGATCATGTGGATAGTCAGAGGCTTTTTCCCAGGGCTGAAATGGCTAACACGAGAGGTCACAGTTTTAAGGCGCTTGGAGTAGGTACAGAGGAGATGTCAGTGGTAAGATATTTACGCACAGAGTGGTGAGTGCGTGGAATGTGCTGCCAGCGAAGGTGGTGGAGGCGGCTGCAGTAGGGTCTTTTAAGAGATTCCTGGATAAGTATATGGAGCTTAGACAAATTGAGGGCTATGGGTAACCCTAGGTAATTTCTAAAGTAAGTGCACGTTTGGCACAGCATTGTGGACCAAAGGGCCTGTATTGTGCTGCAGGTTTTCTATGTTTCTATGTTTCTATATCTGCGACACTTCTCATGCCCACGATCTTCTTGATAACTTCCGATCCCTGTCCCTGACCACCTCACCTTCACCGTGGATGTTCAGTCTCTATACACTTCTATTCCCCACCAGAAAGGCCTCAAAGCTCTCTGCTTCTTTCTTGACAGGAGAACCAACCAATCTCCCTCCACCGCTACCCTCTTCCATCTGGCAGAACTCGTTCTCATCCTGAACAATTTTTTCTTCAGCCCCTCTGACTTTCTCCAAGCCCAGGGAGTAGCCATGGTCCAAGCTATGCCTGCCTCTTTGTTAGCTATATAGAACAATCTATGTTTGAAGCCTTCCCCAGTTATACTCCCCAACTCATCAGCTTACCCACCCATCACCTTTACCTATCACCTTCTAGCTAGCCTCTTTCCCTTCCTCCACCTTTTAATTCAGGCATCTCTCCCTTTCCCTCTCAGTCCTGAAGAAGGGTCTCAGCCCCAAATATCAACTGTTTACTCTTTTCTATTGATGTTGCCTGACCTGCTGAGTTCCCCCAGCATTTTGTGAATGTCAATTGTAGTAGTGCTGAAGCAGACAAGACCTTTGGATGATTTGGTGATCAGAAAGCGACTCAGAACCAGTAGTTGTGGATGAGGAATATATAATACCTTCTCATTTGGATTTATATGCAAAATTGACAGAAACCAATTTTTTCATCAAACATAATCTATCATGTACATATTGCCATTTGATTATGGCTAAGGTATATATGACAATTAATATGCATGAATTATATATATATATATATATATATATATATATATACACACACATATATATATATATATAATTACTTGCAGAGAGAGATTAGTCAAAACTTTTTCAAGTTCATTACACATGGCTGCATTATTGTATCCGTAATCAGTCAAATAAAAAAACTCCCTGTTTAGAATGAATTTAATTCTGCAGTATGATTACAATAGTGTGCTAAACCTTTAGATATGTTTAAGATAAAGATAAATAAGTTCATGAAATAGCAAGTATGCTAGTGAGTCCAGGAATTGAAAAATCGGCCAGATGGTTGTGTGGCCGAAGAGCTGATAAAGGGATCAGATTCCTGGATCATTGGGATTTCTCCTGGGGTAGAGTGACCTGTACAGGAGGGTTGGGTTGCAATTGAACTAGATAGGGACCAATATTCTCATGAAAAACGTTTTTGCCACCAGGGAGGGTTTAAACTAGATTGGCAGTGGGGTGGAGCTTGAGGGAGTGAAATCAGTGGCGTGTGCAATGACCAAACCACGTGAGCCTAGGAATCGGAATAGCCATGTTCACAGTACAAGGCAGATAGGGCCACCATTTTAAACTGCATGTATTTCAATGCACCTAGCTTAATAGGTAAGGTGGACGAGCAGAGAATGTGGATTGTCTCTAGGGACATTGCAGCCATAACAGAACCATGGCTGCAAGATGGGTTGGGCTGGCATCTCACTGTTCTAGGATATTGATGACTTTGGAATGACAGAGGAACAGGTAAAAGTGAAGGGGGTATTAATTACAGTTATCAAAAGGGAGGATATAACAGCAATGGTTAAAAATAATTTCCTTGAGGGATCATCTGATGGGACGATTTGGTTACACCTTAGAAAAACAGAAGGGCTATATGATACCCTCCCCTCCCCCCATGTATATTGTCAGCAGTAAGTTGAAGAGCAGATGTGACAAGGAATTGCATACAATTGTGAGAATAGTAAAATAGTGGGAATTTCAATTTTCCTGGTATCAACTGGGCCACCCAGTGCGCTAAGGGCCTGGATGGGGTAGAATTTGTGTGATACTTCCAGGACAGTTTTCTCACAGAATACACAGAGGAACCTACTTGGGAAGGAACAACACTGGGACTCCCCTTAGTGAACAAGTTGGGCCAAGTTACTGAAGTGACTGTTGGGGAGTACTTTGGGTCCAGTGACCACAATTCTATTAGTTTCAAAATAGTTATAGAGAAGGTAGAACAGGGGCACAGATTAAAGTCCTGAAATGTAACAGGGCCAACTTTAAGGGCATTAGGTATGACCTAGCTGGGGTGGACTGGATGACTCAACTTAAAGGCAAAAGAACAGTTGTCAATTGGGAGGCTTTTAAAAGGAACATTTCAAGAGTCCAGGGGTAATATGTTCCTGTTGGGGTGAAGAGTAGACATAACAAGTTCAAGGAACCCTGGCTGATGAGAGATATCAAAGCTCTTGTAAGGAAAAAAGAATGAAGTGTACATTGCGTTTAGGCAACTGGGTGTGAATAAATCCTCTAACAAATATAAAAAGTTTAAGACGAGATTTAAGAGGGAAATCAGGAGGGCAGAAGGAGAGTATAAGATGTATTTGGCATACAGAGTTAAAGGTGGTTGGGTTGAGTGTTCTCAAACTGTGGCAATTCAAGTGAACAGCGCACTGATGATGTCTCTTCGAATGGTGATGAAACGTTTGTAAATGGTTTGCCAAGATCAGAGAACAACTCAACCCAACCATCCACCACCAGAGCTGCACATTTTCTGAGTTATTTCCAGAGTTAAGGATAATCCCAAGAGGCTCTTCAGTTATATTAACAGTACAAGAATGACTAAGGAGAGCTATCAGGGCCTCCAATGTGTGGAGCACAGGTGGTGACTGAGATTTCTAATGTCTATTTTTCCTCAGTGTTTCCAAGGAGAATATCATGGATGTCAAATAAATAAGGGTTATGAGTAGAGAGATCTTGGGTCATCTGCTTATTGCGAGGAAGGGGGTACTTGTATTAAAATGGGCAAGTCCCCAGTACCTGTTCAGGTGCACCCCTGTACTTTTCAGGAGGCCAGGAAGAAATTACAGAGGCCCTGGTAGAGATAAACTTCATTGTCAGCCTCTGGCAAAGTTCTAGAAGAGTGGGGGGGGGGGGGGGGGGTGAGACAAGGGTAGCAAGAAGGGTAGTCAGGGAACTACAGGCTAGCGAGCCCTGACTTCAATGGTAGGGAAATTAATAGAAGGAATTCTGAGGGACAGAATCTACCATTGCATGGTATATTCAAGGCCTGTTTAAGCATAGATAGCATGGTTTTGTGTCTGGATGAACATGTCTGATGAAACTTTTCAAAACAATAACAAAGGGAATAGATGAACTTAGGCAGTGGATGCTGTAAATGTGGACATTATTAAAACTCTTGACATTGTTATGCATGGCAGGCTGATCTGGAAGGATAGCTCACATGGGATTCAAGCAGAGCTTTGATATTGGCTCGATGACAGAAAGAAGAGGGTGATGGTTGTATGGTGATTCTCTAAATGGAGGCTTGTGACTGGTGGGGTGCCTCAGGGGTTAGTTCTAGGAAATACAATACATTATTCATCATGTATCTAAATTATTTTGATATGAATGTACATGGCACAATGAGCAGGTATGTTAATAGTATTAATTTAGGGGGTCTTTTTGACAGAGGGATCAGAAGTGGAGAGAGTGAGCAGCTTCAAGTTCCTGGGTTTCAAAATCTCTGAGGATCTAACCTGGTCCCAACATACTGATGTAGTCATAAAGAAGGCAAGACAGCGGCTATTATGAGTTTGAAGCGATTTGGCAACTTTGATAGTTGTACCGTGGAGAACATTCTGACAGGCTGCATCACTGTCTGGTATGGAGGGGCTACTGCACAGGACCAAAAGAAGCTGCTGAAGGTTGTAAATCTAGTCAGCTCTATCTTGGGTACTAGCCTACAAAATACCCAAGACTTCTTTAGGAAGCGGTGTCTCAGAAAGGCGGCATCCATTATTAAGGACCTCCAGCACCCAGGGCATGCTCTTTTCTCACTGTTACCATCAGGTAGGAAATACAGAAGCCTGAAGGCACACACTCAGTGATTCAGGAACAGCTTCTTCCCCTCTGCCATCAGATTCCTAAATGGACATTGAAGCTTGGACACTACCTCACTTTTTTAATATATAGTATTTCTGTTTTTGCACATTTTTTAATAATCTATTCAATATACATAATTGATTACTTGTTTATTTATAACTTTTTTTGTCTCTCTCTCAGCTAGATTATGTATTGCATTGAACTGTTGCTGCTAAGTTAACAAATTTCACGTCACATGCCGGTGATAATAAACCTGATTCTGATTCTAGTTCTGAAGCAGGTTACAATAAATAGCATAGGTAGCTTGATCAGTTATTGAGGTGGGCTGAGGAATTACAAATGGATGTCAACTTCAATTAGTGTGAGATGATGCACTTTGGATAGTCAAACCAGGGTATGAACTTTGCCATGGGTGGTCCCAAGTCTGGCTGCACAGGAGGAGGTTTGGACATGGGGCCAGCAACCCCATCCCATAAAAACCCAGAGCTACAGAATTGCCAGCAGAAGCTCCAAAGTTTCACCCCTGGCAGAGGAAGGCTCTTCACCTGGAATATGTATGAATTCATGTGGTGAAAGTGGAAGCCACAGGTATGAGCAACCATCAGCCCAGGCCTGAGCATCTGTGGCCTCTGCCTCAGGAGGGGTGATGGGCTTAAGAAGAATTGAAGAGACCAGGGTATGATTCTACAGCAAATGTCAGGGCACTGACAAGTTTTATGGAACACAGGGACCTGGGAAAGCAAGTGCACTGAAAGTGTTACACAAGCATGGTGGTGGACAAATCCAAGAGCAGAACACGGGCGTGGAGGCAGAGTCGGGAGGCATTATTAACATAGCGAGCATGGAGTCAGTATCCAGGAGCAATGCTTGACCTAGAACTGGTAGTCCTAAGAACCTTGAAACAAGGTTACTCACTCCAGAGTCAACCAACAAACTGGCAGCTCCTTGTTGTGAATCACAGGGTTTTTATACTACATTTGCTGATAGAAAGCAGGTGTGTGTAGTTAGTGGAACCTGGGAATGATTGGAACTAAACGAGGTGATTGAGGCTTAATTCCCGAGGAAAATAGCCAGATGGGCGATTGCCAGATAGGACCATGATAGAAAGTGGCTGTGCAGGTAGGTAGGGTGGTGAAGAAGATATTTTGCATGCTGCCTTTCATCAGGATACTGTATACTGCAGTTATACAGAATAAGCCATCGGTGAGACCACACTTGGAGTATTGTCTACAATTTTGGTCACCCTGTTATAGGAAAGCATTTTCATGTTGGAGAGGGTACAGAAGAGATTTATGAGAATGATGCCTGGAGTAAAATGTCCTGAGTTATAGGGAGGGGTTGGCTATGCTAGGGCGTTGGAGAATGATCTCATAGATTTCTAAAATCATGAAGGTATGGATAAACTATGTTCATAACCTTTTCCCCAGAGTTGGGGGGAAAAGCTACAGGGTACAGATACAAGATAAGAGGGGAAAGAAATTAAATAAGACCTGAGAGGTAATTTCTTTACAAAGTGGGTAGTGACTACCTGGAATGAGCTGCCAGAGAAAGTGGTTGACGAAGGTATAACAGCAACATTAAAGAGGCATTGGGGTAGATAATTGGAGGACAGGGGCTTGGAGGATTATGGACTGAACATGGGCAAAGGGGGCTAGCAGGGATGATTAGTTGTGATGAAGGGCTAGTCTACATGCTGTATTACTCTATGAGTCTACGTCAGTATTAAAATTGAGGTACAATTGAAGACTTGAGATCAATTTCTTCTTCTTGTGACTTACCAAAAGAACTGATGTCAGACATCAGTCCTTGGTTTCATTCTTTTCCATTTAGATATATCAGAAAATAATATGGTATTAAGTCTATAATTATTTTGCTATACCTGTTGTCACATGGAGCATGTAAGAGATTAATAAGAATTGTCATTGAAGCACTGTAGAAAAAGGTACTGTAGGAGTGTTAAAGTTTATCAATAGGACTTCAATTAGCAAAGAACCATGCCATATTATACAAAATTTTATAATCCCACTAAGTTGTAAATTAATATATGTCCAGAACATGATTGAATTTGATTCAGCCAAATCTTGATAGGAGAGTAGAAAGGGGGATGAGGTGAATTAAACTGTGAAGCAATTGAAGTGATACTATAAAAATTCAAGTGTTCATGCTACCTGACAACTCATATTTGGAAATAGATTACAGGAGTGATCATTGAAATATAAAGTGTCTGCAGAAACAGGTGATTGTGATATACCAAAAACCTACTTAATTTCAGCAAAAGAAAAGCAACCAATTTTACAGTTATATGACAGAGTATATACCAGAAGTTGATCCACTGTGGAAAGAAACAACACAAGACTCCATTCAATGGTATCAGAGAGTAGTGCTTTTCCCAATTCAATAAGTGGTAACCCAAGTGAAGAAGATCAGAAAGACTAAGAAAACTTCAAAGATGTATTTAATATGAATAATATGCATGCCTAAATCACCCTTTCCTTTCGAAGAGGGTGAATTAGTGTAGTGTGCATCTGTGGATAATGCATATGCACCAACTCACGGTGGCATATTGGTTGAGTAAATGAACTGCATCTCTTCCAGCAACTCCACCATCTCTTTCTGTCCCCCTGTAAATTGTGCATTGTCTGGGTTAGATATAAGGAAGGTGCTTTATTTCCATCCCTTAGCTTAATGCTTGATTTATGCTAGCTTTGAATGGGACCACTGATGTGCTTTGAAAAGGTAAAAACAAGTGAACAGGTCGTTTGCTGAGAAATGCTGGCTATTCTACTGTTACGTACCCCGTAACTGGGTCACTTACCAGCAAAGATAGAGAGGTCCGTTGAAGTCTGATGGTACTATTTTTAACAGTATTTATTGAGAAAAATACACAAAAATAATATCAATGCAAACATACAGATAATATACGTCATCAATACTAAATCTAAAAGCGCGGGTATAATAATAATCAATAAGAAATAGCTCTATCGTTGTCTAGGGGATAATGTATTGTCTGATGGAAATATAAAAGTCACTCAAGTTCATTCAGGCTGCAGCTTTTGGTTGGAGAGAGAGACGATTTTTTTTAGAACTTGCCCGTTTTCCTTTTTATGATGTCGATCCTTCGAAATGTCGTCGGTGGTGATCTCTTCTTTAGCTAAGCCGTCTTCCGTGGTAAGGCCTCAATCCCAGGCAACGGGAAAGGACACACGTGGGCCTTCCACCGGCTGTCGCTATTAAACGCTGTCGCGGGATTTCTAGCGTTTCTCTTGGTGCGTCTAAAGGGGTTGTTCCCCAGACCTTCTTTTATCCTTACTCACGGGGTCTCAGATGTCAATCAGGTTGGAATGATGCCATCCCCCAACCAGCCCACGTTGCTCATTCCTTGAGGGCTTCGATGAATAGCACAGTGCTCAATATACAAGTCCGTCTCCAAGAGACAATGGCCGTTTCCCATGGCTTTGTATCGCTGAGGGGCCAGGACATTCCAAACCCCTTGTGGAGTCTGCGTCTCTCTCTCATTTCCTGGGTCTCCTGACCTGAATTAATAGCGATCTTGCGATTCTCAAAAAGGAGGGGGCTACTTTGTACCCTTCGGCCCCTCAGAGTTGGGGCACAGGCGTAACACTACAGGAACACGGAATTCCCAAAAAGCTTCTTGCTACGAATTTCCCAACTGTACTCTAACATAGACAATGGCAGTGTGCAAAACAATAGCAATTTTTTGGCCATGTTTTCTCATCAACACCAAACAAGCAATGAACATGGTGCAGGAATACTTGGTCTTTGCAGGAGAGTGAATTTGAGCAGGAACCACAGATTAAACTCAAAGCACATCTGGTGAGTCCATTATTCAATGGGAGCAGAAGGCTTAATTTTGAAAGGAAAACCCTTAACACTCAGGTCAGGCAGTATCTGTGGAAGAAACAAAACGTGTTCAGGATTTAGATCTAACACCCTGGATCAAAACTGGAATAACGAAAAAAATAAAATGGCTCTTGAGTTGTGAATGTAGGGAAAGATGAATGATGAAGGAGATATCCCCTGATAGAGTAAGGTGAGAGTTGCTGTAGAATGGAATAAGGATAAATGGAAATTAGCAAAATTAAAAGTTTGATCCAAAGGTTAAGGGTGGAAACTGAAGTAATTGCTATTTGTTCTTGGAGTTTATGGTGCCGGGAAGGAAAGGGAGGCACGCAAGAACTTCTGTTCATTAAATCTAACATGTCTCTGAATACAATTGTGGAATATTTGATGAAGTATTGTAAAGTTAATATGATTAACACTAACCTTGTTATACCAAAGGCATGATGAGATGAAGGCAGAACCAACTGATGTGATTAAGTAAGAAGAGCAGAGATATTGAATAAATTAACTCCTCTAGTGCAAAGAAACGGGGAAATGATTGAATAAACAAATGATACCTGTTTTGCTTGATTTCCGTGTATTTATATTAACAGTACAAATGGAGAAACTGTTTGGACAGAACAGTCGCTGAAACTTTGTAGGCTGTTCTCCTGATTAATCAGAACTGCACAGTAACAACTGGATGACTTGATTTTATTTTGCCTCTCCAGTTGCTGTGGTGATATTCTCTTTATTAAGCAATCCGATTCATAGATTAAGGAGAGAGAAAACAAAGGACACATAGAAGCTGTCAAATTCAGAACAGAACAGTGTCAGGGAACTGTTTTGGAAATGTCCAGCAGATCAGGCAGCGTGAGGAGAGAGGGGAAAGCTAATGAAAGAGTTAATGTTACAGACTGATAACCCTACAGAAGAATTGGCCAGTTCCGATGCAGAGAAAGTAAATGACCTAAAATTGTTGAATTTGTTATTGAGTCTCAAAGACTGTATGTGTCCTGTTGGGAGATGAACAACTGTTCCTTAACTGTAAATAAGGATGCAGAATAATGAGTGTGAGTGGATGGAGAATTAAAGTAATAGTAATTTATTAACTCCAGATCACCCCTGTGGGCTGAATGCAGATGCTCTACAAAGCAAACAACAAGTGCAATTGGCTTCCCCATTGTGGAGGAGACCACAGCATTGGCAGTGACATCAGAATGGAAGAAAGGCAAGAGAATTACTCATTATGCTGAAAGGACTGTATGAATCACTGGATGATGGAAAATGAGTAGGTGTTCCAACCCCAGCAGTTGCACAGGAGAATGCTATGAGGAGGGGAGGGTTTGGTGGTATAGAAAAGTGGATCACTGTCCCAAGGGGATGAGGGGAAGGAAAGATATATTGGGTGTGGAATTTATTGAAGGTGGGATAGGTGAAATGGGCAGAAGGGCCTGTTTTTATGCTGTAGTTTTCTATGACTCTATAAATGTGGAGGCTGGTGAGGTGGAAAATGAGTATCAGGGTAACCCTATCCTTCCTTTGGCTGGAAGGGTGAGAGAGAAGGGATTGAAGGTAAATATTAGACTCTTTACATTTTCTGTATTTTCAAAACTAATTTTAATTGTTTAATAATAGTTTTGAATCTTATTTTCACTTTTCATTATTTTGGTAGTTTTTGAGTGATTCTAACAGTTTGAACAACTGCCAAAGCCAGCAGTCATGGCACTCAAGTCCATACAGCCACAATTTCTCAGTGCTTAGGAACTGGAGCACAATGCTACAACTCTAGTTTCTATTTAACCAGCAGGTCAGTAGTGAATGCAGGTGGCATGCCACTGACAGTAATTTCCTGTTCATTCCGAAATTATGCACTTAACTATTCAACAGAACTGTTACATGCTGTAGAAAAGATAACAGGCCCAATTAGAATTGCTTCAGTTTGATTAATAATATAGTTTACTTCCATTCTCAGGCATGGTGAAAATCAGAGTATATCACATCAACTGGTCAACAAACAGTACAGCACAGGATAGAAAACAAGCCCGTCAGCCCATCTAGTCCATTGCAAACTGTTGTTCTCCTCAGTCCCATCAACCTGCACAGATCATAGTGCTCCATAGGCCTCCCATCCATATACCTATCCAAAACTCTCTTAAATGTTGCAGTTGTATCTGTATCCACCTCTTCCGCTGGCAGCTCGTTCTACACTGCACTACCTTCTGAAGAAGTTCCTCCTCAGGTTCCCCTTAAATATTTCACCATTCGCCCTTAACCTATGACCTCTAGTTCTAAACTTGCCAAACCTTAATGGGAAAAGTCTGCTTGTATTTCCTTTATCTATACCACTAAAATGTTGTATACACGTACCTCTATCAGATCTCCTCTCATTCTCCTATGCTCCAGGGAACAAAGTCCTAACCTGCACAATCTTTCCTTATAACTCAGGTCCTCAAGTCCCAGAAAGATCCTTTTACATTCTCTCTGATTCTTTCAACCTTATTGATATCTTTATTGTCGGTAGGTAACCAGAACTGTATACAATACGGCCTTGAGAGCAAGCATCTCCTCTTCTGTAATCTTTACACAGTCCATGACCTCACTACTGTTTCACCTCAGTTCTTTAGACACCATCTGTCTCTCAAGTAAACACAGATGCAATAAAAAAATTTAAGATCTCGCCTGTAGATGACCATGATAATCTTTAAGTGGACCAATTTTGACCTTTTGTTCTTAATACATCTGTAGAAGCCCAGGCTTTCTATAATGAATAATTGTTCATATTATGCACATCTCCTTCACTATTTCTATTATTCAACTTGAACTGTTACCACAATAGACAGGTTATACAATTAATCATCTTCTGCTCTCTCCTCTGTTTGCATAAAATAAGTTAATGGAGTTGTATTTTCATCAGTATTTCTTGATAACTTGAAGATAAATAATCCATATTTAAAAAATTATATTCAATAATAAACTGGAGAAATCCAACACATCATCTTCTGGATGAATACTGCCTTTTACCTTCTTTCAAATGTTACAGTAAATATACGAGGATACCTTTAATGATCATGCTACACAGAAGAAAGAATAGGCAGAGGTGGCATCATTATTTTGGCTTCCATTGCATAACTTTTTACCACAATCTACATCATTGCCTTCACTGAGGAGTTACTTTCATTCTCCTCCATTGTGAGATGGTGAAGAATCTATCAGATATTGAAGCCATCCATTAGAACATTGAAAGTCAACATGCTTAAGATTTTGCTTATGCACTTTTCAGTCTTAGCTGGGATACAACCCAGCTGAGCAGTTATCTGCATGAGAAGGAACTCTGTTGTCAGCTGCTATGTGGGAAATCAGAGAATTACAGATGTTACAAATCTGAAATAATAATAAAAAATGCAGGTAGGGCTCTGGAAGTCAAGCATCATTTGTGAAAAGAGAAAAGCTGTTAATGTTTCAGCTTGAGGACTCTTTAACAGAAGTCAGAGTGCTAACTTAGGATCGTTGCCTGACCTGCATTCTTTCCACAGTTGCTGCCTGATCTGCTAAGCTTGTCCAGTATTTTTGTTCTTGCTATTACACAAGAAGGCACTCATCTCCTTAAGTCTAAAGACTATCTATGTATATAACTATGGCTACCATGAAGGCTAACTTGAAAGCATATTTTCACCAACTAATAGCTGAAGGAACATCCACCATTCTCTGGTAAAGAGGTTAAGGGAATTAACAAGTTAATGTAGTGGAGAACTTGTTGATGGTGGCCTTAAGGGAGTGTTGTGACATAGCATTAGGGTGAATTGAATCCAGTGTGGATAGAAGGGAACATATTGATTGATAGTGTCAATGTGATATTACAGAGAGATTAAAGTATTTGGAGCAATGTGTACAACTACATGTTTAAAATGTGCAACTTTGTTCACCTTTTTTGATCCAGTAAATTACTTAAAGCAGAGTGGTTGCATTCCTCTCCTTGGTTGCAGATTCTCCCTATCTCTCCCAACAACATACTGGTGCCCATGGCAGGTTTTGTCTTCCTTTTCACACCAATAACTAATGTCCTTCCTGCTCACAGCAATAGATGCAGCAAGACACGCAAATCCAACGGATACATTGGCAACTTTTGTATCCTGATCAACAGTGCAGGCAATCACAAAAGATTTTTTTTAAATTTTTTACTGTACGGCCAAAGGGCCTTTGTCTGTGCTGTAGAGCTCTAAGTCCTTTTAAGTCCACATGCAAAAAATGATTGATGCAGCTTATCATCATGCCTGCTCTTCCTGAAGGTTTGGGATACCAAGCGAATACGTTAAAGGAGCAGTGGATTTAAATAAAATCTGCTGAAAGAAAAAAATAGCTCTCTCACTCACTGATAAGGTCATCCACACCTATCACACCCTCATCTGCTGGTCCCTACTCCCAGCACACTGGGAAGTAATGATTCCACCACCACGCTGCACCCACACCTATATCTCCACCATTACCACCACTACTTCCACCCCTCATCTCTGTGCCAATATATAGACATTGAACATTGTCTACTATACTTTAACATATGACAGAGAAAAATTACTGAAATGATGTGGAGGAGTTCTTTATTGCCATAATCCCTGGCTGTGTCTAATGCAGTGTTGTCAGAGATCACACGGAGGAAAAAAACACACCAAAGCTCACATTTCAGTGCAGCTTTCCCTCTGCCTCTTGTTGCAATGGAAATTCCTATTCCATTATTCTTTTCTACCCAGATTATTCTTGATCAGTTTAAATATACAGTACTGTGCAAAAGTCTTAGGCACATGTAAAATAATTCTGTAATGCCAAGATGCTTTCAAAAATAATGAAATGAAAAGATTCTAAATATCAAAAAATTACTATACAGAGCAGTAAACAGCAAAAAGACTAAATCAAATCAATGCAATACACTGAAAATGCCAGAGGAAATCAGCAGGCCAGACAACACCTATAGAAAAGAGTTAACAGTCGACATTTTGGGGCCAAGACCCTTCATCAGGCCTAACCAATATTTGATTTGGCCACACCCTTTGCCTTTAAAACTGCATCAATTCTCTGCTGTGCAGTTTTATAAGAAAATCGGCTGGTAGGTTGTTCCAAGCATCTTGGAGAACTTGCCACAGTTCTTCTGCAGATTCTGGCTGTCTCGCTTGTGTCTGTGTCTCCAGGTATACCAGACAGCCTTGTTGATGTTGAGATCAGGGCTCTGTGGAGGCCATATAATCTGAAACCATATAAAAAATCTAGGGTGCCTAAGACTTGTACAGTACTGCATGACATTTCTTAGAATGTTCAAAAGAATTGACTGGCTGTGAAGAAAAATGGGGTAACAAATAAATGTTGGACACAATTCAGTGTTCAAATATCTGGTGATCAGGAGCACGTAATCTTCAGATCCACCTGTCTGACTTCATTGAACATGAATGGGTTAATGGAAGTAAATAACTGCCACTCAAGCAAATGAGAAATCTGAAATTTGTAATTCCTCTAAACTTTTCTGGGAATCTAGAGTTTATCTTCCACACCATATCATTCACCTTGTAGGCGACGGTAGTTATATCCGTTGGTTGCATAAAAGGATAATCCTCCCTCACTTAAATTCTGCAGTGATTATTTCTTTGGTGTTTAAACTCTTTAAATCATTTTGGCTCATTATTTAATTCAGAACATTGTTCTTCATTACTTTTATTCTTGTACCCTTGGCCAAGAAGAATGTAGTTCCCATTATGCCCTTGTCAGATATTTCTGACTGAAAGATATTCATAAAAAATTCAAGGGGGCCAATTTTCTGTGAAGATTAGCAACAGTAATATAAATATTTTACAATCTAGGGAAAAGGCAATTATACTCTGCAGAGAAACCACCAGATCTACAGTGATCAAACTATGTAGAATCTCAAAGCACTAGATCATAAAAATTAGTAAAAATCTAATACATGTTCTTGGTTTAATTGAATTAAAATGTTGTTGCATGTTTTTTTATTGAATACTGCAATAGATCAACTTGCTGGACTTGAGCCAGAAGATGATGCCAATGTTTGCTTAAATATAGCTGTTTGGGTCTTATATAATGGTCCAGATAGACTCTTGGTTTTCTGAGCAGTTACTGTGTATCTGTCACTATGAATAAGGCTATACTGAGCTGTTTTTAGTTACTTAGTCAAATATTGATGGGAAACCAAGGCTTGAGCTTTGTTTCTGGTAACAACTTTATTTTTCGCTACTACTGTGGTTACCCTTATGGACCGTTTGCCTCTATGCTGATTGGATACTTTGCAGTCATGTGCTTTTTGGAGTTAATGGAGTTTCCATGAGAGTAGTTGAAGGCAGCATATTCTACCTTTTATCCTTGCTTGGCTGGATATTGGAAATAACGATATAAGACAGTTATGGATCATCAAAAATGCCAAGGAAGCAATCAAACTAGTATCACACACAATCCTGTGCTATCAGACTTGGGGGGGGGGGGGGGGCAGAGAGAAAGCACAAGCTTAAATATTTCAGGTCAGGGAACAACTTGCATCTCAGGAGTCTTCCAACTGCTCATGTTCTGTGCAAATATTTACTTAAACAATATTGTAGTTTATCAATGTAGTGAATTTGGGTGTAATTTCATGTAAAATTTCTCATGAAAGGCCAATGAACTGTGACATTTCGCTGCAGGGGGTGGGGAGAATCGTTTGTGAAGCACTTTCATGATGTTTTATTAAGAGTTTAGTTTGCTGATCCTCGAGGCAAAACTGTCACTCACTGAACAATCGCAAATGTCTGTTTTGGCTGAAGTGAACTGCAACATGAGAATACAATTGCTATCATGATGCTGATATAAGTATGTGCATAGGTCTTTTAAAGCTAGACACAGTAATAATATAGTAAACAACATACAGTAGGAGAAAAAAATTATTTAATTTTCTTAGTATGTAAATACAAAGAGATACTAATTTATACCCTTGTTGGACATTGCATCAATTAAATTATTTTAATTTTATACATGGTGGCATATTTTTATTTCTGTACTAATTTTTTTCTGTGTATTTTTCATTACCATCCGTCAAAAAAGATTACCTTCGCCAAATTTGCTGTCTGAAAAAATTATATTTTATTACAATATCCTATTGTTTTTTTAATGTAAGAAATTTTGCAAAGTTTATTTGAGTAAGTAAAATACAAAGTTTAGCAATTAAAATTGATACACATATATTGTACTGACATAGAAGATCTTCTGAAAGAATAGAATTAATGCATTGAAAAAAATAAATATAAAGTAATACTTTTAGGAATGTTTTTGTAAGTTCTGAAATTTCTTATTTTAGTTTTCTTTGTGTTGTTTTTATAAATGTTACCCCTTTGGAAATACAGAATCAGAACTTATTTTAAACTTTAAAAATTCCAGAGTGGAATGTTAGCTGGATATTTAGCCTATAAAGGTATAATTAAGTAACGTATTTTTCAAATTACCGTATGTTTTTAAAACTATCACTTTAAATATCATTTCAGGAGCTCTAAAATTTTCAGGTAAAATCAATTATCAGTTGCATATTCTCTTGCCATTACATGAATCTTAATAAATTTCCTTTGCTCCTCCTGATTCCTAATTGTAGATTGTAGTTTTCACAGTTTACTTATCAAAATGTGTAGGTGTGTATAGTATAGATCCTCATAAGCTTGCAGCTGAATTTCTATGTTAGGTTGATACATCTGTTATCCAATGCTAGTAATTATACGTTACAGACCTTTAATCCTGTAATAAGGAAATTTCAGTGCAACTTAACTACCTACACAAGAGACAAGCGATTTTAATTTCAATATTAAACAGAACTACTAAAGTAATTGCAATTATTTGTAAAAATAAATGCTGTTCTGGCTGCTAGAGGCACAGCTCATTTTGTATGAACATCACTTCTTGTATGTAAACTGTTTTTATATCATTTCCTGCGTGAGTTAATTTGGATTTCATTTTGTAGCACACAGTGGAAAGACATCTATCTCCATCCACTCTTCATTTGCCTTGAAATAGCAATAACTTTTGAGAAGTAGGATCTCATTAAAAACCCTGAAGAAAGCTTCCAGCTCAGGTGATTTTTGAGATGGTGTTTAACTCACTGCATAGCTTTGTTTATACGCACTGCAAGGGCAGTAGAGTCAGAAGATAATTCTTCAAAGGCATTGCTTGCGGACTGGAGACACACTTGACTGCCATACGCAACCCCGTCTGCTTCTGACCCGAGCAACGTCAATCGCCAATAACTGGAAGTGGGGTCAGAATATTTTGCATTAACCGTGCCCTCGCGATGCTTGATCAAATCCATGATTAGCAAAGCTGCAGCTTGAGCCTGTGCCAGAGCTGAAGTGGCAGGAATGAGAGCAGCTTACGTTAAACACAAAGTTGGGATGCAAATGGAGAAAGGTCGTTTAGACATGGAGAAGCCATGTTCTAGGGGCTCCATTGAGTGTGCTTAAGGAAGAGCGTGAAACTGAGGCAAAGCTGAATGAATCAGCAGCCATTGTGATGAAGTGCTTTGAGAAGCTGGTGATGAAACATATCAACTCCTGCCTGAGAAGCAACTTGGATCCAGTCCATTTTGCCAACTGTCGCAACAGGTCAAAATCAGATGCCATTCCATTGGCTCTTCACTCAACCCTGGAACGTCTGGACAGCGAAGATGAATACATCAGGATTCGCTTCAATTACTACAGCTGGGCATTCAATACTATTGCCCCCTCAAAACTAACCAATAAGCTTCATGACCAAGGCCTCAACACCCCCTTGAGCAACTGATTCCGGAATTTCCTCACTTGCAGACCTTAGTCAGAACAGATTGGCAACAACATCTCCTCCACATTCTCACTCAGCACAGGTGCACCACAAGGCTGACAGCATAGCCTCCTGCTCGACTCGCTTTACACTTATGACTGTGTGGCCAACGTGCTATGTTAGTTTGTTAATGACAGCACTGTCATTGGCCAAATTAGAGGTGGTGACGAATCAGCACATAAGGGGGAGATTGAAAATCGGGCCCCAACAAGCACCTCTCACTCAATGTCAGCAAGGCCGGGGAGATGATTATTGACTTGATCCATGAACCAGTCTTCATCAGGGGATCACAGGTGGATAGAGTCAGCAACCTTAAGTTTTTCTGTGTTATCATTACAGAGGATATGCCTTGGCTCCAGCACCTAAGTGCTATTACGAAGAAAGCATGGTAGTACCTCTACTTTCTTAGAAGTTTGTCAAGATTCAGCATGATATCTAAAACTTTGATGAACTGCAGTGGAGAGTATGTTGGCTGGTTGCATCATGGACTGGTATGGAAACACCAGTGCTCTTGAATGGAAAATCCTGTTTAAAAAAAAAAAAAAAAAAAAATATGGCCCAGTCCATCAGGGGTAATGTTCTCCCCACCACTGAGTACATGAAAGCAGCATTCATCATCAAGGACACTGCCATCCAGGCCATGCTCTCTTCTCGCTTCTGCCATCAGGAAGAAGGTACAAGGGCCTTAGGATCTGCCCCATCAGGTTCAGGAACAGTTATTACCCCTCAACCATCAGTCTCTTGAACCAGTTGGATGAACTTCCCTCAACTTCACTCACCCCATCACTCAAGTGTTCTAACAACCTATGTACTCACTTTCAAGGACCCTTCATATCATATTCTTGATATTTATTGCTTATTTATTATTATTTTTATTATTTCTTTATTTTCTTTTTTTTGGTGTTTGTACATTTGCATATTGGTTGTTTGTCTGTCCTGTTGGGAGCTGACTTTCATAGATTCTATTGTGCTTCTTGTATTTACTGGAAACGCCCACAAGAATGCCCACAAAACCCTCAGGATTGCATATGGTGAAATATATGTACTTAAATAATAAGTTGACATTGAACTTTGCAATGCAGCAAATTCAGAGTAAAACTGTTTGCAGATTAGTGACACTTTTTAAAGGAGTACTCACTATGTTTCAAATATTACGCTTCAATAGCATACCAAGCAAAAGACTATAAGGCTACATCCACACTAGACTGGATAATTTTGAAAACGCCAGTTTCGCATAAAAATGATAGGCGTCCACACTATGCATTTTTGAAAATATCTCTATCCACACTGAAACGGAGATTTCGGCGAACTTCCTCCTGCTGTGCATGCGCAGGACACATCTACCAAAAACAAGCGACATGTTTGGTGTTGAATCTCGCCGTAAAATTGGGCATTTGTGTAGTTACAGACTAGAAAAACTTAAAACGATGGACAGCTGTTGGCTCTCGCGCAGGAGAACTTAAAACTAAAAAGAAGCAAATACTGGAGCGTACGGCGGCAACCGACAGGGAGTTCATGGACAGATTGACCCGGCTGACAACAAACATTGAAAAACTGACTAACTCTGTTGCATTAATAAAGCATCTTGTTAAATGTACAAAACATGTCTTCATCAGTGTTATCTTGTATTTCCATACAATGTTACATTAGGCTGTTACACATTTATTGTCAGAGAAATACTTGCATAAGTAGGTAAACCACCTTCACACGAGCAAGGACAGAAAATGGCAAAGTGAGTACAGTATACTTATTTATTCAGTAAGTTATGGGTCAAAGTATTTGGTGAGTACATTTCTAACTCTTCTGGCTTCAGTCTTGTTGCCGTCTGTTCTGAACTTGTTAGGTTGCGTTCAAGAAAACAATGAAATAGCGCACTGCCGTCTGACAGCGTTTTCAAAAGTCTCTGGTTATGCCATCCACACTGATCTGCCTGAGCAGCGTTTTCAAAAATATCCACCTTGGAAAGCGTTTTTGAAAAGCTCTGGTTGCCCTATCTCCTTAAAACAGTTTGTTAGAAGCTGCAGCTGAATGCACTTCTTGCAGTTTTAGTCATCGGGGCACTGGAGGTCTCCCTGCCTTCCCACATCCCACAGTTTTACTATCCTGCCTGCCATCCCTGCTGTCCTAGCTGAGCAGAGATATAAAGAAGAGAAAAAAAGTGGACTTTTCTTTCCTTTGCTCTCTCTAAGTGAAAACTCTCTTTGCTGAAACCTTGAAGAGCTAAAGCCTTAGAACCATAGAACACTGCAGCACAGTACAGGCCCTTCAGCCCTCCATGTTGTGCTGACCCATATAATCCTTAAAAAAAGTACTAAAGCCACACTACCCCATAACCCTCCATTTTTCTTTCATCCAGAAGATCCTGAAGATCATCACTCTATGTTCACTCAGATGACAGCCGCTACATTTGTCCCTGCCTTTAATTTGCTCTTACTAATCAATCCCAAACAGCAATTGATGCTGGTCAAAGCTCAATTATGCTGCTGTAACCCACTCCTGCCTTTCCTGCTCAGTCAGTGGAACTGATTGAAGTCTCCGCCTCTCCAAGCTTTTGATGTCAAGAATGGCCTTGGTCAAAGATCTAGTCAAAGAATGGAGATAAGGAGGAATTTCTTTAGCTAGGGAGTGGTGAATCTGTGGAATTCTTTGCCATAGGCAGCTGTGGAGATCAAGTCTTTAAGTATATTTAAGGCAGAGTTTGATAGATTCTTGGTTAGGGCATGAAGGGATACAGGGAGAAGGCAAAAGAAGGGACTGAGGGGAAAATTAGATCAAATAGGATAATATGGCAGAGCAGACTCGAATGGCCAAATGGCCTAATCCTGTTCCTATATCTTGTGGTCTTATGGTCTTCTGTAGCTGACAAGATTCTCCCTCTTAACTCTTTCATTGATTCTCCCGTTCCTTGACAGAGACGCCATCTGTGCACATAAGGTGTATGAACAGCATGATGCACCTTATGCCCAGCGACTGGACCTGTTTTGGGTCATGGCAGATAAAGTCTCCCTCGGTGGTGATTATCAGCACAACATCAACAGCAATACTAATGTCCTAGAGAATGGGCGCTCAAGTCATTTCAGATCTTGTGAGAGTAGAACTTGTATGAAAGAAAAGATTGTAGATAAGCAAACCAAGCACCCAGACATATTTACCTCTGCTTAATCAGATTTTGGCAAGCTGGTCTTCTGTAATTTAGATCAATTACTTTGTTCAAAGGTGGATCACTGAATAATACGCTCTTGCTTATACTGGAGAAAAGATAGCTTCTGTGGAAATGACAGTCATAACAGTGAAATACAACAACCAACAAGCTACATTGGGCTTGTCTGTGGTACAAACAGGTGGGGCAGCATTGTAGGGTCATGATTGGCTGAGACAATTACAACTTGATTGGAGATCCATCTACCATTTTCATTATCACATCCTTGCAACAGATTCAACTGAAAGTGAATTAAGAAAGGTACTGTATGATGCCACAGATGTGTTCAAGGGTGACATTGGATAACTAAAATGTATCAAGGGTAAAGTAGTGTTAAATGAAAATGCCATGCCCAAGTTTTGCAAAGCCCAGCTGATTCCTTATAGCGTTCATGATAAAATAGCTTGAGAGCTAGACTGCAAGGAGACTAAAGGAATTCTTTCCAGGGCTGAGTACAGCCCAACGGTAATGCCAGTGTCCAAGAAGCCAGGAAGAATGGGTCTGTCAGGATCTGTGGTGATTTTAAGGTCACCATCAACCCAGTGCTGAAAGTAGATCACTAGACTCTACCCAGGATTGAGGATATCTTTTCAAAACCCTTGGAGCAAAACAATTCAGCAAAGTGAACCTACCTACAGATGGAGACAGAAGAAGAGTCTAAATGTTTCTCTCCGTAAACACTCATAAAGGGCCTTATTGCTATCACAGGCTTATTTTTGTAGTAGTATCTGCACCTAAACTTGGACAGTAAGTTCTGACCAGGTGCTGCAAGGCTGCCCAGGTACTCAGTGTTTCCTGTTACCAGTAAGGATGACAAGGAACATCTCCAAAATATTAAGGCAGTGTTAATAAGATTAGAAGATTGTGGACTCAGAGCAATATGCAACAAATGTGAATTCTTTAAATTAAGCAACACTTACTGTAGTCACACCGTTGACACACAAGATTTTACACAAGTGTGGTGAGAAAATTCAAGAAGTTCTGAATGGCCAAAGCCAAATGACATGTCACAGTTGCAGGCCTTTTGAGGTTTTTTCAATTACTATGACAAATTCCTGTCAAACCTAGCTACTGTGCTCCACCCCTTGAACTCATTACTACAGATCAGGAAGAAAAGCCAATGAAACAGTGAAGTGGCTTTCAAAAATGTAAAGGAAGGGCTGATGTCAAACAGCATAATCACACATTATGATCCACACCATCCAGTGGAGCTTGCCTGTGATACCTTGCCTTATAATATAGGTGCAGTCATGTCACATGTGATGAATGATGGAAGATAGCCTTTGCATCATGTTCCATTACCACTGCAGAGAAAAAATTGACACAGATTGACAGAGAGGCCTTGGATCTGATTTGAGCTGTAAAATGTTTCAATGTGTATGGAGTTTTTATACTCATTACTGATCATCAACCACTAGTGTCCGTTTTCAATTCACAGAAGGGTGTTTCACTAACAGCAGCAGCATGAATACAGAAATGAGCTCTGTTTCTTGGAGGACACAATTACAAGATCAAATACAAAGGGCAACTAATCTTGGAAATGCTGATGGATTGTCTTGTATACCCTTGGAAAAGGAAATACCTGAAAATTTACAGAAGAGGACACTCCTCTAGACATATTCTCCCTAATGAAAATTGAAAGTCTGCCTATTATAGCAGACATGATCAAAAGATAAATTAGAAAAGACCACACACTGTCTCAGGTCTACATGGCCACCCTAAATGGATGGAATGTACAACAGAAATTCCTGTGCCACCATTTTCACAAGTGTGAGGATGAACTTGCCCTTAATGGGGGTTGCCTTACGTGGGGATTAAAACTGGAGAGGTACTTCCTTGTTTTAGCAAATGTTTGATCAGAATCTGAGATGCAGGTTGAGTTATGTTTGTTATAATGTTAATAAGACATGGGCAGCCTTGTGCTTGCATTGTTGCTGTTATCAAATGTGGATTCAATTAAATAACAGAAAAACTGGCAAGGAGGAACCACCATATTGTGTCTCATAACTGCTTATTTTAATAGTGTGCCTCTACTAAATGTGTTTAGTCAGCTTCTTTCAAATATTACCTGACTGAACTTTTTGCAAAAAAAAATTGTCCAGAAGTTACATTGCACATTCTATGATTGATGAGATTGTTCTAAACTATGTTCTAATGCACATAATTCAAAATCTAGGAAAACTATTTTACAGGTGCTACATAACCTCGAAGGTTGTGAATCAAGTCAGCACATTTGAAGCCACCTGTACCAGATTATTCGGTCATTTACCAAAACTTTACAATAAACTGACCTATTCAGCAATCTGCTGGAAATCTTTTAAAATTATTAGCAAGTACTCTATATATGAATATGTTTCTGTGTTTAATTAGGTGTAATTTATATAAACATGACCCAGCTGTTATGCTAATGTGCACTGTTCCACATACCAATAACAATAAGTTACAGGTGTTAATGAGGTTTGAATTTTCCATTTCTTGCTTGTTTTATGGTAACAGTAAAAATTCATTCAAGTAATCTATATTAAAAGTATGATGTAATATTTTAATGTGATATATTGCAATGATATTATTTTTAATGTGTTTCAGATCAGCTTTCTAATTTGACATAATTAAAAATGGTAAAAAAGAAATATAAATTGGTGAACTTATTATGAAGTTATAATTTTATGCTTACAAATGGAATATTAAATTTAGATGAACAAAGGATTTGCCCTGTGTCCAGCACCTCTAGTTTCTTAGAATGAGCTATGATTCAGCATGTCATTTAAAACTTAGTCAAACTTTTATCGATGAGCAGTGGAGAGTATATTGACTGGTTGCATCACAGCCTCAGATGGAAAAACCAATGCCCTTGAATGGAAAAGCCTACAAAAATTAGTGAATACAGCCCAGCCCACCATGACTAAAACACTCCCCACCATTGAGCACACCTACAAGGAGCACTGTTGAAGGAAGGCATCATCCATCATCAGAGACCCCTACCATCCAGACTATGCTCTCTTTTTGCTGAGGTACAGGAGCCTCAGAACACACACCACCAAGTTCAGGAACAGTTGATTCTCCTCAACCATTAATCATGCTCTTGAACCAAAGCGGGTAACTTCACTCAGCTTCACTCATCCCTACACTGAGCTGTTCCCACAACCTATGGACTGACTTTCAAGGATATCTTCAGCTCATGTTCTCAATATTAATTGCTTATTTATTATTATTATTATTTTGCTTGGATTTTTTTGTTCTTTGTATTTACTGTGAAAGCCTGCAAGAGTTGTATCTGGTGACGTACATGTACTTTGATAATAAATTTACTTTGAACTTTGAGCGTAAACCCTGTCTGGTGGTGTTGCATCAAGGAAGTCATCCAGTTTTAAGTATCAACATCAATAATCTATAAACATTGCACACATGGATTCATTTTGTTTCTTAAGTTTAGGGCCTGGGGTGAACACCCTGTTTTTTTTTAGCATTCACTGTTATGATTATATGGGAGTAGAAACTTGGTTCTGGGTATAAAGACACACACTAACGGCCAAATAACCAATAATAAAGTGTAAACAGGAGGAAATCTGCAGATGCTGGAAATTCAAACAACACACGCAAAATGCTGGTGGAACACAGCAGGCCAGGCAGCATCTGTAGGGAGAAGCAATGTCGACATTTCGGGCTGAGACGCTTCGTCAGGACTAATTGAAAGGAAAGATAGTAAGAGATTTAAAGGTGATTGGCAAAAGGGATACAGAGCTTGAGAAAGGAAGGGAGCATAATCCTTTCCCTTCTCTAGCTCTGTATCCCTTTTTCCAATCACCTTTCTGGCTCTCAGCTTCACTCCGCCCCCTCAGGTCTTCTCCTATCATTTCGCATTTTCCCCTCCCCCTCCTACTTTCAAATCTCTTACTATCTTTCCTTTCAGTTAGTCCTGACGAAGGGTCTCGGCCCAAAACGTCAACGTTGCTTCTCCCTATAGATGCTGCCTGGCCTGCTGCGTTCCACCAATAATAAAATGTAAGCTATTTTCATAACAAATATGTATTATTTTTAACAGGCCCTCTTTTTTTTTTCTACTGGTAGTCATTTTATTAGGGGGTTGGTGAATAATGTAAATTCACTACCTCCAGAACCTAATAAAGTGGCCGTTGAGTGTGTGTTTGTGGCTTTCTGATGCTGTAGCTCATCCATTTCGAGGTTCATTCAGTGATGCTATTCCACACACCACAGCTGTAACACGTGGTTATTTGAGTTACTGACACCTTCCTGTCAGTTTAAACCCATCTGGCCATTTTTCTCTGGCCTCTCACATTAACAAAGCATTTTCGCCCACAGAAGTGCTGCTTACTGGATTTCTTTTTTAGCTTTTCGCACCATTCTCTGTAAACACTAGAGATTGTTGTATTGGAAAATCCTGGCAGGTCTGAAATACTCAAACCACCGTAGATGGCACCGACAATCATTCCATGGTGAAACTTAGATCACATTTCTTCCTTATTCTGATGTTTGGTCTGAACAACAACTGATCCTCTTGACTATATTTGCATATTTTAATGCATTGAGTTGCTGCTACGTAATTGGCTAATTATACATCTGTGTTAATGAGCAGGTGTACAGGTATATATGTCTGTTTCTTTTCATGTTCATCTTCAGGATAGGGAGGGAAAGCAGAGAATTTAAAAATCATTCCGGCATTTTAACTGTATTTTCTAATTTAGAAAAGGAGCCTAAATTATGACCAAAAATGATCACAACTAGTGCAATTTGACCTTGTAAAGTACAGGAAATGATGTGGATTTTAAGACCAAATTACTCTGAAGTTTTAGTTCATGGTTAACATAGCTGCCATGAATTGTGGGATCTTCATCAGTAGGACACAAAAGGGACAAGGTTGCTTGCTCTCAGTGACATTGTTTCCATGGCATTATATCAGTTGAAGCATTTCACAGCTCTGATCTTGAAGCAGCTGACTAATATATTACTTAGAAGTCATTTAACTGCACCGGTAGACCATATGTCAGATGTTATTTCTGCCTCGTTTCATTCCATGGTGTTTTTTAAAAAAATAATTACCTCACATATGCTGTGATGTGGAACTAACAAGCACTTTTTACATATTAATGATGTCCACCAACAGTTTTTGTAGACATTAATTCTTAAATAATAACTGCCTTGTTCTTTTACTTGTTTGTTTACATTGACACAAATAGCTGATAGGATTTTCTAATGTATTATTGTGATATAATGACTGAAACACAATTATCTGGTTAAGTTTGAATTCCATCTGATGTGTGTAGTCCTGAACAATAACAAAATAAATTGAGTAACTTTTTAAAACACAGTCCATAAGATTCAACTTCTGTTCCTGTCCTGATACTTCTTGCTGAGTTCCCCAAGGTTCAGAAAGAGTGACTTCCAGTCGACTTCTTTGGGTCCTGACATGGCTCTAAAGACTTGTATAGAATCTGCAGGCTCATTTACAAGTGAGACATCTACTTGTTATTTGGGTGGTGGGTTGTTTAGGATGCTGTACCTTATTCAAGTATTTGCATATGACATTCTGCAGTCACATTGAAGGGATGAAAGTAGCATAGTGCCTTCTCTATTTTGCAAGAACCCATGATCGATGAATTTGGATGTGCTTTACAAAAGATTGAGAACAATTTTGAAACATTTTTTCTGTTCTGCTGGAAATCTCCTCTCATGGGAGAGCTTGGAATCAATGGTTTAGGAATACAGTTTCCACTTGTGGACAACTTGTCCTGCTCACTGGAGCTGAATGAGCATATTCAATCTCCTGATGATGTTGATGTGGGAGAATGGTTACCTTACCCCAGCCATCACTCTCTAGGATTTTCCAGAGATAGTGTTTGATGTTATTTTTACTATGTTTTGATCAGATCTATTTTAGAGATTAATGCACAAATCTATCCTGATAATTTATTAAGTAAAGATGACGACCAATTGGACCAAAGAGCTAAAATCAAAACCATTACTGATTTTTCAAATCAAGAACTAAAATAGCTCTTGGACAATATACAGTTTATACCAAATTTATAAAGTATTATTCTTTCCAATATTTTTATTAGTTTCTACATAGAAGAATACAGAGTACAATGAAGTGTATATAAAATGTCAGAAAAGATTAAAAAACCCAGCAGTTACATTATATCTGTTCATAACAATTACATTACTCCGTATTAATATAAGTTAATCAATAGTTATATTGAACTAATTTATTACAAAAGAAAAAAGAAAAAAACCCCTACCAAGACCGAAGCTGTTCATTAAGGAGAAAAGAAGGTAAATACCCTCTTATTTAATAAAAATTAATAATAGCCAACATCTGAGTTTAAGTAATGAATTGAAGGTTTTGAAAATAATTCAGAAAAGGTCCCCACAATGTTTGAAAGTCTTGACGAGATTCAGAAATTGAACAACGAATCTTCTCTAAATCTAGACATGACATAATGTCACATAACCATTGAGCTTGAGTAGGAGAAAAAACATCTTTCCATTTAAGCAAAAGCATCCTCCTAGCTATGAGAGCTAAAGGCCAACTTATTATCTTGCCCTGCAACAATACCAAATAGGGCGAGAAAAGTATTATTAAAAATTCTGGATACCAAGTACCACTTCTTGACTTAGGCAACTGCAGTAAGATTTGTAACACAAGTAAAAATATTTCTTCAACCTGATCGTTCTGACCTTGAAATCCTATGGACTGGATCATCCAATTAGTTGTCCACCCCAGCCACAAAATGTCCTGCCCTCTACCCATATTGTGCTTGCTGAAATCTCAAGAGAATGTGGCAAACTAGACCTCTGGTAAACTCTGCACAGCTCATCCATCATTGGCAAGTGGAAGAGATCATGTCACCGTACCCTGTGCATTATGATTGTGCACAGTACTTGTTTCTCTGTGTTGTGGTGTATT